>NC_142349.1:75002781-76272781 GCF_059441175.1 Urocampus carinirostris | reverse complement strand
TCTTTCACAGCTAAACTATGCAGAAACTCCACAAGATGGCGCAGTTCCCTCACGTTTGCAGTTTTGCGGCAATTTCTCAATTCTATGCAGAAAAAAATCCAGGAAAAGTCAGTGTGCTCTCATAAAACGACGTTTCATAAAATAATACTGCAAATATAAAAATAAAAGCTTTGCTGTGAACCGGAAATTGTTATGTGGATTTCCGCCTCCCTTCTTTGTCCTTCCGGGTCATTCCCAGTTTGTTCTCGGCCAGGCGACGTTCCTCTCCAGCCGTGTGGAAAGGCTTCATTTAACTCTATAAAAGAGTTAATTTAACCCTGTGAAAAATTTAATGGTGACAGTTAAAGGTGCTTAAAATGTGCGAGAGAGGGAAAGAACGTTCCAAAGAGGAGCTTCAAGAAGAGACCGAAGGAGACCATCGACGGCTAACTCAAGTTAGCATTAGCAAGCAGCTACAAGTCGTGATGGAAGGAGCAGGTTGGTCACTTTAGTTTTTCTTATTTAACACTGACAAAGTCAATTTACTTATACATCTTATTACTTTTCTATTTTATATTCTTGATATGGCTGCCAGGAGGTGGAGTCCATTTGATTTTTTTTTTAATGCTTCATTGAACAAAACGCATATAGCACATGCGTATATAGTACATGGGGTTTTCAGGACAGATACCATTTATTAGTATCGGGGGGGGGGATTTTGTAAGGTTTATTGTTCTATATTCTTTATCAATTATCCATTATCCGTTATCGGTCAAATCATAATATGCTACAAAGCCAAGGGGCCGAGACACTTGCTCCCAGCCAAGAGGCTGAGTCAAGGTCCTTGCCACAGAGCCAAGCAGCGATCAGTGCGAATCAGAACCAGTAAACATATTCAGAACCAGTTATTTTCTAGTCGATATTCATTTGCTGTACTGTATAGGGATTTTAAATTCTATTTTTGGGAGGGGCGCCGAACCTAGGGTCTCTGTGAGGTAGGGACGAAATCAGGTCTTCCACAAAAAAGGTTCTGGTAAAAACATTCCACTGTCAAGAATATATCCATCCATTATCTGCACCGCTTATCCTCTCTAGGGTCGCGGGGGTGCTGGAGCCCATCTCAGCTATCTTCAGGCAGTGGGCGGGGCCAGTCGCAGGACACACAGAGACAGACAACTCCCTCGCTCATTCCCACCTAGGGACAATTTGGACCGGCCAATCAACCTGACATGCATGTTTTTGGAATGTGAGTGGAAACCGGAGTGCCCGGAGGAAACCCACACAAGCACAGGGAGAACATGCAAACTCCGCACTGGAGGTTTGATCGCATGACCTCAGAACTGTGCTGCACGCGCGCTAACCACTGCTCCGCCGTGCTGCCCGTCAAGTATATATATATATATATATATATATATATATATATATATACACCGTATTTTCTGCACTATAGGGCGCACCGGGTTATAGGGCGCACCCCCAAAAAATAGTTTTTGGTCCTATATTTGACATACATAAGACGCACCGGATTATAAGGCGCTACAATGGGAACGTGGACAAAACAGTCAGATGGTTCAGTCCAACTTCTTACCCCCTTAACATTCCCAAAGCTTGCAAAGAAGCAAATACGTGTTGTAGACACGTGCGGATGCGGTGTCCGTACGATGTCACTCAAATGCATCGTTCCAAATATCATTCGGAAGGTTAAAGTCTTGGGATTCAAGAAATGCCAACCATTCCTTAGTTTCTATTTTCTTTTTCGCTTGCAACTTTACTGTGAATATGACAATAAACACTTGGAATTGAGTTTATTTTAAAAAAAAAAAAGACCCATCACAGAAACATCGATATCACTCTGAAACAAGATACTGGGAAAATATCTAGCCGGAGTAGCTCACCGAAGTTGTTGTGTTCAATAATAATGTGCGACCATGGTCCTCTTATATCCGTGAGTGTAGTAAATCCAGGAGAATAAAATATTTACAAATACAGAACAGTAAAACATGCTTTCTCTATGCTGTAGACAACCAACCAAAATTGCTATTCACATTCATCTTTTTCGGCCGATTGCAGGCTTTGTTTTGTCAACATTAGCCTATGCAAGCCCGTAAATGATAAAAAGGATCCGCCCCCTTTACCTCCGAATAACTTTTAGCCAATAGTGATCGATTCAACTGATGATTGACACATCTTTTTCGGCCAATTGCAGAGTTTGTTTTGCCCCTTTAGCCTACCCGAGCCTGTAAATGATAAAAAAGGATCCGCCCCCTTTACCTCTGAGAATAACTTTAGCCAATAGTGATCGATTCAAATGATGATTGACACATTGGTTAGCCAATGAAACGCCGGTATATAAATCCCATCATACACCGCGGACGACTTGCCGTTCGGGGGAAAATCTAGTCGGCGGCTGTTGCATTAGTTGCAAGACTTTGCGACACACCATTGAGCCATATATAAGGCGCACTGTATTATAAGGCGCACGGTCAGCTTTTGAAAAAAATTAAGACTTTTGGGTGCGCCTTATAGTGCGGAAAATATGGCGTATATATATATTTAATTACCTAAGATCTATAAATGAAGAAAATATGAGTAATAAATGAATCGATAATCTGGTAGGGTTGCCCTTAAAAGGACAGTGCCTCCTAGTGGTGAAGAAAACGTTATATATTGAAAAACATTGATCGATATTTTAAGCAAAAATAGATAAAGTATGGGCAGTTAAGTGGTAAGTGCGTCCGCCGCACAGTTCTGATGTCATGGGTTCAAATCCAGCTACCAGCCTTCCTGTGCGGAGTTTGCATGTTCTCCCCATGCTTGCGTGGGTTTCCTCCCACAAAACATGCATGTCAGGTTAATTGGTCGGTCCAAATTGTTCCTAGATGTGAAGGAACGAGCGAATTGTCTGTCCCTGTGTGCCCTGCGACTTCAGGGTGTCCCCTGCCCACTGCCCGAAGACGGCTGGGATGGGCTCCAGCACCCCCGCGACCCTACTGAGGATAAGCGGTGCAGATAATGGATGGATGTTGTCAATATGTTCCTTTATTGACTTTTCTTCTGAAGTACTTTGCAAGCATCTCTTGCGTACACGTGTAAATATTTTTTTAAAATATTGTTAAATGTAAAATTATTCATTCCTTCACCACATACGATTGTTGAATACTGAATACAATTAATTTATTTAGTAAAATTTTTCACTGCACAACTGCTATTTAAGGTCAACAAAAACATAGTTCCAGAAAACATCCATAAATGATTCATTTGGAAAGAGGGAAATTATAGCGGCAGTGGCTCAGGAGGTAGAGCGCTCGTCTTGGGATCAAGAGATCGCAGTTCGACTCCCGGCTCCTCCGTGTTACAAGTCGAAGTGTCCCTGGGTAAGACACTGAACTCCTAATACCCCCAATAAGCAGGTTAGCGCCTTACATGGCTGCAGGGCCGCTATTGGGAAATGTGAAGCACACTGTAAAGCGCTTTGGGAAGTCATTAAATTGAAAATCACTATAGAAATGCAGATCATTTCATTTCATAACTTAAGGAGCTATAGTAAATTCATAATCCCAAAGATGAGAACCACCAGGAAAAGTATGTGTGTGTCTATGTGCGGAGTCAAACTTTGGAACAATTTACAAGACAAGATCAAACTATGTCCAACTACATATTTTTTAACATTATTTTGTTGTTGAGTTATTGTTTTTGTTCTGTTTTTATTTTGATGCTCGAATAAAGTTTTCATTCATTCAAGTCCTTCCACCAAATGTCTTTTCGAAGTTGGATTTTGGGGTAAATATGGTTGATTCGAGTCCCAAAAAAAGACGTCTAGGATTTGTCTGTGTTTAGCTCATACAGCGTGGATGAAATTAGACTAATAGTCATTGTTTATTTTTTTCACATTTCACTAATAAAAATAAAGATGTGTTTCTGCTGAACCCTTCCATTCTTTTTAACATTTTAACTTTTCAACTGTTTTTTATCCTGTTAACTAAATTCTGAATTTTGGACTATTTGCAGTAGAATCAATCTGAGTTAAGATAATCTTTAGCAAGAGACAAGCATTATTTGGTTGCTAAGAAGTTGATGACGCAGGTTTTGGTCCTATGCACGTCTTTTAAAAGATTTTAAAATTAAGGCATGTGCGGCCCCTTCTCAAGGTCTCTTCATTTTCCTCATGTTGAGGTTTTTAAGTATTTCCTTGCCCTCATGTAGGTTGCATATCAGGGGATGGTGGAATGATAGTCTGTAGTTTGCAATAATCTGTGGTCTGTGCAGCCCTCTGAGACTCTCTGTCATTAAGGGCCAAACAAGTAAACATGACTTGACTTGAGGTTTTTTAGCTTTTCCTTGCCGTTGCCGTAGGTTTTAGATGAGGGGATGGTGTCATAATAGTCTGTGGTTTGCAATAATTTGTGTTCTGTGCAGCCCTTTGAGACTCCTAGTGATTTAGGGCGTCACAAATAAACACGACTTGACTGACTTGAGGTTTTTTGAGTTTTTCCTTGCCCTCGTGTGGGTTCAGATCAGGGGATGGTGTCATAATAGTCTGTGGTTTGCAATAGTATTTGATCTGTGCAGCCCTTTGATTCTCTTTGTGATTAAGGGCCAAACAAACAAAAAACATGACTTGACTTTTATATATACATATGTTTGGGTTGACTTAATCAAGGTGGCCTCTTCACATGCACATTAACAAGCGCAGCTTCTATAGTCTGGGAACAGATAAGTTACGCAAAAAAAATAAACTGTATCCAAATATTTTGAGTTTGAATGGCTTTCTGCTTGTGGGAAAGCTTTATTGACAAAATGTATTATTTTACTTCACATTATAAAGCAATAAGATATTTTTATACTTTGCACTTGTGAATGTAGAATTAAGCTATAATGATAATAAGATTTATTTGATATGTTTGGAGTCATATAATATCACGGTTGCCATGGCGCCCAATTGGTCCCCGCGTGTGGCGCCAGATTCTGTCATGGTTGCCACGGCGCCCAATTGGCCCCGCCCATGGACACCAGCTGAAAAGCGTTGACAGATTGGCTCCCTGTCAGTATTTAAACACTGTCCTGTCTGTCCCCTTTTGTCGGAGCATCTTCTGCTAAACTCTGTTGTGTTACGTCAAGCCCTGTGAATCCCCGTATTTTGCCTGTGTTTTGCTCCTGTTTTATTCTCGCCCCGATATGTTTGATTTTGACCACTTCCTCGTACCGAGCAATCTACTTCCGCGACCAACGATCCCCAGATCGAGTGTGCGCTCATTTCTCTTCTCCCCAATAAACTAAGTAACGTTACGTGATTGAGTTCTGTTTCCTGTTCTTGTACGTGACATATAGTCCAAGCGCAAACTAGTTTGAAGCCATTGTCAATCTAGACTCTTTCTATAGGAGAAAATATGAAGTCGCTGGGAAACCAATTAAATATTGTGAAATAAAAATTGATTCATGTTGAAATAATAGGTCCCGATTGTTCCATATACGGTCTTCATTTGGAGAGAAATGAGAGCAAGAAACAAAAAGAAGACATTTTCTCAATATTGTAATGACAAGCTAAGAAGGATTGCTGTTCCATTTAAGATCAGAATTTTTCAAGACAATTGATTTGAAATCAACGATTTCAAGAAACTGTAACGTAATCATGATTAATAAGAGATTTTGGTAGATGTCAAATAGCAAAGCAGCCTGTTAGTCTTCCCGAGAAGAATTGCTCTCCAGTCCTTTGTACCTCTTCAAAAGCGTCACGACATCTTGCTCTTGAAACAATTCTCCAAATGAAGTGTGCCAGCAAAACTCATTTAAAAGAAAACCCGTTCACTGCTGCCGAGCTCACGATGGCTTTTAGAGGGGGGGTGATCAAGAATATATATTTATTGAATTATTTGTTTGGCAAAAAAAAGCTCAATCGTTTTTTGTACCAGTGCTTTGCTGTGATGATATTTTTGTGTGTGTGAATAAAGATAAAAAAAAAAACTGTGTGTGTTCTGTCCTGCAGATGTCAGTCAAGATAATCTTATTCCCTGGCAAAAAGAGTTACCCTGCATCAAAAAAGAGGATTTGGGGCCTGTTTACATCAAAAAGGAAGAAGATGAGTATCTAGAGGCAGTTGACGTCAAAAAGGAGGATATCGATTTGGAGATTGTCAAGGTTAAAGAGGAGGAAGATTTGGGAGAGATTGGAGTGACTGGAGCCCTTTTCACCTCCAAAGAGCAACATGAAGGGAACAAGGAGAAAGTGTCTCCAAGCAGAAGCTCTGGGATCACAGCTGATGACGACACGTCCGACTCTGCACACAACGATGGTGACAAACGGTGGGAAGGCGAATGTTCCCAGTGTGGAAAAACATTTCGACACAAGCGTAGTTTGAAACGCCATCTCTTTGTCCACACTGGTGAAAGACCCTTCGCCTGCTCAGTTTGTGCTCTGAAATTCATACAGAAATCCGATTTAAGAAACCACACAAGAACTCACACTGGTGAAAAACCTTTTGCCTGCTCCGTTTGTTGTCAGAACTTTAGCCACAGAGGAACTTTGAAAAGACATATGAGAACCCACACTGGCGAAACACCTTTTGCCTGCTCAGTTTGTGGTCAGAAATTCAACCACAAAGGAAATTTGAAAAGTCACGCAAGAACCCACACTGGTGAAAAACCTTTAGCCTGTTCAGTTTGTGGTCTGAAATTAAGTGATAAACGGAGTTTGAAAATCCACACAAGAATCCACACTGGTGAAAAACCCTTTTCCTGCTCAGTTTGCAGTCAAAAATTCAGTTATAGGGGAAGCTTAAAAATCCACATTAGTACCCACACTAATGAAAAACCGTTTGCTTGCCCATTTTGCAATAAACAATTCAGTCATAAAGGAAACTTAAAAAAACACACACGAATCCACACTGATAAGAAACCCTTTTCTTGCTCTGTTTGCGGTCAAAGGTTCACTAGTAAAGTCAAGGCTCAGGATCATAAATGTGCTGGTGAGAGTAGCAATCAACACTGCTTGATATGAGTTTATAGTTTATTACATCAAAGGCGCCGTCGCGAGCGGCAGCCTTTTCAGCAGCTCCTTGTTATTTCGCTCTTTTTGTGATTTATTGTTTTAATTGTCTGCTTCTATCTTCTGTGTTTTTCGGCCCGTTGGAAAACTACACTTTTTACTACTTTCTATCCTATGGTTCTGGGTTTTAACGCACAAAAATGCGTTTATTCGAGGAATGAACTCCTTGCCCTGAAGAATTCTGGTGCCGGCGTGATAAGGGGGGCCTATCGTAGATGGAGAGCCAGAGCTAAAGCTAAGCGGCTAGCGGCGTTATAAGTCTTTGGTACCGTCTGTAATCATAGGAAATGTCAACTCTCTACCAAATAAGACCGACGAACTGGCTGTGCTGGTGAAAAACATCAAAGCGTACAGGGGGTGCAGTTTGCTGTGTTTTACAGAAACGTAGCTCACGTCTAGCATCCCGGACGCTAACCTGGAGCTACCCGGAGCTACCCAGCTTCAGCGCTGTTAGACAGAGACACAAAAGCCTGCAGGAAGCAGAGAGGAGGCGGACTCGCTATCTATGTGAACACGAGGCGGTGTAACCCTGGGCACAAAAATTTCCATCTGCTGCAGGGACGTCGAACTTTTGGCCTAGCCTGTGACCATTCACTCCGCTGTTGCTAAACTACAACACAGCACCCCGGGGCCATCCTGTTTTTCTGTTTATCTGTTAAAAAACAAGAAAAAGATACTGCTGGAAGTGTGAATTTCCCTACGGGGATGAATAAAGTATCTATATATCCATCTATCTATCTAATAGTTTTTAAGTTGTTAAGCGATCACAAGACCAACCTGAGTTGTTCCCATCAGTCCTCCTTCTGAAGTTTTAGGTTTCAGTGATCTCATCTGCTTTTGTTTTTTCGTTAGACTGTAACTGTATTCCTGAAATGAAACGTTCTTATATTAAACTCTGCTTATTATTGTGGAATAATTAATCCTAACGTGCTGGTTAAAAATAAGACATGTCCTGTGGTCTTTTTGGATCTGGCAAGGAAAGAGCCGCGTTTACTAACATTCTGAAAGTAGCTTTGTTTTCTGAAAACTTCATAAGAAGAGACGCAATTTAAATGTTAATGCACTAATCTGTTCAAAACCCTGCAAAAGTATATTTTTTATCAAATCACATAAAAGCTTCAGAACATCATAGAAATACATGTTAAAATAAGGTTACCGCACAACAAACACAAAACGAGAGGCACATGTGTAAAAACACAAGGAAAAACGGAAGTAATAAAAAAATGTATTTACTTTTATGCCTCGTGTTTCTTGAAAAACTGCCCCAATGACATCTGCGTTTGCTGGCTTTTGACAATCCAACGGAAATGCTCGAGGCAGACGTAGCGATAGCCCTTACTTTTCCGGGGGATTTCTTTCCACAAATTCCGAAACTTTGTCTAATTTTGTTTAAATATCTTTCATTTGGGCTGATTGAATGGTGGCTGCGTCCTACTTAAAGGGATTACAAAATATCCTTTTTTTTTCCAATTAGGCACAGAGGTGTAGTGTTCCTCCCCACAATCATATTCTACCTGCCATGTATCCCCAGGATTACTTTTCAAAGCTGAGTGTTTGATCTCATATACCCTGGAGCTGTGACGTCACCAAATGACGAGAAGCAAAACAATGGCACACCCCGCTGAAAACAGTCAGCAAATGCATAGGGCTCTTTTGCTTGGAGTAATTGGATCTTTGCTTACTGTGTCGCTGGGGAACTTATGACTGTTTTGTTCGAGGCGCTTGCTTTGATCATCTCAAGCTGTGTCTAGTAAGTCCACCTGCCGTCTTGTACAGCGTGTGTTCCTTTTTTGCCTTCGTCTCCTTTTAGGTATGTGATTGTGACTTTCTTTTATGTTTTTCGCCCCTTGTTTTGCTTCCAGTTACATAGTATGCATATATATACATATACACACACACACATATATATATATATATATATGTATATATATAATTATTTATGTTTTTATTTAAATTTTTCCCTCAGATTTTGCTCGTTTCGGAATTTGGGTATCCCTTTAAGTCACGTCCCATTTATTTGTGACGCCCTTAATCACAAAAATGTCTCAAAGGACTACACAGGCCACCATAGCATCATTCCCTGATCTTAAACCAACATGCAGGCTAGGAAAAACTCAACCTCGACATGAGGGAAATAAAAAAACAAGTGGTAATCCCCCTTCCAGAGGGATCAGGATGCAATAGATTTTGCATTGGGTAACAATACACAAAACATGGTGAACATCAATAAGAAAAACGGGTAAGATGTAAATATTTGTCCAGAAAGTGCCTGTAGAATTGTCCAAATAGTCCATGACAGCAAGGACGCAATTTCCCATCTCTGCTGGTCCAGGTGCAGGTCCACTGACTCATCTCGATACGTCCTACCTCATTTCACCACCAGCCAGGCATCTGGAAAGGACAGGAAAAGAAAAGTATGAAACGGCCACCAATTTTAAGCTATTGAGTAGAAGTATTTCTCAAGTCTAGATTCAAAAACATCCATTGACGTTGCAGATCTTATCCCTAGAGGCAGAGAGTTCCACAGCGCCGGGCCCGGATGGAGAACGCTTTTGAGCCTACTCATTTCTTCTTGGCTCTTGGAGGCACAAGTAGACCAGCATTTTCCAGGAGTAAGCTCCGCGTAGGAACATAGGTGAAATCAAATCACAAAGAGGGAAAGTCCATGCAAACATTTGTATGTTAATAAGAGAACCTTAAAGTCACATCTTAAGTGGACTGGTAGCCATTGCAAGTTAGCAAATAAAGGAATGATATGGCAAAACTTTCTTGTCTTAGTCAACAGTCTTGCTGCTGCATTTGGAACCAGCTGCAAACTTTTGATGCTAGACAACGGGAGACCAGAAAGCAATACATTACAGTAAGCAAGCCGATAAGTAATAAACGCGTGAATTATAATCCCAGCATCTTATTGCTACAGCATCGGGCTAAATTTCGCAATTTTACAGAGGTGGAAGAAAGCTATTCGTGTCATATTTTTAGATTAGGATCAAATATAATACCTAGATTTTTGACTGAGTCACTACAGGTGATATTCTGTTTTTGGAGGATCAAAGCAGTGTTAGAGAACATTTCACGACAATGAGCTGGACCAAAAATCAACATCTCGTTAAGGGGCAAAAAAATTAAGTGGCATCCATCCATCTTTGAGTCTCAGTATGGCAAGCCTCCAGATTTCTACAATTTAACGAAGCGGTTGTCTCTAGTGGCAGGTACGGTTGATTGTCATCTGCATAGCAATGGAAACTAATATTGTATTTGCGGATAATATCAGCAAGCAGAAGCATATAAATACTAAAAAGAAGGGGGCCAAGTACAGATCCCCGCGGAACGCCACATGGGACATCAGAATGTTTAGAAGTCATATAGCTATAGTTAACACATTGCGTCCTGTCTGAAAGGTAGGACCTAAACCACAAGAGTGCGGTGTTTGAGATACCGATGCATTCCAGATGAAGAAATAATATGTTAAGGTCCACAGTTTCAGCAGCAGCAGCATTGACAAGGGGACAAACAGAGTTGCTGGATACAACCGGAAGTTGCTGTCTAGTAAGAGTCGCTTTTGTGTCGAACAAAATTATCCGATAATTTTTATGTACAGGAATGATCCAAAACTATGCTTTAGCTGAGGCAAGAGCTTCTTTACTTTTCAGCAAGCTGTCACACCAGGCCAGTCGTAAAACCTCAGGGTTTGTAGTGCGCCATTTTCGTTCAGGTTTCCTGCAACCTTGTTTGAGTGACCTGATTTCTTCAGTCAACAAAGACGCATGCTTCTTTGGTCGAAACTTATGCTGTCGGGGCACCACGGAGTCAAGGATATTAACGAAAGCTGTCATTTGTAAGTGAGTCAACAGGCCCGATATATGAAGGGAAGGACGCAGTTGCCGCTGGTAATACTTCTATTAGAGCTGATGCCATTGCGGGTGCTAAAACCTACATTTTCGTTATCACGGTAAGTTCTAGTTCTATTATGAGTATTTATAAAGATTTGTTTGATAGTTGATGTGTTTTTGCCTGTTATTCTAATCAATATTTTTTTGTACTTAATGAAGTTTTTTTTAACCAGTAGGAGGCACTAAATATTACACAACGACCCTTTAAAGCTGTATTATAAAAGAATGTCGAAAAATACATGAGGCAATTACCAATCAAACATTTTAATTGGCATAACAGTAAATCAGTATGCTGTCATAAGACGACGTTTCATAAAATAATACTGCAAAAAATAAAATAAAAAATAAAAGCTCTGTTGTGAACCGGATATTATTAAGTTAGAGCTCCGCCCTCCTCTTTGTCTTTCCGGGTCATTCCCAGGTTGTTTTGGTCAGGCGTCGTCCCGCTCCAGCCGTGTGGAAAGGCTCCATTTAACTCCGTTAAATAGTTAATGGTGATCCTTAAACGCGACCAAAATGTATTCTAGAGCGAAAGGACGTTCCAAAGAGGAGCTTCAAGTAGAGAACGAGCGAGAAGATCGACGGCTAACTCAAGTTAGCATTAGCAAGCGGCTACACGTCGAATTGAATGGAACAGGTTGGTCACTTCCGGTTTCTTCTCATTTTCCACTCCTGAAGTCAATTTAAGAAATATATTATTACTTTTCTATATTCTTGATGCGGCTGCCAGTAGGTGAAGTCTATTTGGTTGATGTAACTTCTATCTATAGCCAGCTTCGACTAGCTACTAGCTAGCAGAATTGAGTTCTATAGCTTTATGTCGTAAACTAGCTAACCAAATTTGTAGTTTCTCTTGTAAGCGAGCTAGCTATTCAAGTGGGCAGACAAGTAGGTAGATATGTTTCGATTGTTTGAGATAACGTAGCCACTAACTACCGATGACTTAGCTATGTTAGCTCTTAGCTATGTATGACGAACTACTACTAATCAAAATTGAGTTATATAACTAGATAGATAGCTAGTTTAGAAAGTTAACGCGTCCGTTTTGTTGCAATAATCTCATTTTATTAATTGTATTCCAAGCATCGTGTGTGTCTGTGTATGATGTCTTTTGCTGGAAGGGAAAGCTGTTCCTTATTCAATCAGGATATTTCAAGCCAATTTATTTTAAATCAACAAATTGTAATCCCCGTTTTACTTAATCATTAGCAGTAAGAGATTTTTGAACATGGAAAATTGCACAGCAGCCTTTCAATAAACATGGAATAAAGGGCTTTTAGGAATAAAAATTAAATTAAAAAAGGCTATGTTCCTGTGTTGTTTGGTAATTATTTATTGATTTATTTTTTCAAGGAATGCTGAATGGCACTATTGCAATTTTTTGGGTTGAATAGAGATTTGACACGTTCATGTGTGTCTTGTGTCCTGCAGACGTCAGCGAAGAGGAGAATCTTCCTTGGCAACGAGAGACAAAGTTGCCTGCCATCAAAAAAGAGGATTCGGAGCGTGAAGACGTCAAAAAGGAGAAAGACGATTTGGAGCCTAACCACGTTAGAAAGGAGGAAGATGAGTTTTTAGAGACAGTTTACGTGAAAAAGGAAGAGGACATTTTGGAGTTTTATCTTTTTAAAAAGGAGGAGAACGATATCGAGCATTTTGACCTTAAAGAGGAGGAAGATTTGCGAGAGATTGGAGTGACTGGGGTCCGTTCTACCGACCAAGATCAACATGAAGAGAACAAGGAAAAGGTGTCTCCGAGCAAAAGCTCCGAGACCATAGATGATGAGGACACGTCCGACTCTGCACACAATGATGGCGACAAACAGTCCGAAGCTGATAACGCATATCACAAATGTTCGCAGTGTGAGAAAACGTTTAGGCGCAAGTATACTCTGAAACGCCATATGATTTTACACACCGGTGAAAAACCTTTTACCTGCTCAATTTGCGGTCAAATATTCAGGTACAAAGTAAGTTTAAACAGCCATGCTATGACCCACACTGGTGAGAAACCTTTTTTCTGTACAGTTTGTGGTCACAAATTCACCAACAAAACTAACTTAAAAATCCACACAAGATCCCACACTGGTGAAAAACCTTTTCCGTGCTCAGTTTGTGGTAAAGAATTCATCCAGAAAGGACATTTGAAAAGCCACCTAAGAACCCACACTGGTGAACAACATTTTGCCTGCTCTATTTGTGGTAAAAAATTCAGCCAAAAAGAACATTTGAAAAGCCACACAAGAACCCATACAGGAGAAAAACCTTTTGCCTGTTCAGTTTGTGATAAAACATTTAACCAAAAAGAAAATTTAGAAAGCCACAAAAGAACCCACACTGGTGAAAAACCTTTTGCCTGCTCATTTTGTGGTCAAAAATTCAGTCGGAAATCACACTTAATAATCCATATAAGAACCCACACTGGTGAAAAACCTTTTGCCTGCTCAGTTTGTGGTCAGAAATTCAGCCGTAAACAAAGCATAAAAAGACACACAAAAACCCACACTGATGGGATTCTTTTTTCTGGTTCAGTTTGCGGTCAAGTTAAAGCTAAAAGTCACAAGTGTGCTGGTGAGAACAGCAGTCATCACTCTGCTTGAAATAAGCTCATAGTTTACATTGGAAAAAACAGATACCACTAAATGAACTCATTTGTGTACTCTAGACGTCAATTATATCCCTAAACTTTGTGTATTTTTAGACTTGTTTTTATGTTAGAATCGTTTTTTTCTTCAAATGCACAAGTGTTGCAGCTTGTATCTTTTTGAGAGATATATGAAGCGAAATGATTACCAACAATAATTTACGACGATATCTCCTCAGTATGTTCAATATCTAATTTCCCTTGAGTAACTTCAAGAGTCTCTTGTAGAAGCATGTAAATATGCTGTAACTTTTGGAGTTGACTCAATCAAGCTGGCCTCTTTCTAGGGGGGTATTGCGCGAAATTGGGATTAAGAAATTTAGGCTAACTGAATAAGCGCAGCTGGATCTGGCTTAACGGGTTGCACGTTTGCCCAGTTAGGATAAAAAGGCTTAGCTATGTCAGGCCGACTGTAGTTTGTTAGGATAAATGCGCCTTCACGGAATCCTCAAATAGACCGTGAAGTTATATACTATTTTATACGCTGTTTTATTCCACTTATTCTCAAAAATACTTGTCCTAAGTATGACCTCAGCCTTGAGTGCAACCGCCTTGGCTTTGGAATGTGTCTTTGGTTTCAGTCTGTGCAGATAACAATGACTTATCACCTCGCCTGGGGGGTAGAACGATGACCCATAACCCTTCTCCCAAGCTTCAAAGGACTTTTGGGAAATTTGCATCGACGACCGCGGACCAATCAGCCAGAGGCTTGGTCATGGAGCGTGAACATTTCATCAGCATGGATTATAACAGGGCAACCCTGGAAGCCCCCGTCGTTTCCTGCACACGATTGTAAAATTGGCACAGGCGAAGACCTGTTTAGTTTCAACTCTTTGATTCGGCTAAATAAGTTAATATGTGGACTATATTCTGCGCTCGGCTCAATAATTTCCCTGACTTTAGAACATGCTCCAACTGTAAGGGATTACACAAGACACGGGAAGTGTCTTCGGAGTCAGATTTCAGTATAATAAATGTTAAAACCTTACAACCGCCAGGACCACTCTCAGAATCACAGATCGGAAAATGGAAGTGTTGCCCATGATTTCTTTTATGGCCGCTGAACATCATGTCCTGATGGACTTATATGAACTTTTGAAAAAGGTTATACAAGCACTATAAGGAAAGGACAACGCCTGGTACTTTTGAAACAACATCCTACACATTAAGATGTTTTAGCATAATTGGCCAAACTGTAAGATTTTTGAAAATATGAGAAACGGTTTGTGTTTTAGCTAACATGATCAAATACTGTAAATTCAATCTTTAAACAGCAAGATGCCAGACAAACAGCAGCGCCTACCAAGTATAAATTCCGCTATGTAAAAGAAATACAAATTTTCTAGACTTATAAATCTTTACAAAAATCAGTTTGATAGTTGATGTGTTGTTGCCTGGTATTCTCATCAATGGTTTTCTGTACTGAATGAAGTTTTTTTAACCAGTAAGAGGCACAAAATATTACACAATGGCCCTTTAAAGCTGTATTATAAAAGAAGGTCTAAAAATAAATGAGGCAATTATCAATCAAACAATTCAATTGGCATAACAGTAAAACAGTATGCTGTCATAAGACGACGTTTCATAAAATAATACTGCAAAAATAAAAGCTCTGTTGTGAACCGGAAATTATTAGGTTAGAGCTCCGCCCACCCCCTTTGTCTTTCCGGGTCATTCCCATGTTGTTTTCGTTAGGCGTCGTTCCGCTCCAGCCGTGACGAAAGGCTCCATTTAACTCAATAAAATAGTTAATTTAACTCTGTGAAACATTTAATGGTGATTTTTAAAGGTGTTTAAAATGTGCGAGAGAGGGAAAGGTCGTTCCAAAGAGGAAGACAACGAGCGAGAACATTGACGGCTAACTAAAGTTAGCATTAGCAAGCAGCTACAAGTCGTGATGGAAGGAGCAGGTTTGTCACTTTAGGTTCCGTCTTATTTTCCACTCCCGAAGTCAATTTAAGAACTATATTATTACTTTTCTATATACTTGATGCAGCTGCAAGGAGGTTGAGTCAATTTGGTTGATGGAACTTATAGCTAAAGCCATCTACGACTAGCTACTAGCTAGCAGAATTGAGTAAACTAGCAGCTCGCAAACCAAAGTTGTAGTTTCTCTTGGAAGCGAGCTAGCTATTTAAGTGGGCAGGCAAGTAGGTAGATATGTTTCGATTGTTTGAGCTAACGTTGGGTAGGGTTACTTTAACTGGATTACTTTCAATGACTTTTGGATGACTCCAATACCAAATATGCTAATAAAAGACAAAAAAAGAGACAAAAAAACTATATAAATAAAGTTATGACTCTCAACACGTGGTAAGCTTTCTCTCTTGGCTTTGATCTCTTTGATCTCCGGCAAAACAAACAAAATGCGACAGAAACTAAATGAAAATCAATCCAAACAGCTTGCCAACATCATTTTTGCCGTTCCATGTGTTCCGTTACTCCCCAAGCCTGCACAAAATTGAGTCATTTTATTCATCTTTAGTTTATTTTGTATTTTCTTAGCATATTTGGTATTGGAGTCATCCAAAAGTCATTGAAAGTAATCCAGTTAAAGTAACCCTTCCCAACCCTGCTACTAACTAACGATGACTTAGCTATGTTAGCTCTCAGCTATGTATGAAGAACTACTAATCATCAAAATTGAGTTGTATAGCTAGAAAGTTGGCGCGTCCCTTTCGCTGCAAGAATCACATTTTATTAATTGTATTCTAGATAGATAGATAGATAGATAGATACTTTATTCATCCCCGAAGGGAAATTCACTTTTCCAGCAGCATCCCTGAGCTGAGAACAATCGAAAATAACACGGGAGCTGCTGGAGTGGCTGCCATTCGTGACGGCGCCGGAGAAACGATTCAATTTGAATCATGTACAAACAAACAAACGAATCATGTACAAGAAACGATTCAATTTGAATCATAAACAAACAAACAAACAATTGAATCATGTACAAACAAACAAACAAAATATTTATGTTTCAATAAGTGGAGTGTTAATAAAATGGGGGGAAAATAATTTCTGATACTGATATAACCAGGTAAAACTAATTTTAAGTTACCTGTCCAAATGAATGTTGTGCCATCTCACCTAAGCATCGTGTGTGTCTGTGTATGATGTCTTTTGCTGGGTGGGGATTAGGGAGGGAATTATACTGTCTTTTGTACACTGAATGTTATCTAGACATAACTACGAGTGGCAATTTATGGCCTAAAAAGCGCTTTCACCCAAAAATATTGACCCTATGAAATATCAGTAAGTAGAAAAAGAAGAAAGGCAATGGAGCTGATGCTCACATCTGTTGTAGTGTTTTTTGTGCAGCGTGTAAAACTTATTTATTTTTGTTTTGACATTGGTTTTATGACAACTTGACACGCTTTTGCTGTACAGTGGAAACTCTGTTCTCGACCATAATTCGTTCCAGAACCCTGTTCGAAAACCGATTTGTTCAATCACCGAAATCATTTTTCCCATTAAAAATAATGTAAATCGTTTTAATCCGTTTCAACCTCCTGAATGTTTACCTTGAATGTTTTCTGTAAAGCTAACCGAGGCTAATCGTACGTTCGCGTTATTGTAATCTTCCGTACGAAAAATTACGCTGACATGAAAATGTAAAAATAAAAAAAAGGATAAAGAAAAGAATTATGAATAGGATTTCTTACTTTTGTGGTGGTCAGCAGAAGGCGCAGGTGGACGGTAGGGAGAGAAAAATCATCAAAAGTTTTTCAACCTCTTCCAAAACTTGCGGCCGTTGCTCGCTTATAGCACTCACTCCCTTAGCCACATCACTAGATTTCACAGCCTCTTTATTCTTTAGTACTTGTTGGAATAATGTACTATCTGCTGATTGTAGATTTAGCCATGCTGTATTCCCTAGCAAGATCAGACACTTGCACACCTTCATATTTTGCTATTATTTCTTTCTTAAATGCAATAGTTGTACGCACTACTTTTCTTTTTTCACCTGTAGCAACTTTGCTGCTTGCACTGACTTTCTTCGGAGGCATAATAAGGGGCTAAAACACCCGTACGCCGCTCAGCATCGCACCCTTGCGTACGCACTCATGCATTACCGGCGTTCGAGCTCCCATTTTTTTGACCGAACAGCGGAGCAAGAATTTCTCCAAATTTTTGGTCGGACTCCGATTTGTTCGAACTGAGAGGCGTTCGAAAACCCAGGTTCCACTGTATTGTCAAATGTCTCAGGATTGTTTACAATTGTGACTTTTCGATACAAAATAATCCTACTTGGGTTGGAAGTTGCTGAATAATGTTGCTGTTCCATTAAGTTACAATTTGCAAATACAAAAATATGTATGTACCAGGGGTCGGCAACCTATGAATAACCTATATTTTATGTTGACTATATGAGGGGATTGTGTCCTAATACAGTAATCCCTCGGTTATCGCGGTTAATGGGGACTGAGACCACCCGCGAAAACTGAAAAATGCTTAAAAAACGTATACAGGTATACATTATTGTTATTGGGTGACTCATCCAGAACTCTTCACACTGGAACTGAATGTACCAAAACATGACCCACAAGTGTAGCCATGTCTTATATCATCAATTTACACGGAATAGGACTGCGGCGAAACCACTACGAAGCATTCAGTATGATTGTATTAACCGCTCTCAACCACATACAGCCATCGCGGCTTATTTCGCTTGTTAACACTACCGGTTACATATTGAAAATAAAAACAGTGAAAATGTGATATTTGATGAGTGCTTGTGAAGCGTTTTGGGAAACAACAATGGTCCGTGTTCATTTTAATGAAAGCGAAAGAGCTACCTTTTGACAATAACAACATACTTTAGCTGGCGGCATCGAACGGCTTTTACAACAATTACACGAAACCACACACAATTAGCCGTGTTTGGGTAGTACAGACAACCTCTCGCTTTTGGTATAATAAAGTCAAACTTGAGATGAAATGTGACAGAAGAGAATATACTTGCGTCGCAGAGTTCCTCCGTGATAAACTGAGCGTCACATAAGAAGGGGGTGAGGAGGGAGGAGTTAAAGGAGGGCGGTGAGCGAAGCGGTAACTCACCATGACTAAACATTGTGTTAGGGCCTCCCCCTCCTCTTCACAATAAGAGTGTCCACACCGTGTCCTCAGTTGACATACGCTCGCGCTCTATGGCGTCAAGTCAATAAATGCTTTTATTGAGAAGGTAAGGTATATTTTTTTAGACCCGCGAAGCTCTGAACCCGCAAAAGTGGAACCGCGAACTAGCGAGGTTCCACTGTAGTCTGTAGTTTGTGATTAAGGGCCAAACAAATAAACATGACTTGTCTATGACACGCGTGCCGTGGCAGACGAGCACACCGAAAATCAATAATGATTTTTTTTGTGTGCATATTTTTAGGCCAAATTGAGACATTTTCAGTTGCGCGCAGTGTTATTTAGAGGCTTTACGGTAGCGCCCCTCCTCCTCTGCTTCGTGTGTCTGCGCCGCTCCTCGCAAAAGGAGGAAAGATCCATCCATTATATATTTATTTATTCTTTAAAGGAATGTTGAAAGGCACCAATGCTTCTGCTGTAAAAAAAACTTTTGGTTGAATAGAGATTTGACACGTTCATGCGTGTCTTGTGTCCTGCAGACGTCAGCGAAGAGGAGAATCTTCCTTGCCAACAGGAGACAAAGTTGCCTGCCATCAAAAAAGAGGATTCGGAGCCTGAAGACGTCAAAAAGGAGAAAGACGATTTGGAGCCCGACCGCGTTAAAAAGGAGGAAGATGAGTTCTTAGAGACAATTTACGTTAAAAAGGAGGAGGAAATTTTGGAGATTGATCTCGTTAAAAAGGAGGAGAACGATTTTGAGCATTTTGACCTTAAAGAGGAGGAAGATTTGAGAGAGATTGGAGTGACTGGGGTCCGTTTAACCTTCGAAGGTCAACATGACGAGAACAAGGAAAAGGTGTCTCCTAGCAGAAGCTCCGAGACCACAGATGAGGACACGTCCGACTCTGCACACAATGATGGCGACAAACAGTCGGAAGCTGATAACGCGTATCACAAATGTTTGCAGTGTGGGAAAACCTTTAGGCGCAAGGATGCTCTGAAACGCCATATGATTGTACACACTGGTGAAAAACCCTTTATCTGCTCAGTGTGTGGTCAGAAATTTACTCGTAAAGGTACCTTGAAAATCCACACAAGAACTCACACTGGCGAGAAACCTTTTTCCTGCTCAGTTTGCGGTAAAACATTCTACATCAAAGCGAGTTTGAAAAGCCACGCAAGAAGCCACACCGGTGAGAAACCTTTTGCCTGCTTGGTTTGTGGTCAGAAATTTAGCCACAGAGTAAGTTTGAAAACCCACGCAAGAACCCACACTGGAGAGAAGCCGTTTGCCTGCAAAGTTTGCGGTCAAATATTCAGCCACAAAGTAAGTTTGAAAAACCACGCTATGACGCACACTGGTGAGAAACCTTTTTTCTGTTCAGTTTGTGGTCACGAATTCACCCACAAATCTAACTTAAAAATCCACACAAGAACCCACACTGGTGAAAAACCTTTTCCGTGCTCAGTTTGTGGTCAAAGATTCAGTCAGAAAGGACACTTGAAAAGCCACGTAGGAACCCACACTGGTGAACAACATTTTGCTTGCACTGTTTGTGGTAAAAAATTCGGCCAAAGAGGACATTTGAAAAGCCACACGAGAACCCATACAGGAGAAAAACCTTTTGCCTGTTCAGTTTGTCATAAAAAATTTAACCAAAAAGAAAGTTTAGAAAGCCACACAAGAACCCACACTGGTGAAAAACCTTTTGCCTGCTCAGTTTGTGGTCAAAAATTCAACCGTAAAGGAAACCTAAAAAGACACACAAAAATCCACGCTGATGGGATTCTTTTTTCTGGTTCGGTTTGCGGTCAAACATTTTCTTGTCAGGTTAAAGCGAAGAGTCCCAAGTGTGCTGGTGAGAACAGCAGTCATCACTCTGCTTGAAACAAGCTCATAGTTTACATTGGTAAAAACACAAAGGAGCAGATTCAGGTGCCTCGCATCAGTAATCGTGACACCGATTCCATATTTTTTCCTCGGAATTGAACGATTCCATTTATTTCCCTGCACTTGCTCTATAAAAGTAACATTGACTGACCGTTGAATTGTTTTTTCTTAATTTCGTTTCGTGTTTTTGAATGCCGATATGTTTTACTTTGGTACGATCTTACGATTGTTTCATGTCTGTGATCTGAGTTTTGTGAATTCCTTCTTTTTGCTATAGAGTGGATATCTTTTATATCTGTAATCAAAGCTTGACTTTTATGGGATTTTCATTATTTTGTATCCAGGGTTGGGTAGGGTTACTTTAACTGGATTACTTTGTTACTTTTGGATGACTCCAATAGCAAATATGCTCATAAAAGACAAAAGAAACTAAATATGAAACAAAATGACTCCATTTTGTGCAGGCTTGGGGAGTAACAGAATACACGGAACGGCAAAAATGATGTTTGGATTAATTTTCATTTTGTTTCTGTGGCATTTGATGTTCGTTTTGCCAGAGATCAAAGCCAGGAGAGAAAGCTTACCATGTGTTGTGAGTCATCATTTGATTCGTATTTAGTTTCTTTTGTCTTTTATGAGCATATTTGGATTGGAGTAATCCAAAAGTCATTGAAAGTAATCCAGTTAAAGTAACCCTAACCAACCCTGTTTGTATCACATGTAAGCGTATTTCTATTGTGAATGTGTGACTCGATATCCTCTGAAGATTGACTTTTAATCCAATGCGATCCACTGTAATTCAACACCTTCATATGTTTAGATTTGACTAAAAAAATGTCATGATTTTATTTGTGTTTTTTTTTCTTAAAATTTAAAATCTGAGTAAAGTATCGAAGTTCACTGAGTCATTCCCATCAGCCCTTATTCTCAAGTTTTCAGGTTTTTGTGATCTCATCCTTTAGTGTCTTAACTTCACTTTGGGGCGGCAGTAGCTCAGGAGGTAGAGCGATCGTTTTAGGATTAAGGGATCCCAGTTCGAATCCCGGCTTGTCCGTGTTACATGTCGAAGTGTCCTTGGGTAAGACACTGAACCCCCAATAAGCAGGTTAGCGCCTTACATGGCTGCAAGGCCGCTATTGGAAAATGTGAAGCACAATGTAAAGCGCTTTAGGAAGTCATTGACTTGAAAAGCGCTATAGAAATGCAGATCATTTCATTTCACTGCAACCTTATTCCTGATATGAAACATATTTGTATAGATTGTTCAACTTTGCTCTTTTTTTCTGCAATGTGTCAATAATGTGCATGGCCTCAGAGACTAGTGTCAGCAAACCCAAACCGTTTATTTACTTTATATTTAGAATAAATCATTGCTTTGGTGACCATCTTGTCTTTGTTCTGATATTAAACTGCAATTTTGACATATACAGTGGAACCTGGGTTTTCGAACGACTCTCAGTTCTAACAAATCGGAGTCCGAACAAAAATTTCGAGAGATTCTTGCTTCGGCGTTCGAACAAAAATCGGAGTTCGAACGCCGGGGTGGATGTTTCGCATCACAATTTTTTTTACTCCTTTTAATTTTCTCAGGTGCAATTGCACCTCCGCTACGCTAAGGGACGTCCGAGATGAAACAAGTGTGTTGCAAACGGGCCGAGTTACAGAATTTCACCACACCGATGAAGCTGCAGCCACCAGAGTCATCATGACTTTAACGACACTGTCATGAACCGCTTCCGAAAAGTGCTAAAAAGAAGGCAAGAAGCAAGTGTCATTGGATATTTGAAGAGAAAAGAACATCCGGTAGCCAGTCGTCCGTAGCAAAGAGGTTTGAAGGTGTGTGAGCACCCCTTAGACAGTTTTTATGGAAGGGGACTCTCCTTCCAAACAATCATTTTCCTTCCTCCTCCATCCCTCTCACCGTCCATCTGCGCCTTCTGCTGACCACCACAAAGGTAAGAAATCCTATTCATACTTATTTTCTTATCCTTGTTTTTACACGTTCATGTTAGCGTAATCTTTCGTACGGAAGATTAAGCTAACGCGAACATACGATTAGCCCGGGTTACATTTATGTTATGTGTGTCTTAAAGGTAGACAAAGGTAAACATTCAGGGTGTTGGAACGGATTAAAACGATTGACATTATTTGTAATGGGAAAAATGATTTCTGCGTTTGAACAAATCGCTTTTCGAACAGGGTTCTGGAACGGATTATGGTCGAGAACCGAGGTTCCACTGTACATTGAAATCGTATCACTGACCAATTTATCTTCCGCTATTCTTGTTCAGAAAATGAATGTGAATAACAAGTGGAAAGGCCTGTATACATCCATGACTTCAACTTTTTGCCTCAAGAATTAATCAATGTTATACGTAACTTTATCTTTATAGTCAAGTCATGATTATTTGGATAGCCCTCAATCACAAGAAGTGTCAAAGGGCTTCACAGACTACAGAATGTCAACGCCAAATGTGTAGCTTTGTTTTTATCATTCAACCTGCTTTTATTGTGGAAACAGCCCGATCAATTTGCCCCACAATATACTAATAATACTTGAAAAACAAGGTGCAAAGGAGTCGGTGACATAAGAGGGAGAGTTTGTTTATTGAACCTTATCCACGGTAATCTCGAAGTCTCTCCTCGTCTTCAGAGGCGGGTGGCTTTTCATATCCTAATACAACATCAGCATTAGTTTTCATCCGTCCCCTTGCACGTGTACATCCACGCCACCGGACCGATTGTTTTTTTTAATCTTTTATATAACGTCCACGAATTGTTTTTGGGTCGGCTTCCAAGAAATGTCTTGGGTCGGTTTGACCTG
The DNA here is from genome assembly GCF_059441175.1 of Urocampus carinirostris. Classification (NCBI taxonomy): domain Eukaryota; kingdom Metazoa; phylum Chordata; class Actinopteri; order Syngnathiformes; family Syngnathidae; genus Urocampus; species Urocampus carinirostris. Next base: position 76,249,433 of record NC_142349.1, on the reverse strand, counting down.
GCCTGCTCCCTGCCAAGAAATCTTGGCAGGACGAACGCCAGTCATTCGTCCAAGGCGATCATTAATAATAATATTCGCCAACATTTGCACTCTGGGTAAACAAGTTGGAATTTCTATTTTTCTATCCTAATGCGTTCATTATGCAAGCCGACTCCAGACAATCCACAACACTTTGTAACGTTATTTTATGAAACGTTTTTCAGTTTCAAACAATACAAGTTACTTATACAAGCATTAAATATACTTAAATAAACCTTAAGCAGAAAAAATATAGCACTGGAGCAACTTACGGACAAATTCAACTTACGAACGATCGTCCGGAAATCTCGTTCTTAAGTAGGGCAGCGTCTGTATACATATTGTGAGTTAAGTTAATCACATTCAGATTTCAAACGAATCTTGGAAAAGGTCATCTTAATTATGGCAACTCAAAAAATCATGACATGGATAGATACAGCCACAAATGAAAATGTCTTTATTGCGATTGATAATAACATAGGGAACATTTACAAAGAGATTAGACGTGACACTCCAGGATAAACACGTAATAAAGGCTTAAAAGAGAAAAATAAGATAAGGTCAGGATAACTAGGTATGAATAAAAGATATTCAGAAAGTACTTCAGAAATCAATAGTTGAAAATAAATGAATATTGTAGTTACTGTTACAGAATATCTAAATGTGCAGTGCCTTGCGAAATTTTGGCCCACAGAAATTTGTCATTTTGCAACATTTCAGGCTTCAAACTTAGAGCTAAAATAGAAAACCTGTTCTAAGAATCAACAAAATGCGAGACACAATCGTGAAGGGGAATCAAAACATTTAACAATTTTAATTTCATCTACAGCGAAAAACTGTGTGTGTGTGTGTGTATGGAGAGATATATTTTTGAATTGATATGACATGAAGAGTACACAAATCTGTACATTCAGCAGTAGAGTTTGAAATATAAATGCAAGAAATGATATATCAAATAGAGGGACCGATGCCATTTTCTCCGGCACACGTGTGATCCTGAGCTTTGGCTTGACTTGAGTAGCTAAGACCGCAAGCTGAGCAAGATAAAGGCTTCTCGCCAGTGTGAGTTCTTGTGTGTGATTTAAAGTGATCTTTCCGGCTGAATGATGTACCACAAAACGAGCAGGTGAAGGGTTTCTCGCCAGTGTGGATTCTTGTGTGTTTTATGAAGTCTGCTTTCTGGCTAAAGTTTTGATTGCATTATGAGCAGGAAAAAGGCTTCTCGCCAGTGTGGGTTGATGTGTGTCTTTTTAAGCTTTCTTTATGGCAGAATTTTTGACCGCAAACTGAGCAGGAGAAAGGTTTCTCACCAGTATGGGTTCTTGTGTGTCTTTTTAGGCTATCTTTCTGGCTGAATGATTTACCACAAAACGAGCAGGTGAAGGGTTTCTCGCCAGTGTGGATTGTTGTGTGTGTTTTTAAGAGTTCTTTCCGGCTGAACGATTTACCACAAAGCGAGCAGGAGAAAGGTTTCTCACCAGTGTGGGTTCTTGTGTGTATTATTAAGTATTCTTTCCGGCTGAATGATTCGCAGCAAAATGAGCAAGAGAAGGGCTTCTTGCCAGTGTGGATTCTTGTGTGTTTTATGAAGTCTGCTTTATGGCTAAAGTTTTGATTGCAAAATGAGCAGGAAAAAGGTTTCTCGCCAGTGTGGGTTGATGTGTGTCTTTTTAAGCTTTCTTTATGGCAGAATTTTTGACCGCAAACTAAGCAGGAGAAAGGTTTCTCACCAGTATGGGTTCTTGTGTGTCTTTTTAGGCTATCTTTTTGACTGAATGATTTAGCACAAAACGAGCAGGAGAAGGGCTTCTCGCCAGTGTGGGTTCTTGTGTGTTTTTTGAAGACCGCTTTCAGGCTGAAGTTTTGACCGCAAACTGCGCAGGAAAAAGGCTTCTCACCAGTGTGGGTTCTTGTGTGTCTTTTTAAGCTTTCTTTATGGCGGAATTTTTGACCACAAAATGAACAGGAAAAAGGCTTCTCCCCTGTGTGGGTTCTCATATGCACCTTCAAATGAGACTTGGATTTAAATTTTTTTCCACACCGAGAACATGTTTTATCACCTTCTGACTGTTTGTCGCCATTAGTGTCGGACGTGTCCTCATCATCAGTTTTCACGTGTTGACAAGAGCTTCTGCTTGAAGGCTCCTGGCAGTTTTCTTCATGTTTAACCTGACTCCCAGGAGTTAAAATGGTCTCAGTCACCGGCAACTCAGTGAAAAGTCCCTCCTCTTTAACACAAACAGGCTCCACATCCTCCTCCTCCTTTTTAATATCAGGAAACTCTGGTTCCTGCCGGACAGGAGAAAGGACTTCTTCACTGACATCTGTTGGACACAAGACACACATAGGTTTTGTATCATTTAAAATATATGACATATTACAGAAACACATAAATGACAAAATGTATAAATATATAGACTGCATTTATGTAATACTTCTAATGGAGACAGAAACGACAGAGAACCTCAATTAAAATGTGTACAATGTGTCCCTGTCACCCACACTGGACCCCAACCAGTTTGCCTACAGGCCAAACCGCTCCACTGACGACGCCATAAACACCGCCCTGAGCCACCTAGACTACCTGGGGGTCTACGTCACAATGCTCTTTCTGGACTTCAGCTCAGCCTTCAACACCATTATCCCGGAGATCCTGTTGGAGAAACTCTGTCACCTATGACTCTCTTCCTCTATTTGCCACTGGATAATGGACTTCCTTTCAAACCGCCCACAGTCTGTGAAACTCTGCAACCACGTCTCTCCCACCTTAACACCGAGCACTGGCTCCCCCCAAGGTTGTGTACCGAGCCCCTTGCTTTTCACCCTCTACACCTCCGACTGCTCACCGACCCACCTCACAAACACAATTGTTAAGTACGCCGACGATACCACCTTGATCGGGCTCATCTCTGAAGGGGACGGGGCGGCGTACAGGGATGAGGTGGAGACACTGACAACGTGGTGTTCGAAAAACCACCTCATACTGAAAACTACAAAAACAAAAGGACTCATACTGGACTTCAGGAGGAAAATGCAGTAACCCAACATCCACTCAATATAAACGGAGACTTTGTAGAGAGAGTCCACTCTTTCAAAATCATGGGTGTGCACATCTCCAATGACCTCTCCTGGTCTGCAAACACCAGAGCAGTGGTAGGGAAGGCCCAGCAGCGACTCAATTTCCTGCGAGTGCTCAGGAAAAATAATCTGAAACAGCAGCTGCGGGTGTCCTTTTACAAAAAGCCACTGTGGAGAGCATTCGAACAAACTGCATTACGGTGTGGCATGCTGGGTGTACAGCAGCAGATAGGAACATTAACACAGCCCAGAGAATCATTGGTTCTCTACCCAGTCTGGAGGACATTGCCCACTCTCGCTACCTCAGCAGAGTAGAAAACATCAGAGGACTTTTCTCACCCCGGCCACCATCTTTTTGAGCTGCTGCCTTCAGGCAGACCCTACAGGTCACACAAAACAAAAACAGACAGACTCGAAAACAGTTTCTTCCCCGGAGCCATCACCACCCTTAACACACACCGCACAAAAAACTGAAACTCTTGCAAACACACTTACTCATACAGATGTATAATTGTATTTATACCAAATGTGTACATATCTACGTTGGGAATTCATTAGCTAACTGTAACGACTGTCAATCATGTGCGACACAAGGGTTCCCAGTCTCTCGGTTTATTGCCTGCATTCAGTAAACAAAACGATACAAAAGTCAGGGCGTCTGTGCACGACTGCAATCATCTAAAACAGGAACAAAAATACAGAAACGGGACAGCACTCAACATGCCGCACCTCGTGGCGTGGTTGCATTGAAACATGTTGCATCAGAGTAATCATCGTTTCAAGCTGCATTACTTTATTTTTAATTAATGCTTTTTTATATACCTCATTTAGCAAAACTTATATACAAAATTAGTTTGTGAAAGCAGCTCCTATATCTAGCAAAATATGCATTTTTTATCCAACTGATATTGGGCACATCTTACCTTCAGCGCATGCAAATTAGCTGAAGCTACGGCAAGCGCTGAAGCCCATAAAGTGCCAAACGAAAAAGACAGTGGCTTAATAAATGAATGAGGATCCGGAATTTTAACAGTAATACAATAATAATATTGATTTTGTGAGGATTAAAAAAAACAACTCAAAACAATCAAATTTCAACTCTGTTACATCACCTGTGTCAATCCACGTTTACATTTGTCACAATTGTTTTTTTCCATTTTCCTTAAACAGGGCTTCATAGGTTGTCAAGGGCTAATAAGCGTAAAAAAACAACAGAAGTAAAATAAAAAGAAATAAAAGTGACCAACCTGCTCCGTTCAACACAAATCGTAGCTCCTTGCTAATGCTAACTTGGTTTAGCCGTCGATCTTCTCGCTCGTTCTCTTCCTGAAGCTCCTCTTTCAAATTTCCTTTCCATCTCTCGCACATTTTAGCCACCTTAGAACTTTTACGGAGTTAAATGCCGTTTTTGAACCTCTAGGGGTTAGATGCAGGTAGATGAAGTTATATTGTGCACACGAATGGAGCGAAACACCACGAAGGAGCAGGAAATGGCGGCAGTGACGTAAAGTTCTACTCTTCTTCTTCGGTTGGCATCCAGCTCCTTGGTGCTCTATCGCCTCCTATACATCATACCATCTCACAGTTCCACTCTGCTGTGTTGTTGGCGAACGAAAGGAGTTAATGAGCCGGCTCCCTTAGAAATTCTCTCTCTTTCTCTCTCTCTCGTTCTCTCTCTCTCTTGCTCATAACTGGTCAATAAAATCTCTCTCTCTCTCTCTCTCTCTCTCTCTCTCTCTCTCTCTCTCTCTCTCTCTCTCTCTCTCTCTCTCTCTCTCTCCCTCTCTTTCTTTCTTGTTCACAACTGGTCAATACGATATCTCTTTCTCTTTCTTGCTCTCTCTCTCCCTCTCTCTCTTTCTCTCTCTCAGGCGCTCCTAACTGCTCAATACGAGTGTCGTCTTCTCCGTGTGTTTTTCTTCATATAATCCATGTAAAAATTTAAATGAGGAAAAAGTTCACCTCATATTGAAACAATACAGTCTATGATAACATAGTCACATAAACATTTTCAAAATGATTTAATTTGGGGCATCATATATCATATTTATTTCGAATATATTTGAAAACAAACAAAAAAAAAAAGTTTCGGATGCTTTATTCCATGGATTTAATCCGGAGAGTCCTCTGGGGGCCGTTTTAGTGAGCCGAGCCGAAAAAGCCGCTTCTCTAAAAAGAGAAGAAATTCCCATCACTATTCAGGTCGCAAAGCCAAGTCAGAAGGAAAATGTATTCTGAAATGCGTCCACTAGACGGCGCTCTCAACGATTGCTTGAAATTTCCTCATCAGTTGTTAGAAAATGTCTTGTTCCAAACAATCAGGGTTGGGTAGGGTTACTTTAACTGGATTACTTTCAATGACTTTTGGATGACTCCAATAGCAAATATGCTAATAAAAGACAAAAGAAACTAAATATGAATAAAATGATGACTAGCAACACGTGGTAAGCTTTCTCTCCTGGCTTTGATCTCTTTGATCTCCGGCAAAACGAACATCAAATGCCACAGAAACAAAATGAAAATAAATCCAAACAGCTTGCCAACATCATTTTTGCCATTACTCCCCAAGCCTGCACAAAATGGAGTCATTTGATTCATATTTGTTTTTTTTTGTCTTTTATTAGCATATTTGCTATTGGAGTCATCCAAAAGTCATTGAAAGTAATCCAGTTAAAGTAACCCTACCCAACCCTGAAGGCAACACATTCCGCAACCGAGGTAATGCAAATCACTCGACTTGCATCAGAACTGCAAACTGCACTTAAAAAAGAGAAATCAAAATGGATTGAAAAAAATCACAGTTTGATGTAAGAACAAAGGCAGTCACGAAAGCAACTACCGTATTTTCCGCCCTATAAGGCGCACCTAAAAGTCTTCATTTTTTTCAAAAGATGACCATGCGCCTTATAATTCAGTGCGCCTTATATATGGATCAATATTAAGTCGCAAAGTCTTGCAACTAATGCAGCAGCCGCCGACTAAATTTTCCCCCGAACGCGAAGTAGTCCGCGGTGTATGCTGGGATTTATATACCGGCGTTTCATTGGCTAACCAATGTGTCAATCATCATTTGAATCGATCACTATTGGCTAAAGTTATTCGGAATTAAAGGGGGGCGGATCCTTTTTATCATTTACAGGCTGGCATAGGCTTAAGCTGTAAAACAAAGCCTGCAATTGGCCGAAAAAGATGAATGTGAATAGCATGTTGGGTTGACGGCATAGAGAAAACAGTATTTTACTATTCTGTACTGTATTTGTAAATGTTTTACTCTCCTGGATTTACTACACTCATGGATATAAGAGGACCATGGTCGCACATTATTATTGAACGCAACGACTTCGGTGAGCTACTCCGGCTATATATTTTCCCAGTATCTTGTTTCAGTGTGATATCGATGTTTCTGTGATGGGTCTTTTTTTTTTTAATTCAACTCAATTCCAAGTGTTTATTGTCATATGCACAGTAAAGTTGCGAGCGAAAAAGAAAATAGAAACTAAGGAATGGTTGGCATTTCTTGAATCCCGAGACTTGAACCTTCCGAATGATGGAACGATGCATTTGAGTGATATCGTACGGACACCGCATCCGCACGTGTCTACGACACGTATTTGCTTCTTTGCAAGCTTTGGGAATGTTAAGGGGGTAAGAAGTTGGACTGAACTATCTGACCGTTTTGTCCACGTTCCCATTGTAGCGCCTTATAATTCAGATTCAGATTTACTTTATTGTCATTCTAGTACACGTGTATACAGAACGAAATGTCGATACATCTGACCCGCACAGTTTCCTTGAATGTACAGATATAAATAAAATGTTGTATTGAGTTGGAGTATTGAGTACTAATAATATACTAAATAATTACGGCTATGTATAGTATTTTACAGTAGTGCAAAGAGTGCAAGAGGAGTAGCTAACCAGATGTGCAAAATGGGCAGTCAGGTAAACAAGTCACTATACAGTAACAATAACACTGTAGTACGATAGTGCAGAGGAGAACAGATGTAATAGATAATAACAGATAATCCAGTGCGTCTTATGTATGTCAAATATAGGACCAAAAACTATTTTTTCGGGGTGCGCCCTATAACCCGGTGCGCCCTATAGTGCGGAAAATACGGTATTTGTTGTCAATAAAAGTGGAGGAAATGTTTTGATTTCCTGATGAGACGGCGACACAATAACACTCTTTAAAGACTTCCCGTCAATCGCACAGCGGAAGCCATTGTAAAGTTTTTTAGTTGTGTATTTCTCAGACTCCCATGCTATGAAATGAACCTGTTTTTATATTCCTAATATACAAGTAATCATCACACACACACAGTCACGTTTCAAAGATCAGTCGATTTCTATTATTTGTAATACGTTTTCACTCTAATTTTCATTGTAATGTAATATGACACTCATGTGTGACTCCATTTCCTGTTTATGTGCGACTTCTCAATAAACCACCGGATGTAGGCAGTTCGGCCCGGGTAGCCTGGCAAGATGGCGACCGTGCCACCTGATTATAAGCCGCACCCACCACATTTTAAGAGGATAACCGCTTTTGTACTTACACAAGCCGCACCGGCATATAAGCCGCACGCACCCACATTAAAACATGTTACACAAACACAAAATTAACCCAAACGGGACTCAAACGACTTCGATTGTGACTGAATATAAAGTACACAGTCAAAAAAAAACCAGCCGGCAAAATGAACGGAAAATGATACCGGTACTTAAGGTCTGATGCAGACCTGCAGAGTCCGGGTTCCGTTGAAAATAATCCAAGGAAAAAAAAAAAGCATATTTCCAAAGGTAAGGGTGGGAAAAATATATATCCACTATTGTCCGCTCCGTCAACAAACACGTCTCACCTTTACTCCACTTCCGGTTGTTTTCGCCCCTTCTTTTTGATTCGCCCATGGAAAACATATCAGAATAAGTCTCTAAAATAAATACATTACAAAAATATACAGTTGCAAATCCATATTATACATGGTTACACATATTTACAAAGAAAGAAGGTACACCGAGTTTTCAAAGCTTTAATAATAAAATAACTTTCATCCCAAACCGTGCCTGTGAAGGGTAGCAAAACGCTACTAGAAACACGTTCGCAGCACAGTAAACGGGTCTGTTAAAAAAAAATACACCGAACTTGTAAAAATCACGGTAAACCGTCCTCATCTTCCTCTTCATAACTGACATCAAAGTCGTCCTCCCCAGTATGGGAAAGAGACTTTGTCATATAGACGTCGTCCCACGCTCCCTCATTCAAAAACACGCTAGTAACACGCTCGCAAAGTAAAGTTTACGTGCAGGAGCTGTTTCCTTCTTTATCGGACTGCTTGATTGATTTTTCATGTGCCTTTCTTTTTGCAATTTGCATGATGAGGATATGTCTACACTACTTTAATTTGTGAACAAGCGAAGAAGTTGCAGTCTTCCTCGGCGCATATATTCCACCGGTCTAAATCTTACCTTTTGTACTCGAGTGCCTCTGGCGGCTGTTAGAAAATGACATAAATTGGCCGCATCACTGAATAAGCCGCAGGATTGAACGTTTGGGAAAAAAGTAGCGGCTTATAGTCCGGAATTTACGGTAGATTAAAAATCAATAAGTGCTTTTATCTGAATAATTGCGCCAGCAACAAGTTTATATCTTTATAAACTCTGACAGCCATGCACGTCATTTATACATTGCAGAGAAAAATACAAACAAATCACAGTTTAATATAAGAACAAAGACATTTCATTTTAGGAGCAAGGTTGCAGTCAAATCAATGCACAAAAGGATGACATTCAAAAGAAATTGAAGACATTTTTATTATTAGTCCAATTGAAATGTATGAAGATCTTGAATCACGGCGAATTACATTTGTTTGAAAAGAAATCGACAAAAAAATCTTCAAAGAATATCTAGTCACCAATACACAATTCAAATATGCTTACATGTGATACAAGATAATGACATCCACATAAAAGCCATGATTTAAGTCCATATATATTGTAGACTCATTCGATCACAGAATTTTTTGAAAATCCTGATTGGCGGGGGTATTGCACAAAACCATGATAAGTGATTAAGCTGGGATATATTTATTATTTTAGTTGAATGTATCCACAAGTGGGTTACATACAAGCAAGCAGGGTTGGGTAGGGTTACTTTAACTTGATTACTTTCAATTACTCCAATACCAAAAATGCTAATAAAAGACAAAAGAAACTAAATATGAATAAAATTACTAAATTTTGTGCAGGCTTGGGGAGTAACGGACTACATGGAACGGGAAAAATAATGTTGGCAAGCTGAATTTCTGTCAGGTTGAACCCCAACACTTTTAACAACAATCTGTATACAAAAAGGACAGAGAGAATTGTTTATGATCATCTGCAGGGAAGCGACGAGAGACAGCTTTCTATCACAGTGCCTCCAGCTCACTTCGAAAACAGTCTCTCGCCATCCTGCCTTTTATTCACAGAGAAAGGCATTTCTTAATTACAAGGTCGTTTCGGACTGCTAAACAGGAATGCATTTGAAAGTTAACTGTCCAGTCAAAACCAGTTTTCGTGCAAACACTTGCTTGACTCTGATTAATTACTTGAAGAAGAGATCTGTGCCTCTTTGGGTAAAATCTGTAACTTATTCACACCATTGGTTCTCTCTAGAGTGGCGTGGGAGAACATACTATTTTGTAAGCACAATATTTCAAGCAAACATATAACACACATAAATGATAGTGAAATTGAATAACTTATGTACATTATTCCAACAATTTCTGACTGCAAACTGATCACGAAAACGGTTTCTCATCGGTGTGGGTTCTCGCGTGGCTTTTTAAACTTACTCTTTGGCTGAATTTCTGACCACAAACTGAGCAAGTAAAAGGTTTTTCACCAGTGTGGGTCCTCGTGTGTGCTTTTAAGTGTGATGTATGGCCGAATTTCTGACCACAAACTGAGCAAGTAAAAGGTTTTTCTCCAGTGTGGGTTCTTGTGTGGCTTATCAAGTTTCCTTTGTGTCTGAATTTCTGACAACAAACTGAGCAGGCAAAAGGTTTCTCACCAGTGTGGGTTCTTGTGTGGATTTTTAAGTTTGAATTCAGGCTGAATTTCTGACTACAAATTGAACAAGCAAAAGGTTTTTCACCAGTGTGGGTTCTTGTGTGAATTTTCAAATGTTTTTTTTGGCTGAATTTTTTACCACAAACTGAGCAAGTAAAAGGTTTTTCACCAGTGTGGGTCCTCGTGTGTGCTTTTAAGTGTGATGTATGGCCGAATTTCTGACCACAAACTGAGCAGGAAAAGGGTTTTTCACCAGTGTGGACCATGATGTGGCGTCTCAGGCTACGCTTGTATGAAAATGTTTTCCCACACTCCAAACATTTGTGATATGTGTCATCACTTTCCGACTGTTTGTCGCCATCATTGCGTGCAGAGTCGGACGTGTCGTTATCATCCGTTCTCCCGGAGCTTCTGCTAGGAGACACCTTCTCCTTGTTCTCTTCATGTTGATCTTCCGCGGTTAAACTGACTCTAGTCACCGGAAAGTATCTCAAATCTTCCTCCTCTTTGACGACAACACGTTCCACATCGTTCTCATCTTCTTTTTTGACGTCAACAGGCTCCAAGTCTTCTTTCTCCATTTTAATGTGATCAGGCTCCAAATCATTTTCCTCTTTTTTAACGCAAGGCAACTTTGTCTCCTGTTGCCAAGGAGGAAGACATTCTTGACTCACATCTGCAGGACACAAGACAAACATGGTTTTGAAAAAAAATAAAAATATATTGGATATGGATATGGAGTGTCTCAGCTAAGTTCTTGTTTGCAAGCTCTTAATATTGCACAAGCACAATATGAAGGCTTCATCGTTTCCACAGGTTGACGTACACATTCTTATTTTTTTCAATATGTGATTATTATAAAGCCAGTGTGAGTATATACGGTAATTTGTAAGTAGTTTCTTTCAGAAATGAAATAACTATTAACTGCAACTAACTACTCTTTTTCAGTAATCCAGCCAACATGGGCTGTAGTTTGACCACCCTTTAATCAGAACATCAATTTCAGACTAAACCGTTATTCTGGGTCATACTGTAAACATTAATTCGCCATTGACCACAACTTTCACAAATTTTCTGCAGAAGTGTGCATCGCTACTAAGCATTTCTACCTAAAAATATGAATAGATAATTATTAAAAACATCCTTTTTACAAAAATATGGTCATATCTTTCCCAGGTAAAAGCCTATTCTTCCATGTTACTCCTAGAGTGCCACACAGAATCACGTTGTCGTGAACACTACGATGTTATGAACGAAAATGAAATGAAATGATCTGCATTTATATAGCGCTTTACAAGTCAAGACTTCCCAAAGCGCTTTACAGTGTGCTTCACATTTCCCAAAAACGGCCTTGTATTGCAGGATAATAGACTTCCTTCCTTTCAAACCGCCCACAGTCCGTGAAACTCTGCAACCACGTCTCTCCCACCCTAACACTGAGCACTGGCTTACCCCAAGGCTGTGTACCGAGCCCCCTACTTTTCACCCTCTACACCTCCGACTGCTCACCGACCCACCTCACGTACACAATCGTTAAGTACGCCGACGATACCACCTTGATCGGCCACATCTCTGAAGGGGACGAGGCGGCGTACAGGGATGAGGTGGAGTCACTGACAACGTAGTGTTCGAAAAACCACCTCATACTGAACACCACAAAAACAAAAAAAACCTCATACTGGACTTCAGGAGGAAAGGCAGGAACCCAGCACCACTCAGTATAAAAGGAGACTGTGTAGAGAGAGTCCACTCTTTCAAATTCCTGGGTGTGTACATCTCCGATGACCTCTCCTGGTCTGCAAACACCAGAGCAGTGGTAGGGAAGGCCCAGCAGCGACTCCATTTCCTGCGAGTGCTCAGGAAAAATAATCTGAAACAGCAGCTGCTGGTGTTGTTGTTGTTGTTGTCGAGTCACTCAAGGCGCCTAAGGTAATCGTTAGTAGCGCTAGACTCGCTCGTGTGAGGCTCCGTAGTTCTCCGAAGGAAAGGGGGCTGCGACTGTCCTGTGCCGCCAGGCCTGACGGGGTGCGACCCAAGCACACCAAGCAGACGAAGCCTCTGAAGTCCTTAGTACGTTCAGACAGGCCGGTGCATGATTTACAGAAGCCCCGTGGGCAGGTAGTACAGGTGATCGGGGTGTGGTCGCAGCGAACGGTTCGAAAGCACCACTGGCATTTGGACCGGGGGCCAGGGCTGCTCTCGAAGTCGCCCGCCCTAAGAAGAACAGAGAGAGGAGAGTAGAAGGGAGAGAAAAGTAGGGACAGATAGAAAGAGAGAAAGACAGACAGAGTAAAACGCAAAAAGGGGGGAAACAGAGTGAGAGAGGTGGGGAGAGAGTAGGAAAGAGAGGAATAGAGAAAATGAGAGACAAGAGTGTAAAGGGGGAAGAGAGAAAAGGAGAGACAAAGAAAGAGAGAGGAGCAAGAAAGAAAGAGAGAGCGAGTCTGAGTGGATTGAGTAGGATTCGTAAGGCTCCCCCGGGAGAGAGCCCTTCGCAGGACACCACGGGAAGGTTCCTAGTCTTTGTCCTGCGCTGCTGGTGTCCTTTTGCAAAGCCACAGTGGAGAGCATTCTAACATACTGCATTACGGTGTGGCATGCTGGGTGCAAATTATAACCTTTATCTTCTTTGTTCCTTTATCTTTTTTGTTTTCTTTTATCCTCACTGGTAAATGTGACACTGGAGTGACACGCCCAATTTCGTTGTCACAATATGTTCAACCCATTTTGTAACAATGACAATAAAGGTACTGGACTGTCTCAGAAAATTAGAATATTGTGATAAAGTTCTTTATTTTCTGCAATGCAATTAAAAAAACAAAAATGTCATACATTCTGGATTCATTACACATCAACTGAACTATTTCAAGCCTTTTATTATTTTAATATTGCTGAATTTGCCTTACAGCTTAAGAAAACTCAAAAATCCTATCTCAAAATATTAGAATATCATGAAAAAGTATACAAGTAGGCTATTCAACTAATCACCTGAATCATCTAATTAACTCGAAACACCTTGCGAGGGTTTCCTGAGCCTTAAAAACACTCTAAATCACTGCTGATCTGACTGCTGTCCAGAGGACCATCATTGATACCCTCCATCAGGAGGGTAAGACACAAAAAGAAATTTCTCAAAGAGCAGGCTGTTCACAGAGTGAAGTTTCAAAGCATATCCACAAAAAGTCTGTTGGAAGGGAAAAATGTGGCCGGAAACGCTGCACAACCAAGAGAGATGACCGCAGCCTTAACAAAATTGTGAAGAAGAGCCGCTTCCAGAATTTGAGGGAGCTTCAAAGACAGTGGGCTGAAGCTGGAGTCCAGGTATCAAAAGCCACAGTTCACAGACGTGTCCGGGAAATGGGCTACAATAGCCGTATTCCCATGGTCAAGCCACTTCTGAACTCAAGACAACGGAAGAAGCGTCTGACTTGGGCTTTGGAGAAGAAGCACTGGACAGTTGCAGAGTGGTCCAAAGTCCTCTTTTCAGACGAAAGCAAGTTTTGCATTTCATTTGGAAGTCAAGGCGCCAGAGTCTGGAGAAAGGCTGGAAAAGAGCAAAATCCAAGTTGCTTGAAATCCAGTGTGAAGTTCCCACAGTCAGCAATGGTTTGGGCAGCCATGTCAGCTGCTGGTGTTGGTCCACTGTGTTTCATCAAGTCCAGAGTAAATGCAACTGTGTACCAAGAGATTTTAGAGCACTACATGCTTCCATCTGCTGAAAAGCTCTATGGAGATGAGGATTTCATTTTCCAGCATGATCTGGCACCTGCCCACAGTGCCAAAACCACCAGTAACTGGTGCACTGACCATGGCATCACTGTCCTTGATTGGCCCGCTAATTCCCCTGACCTGAACCCCATCGAGAATTTGTGGGGTATAGTTAAGAAGAAGATGAAAGACACCAGACCTACAAGTGCAAATGAGCTGAAGGCCGCTATCGAAGCATCCTGGGCATCAATAACACCTCAGCAATGCCACAGGCCGATTGCCTCCATGCCACGCCGGATTGATGCAGTAATCCGTGCAAAAGGATTCCCAACCAAGTACTGAGCGCATCAATGGACATTTTCAAATGTTTGATTTAGTTTTGCTGTTATAAAATTATTTTTTTACTTGGTCTGAGGAAGTATTCTAATATTTTGAGATAGGATTTTTGAGTTTTTTTCAGCTGTAAGCCAAAATCAGCAATATTCAAATAATAAAAGGCTTGAAATAGTTCAGTTGATGTGTAATGAATCCAGAATGTCTGACATTTTTGTTTTTTTAATTGCATTACAGAAAATAAAGAACTTTATCACAATATTCTAATTTTCTGAGACAGTCCAGTATATTCTATTCTATATTCTTAACAGACTCTACCCTGGTCGTCAACACCGGAGTTCACTGAGGCTGCGTTCTACGTCCGCTACTCCTTGTAGACTGCCTCCACAGCCCTATCGTCAAGTTTGCTGACGACACCCGGGGCTCGGCTAATATCCAGCCGGACGACAGGAGAGGGGTGCAACATCTGCAGTCATGGTATGAAAACAACAACTTGGTCCTAAACACCCAAAAAACAAAGATTGTGGTGGATTTTAGGAAGAAGCGCATCCAACATCTACCTCTCACGGTTAGCAATGAGGAGGTGGAGAGGGCGAGAAGTTTGAAATTCCTGGGGGTTACAGTGACTAGCAGTAGGAAGAGCTACTTCCATGGGCGGGCCAGGAACTCCCCACCTCGTCTGACTGGTGCGTCACACCCCCCCCCCTCTCTTTCTCTTTTTTTCCACCCCTTTTCTCCCACTCTCTGTCTCTCTTTCACTCTCCGTTTCTCTCTTTTACTCTTCCTTTGTTGCTCTTTGTCTCTTTCTCTCTCTGTGTCTTTTTAACAGATTTTGCTCTAACTTCCTTTTTTTCCTTTTCTCTCTTTTCTCTTTCTCTCTTCCTACCCTTTGCGCTTTCTTTTCTTTTCTCTCCTTCCGTCTTTCTATTTCTCTTTGGATTTCTTTCTTCCTCTGCCTTTCTTTCCCCCTCTCTCATGACTTCTCTTTTTATCTCTTGTTTCTCATGCTCTCTCCCTCTGTCTCTTTTTTCTTTCTTTGTCCCGCCCTCTCTCCTTTTCCCTCCCTCTTTTTCTTATTTCTTTATCTCTCTTTTTCTTTCTCTTTAATCTACAAAACTCAATTCCAATGAAGTTGGGAAAGTGTGTTAATTGCAAATAAAAATTGATCCAAGTAAATTGCAAATTCTTTTCAACCCATATTTAAATGAATGCACAGCAAAGACAACATATTTATTGTCTTCACTCATAAACTTTATTGTTTTGGGAGAAAATCATCAACTCTGTAATTTGATGACAGCAACACGTGCCAAAATAGTTGGGACAGGTGTCAATAACTACTCAGAAAGTGGATGAATGGAAATCAACCAACTATTTGCAGGTGAACAGATGAATTAGCAACAGGTGAGAGTTGTTACTGGGTATAAAAAAGGGAGACCCGAACAAGCTAAGTCATTCACATGCAAGGATGGGGCGAGGTTCACCTCTTTGTGAACAACTGCGTGAGCAAATTGTTGAACAGTTTAAAAACAACATTCCTCAAAGTACAATTGCAAGGAATTTAGGGATATCATCATCTACAGTCCATAATATTGTGAAAAGGTTCAGGGAATCTGGAGAAATCACTGTGCGTAAACGGCATGGCCGTAAACCATTATTGAATGCCCGTGACCTCCGAGCCCTCAAGCGGTACTGCATTAAGAACCGACATCAATGTGTAAAGGACATCACCACATGGGCTCAGGAACACTTTGGAAAACCACTGTCAGTCAATACAGTTCGACGCTATATCCGTAAGTGTGGGTTAAAACTTTATGTTGCAAAGCGTAAGCCATTCATCAACAACATCCAGAAACGCCGCAGGGTTCTCTGGGCCCGAGCCCATCTAAAATGGACTGATACAAAGTGGAAAAGTGTTCTGTGGTCTGATGAGTCAGTTTTCCAAATTGTGTTTGGAAATTGTGGACGTCGTGTCCTCCGGTCCAAAGAAGAACAGAACCACCCAGACTGTTATGCACGCAAAGTGCAAAAGCCAGCATCTGTGATGGTATGGGGGTGCATGAGTGGCCAAGGAATGGGTAACCTGCACATCTGTGAAGGCACCATTAATGCAGAAAAGTACATTCAGGTTTTGGAACAAAGTATGTTGCCATCCAAACAGAATCTTTACCATGGGCGCCCTTGCTTCTTCCAGCAGGATAATGCCAAGCCACACACTGCACGTCTCACGACAGCGTGGCTTCGTAGTAAGAGGGTGCGGGTGCTTGACTGGCCTGCCTGCAGTCCTGACCTGTCTCCCATTGAAAATGTGTGGCGCATTATAAAGCGCAGAATAAGACAAAGGAGACCCCGGACTGTTGAACAGCTGAAGCTGTACATAAAGCAAGAATGGGAAAGGATTCCACTATCAACGATTCAACAACTAGTCTCCTCACTTCCTAAACGTTTATTGAGTGTTATTAAAAGGAAAGGTGATGTAACACAATGGTGAAGAAGCCCCTTTCCCAACTACTTTGGCACTTGTTGCAATTATAAAATTCTAAGTTTATCATTATTTGCTTATGGAAATAAAGTTTATGAGTTTGAACATGGATAATCTTGTCTTTGTGGTGTATTCATTTAAATATGGGTTAGAAAAGGTTTGCAAGTCATTCTATTCTAATTTTACTGACATTTTAAACTTTTTCCCAACTTCAATGGAATTGACTTTTGTACTAGTCCGGCCCCCGACGGAATGTTTGTTCTATCGTGTGGCCCCCGAGTTAAAATGAGTTTGACCCCCCTGCCCTACGGCGTCTGCGCTGAAGGTAAGCACGTCAGGTTCCCTGTTTGCAGAATGTTGTGACGGTTTTTACAAAATCACTGCTTGCATCTGCTTTTGAAACCAATATGTATGAAAAAGAGGGTCAAAATGAGTTGAACTGATCTTGAGTCATTGCAAGAAAGCGACAAGTTTAAAGTGGTATGTTAGTTGATTTTGGGACACGGGCTCCGGCATTATTCACTTTTCATCATTTTTATCAAATCATCAAAAATAAATGTGCTGAACACTAAACTTTTGTCTGGGTTTAACAATTGAGTCAATTTGTCTGATAATATATGGTGCGGCTCTTTCCCAAAATAAAATGAATCTATTTTGCTTTTATGCCTTTTTGAGTCAAAAGGGTTCCTGACCCTCGCTCTACGCCTACAGTATTATCAACTACTTTCACCCTCGTCCCCATTTTCGGTTTCTTCCGCACAAAAGTGCATTACAGGGAGAACAAATGGTGACTAAAACATTCTCGTGGTTTTCGTTTAGCGTTTGATTGCATGAATCCCATACCTGTCAACCTCCATGGCTCCATGCCCTTACAAAATGGTGTATTTTCCCTTACAAAATACAAAATAATCCCTTTTTTCAAACGTGTTTATTGATGTAGTTTAACATGTTATATTGTACATGTGTTTCGTTATATCATATATATTGTTCATGAACATTTTGTTGTGAGATACTGAGTTGCTCGACATGAATGAGCTTTATTATAAACAAGTTCAAAAATGAAGTCGCTTGGACGTTCACCGTAGAAGGAAAAAATGCATGCAAATAGAATTAAGTAGAATAATACATAGTCTTATTTTCTGCATTAAATTATTGTTGGTAATATACTGATTCAAGGGATAACCACAAACCTATCATTTTTCATTTTCTGCTTTTATACTTCCTTTTTTTTCTTAACTTAACATTATAATTCGTAGTATAATGCATCAGAGCAAGTGAGCCGTCTGAGAGCCGGCTCTCTTTAACGAGTTAAGCCGAAAAAGCCGGTTCTCCAAAAAGAGACGGACTTCCTTTCACTACATAACTACCACATGAAATCCGAAGCTGCGGACGCATGCGCACAGTAGCATCAAACCGCTCGCTACGTTTGCAACGTTAAAAAACGATATAGAGATAGAGGATACCGCGGCCAACTTGTTTGACTTGATTGATTTTTTTTTTGGTTTGAACAAATTTATTGACACTAAAAACAGAAAACAATCATGACAATCTCAACAGCAATGCTTATGGTGATAGTCGGTGTATACCGAATGGTACCCATAATTGACAAATTTGCGTTTTTCCGTACAGATTTTCTTGTACGTCGTACACGTCTTAAAATGCATCATGAACGTACTTTGTGCGGCAAAAACGTACAGCTTGACAGGTATGGAATCCGCTAGTTGAAATCCTATATTTGCCGCACAAGCGTATATTTGATACTGTCTCCACAACAAATTGTCTCAGTTTCCTAGAAGCCACATCAAGATTACTCTATAGTAAAAGTAAGAACATATTTCCTCAAAGGACCTGAGGAGCAGAAAACAATAAAAGAAAATGTTATGGAAATAAATTGACGAACCTGATCTCTTCAACATAACGTGTAGCGCCTTGCTAATGCTAACTCGGTTAAGCCGTCTATATCGTCGTTCGTTCTCTTCTTGCAATTCCCGAAGCTCCTCTTTCACGTTTCTTTTCCCTCTTTTGCACATTTAAGCCGCACTTCAAGCTCACAATTCACTCTTTTACCGAGTTAAACTGAGCTTTTCGCCATGGTTAGATCGGAAAATCAACCCGAGTGTGACCCGGAAGAACAAAGAAGGTGGGCGGAGCTTCCAACCCAATAACTTCCGCTTCACAAAGGGCTTTACATTTCTTTTTGTGGAATAATTTTGGTATCTATATTTTGAAATTGAATTGAGAAAGGACCGCAAAACATAGGGTCTTCTTTTTTAATTTCGCGATACAAAATTGACAATTCTCAAGAGAAAACGTTCCGCAGAAATACAGTGAAAAAAGTAAATGATCAAGGTCAAATAAAAATAATACCTTTCACGTTTACCTTGTTAGGGAAAAAACTATAAATCAAATGTAGCGTTTACCAAATTGTTCGAATTAGTTATCTGACTCCATTAACCAAACACAAACTTTATTCTCCTAACAATGCATGCTCTTTTCTTAATTTAAGGGAAAAAATATTGACAAGAGGCATTTTCACACGCGGGCCGATTTATTTTCTTAAGTTATCTATAAGTGAATTCCATCAAATGCAGAATTATTGTCGAATTAGTCTAATTAGTCTGGTCGAGCCTCCCGTTCTCCGATCTGATCCCCCATCAGTCTTTCTTTTTTGTCTTCCGTCTCCCGTCTTTTTGACACGTCAAGGCATCGGCCACCCCCATGTCAAAGAACCCCCCCCCCCCCCATGGGGCGGGTCCAGTGCCAGCTTCATCTCCTCCTCCGGCAGACTGTCACGTGGCCTCCACCTAGTCGCCACCTCCTCGCAAAAAGATGCCGCCATGTCTGAAGGACTCACAACAAGAAAGCTTATCAGCTCATAGCAATGCCAAGCGTTTATCAAAACAAGGCCTAATTCCCTCGTCAGCAATCAGAGGAATTCTGTTACCCAAAGACGTCTGATGTATTCCAGACAGCCTAACCTTCTAATATACCTTGAAGAAAAACAGTCAGTGAATCTCTCTACTGCATCAAATGTAATTTGTATTATATTAAATCCCTTATAGTCAAATGAATAAGATAAAAAATCCTTCAACCTCAATAAAAAGGGGAGATTCTTGATTACAGTGGAACCTGGGTGCTCGAACGCCTCTCAGTTCGAACAAATCGGAGTTCCACCCAAAATTTCTAGAAATTCTTGCTTTGCTGTTCTGTCAAAAAATCGGACTTCGAACGCCGGTAATGCGTGAGTGCGTACGCTAGGGTGCCATGCTGAGCGGAGTACGGGTGTAGATCGCTCTTTTCCTGACCAACTGTTATCGCGTGCGGACATGCTTCCTTTTGCTTTCACATTAGATATCGGTGAACGGAGTGTTTTAGCCCCTAATGATGCCTCCGAAGAAAGTCAGTGCAAGCAGCTAAGTTGCTACGGGTGAAAAAAAGTAGTGCGTACAACTATTGCATTTAAGAAAGAAATCATAGCAAAATATGAAGGAGGTGTGCGAGTGTCTGATCTTGCTAGGGAATACAGCATGGCTAAATCTACAGTACGACAGTACGATACTAAAGAATAAGGAGGCTGTGAAATCTAGTGATGTGGATAAGGGAGTGAGTGCTATAAGCAAGCAATGGCCGCAAGTTTTGGAAGAGGTTGAAAAACTTTTGATGATTTTCCTCTCCCCTCTCCACCTGCGCCTTCTGCTGACCACCACAAAGGTAAGAAATCCTAATTATAATTATTTTCTTTATCCTTTTTTTTTATTTTTACACGTTCATGTGAGCGTAATCTTTCGTACGGAAGATTACGATAACGCGAACGTACAATTAGCCTGGGTTAGCTTTAAGTTAAACATTCAAGGTAAACATTCAGGGTGTTGGAACGGAGCCTAACATTCAGGGTGTTGGAACGGAGCCCCCTTTCCAATGAACCGCTCACCACTTGTTGTGGAGACCCGGGTGCTAAATGACTTGTAAACGACCTGATTTTTTTTTTTTACACGTTCATGTTAGCGTAATCTTTCGTACGGAAGATTACGATAACGCGAACGTACGATTAGCCTGGGTTAGCTTTATGTTTACGTTAAACATTGAAGGTAAACATTCAGGGTGTCGGAACGGATTAAAACGATTTACATTATTTTTAATGGGAAAAATGATTTCGGTGATCGAACAAATCGGTTTTCGAACAGGGTTATGGAACGGATTATGGTCAAGAACCGAGGTTCCACCGTACATTATATATCTTTTGGATACTGGGAGTAGGGCAGCACGATGATCAATATCGTGATGTGACGTAGTGCGATCGTGTAACCGCAAACCACTGCGTTTTTTTCATAGTTCCACTTTGTTAATTGGTTGACTGAGTGTTTGGCCAATAAGAATGGTCACATATCGGGGGTTTACCAATGTCGGCCAATCAGAACCAGGTTTCAATGGCACCAACCAATAAAGGCGAGGCAAAGTTTGCAAGATGTGTGCGCACGACTTTGATAGGCTGCTGTAAACTGCCAGTCAGCCTAAATGGCCACCAATACAAACGTCTCATTTTGTAGCTTTACTATCTCGTTACATTGAAAATAAATTCAATAATTGAATCGGACTCTGAGGAAAGTCAGTAAAGTGTAAAGAAAAGCGATTGCTGCCTGAATTTTTATCACGTCCGGGAATTGACTAAGACGGCATCGGATGGCTAAGCTAACAGCTAGTCACAAACGCCAAATCCATCCATTCGGTGGTAGCTGACATTTCTTCACTGGAAATGTGAGCTCATATCAAACAGAAAGATCTTTTCTAAATTCTATTTAAGATAATAGTTATATTATCACCAGCACACTTGTGACCCAGAGCTTTGAAAATTGTGATTTACGGGAACATTTTGGATAGCAAATTGAGCAGGCTAAGAGTTTTTCCAGTTTGGTTAGTTGTGTGTTCTTTTAAGTATGATTTCCGGGTGAATTTTTAACCACAAAAAGAAGGAGGCAAAACGTTTTTAACCGGTGTTTGTTCTTGTGTGACTTTTCAAACTTCCTTTTTAGTTATATTTTTTGGACCAGAAACTGAGCATGTGGAAGGTTTCTCACGAGTTTGGGTTCTTGCGTGGATAATCAATGTGCCTGTCTTGTAAAATGTTTCACCTCAAAATGAGCAGACAAAGGGTTTCTCACAGGAGTGGGTTTTTGTGTGCGTTTTTATGTTTGATGTATTAGTGATTTATTTACCAAAACTGGGCAACTTAAAGGTTTTTCCTCAGGGTGGTTTCTTGTGTGGTATATATGTGATCTTTAATTTTGATTTTTTTACCACTAATTGTGAAGGTGAAATGTTTATCACCAGTGTGGGTTCTTGTGTGTCTCTCCATGTGTTTTATGAGAAAGTTTATCATCACAAACCGAGCAGGCAAAAGGTTTCTCACTTGTGTGGGTTTTCAGACTTCCTTTGTAGCAGAATTTTTGACCACAAACTGATCAGTCAAAATGTTTCTCACAGATGTGGGTTCTTGTTGTTTATGTGATTTTTCATGCTAATTTCTGACCACAGACCGAGCGTACAAAAGGTTTTTCACCAGTCTGAGTTCTTGTGAGGCTCAACTAGATTAAACAAGCAAATATGTGTCGAATTTCGAATCGAAATCTTGGAATTCAAATAAGTGTAGGCGTGTGCGCTTCCTCTTTTTACATGTCGTAACCCGAAGCATTTCGAGGGGAGTCGACTCATTAAGCCGCTTCGTTCTCCGACAACACAGCAGCGTGGAACTGTGAGATGGTATGATGCTAGGGGGCGATACAGCACCAAAGAGATGGATGCTAACCAAAGAAGAAGAAAAGAACCATCACTGCCGCCATTGTCTGCGGCTTCGTGGTGTTTCGCTCAATTTTTGTGCACAATTAAACTCCGTTTAACTGCATTTAACTCCGTAAAGGTTCAAAGGTGGCTAAAATGTGCGAGGAATGGAAAGGAAATTTGAAAGAGGAGCTTCAGGAAGAGAACGAGCGAGAAGATGGACGGCTAAACCAAGTTAGCATTAGCAAGGAGCTACGATTCGTGTTGAACGGAGCAGGTTGGTCACTTTAATTTTCATAACATTTTTATTTTACTTCTGTGAGTCTCTGACCTTTGAATTGTCATCGTTCTTGGTCAAGTGCAAGCTTTTCTTTACGGTAATATCAGCGCTTGACAACCTATGAAGGAAAAATAACGTCATGACCAATTCGGGTCCAAAAAATCTTTAGCCAATTGTGACCGATTACAATGTGATTGACACATTGGTTGGCCAATCAATTTCCAACGTAGATATGTAAACATTTCCGGTGAGTATTGAAATCATTGCCGAAAATGAACGCAAAGCCAATCTTGATTCAATTTGTACGCATCATTATTACCGGCAAGTCTGTACAATCATGGATTTCCTTCTCGAAAGAGAGGACTAACATTTAAAACTTCTTTCACAATGTCTATAAATTGGCCCAGAGTAAAATAATGATATAAGGGCTGTCAATTTGTCGTTTCCAAATGGTCACCTTTGGAAACGCCTAGACCTACCATTAGGAAAATGTGTAGAATAGAATAGAATAGAGTAGAATATACCTTTATTGTCATTGTTTCCAAATGGGTTGAACATATTGTGACAACGAAATTGGACGTGGCACTCCAGGATCGCATTTAACAGTGAGGGTAAAAGAAAACAAAGAAGATAAGGTTATAATTTACACAATATAAAGGAACAAAGCGGATAAATGTTATAATTTACGCAATATTTACACAAGAAATGTGGGCATGTAGGATGTTACTTACAGTTTTGGGATGGTATTAGTGCAATATGCTTTAGTACAAAAATAGTCAACATTGTGCAAAGTGAGCATAGGCATGAATACAATTTGACATCTGTATGAGGTAGTGTGTTTGCGAGAGTTTTTCAGGTTTTTGTGTGGTGTGTGTTCAGGGTGGTAATGGCTCTGGGGAAGAAACTGTCTCTGAGTCTGGTTGTTTTTGTGTGACCTGTAGCGCCTGCCGCAAGGCAGCAGGTCAAAGAGGTGGTGGCCGGGGTGAGAAAAGTCCTTGATGATGTTTTCTGCTTTGCTGAGGTAGCGAGAGCAGGCAATAGGCAATGTCCTCCAGGCTGGATAGAGAGCAACCAACGAGTCTCTGGGCTGTGTTGATGACCCTCTGGAGCGTTTTCCTGTCTGCTGCCGTGCACCCAGCATGCCACACCGTAATGCAGTATGTTAGAATGCTCTCCACTGTGGCTTTGTAAAAGGACACCAGCAGCTGCTGTTTCAGATGATTTTTCCTGAGCACTCTCAGGAAATGGAGTCGCTGCTGGGCTTTCCCTACCAAAATACAATGTTTAGTTTTTCGTGTTGTGGTTAAATTTGACTAGGTGTGATGGGTAAAGCTTTGAGCTATTGTCCCACCTGTTTTCCAGCTAATATTCATTTGGTACACTTCTGCAGACAAACATTGCAGAAACATATTCGGTGAGGATAAAAACCTTCTATTCCTTTGTGACCCAAATAGGATGACCCGATGTCAGGAGCACTTGCAGTGATTATTTTCGTCGGGGACAAAACATCAGAGTCTTATCTTTCAAAAGAGAATAAAATTGTCCATCTTCTTAAAACGGTTCAAGAACAGCCTTTCATTTACTTTTTCTCTTGGATTGGCATCTTGGGCAAATTTTACAGTAAGGGTAAGGGGTTGAAGAAATGCAACAAAGAAATCTGAGTCTTATTTTGAGGATTCCCAAAAACATCAAGATGGAAGGTGCATATCACTGCGTATTTCTCATCTGGGCAAAAAAAAAAAGAGTGCAATAACACACTTCATGCATTTTTACAAATAAAACTGCAACCTTCTGGAATAATGTATAAAATACAGTTTAAGTTTGTATTATTTACAAATGTCAAACAACTCAGTGCGAGGGTAAAGTAACAGAATTACGCTACGGTAAAAGTAACTCATTATTGGGGAAAGTAACTATTTCTGTTATTTAAAAAAAGAAGTTAGTGTACGGCAAAGAATTAGAAATTTTCTGAGCAGTATTCGAGCCAGTTTAGTAAAGAACAGACCGTTTGTCGTGTTATACAATGTTGTAATATGTATTGCATCTCCCTAGAAGTGCAATACCAATAAAAGGGAAACAGTATAAAACAACAATCAGCATTAAACAAGCGAGTTTAATAAATGAAATCCAACTCTCACAATCGGAGACAACTGGTCTAGTAGACAGATGCTACTGTACTTCCAATATTTGATTCCCAACAAAAGTAAACAGTTCAGCAATAAAATACACAACAATGTTTGTTTAAAATTGCAGTTGGATCTAAGAACAAATGAGAACATCTTTTATTCTTCCATCGTGCATTGAAAAGATTGAATTGCTTGCCACAGATGTCGACAAAAGCTTTCCACAGGACCTCAAATATACTTCAACTTCAGCGGTTCATCAAAGAGTGCAATATGGAGGTTCATGGATCCCTAAACCGCATGAGTTGTTGGGGAACCAATGAAAACACTTTGGATTGCCTTCTCCACTGGTGACGGTCCCTGGCTTGTTCTTGGGTCGTGGCAACGTCGGCACCAGTCCATTCCTTAATGTCTGCCCAGTTCTTTTCCGGTCTTCCTCTCCTCCAGCTCCCTTAGACTTATAATATTGCATGGAGGACAAAAGGGAAAGTTTTAAAAAAGGGAAGCTAAGCAGGAAAATGATCCTTATATGGATTCATTTTACATACTGTAAAATTCAGACTATAGAGCGCATTTGATTATAAGGCGCTTCCAGTACGTTATTAAAGGTAAGATCATTTTGTACAACCCACATTGAAATATTTAAGATATTTACAAAGAAAGAGTGCACACAAAATTAGTTTTAATAATATAAGGTACCCTAACTAACCCCTTGACATTCCGCCGATGGGCGGCAGGACCTTTTATAAACAAATATGTGTCTGTACGATGTCACCGGTCACTAAAATACGCCATTTTAGTGGAAAGCTTAAACTCTTGAGATTCAAAATATGATGACCATTTCTAAATACACTCCCCAGAGAAACATCAGTCCAAAACGAGATACCCGAAAACTATAAACCCTGCGTAACTCACCATTACGTCCCCTGGCCGTCTTCACCTTCTTTGAATTTTGTGAAAATGGCTTCGTTTCATTCGGGCAATTCATAGAATCCAACGTGTAATATATTTATTCCAAGCCACACGATCATATCATGCTTACAGATTCAAAATGATTCGCATGAAATATTTCTGCTTCGCTGCTTGTTGTAATTCGTCTGTTCCGCCACATTATTTACGTTTACAAGTCAACAAACTCTTAAAATGATTCTCAATATGGCCGTCAGCCTTCCCCCTTCGATTGACACCCTTCCCATGATTAAGGTCTGTTCATGCTAGTTTTTTTCACGCACAAAATACAAAGTTACATTCAAGTTGCGTCTTCCTTGACACATACATGATTCAAATTGAATCTTTTCTTCCGGCGCCGTCACGAATGGCAGCCACTCCAGCAGCTCCCGTGTTATTTTCGATTGTTCTCGATTGTTCTCAGCTCAGGGATGCTGCTGGAAATGTGAATTTCCCTTCGGGGATGAACAAAGTATCTATCTATCTATCTATCTATCTATCTACATTTGACGTGTCTCACTCTTACCCTTTAGTGCATTGGCGCCCCCTGGCGGTCGCTAAAAAATGCAGAGACCAATGATATTTATGTTTTTGTTATACACATTTAAATTTATGTTCTGTGTCGTTTCTGTCTCCATTGGTTAGATGGATAGATGGATAGATACTTTATAAATGCAGTCTATTTTATATATTTATACAGTTTGTCATTTATCTGTTTCAGTATTATGTCATATATTTTGGATGATACAAAACTTATGTGTGTCTTGTGTCCCACAGATGTCAGTGAAGAATTCTTGCCTCCTGTCCGGCAGTTTCTTAGCATTAAAAAGGAAGAGGAGGAGGATGTGGAGCCTTTTTGTGTTAAAGAGGAGGGACTTTCCACAGAGTTGCTGGTGACTGAGACCTCTTTAACTCCTGGGAGTCAGGTAAAACATGAAGAAAACTGGCAGGAGCCTCCAAGCAGCAGCTCCTATCAACACGTAAAAACTGATGATGAGGAGACGTCCGACTCTGCAGACACTGATGGCGACAAACAGTCAGAAGCTGATAACAAGTGTTCTCAGTGTGGGGAAACGTTTCAGTTCAAATATCGTTTGAAGTTGCATATGAGAATCCACACAGGGGAGAAGCCTTTTTCCTGCTCAGTGTGCGGTCAAAGATTCAGCATTCAAGGAAACTTGAAAAAACACTCAACAATCCACACGGGTGAGAAGCCCTTTTCCTGCTCAATCTGTGGTGAACATTTCAGACAGAAGGCAAACCTGAACTCACACACAATAACCCATACTGGTGAGAAGCCATTTTCCTGCTCTGTTTGCGGTAAAAAATTCAGCTACAAAGCAGGTTTGAAATACCATGCTACAACACACACTGGTGAGAAGCCTTTTTCCTGCTCAGTGTGCGGTCAAAGATTCAGCGTTAAGTATGCCTTAAAAGACCACACAAGAGTCCACACAGCTGAGAAACCTTTTGCGTGCTCAGTTTGCGGTCAAAGGTTCAGCCGTAAAGTAAGCTTAAAAAAACACACAACAAT
This sequence comes from Urocampus carinirostris, assembly GCF_059441175.1. NCBI lineage: Eukaryota > Metazoa > Chordata > Actinopteri > Syngnathiformes > Syngnathidae > Urocampus > Urocampus carinirostris. Next base: position 76,222,104 of record NC_142349.1, on the reverse strand, counting down.
CCACACTGGTGAAAAGCCCTTTTCCTGCTCATTTTGTGGTAAACAATTCAGCCATAAATCAATCTTAAAAAATCACATAAAAATCCACTCTGGCGAGAAGCCTTTTTCCTGCTCAGTTTGCGGTCAGAAATTCAGCCTGAAGGCATACTTAAAAAGACACACAAGAACCCACACTGGTGAGAAGTCTTTTTCCTGCTCAGTTTGTGGTCAAAAATTCAGCATTCAAGGAAACTTGAAAAAACACTCAACAATCCATACTGGGGAGAAGCCTTTTGTCTGCTCAATCTGTGGTGAACATTTCAGACAGAAGGCAAACCTAAACTCACACACAAGAACCCACAGTGATGAGAAGCCTTTTTCCTGCTCAGTTTGCAGTAAAAAATTCAGCTACAAAGCAGGCCTAAAAAGACACACAAGAACCCACACTGGCGAAAAGCCTTTTTCCTGCAAAGTTTGCGGTCAAAACTTCAGCATGAAAGGAAACTTGAAAATACACTCAACAATCCACACTGGGGAGAAGCCTTTTTCCTGCTCAATCTGTGGTGAACATTTCAGACATAAGGCAAACCTAAACTCACACACACGAACCCACACTGGTGAGAAGCCTTTCTCCTGCTCAATATGTGGTGAAAATTTCAGAAAGATGGCAAACCTAAACTCACACACAAGAATCCACACTGGTGAGAAGCCTTTTTCTTGTTCAATATGTGATGAAAAATTCAGCCGTAAAGAAAGCTTAAGAAGACACACAAGAATTCATACTGATGAGAAACCCTTTTCCTGCTCAGATTGTGGCTTAAGATTTTCAAGTCAAGCCAGAGCTCAGGATCACACGTGTGCGGGGGAAAATAGCATCCGTCAATCTGTTTGATACGGTTTAATTTCTTGCATTTGCATATAAAAGTAATCGGCCAATGAAAGTACAAAAACTTACTTACCCTCAGTGCAGACATCGCTGGGCGAGGAGAAGAAAAAGGGCGTATGTATAGCTCTGCCCATTCCTACCACTCACTCAATTAAATTGTTCTAGGTGTTTTGCTAGAGCTTTTGGATGTTTAAAGTTTGTGATGTGGCTTTTCGTCATAGATTGTTTAATGAGCTTTCCGTACGAAGTCCTAATTAGTGATTGACAGCCAAAACCGGGTCCGTCGGTGTGACACTTGGACGGTAATCTGTAGTTGAAATTGCGTCCTATATATACTGGACTGAACCCATTAAGCAGCCGAGACTGTCTCGGTTTCTCACGAGTGACAAACACCTTCATAGGTGACAATATTTTAAGTAATAGCTAAAGGTCCGTTTTATCTCCTAGCCATAGGTTCTCATTAAAAACGATATCTGTGGCTCGCAAGCCACAAGTTCCCAAACCCTGGTTTGGACGGACGGCCAGATCTTAGGTGGTTTTATGCTCTCCCCATTTTGATATTATTGCTCGCAGAGTGCTCCGGGAGATGTGTAAATGTTGCAAAATCTTTCCATATCCAGTTCCTGCTTTTCCACAATTTTATCCTGGACCTTTGGTCTTCATAATGTTGTCTGTTCTCCAGTGTCTCCTTTCACCAACCTCTGAGCCCATCACAGAGCAAATGCATTAAAACTGACATGCATAATGACACACAGGTTCACTTTGTTAGTCCTTTTAGTCATTTAGGTGGACATTGGATCATTCAGAAGTCATCAGGGAACTTCTCGTGTTTGTTGGCTAAACTGAGAGAACCGAGGGACAATATTTTCGAAACGCTTACTTTTCACTTGTTTCCGTAGTAAATATAACACAAAATGGGGAACTCATTTGGTTCCACTTCACGATTTTGTCTCACATTTAGGCGCTGTACATTGAAATACTCTTTTATCTTAACTAAAATGCATTTATTAATTTCAACTGTGGATTTCTCCTCTAAAGTTGTTCTTAAATTTATTTTGTTTTTATGTTTGCCTTTTTATCCTGACATTTTATTCATCTTATTTTTCTCTTGTAAGTTTTTATTACGCGTCTCTCCTGGAGTGCCACGTCTAATCTTTTTGTAAACAATGTTTTCTGTGTTTTTATCAATGATACATTTCTAATTGTGGATGCATGAAGACGTGTTTCTATTTGTTGAGTTGACATAATTAAGATGACATTTTCCAAGAGTTATTTAAAATCTGAATGTGATTGAATTTGCCCACAATGAATACACTTTTTTTAACCTGTAATTTAAGCGACATGAGTTTTAATGTGAATGTTATTATCTTGCATCACTGTTGGGTCTAACGAGACCACTGATGTGTGGGAGAGGTACGAAAATTAGCTACATCTAGAAGGAAATTCAGGCAAAGACTTTTGTTTTTTTTAACAACTGCAGCTGGAGAAGAAGCGCGGGAGGAACGGATAATTTACTCGCTCTCGTCTCGCCGGTCCTGCTCCTTCTGGCCTTTCCCCAGTCTGCCTTTGTGTGCCTTTGTCCTGAGAGACCAATCCATTTTTCCAACCGTTCTAGTAAGATATGATGGTCCACAGTGTCAAAAGCAGCCCTAAGGTCCAGCAGCAGCAGCAAGAGTGATGAAGCCAGTAGAAGATCATCCACCAAAAAATATCAAAGATGTTTGAACTTTTTTCAGATTTCTGTCGGTGAATATGTTTTCCGTGTAATCTGTTAAATTTGATGAACACTCACAATTTCCCAAATACCGTATTTTCCGCACTATAAGGCGCACCTAAAAGCCTTTATTTTTTTCAAAAGCTGACCATGCGCCTTATAATACAGTGCGCCTTATATATGGATCAACATTAAGTCGCAGTCTTCCAACTAACTTGCAGCCGCCGACTCGATTTTCCCCCGAACGCCAAGTAGTCCGCGGTGTATGCTGGGATTTATTTACCGGCGTTTCATTGGCTAACCAATGTGTCAATCATCATTTGAATCGATCACTATTGGCTAAAGTTATTCGGAGGTCAAGGGGCGGATCCTTTTTATCATCTACAGGCTGGCATTGGCTTAATCGGTGAAACAAAGCCTGCAATTGGCCAAAAAAGATGTGTCAATCATCAGTTGAATCGATCACTATTGGCAAAGTTATTTGAAGGTCAAGGGGCGGATCCTTTTTATCATTTACAGGCTGGCATTGGCTTAAACAGCAAAACAAAGCCTGCAATTGGCCGAAAAAGATGAATGCGTATAGCACGTGGTTGACGGCATACAGAAAGCATTTTTTCTATACTGTATTTGTAAATATTTTATTCTCCTAGATTTACTACACTCACGGATATAAGAGGACATTGGCTGCACATTATTATGAACACAACGACTTCGGTGAGCTACTCCGGCTATATATTATCCCTGTATCTTGTTTTAGACTGAACTCGATGTTTCTGTGATAAGCGGTGCAGATAATTGATGGAATGGAGTGTCTATATTTAAATTAAACTCAATTCCAAGTGTTTTTTGTCATATGCACAGTAAAGTTGCGAGCGAAAAAGAAAATAGAACTTAAGGAATGGTTGGCATTTCTTGAATCCCAAGACTAACCTTCCGAATGATGGAACGATGCATTTGAGTGACATGGTACGGACACCGCATCCGCACGTGTCTGCGACACGTATTTGCTTCTTTGCAAGCTTTGGGAATGTTAAGGGGGTAAGAAGTTGGACTGAACCATCTGACTGTTTTGTCCACGTTCCCATTGTAGCGCCTTATAATCCGGTGCGTCTTATGTATGTCAAAAATAGGACCAAAAACGATTTTTTTCGGGGTGCGCCCTATAACCCGGTGCGCCCTATAGTGCGGAAAATACAGTATATACAATATACTTAAGAATCTCCCCTATTCATATACTTTCCTTTTCTCCATATTTCTTCCGCACTTTCTGTTCCTTTAAACTTGATGACTCTGTATTGTTGTTTGGCCGTTTCATGCCCGTTTTCTTCTGAATGATGAAATGCTCAATTAAAAAAAATAGAAATAAAACACTCAAGACTTGAAAATATAGCAGCCATAAAGAAAAAAAAATGGGAGTATTTCATGGAGCGCTTTTTGGTGTAAATATTGTTTGGAACAAGACATTTTCTAATAACTGATAAGCAAATTTCAAGCAATCGTAGAGAGCGCCGTCTAGTGGACGCATTTCAGAATACTTTTCCCTTCTGACTTGGCTTTGCCACCTGAATAGTGATGGGAATTTCTTCTCTTTTTAGAGAAGCGGCTTTTTCGGCTCGGCTCACTAAAACGGGCAGGCTCCTTTCGCCCCCAGTGGACTCTTCGGATTAAATACATGGATTAAAGACACCAAAACATTTTGGTTTGTTTTACTCTTTTAAATTATGATGCATTGTATTTATTATATTGTTCTCTAGTTCTGCCATATTTAATATATTGTGCAGAAGTCTGGGGAAATAATTACAAAAGTTCACTACAGCCCCTTTTTATCCTTCAAAAACGTGCAATAAGAACCATACACAGGTTGGATATCGAGATCATACTAATATTTCATTCATGCATTCCAGATGATTAAAATTGGATGATTTAATAAAAATTTTCGCTTCACAACTGCTATTTAAGGTCAACAAAAACATAGCGCCAGAAAACATACAAAATTGATTTAATCGGAAAGAGGGAAATTATCATTTAAGGGGCTGTCGTAAATTCAAAATCCCAAAGGTGAGAACAACCAGGAAGAGTATGTGTGTGCCTGTGTGTGGAGTAGAACCTTGGAATAATTTACAAGATGAGATCAAACAATATCCAACTATCCATGTGTTCAAATTTAAATACCAAATAGCATTAATGGCGAAATACAGAGATGAAGAAAATGGGATATGAGGGAGATTGAAAATACAGCGTTTAAAACGATGGTTAACTTCTTGTTATTGTTGCTATTAATATATCAGAACTGTTATTATAAATATTATGTTTATTCTTATTGTTGTTATTATCATTGGTGCCGCAGTGAAATTCGATAACGAGGGGCATTATGACGTTGAGGGATGGGTATTACGAAGATTAGTGTATAAAATATGTGATTATTGTGATTATTACTATTATGGATAACTGACCTATGTAATAAGTATATCCATGATATTTTGTTACATTAAACACAAAAGGAAAGGAGAATTTGTAAAATGTATTTAATAGGGAAGATAAAGGGGTAGGGAAAATAAGCATCTACCCCTTTTCCAACATTATTTTGTTGTTGACTCATTGTTTTTGTCCTGTTTTTATTTTAATGTTCGAAATAAAAGTTGTCATTCATTTATTCATTTACTATGTTATCATAGCCTTTATTGTTTCAATATGAGGTGAACTTTGGCCTCATTTAATCTTTTCCATCAGGGGTAGGGAACCTATGGCTCGGGAGCCATATATGGCTCTGTTCATGAGTACGTATGGCTCCGAAATAAAATGTAACTATTGCAAATCTCTCTGTGGCGTTCCAAAGTCGAGCGATTTCATCCCGATTTTGGTCCATATAAAGCAGAAGAAACTTAATGCAGAAGTTCGATAAGAAACCATTTAAACTGACAAATAAAAACGCTGGCAAACGACTTTGATTGGGTGAGCAGCACAGGTGGGCGAATCCCTGCACACAGTGCAAGGCACATCCTTCTCTCTCTCTCGCTCAGTGCAGTCTACACCGAAAGTGAATATGACGATATGCTTATTGTTTGCAGTAATTTGTGACATTTTTACAAAAGAACTTTGCATGCACATTGTTTTGAAACCGTTATTAAGGACAAATTTCACGGAAAAAAATTGCCTCAGCAGAAGACAAATTGTAAATGGCATATTGACATTGATTTGGGACACGGGATTGGGCATTATTATCATTTTCATACATTTTTTTCAATTTTGTCTGAAAATATATGATGTGGGTCTCTCAATTTCTTTTTCAAACATTTTTTGCTTTTATGGCTCTTCGGGTCAAAAAGGTTCCTGACCCCTGTTTTACATGGTTTATACGAAGAAAAACACATAGAGAAGACGACACTCGCATTGACCAGTTTGGAGCGCCAGAGAGAGAGAAAGAGAGAGAGTATTTCGAAGGGAGCCGGCTTATTAACTACTATCGTTCTTCAACAACACAGCAGAGTGGAACTGTGAGATGGTATGATGCTAGGGGGCGATAGAGCACCAAAGAGATAGATGCCAACCAAAGAAGAAGAGAAGAACCATCACTGCCGCCATTGTCTGCGCCTTCGACGTGTTTCGCTCCAGTCGTGTGTACAATTTAATTCCTTCTAACTGCATTTAACTCTGTAAAAGTTCAAAGGTGGCTAAAATGTGCGAGAGATGGAAAGGAAATTTGAAAGAGGAGCTTCAGGGAGAGAACGAGCGAAAAGATGGACGGCTAAACCAAGTTAGCATTAGCAAGGAGCTACGATTCGTGTTAAACGGAGCAGGTTGGTCACTTTAATTTCCATAACATTTTTATTTTACTTCTGTGAGCCTCTGACTTTTTGATTGTCATCGCTCTTGGCCAAGTGCATGCTTTTCTTTACGGTAATATCAGCCCATGACAACCTATGAAGGTCTGTTGAAGGAAAAGGAAACAAAAGCCAATAGTGACCAATTTAAACGTGGATTGACACATTGGTTAGCCAATCAATTCCCTACGTAGATATGTAAACATTTACGGTGAGTATTGAAATCAGAGCCTGGTGAACCTGCACAAAGTATGTATTCGAGCCTTCCTTTTGGTCTCTTTCCATTGACTTCTGCTCCGTAGATCCTCTTCAACATTCGCTCCTCATCCATCCTCTCCATGTGTCCAAACCAACCGAGTACTCTCTTATCCACACGCTTGTTCAGTTCCACAACTACTCCAGTTCTGTCTCTCACAATTTCATTTCTCAATCTATCCAATCTTGTCACTCCTAACAGACACTTCATCTCAAAAACATTTAATTTCCTTCTCAAATCTGCGTTCAGGCTCCATGTCTCTGCACCATACAACACAGTCGGCACATTTACACTCTCATACAGTCCCCTCTTAACATCCATACTCTTGTTGCTCATCACTCTCCTCAGAGCAACCAAAACCTTGCTTCCTTGATTCACTCTGCGCAATACCTTACAATCCATTCCACCAACTGCAGCCACATCACAACCCAAATACCTAAAGCTTTCAACTTCTTCCAACACCTGTCCAGTCAACCTTATTTCCAACGCCATGACCACGACATGGCGTAAACACTTCGTCACCTTACTCTTCCCAACATTCACACATGACATACTCTTCCAAACTCCGTTACCAACCTTCTCATTGTCTCCTCAGAATCAGCCACAAGTGCTGTGTCATTTGCAAACAACAACTGACTTACCTGCCACACTGTTCCACTGTTATCCATCATCTCTTCACCTCTGCCAAATACTCTTGCATTCACCTCTCTCACCACACCATCCATGTACACATTAAACAGCCATGGTGACATCACACACCCCTGTCTCACACCAGTCAACACAGGGAACCACTCACTTGTCTCACTCCCTACTCTTACACATGCTCTGCTGTTCATATAAAAACTCTTCAATGCTTCCAACAACTTTCCACCCACTCCATACATTACCATCACTTGCCACAACGCCTCTCTATCAACTCTGTCATACGCCTTTTCCAAGTCCATGAAAGCAAATAAACATCCTTACCTTTTGCAAGATATTTCTCACACACCTGTCGTACTGCAAACACCTGATCCACACATCTTCTTCCTTTCCTGAAACCACTCTGCTCCTCCATCACCACCTCATTCGTTCTTCCTCTCACTCTCTTAATCAAGACCCTTCCATACAGCTTACCCGGCACGGACAACAAACTGATACCTCTCAAATTGCTACATTCATACTTATCACCTTTACCCTTATACAATGGCACCACACATGCACTACACCAATCAACAGGTACCACACCACTTAAAAAGCATACATTCAACAAGCGTACTAACCAGTCAATCATAGCTGTGCCACCTTTTTTCATGCATTCAGCATTACAACCATCCAACCCAGGTGCCTTCCCCCCTTTTATTTCTTGCACTGCCTCTTGCACCTCCCACGTTTCCACAGGCTTCAAATTTAAATCACCCAACACGGGCATTCTCTCCAGACCATCGATCGCCTCGACTCTCACTTCTCTCCCATCCTCCACATTTAGCAACTCCTCAAAATACTCTGCCCATCTCGTCCTGATTGCACTACCGCTAACCAGCAATCTACCATCTTTATCTTTTACTTTCTCTTCCTTTCCCGGCTCACTGTTTCTTACTCTTTTCACCTTTCCAGAACACTTCTCTCCTTTCCTCAAAGTTCGCTCCTATCTTTTGATACCATTCATCATTTGCTTTCCTTTTCGCTGCTTCCACTGCCGCTTTTACCAACCTTTTCTTCACTTTATACCTTTCATACCCATCGCCACTCTTTTCTTGCAGCCACTCCTCAAAGGCATTTGTTCCTAAATGCCAATATTCAGTAGAGACCAATGATACTTATGTTTTGGTTACACACATTTTAATTGAAGTTCTGTGTTGTTTCTGTCTCCTTTGGTTAGAGATAGATAGATAGATAGATATATACTTTATTCATCCCCGTAGGGAAATTCACACTTCCAGCAGTCTACCCCGTTGTTTATTAACAGATTAACATGATGCCCGAGGGTGCTTGTAGCGGAGTGGATGACGTCACGCCAGTCCAAAAGTTCGACATTCCTGCGGCAGATGGAAATCTTTTCTTTGTGAGAATCCAGGGATACACCACCTCGTGTTAGCAAGTCCGCCTCCTCTCCGATTCCCCCCGGCTTTCATGTCTCTGTTTAGCGACGTTGAAGCCGGATTTCTCCAGGTGGCTCCGGGTGGCTACACGTTAGCGTCCGGAATGCTAAACGTGAGCCACGTTTCCGCAAAACACAGCAACTGCGCTCCCTGTGCGCTTCGATGTTTTCAAAAAGCACTCGATGATCCTATTTGGTCGTGAGTTCGCATTTACCATGATTACGGATGGTACCGAAGACTTATAACGCCGCTAGCCGCTTCGCTAGCTTCGGCTTTTCTTCCACCATGGGCCCCTTCATCACGCCGGCACGAGAATTCCTCAGGGCAAGGAGTTGAAATACACGCATTTCTTGTGCGTTAAAACCCATGTCCATAGGATAGAAGTAATCCATAGTGTGGTTGTCAAAACGGGAAGAAAAAACACCGAAGATAGGAGCAGACACTAAAACAGTTGGGCAGCTGCTGGAAAAGGCAGCCGCTCGTGGCAGCGCCGCTTTGATTACTATTAGAATTATTATATAAATGCAGTGTATATATTTATACATTTTGTCATTTATCTGTTATGGTATTATGTCATAGATTTTGGATGGTGTCTTGTGTCCCACAGATGTCAGTGAAGAAGTCCTTTCTCCTGTCCGGCAGGAACCAGAGTTTCCTGACATTAAAAAGGAGGAGGAGGATGTGGAGCCTGTTTGTGTCAAAGAGGAAGGACTTTTCACAGAGTTGCTTGTCACTGAGACCATTTTAACTCCTGGGAGTCAGGTAAAACATGAAGAAAACTGGCAGGAGCCTACAAGCATCAACTCCCGTTATCACGTGAAAACTGATGATGAGGACCCGTCCGACTCTGCAGACACTAAAGGCGACAAACCGTCAGAAGGTGACAAAACATGTTCTCAGTGTGGGAAAACATTTCAATTCAAGTATCGCTTGAAGTTGCATATGGTAGTTCACACTGGTGAAAAGCCTTTTTCATGCTCAGTTTGCAGTCAAAAATTCAGCCGGAAAGCAAGTTTGAAAAACCATGCTACAACCCACACTGGTGAGAAACCTTTTTCCTGCCCAATATGTGGTGAAAATTTCAGAAAGAAGGCAAACCTAACATCTCACACAAGAACCCACACTGGGGAGAAGCCTTTTTCCTGCTCTACTTGCAGCCAAAAATTCCGCCATAAAGAAAGCTTAAAAAGACACACAAGAATCCACACCGGTGAGAAGCCTTTTCCCTGCTCAGTTTGCGGTCAAAAATTCAGCCGAAAGCATGTCTTAGAAGACCACACCAGAATCCACACTGGCGAGAAGCCTTTTTCTTGCTCAATCTGTGGTGAAAATTTCAGACACAAGGCAAACCTAAACTCACACTCAAGAACACACACGGGCGAGAAACCTTTTGCCTGCTCAATCTGTGGTAAGAATTTCAGACAGAAGGCAAACCTAAACTCACACACAAGAATCCACAGTAGTGAGAAACCTTTTTCCTGTTCTATTTGTGATGAAAAATTCATCCAGAGAGAACACTTAAAAAGACACACAAGAATCCATACTAATGAGAAGCCCTTTTCATGCTCAACTTGTGGTCAGAAATTCAGGCACGAATGGACCTTAAAAATCCACACAGGAGTCCACACGGCAGAGAAGCCTTTTTTCTGCTCAATTTGTGGTCAGAAATTCAGGCACAAAGGGACTTTGAAAATCCACACAGGAGTCCACACTGCAGAGAAGCCTTTTTCCTGCTCAATTTGTGGTCAGAAATTCATGCACAAAGGGACCTTAAAAATCCACACAGTAGTCCACACTGCAGAGAAGGCTTTTTCCTGCTCAATCTGTGGTGAAAATTTCAGACAGAAGGCAAACCTAAACTCACACACAAGAACCCACACTGGTGAGAAGCCTTTTTCCTGCTCAGTTTGCGGTCAAAAGTTCAGCCGAAAGCATGTCTTAAAAGACCACACCAGAATCCACACTGGTGAGAAGCCTTTTTCCTGCTCAATCTGTGGTGAACATTTCAGACAGAAGGCAAACCTAAACTCACACACAAGAACCCACACTGGTGAGAAGCCTTTTTCCTGTTCAATTTGTGATGAAAAATTCAGCCAGAAAGAAAACTTAAAAAGACACACAAGAATCCATACTAATGAGAAGCCCTTTTCCTGCTCAATTTGCGGTCAAAGATTCAGCCGAAAGCATGTCCTAGAAAACCACACAAGAACCCACACTGGCGAGAAGCCTTTTTCCTGCTCAATTTGTGGTCAGACTTTCAGGCACAAAGGAAGTTTGAAAAGACACACAAGAACCCACACTGCAGAGAAGCCTTTTTCCTGCTCAATCTGTGGCGAAAGTTTCAGAAAGAAAGAACACTTAAAAAGACACACAAAAATCCATTCTGATGAGAAACCCTTTTCCTGCTCAGATTGCGGCTTAAGATTCTCAAGTCAAGCCAGAGCTCAGGATCACACGTGTGCCGGCGAAAATAGCATCCGTCGCTCAGTTTGATACAGTCTCATTTCTTGCATTTACCGTATTTTCCGCACTATAAGGCGCACACCATTAAAAGGCGCTATGAGTGCATGCTGGTTTAAGATCAGGTAATTGTGCAATTTTTTAATTGTAATCCTGTGCAGTCCTTCGAGACATTTTTGTGATTAAGGGCGTCATAAATAAATGTGACTTAACTTGACATGGCTACAGTAGAGGATGTAGTTACGTTATTCAACCGTTAGATGGTGCCGCGCTAAAGGGAATGTCAACAAAACAGTCAGATAGGTCTGTCAAACTTTATTAATAGATAACAAATAAGCTTTCCACAATCTTCATTCACTCCCAAAATGAATAAACAGCTGTTTTATTATTTTCTCTGAGGTAAAGCATTTTGGTGACACATCTTTAACATCTTTGAACAACAGCAAGGCATAACATTTTACTTTTCCTCCATTTAGTCAACACGCTAAAAAAACATCTGATACTGTTATGGTACATTAAACGTTAGTGCATTCGCAATATAGTGACACTCGTAATATGCAAAAACAACAAGTGCAAAACAATAACAATAAAGCAATAACATAATAACTGTAAAATGTAAAACGTAAACACACACCAAGTAGGACCACCTCTGAATTCTCTAATGTTAAGTTCCCGTGCCAGCGCTGTTGCCTTCATTCGAATAGTGATTGTACTGACACTTCTACTTGCTGCTCTTTGTTCAACAACCCACTGTTCAAGTGTGTCCTCTAACTGTGGCCATCTCGCTTTTATTGCCACGGAAACTTTGTTTAGTCTTCCTTACTTGGCGCAGCTTATCCTCATGCTTCCTCCACTCGCTGCTGCTCTATTTCCGTGTTCTACTGCGTGACTGATCGCCTTGAGTTCAAACTCTGCGTTGTAAGCGTGTCTCTTAATAGGAGCCATTTCAGGGTCTTTATACAAACGCACAAATAAAAGCGAATCGTTGTTTAATATTTCCCAGTATGCACAGCGCACTTCTTCTACGCGGAAAATAGAGTCGGTGGCTGCTTCTCTTAGTTGCTAGACCTTGCAAATTTAATAATGATCCATACATGAGGCGCACCGGATTATAAGGCGCATAGTCATCTTTTTTTTTTTTTAAAATCAGATTTTATGTGCGCCTTATAGTGCGGAAAATACGGTACGTATAAAAATTATCGGCCAACGTACGTACAAAAACTTACTTACCCTCAGTGATGACATCGCTGGGCGAGGAGAAGAAAAAGGGCGTATGTATAGCTCTGCCCATTCCTACCACTCACTCAATGAAATTGTTCTAGGCGTTTTGCTAGAGCTTTTGGATGTTTAAAGTTTGTGATGTGGCTTTTCGTCATAAATTGTTTAATGAGCTTTCCGTACGAAGGCCTAATTAGCGAATTACGGCAAAAAAGGGGTCCGTCGGTGTGACACCTGGACGGTAATCTGTAGTGTAAATTGCGTCGTATATATACTGAACTGAACCCATTAAGCAGCCGGGACTGTCTCGGTTTCTCATGAGTGACAAACGCCTTCATAGGTGACAAAATTTAAGTAAGAGCTAAAGGTCCGTTTTATCTCCTAGTCATAGGTTCTCATGAAAAACGACATCTGTGGCTCGCAAGCCACAACTTTCCGAACTGTGGTTTAGACAGACGGCCAGATCTTAGGTGGTTTTATGCTCTCCCTGTTTTGATATTATTGAATGAATGAATGAATGAAAATTTTATTTCGAACATAAAAATAAAAACAGGACAAAAACAATGAGTCAACAACGAAATAATGTCCCACAAAATGTTCGAAAAGGGGTAGTCAGAAGCAGATGCTTATTTTTCCTACCCCTTTATCTTCCCTATTAAATACATTTTATAGATAGCTCCCTCTTGTGTACAATACAACAAAATCTCATGGATATACTTATTACATAGGTCAGATATCAATAATTATAAGTTACAATAATCACATATTTTATACACTAATCTTCGCAATACCCATCCCTCAACGTCATAATGCGCATAATGTCACTGCGGCACCAGTGATAATATCAATAAAAATAAACACAATATTTATAACAGTTCTGATGTGATAATAGCACAATAACAACAAGTTAGCCATGGTTTGAAGTGCAGTATTTCCAGTCTCCCTCATATCCCATTTTCTTCATCTCTGTATTTCGCCAGTAATGCTTTTTTGTATTTAAATTTGAACACATGGATATTTGGACATTGTTTGATTTCATTTTGCAAATTATTCCAAAGTCTGACTCCACACACAGACACACACATACTTCTCCTGGTGGTTCTCACCTTTGGGATTTTGAATTCACCACAGCCCCTCAAGTTATAATTTCCCTCTTTCCGAGTGAATAATCTTTGTATGTTTTCTGGCACTATGTTTTTGTTGACTTTAAATAACAGTTGTGAAGTGAAAAATTTTATTAAATCATCCAGTTTCAATAAATTGGACTGCATGAATAAAATATTGGTATGATCCCGATATCCTACCCTGTGTATGGTTCTTATTGCACGTTTTTGAAGGATAAAAAGGGGCTGTAGTGAACTTTTGTAATTATTTCCCCAGACTTCTGCACCATATGTTAAATATGGCAGAACGAGAGAACAATATAATAAATACAATGCATTATAATGTAAAAGAACTTTGGTTTTATTAATTATTGAAATGCTTTTAGATACCTTTGTTTGTATGTGTCTGATGTGTGTTTTCCAACTTAGTTTATTGTCTATTATGACCCCTAAAAACTTAATTTCTGATACAATGTCTATCGTGACACCATCCATTTTTACTTCTAAATTTTGATTTGCCTTACGATTACCAAAGAATATTACTTTGGTTTTATTTAAATTTAAAGATAATTTATTTATATCCATCCATACTTTTAGGTTAATTAGTTCACGATTAATACAGGTTACCAAATCCATATAGTTATCATTTGAATAGAAAATGTTAGTGTCATCTGCAAATACTACTATTTTCAATAGTTTTGAAACATTAAAAATATCGTTAATATATAAATTAAATAGCTTTGGTCCCAGGATAGAACCCTGTGGTACTCCACAACAGATGTCCAAATATTCAGATGAAAACTCTCCCATTTTTACATATTGCTTCCTCCCCGTCAAATAACTTTGAATCCATTTCAAAGCCACTCCCCTGATGCCATATCTTTCCAGTTTTTTTAATAGTATATTATGATTAATGGTATCAAATGCTTTTTTTAAGTCAATAAATACCCCGACTGCGTATCTCTTCTTTTCTATACTGTGGGTGATTTCTTCTACTGCATCAATAATTGCCATTGTTGCTGATCTGTTTGCTCTAAAACCATATTGACTTTCATTAATCAATTTATGTTTATCTACAAATTGTTCCAGTCTATTATTGTAAAGTCTCTCTAATATTTTAGAGAACTGAGGAAGCAGAGATACCGGTCTATAGTTTGTAAAAATGTGCTTGTTCCCATTTTTGTATATTGGTATAACTTTTGCTATTTTCATTTGATTTGGAAATGTGCCTGTTAGAAATGATAGATTACAGATGTAGGTCAATGGTTTCACAATGCTGTTTATAATTTGCTTAATTAGTACCATATCGATGTCAAAACAATCCATAGACGTTTTGTTTTTACAGTTGTTAACCACGTCTAAGATTTCTGATTCCGTAACCCCAGATAAAAACATGGTCTTGGAGTTCATTTTTATCAGTGACTGGAATTGTTTACCACTGCACTCTGGGATATTTGCAGCGAGCTCTGGTCCAACATTTACAAAATAACTATTGAAATTCTCCACAACTTGATTTAAATCATAATTTTCACTGTTCTTATCAATAAAATAGTTTGGATATGCATTGCTTACATTCTTTCCTTTTATTATACTATTTAATATATCCCAAATACCTTTGATATTACTTTTGTTATGATGTAATAAATTGGTATAGTATAATTTCTTGCTTGCTCTTAATATTCCTGTCAATTTGTTTTTATACGTTTTATACCGGGTTTCGGCTTCCTTAGTTCTTAGTTTAATAAATTTTCTATATAAGTAGTTTTTTTTCTTACAAGCATTATGTAAACCCTTAGTTATCCATGGATGATTTACAGATTTATTCTTAATATTAATTTGTCTCATTGGGCAATTTTTGTTGTACTTGTTGGTGAATATTTCCAAAAATATGTCAAACGCACCATCCACATCATCTGTACCATATATAGCATTCCAGTTTTGTTTAACTAAGTCATCATACAGTGATATAATAGTCGCTTCAGTTCTAACTCGTTTGTAAACATAATCCTTAATTGATTCTTGTCTAGTAACCTTTTCATCATATACTGTAAATACTGGTAGGTGATCAGAAATATCACAAACCAGTAACCCGCTGACATTTGTAAATTCCATATTATTTGTAAATATATTGTCAATGAGTGTTGCACTGTGTGAAGTGAGTCTACTAGGCCTTAATATAGTTGGGTACAAACTCATACTGTACATCATATTAATATAGTCATCAATGTTTTTATGGTTGTTTGGATTCATTAGATCGATGTTGAAATCTCCACAAATGAATAGCGTTTTGGCGCTTATTGTTGAATATGTTTTTTCAGCCCAGTTTGTGAAGGTTTCCAGATTTGAGCCCGGTGTTCTATACACACAACTGACTATGATATTTTTCCTTTTTTCATTTATAATTTCTATTGTAATACATTCAAGTAAATCGTCAATGACAAATGACATGTTTTGTAATATTTTCGATTTTAATCTTTTGTGCACATATATAGCTACTCCACCTCCTATTTTGTTAGTTCTATTTACATAGTTCAGATTATAATTATTTAATTCAAAATTTACACCCCTTCCCTCACTGAACCACGTTTCAGAAACTGCAATAACACTAAACGGGTTCTCAAATTGTTGTAAGTACTCAGTGATGTCATCAAAATTTGTGTACATACTTCTACTGTTAAAGTGTATTATTGAGAATTTGTCTTCAGATTTAACAAAGGTATTGTATTCATTTCC
This sequence comes from Urocampus carinirostris, assembly GCF_059441175.1. Lineage (NCBI taxonomy): Eukaryota > Metazoa > Chordata > Actinopteri > Syngnathiformes > Syngnathidae > Urocampus > Urocampus carinirostris. The sequence goes on along the minus strand of NC_142349.1, from coordinate 76,205,853 downwards.
AGTATAATATTTGCAATTGTCTGAGCTAGCTGATATGAATTTGTGGTCAGGATCGAAGTCATCTAATCTTGAATTATTGGAGTCAGTGTGATTAACAATGCTCAGTTCCGGTAAATCATGGCCTAATATTTTATGATGGATTTTTTTATTGTGATCTGTAATAAGGGTGTCCATATTGTCAGTCCAGGATGCCATTGTTACACTTCAGGCAAATCTGTCCAGCTCCTGCATTTCTCGAACCCATAATATTTTTGCTTGTTCCGGAGTGCCGTTTAACTTTATGTATACTCTGCAGTTTGAAGTCCATGTTCCTTGTATTTTGTTCGTTTTCCTCAAAAATCGAGCCTGTCTTGCAATGTCAGAGTTTTTTTTTGCTTAAGTGTTCATTTAAATAAACATTAGACCCTTTTAGTTTTTTTCCTTGCTTAAGGATTTCATGTTTTCGTTTCCTGTTAACAAACCTTACGATGGTCGCCTTGGGTCGGTTGTCACCTCTTGTTAATGGGTGGCATGCTTCTATGTCCTCAGCATTGATGGATATGCCTTTTTTACTCATAAAAGCAATGACCTGTTGCTCAGCTGAATCCTCATCAGCATCTGTTGCAATATTTGTATTTGCCACAGCCTTGGCATAGGTCCGAGGTTTGATGTCCAAACCGGTGATAATGATGTCGTTTATCCTGGTATACTGTTCCAGATCTGCTACGCGTCCTTCTAGTGCAATAATCCTCTTTTCTTTCTCCATGTTTTCGTTTTTTAGGTCTTTGATTTCTGCCATTAAACTCAAAATTGTGTCTTGTTGTCTGGTGACGATATCCATTTTATCCATTAAAAAGCCGAGTGACTTTTTAATTTCCTCGAGTTCTTTATCTCTGCTCGGCATCTTGAAAATTTCACGTTCCTCTTACGGCACCGTCCGCTGGTCGCATCACCCGATCGCCCGCTGAGTCTCAAGTTGTTATTTTCGCCGGACTTAGTTTCCCCGACTGTTGGTCGCTATACAAGTAGCGCCGCCATGATTATTGCTCGCAGAGTGCTCCGGGAGATGTGTAAATGTTGTAAAATCTTTTGGTATCCCGTTCCCGCTTTGGACATTGGATCATTCCGTCGTCGTCAGGGAACTTCTCGTGTTCGTTGGCTAAACTGAGAGAACAGAGGGACAATATTTTCAAAACGCCTACTTTTCACGTGTTTTCGTAGTAAATATAACACAAAATGGGGAACTCATTTGGTTCCACTTCAAGATTTTGTCTCACATTTAGGCGCTGTACATTGAATTATTCTTTTATCGTATCTAATATACATTTATTATTTTCAACTGTGGATTTCTTAAGTTATTTTTAGATTTCTCTTGTATTTATGTTTGCCTTTTTATCTTGTCATTTTATGTATCTTATTTTTCTCTTGTAAGTCTTTATTACGTGTCTCTCCTGGAGTGCCCTGTCTAATCTCTTTGTAGACAATGTTCTCTGTGTTTTTATCAATGACAATAAAGACATTTCTTATTGTGGATTGAAGTTATATACTATTTTATACGCTGTTTTATTCGACTTGTATTCAAAATACTTATCTTAAGTTTGACCTCAGCCTCGAGTGCAACTTTTTTGAAGAATGTCGTAAAAAAGCCTGTGCTTTGGAATGTTTTCTTTGGTTTCAGTCTGTGCAGATAACAAAGAATTATCGCCTCTCCTGGGGAGTTAGAATATGTGTGTCGTGCCCCATTCTGTCCGGAGGGCAATGACGTATCACCCTTCTCCCAAGCTTTAAAGAACTATTGGGAAATTTGCATCAATGACCGCGGACCAATCGGCTAGCGGCGTGAACATTTCATCGCCATGTGTCATTAAAGGGGCAGCGGCGCGGTGGTTAGCGCGTGTGCGGCACAGTTCTGAGGTCATGTGTTCAAATTCAGCTACCAATGTTCCTGTGCAGAGTTTGCATGTTCTCCCCGTTCCTGCGTGGGTTTCCTCCGGGCATTCGGTTTCCTCCCACATTCCAAAACATGCATGTCAGGTTAATTGGCCGGTCCAAATTGTCCCTAGGTGTATACATGCGTGGCCAAGAATACCTATAGTCGGGAGAAACTTATACATGTGGTTCTGCGTCTAAATTTCGACTTTTTGGGCACTTTTTATTCCACCTTTGATTCCCGCAAGAAATACAAAGGGTTGCGGGATGTCCGTGGATGGCGGAGACGGCGTAAGGATCGCAAAATAAAGCATGGCTAACGCTCGGGCCACGGTGCTAAGCTAAGGGAGCTATATCAGCGAAACGGCAGAGAAGGACACGAAGATGATGGAATTGTGCCTAATTCCACCAATATTTCTTCATCGATCTTTCCTGAAAATGCTGGTCTACTCGTGATCCCAAGAGCCAAGAAGAAATCAGACAATGTTTTCCATTGGGGGCCTTGGTGCTGTGAAAGGCTCTTCCCCCTGAGATGCGATCTGCAACCTCAGTGGAAATATTTAATTCTAGGCTTAAAACACACTTCGATAGACTATGAATAACTTAGATTTTATGTTGACAATATCTGTGGATTATTTGCCCTCGTGTAGGTTTTTAATCAGGGGATGGTGTCATAATAGTCTGTGGTTTGCAATAATCTGTGGTCTGTGCAGCCCTTTTAGACTCCTAGTGATTAACCTAACATGGAGCCAGTGCAGTTGAGCTCAAATCGGGCTCGTGTGATCAAACTTTCTTGTCTTCGTTAAAAGCCTCGCTGCAGCATTTTGTACCAGCTGAAGACTCTTGATTTTGGATTTTGGGAGACCGGAGAGTAGTACATTACCGTCATCGAGACCGGAAGTAAACGCATGAATTTTAATCTCCTCATCCGACGGAGACAGCATAGGGCGAATTTTAGCAATGTTGCCAAGATGGAAGAAAGCGGTTCTAGACATATTCTTCACGTGTGTTTGAAAGGACAGATCGGTGTCAAATATGACACCTACATTTCTAACTGAGTCACTGGGTGATATCACATTAGTCAATGTTCAGAGCAATTTTTGAGAACAAGTCACGGCATTTAGATGGAACAATAACTAACATTTCGGTCTTTTCAGAGTTAAGGCGCAAGAAGTTGAGCGACATCCATGCTTTGATCTCAGTGAGGCAGGCCTCCAAATTTCCACAGTTTAGTGTGGCAGATTCCTTCATCGGAAGATATAGTTGAGTGCCATCTGCGTAGCAATGGAAACTGATATTATACTTGCGAATAATATCACTTCATGGAAGCATGTCAATGCTGAAAAGAAGGGGGCCAAGTACTGAACCCTGCGGAACACCACAGGTAACACTAAAGGGCTCAAATGTCATCTCACCATACTTAACACAGTACGTCCTATCTGAGAGGGAGAATCTAAACCATAAGAGGACGGTTCCTGAGGGACCAATCAACTTTTCCAACGTTCTAGTAAGGTGTTATGGTCCACAGTGTCAAAAGTAGCCCTAAGGTCCAGCAGCAGCAAGGGTGATGAAGCGTCGGAGTCCATTGCCAGAAGAAATTCATCCACCAAAAAATATCAAAGATGTTTAACCTTTTTTCATATTTCTCAAATATATAAAATTTACTTAAGAATCTCCCCTTGTATTTGATTACATGTATTATTTTTCTTTTTACTTAACCTATTCATATACTTTCCTTTTCTCCATATTTCTTCAGCACTTTTTGTTCCTTTGGACTTGATGACTCGGTCTTGTTAGTTGGTGGTTTCATGCCCGTTTTGTTTGGAATGATGAAATGTTCAATTAAAAATAAATACAAATAAAACACACAAAACTTAAAAATATTGCAGCCATAAACAAGAAAAAAATGTGGTTTTGGTGTATTTCATGGAGCACTATTCAGAGAGAATGTTGTTTAGAACAAGCCGTTTTCCTACAACTGAAATATGTGTATAGTTTTTGGTAAGTGTCCTGCAATGATGAGTCCAACAGTGCCACCTGCTGGTATGGGGTGGGGTTTGGTTTTGGCTTCTGACATGTGACCGGGAGGCGGGGTTTATGGCAGTCTACAGAGCCAGCTGCCAACGGTAAGACACATCTTTTGGTGCTCCACAAAAGAAATTAATTTCAAACATTATAACCACAGCTGACAAATCTCTCAACATGCACAGTAATGTGATTGATGTTGTCATGCTGTTTGGATTTAGTTTCGTTTTCTTTCTGTTGTACTAAAATGTTAATTCCCCTTGTAAAGATCAAAGAGATCAAAGCCAGCAGAAAAGCTGATGTTGTGACTCATTCATCTGCAGGTAAATTGTATCCGTTTTTATACTCATTATTGTTCTTATTTCTATTTTCTCATATATATTCAAAAGGATGATGTTGGTTAAATTTAGACTAAGAAAAATATGTTGAATTCATCGTAAACGTTAAAAATCCACTATACGATCTCTTGTTAAAAGTATCTTCTTGAAATGGATGTAAAAATGTATTTTATGTAAATTGAAAAGAAAGCTCTTTGATATGCTTTGTTGGGCAGTCTACAGAGAGAGTTGCCAACGAGATCAAAGCCAGCAGAGAAGCTAATGTTGTGATTCATTTCATCTGCAGAAACTGTAATAAAAAAAACTCATCATCCAGTCCAGCGTGAATGTGGATCTTTGGTGGGACAGGTACACCGCGGTTACAGAGAGAGAGATCGAAAGAGATCATATTGACAAGTTATGAACAAGAGAGAGTAAGAGAGAATGGAAGAGAGAGAGAGAGAGAGAGAGAGAGAGAGATCGAGAGAGATTGTATTGACAAGTTATGAACAAGAGAGAGAGAGAGAGAGAGAGAGAGAGAGAGAGAGAGAAAGAAAGAAAAGAGAGAAAGAGAGAGAGAGATCGAGATAGATCGTATTAGATAGATAAATACTTTATTCATGAACAAGAGAGAGTAAGAGAGAAGGGAAGAGAGAGAGAAAGGAAGAGAGCATTTCGAAGGGAGCCGGCTCATTAACTCCTTTCGTTCGCCAACAACACAGCAGAGTGGAACTGTGAGATGGTATGATGCTAGGGGGCGATAGAGCACAATGGAGCTGGATGCCAACCGAAGAAGAAGAGTAGAACTTCACGTCACTGCCGCCATTTCCTGCTCCTTCGTGGCGTTTCGCTCCAGTCGTGTGCACAATATAACTCCATCTAACTGGATTAAACCCCGCAAAGGTTCAAAAACTGCATTTAACCCCGTAAAAGTTCAAAGGTGGTTAAAATGTGCGAGGGATGGAAAGGAAATTTGAAAGAGGAGCTTCAGGAAGAGAACGAGGGAGAAGATCGACGGCTAAACCAAGTTAGCATTAACAAGGAGCTTCGATTCGTGTTGAACGGAGCAGGTTGGTCACCTTTATCTCCATAACATTTTTATTTTCCTACATTTCAACATATTTTCCGATATAAAAGCCCCTATAAGCTTATGCTCCCAGACCAGGATCTTGTGCCGCGGCAGATGCGGCCCGAATTCCATACCACAGGAATATTGTTGACAGGTGGGGTAGCAGGATGAGTAGCGATAGAAAAAAATGTTATTTCTTCTCCCTCCTCACCTAACAAGGGAGAATCGGAGGTAGGAAGCACAGAAGAAGATGCTATGGAAGAGTACAGATCAGAGTGTATAGTGGAGGCAATGGAACGCTCTAAGCTACAAAAAATATGTGGATGGCATGCATCTAGCACAGCGATAGTGACATACCTGCCAAGTACTACGGTTTTATCGTAATGAATACAGTTTTTATGAGCCCACTACGGTATTACGGTTGGATCACAAAAACTACGGGTTTCCCCCTAAAAATCTAAAATCGTAAAAACATTCCACTGCAAGATGTCCCATTTCAAACAAAAATCTATTGGCGCTGCCAGAATCAACTCCTTGCCCTGAAGAATTCTCGCGCCGGTGTTATGCCGGGAAATGTAAGCCTGCCGAGATTTGCATCTCCTAGCTATCATAACCACTTTATCTCGCTTTTATATCACTTTATATCACTTTTTAGGAATGTAACGGCGAACATATATCCAAAACCACTTCATCTTACATTTGTTGGGAATGTAATACAACTTAAACCATTCAGTCTTTGTATTTGAACGGTGATGCACACCGTATATAAATCGCTTTTGAGCATGTAACGTGTTTATTTTTCCTTTTTCTACTCAAATTGTATTGAAACTGTTATGCACTCTCCCATAAAGCGTATTTCAGTATAATAAGCTTTATGGTAGAGTGCATAACAGTTCTCAAAAGCGAATCGCAGCCAGGAATCCGAGAGGTGGACTCGCTAACACGAGGTGGTGTATGCCTGGGCACAAAGATTCAAAAATATATTTAATATACAGTGCAACCTCGGTTCTCGACCATAATTCGTTCCAGAACCCTGTTCGAAAACCGATTTGGTCGATCACGGAAAATCGTTTTTCCAGATAAAAGTAATGTAAAATCGTTTTAATCTGTTTCAACACCCTGAAGGATTACCAAGAACGTAAACATGAAGCTAACCCAGGCTAAGCGTACGTTCGCGTTAGCGTAATCTTCCGTACGAAACATGAACGTGTAAAAATAAAAAAAAAGGATTATGAATAGGATTTCTTACCTTTGTGGTGGACGGTGGGGAGAGAAAAATCCTCAAAAGTTTTTCAACCTCTTCCAAAACTTGCGGCAGTTGCTCGCTTATAGCGCTAACTTCCTTAGCCGCGTCACTCGATTTCACAGCTCCTTATTCTTTACTATCGTACTGATAGTAGATTTAGCCATGCTGTATTCACTAGCAAGATCGAAAATTCGTACACCTCTTTCATATTTAGCTATTATGTCTTTCTTAAAGGCAATAGTTGGACAAACAACTTGTTTTTTTTTTCACCTGTCCTGCGTGCACCGACCTTCTTCGGAGGCATAATTAGGGGCTAAAACACCTGTACGCCGCTCAGCATCGCACCCTAGCGTACCGGCGTTCGAACTCCGATTTTTTTGACCGAACAGCGAAGCAAGAATTTTTCGAAATTTTTAGTTGATCACTGATTTGTCCGAACTGAGAGGCGTTCGAAAAACCGTTCCACTGTGTGTGTGTATATATATATATATATATATATATATTTATATTATTTTATATTATATTAAAATTAAATGTTTTGTTTCTTATTGTATCAAATATTGAAAAGAAATATATGAGGGTTTTTTTTATGACTTTGTTCTATTAAATACATTATTGAGCTTTAAAGAACTCTCTTTGTAATCTCAGATGACCTCATTTTAGTATCATTAGAGCCGACGTGAATGACTATATCAGTGTAGCTAGCCCTGTCCTGGTGTCTAGGTTTGCACCCTCTAATTAGCCTCAATGTCGGGTGCTCTGACCCCAGAAATACACATCACCCTAGCTGAGTCGCTGAGCTTTATGTTACGTGTGATGGAGTCACCTAAAACTAGGGTGCGGGAGCCAGTAGACCAAGTTGGAGTGGGACTAGCTAGGGGGCTGAACTTATTATGTGTCTGGATTGGCTCACCGTGGTTAGCAAGCCGTTTAGGGCTAATCCTAACCGGACTAGCAGTTTCGCTACGACCCACGCTAGCATTAGTGTCCGTGGCACCTATCATTTTCCTTTTAAACTGCTCTAGCTCACGTACACGTCCTTCTAGAAGGGTTAACTGCCTACAGAAGCGGGAGCAACCTTTACAACAATACTTACTTGTGAGCAGTCGGAAGCCGAGCAGCGTCTTAGTGTCTTAGAGAGGTCGCTCCTTCACCGGCGATCAGCAGCAATTGCTTGTGGCACTTACCTTACACCAATCGTCCGAGATACTTACCTGAAACTTTTCAGTTTTTCAAGATGAAAAATCTCAGTCCAGAATTTTGATATAGCAGGAATCTGACGTGTGTCACTCTTACCCTTTACTGCATGGGCGCCCCCTGGCGTTCGCTAAAAAAAATGCACAAATTGGCCGCATCGTTGCATAAGTTGCAAAGTTGAAAGGTTGGGGGGGAAAAGTAGCGGCTTATGGTCTGAAATTTACGGTATGTAACATTGTAAATTGTCTATCACAGAAAGAAGAATTGGAATCAGTCCTTCAAAGCTGAGCACTTTGTATTCCTAAATGCCAATATTATGAATAGACCAATGATATTTATGTTTTTGTTGTACACATTTAATTGAGGTTGTGTTCGTTTCTGTCTCCATTAGAATTATTACTTAAATGCAGTCTATATATTTATACATTTTGTCATTTATGTGTTTTGGTATTTATCGTATATTCTAAATGATACGAAACCTATGCGTGTCTTGTGTCCCACAGATGTAAGTGAAGAATTCCTGCCTCCTGTCAGGCAGGAACCAAAGTTTCCTGACATTAAAAAGGAGGAGGAGGATGTGGAGCCTTTTTGTGTTAAAGAGGAGAGACTTTTCGCAGAGTTGCCGGTGACTGAGACTATTTTAACTCCCGGGAGTCAGGTAAAACATGAAGAAAACTGGCAGGAGCCTCCAAGCAGCAGATCCCGTCATCACATGAAAACTGATGATGAGGACACGTCCGACTCTGCAGACACTAATGGCGACAAACCATCAGAAGGTGATAAAACATGTTCTCAGTGTGGGAAAACATTTCAATTCAAGTATCGCTTGAAGTTGCATATGGTAGTTCACACTGGTGAAAAGCCTTTTTCATGCTCAGTTTGCAGTCAAAAATTCAGCCGGAAAGCAAGTTTGAAAAACCACGCTACAACCCACACGGGTGAGAAACCTTTTTCCTGCCCAATATGTGGTGAAAAATTCAGAAAGAAGGCAAGCCTAACATCTCACACAAGAAACCACACTGGGGAGAAGCCTCTTTCCTGCTCTACTTGCAGCCAAAAATTCCGCCATGAAGAAAGCTTAAAAAGACACACAAGAATCCACACCGGTGAGAAGCCTTTTTCGTGCTCAGTTTGCGGTCAAAAATTCAGCCGAAAGGACACCTTGGAATGCCACACCAGAACCCACACTGGTGAGAAGCCTTTTTCCTGCTCAGTTTGCGGTCAAAAATTCAGCCGAAAGGACACCTTGGAAGGCCACACCAGAACCCACACTGCTGAGAAGCCTTTTTCCTGCAAAGTTTGCGGTAAAAAATTCAGCCAGAAACACAGCTTGGAAAACCACGCTACAACCCACACTGGTGAGAAGCCTTTCTCCTGCTCAATTTGCTGTCAAAAATTCAGCCATGAAAAAAGCTTAAAAGACCACACAAGAACCCACACTGGTGAAAAGCCTTTTTCCTGCTCAGTTTGCGGTCAAAAATTTAGCCGGAAGGGAAAATTTAAAACACACACAAGAATCCACTCTGATGAGAAACCTTTTGCCTGCAATGTTTGTGGTAAGAAATTCAGCAGGAAAGAAAATGTAAAAACACACACAAGAACCCACACTGGTGAGAAACCTTTTGCCTGCAAGGTTTGCGGTAAGAAATTCAGCCGGAAAGAAAACCTAAAAACACACACAAGAACCCACACTGGTGAGAAGCCTTTCTCCTGCTCATTATGTGGTGAATCATACAGCCGAAAGGCACATTTAAAAATACACACAAGAACCCACACTGGTGAGAAGCCTTTTTCCTGCTCAGTTTGTGGTAAAAAATTCAACACTCAAGGAAACCTGAAAAAACACTCAATAATCCACACTGGGGAGAAGCCTTTCTCCTGCTCAATTTGCGGTCAATCATTCGGCTTTAAGGACAGCTTACATAGGCACACAACAATCCACACTGGTGAGAAGACTTTTCCCTGTTTAATCTGTGGTCTTAAATTTAGACGGAAATCAAACCTAAACTCACACACAAGAACCCACACTGATGAGAAACCCTTTGCCTGATCAATTTGTGGTCAAAAATTCAGAGAAAGTAAATTTGAAAAACCACGCTACAACCCACACTGGTGAGAAGCCTTTTCCCTGCTCAGTGTGCGGTCAAAGATTCAGCCAAAAATAAAGCTAAAAAATACACACAAGAACCCACACGGGTGAGAAGCCTTTTCTCCTGCCCCTTTTGTGCTAAATCATTCAGCCAGAAAGCAAACTTAAACTCACGCACAAGAACCCACATTGATGAGAAGCTTTTTTCCTGCTCAGTTTGCGGTGAATCATTCAGCCGGAAAGAATACTTAAAAACACACACAAGAACCCACACTGGTGAGAAGCCTTTTTATGGCTCAGCTTGCGGTCTTAGCTTCCCAAGTCAAGCCAAAGCTCAGGATCACACGTGTGCCGGAGAAAATGGCATCGGTCTCTCTGCTTGATATATTATTTCTAGCATTTACATTTAAAACTACCCCTGAATGTACGGATTAGTGTACTCTTCATGTCATATCAATTCAATAATATATCTCCCTATATATATATATATATATATATACTACACAAATATTTGTAATTCAATTCAAGAATTCAAAAACAAATCTCTCCATACACACGCATTTTATGTATATGTATATATATATATATATATAAAGTGTGTGTGTGTGTATTTTGGAAAAAAAACTATGTTCGATTTATCAATTGCAATTTGGATGTGATTTTCGATTTTTACAGAAAAAAGCGCATTTTCTATGCTAGTTCTTGTGCTAGTGACAAGCAAATCATGAGTTTACGACTGTAACAAAATAATAACTGAAGATTTCCAAATAAAAACATATGCAGTTGAAAAAGAAATGCTCTCTATTGTTTTACACAGGTGAACCAATATTGGAGGGCACGGATGTATCCTATGAGTTGTAGCTCCTGGTCATCCATTTCTCAGTCAAATCCAAGACGTGACAATAATCCATGTAATGTATTCTGGTCATCACCACTTCTTTGGGCTCTGTTGACTTTCCTTAGAGTCCAATTCAATTGATGAATTTCATTTAAATTTGAAGAGCTTTTAAAGATTCTAGCAGTTGTGTGCCTGCCCACCCCGACTGATGGGCTCGTGTATGCTGTGAGTCTATCACAATTGTGCATACATTGTTTGAAAACTTTGCCATGCCTCTACTGGCAAGTAACCTGCCATACCACCCTGAGAACGCTCGAGCTCGGAAACTAAGCAGTGTCGGGCCTGGTTAGTGCTGGGGTGGGAGACCCCTTGGGAATACCAGATGCTATAAATCGGTCATTTGGTGCACGCTCTGCTTCGACAGCACCGACTGTATCCCCCTGGTACAGTCGGTGAAAATGAATTCCTCTGATGGGACCAAATAAATTGATTTATTATCATTAAAAGTTGCTTCTGATTGGCTGGCGCTGTTAAATTCTGAACTGTGACTGAGTCTCAAAGGGCTGCAAAGATCAAAGACAATTGCAAAGTACAGACTATTATGACGCCATCCCCTGATCTAAAACCTACATGAGGGCAAATAATACACAGTTATTGTCAACATAAAATAGAGGTTATTCTTATGCCATAGAATAGAAGTGTGTTTTAAGCCTAGATTTAAACATTTTCACTGAGGTTGCGGATCGAATCTCGGGGAAGGGCATTCCACAGCACTGGGGCCTGATTCCAGAACACTTTCGAACCTGCGGATCCCTTCTTGGCTCTTGGGATCACTAGTCGACCGGCATTTTTGTAAAGTATGCTTAATCGTATTTGCTCAAAAGTGAGTATATCTAATCAGATTGTATGGCCCTTTTTGGCTTCTCCGGGAGGGTCAGAGGGAGTTTCTTTTCCTGTTTCTTTGTTTCAGTACTATTCCACCCTTGTGACTTCAATAAAACACAGCGCAGTGGGGGAAGGGGCGCGGCCAGCGAGACGAAAGGAACCTTCTCCAACTGCAGTTGTCTAGAAAACTGCAAAAGTCTTTGCCTGAATTTCCTTCTAGGATTAGTCAATATTTTTTAGCTCTCCCACACGTAAGTGATCACTTTAGACACGACATTTTTGGTGCCGAAACCCGGGAAATCTCATTCGGACGGACGACCGCCGCAGTCAACGGACGCCTAAGAAAGCTGAGGTCAGTGCTTCCCTTTGAAGAAGCGGGCCTCCGAATTCTTGCTTCGGCCGGCCACCCGGAGACGAGTTCCCAACGGACCAGGCGAAAGAAGAGGCCTCAGCTATTTGTACCTAAAATTGTTTCGCACCACCATTTTTAACATTAAAATGGATGAATAAAACAAGGATACGAGTAAGATGTTAAAGAAGGAAAAAAAGAGGTGAGTGGGATCAGTGTGCGCAAGAGTCAGGGGACCCGATGGTTTTTCACAGTACGGTAAAAATAGAATGGATCGCGTTATCCATGATTCATAGGAAAAAATAAATAAATCAGGCTATGACTCATTTAGAAACTAGTTTCTCGGGGCGGATAACGCTGTAGTGTAAATGAAAGGTTCTCACGATACGTATAAAACCGGACTCCGTTCGTCGGAGTAGAAATTGAAAGACAACGGATCCCCTCACGAAATCATATGACTAAACGACGACTCGTGAATTGGCTTCTAATATTTGTTTTATTCTAATTTTCTTTTATGGTGGTTAAACCAAATCAATAAGACGAATTTGAGCTCGTCGTTTTTGAATATGTTTGTGAAAGATTGTGTACGTTTTATTTGTTGTCGCGCCGGTTGTCTATGTTACCTGTCCTATCAACCTTTTTTTTGTCCTTTGTTGTGTTTGCGTGGAGCACTCGTCCAAAAAAACGGCTCAAACAAATTGTGCTTTTAAACGTCAGAAAGCGCTTTCAGAAGAGCTGAGATGATTTAAAAAGTGTTTAAGAAGAATTGATAGAACATGTGCTAAGGAGTCGAAAGAATTGAATTGTCGAGAAATTAGTGTTGTGGTGTGCAACATACGGAGCGCGGGCCCCAAGTGGTCCCAAAGATTTTTTTTGTCTGCTCCGGATATTTTTATCTTTTTTTGTTGAAAATCGATAAGTGAAGGAGTGAGAAGTTTAGGAAGAAAATGATTGAGTGATTTTAGATACGTTAATTCAAGATAATGGCAGATTAATACCGAAAAATATCAAATATTCCTGTTTTTTAGTTCAAAATTGGTAAATGAAGGACTAGGAACACTGACAAAAATCCGACCGAATTGGAATATATTAATTTGGGATAATGGCAATTTTTATATATAAAAATATTGAAAACCGTTAAATACTTTCTTTTCAAAGAAAAATATGGAAGAAAGTTGTCTCTCATCTCATTAGCCGCACCGCTTATCCTCAGTAGGGTCGCGGGGGTGCTGGAGCCCATCCCAGCAATCATCGGGCAGTGGGCAGGGACACCCTGAACTGGTTGCCAGCCAATCGCAGGGCACACAGGGACAGATAACTCGCTAGCTCATTGACACCTGGGGACAATTTGGACAAGCCAATCCACCTGAAATGCATGTCTTTTGAATGTGGGAGGAAACCGGAGCGCCCGAAGGAAACCCACGCAAGCACGGGGAGAACATACAAACTCTGCACAGGAAGTCCGATCGCTGGATTTGAACCCACACAGGAGGTTCCCAAGACCCTAGAACCGTGCCTGCCTGGAAATACAAATGAGTAAGACAATTAGCTGCGGATGATTTTACGTCATTTTCACATTAAATTGGTGGGCTCAAGGAGTTGATTTAATTGGTTTGAAAGAAAAATGCAATTCAATTTGACAAAGAGAGACAATGAGCATACAAGGAAGAAAGAGAGAAAGAGAAAACTGAAGGAGAAAGGTAATTAAATGTTTAAAAAAAAGATAATTTGTTGAAAATAAAGTGAGATTGGGACAAATAACTTGAATTGTGTCAAATTTAGATGAATAAAATGGAGGGTGAGTTTGATAGAGAATGTTAGGATTGGGATTTATGTCGTTAATTTGGCCATCAAATGAGTGACTTGGAAATTGGAAAGACTAATGGAAAACCAAATGGAGAACATTTATCAACTCGTGGTTTGAACCGTGGACAAAACAGAATGAGTTTAATAGGAAACTTACAGAGCAATCGGTTAATAAGTTGAAGGACAAATTAGAGTTAGACTTCAAGTAAAAGGGTAAGAGTGAGCCAGTACTCCGGTATTGAGTTAATAACAACCACAGAGGATGACCACACGCAGTCAGACTAAGAAGAGAGAGCATTTCGAAGGGAGCCGGCTCATTAACTCCTTTCGTTCGCCAACAACACAGCAGAGGGGAACTGTGAGATGGTATGATGCTAGGGGGCGTTAGAGCACCAAGGAGCTGGATGCCAACCGAAGAAGAAGAGTAGAAACTCACGTCACTGCCGCCATTTCCTGCTCCTTCGTGGTGTTTCGCTCCAGTCGTGTGCACAATATAACTCTATCTAACTGGATTAAACCCTGCAAAGGTTCAAAAACTGCATTCAACCCCGTAAAAGTTCAAAGGTGGTTAAAATGTGCGAGGGATGGAAAGGAAATATGAAAGAGGAGCTTCAGGAAGAGAACGAGCCAGAAGATCGACGGCTAAACCAAGTTAGCATTAGCAAGGAGCTACGATTTGTGTTGAACAGAGCAGGTCGGTCACTTTTATTTCCATAACATCTTTATTTTCCTAAATTTCAACATATTTTCCATTATAAGAGCAACGCCGCTACCTTTTTTCCACGGTCGTGCCAAGTGGAAACTCACAAAGTTACGGGGAGAAGTCTCATTTAGCCCTACAAACTCATTTGGTTTCAACCAGGTCTCACGAAGGCCATTAAGGTTAATATTGTGATCACTAATATGGTTATTGACAAGTAAAGCTTTGGAAGCCAGTTACCTTATATTTGAACCTAGTGGTAACCTCCACAAGATAATGCTCCCAGACCAGGATCTTGTGCCGAGGCAGATGTGGCAGGTGTTGTGCCCAAATCCGACTCCTGTGCAAATTCCTCCCCCCCTCGCGTGAATGCGCATTCTGCTGCGCTTTCAACAAAAGCGATCGTATTCTATATAAAACGCTTATTAAAACAATAAAGCGAGCTAATTATAACAATCGGGATATCCTAGTCTATATAACGCGTTTATTTAAACAATAAAGCGCGATCGTATTCTACAAATTGCGTTTGTTAACGCGGATGCAAAAGTCACCAATGTCAATGTACGCTTCCGACAAAAGCGATCGTATTCTATATAAAACGCTTATTAAAACAATAAAGCGAGCTAATTATAACAATCGGGATATCCTAGTCTATATAACGCGTTTATTTAAACAATAAAGCGCGATTGTATTCTCAAAATGCGTTTGTTAACGCGGATGGAAAAGTCACCAACGTCAATGTACGCAATGATTTCCGCAATTACAACTAATTGTACACAAATAGTATTTATTAGTATCTGCTAACTCCTGAATAAAAACTCAGAATGACCCAAGTTCACTTATTTATGCCACAGAAGGTTACTCTACAAGTCACAAGTCTGTATCTCAATAAAAAATGTTGAAAGGTAACTAATCTGAAAGTAGTTTCAGGCTGATTTGAATAACGGGACAAATCTGACCTGCTAAAACGATTGTTTTTGCAGGATTAGTTCAAAGATACAACAACTTTATGGTCAATAAATTGTCTATTTACAGTAACAACTGAAAACGGTGTGGCCGCAGCATTTTACCTGCCAAAATCTGACTCCCCTGCTAAAATAGATCCTGTTTGAGATACAGACTTGTAACTTCTATATAACCTTCTGTGGCATCAATAAGTCAGCACAGTGAATTTGGAGTTTTTATTCAGGAGTTAGCAGGGGGGGAGGATTTGGGCAGGCAAAACAACAAAAAAGCCTGCCCAAATCCTCCCCCCTGCTAAAACAGACTCTGTTAGAGATACAGACTTGTAACTTCTAGAGTAACCTTCTGTGGCATTAATAAGTCAGCACAGTGAATTTGAGGTATTTTTTGAGTTTTTATTCAGGAGTTAGCATGGGGGGAGGGGGGTGGGGGGGGGGATTTGGGCAGGCAAAAAAAATCCTCCCACCCTGCTAAAACAGACTCTGTTGGAGATACAGACTTGTAACTTCTAGAGTAACCTTCTGTGGCATTAATAAGTCAGCACAGTGAATTTGAGGTATTTTTTGAGTTTTTATTCAGGAGTTAGCATGGGGGGGAGGGGGGGAGGAGGATTTGGGCAGGCAAAAAAAAATCCTCCCACCCTGCTAAAACAGACTCTGTTGGAGATACAGACTTGTAACTTGTAGAGTAACCTTCTGTGGCATCAATATCTCAGCACAGTGAATTTGAAAACTTTCAGGCGTTTCTCATAATACTACTATTATTATTATTAATAGTAGTCATAAAAACGAACTAGATTGGTCAAACACCTATTCAGTAACACATCGCAAAGTGGAGGTATTCCTCTGTAGTTGGATCCCAAAACCAAAAAGCATAATAAGGTTTAAAGCGTGTCTTATTTTGCAAACAGTATAGGCAGGGAAGTCCGATTTTAAATGAAAAAAAACATCAACAATTTGTTTACACCGCGGGATCCAATGCAACCAGGGTTTCATCCACAATAAAAAAGACATTACATACGGATATTATAGTAAATCAAATAAATACTATTTGTGTACAATTAGTTGTGATTGCGGAAATCATAGCGTACATTGACATTGGTGACTTTTGCATCCGCGTTAACAAACGCATTTTGTAGAATACGATCGCGCTTTATTGTTTAAATAAACGCGTTATATAGACTAGGATCTCCCAATTATTATATTTAGCTCGCTTAATTGTTTTAATAAGCGTTTTATATAGAATACGATCGATTTAGTTGGAAGCGCAGCAGAATGCGCTTTCACGCGAGGAAGGGAGGAATTTGTATAGGAGTCGGAAAAGGCCACAACACCGGCTCATTAACTCTTTCGTTCGCCAACAACACAGCAGTTTGGAACTGTGAGATGGTATGATGCTAGGGGGCGATAGAGCACAAAGAAGCTGGATGCCAACCGAAGAAGTAGAGTAGAATCACACGTCACTGCCGCCATTTCCTGCTCCTTCGTGGTGTTTCGCTCCAGTCGAGTGCACAATCTAACTCCATCTAACTGCATCTAACCCCGTAAAGGATCAAAAACTGCATTTAACTCCGTAAAAGTTCTAAGGTGGCTAAAATGTGCGAGAGATGGAAAGGAAATTTGAAAGAGGAGCTTCAGGAAGAGACCGAGCGAATAGATCGACGGCTAAACCAAGTTAGCATTAGCAAGGAGCTACGAGTTGTGTTGAACAGAGCAGGTCGGTCACTTTTATTTCCATAACATTTTTATTTTCCTAAATTTCAACATATTTTCCATTATAAGAGCTAACTTTTTTGCGCGGGCGTACCAAGTGGAAACTCACAAAGTTACGGGGAGAAGTCTCATTTAGCCCTACAAACTCATTTGGCTTCCAAAGCTTTAGCGCTATGCTAACGTTAGCATCCGGTGAAACTTATTGTGATCAATACTATGGTTATTGACAAGCAAAGCTTTGGAAGCTAGTGATCTTATATCCAGAAGGCCAAGCTTCAGCACCGTGGACCGAGCTGAACCCTTTACCGAGTTTTGAACCTTAGTGGTGATAACCTCCACAAGATTATGCTCCCAGACCAGGATCTTGTGCCGAGGCAGATGTGGCCCGAAACTCATACCACAGGAATACTGTTGACCGGTGGAGTAACAGGATGAATAGCGGTAGGAAAAAATGTTATTTCTTCTCCCTCCTCACATAACAAGGGAGAATCGGAGGTAGGAAGCACAGAAGAAGATGCTATGGAAGAGTACAGATCAGAGTGTATAGTGGAGGCAATGGAACGCTCTAAGCTACAAAAAATATGTGGATGGCATGCATCTAGCACAGCCATAGTTACATACCTGCCAAGTACTACGGTTTTGTCGCAATGAGTACGGTTTTCTTGAACCCACTACGGTGTTACGGTTGGATCACAAAAACTATGAGTTTCCCCCTAAAAAATACAAAATCGTAAAAACATTCCACTGCAAGAGAGACAGTCTCATTTCAAACAAAAGTCTTTTGGCGCTGCCAGAATCGACTCCTTGCCCTGAAGAATTCTCGCGCCGGTGTTATGCCGGGAAATGTATCCCTGCCGAGATTTGTATTTCCTTGCCATCATAACCACTTTATCTCGCTTTTATATCACTTTTACATCACTTTTCAGGAATGTAATGGCGAACAAAGAACCAAAATTCAGATTCAGATCTACTTTATTGTCATTCTAGTACACGTGTATACAGAACGAAATGTCGATACATCTGACCCGCACAGTTTCCTCGAATGTACAGATATAAGTAAAAATTGTATTGTATTATGGCTACGTATAGTATTTTACCATAGTGCCGATAGTGCAAGAGGAGTAGCTAACCAGATGTGCAAAATGGGCATTCAGGTTAACAAGTCAGGTAAACAGTAACAATAACACTGTAACAATAACGCTGTAAGTACAATAGTGCAGAGAGCAAATGTGCAAGGAGTGGCAAGCTATAAAGAACTGCCAGTAGTGCAAAAAGTCAGATTAGCAGCCGTTTAGATTTAGGTTAACTATATGTTAGATTGACCATTTAACAGTCTAATGGCCAGGGGGACTAGACTATTGCGGAACCTGGTGGTCCTGCACCGCACACTGCAGTACCTCTTCCCAGAGGCTAGCAGAGTGAACAGTCCATGATGGGGGTGAGAGGGGTCCCCGATAATGTTCTTAGCATGGGATAGGCAGCGCTTCTGGCCAATGTCCTGAATGGAGGGAAGTGTAGTCCCGATGATTTTCTCTGCTGTCCTCGTTACCCTCCTCACACTACCCCAGTCGGTAGCGCTGCAGCACTTCATCTTGCATTTGTTGGGAATGTAATACAACTTAAACCATTTCGTCTTTGTATTTGAACGGAATTGCACACCGTATATAAATTGCTTTTGGGCATGTAACGTGTTTATTTTGCTTTTTCTACTCAAATCGTTCGCATTAAAACTGTTATGCGCTCTCCCATAAATTTTAGTATAATAAGCTTTGTGGTAGAGTGCATAACAGTTCTCAAAAGCGAATCGCAGCCGGGAATGCGAGTGAAGGTGGACTCGCCAACACGGGGTGGTGTATGCCTCGGCACAAAGATTTTTAAAAAATATATAATTTATTTATACACATTTATATCTTAAATATATAATTAAAAGTTTTGTTTCTTCTTGTATCAAATATTGAAAAGAAAACTAGAAGGGTTTTTTATGACTTTGTTCCATCAAATACATTATTGAGCTTTAAAGAACTCTCTTTGTAATCTCAGATGAGCTCATTTTAGTATCATTAGAGCCGACGTGAATGACTATATCAGTGTCGCTAGCCCTGCCCTGGTGTCTAGATAGATAGATAGATAGATAGATACTTTATTCATCTCTGTAGGGAAATTCACACTTCCAGCAGTCTACCCTGATGTTTATTAACATATGAACATGATGCCCGAGGGGTGCTTGTAGCGAAGTGGATGACGTCACGCCAGTCCAAAAATTCGACATTCCTGCGGCAGATGGAAATCTTTTCTTTGTGAAAATCCAGGGATACACCAACTTGTGTTAGCAAGTCCGCCTCCTCTCCGATTCCCCCCGACTTTTGTGTCTCTGTTTAGCGGCGTTGAAGCCGGATTGCTCCGGGTAGCTCCGGGTGGCTACACGTTAGCGTCCGGAATGCTAAACGTGAGCCACGTTTCCGCAAAACACAGCAACTGCGCTCCCTGTGCGCTTCGATGTTTTCAAAAAGCACTCGATGATCTTATTTGGTCGTGAGTTCGCATTTACCATGATTACGGATGGTACCGAAGGCTTATAACGCCGCTAGCCTCTCCGCTAGCTCCGCTAGCTCTGGCTTTTCCTCAGGATAGGCCCCTTCATCACGCCGGCACGAGAATTCCTCAGGGCAAGGAGTTGAAATACACACATTTCTTGTGCGTTAAAACCCATGTCCATAGGATAGAAGTAATCCATAGTGTAGTTGTCAAAACGGGAAGAAAAAAACACCGAAGATAGCCTCAATGTCGGGTGCTCTGGCCCCAGGAATACTCATCACCGTAGCTGAGTCGCTGAGCTTTATGTTACGTGTGATGGAGTCACCTAAAACTAGGGTGCGGGAGCCAGTAGACCGAGTTGGAGTGGGACTAGCTAGGGTGCTGAATTTATTATGTGTCTGGATTGGCTCACCGCGGTTAGCAAGTCGTTTATGGCTAATCCTAACCGGACTAGCAGTTTCATTACAACCCACGCTAGCACTGGTGTCCGCGGCATCTAACATTTTCCTTTTAAACTGTTCTAGCTCACGTACACGTCCTTCTAGAAGGGTTAACTGCCTACAGAAGCGGGAGCAACCTTTACAACAATACTTACTTGTGAGCAGTCGGAAGCCGAGCAGCGTCTTAGTGTCTTAGAGAGGTCGCTCCTTCACCGGCGATCAGCAGCAATTGCTCGTGGCTCTTACCTTACGCCAATCGTCCGAGATACTTACCTGAAACTTTTCAGCTTTTCAAAATGTAAAAATCTCAGTCCAGAATTTTGATATAGCAGGAATCTGACGTGTGTCACTCTTACCCTTTACTGCATGGGCGCCCCCTGGCGTTCGCTAAAAAAATGCACAAATTGGCCGCATCATTACATAAGTTGCAAAGTTGAAAGGCTGGGGGGAAAAGTAGCAGCTTATGGTCCGAATTTTACGGTATGTAACATTGTAAATTGCCTATCACTGACGGAAGAATTGGAATCAGTCCTTCAAAGCTGAGCACTTTGTGTTCCTAAATGCCAATATTCAGGAGAGACCAATGATATTTATGTTTTTGTTATAGACATTTTAATTGAGGTTGTGTTCCTTTCTGTCTCCATTGGTTAGAACTATCACATGAATGCAGTCTATATATTAATACATTTTATCATTTATGTGTTTTGGTATTATGTCGTATATTTGGGATGATACGAAACTTATGTGTGTCTTGTGTCCAACAGACGTCAGTGAAGAATTCCTGCCCCCTGTCCGGCAGGAACCAGAGTTTCCTGATATTAAAGAGGAGGAGGAGGATGTGAAGCCTGTTTGTGTTAAAAAGGAGGGACGTTTCACAGAATTACCGGTGACTGAGACCATTTTAACTCCTGGGAGTCAGGTTAAACATGAAGAAAACTGGCGGGAGCCTCCAAGCAGAAGCTCTTGTCAACACGTGAAAACTGATGATGAGGACACGTCCGACACTAATGGCGACAAACAGTCAGAAGGTGATAAAACATGTTCTCAGTGTGGAAAAACATTTCAACGCAAGTCTCATTTGAAGGTGCACATGAGAACCCACACAGGGGAGAAGCCTTTCTCCTGCTCAATTTGCAGTAAAAAATTTGGCCATGAAAAAAGTTTAAAGAACCACACAAGAACCCACACGGGTGAGAAGCCTTTCTCCTGCTCAATTTGCAGTAAAAAATTCAGCCTTGAAAAAAGCTTAAAGAACCACACAAAAACCCACACTGGTGAGAAGCCTTTCTCCTGCTCAATTTGCAGTAAAAAATTCAGCCATGAAAAAAGCTTAAAGAACCACACAAGAACCCACACTGGTGAGAAGCCCTTCTCCTGCTCAATTTGCAGTAAAAAATTCAGCCATGAAAAAAGCTTAAAGTACCACACAACAACCCACACTGGTGAGAAGCCTTTCTCCTGCTCAATTTGCAGTAAAAAATTCAGCCATGAAAAAAGCTTAAAGGACCACACAAGAACCCACACTGGTGAGAAGCCTTTCTCCTGCTCAATTTGCAGTAAAAAATTCAGCCGTGAAATAAGCTTAAAGGACCACACAAGAACCCACACTGGTGAGAAGCCCTTCTCCTGCTCAATTTGCGGTAAAAAATTAATCGGTGAAAAAAGCTTAAAGGACCACACCAGAATCCACACCTGCGAGAGGCCTTTTTCCTGCTCAGTTTGTGGTCAAAAATTCCGCCTGAAAGCACACTTAAAATCACACACAAGAACCCACACTGGGGAGAAGCCTTTTTCCTGCTCAGTTTGCGGACAAAAATTCAGCATGAAAGCACACTTAAAATCACACACAACAACCCACACTGATGAGAAGCCTTTCTCCTGCTCAGTTTGCGGTCAAAAATTCAGCCAGAAGGCATACTTAAAAAGACACACAAGGACCCACACTGGTGAGAAGCCCTTCTCCTGCTCCTTTTGTGTTAAATCATTCAGTCAAAAGGAAGAACTAAAAATACACACAAGAACCCACACGGGTGAGAAGCCTTTTTCCTGCTCATTTTGTGGTGAATCATTCAGCCAAAGTGGAACCTTAAAAAAACACACAATAACCCACACTGATGAGAAACTTTTCTCCTGCTCGATCTGTGGTGAATCGTTCAGCCGAAAGGCACACTTAAAAACACACACAAGAACCCACACTGGTGAGAAGCCTTTTTCCTGCTCAGTTTGCGGTCAAATATTCAGCCTGAAGGCGTCCTTAAAAAAGCACACAAGAACCCACACTGGTGAGAAGCCCTTCTCCTGCTCCTTTTGTGCTAAATCATTTAGTGAAAGAGGAGCCCTAAAAAGACACACAAGAACTCACACTGGTGAGAAGCCTTTTTCCTGCTCATTTTGTGGTGAATCATTCAGCCAAAGTGCACACTTAAAAGAACACACAAGAACACACACTGGTGAGAAGCCCTTTTCCTGTTCAATTTGCGGTAAAAAATTCACCCGAAAGAGTGTCTTAAAAGACCACACCAGAATCCACACTGGCGAGAAGCCTTTTTCCTGCTCAGTTTGTGGCCTAAACTTCAGCCAAAAGGTAAGCTTAAAAACACACACAAGAACCCACACTGGTGAGAAGCCTTTTTCCTGCTCATTTTGCGTTCAAAAATTCAGCCATAAAGAAAGCTTAAAAACACACGCAAGAACCCACACTGGTGAGAAGCCTTTTTCCTGCTCAGTTTGCGGTCAAATATTCAGCCTGAAGGCGTCCTTAAAAAAGCACACAAGAACCCACACTGGTGAGAAGCCCTTCTCTTGCTCCTTTTGTGCTAAATCATTCAGTCAAAGAGTAGACCTAAAAAGACACACAAGAACCCACACTGGTGAGAACCCTTTTTCCTGCTCAGCTTGCGGTTTAAGATTCTCAAGTCAAGCCAAAGCTCAGGATCACACGTGTGCCGGAGAAAATGGCATCGGTCACTCTGCTTGATATATCATTTCTTGCATTTACATTTCATACTCTACCCCTGAATGTACAGATTTTTGTACTCATCATGTCATATCAATTTAAAAATATATCTCTACATACACACACATTTTATTTTATGTAGATCTATATATATATATATATATATTACACAAATATTTGTAATATATATATTTTTGTGTATTTTGGAAAAAAAACTGTTCGATTTATCAATTGCAATTTGGATATGATTTACGATTTTTTTTTTTAGAAAAGCGCATTTTCTATGCTAGATTTTGTTTCTAGTGACAAGCAAATCACGAGTTTACAACTGTAACTAAATAATAACTATGGATTTCCAAAAAAAACAGATATGCAGTTGAAAAAGAAATGCTCTCTATTGTTTTACACAAGTGTACCAATATTGGAGGGCTTCTCCTTTCAGAGTAACAAAGCGATTTAGAGAGCGACTGGCTCAGCAAGTTCTTGGTGTTGATTTAAATACAAGAGTCACAAATGTTTCCTATGAGTTGTAGCTCCTGGTCATCCGTTTCTCAGTCAAATCCAAGACGTGACAATAGTCTACGTAATGCACTCTGTTAATCACCACTTCTTCGGGCTCTGTTGACTTTCCTTAGAGTCCAATTTAATTGATGATTTTTTTTTTTTTAATTGTACTTTTAAATATTCTGTAACAGTAACTACTACAATATCCATTTATTGTTTTCAACTATTGATTTCTCCTCTGAAGTACTTTCTGAATATCTTTTATTCATACCTATTGTAAATTCCGTATCATAAAGCGCACCTAAATATAAGCCGCACCCACCACATTTCAAGAGGATTACTGCTTTTGTACTTACGCAAGCCGCACCTGTATATAAGCCGCATGCGCCCACATTGAAAAACTGTAATACAAACTTAAGATTCCCCCGATTGAAACTAAAATTCCATCATTGAAGTACACAGTCCAAAAATATCAGTCGGCATCATGAATGGAAAATGATACCGGTTGTTAAGGTTTAATGCAGACCTGCAGAGTCCGGGTACCCGTTGAAAGTAATCCAAGGAAAAAAAGTGTATATTTCCAAAGGTAAGGGTGGGAAAAATATATATCCGCTATTGTCCGCTGCGTCCACAAACACGTCTCATCTTTACTCCACTTCCTGTCAGCCCGTGTTTGCTCCGCCCCTTCCTTCTTATACGCCTGTGCAAATCAGAATATTATAACTTTCATCCCAAACCGTGCCTGTGAAGGGTAGCAAAACGCTACTATAAACACGCTCGCAGCACAGTAAACGGGTCTGTTAAAAAAAACATACCGTACTTGTAAAAGTCACGGTATCCATCCTCATCTTCCTACTTAGAACTGAAACCATCAAAGTCGTCTTCCTAAGTAATGGAAAGAAACTTTGTCACATGGACGTCGTCCCAAGCTCCCTTATTCCTAAACTCTCTAGCTATGCGCTCGCAAAGTAAAGTTTACGCGCGGTATCTTTGTTTCCTTCCTTATCGGACTGCTCGATTGCTTTTGGCTTGAAAGCTGCGTCATGTGCCTTGTATGTCTACGCTAATTTAATTTGTGCACAAGCTAAGAAGTTGCAGTCTTCCTCGGCGCATATATTCCACCGGTCTAAATCTTACCTTTTGTACTCGAGCGCGTCAGAAAAATGACATAAATTGGCCGCATCACTGAATAAGCCGCAGGGTTGATAGTTTGTGAAAAAGTAGCGGCTTATAGTCCGGAATTCACAGTAGTTATCCAGACCCTCTTATTTTTCTCTTTTTTAAGTTTTTATCACGTGTTTATCTTGGAGTGTCACGTCTAATCTCTTTGTAAATGTTCCCTATGTTTTTATCAATGACAATAAAAACATTTTTATTTGTGGATGCATGTATCATGTTATTTGTTGAGTTGGCCAAATTAAGATGACCTTTTCCAAGATTTATTTGAAATCTGAATGTGACTGAATGAACCCACAAGATGGATACACTTGGATACACGCCTGATAACCAGATGCCTAGCTTAGCTCTTTAGTTAGCCAGCTTAACACCTAAATCCAAACCTTAATTTTCAAGGAGTGCATCAGCTGGTGGGTTACAATTATGTCAAATATCGGAATAAAACGCAATTCCAACTATGTCAAACTGTGTTTTTCAGTTTAGACGTGCAGCTCAATTTTGGTCTTTTAAATATTAGATCGCTTGCTCATAAAGCTTTACTTGTTGATCGTATTGTATTTATTTGTTCAACGCGTATAAACTATAAACATGATATGTACAAGAAGTCATTTGGCACGCAAACTCTCAATAATGATAAAATAATAGATTTAAAAGAATAGAGTAAAAAAGATATTGTAGTGTATAATACAAGGTCATTATATAGAATAGTTTAAAAAGAAAATATGTAAATAACAAGACTCAGGTAGAAAATGTCAGTGGAACACCGTTGGCATAATACTTTACATAAAAACCTAAATCAATTCCTGTTGAACATACGGATAGCGGAAGGGTAAAAAAATCTCTTTAGGACGCGTAGTTTTGCTCACAATGGCGCGAAGACCCCGACTTGGCGGCAGGTCATCAAAGTACCTGCGAGCTGGGTGAATGGGATCCTCTATCATTTTTAGTGTCCCTTTCCTAGTTCGATCGATGTTGATACTTTGCAGTATCTACATCTGTTTCTTTGTTTCTACCTTCTTTTTCGCTGGCAACTGTGTGGTCAGCAGAGTAAGAATTTTATTGTGCAGGGAAACGGGGTTCTTTACTGTGCATATGACAATAAACACTTTAGTTTAAAAATAGACTCATCGCAGAAACATCAAGACCGTTCTAAAACAAGATACCGGGAAAATATAAAGCCGCATAGCTCACCTAAGTCGAGTCAAATTTCTTTCTGACGCCCTTAATCACAAAAATGTCTCGAAGGACTGCACAGGATTACAATTACAAAATTACACAATGACCTGATCTTAAACCAGCATGCGGGCAAGGAACAACTCAAAAACCTCAATGTGAGGAAAAAAGAGAAACCTTGAGAAAGGACCTCACATGTGGTAATCCCCCTTCCAGGATGACCAGGGTGAATTACATTTAGCATTACAGTACACAAACATCGTAAACACTAGGTAAGATATTTATGATGTCCAGAAAGAGCATGACACCAACGATGCCCCCAGCCTGTAAACTGGTCCAGAAAGTCCATGACAGCCACGACGCTGCTTCCCATCTCTGCCAGCTGGTAAATGCAGGGGTTGACATGCTTCAGGTCAGACGCCGGTCCGCTGACTCATCTCAAATCGTCCTTCTTCGTATCAGCCAGGCAGGCGTCGGAAAAAGACAGGACAAAACAGAATATGAGGTGGGCATCAATCATATGCTTTGGAATAGAAGTGTCTCTTAAGCCTCGATTTAAAAACTTCTGTTGAGGTTGCAGATCTTATCTCCAGAGGCAGGGCGTTCCATTACACCGGGGCCCGGATGGAGAACGCTCTCAAGCCTGCAGACTTCTTGGCCCTCGGAGTCACAAGTAGACCGGCATTTTCCGAGCGCAGACTCTGTGCAGGAACATAGGGGGGAGTCAAATCGGAGAGATAAGAGGGTGCAAGCCCATGCAAATATTTATATGTTAATAAAAGAACCTCAAAGTCACATCTTAAGTGGACAGGGAGCCAGTGCAAGTTGGCCAATACAGGAGTAATATGCTCAAACTTTTTGGTCTTAGTCAAAAGTCTAGCTGCCGCATTCTGAACCAGCTGCAAACTTTTAATGCTAGACATCGGGAGACCAGAAAGCAATACATTACAGTAATCAAGCCGAGAAGTCATAAACGCATGAATTAAAATCTCTGCATCTGATTGGGACAGCATCGAACGAATCTTTGCAATATTACGGAGGTGGTAGAAAGCTATTCTAGTAATATTTTTCACGTGTGACTGAAACGACAGATTAGGATCAAATATAACACCTCGATTTTTGACTGAGTCACTATGGGTGATATTACATTTGTCTAGGTTCAGGGTAATGTTTGAAAACAAAAGACGACAGTGAGCTGGACCAATAATCAGCATTTCATTTTTTTCTGGGTTAAGGCATAACAAATGAAGTGACATCCATCTTTGAATCTCAGTAAGGCAAGCCTCCAGATTTTTACCACTCAAATGTCCAGTTTTTTCCAGTGGCACATACAGTTGAGTGTCATCGGCATAGCAATGGAAACTAATATTATACTTGCGGATAATGTCATCAAGCGGGATCATATAAATACTCAAAAGACGGGGGCCAAGTACAGAGCCTTGAGGAACACCACAGGGGACATTAGATCGATAGAGGTCAGATTGCCATAGTTAACACATTGTAGTCTGTCTGACAAGTAGGACCTAAACCACGAGAGTACAGTTCCTGAGATACCAATGCGTTCTAGACGAACCAATAATATGTTGTGGTTGACAGTATCAAAAGCAGCGCTGAGATCCAGCAGCAGTAACATTGATGAGGCGCCGGAATCTATTGCTAAGAGGAGATCATTGGTTACTTTAGCCAGGGCTGTCTCAGTCGAGTGATTTGCCCTAAATGCTGACTGGACAGTTTCAAAGAGGTTATTTTCTGACATGATGTCATTTAGCTGCTGTGCAACGACCAAGTTCTCATGAGTGTAGTAAATCCAGGAGAGTAAAATATTTACAAATACAGAATAGTAAAAAATGTTTTCTCCATGCCGTAGTGCAACACAACGTGTGATTCGCATTCATCTTTTGCGGCCAAATGCAGGCTTTTTTTCGCCCTTTAGCCTATGCGAGCCTGTAAATGATAAAAAGAATCCGCCCCCTTTATCCCCAAATAACTTTAGCCAATCGTGACTGATTCAAATGATGATTGACATATTGGTTAGGAAATGAAACGCCGGTATATAAATCTCAGCATACACCGCGGACTCCTTCACCTAGTCGACGTCTGCTTTCTTTAGTTGCAGACTTTGCGATTTAATATTGATCCATATATATAAGGTGCAGGCAGCACGGCGGCGCAGTGGTTAGCGCGTGTGCAGCACAGTTCCTAGGTCGTGGGAACCTCCTGTCTGGGTTCAAATCCAGCTCCCGGCCTTACCGTGCGGAGTTTGTATGTTCTCCCCGTGCTTGCGTGGGTTTCCTCCGGGCACTCCGGTTTCCTCCCACATTCAAAAGACATGCATTTCAGGTGAATTGGCTGGTCTAAATTGTCCCTAGGTGTGAATGAGCGAGTGAGTTGTCTGTCCCTGTGTGCCCTGCGATTGGCTGGCAACCAGTTCAGGGTGTCCCTGCCCACTGCCCGATGATTGCTGGGATGGGCTCCAGCACCCCCGCGACCCTACTGATGATAAGCGGTGCAGCTAATGAGATGAGATGAGATATATATATATATGTAACGGGTGTAATAATAACTTTTGTTTTATTGAAATTCCTGCTGAAATATGTGTATAGTTTTTGGTAAGAGTCCTGCAATGATGAGCCCAACAGTGCCACCTGCTGGTATGGGGTGGGGTTTGGTTTTGGCTTCTGACATGTGACCGGGAGGCGGGCTTTGTTGGCAGTTTCCAGAGAGAGCTGCTACTGGTAAGACACGTTTTTTGGTGCTCCACAAAAGAAGTTAATTTTAAACATTATAACCCCAGCTGACAAATCTCTCAACATGCACAGTAATGTGATTGATATTGTCAAGCTGTTTAGATTTAGTTTCGTTTTGTTTCTGTTTTACTAAAATGTAATTCCCCTTGTAGAGATCAAAGAGATCAAAGCCAGCAGAAAATCTAATGTTGTGACTCATTCATTTGCGGGTAAATTGTACCCGTCTTTATACTCTTTATTGTTTTTATTTCTATTTTCTCATATACATTTAAATGTACGATGTTGGGTAAAATTCAGACTAAAGAAAAATATGTTGAATTCATTGTAAACGTTAAAAATCCACTATACGATCTCTTGTTAAAAGTATCTTGTTAAAATATATGTAAAAATGTATTGTTATATTCTAAAATGTATTTTATGTAAATTGAAAAGAAAGCTCTTTGATATGCTTTGTTGGGCAGCTTCCAGAGAGAGCTGCTACTGAAATCAAAGAGATCAAAGCCAGCAGAAAAGCTAATGTTGTGACTCATTCATTTGCAGTAACTGTAATAAAAACCTCATCATCCAGTCCAGCGTGAATGTGGATCTTTGGTGGGACCAGTACACCGCGGTTACCAGACATGGGGACTTGAGACTTAGTGACTTGGACTCGAGTCGACTCGAGTCGCTGTTTTTATGACTTGTGACTTGACTTGGACTTGGCAATCTAAGACTCGGGACTTGACTTGTGACTTGACTTGCCCAAGAAAAAAATACTTGGGACTTACTTGGGACTTGAAGGTGAAGACTTGAGACTTACTTGAGACTTGCACATGTGTGACTTGGTCCCATGTCTGGCGGTTACACATATATATACAGAGAGAGCATTTGGAAGGGAGTCGGCTCATATACCCGTTTCGTTCGCCAAAGACGCTACAATGGAACAGTGACTGCTTCCATTGTTTGTGGCCTTGTGGCGTTCTGCTGCTGTCGTGCGCAGTGGGCACAATTGACTTCCATGTAGCTGCATTTAACTCGGTACAATAGTTTTAAAAGTGACTAAAATGTGCGAGAGATGGAAAGGAAATTTGAAAGAGGAGCTTCGAGATGACAACGAGCGAGAAGATCGACGGCTAAACCCAGTTAGCATTAGCAAGGAGCTACGAGTTGTGTTGAACAGAGCAGGTTGGTCACTTTCATTTCTAGAACGATTTATTTTCTTATTTTGGGATCCTCGAGTCCATTGCACGAAATGTGTCTGATCAAATATACGCGCGTGTTGAGGAAATAGGAATTAACCTTGCAGTCGAATTCAATCAAAGGCTGAAATAAAAAGTCGAGTGAGTCGCCATTCCTTCTCACGGTATGCACTTTTGTGCGGAATAAACGTAAAATGGCGGCGTCATTTCTTCCTCAAATACTTGGTAGACTTTTGAAAAGTATGGATTTAAAATATTCTGGTAATACATTTGAAACCTAAATGTTCACACCACTGGATTTTCTCAGTCGGCCTTCGAGTCGCTATGGGGGTGAATAACAAATGGGCTAAACTATGCTAAGCTAACAACGTGTGGAAGTGTAGAACCACGCAAACCCACCAGATGGCGCCATCTCTAGATTGTTTTCCTTTTTATGATGCTAAATTAATAATAATAATAATAATAATAATTTCCTTGTATTGTCATTCTGTGTAACAATGTACACAGAACGAAATGTCGATTGCACCTGACCCGTTGTAGCGAGCCGATGCAAAAAAAATCAAATAAACATGCCCGAGGGGAAAATGTATAACGCAGGGTTTGGCGGGTGCTTGAAATCTGGGAACATGCTTGAATTTTTCTGTTGTGCTTTCAAAAAAATCCTTCCATTCTGGATGAAGTGCTTTAACATTCCTGTTATTTGGCAGTCTGAAGGCATGATAGCAGTCTTCTGTCCCGAAAACCCAATTTTCTGCATTTCCAGTATGACCCTGCAAAATACAACCATACATTTTTTTACATATAATCATTGCAGCACAGAGCAGTATTATTTTGGAGGGCTAGAAATGCTGAAATGATTTTTGTAGCGATACCTTTGCTATAAAAAATTTTTTGTGTGTGTGTGAATATTTGCTATTTAGAAAAACTGTGGTTCATGTCCTGCAGATGTCAGTCAAGAGTATCTTCCTGGGCAAGCGGAGAAACCATTGCCTCGCGTTAAAAAGGAGGAAGACGAGTATTTAGACACGGTTGACGTCAAAATGGAGGAGGACGAGTTGGAGCCTATTCACATTAAAAAGGAGGAAGATTTGAAGGAGTTTCCTGTGACTGGGGCCAGTTTCACCTCCGAGGAACACCATGAGGAGAACAAGGAAAAGGTGTCTCCAAGCAGAAGCTCCGGGACATCAGATGACGACAACACGTCCGACTCTGCACACGACGATGGCGACGAACAGTCGGAAGGCGATAACAAATATCTCAAATGTCCGCATTGTGAGAAAACGTTTAGGCGCAAGGATCATCTCAGATATCACATCGCTGTCCACACTGGTGAAAAACCTTTTGCCTGCTCAGTTTGTGGTCAAAGATTCATCCAAAAAGGACATTTGGAAAGCCACGCCAGAATCCACACTGGTGAAAAACCTTTTGCCTGCTCAGTTTGTGGTCAAAGATTCATCCAAAAAGGACATTTGGAAAGCCACGCCAGAATCCACACTGGTGAAAAACCTTTTGCCTGCTCAGTTTGTGATCAAAAATGCAGCCAGATAGGGCACTTAAAAACTCACTTAAGAACCCACACTGGTGAAAAACCTTTTGCCTGCTCAGTGTGTGGTCAAAAATTCAACCAAAAAAAATGTTTGAAAAGCCACGCCAGAATCCACACTGGTGAAAAATCTTTTGCCTGCTCCGTTTGTGGTCAAAAATGCAGCCAGAAAGGGCACTTAAAAACTCACTTAAGAACCCACACTGGTGAAAAACCTTTTGCCTGCTCAGTGTGTGGTCAAAAATTCACCCAAAGAGCAAATTTGAAAATCCACGCTAGAATCCACACTGGTGAAAAACCTTTTACCTGCTCAGTGTGTGGTCAACAATTCACCCAGAAAAGAAGCTTAAAGATGCATGCAATATCCCACACTGGTGAAAAACCTTTTGCCTGCTCAGTGTGTGGTCAAAGATTCACCCAAACCGCAAATTTGAAAAGCCACGTCAGAACCCACACTGGTGAAAAACCTTTTGCCTGCACAGTTTGCGGTCTAAAATTCAGACAGAAAGGACATATGAATAGACATGCCAGAACCCACACTGGTGAAAAACCTTTTATTTGTTCAGTTTGTGGTAAAAATTTCACCCTGAAAGATTACTTAAAGAAACACGCAAGGATCCACACTGGTGAAATAAACTGAAATTAAATGATCTGCATTTCTATAGCGCTTTTCAAGTCAATGACTTCCAAAAGCGCTTTACAATGTGCTCCACATTTCCCAATAGTGGCCTTGTATTGCAGCCATGTAAGACGCTAACCTGCTTATTGGGGGTATTAGGGTTCAGTGTCTTACCTAAGGATACTTTGACTTGTAACACGGAGGAGCCGGGATTCGAACTGCGATCTCTTGATCCCAAGACTACCTCTACTTCATGAGCCACTGGTGAAAAACCTTTTGCCTGCTCAGTTTGTGGCCCAAAATTCAGACAGAAAGGACATTTGAAAAGACACGCCAGAAACCACACTGGTGAAAAACGTTATTCCTGCTCAGTTTGTGGTAAAAAATTCGTCTGGAAAGGAAATCTAGATTTGCATACCGTGATTCATATCCTTGAAAAACCTTTTGTCTGCTCAGTTTGTGGTTAAAAATTTGGTCTAAAAGGAAATTTAGATTTGCATACCACGATTCATATCCGTGAAAAAAACTTTTGCCTGCTCAGTTTGTGGTCAAAAATTCATCCGGAAAGGAAGCTTGGATATACATACAAGGATTCACAATGGTGAAAAAACTTATTCCTGCTCAGTTTGTGGTAAAAAATACTGCCAGAAAAGAAACTTAGATACACAGACAAGGGTTCACACTGGTGAAGCTCCTCTGATTCTGATGTAAAACCATTGTCTTGTTCAGTTTGCAGTCAAAGATTCCCTAGTCAAAGCTCAGGATCACGAATGTGCTGGTGAGAAAAGCACTTATCACTTTGTTTGGTATGAGCTGACCATTTCTATTTACATTTTTAAAATCACAGCTACCACTGAATGAACTAATTTGTGTACTCTGTACGTTAGGGAAATGTTTGAACTTAGCCCATTCGTATTCCTCCATCTATCTGCACCGCTTATCCTGGTAGTAGGTCCTGGAGCCCATCCCAGCCGCCTTCGGTCATTGGGCAGGGAACACCCTGAACTGGTTGTCAGCCAGTCGCAGGGCCCGATTTGTATTCCATTGGCTAAAATGTTTTGTGTTTTTTTTTTTTTTCAAATCCACGAGTTTTGCAACTCTGATCCTCTTTTGCCTGATGATATGAAATTAAATGATAAATAACAGCAATTACTATTATATCTCCTCAGTGTCTTCCACTATGATTTTTCAAGCATCTCTTGCATACACACGTTTTACATTTTGGATTGACTGAAACAAAATGGCGTCTTTTCCGGGGGTCAGCTTGATATAGTCTGGCTTAACGGGTTGTACGTTCCATCTTTGAATCACGGATCGAAAAATGGAAAAGTGTCGTCCTTGATCTTTTACGGCCGCTGAATATCAGTTCATGACGTCGAGGCTAAAACTCAAGCAAGTTAACAAATCTATCCCTGCTAGAGTTAAGTTCAGGCCTAAAAAATTTAGCCTGACCTGACCAGCTGCAATATAAACCCGAACCCGACGGATTAACTGGATTTGACAAATCGTGCCCGGGATAAACCCAAAGGTTTAATTTTCCGCGAAAGTATACACAAAATGGCCCGACCTAATGATTGACATTTTAAGGGTTTTAAGGGTTCGGGCCTGGCTCTGGGCCCAAGATCCTACTTGTAATCCCTGCTTAACCAGTTCTCTTGGTTTCTTGTAATACCAGGATTTTCTTTTTCATATGCGACTGTATGAATCGACAATATAATATATATTCCTGTAATCAAAGCGTGTCTTTATGTGAATATATTTATCTTAAATCACATTTATATTCGAATAGTGAATTCTTGACTGGATGTTCTTTGAACTTGAGCCGAGGTTTGTTTTCAACTAATACTTCAAAACAAGTGCTGATGGGAATACCTTAAGTTTAATTTGTGCCCACCTTACTCCAATACTGTAAATGTAAAAAAAAGACAAAAGTAAATCGATCAAATAAATAAATGAACTTATGACATTATGATTATTAAACAAATCCAAATGTACGGAATTGCATTTGGTTTTCAGTGAACTCATCCGCTTTTGTGTCTTGACCGCAACCTCATTCCTGCAATGTAATATGTTTGTTGACCTTGTTAAGCTTTATGTCATTGAATTTTGATTTTTTTTTTCTTCTCTGCAATGTGTAATATATAGAAATACTCAAAGAGCCTTGTGTCATTGTGTTGCATCAGCAAATCCAAAATATGTCTTTATTTCTATTTTGAATAAATAGTTTATTTTGTGACCGTCTTGCTCTTGTTTCTAAAATCTGCGTTCAGGCTCCAAGTCTCTGCACCATACAACACAGTCGGCACAATCACACTCTCATACAGTCGCCTCTTAATATCCATACTCTTGTTGCTCATCACTCTCCTCAGAGCACCAAAACCTTGATTGACTCTGTGCAATACCTCACACTCCATTCCACCTACTGCAGCCACATCACAACCCAAGTACCTAAAGCTTTCAACTTCTTCCATGCAACCTGATTTCTAACGTCATGCTTACTCCATCACGCGAACACTTCATCACCTTACCCTTCCCAACATTCACACATAACATACTCTTCCAAACTCCGTTACCAACCTTCTCAATGTCTCCTCAGAATCAGTCACAAGCGCTGTGTCATTTGCAAACAGCTGACTTACCTGCCACACTGTTCCACTGTTATCCATCATCTCCTCACCTCTGCCAAATACTCTGCATTCACCTCTCACAACATGTGATGTGGCTTTTCGTCATAGATTGTTTAATGAGCTTTCCGTACAAAGGCTTAATTAGCGGTTTACAGCCAAAACCGGGTCCGTAAACTGTAGTCTAAATTGCGTCTTATATCTACTGGACTGAACCCATTAAGCAGCCGAGACTGTCTCGGTTTCTCACGAGTGACAAACGCATTCATAGGTGACAATATTTTAAGTAATCGCTAAAGGTCCATTTTATCTCCTAGCCATAGGTACTTATGAAAAACGACATCTGTGGCTCGCAAGCCACAAGTTCTCGAACTCTGGTTTAGACGGACGGCCAGATCTTAGGTGGTTTTATGCTCTCCCTGTTTTGATATTCTTGCTCGCAGAGTGCTCTGGGAGATGTGTAAATGTTGCAAAATCTTTTGGTATCCCATTCCCGCTTTGGACATTGGATCATTCAGAAGTCATCAGGGAACTTCTTGTGTTTGTTGGTTAAACTGAGAGATCCGAGGGACAGTATTTTCGAAACGCTTACTTTTCACTTGTTTTTGTAGTAAATATAACACAAAATGGGGAAGTAATCTGGTTCCACTCCACGATTTGGTCCCACATTCAGGCGCTGTACATTGAAATATTATTTTATCGTATGTAATATACATTTCAAGTGAAGTGATGGTCAATCGCGTATGATGCGGCAGGGGTAAACCAGTGAAAGCTGTCGGGCCCTGTTGTTGAACAGACCCGAATGACATGGCCGCTTTCTGGTATCCCGTTTCATCTGGAGGGACGAAAGCATGACCGACTTAGGTGCCGAGGTGCTTAACTAGTTTGGGTGTTTGGGCAATTGGGTTCGCCATGGTCCCAAAAACATTTTTTTTGGGCTATTTATTTCCCTTTAATTTTCTTTGTTATTGTATGTGTTTGTCTTGCTGTCAGTCACCCCTCTTGAGGGATATGACCAGGTTAGATAGATAGTTAGATAGACTAGTGATCCCAAGAGCCAAGAAGAGAGCCGGAGGTTCGAGAGCCTTCTCCATTCGGGCCCCGGTGCTGTGGAACGCTCTTCCCCCTGAAGTGCGATCTGCAACGTCAGTGGAAATATTTAATTCTCGGCTTAAAACACACTTTTTGTTCATTTGGACTTGTTGACTCTGTATTGTTGTTTGGCTGTTTTATGCCTGTTTTGTTTGGAATGATGAAATGTTCCATAAAAAATAGAAATAAAACGCACAAAACTTGAAAATATTGCGGCCATAAACATTGGGTTTTGGTGTATTTCATGGAGCACTATTTGGTGTAAATATTGTTTGGAATAAGACATTTTCTAATAACTGATAAGGAAATTTCAAGCAATCGTTGAGAGCGCCGTCTAGTGGACGCATTTCAGAAAACTTTTCCCTTCTCACTTGGCTATTGCCAAGTGATGGGAATTTCTTCTCTTTTAGAGAAGCGGCTTTTTCGGCTCGGCTCACTAAAACGGGCCCCAGCGGACTCTCCGGATTAAATAAATACATGGGATAAAGCATCTGAAACATATTTTGTTTGTTTTCAAATATATTCGAAATAAATATGACAAACGATGCCCTGAATTCAATGATTTTGAAAATCTTTATGGTACTATGTTATCAACGACTGTATTGTTTCAATTGAAGTGAATTTATCTATCTATCTACCTTGGTAATGTCCCTGAAAGAGGGTTGACCGACAGCAAGACAAACACATACAATAACAAAGAAAATAAAAGGAGAGAAAAAAGCAAAAAAAAACAAAACCCCACACAAATTTTTTGGGACCATGGCCAACCCAATTGCCCAAACACCCAAACAAGTTAGGGACCTCGGCACCTAAAATTGGTCATGCTTTCGTCCCTCCAGACGAAATGGGACACCAGAAAGCGGCCATGTCACTCGGGTCAGGGTGACACAACACACTCTTCTGTTCAACAGCTTTCGCTGGTTTACCCCTGCCGCATCATACGGGTGCCCAGCCCATCCTTAAGAACGCGTCCACAATCCCACTATCCTTTCACCACACATCTCCACTCCTTTCTATCACCAAGAAGAGCTCTAGCTTCCACTAGATTTCGACCTCTTTCCTGAATTTATGCCTGGTTAAAACTTTTACATGGATTATACGAAGAGAAACACACAGAGAAGACGACACTCGTATTGACCTAACGAGCGAGAGAGAGAGAGGGGGGGGGGGGGGAATGAGAGAGATCGCATTTTGAAGGGAGCCGGCTCATTAACTCCTTTCGTTCTTCAACAACACAGCAGAGTGGAACTGTGATATGGTGTGATGCTAGGAGGCGATAGAGCACCAAAGAGATAGATGACATCGGAGAAGAAGAGTAGAACTGCACGTCACTTCCGCCATTGTCT
Organism: Urocampus carinirostris; assembly: GCF_059441175.1. Lineage (NCBI taxonomy): Eukaryota > Metazoa > Chordata > Actinopteri > Syngnathiformes > Syngnathidae > Urocampus > Urocampus carinirostris. Next base: position 76,168,816 of record NC_142349.1, on the reverse strand, counting down.
AAGGCTTCGTGGTGTTTTGTCCCAGTCGAGTGCATAATCTAACTCCACCTAACTGGATTAAACCCCGCAAAGGTTCAAAAACTACATTTAACTCCGTAAAAGTTCAAAGGTGATTAAAATGTGCGAGGGATGGAAAGGAAATTTGAAAGAGGAGCTTCGGGAAGTTCAAATTGACAACGAGGGAGAAGATCGTCGGCTAAACCGAGTTAGCATTAGCAAGGCGCTACGAGTTGTGTTGAACAGAGCAGGTTGGTCACTTTTATTTCCATAACATTTTTATTCTCCTAAATGTCAACATATTTTCCGATATAAGGGCAACACTGCTACCTTTTTTGCGCGGTCGTGCCAAGTGGAAACTCACAAAGTTACGGGAAAAGTCTCATTTAGCCCTACAAACTCATTTGGTTTCAACCAGGTCTCACAAAGGCCAATAAGGCTAATATTGTGAACATTAATAATATGGTTATTGACAAGTAAAGCCCTATTTGGTAGTGCGCCCGCTCCGAGACTGGTAGGTTGTGGTTCAAGCCTCAGCCGAGTCATACCTAAGGCTTAAACATTGGTACCCGTTGCCTCCCTGCTTGGCGTTCAGCATTAGGGGTTGGAATTGGGAAGTTTGCTCACCTAATGACTCCCAACACCTCAGTTGGGTTGAGCGAGGGGGCTGGGAATCCCCTCCTCTGAATCAATATCCCAAAAAAGAGTCAGAAATGACTCTAGCCATCTCCCACTAGGGCTATATATATATATATATATATATATATATATATATAATGCTAAGCTTTATGTTTGGGGTGATGGAGTCACCTAAAACTAGGGTGCGGGAGCCAGTAGACCGGTGGAGTGGGACTAGCTAGGGGGCTGAACTTGTTATGTGTCTGAATTGGCCCACCGCAATTAGCATGCTGTTTAGGGCTAGTGCTAACCGGACTAGCAGGTTCGCTACAACTCACTCTATCACTGGTGTCTGTGGCATCTAACATTTTCCTTTTAAACTGCTCTAGCTCACGTACACGTCCTTCTAGAAGGGTTAACTGCCTACAGAAGCGGGAGCAACCTTTACAACAATACTTACTTACTTGTGAGCAGTCGGAAGCCGAGCAGCGTCTTAGTGTCTTAGCATTTGGGGGAGAGGTCGCTCCTTTACCGGCGATCAGCAGCAATTGCTTGTGGCACTTGCCTTCCGCCAATGCCAATATTCAGGAGAGACCAATGATATTTTCGTTTTTGTTATAGACATTTTAATTGAGGTTCTGTGTCGTTTCTGTCTCCATTGGTTAGAATGATTACATAAATGCAGTCTATTTTATATATTTATACATTTTGCCATTTATGTGTTTCGGTATTATGTCGTATATTTGGGATGATGCGAAATCTATGCGTGTCTTGTGTCCAACAGATGTCAGTGAAGAATTCCTGTCTCCAGAGTTTCCTGACATTAAAAAGGAGGAGGAGGATGTGGAGCCTGTTTGTGTTAAAAAGGAGGGACGTTTCACAGAATTGCCGGTGACTGAGACCATTTTAACTCCTGGGAGTCAGGTTAAACATGAAGAGAACTGGCAGGAGCCTCCAAGCAGCAGCTCCCGTCATCACGTGAAAATTGATGATGAGGACACATCTGACTCTGCAGACACTGATGGCGACAGACAGTCAGAAGCTGATAACAAGTGTTCTCAGTGTGGGGAAACGTTTCAGTTCAAATATAGTTTGAAGTTGCATATGAGAATCCACACAGGGGAGAAGCCTTTTTCCTGTTCAATCTGTGGTCTAAAATTCAGCCATAAATCAAAACTAAACATTCACACAAAAACCCACACTGGTGAGAAACCTTTTGCCTGCAAGGTTTGTGGTAAGAAATTCAGCCGGAAAGAATACGTAAAAACACACACAAGAACCCACACTGGTGAGAAACCTTTTGCCTGCAAGGTTTGCAGTAAGAAATTCAGCTGCAAAGAAAACGTAAAAACACACACAAGAACCCACACTGGTGAGAAGCCTTTTTCCTGCTCAGTTTGTGGTCAAAAATTCAGCATTCAAGGAAACTTGAAAAAACACTCAACTGTCCACACAGGGGAGAAGCCTTTCTCCTGCTCAATTTGCGGTCAATCATTTAGCTTAAAGGACAGCTTACATAGGCACACAAGAATCCACACTGGTGAGAAGCGTTTTGCCTGTTCAATCTGTGGTCTAAAATTCAGACGGAAATCAAACCTAGACTCACATACAAGGACCCACACTGATGAAAAACCCTTTTCCTGATTAATTTGCGGTCAAAAATTCACCGAGAAAGTAAATTTGAAAAACCACGCTACAACCCACACTGGTGAGAAGCCTTTTCCCTGCTCAGTGTGCGATCAAAGATTCAGCCAAAAACAAAGCTAAAAAATACACACAAGAACCCACACGGGTGAGAAGCCTTTTTCTTGCTCAGCTTGCAGTCTTAGAGATTCAAGTCAAGCCAAAGCTCAGGATCACACGTGTGCCGGAGAAAATGGCATTGGTCCCTCTGCTTGATATATCATTTCTTGCAATAACATTTAAAACTACCACTGAATGTACGGATTTTTTGTGTACTATTCATGTTATATCAATTCAAAAACATATCTATTTTATGTATGTGCATATATATATATATATATATATATATATATATAAAAAGTGTGTGTGTGTATTTTGGAAAAAAATGTTCGATTTATCAATTGCAATTTGGATGTGATTTTCGATTTTTTTTTTACAGAAAAACCAATATTGGAGGGCACGAATGTTTCCTATGAGTTATAGCTCCTGGTCATCCGTTTCTCAGTCAAATCCAAGACTGACATGTAATGAAATTTGTTAATCACCACTTCTTCGGGCTCTGTTGACTTTCCTGACAGTCCCATTTAATTGATGAATTTCAGTTTAACTTTAAGAGCTTTTTTTGGCGGCAGTAGCTCAGGAGGTAGAGCGATCGTTTTAGGATTAAGGGATCCCAGTTCGAATCCCGGCTTGTCCGTGTTACATGTCGAAGTGTCCTTGGGTAAGACATTGAACCCCCAATTACCCCCAATAAGCAGGTTAGCGCCTTACATGGCTGCACAGATCACGGCCGCTATTGGGAAATGTGAAGCACACTGTAAAGCGCTTTGGGAAGTCATTGACTTGAAAAGCGCTATATAAATGCAGATCATTTCATCATTTCATTTCATAAAAATATTAGCAGTTGTGTGCCTGCCTACCCCGGCTAATAGGCTGGTGTAAGCTGTGAGTCTATCAAAATTGTGCATAAATTGCTTGAAAACTTTGCCTCTATGGTCACTTGCCACCTGCCATACCACCCTGAGAACGCTCGAGCTTGGAAACTAAGCAGTGTCGGGCCTGGTTAGTTCTGAGGTGGGAGGCCCCTTGGGAATTCCAGATGCTATAAATCGGTCATTTGGCGCACGCTCTGCTTCGACAGCACCGACTGTATCCCCCTGGTACAGTCGGTGAAAATGAATTTCTCCGATGGGACCGAATAAATTGATTTATTATCATTAAAAGTTGCCTCTGATTGGCCGGCGCTGTTAAAACCTGAACTGTGACTGAGTCTCAAAGGGCTGCAAAGATCAAAGACAATTGCAAAGTACAGACTATTATGACGCCATCCCCTGATCTAAAACCTACCTGAGGGCAAACAATACACAGTTATTGTCAACATAAAATAGAGGTTATTCATATGTTATAGAATAGAAGTGAGTTTTAAGCCTAGATTTAAACATTTTCACTGAAGTTGCAGATCGAATCTCAGGGGGAAGAGCATTTCACAGGACCGGGGCCCGAATCCAGAACACTCTCGAACCTGCGGATCTCTTCTTGGCTCTTGGGATCACTTGTCGACCGTCATTTTTGTAAGGTATGCTTAATCGTATTTGCTCAAAAGTGTGTATATCCAACCATATTGTATGGCCCTTTTTGGCTTCTCCAGTTTTCCTGTTTCTTTGTTTAAAAGTGTTGGTACTGTCCCAGGGGGGAGGGTTAGAGGGAGTTTCTTTTCCTGTTTCATTGTCTCAGTACTATTCCACCCTTGTGACTTCAATAAAACACAGCGCAGTGGGGGAAGGGGCGCGGCCAGCGAGACGAAAGGAACCTTCTCTAACTGCAGTTGTCTAGAAAACTGCAAAAGTCTTTGCCTGAATTTCCTTCTAGGATTCGTCAATATTTTTTAGCTCTCCCACACGTGAGTGATCACTTTAGACACGACATTTTTGGTGCCGAAACCCGGGAAATCTCATTCGGGCGGTCGACCGCCGCAGACAAAGGACGCCAAAGAAAGCTGACGTCAGCGCTTCCCTTTAAAGAAGCGGGCCTCTGAATTCTTGCTTCGGCCGGCCACCCGGAGACGATTTCCCAACAGACCAGGCGAAAGAAGAGGCATCAGGTATTTGTACTTAAAATGGTTTCGCACCACCATTTTTAACATTAAAATGGATGAATAAAACAAGGATACGAGTCAGACGTTAAAGAAGGGAGTGCGCCGATCAGCTGGCTTGTGTACTAACAGACATTTTCAACACCTCGCTAGACCAAGCCAAAGTACCATCATGCTTCAAATTTGCCAACATCATCCCAGTGCCAAAGAAAACCCAGATCTTATCACTCAACGATTACCGGCCCGTTGCACTGACTCCTATCATAATGAAGTGCTTCGAGAGACTGGTAAAAGAGCACATCACCTCCAGTCTCCCCTCTTCATTCGACCCCTTTCAGTTTGCCTACAGGACAAACCGCTCCACCAGGGATGCCATCTCCTCTGCGCTTCACCTGAGCCTGACACACCTAGAGGAGAAGAACACCCATGTGCGGATGCTGTTCCTGGACTTCAGTTCAGCATTCAACACCATCATCCCACAACATCTGGTAGACAAAATGGGGCTTCTGGGTTTCAACACCCCCCTGCGGAACTGGCTGCTGGACTTCCTCTGTGACAGACCCCAATCTGTGCGGATAGGTCAGAACAGTTCAGATGTCATCTACCTCAGCACGGGCTCCCCCCAAGGCTGCGTCCTAAGCCCCTTGCTGTTCACCTTGATGACACACGACTGCGCCCCTAGGTCCGCCACAAACCACATCGTGAAGTATGCTGACGACACAACGGTGGTGGGCCTCATCAGGGATGACAACGACCTGGCCTACAGAGAGGAAGTGGAGCAGATGGTGGGCTGGTGCAAGGACAACAGCCTGGTCCTGAATGTTGACAAGACTAAAGAGATCATTGTCGACTTTAGGAAAAACCAGCCCAACCATGCCCCACTTTGCATCAACAACAAGGCTGTGGAGGTTGTCAGCAGTATCAAGTTCCTAGGGGTGCACATCACAAACAAACTCACCTGGTCCGTGAACACTGCATCTCTGGTTAAGAGGGCACAGCAGCGCCTGTACTTCCTGCGGAGGATGCGGAGAGCCCACCTGCCCCCACCATCCCTCATCACATTCTACAGGGGCACCATAGAGAGTATCCTGACCAGCTGTATCTCTGTGTGGTGTGGAGGCTGCAGCGCTACCGACTGGGGTAGTGTGAGGAGGGTAACGAGGACAGCGGAGAAAATAATCGGGACTACACTTCCCTCCATTCAGGACATTGGCCAGAAGCACTGCTTATCCCATGCTAAGAACATTACCGGGGACCCCTCTCACCCCCATCATGGACTATTCACTCTGCTAGCCTCTGGGAAGAGGTACTGCAGTGTGCGGTGCAGGACCACCAGGCTCCGCAATAGTCTAGTCCCCCTGGCCATTAGACTGTTAAATGGTCAATCTAACATATAGTTAACTTAAATCTAAACGGCTGCTAATTTGACTTTTGCACTAGTGGCAGTTTTTTTATAGCTTGCCACTCCTTGCACATTTGATCTCTGCACTATTGTTACTTACAGTGTTATTACTTACAGTGTTATTGTTTGCAATATAATGGTACTGTGTACCTGACTTGTTAACCTGACTGCCCATCTTGCACATCTGGTTAGCGTCTCTTCTTGCACTATCGGCACTATGGTAAATAACACAATACAGCTTTATTTATATCTGTACACTGAAGGACACTGAGGGAAACTGTGGGAGTCAGATCCATCGACATTTCGTTCTGTATACACGTGTACTAGAATGACAATAAAGTAGATCTGAATCTGAATCTGAATCTGAATCTGAAAAGAGGTGAGTGGGATCAGTGTGCGCAAGAGACAAGGGACTCACAGTCTGGTAAAAACAGAATGGATCGCGTTATCCAAGGATTCATTTGAAAGAAAAAAAAAAGGATTAGGCCATGACTCCTTTAGAAACGAGTTTCTCGAGGCGGATAACGCGGTAGTGTAAATTACCATATTTTCTGCACTATAAGGCGTACCTAAAAGCCTTTAATTTTTTCAAAAGCTGACCATGCGCCTTATAATACAGTGCGCCTTATATATGGATCAATATTAAGTCTTGCAACTAAGGCAAGCAGCCGCCGACTCGATTTTCCCCCGAAGGCGAAGTCGTCCGCGGTGTATGCTGGGAATTATATACCGGCGTTTCATTTCCTAACCAACGTGTCAATCATCATTTGAATCAGTCACTATGGGTTTAAGTTATGCGGAGGTAAAGGGGGCGGATCCTTTTTATCATTGACAGGCTCGCATAGGCTAAAGGGGCGAAACCAAGCCTGCAATTGGCCGGAAAAGATGAATGCGAATCACACGTTGGTTGGGTTGCACTACGGCATAGAGAAAACCTTTTTTACTGTTCTGTATTTGTAAATATTTTATTCTCCTGGATTTACTACACTCACGGTTGTAAGAAGACCATGGTTGCGTATCGTTATTGAACGTGATGGCTGCAAGAGAACTTAGGTGAGCTATGCGGCTTTATATTTTCCCGGTATCTTGTTTTAGAACGATCTTGATGTCGCTGTGATGAGTTTTTTTTGAAACTAAATTCAATTCAAAGTGTTTATTGTCATGTGCACAGTAAAGAACCCCGTTTCCCTGCACAATAAAATTCTTACTTTGCTTTCCACTCAGTTGCCAGTAAAAAATAAAATGGAAACTAAGAAATGTTTGTTTGGTGACATCGCACAGACACCGCCTCCGCACGTGTCTGAGACACATATTTGCTTCTTTGCGACCCGTCGGAATATTAAGGGGGTAATAAGTTTGACTCAACTATCTGACTGTTTTCTCAACGTTCCCATTGTAGCGCCTTATAATCCGGTGCGCCTTATGTATGGAAGATATAGGACCAAAAACGATTTTTTTCGGGGGGTGCGCCCTATAACCCGGTGCGCCTCATAGTGCGGAAAATACGGTAAAAATTCTCACGGTACGTATAAAACGGGACTCTGCTCTTCGGAGTAGAAATTGAAAGACAACGGATCCCCTCACAGGGGATGTTGTACAACATACGGAGCGCGGGCCCCAAGTGGTCCCAAAGATTTTTTTACTCCGAATTTTTTTCAGTTTTTTTTTGTTGAAAATCAATAAATGAAGGACTGAAAAGTTTAGGAAGAAAATGATTGAGTGATTTTAGATACGTTAATTCAAGATAAAGGCAGATTAATACCGAAAAGGATCAAATATTCCCGTTTTTTAGTTCAAAATTGGTAAATGAAGGACTAGGAAAACTGAGAAAAATCGGAGTGAATTGGAATATATTAATTTGAGATAACGGCAATTTTTATGTAAAAATATTGAAACCCGTGAAATACTTTCTTTTCAAAGAAAAATATGGAAGAAAGTTGTCTCTCATCTCATTAGCCGCACCGCTTATCCTCAGTAGGGTCGCGGGGGTGCTGGAGCCCATCCCAGCAATCATCGGGCAGTGGGCAGGGGACACCCTGAACTGGTTGCCAGCCAATCGCAGGGCACACAGGGACAGACAACTCGCTTGCTCATTCTCACCTGGGGACAATTTGGACCGGCCAAATCCAAATTGAATGTGGGAGGAAACCCACGCAAGCACGTGGAGAACATACAAACTCTGCAAAGGAAGTCCGGTCGCTGGATTTGAACCCACACAGGAGGTTCCCAAGACCTTAGAACCGTGCATGCCTGGAAATACAAATGAGTAAGACAATTAGCTGCGGATGATTTTATGTCATTTTTACATTAAATTGGTGGGCTCAAGGAGTTGATTGAATTGGTTTGAAAGAAGAATGCAATTCAATTTGAGAAAGTGAGACAAAGGAGAAAGAAAGAGAAAAATGAAGGAGAAAGGTAATTAAATATTTAAAAAAAAAGATAATTTGTTGAAAATAAAGTGAGATTGGGACAAATAACTTGAATTGTGTCAAATTTAGATGAATAAAATGGAGGGCGAGTTTGATAGAGAATGTTAGGATTGGGATTTATGTCGTTAATTTGGCCATCAAATGAGTGACATTGAAATTGGAAAGACTAATGGAAAACCAAATGGAGAACATTTATCAACTCGTGGTTCGAACCGTGGACAAAACAGAATGAGTTTAATGGGAAACTTACAGAGCAATCGGTTAATAAGTTGAAGGACAAATTAGAGTTAGAGGAATGCATCACTCCAATATTGAGTTAATAACAATCACAGAGGATAATCACACGCAGTCAGACTAAGAAGAGAGAGTATTTCGTAGGGAGCCGGCTCATTAACTCTTTCGTTCGCCAACAACACAGCAGAGGGGAACTGTGAGATGGTATGATACTAGGGGGCGTTAGAGCACCAAGGAGCTGGATGCCAACCGAAGAAGAAGAGTAGAAACTCACGTCACTGCCGCCATTTCCTGCTCCTTCGTGGTGTTTCGCTCCAGTCGTGTGCACAATATAACTCCATCTAACTGGATTAAACCCTGCAAAGGTTCAAAAACTGCATTTAACTCCGTAAAAGTTCAAAGATGGCTAAAATGTGCGAGGGATGGAAAGGAAATATGAAAGAGGAGCTTCAGGAAGAGAACGAGCCAGAAGATCGACGGCTAAACCAAGTTAGCATTAGCAAGGAGCTACGATTCGTGTCGAACAGAGCAGGTTGGTCACTTTTATTTCCATAACATTTTTATTTTCCCTAAATTTCAACATATTTTCCGATATGAGAGCAACACTGCTACCTTTTTTTGCGCGGGCGTGCCAAGTGGAAACTCACAAAGTTACGGGGAGAAGTCTCATTTTGCCCTACAAACGTTTTGGGTTTCAACCAGGTCTCACAAAAGCCAATAAGGTTAATATTGTGATCACTAATATGTTTATTGACAAGTAAAGCTTTGGAAGCCAGTTATCTTATATTCAGAAGGCCAAGCTTCAGCGCCGTGGACCGAGCTGAACCCTTTACTGAGTTTTGAACCTTCGTGGTGATAACCTCCACAAGATTATGCTCCCAGACAGGAATCTGGTTCCGCAGCAGATGCGGCCCCATTTCCATACCACAGGAATACTGTTGATGCGAGGGAGTCACAGTTCCACTGCAGGATGGTGAGGTGGAATTGGGGGGGGGAGTTGTGCCTTTTTTCTATCTGGCTCCAGAAATACACATCACCGTAGCTGAGTCGCTGAGCTTTATGTTACGGGTGATGGAGTCACCTAAAACTAGGGTGCGGGAGCCAGTAGACCGAGTTGGAGTGGGACTAGCTAGGGGGCTGAACTTATTATGTGTCTGGATTGGCTCACTGCGGTTAGCAAGGCGTTTGGGGCTAATCCTAACCGGACTAGCAGTTTCATTACAACCCACGCCATCACTGGTGTCCGTGGCATCTAACATTTTCCTTTTAAACTGCTCTAGCTGACGTACACGTCCTTCTAGAAGGGTTAACTGCCTACAGAAGCGGGAGCAACCTTTACAACAATACTTACTTGTGAGCAGTCGGAAGCCGAGCAGCGTCTTAGTGTCTTAGAGAGGTCGCTCCTTCACCGGCGATCAGCAGCAATTGCTCGTGGCTCTTACCTTACGCCAATCGTCCGAGATACTTACCTGAAACTTTTCAGCTTTTCAAGATGAAAAATCTCAGTCCAGAATTTTGATATAGCAGGAATCTGACATGTCTCACTCTTACCCTTTACTGCATGGGCGCCCCCTGGCGTTCGCTAAAATAAATGCACAAATTGGCCGCATCGTTGCATAAGTTGCAAAGTTGAAAGCTTGGAGGGAAAAAGGGTAGCGGCTTTTCGTCCGAATTTTATGGTATGTAACATTTTGCTTTGTCTATCACCGACAGAAGAATTGGAATCAGTCCTTCAAAGCTGAGCACTTTGTGTTCCTAAATGTCAATATTCAGTTGAGACCAATGATATTTATGTTTTTGTTATACACAATTAATTGAGGTTCTGTGTCGTTTCTGTCTCCATTAGAAGTATTACATAAATGCAGTCTATATATTTATACATTTTGCCATTTATGTGTTTCGGTATTATCTCGTATATTTGGGATGATACGAAACCTATGCATGTCTTGTGTCCCACAGATGTCAGTGAAGAAGTCCTTTCTCCTGCCTGGCAGGAACCAGAGTTTTTTATCATTAAAATGGAGGAGGAGGAGGATGTGGAGCCTGTTTGTGTTAAAGAGGAGGGACTTTTCACAGAGTTGCCGGTGACTGAGACCATTTTAACTCCTGGGAGTCAGGTAAAACATGAAGAGAACTGGCAGGAGCCTCTAAGCAGCAGCTCCCGTCAACACGTGAAAACTGATGATAAGGACACGTTCGACACTAATGGCGACAAACGGTCAGAAGGTGATAAAACATGTTCTCAGTGTGGGAAAACATTTCAATTCAAGTCTCTTTTGAAGGTGCATATGAGAACCCACACAGGGGAGAAGCCTTTTTCCTGCTCAGTTTGCGGTCAAAAATTCAGCCTGAAAGCATCCTTAAAATCACACACAAAAACCCACACTGGTGAGAAGCCTTTTTCCTGCTCGTTTTGTGATGAATCATTCAGGCATAAGTTAAGCTTAAAAAAACACACAAGAACCCACACTGGTGAGAAACCCTTCTCCTGCTCAGTTTGCGGTCAAAAATTCAGCCACAAAGTAAACTTAAAAATACACACAAGAACCCACACTGGTGAGAAGCCTTTCTCATGCTCGATTTGTGGTCAAAAATTCAGCCAAAAAGGAAGTTTGAAATGCCACGTTAGAACCCACACTGGTGAGAAACCTTTCTCCTGCTCGTTTTGTGATGAATCATTCAGGCATAAGTTAAGCTTAAAAAGACACACAATAATCCATACTGATGAGAAGCCTTTTTCTTGTTCAATCTGTGGTCTAAAATTCAACCAGAAATCAAACCTAAACTCACACACAAGAACCCACACTGGTGAGAAGCCCTTCTCCTGCTCAGTTTGCGGTAAAAAATTCAGCCACAAAGTAAGCTTAAAAATACACATACGAACCCACACTGGCGAGAAGCCCTTCTCTTGCTCATTTTGCGGCGAATCATTCAGTCGGAAAAAATACTTAAAAATACACTCAAGAACCCACATCTGCTTCTGACTACCCCTTTTCGAACATGTTATGTGACATTATTTTGTTGTCGACTCATTGTTTTTGTCCTGTTTTTTATTTTTATGTTCGAAATAAAGTTTTCATTCATTCATTCAAAAACCTTTCTCCTGCTCGCTTTGTGGTAAATCGTTCAGCCAGAAAGAACTCTTAAAAAAACACAACAATCCACACTGGTGAGAAACCCTTCACCTGCTTGTTTTGTGGTAAATCATTCAGCTGGAAAGATCACTTTAAATCACACACAAGAACCCACACTGGTGAGAAGCCTTTTTCCTGCTCAGTTTGCGGTCAAATATTCAGCCTGAAGGCGTCCTTAAAAAAGCACAGAAGAACCCACACTGGTGAGAAGCCCTTCTCCTGCTCCTTTTGTGCTAAATCATTCAGTCAAAGAGTAGACCTAAAAAGACACACAAGAACCCACACTGGTGAGAACCCTTTTTCCTGCTCAGCTTGCGGTCTTCGCTTCCCAAGTCAAGCCGAAGGTCAAGATCACACGTGTGCCGGAGAAAATGGCATCGGTCACTCTGCTTGATATATCATTTCTTGCATTTGCATTTAGAACTCTACCCCTGAATGCACAGATTTTTGTACTCTTCATGTCATATCAATTCAAAAATATATCTCTACATACACACACATTTTATTTGTGTATATGTATATATATATAAATATATATATATATATATATATATAGATATATATGTGTGTTTGTGTGTGTGTATTTATCAATTGTAATTTGGTCGATATTTTCGATTTTTAAAGAAAAGAGCATTTTCTATGCTAGATTTTGTTCTAGTGACAAGCAAATCATGAATTTACAACTGTAACAAAATAATAACTATAGATCCCAAAATAAAAACAGATTTGCAATTGAAAAAAATGCTTTCTATTGTCTTTATACAGGCGCACCAATATTGGCGGGCTTCTCCTTTCAGAGTAACAAAGCGATTTAGAGAGCAACTGGCTCAGCAAGGTCTCCCCTTTGATTAAAATACAAGAGTCACGAATGTTTCCTATGAGTTGTAGTTCCTGGTCATCCGTTTCTCAGTCTAATCCAAGACGTGACAACAATCCATGTAATGAATTCTGTTAATCACCACTTCTTCGGGCTCTGTTGACTTTCCTTAGAGTCCAATTCAATTGATGAATTTCCTTTTAATTTTGATTTTAAGAGCTTAAAGATACTAGAAGTTGTGTGCCTGCCCACCCCAGCTAATAAATAGATTTATTATCATTAAAAGTTGCTTCTGATTGGCTGGCGCTTTCAAAACCTAAACTGTGATGATCTTGGTTGTCCACACTATCACTCAAATAACACACTACACCAAAAAAAAAACTGGCAGTGTCATGTGATTACACAATCACACTTTGTCACATCACAATATCGATTAGATTTCATTTATTCATGCAGCCCCAATTTGTGTGTGTGTGTGTGTGTGTGTGTGTGTGTGTGTGTGTGTGTGTGTGTGTGTAATATACATATATATAATTTTGTAGCAGCTTTTTCGCCGTAGATGAATCTAAAAAATGTTGACTATTTTGAATCTACTTCACAATTGTGTCTCATGTTTTGTTGATTCCTAGAACAGGTTTTCTGTTTTTTAGCTATAAGTTTGAAGCCTGAAATGTGGCAAAACGACAAAACGTTGTATGGGGCCCAAAACCTTCGCTGGACACTACTTTTAAATATTCTGTAACTGTAACTACTACAATATCCATTTATTGTTTTTAACTCTTGATTTCTCTTCAGAAGTACTTTCTGAATATCTTTTATTCATACCTATCGTAAATTCCGGACAAATAAGCGAACCTCATTATAAGCTGCACCCACCTCATTTCAAAGGGATAACCACTTTTGTACTTGCACAAGCCGCACCTGTATTTAAGTCGCATGCACTCACATTGAAAAAATGTAATACGAACACAAGCTTAATTCAAATCCGACTTCAATTCCCCCGATTGAAACAAAAATTCCATCATTGAAGTACACGGTCCAAAAATATCAGTCGGCATCATGAATGGAAAATGATACCGGTTGTTAAGGTTTAATGCAGACCTGCAGAGTCCGGGTACCCGTTGAAAGTAATCAAAGGAAAAAAGTGTATATTTTCAAAGGTAAAGATGGGAAAAATATATTTCCGTTATTGACCGCTGCGTCCACAAACATGTCTCACCTTTACTCCACTTCCCATCAGCCCGTGTTTGCTCCGTCCCTTCTTTCTTATTCGGCTGTGCAAATCAGAATAAGTGTCTCAAATAAATACATTAGATAAAAATACAGTTGCAAATCCATATTATACATGGTTACACATATTTACAAAGAAAGACGGTACACCGAGAGTTTTCAAAGCTTTAATTATAATATTATAACTTTCATCCCAAACCGTGCCTGTGAAGGGTAGCAAAACGCTACTATAAACACGCTCGCAGCACAGTAAACGGGTCTGTTAAAAAAACATACCGTACTTGTAAAAGTCACGGTATCCATCCTCATCTTCCTACTTAGAACTGAAACCATCAAAGTCGTCTTCCTAAGTAACGGAAAGAAACGTAGTCACATGGACGTCGTCCCACGCTCCCTTATTCCAAAACTCTCTAGTTAAGACGTGTAGTCTTGCTCACAATGGCGCGAAGACCGCGACTTGGCGGCAGGTCATCAAAGTACCTGCGAGCAGGGTGAATGTGATCCTCTATACTTTTTAGTGTCCGTTTTGTAGTTTGATCGATGTAGATACTTTGCAGGGACGGCCAGTACCTAATATTTCCTCTGCTGTCCTCACTACCGATTCCATCTTTGACAATTCTTTCTGATTGACGCAACCAAACCAAACTGTGATTGACCTAGTTAAAATGGATTCAATGATAGCGCGATAAAAATGGACTGGATTGGAATGGATTGACGGACTCTGAATGATTTGAGTTGACGAAGGAAGTAGAGCCTTTGTCTGGCTGACTTTAGTATATCAATAGCAGTGACAGTCCATGTGAGGTCAGCTGACAGGTAAGTACCTAAAAGCTCAAGCAAGTCTGTCTGACAGGTAAGACTTAAACCACGAGAGTACAGTTCCTGAAATACCAATGCGTTCTAGACGAACCAATAATATGTTTTGGTCGACAGTATCAAAAGCAGCGCTGAGATCCAGCAGCAGTAACATTGATGAGGCACCGGAATCTATTGCTAAGAGGAGATCATTGGTTACTTTAGCCAGGGCTGTCTCAGTCGAGTGATTTGCCCTAAATGCTGACTGGACAGTTTCAAAGAGGTTATTTTCTGACATGAAGTCATTTAGCTGCTGTGCAACGACCAAGTTCTCTTGAGTGTAATAAATCCAGGGGAGTAAAATATTTACAAATACAGAATAGTAAAAAATGTTTTCTCTATGCCGTAGTGCAACCCAACGTGTGATTCGCATTCATCTTTTTCGGCCAATTGCGGGCTTTGTTTTGCCGCTTTAGCCTATGCGAGCCTGTAAATGATGAAAAGAATCCGCCCCCTTTACCTCCGAATAAATTTAGCCAATAGTGACTGATTCAAATGATGATTGACATATTGGTTAGCCAATGAAACGCCGGTAAATAAATCCCAGCATACACCGCGGACTCCTTCACCAAGTCGGCGGCTGCTTGCTTTAGTTGCAGACTTTGCGATTTAATATTGATCCATACATAAAGTGCACTGTATTATAATAATAATAATAATAATGCATTTTATTTAAAAGCGCCTTTCAGGCCACCCAAGGACACTGTGCAAACAATGAAAGAGAAAAAATACAATTTAAAAAAAGTTGTAAACGAAATAATAAATAAAAACAAGACATAAAATCATAAAAACATAAGAAATGGAGAAGCTATGTGTTGTAGGCAGTCCTGAACAGGTGAGTTTTTAGACGGGACTTAAAAGTGGAGAGAGGTGTGCAGTTTTGGAGGTCTGGAGGTAGATTGTTCCAAAGCTTGGGAGCAGCGCGACTGAAGGCTCTGGCTCCCATGGTGCTCAGATGGGCAGGGGGCACTGATAGTCGGAGGGAGGACGAGGATCTGAGGGAGCGAGTGGGGACGTGCACCTGGAGAAGGTCGGACAGGTAAGGAGGAGCCAGGTTGTGAATGGCCATATATGTATATAAGATGAGTTTGTAGCTGATGCGATGCTGAACAGGAAGCCAGTGTAGCTGTTGGAGAACGGGGGTGATGTGCTGCTGGGAAGATGTTTTTGTGATGATGCGAGCAGAGGCGTTTTGAACCAGCTGAATTTTATGGAGGGACTTTTGAGGAAGGCCGAAGAGGAGAGCATTGCAGTAGTCAAGGCGGGATGTTACAAGACTGTGGACGAGAATAGCAGTAGTGCGGGGGGTGAGGGAGGGGCGGAGTCTGGTAATATTGCGGAGGTGGAAATAAGCAGTGCGGGTGATGGTGTTAATATGTGAGTGGAAGGTAAGCATGCTATCCAGGATGACACCCAGACTCTTGACCTGGGGGGAGGGGGACACTAAGCAGCTGTCGATGTTGAGAGAGAAGTTGTTTACTTTGGATAAAGTGGATTTGGTGCCAAGAAGGAGGAATTCAGTTTTATTGGCATTTAATTTAAGAAAGTTTGTTGTGAACCATGTTTTGAGTTCGGAAAGGCAAGAGGTGAGGGAGGGAGGTGGGAGTATGGAGTTTGGTTTGCAGGAGATGTAGAGTTGGGTGTCATCAGCAAAGCAATGAAAGTGGATATTAAATTTGCGGAGGATATGACCAAGAGGCAAGAGGTAGACGATGAAGAGAAGAGGACCTAAGACAGATCCCTGGGGTACACCTGTGGTGACTAGGGAGGGCTTTGAGGTGAAGGATTTCAGCTGGACAAACTGAGTGCGACCAGTGAGATAGGAATGGAACCAACTGAGGGGAGTATGGGTGAGACCAATGGAGGAGAGTCTATTGAGGAGAATAGGGTGAGAGATTGTGTCGAAGGCGGCGCTCAAGTCTAGGAGGATGAGGATGGAGACTAAACAGGAATCGGATGCTATGAGGAGATCATTTACAATACGGATTAGGGCAGTCTCTGTGCTGTGGCGGGGGCGGAACCCAGACTGAAAGGGCTCATAGAGAGAGTGGAGGGACAGGTGCGAGTGGAGTTGAGCAGCAACAGTTTTTTCAAGGATTTTTGAAATAAATGGAAGGTTGGAGATGGGGTGGAGGTTGTCAAAGTTATTGGGGTCAGCACCATGCTTTTTCAGCGTAGGGGTGACAGCAGCGGTTTTGAAAAGTGATGGGACAATACCAGAAGAGAGTGAGGAGTGAATAATGGCAGATATGTGAGGAAGGAGGGAAGGGAGGCAGGATTTAACAAGGGATGAAGGGAGGGGATCGAGCTGGCAAGTGGTGGGCTTGGATTTGAGTATGAGGTTTGATAATTCAGCAGTCGTGGGTGGAGCAAAACTGGAGAAGAAGTGACAAGGAGAGGGAAGTTCAGATGGGGAGGGAGCAGACAGGTTTTGATGGAGTTGGTGATGAATCTTAAGGATTTTGTGATTGAAGTACTCCATTATGGAGTTGCAGGTTGCTGTGGAGTACAGGTGGAGGGGGAGAGAATTTGGTGGCTGGAGGATTTTGTTCATGACAGAGAAGAGAGTTCTTGAATTTCCTTCGTTGGAAAGGATGAGGCCGGAGTAGTAGCTGGATTTGGTTTGTGCAATTTGGTCCTTGTATTTAGCAGTATGGGTAGTGTACATGTCCTTATGGATGGTGAGGCCGGTTTTCTTATAAAGTCGCTCAAGTTGGCGGTTCTTTGATTTCATTGACCGAAGAGCGGGTGTAAACCAGGGGGCAGATGTGGAGAATGAGGCATTCCTGGTTTTCAGGGGGGCAAGAGAATTTAGAATATTTGTGAGGCAGGTATTGTAGTGAGTGGTGAGCTCATCCGGGCTTGAAAGAGCTTCTGGGAGTGGGGAACGGTCAATAATGGAGCAGAGGGTGTCAATGTTGATATTTTTGGGTTTGATATTCTTGCTCGTAGGGGTGCTCTGAGAGATGTTTAAATGTTGCAAAATCTTTTGGTATCCTGTTCCCGCTTTGGACATTGGATCATTCAGAAGTCATCAGGGAACTTCTTGTGTTTGTTGGTTAAACTGAGAGAACCGAGGGACGGTATTTTCGAAACGCTTACTTTTCACTTGTTTTTGTTGTAAATATAACACAAAATGGGGAACTCATTTGGTTCCACTCCACGATTTGGTCCCACATTCAGACGCTGTACATTGAAATATTATTTTATCGTATCTAATATACATTTCAAGTGAAGTGATGGTCAATCGCGTATGATGCGGCAGGGGTAAACCAGTGAAAGCTGTCGGGCCCTGCTGTTGAACAGAGGAGTGTTTTGTGTCACATGGCCGGTTTCTTGTGTCCCGTTTCATCTGGAGGGACGAAAGCATGACCTAATTGGGTGCAGAGGTGCCTAACTTGTTTGGCTGTTTGGGCAATTAGGTTGGCCATGGTCCAAAACACTTTGTGTGGGTTTTTTTTTTTTTTTTTGTGTGGGGGGGGGGGGGGGGGGGGGGGGGGGGGCTCCTTATTTCCCTTTAATTTTCTTTGTTATTGTATGTGTTTGTCTTGCTGTCAGTCACCCCTCTTGAGGGATATGACCAAGGTAGATAGATAGTTAGATAGACTAGTGATCCCAAGAGCCAAAAAGAAATCAGACAGTGTTTTCCATTGGGGGCCTTGGTGCTGTGGAACGCTCTTTCCCCCTGAAGTGCGATCTGCAACGTCAGTGGAAATATTTAATTCTCGGCTTAAAACACACTTTTTGTTCATTTGGACTTGTTGACTCTGTATTGTTGTTTGGCTGTTTTATGCCTGTTTTGTTTGGAATGATGAAATGTTCCATAAAAAGTAGAAATAAAACGCACAAAACTTGAAAATATAGCAGCCATAAACATTGGGTTTTGATGTATTTCTTGGAGCACTATATGGAGTAAATATTGTTTGGAACAAGACATTTTCTAATAACTGATGAGGAAATTTCAAGCAATCGTTGAGAGCGCCGTCTAGTGGACGCATTTCAGAAAACTTTTCCCTTCTCACTTTGATTTGCGACCTGAATAGTAATGGGAATTTCTTCTCTTTTTAGAGAAGCGGCTTTTTCGGCTCCGCTCACTAAAACGGGCCCCGGCGGACTCTCCGGATTAAATAAATCCATGGAATAATGCATCTGAAACATCTTTTGTTTGAATTCAATGATTTTGATAATCTTTATGGTACTATGTTAACAACGACTGTATTGTTTCAATTGAAGTGAATTTATCTATCTATCTACCTTGGTCATGTCCCTCAAAGAGGGGTGACCGACAGCAAGACAAACACATACAATAACAAAAAAAATAAAAGGGGAAGAAAAATAAAAACACACAAATTTTTTTGGGACCATGGCCATCCCAAAAAAACAAACAAGGTCGGCACCTCAGGACCTAAATCGGTCCTGCTTTCGTCCCTCCGGATGAAACGGGATACCAGAAAGCGGCCATGTCACTTGGGTCAGGGTGACACAACAGCAGGGCCCGACAGCTTTCGCTGGTTTACCCCTGCCGCATCATACGGGTGCCCAGCCCATCCTTAATAACGCGTCCACAATCCCACTATCCTTTCACCACACCTCTCCACTCCTTTCTATCACCAACAAGAGCTCTAGCTTCCATTATATTTAGACCTCTTTCCTGAATTTATGCCTGGTTTAAACTTTTACATGGATGATACGAAGAAAAACACACAGAGAAGACGACACTCGTATTGACCTAACAAGCGAGAGAGAAAGAGAGAGAGAGAGAAAGAGAGAGAGAGAGAGAGAGAGAGAGAGAGAGAGAGAGAGACAGAGAGAGAGAGAGAGAGAAAGAGAGAGAAAGAAAGAAAGAAAGAAAGAAAGAAAGAAAGAAAGAAAGAAAGAAAGAAAGAAAGAAAGAAAGAAAGAAAGAAAGAAAGAAAGAAAGAAAGAAAGAAAGAAAGAGAAAGAAAGAAAGAAAGAAAGAAAGAAAGAGGGCATTTCGAAGGGAGCCGGCATATTAACTCCTTTTGTTCTTCAATAACACGGCAGAGTATCTTACAGATCTGATCTGCCGCTATGTCCCGGTCCGAAGCCTGCGATCTGAGAGTGCCGGTCTTCTGGTGATCCCGAGAGCAAAGAAGTCTTCTGCTGGTTCGAGAGCGTTCTCCATCCGGGCACCGGTGCTGTGGAATGCTCTTCCCCCTGAGATCCGATCTGCAACCTCAGTGGAAATGTTTAAATCTAAACTTAAAACTCACCTCTACTCTATTGCATACGAATAACCTACTCCTCTTGTCGGTTGACAATAGTCTGTGTAATATAGTGTAACAATCTGTGAAGCCCTTTGAGACTCTTCGTGATTTAGGGCTATACAAAAATAAATGACTTGACTTGACTTGATATGGTGTGATGCTAGGGGGCGACAGAGCACCGAAGAGATGGATGCCAACTAAAGAAGAAGAGAAGAACTGCACGTCACTTCCGCCATTGTCTAAGCCTTCGTGATGTTTTGTTCCAGTCGAGTGCATAATCTAACTCCATCTAACTGGATTAAACCCCGCAAAGGTTCAAAAACAAGTTCAAAGGTGGTTAAAATGTGCGAGAGATGGAAAGGAAATTTGAAAGAGGAGCTTCAGGAAGTTCAAATTGACAACGAGGGAGAAGATGGACGGCTAAACCAAGTTAGCATTAGCAAGGAGCTTCGAGTTGTGTTGAACAGAGCAGGTTGGTCACTTTTATTTCCATAACCTTTTTATTTTCCTAAATTTCAACATATTTTCCGATATGAGAGCAACACTGCTACCTTTTCCGCGGTCATGCCAAGTGGAAACTCACAAAGTTACGGGGTGAAGTCTCATTTAGCCCTACAAACTTTTTGCGTTTCAACCAGGTCTCACAAAGGCCATTAAGGTTAATATTGTGAACATTAATATGGTTAATGACAAGTAAAGCCCTAGATGGTAGGGCGCCCGCTCCGAGACTGGGAGGTCGCTGGTTCAAGCCTCGGCCGAGTCATATCTAAGACTTAAACCTTGGTACCCGATGCCTCCCTGCTTGGCGTTCAGCATTAGGGGTTGGAATTGGGGGGTTGGGTCACCTAATGACTCCCAACACCTCAGTTGGGTTGAGCGAGGGGGCTGGGAATCCCCTCCTCTGAATCAATCTCCTAAAAAGAGTCAGAAATGACTCTAGCCATCTCCCACTAGGGCTATATGTATATGGTATATAAAATGCTAAGCTTTATGTTACGTGTGATGGAGTCACCTAAAACTAGGGTGCGGGAGCCAGTAGACCGGTGGAGTGGGACGAGCTAGGGGGCTGAACTTACAAAAGTCAATTCCATTGAAGTTGGGAAAAAGTTTAAAATGTCAGTAAAATTAGAATAGAATGACTTGCAAACCTTTTCTAACCCATATTTAAATGAATACACCACAAAGACAAGATTATCCATGTTCAAACTCATAAACTTTATTTCCATAAGCAAATAATGATAAACTTAGAATTTTATAATTGCAACAAGTGCCAAAGTAGTTGGGAAAGGGGCTTCTTCACCATTGTGTTACATCACCTTTCCTTTTAATAACACTCAATAAACGTTTAGGAAGTGAGGAGACTAGTTGTTGAATCGTTGATAGTGGAATCCTTTCCCATTCTTGCTTTATGTACAGCTTCAGCTGTTCAACAGTCCGGGGTCTCCTTTGTCTTATTCTGCGCTTTATAATGCGCCACACATTTTCAATGGGAGACAGGTCAGGACTGCAGGCAGGCCAGTCAAGCACCCGCACCCTCTTACTACGAAGCCACGCTGTCGTGAGACGTGCAGTGTGTGGCTTGGCATTATCCTGCTGGAAGAAGCAAGGGCGCCCATGGTAAAGATTCTGTTTGGATGGCAACATACTTTGTTCCAAAACCTGAATGTACTTTTCTGCATTAATGGTGCCTTCACAGATGTGCAGGTTACCCATTCCTTGGCCACTCATGCACCCCCATACCATCACAGATGCTGGCTTTTGCACTGCGTGCATAACAGTCTGGGTGGTTCTGTTCTTCTTTGGACCGGAGGACACGACGTCCACAATTTCCAAACACAATTTGGAAAACTGACTCATCAGACCACAGAACACTTTTCCACTTTGTATCAGTCCATTTTAGATGGGCTCGGGCCCAGAGAACCCTGCGGCGTTTCTGGATGTTGTTGATGAATGGCTTACGCTTTGCAACATAAAGTTTTAACCCACACTTACGGATATAGCGTCGAACTGTATTGACTGACAGTGGTTTTCCAAAGTGTTCCTGAGCCCATGTGGTGATGTCCTTTACACATTGATGTCGGTTCTTAATGCAGTACCGCTTGAGGGCTCGGAGGTCACGGGCATTCAATAATGGTTTACGGCCATGCCGTTTACGCACAGTGATTTCTCCAGATTCCCTGAACCTTTTCACAATATTATGGACTGTAGATGATGATATCCCTAAATTCCTTGCAATTGTACTTTGAGGAATGTTGTTTTTAAACTGTTCAACAATTTGCTCACGCAGTTGTTCACAAAGAGGTGAACCTCGCCCCATCCTTGCATGTGAATGACTTAGCTTGTTCGGGTCTCCCTTTTTTATACCCAGTAACAACTCTCACCTGTTGCTAATTCATCTGTTCACCTGCAAATAGTTGGTTGATTTCCATTCATCCACTTTCTGAGTAGTTATTGACACCTGTCCCAACTATTTTGGCACGTGTTGCTGTCATCAAATTACAGAGTTGATGATTTTCTCCCAAAACAATAAAGTTTATGAGTGAAGACAATAAATATGTTGTCTTTGCTGTGCATTCATTTAAATATGGGTTGAAAAGAATTTGCAATTTACTTGGATCAATTTTTATTTGCAATTAACACACTTTCCTCCTTGATCTGCTACCTTATCGTGGTGGAGGAGTTTGTGTGTCCCAATGATCCTAGGAGCTATGTTGTCGGGGGCTTTAAGCCCCTGGTAGGGTCACCCATGGCAAACAGGTCCTAGGTGAGTGGCCAGACAAAACGCAGATCAGAAGACCCCTAATGATGAGAGAAAACTTTGGTCCTCGATTTCCCTCGCCCGGACGCGGGTTACCGGGGCCCCCTTCTGGAGCCAGGCCTGGAGGTGGGGTCCGCTGGCGAGCGCCTGGTGGCCGGACCCTTACCCACGGGGGCCGGCCGGGCACAGCCCGAAGGGACGACGTGGGACCCTCTTCCCATGGGCTCACCACCTGTAGGAGGGGCCAAAGGGGTCGGGTGCGCAGAGAGCTGGGTAGCAGCCAAGGGAGGGGTCCTTGGCGCGACGATCCCCGGCTACAGAAACTGGCTTTTGGGACATGGAACGTTACCTCTCTGGCAGGGAAGGAGCCCGAGTTGGTGCGTGAGGTTGAGAAATTCCGACTAGATATAGTCGGACTCACCTCTACGCACGGCTTGGGCTCTGGTACCAGTCCTCTCGAGAGGGGTTGGACTCTCTTCCACTCTGGAGTTGCCCGTGGTGAGAGGCGCAGAGCCGGTGTGGGCATATTAATTGCTCCACGGCTCGGCGCCTGTACGTTGGGGTTCACCCCGGTAGACGAGAGGGTAGCCTCCCTCCGCCTTCGGGTGGGGGGACGGGTCCTGACTGTTGTTTGTGCTTATGCACCAAATAGCAGTTCGGAGTACCCAACCTTCTTGGGGTCCTTAGAGGGTGTGCTTGAGAGCGCGCCCCCTGGGGACTCCCTCGTACTGCTGGGAGACTTCAACGCTCACGTGGGCAATGACAGTGAGACCTGGAAGGGCGTGATTGGGAAGAACGGCCCCCCTGACCTGAACCCGAGTGGTGTTTCGTTATTGGACTTCTGTGCTCGTCATGGTCTGTCCATAATGAACACCATTTTCAGACATAAGGGTGTCCATATGTGCACTTGGCACCAGGACACCCTAGGCCGTAGTTCGATGATCGACTTTGTCATCGTTTCGTCGGACCTGCGGCCGCATGTTCTGGACACTCGGGTGAAGAGAGGGGCGGAGCTGTCAACTGATCACCACCTGGTGGTGAGTTGGCTTCGATGGTGGGGGAAGATGCCGGCCCGACCCGGCAGACCCAAGCGTGTTGTGAGGGTCTGTTGGGAACGGCTGGCAGAATCTCCTGTCAGAAGAAGTTTCAATTCACACCTCCGGCAGAACTTCGCCCATGTCCCGAGGGAGGCGGGGGACATTGAGTCCGAGTGGACCATGTTCCGCGCCTCCATTGTCGAGGCGGCTGATCGGAGCTGTGGCCGCAAGGTAGTCGGTGCCTGCCGCGGTGGCAACCCTCAGACCCGTTGGTGGTCACCGGCGGTGAGGGATGCCGTCAAGCTGAAGAAGGAGTCTTATCGGGCCTTCCTGGCCTGTGGGACTCTGGAAGCAGCTGGCAGGTATCGGCTGGCCAAGCGGAATGCGGCTTTGGCGGTTGCCGAGGCAAAAACTCGGGCATGGGAGGAGTTTGGCGAGGCCATGGAAGCCGACTTCCGAACGGCTTCGAGGAAATTCTGGTCCACCATCCGACGTCTTAGGGGGAGGAAGCGGTGTGCCATCGACACTGTGTATAGTGCCGATGGGGCGCTGCTGACCTCGACCCGGGACGTTGTGAATCGGTGGGCGGAGTACTTCGAAGACCTCCTCAATTCCACCGGCACGTCTTCCTCTGGGGAAGCAGAGCCTGAGGACTCTGGGTTGGGCTCTCGTATCACTGGGGTTGAACTCACCGAGGTTGTCAAAAAACTCCTCGGTGGCAGGGCCCCGGGGGTCGATGAGATCCGCCCAGACTTCATTAAGGCTCTGGATGTTGTGGGCGTGTCATGGTTGACGCGCCTCTGCAACATCGCGTGGACATCGGGGACAGTGCCTCTGGACTGGCAGACTGGGGTGGTGGTTCCCGTCTTTAAGAAGGGGGACCGGAGAGTGTGTTCCAACTACAGGGGAATCACACTTCTCAGCCTCCCTGGTAAGGTCTATTCAGGGGTACTGGAGAGGAGGGTCCGCCAGGAAGTCGAATCTCGGATTCAGGAGGAACAGTGTGGTTTTCGTCCTGGCCGTGGAACACTGGACCAGCTCTATACACTCTTCAGGGTCTTTGAGGGTGCATGGGAATTTGCCTGTCCGGTCTACATGTGTTTTGTGGACTTGGAGAAGGCATTCGACCGTGTTCCTCGGGAGGCCCTGTGGGGGGTGCTTCGGGAGTATGGGGTACCGCACAGTCTTATCCGGGCTGTGCGGTCCCTGTATGCCCGGTGCCAGAGTCTGGTCCGCATTGCCGGCAATAAGTCGGATTCGTTCCCGGTGAGGGTTGGGCTCCGCCAGGGCTGCCCTTTGTCACCGATTCTGTTCATAACTTTTATGGACAGAATTTCTAGGCGCAGCCTTGGCGGGGATGGAGTCCGGTTTGGGGGCCTCAGCATTGCGTCACTGCTTTTTGCAGATGACGTGGTGCTGTTGGCTTCCTCAGCCCGTGATCTTCAGCTCTCGCTGGAGCGATTCGCAACCGAGTGTGAAGCGGCCGGGATGGGGATCAGCACCTCCAAGTCCGAGGCCATGGTTCTCAGTCGGAAAAGGGTGGTATGCTCCCTCCGTGTCGGGGAGGAGGTCTTGCCCCAAGTGGAGGAGTTCAAGTATCTTGGGGTCTTGTTCACGAGTGAGGGTAGGATGGAACGGGAGATCGACAGACGGGTCGGTGCAGCGTCTGCCGTCATTCGGACCCTGTACCGGTCTGTCGTGGTGAAGAGGGAGCTGAGCCGAAAGGCAAAGCTCTCGATCTACCAGTCCATCTACGTTCCTACCCTCACCTATGGTCATGAACTTTGGGTCATGACCGAAAGAACTCGATCCCGGATACAAGCGGCCGAAATGAGTTTCCTCCGCAGGGTGGCTGGGTTCTCCCTTAGAGATAGGGTGAGAAGCTCAGTCATCCGGGAGGGACTCGGAGTAGAGCCACTGCTCCTCCGCGTTGAGAGGAGCCAGTTGAGGTGGCTCGGGCATCTAATAAGGATGCCTCCTGGACGCCTCCCTCGGGAGGTGTTCCGGGCATGTCCCACCGGCAGGAGGCCCCGGGGGCGGCCCAGGACACGTTGGAGAGACTATGTCTCTCGGCTGGCTTGGGAACGCCTCGGGGTCCCGTCGGATGAGCTGGAGGAAGTGGCTGGGGATAGGGACGTCTGGGCTTCCCTTTTAACGCTGCTGCCCCCGCGACCCGACCTCGGATAAGCGGAAGACAATGGATGGATGGATGGACACTTTCCCAACTTCATTGGAATTGAGTTTTGTATTATGTGTCTGGATTGGCTCACTGCGGTTAGCAAGCCGTTTAGGGCTAATCCTAACCGGACTAGCAGTTTCATTACAACCCACGCTAGCACTGGTGTCCGCGGCACCCAACATTTTCCTTTTAAACTGCTCTCGCTCACGTACACGTCCTTCTAGAAGGGTTAACTGCCTACAGAAGCCGGAGCAACCTTTACAACAATACTTACTTAGTTGTGAGCAGTCGGAGGCCGAGCAGCGTCTTAGTGTCTTAGAGAGGTCGCGCCTTCACCGGCGATCAGCAGCAATTGCTTGTGGCACTTACCTTACGCCAATGCCAATATTCAGGAGAGACCAATGATATTTTCGTTTTTGTTATACACATTTTAATTGAGGTTCTGTGTCGTTTCTGTCTCCATTGGTTAGAATTATTACATAAATGCAGTCTATTTTATATATTTATACATTTTGCCATTTTTGTGTTTCGGCATTATGTCGTATATTTGGGATGATGCGAAATCTATGTATGTCTTGTGTCCCACAGATGTCAGTGAAGAATTCCTGTCTCCAGACTTTCCTGAAATTAAAAAAGAAGAGGAGGATGTGAAGCCTGTTTGTGTTAAAAAGGAGGGACTTTTCACAGAGTTGCCGGTGACTGAGACCATTTTAACTCCTGGGTGTCAGGTAAAACATGAAGAGAACTGGCAGGAGCCTCCAAGCAGCAGCTCCTATCAACACGTGAAAATTGATGATGAGGACACGTCTGACTCTGCAGACACTGATGGCGACAAACAGTCAGAAGCTGATAACAAGTGTTCTCAGTGTGGGGAAACGTTTCAGTTTGAATATAGTTTGAAGTTGCATATGAGAATCCACACAGGGGAGAAGCCTTTTTCCTGTGCAATCTGTGGTCTAAAATTCAGCCATAAATCAAAACTAAACATTCACACAAAAACCCACACTGGTGAGAAACCTTTTGCCTGCAAGGTTTGCGGTAAGAAATTCAGCTGCAAAAAAAACGTAAAAACACACACAAGAACCCACACTGGTGAGAAACCTTTTGCCTGCAAGGTTTGCGGTAAGAAATTCAGCTGCAAAAAAAACGTAAAAACACACACAAGAACCCACACTGGTGAGAAGCCTTTCTCCTGCTCATTTTGTGGTGAATCATTCAGCCGAAAGGCACACTTAAAAGTACACACAAGAACCCACACTGGTGAGAAGCCTTTTTCCTGCTCAGTTTGTGGTCAAAAATTCAGCATTCAAGGAAACTTGAAAAAACACTCAACAATCCACACAGGGGAGAAGCCTTTCTCCTGCTCAATTTGCGGTCAATCATTTAGCTTAAAGGACAGCTTACATAGGCACACAAGAATCCACACTGGTGAGAAGCCTTTTGCCTGTTCAATCTGTGGTCAGAAATTCAGGCTCCAAGGGACCTTAAAAATCCACACGGGAGTCCACACTGCAGAAAAGCCTTTTTCCTGCTCAATTTGTGGTCAGAAATTCAGCCAGAAATCAAATCTAAACAAGCACACAAGAATCCATACTGATGAGAAACCCTTTTCCTGCTCAATTTGTGGTCAGAAATTCACCCAGAAATCAAACCTAAATAATCACACAAGAACCCACACTGGTGAAAAACCTTTTGCCTGCAAGATTTGCGGTAAGAAATTCAGCTGCAAAGAAAACGTAAAAACACACACAAGAACCCACACTGGTGAGAAGCCTTTCTCCTGCTCATTTTGTGGTGAATCATTCAGCCGAAAGGCACACTTAAAAGTACACACAAGAACCCACACTGGTGAGAAGCCTTTTTCCTGCTCAGTTTGTGGTCAAAAATTCAGCATTCAAGGAAACTTGAAAAAACACTCAACAATCCACACAGGGGAGAAGCCTTTCTCCTGCTCAATTTGCGGTCAATCATTTAGCTTAAAGGACAGCTTACATAGGCACACAAGAATCCACACTGGTGAGAAGCCTTTTGCCTGTTCAATCTGTGGTCTAAAATTCAGACGGAAATCAAACCTAGACTCACATACAAGAACCCACACTGATGAAAAACCCTTTTCCTGATTAATTTGTGGTCAAAAATTCACTGAGAAAGTAAATTTGAAAAAACACGCTACAACCCACACTGGTGAGAAGTCTTTTCCCTGCTCAGTGTGCGGTCAAAGATTCAGCCAAAAACAAAGCTAAAAAATACACACAAGAACCCACACGGGTGAGAAGCCTTTTTCTTGCTCAGCTTGCAGTCTTAGAGATTCAAGTCAGGCCAAAGCTCAGGATCACACGTGTGCCTGAGAAAATGGCATCACTCTGCTTGATATATCATTTCTTGCAATAACATTTAAATCTACCACTGAATGTACGGATTTTTTGTGTACTCTTCATGTTATATCTATTCAAAAACATATCTTTCCATACACACACATTTTATGTATGTACATATATATATAAAGTGTGTGTGTGTGTGTGTGTGTGTATTTTGGAAAAAAATGTTCGATTTATCAATTTCAATTGGGATGTAATTTTCGATTTTTTTTTACAGGAAAAAAAGCGCATTTTCTATGCTAGTTCTTGTGCTAGTGACAAGCAAATCATGAGTTTACGACTGTAACAAAATAATAACTGAAGATCTCCAAATAAAAACAGATTTGCAGTTGAAAAAAATGCTCTCAATTGTTTTACACAGGTGTACCAATATTGGAGGGCATGAATGTTTCCTATGAGTTATAGTTCCTGGTCATCCGTTTCTCAGTCAAATCCAAGACTGACATGTAATGAAATTTGCTAATCACCACTTCTTCGGGCTCTGTTGACTTTCCTGACAGTCCCATTTAATTGATTAATTTCAGTTTAATTTTAAGAGCTTTTAAAATATTAGCAGTTGTGTGCCTGCCTACCCCGGCTAATAGGCTGGTGTTAGCTGTGAGTCTATCAAAATTGTGCATAAATTGCTTGAAAACTTTCCCATCCCTCTATGGTCACTTGCCACCTGCCATACCACCCTGAGAACACTCAAGCTTGGAAACTAAGCAGTGTCGGGCCTGGTTCGTTCTGGGGTGGGAGACCCCTTGGGAATACCAGATGCTATAAATCGGTCATTTGGCGCACGCTCTGCTTCGACAGCACCGACTGTATCCCCCTGGTACAGTCGGTGAAAATGAATTTCTCCGATGGGACCAAATAAATTGATTTATTATCATTAAAAGTTGCTTCTGATTGGCTGGCGCTGTTAAAACTTGAACTGTGACTGAGTCTCAAAGGGCTGCACAGATCAGACTATTGCAAAGTACAGACTATTATGACGCCATCCCCTGATCTAAAACCTACATGAGGGCAAATAATACACAGTTATTGTCAACATAAAATAGAGGTTATTCATATGTTATAGAATAGAAGTGCGTTTTAAGCCTAGATTTAAACATTTTCACTGAAGTTGCAGATCGAATCTCTGGGGGAAGAGCATTCCACAGGACCGGGGCCCGAATCCAGAACACTCTCGAACCTGCGGATCTCTTCTTGGCTCTTGGGATCACTAGTCGTCTGTCATTTTTGTATAGTATGCTTAATCGTATTTGCTCAAGTGTATATCCAACTATATTGTATGGCCCTTTTTGGCTTCTCCAGTTTTCCTGTTTCTTTGTTTAAAAGTCTTGGTACTGTCCCAGGGGTGAGGGTCAGAGGGAGTTTCTTTTCCTGTTTCTTTGTGTTTCTTTGTCTCATTACTATTCCACCCTTGTGACTTCAATAAAACACAGGGCAGTGGGGGAAGGGGCGCGGCCAGCGAGACGAATGGAACCTTCTCCAACTGTAGTTGTCTAGAAAACTGCAAAAGTCTTTGCCTGAATTTCCTTCTAAAATTAGTCAATATTTTTTAGCTCTCCCACACGTAAGTGATCACTTTAGACACGACATTTTTGGTGCCGAAACCCGGGAAATCTCATTCGGGCGGACGACCGCCGCAGACAAAGGACGCCAAAGAAAGCTGACGTCAGCGCTTCCCTTTAAAGAAGCGGGCCTCCGAATTCTTGCTTCGGCCGGCCACCCGGAGACGATTTCCCAACGGACAGGGCGAAAGAAGAGGCATCAGGTATTTGTACTTAAAATGGTTTCACACCACCATTTTTAACATTAAAATGGATGAATAAAACAAGTATACGAGTCAGACGTTAAAGAAGGATAAAAAGAGGTGAGTGGGATCAGTGCGCGCAAGAGTCAAGGGACTCGATGGATTTCCACAGTCTCGTAAAGAGAATGGATCACGTTATCCAAGGATTCATTTGAAAGAAAAAAAAGGATTAGGCCATGACTCCTTTAGAAACGAGTTTCTCGAGGCGGATAACGCGGTAGTGTAAATTACCGTATTTTCCGCACTATAAGGCGTACCTAAAAGCCTTTAATTTTTTCAAAAGCTGACCATGCGCCTTATAATACAGTGCGCCTTATATACGGATCAATATTAAGTCGCAAAGTCTTGCAACTAAAGCAAGCAGCCGCCGACTCGATTTTCCCCCGAAGGCGAAGTCGTCCGCGGTGTATGCTGGGAATTATATACCGGCGTTTCATTTCCTAACCAACGTGTCAATCATCATTTGAATCAGTCACTATGGGTTTAAGTTATGCGGAGGTAAAGGGGGCGGATCCTTTTCATCATTTACAGGCTTGCATAGGCTAAAGGGGCGAAACCAAGCCTGCAATTGGCCGGAAAAGATGAATGCGAATCACACGTTGGTTGGGTTGCACTACGGCATAGAGAAAACCTTTTTTACTGTTCTGTATCTGTAAATATTTGATTCTCCTGGATTTACTACACTCACGGTTGCAAAAAGACCATGGCTGCGTATCATTATTGAACGTGAGAACTTAGGTGAGCTATGCGGCTTTATATTTTCCCAGTATCTTGTTTTAGAACGATCTTGATGTTTCTGTGATGAGTCTATTTTGAAACTCAATTCAATTCAAAGTGTTTATTGTCATGTGCACAGTAAAGAACCCCGTTTCCCTGCGCAGTAAAATTCTTACTTTTCTGTCCACACAGTTGCCAGCAAAAAATAAAATGGAAACTAAGAAATGTTTGTTTGGTGACATCGTACGGACACCGCCTCCGCACGTGTCTGAGACACACATTTGCTTCGTTGCAAGCTTTGGGAATGTTAAGGGGGTAATAAGTTTGACTGAACTATCTGACTGTTTTCTCCACGTTCCCATTGTAGCGCCTTATCATCCGGTGCGCCTTATGTATGGAAGATTTAGGACCAAAAACGATTTTTTGGGGGGGGGTGCGCCCTATAACCCGGTGCGCCTCATAGTGCGGAAAATACGGTAAAAATTCTCACGGTACGTATAAAACGGGACTCTGCTCTTCGGAGTAGAAATTGAAAGACAACGGATTCCCTCACAGGGGATGTTGTACAACATACGGAACGCGGGCCCCAAGTGGTCCCAAAGATATTTTTGCTCCGAATTTTTTCAGTTTTTTTTGTTGAAAATCGATAAATGAAGGACTGAAAAGTTTAGGAAGAAAATGATTGAGTGATTTTAGATACGTTAATTCAAGATAAAGGCAGATTAATACCGAAAAGGATCAAATATTCCCGTTTTTTAGTTCAAAATTTGTAAATGAAGGACTAGGAAAACTGAGAAAAATCGGAGTGAATTGGAATATATTACTTTGAGATAACGGCAAGTTTTATGTAAAAATATTGAAACCCGTGAAATACTTTCTTTTCAAAGAAAAATATGGAAGAAAGTTGTCTCTCATCTCATTAGCCGCACTGCTTATCCTCAGTAGGGTCGCGGGGGTGCTGGAGCCCATCCCAGCAATCATCGGGCAGTGGGCAGGGGACACCCTGAACTGGTTGCCAGCCAATCGCAGGGCACACAGGGACAGACAACTCGCTAGCTCATTGACACCTGGGAACAATTTGGACCGGCCAATCAACCTGAAATGCATGTCTTTGGAATGTGGGAGGAAACCGGAGTGCCCGGAAGAAACCCACGCAAGCACGGGGAGAACATACAAACTCTGCAAAGGAAGTCCGGTCGCTGGATTTGAACCCACGCAGGAGGTTCCCAAGACCTTAGAACCGTGCATGCCTGGAAATACAAATGAGTAAGACAATTAGCTGCAGATGATTTTACGTCATTTTCACATTAAACTGGTGGGCTCAAGGAGTTGATTGAATTGGTTTGAAAGAAAAATGCAATTCAATTTGAGAATGAGAGACAATGAGTACACAAGGAAGAAAGAGAGAAAGAGTAAACTGAAGGAGAAAGGTAATTAAATATTTAAAAAAATGATAATTTGTTGAAAATAAAGTGAGAATGACCTTAATGCCATTGATTGGGACAAATAGCTTGAATTGTGTCAAATTTAGATGAATAAAATGGAGGGCGAGTTTGAGAGAGAATCTAAGGATTGGGATTTATGTCGTTAATTTGGCCATCAAATGAGTGACATTGAAATTGGAAAACAAATGGAAAACCAAATGGAGAACATTTATCAACTCGTGGTTCGAACCGTGGACAAAACAGTATGACTTTAATGGGAAACTCACAGAGCAATCGGTTAGTAAGTTGAAGGACAAAATAGAGTTAGAGGAATGCATCACTCCAATATTGAGTTAATAACAATCACAGATGATGACCACACGCAGTCAGACTAAGAAGAGAGCGGGAGAGCATTTTGAAGGGAACCGGCTCATTAACTCCTTTCGTTCGCCAACAACACAGCAGAGGGGAATTGTGAGATGGTATGATGCTAGGGGGCGATAGAGCACCACAGAGCTCGATGCTAACCAAAGAAGAAGAGTAGAAACTCACGTCACTGCCCCCATTTCCTGTTCCTTCGTGGTGTTTCGCTCCAGTCGTGTGCACAAACTAACTGGATTAAAAACTGCATTTAACTCCGTAAAAGTTCAAAGGTG
The DNA here is from genome assembly GCF_059441175.1 of Urocampus carinirostris. NCBI lineage: Eukaryota > Metazoa > Chordata > Actinopteri > Syngnathiformes > Syngnathidae > Urocampus > Urocampus carinirostris. The sequence continues at coordinate 76,136,147 of NC_142349.1, read as the reverse complement.
GCTAAAATGTGCGAGAGATGGAAAGGAAATTTGAAAAAGGAGCTAAAAGAAGAGAACAAGCGAGAAGATCGACGGCTAAACCCAATTAGCATTAGCAAGGAGCTACGAGTTGTGTTGAACAGAGCAGGTTGGTCACTTTCATTCCATAACATTTTTATTTTCCTAAATTTCAACATATTTTCCGATATAAGAGCATCGCTGCTACATTTTTTGCGCGGTCGTGCCAAGTGGAAACTCACAAAGTTACGGGGAGAAGTCACATTTAGCCCGACAAACTCATTTGGTTTCAACCAGGTCTCACGAAGGCCATCGAGGTTAATATTGTGATCACTAATATTGTTATCGACATGTAAAGGTTTGGAAGCTAGTGATCTTATATTCAGAAGGCCAAGCTTCAGCGCTGTAGACCGAGCTGAACCCTTTACCGAGTTTTGAACCTTAGTGGTGATAACCTCCACGAGATTATGCTCCCAGATCATGATCTTGTGCCGAGGCAGATGTGGCCCCAATTCCATACCACAGGAAAACTGTTGATGCGAGGGAGTCACAGTTCCACTGCAGGATGGTGAGGTGGGATTGGGGGGGAAGTTGCGCCTTTCTTTCTATCTGGCCCCAGAAATACACATCACTATAGCTGAGTCGCTGAGCTTTATGTTACCTGTGATGGAGTCACCTAAAACTAGGGTGCGGGAGCCAGTAGACCAAGTTGGAGTGGGACTAGCTAGGGGGCTGAACTTATTATGTGTCTGGATTCACTCACCGCGGTTAGCAAGCCGTTTAGGGCTAATCCTAACCGGACTAGTAGTTTCTCTACAACCCACGCTAGCACTGGTGTCCGCGGCATCTAACATTTTCCTTTTAAACTGCTCTAGCTCACGTACACGTCCTTCTAGAAGGGTTAACTGCCTACAGAAGTGGGAGCAACCTTTACAACAATATTTACTTGTGAGCAGTCGGAAGCCGAGCAGCGTCTTAGTGTCTTAGCATTTGGGGGAGAGGTCGCTCCTCCACTGGCGATCAGCAGCAATTGCTTGTGGCACTTACCTTACGCCAATCGTCCGAGATACTTACCTGAAACTTTTCAATTTTTCAAGTTGAAAAATCTCAGTCCAGAATTTTGATATAGCAGGAATCTGACGTGTGTCACTCTTACACTTTACTGCATGGGCGCCCCCTGGCGTTCGCTAAAAAAAATGCACAAATTGGCCGCATCATTGCATAAGTTGCAAAGTTTAAAGCTTTGGGGGGGAAAGTAGCGTCTTATAGTCCGAAATGTACGGTATGTAACATTGTAAATTGTCTATCACAGAAAGAAGAATTGGAATCAGTCCTTCAAAGCTGAGCACTTTGTGTTCCTAAATGCCAATATTCAGGAGAGACCAATCATATTTACCCTTTTGTTATAGACATTTTAATTGAGGTTCTGTGTCGTTTCTGTCTCCATTAGAAGTATTACATAAATGCAGTCTATATATTTATACATTTTGCCATTTATATGTTTCGGTATTATCTCGTATATTTGGGATGATACGAAACCTATGCATGTCTTGTGTCCCACAGATGTCAGTGAAGAAGTCCTTTCTCCTGCCTGGCAGGAACCAGAGTTTCTTATCATTAAAAAGGAGGAGGAGGAGGATGTGGAGTCTGATTGTGTTAAAGAGGAGGGACTTTTCGCAGAGTTGCCGGTGACTGAGACCATTTTAACTGCTGGGAGTCAGGTAAAACATGAAGAGAACTGGGAGGAGCCTTCAAGCATCAACTCCCGTCAACACGTGAAAACTGATGATGAGGACACGTCCGACACTAATGGCGCCGAACAGTCAGAAGGTGATAAAACATGTTCTCAGTGTGGGAAAACATTTCAATGCAAGTCTGTTTTGAAGATGCATATGAGAACCCACACAGGGGAGAAGCCTTTTTCCTGCTCAGTCTGCGGTCAAAGATTCAGCCTTAAAGAAAACTTAAAAAGACACACAAGAACCCACACTGGTGAGAAGCCTTTTTCCTGCTCAGTCTGCGGTCAAAGATTCAGCCTTAAAGAAAACTTAAAAAGACACACAAGAACCCACACTGGTGAGAAGCCTTTTTCCTGCTCAGTTTGTGGTAAAAAATTCAGCGATAAATCAAGCCTAAATAATCACACGAGAACCCACACTGGCGAGAAACCCTTTGCCTGCTCAGTTTGCGGTCAAAAATTCAGCCACAAATTACACTTAAAAATACACACAAGAACCCACACTGGTGAGAAGCCTTTCTCATGCTCGATTTGTGATGAATCATTCAGGCATAAGTTAAGCTTAAAAAGACACACAATAATCCATACTGATGAGAAGCCTTTTTCTTGTTCAATCTGTGGTCTAAAATTCAACCAGAAATCAAACCTAAACTCACACACAAGAACCCACACTGGTGAGAAGCCCTTCTCCTGCTCAGTTTGCGGTAAAAATTTCAGCCACAAAGTAAGCTTAAAAATACACATAAGAATCCACACTGGCGAGAAGCCCTTCTTTTGCTCATTTTGCGGCGAATCATTCAGCCGGAAAAAATACTTAAAAATACACACAAGAACCCACATCTGCTTCTGACTACCCCTTTTCGAACATGTTATGTGACATTATTTTGTTGTCGACTCATTGTTTCTGTCCTGTTTTTTATTTTTATGTTCGAAATAAAGTTTTCATTCATTCATTCAAAAACCTTTCTCCTGCTCGCTTTGTGGTAAATCGTTCAGCTGGAAAGAACTCTTTAAAAAAACACAACAATCCACACTGGCGAGAAAACATTCACCTGCTTGTTTTGTGGTAAATCATTCAGCTGGAAAGATCACTTTAAATCACACACAAGAACACACACTGGTGAGAAGCCTTTTCCCTGCTCAGCTTGCGGTCTTAGCTTCCCAAGTCAAGCCAAAGGTCAAGATCACACGTGTGCCGGAGAAAATGGCATCGGTCACTCTTCTTGATATATTATCTCTTGCATTTGCATTTAGAACTCTAACCCTGAATGCACAGATTTTTGTACTCTTCATGTCATATCAATTCAAAAATATATCTCTACATACACACACATTTTATTTGTGTATATATATATATATATATATATATATATATATGTGTGTTTGTGTGTGTGTATTTATCAATTGTAATTTGGTCGATATTTTCGATTTTTAAAGAAAAGAGCATTTTCTATGCTAGATTTTGTTCTAGTGACAAGCAAATCATGAATTTACAACTGTAACAAAATAATAACTATAGATCCCAAAATAAAAACAGATTTGCAATTGAAAAAAATGCTTTCTATTGTCTTTATACAGGCGCACCAATATTGGCGGGCTTCTCCTTTCAGAGTAACAAAGCGATTTAGAGAGCAACTGGCTCAGCAAGGTCTCCCCTTTGATTAAAATACAAGAGTCACGAATGTTTCCTATGAGTTGTAGTTCCTGGTCATCCGTTTCTCAGTCTAATCCAAGACGTGACAACAATCCATGTAATGAATTCTGTTAATCACCACTTCTTCGGGCTCTGTTGACTTTCCTTAGAGTCCAATTCAATTGATGAATTTCCTTTTAATTTTGATTTTAAGAGCTTAAAGATACTAGAAGTTGTGTGCCTGCCCACCCCAGCTAATAAATAGATTTATTATCATTAAAAGTTGCTTCTGATTGGCTGGCGCTTTCAAAACCTAAACTGTGATGATCTTGGTTGTCCACACTATCACTCAAATAACACACTACACCAAAAAAAAAACTGGCAGTGTCATGTGATTACACAATCACACTTTGTCACATCACAATATCGATTAGATTTCATTTATTCATGCAGCCCCAATTTGTGTGTGTGTGTGTGTGTGTGTGTGTGTGTGTGTGTGTGTGTGTGTGTAAATACATATATATAATTTTGTAGCAGCTTTTTCGCCGTAGATGAATCTAAAAAATGTTGACTATTTTGAATCTACTTCACAATTGTGTCTCACGTTTTGTTGATTCCTAGAACAGGTTTTCTGTTTTTTAGCTATAAGTTTGAAGCCTGAAATGTGGCAAAACGACAAAACGTTGTATGGGTCCCAAAACCTTCGCTGGACACTACTTTTAAATATTCTGTAACTGTAACTACTACAATATCCATTTATTGTTTTTAACTCTTGATTTCTCTTCAGAAGTACTTTCTGAATATTTTATTCATACCTATCGTAAATTCCGGACAAATAAGCGCACCTCATTATAAGCCGCACCCACCTCATTTCAAGGGGATAACCCATTTTGAACTTACACAAGCCGCACCTGTATTTAAGTCGCATGCACTCACATTGAAAAAATGTAATACGAACACAAGCTTAATTCAAATCCGACTTCAATTCCCTTGATTGAAACAAAAATTCCTTCATTGAAGTACACGGTCTAAAAATATCAGTCAGCATCATGAATGGAAAATGATACCGGTTGTTAAGGTTTAATGCAGACCTGCAGAGTCCGGGTACCCGTTGAAAGTAATCAAAGGAAAAAAGTGTATATTTTCAAAGGTAAGGATGGGAAAAATATATATCCGTTATTGACCGCTGCGTCCACAAACACGTCTCACCTTTACTCCACTTCCCGCTCCGTCCCTTCTTTCTTATTCGCCTGTGCAAATCAGAATAAGTGTCTCAAATAAATACATTAGATAAAAATACAGTTGCAAATCCATATTATACATGGTTACACATATTTACAAAGAAAGACGGTACACCGAGAGTTTTCAAAGCTTTAATTATAATATTATAACTTTCATCCCAAACCGTGCCTGTGAAGGGTAGCAAAACGCTACTATAAACACGCTCGCAGCACAGTAAACGGGTCTGTTAAAAAAACATACCGTACTTGTAAAAGTCACGGTATCCATCCTCATCTTCCTACTTAGAACTGAAACCATCAAAGTCGTCTTCCTAAGTAACGGAAAGAAACGTAGTCACATGGACGTCGTCCCACGCTCCCTTATTCCAAAACTCTCTAGTTAAGACGTGTAGTCTTGCTCACAATGGCGCGAAGACCCCGACTTGGCGGCAGGTCATCAAAGTACCTGCGAGCAGGGTGAATGTGATCCTCTATACTTTTTAGTGTCCGTTTTGTAGTTTGATCGATGTAGATACTTTGCAGGGACGGCCAGTACCTAATATTTCCTCTGCTGTCCTCACTACCGATTCCATCTTTGACAATTCTTTCTGATTGACGCAACCGAACCAAACTGTGATTGACCTAGTTAAAACGGATTCAATGATAGCACGATAAAAATGGACTGGATTGGAATGGATTGACGGACTCCGAATTATTTGAGTTGACGAAGGAAGTAGAGCCTTTGTCTGGCTGACTTTAGTATATCAATAGCTGTGACAGTCCATGTGAGGTCAGCTGACAAGTAAGTACCTAAAAGCTCAAGCAAGTCTGTCTGACAGGTAGGACCTAAACCACGAGAGTACAGTTCCTGAGATACCAATGCGTTCTAGACGAACCAATAATATGTTTTGGTCGACCGTATCAAAAGCAGCGCTGAGATCCAACAGCAGTAACATTGATGAGGCACCGGAATCTATTGCTAAGAGGAGATCATTGGTTACTTTAGCCAGGGCTGTCTCAGTCGAGTGATTTGCCCTAAATGCTGACTGGACAGTTTCAAAGAGGTTATTTTCTGACATGTCATCTAGCTGCTGTGCAACGACCAAATTCTCTTGAGTGTAGTGAATCCAGGAGAGTAAAATATTTACAAATACAGAATAGTAAAAAATGTTTTCTCTATGCCGTAGTGCAACACAACGTGTGATTCGCATTCATCTTTTTCAGCCAATAGCAGGCTTTGTTTCGCCCCTTTAGCCTATGCAAGCCTGTAAATGATTAAAAGGATCCGCCCCCTTTACCTCTGAATAACTTTAGCCAATAGTGACTGATTCAAATGATGATTGACATAATGGTTAGGAAATGAAACGCCGGTAAATAAATCCCAGCATACACCGCGGACTCTTTCACCTAGTCGGCGGCTGCTTGCTTTAGTTGCAGACTTTGCGATTTAATATTGATCCATACATAAAGTGCACTGTATTATAAGGTGCATGGTCAGCTTTTGAAAAAATAAAGGCCCTTATAGTGCGGAAAATACGGTACTTTTCCCTTTTCACTTTGCCTTGCCACCTGAATAGTAGTGGGAATTTCTTCTCTTTTTAGAGAAAAGGCTTTTTTAGGCTCGGTTCAGTAAAACAGCCCTCAAAGGACTCTCCGGATTAAATACGTGGATTGAAACAACCGAGAGGGAGAGAGAGAAGAAGAGGAGAACAGAGAGAGAGATGAGAGCGCATTTCGAAGGGAGCCGGCTTATTAACTCCTTTCGTCCTCCAACAACTCAGCAAAATGGAACTGTGAGATGGTATGATGCTAGGGGGCGATAGAGCACCAAAGAGATAGATGCCAACTAAAGAAGAAGAAAAGAACTACACGTCACTGCCGCCATTGTCTGCCCCTTCATGGTGTTTTGCTCCAATAGTGTGCGCAATTAAACTTCATCTAACTGCTTTTAACTCTGTCAAGAGTTTTAAAGGTGGCTAAAATGTGCGAGGGATGGAAAGGAAATTTGAAAGAGGAGCTTCAAGATGACAAGGAGCGAGAATATGGACGGCTAAACCAAGTTAGCATTAGCAAGGAGCTACGATTCGTGTTAAACGGAGCAGGTTGGTCACTTTTATTTCCATAACATTTTTATTTTTCTATTTCGACCGCTCAAGTCTATTACACGACATATGTTTGATTTATATTCCATATTTATAATGATGCTGCTTCAAGGGATCAATCCATTGGGTCGGCGTTAACACCAAATAGACGCTCGTGTTGACAAATTCGGATTTTTTCTTGCAGATTAATTGAATCTAACACTAAAATATTAGCGTTGAAGTCGTTTTAGTTTGGTTCAGTTTTATTTCTTCCCGTATGAATAAACCTATAATGACGGCGAAGTAGTTGCTATTACTATACAGCAGGGGTCGGCAACCTATGACAAGCGTGCCAGCAGTGGCACGTAAGTGCACGGCAAAGTAATTATACTTTATTTCAAATGTGCATTATTACCTGAAATCTAGACATTTTCAGTTGCACGTGTAACGGCCCTTCAATCATGTGCGACACAAGGTTTCACAGTCACTCAGTTTATTGCCTGCATTTCGTAAACAAAACAAAACAATACAAAAGTCAGGGCATTTGTTTAAGACTGCAATAATCTAAAACATTAGAGATACAAAAAACGAGTCATCACTCAACAGGCCGTTTTTGCATCAAAACATGTTGCATTCTTTTCAAGCTGTATTACTTTATTTCTTATTTAATGTTTTTTTTAATATACATCATTGAGCACAACTTATATATCTGTACATACAAAAAAAAATTGTGAAAATAGCTCATATGTCTAGCAAAATATGCATTATTTATCCAACTGATATTGGGCACATCTTACCTTCAGCGCGATGCAAATTAGCTGAAGCTACGTCAAGCGCTGAAGCCCATAAAGTGCCAAACGAAAAGGACAGTCGCAGACGCGCATGACTTCACAATCGAATGAGGTACTGGAATATTGACAGTACTACAACAAAAACACAGATTTTGTGAGAATTCAAAAAAACATTCAAAACAATCAAATTTCAACTCTGTTACACACGCCGTGCTATTGAGAGGCTTTACAGTAGCACCCTTCTGCCTCTGCTCCGTGTTTGAGTGTGTGTGTGCACAGCGCCGAGAAGAGGAGAGATCCGTGTTTTAACCCAGCCACAGAAACACCGGCGCGCAATAAATGAACGAATCACGACCCCTCCTGCAGCGAAAAAATAACATTCTTTTCATCCCGAGTGGACGGATAACTGTGGCTTTGTGCAAAAAATGATGGCGCTGTTTGTGCATTGTGTTTCCAGAGTGCACACAAAAGGAATTTTAATAGTATAAAGTACCTTAACCCCTTGACATTCCGCCAATGGGCGGAAGGACCTTTAATGAACAAATGCGTGTCCGTACGATATCACCAGTCACTTAAATACGCCATATTAGTGGAAAGCTTAAACTCTTGAGAGTCAAAATATGATGACCGTTTTCTAAATACTCTTACCAGAGAAACATCAGTCCGAAACGAGATACCCGAAAACTATAAACCCTGCGTAACTCACCATGACATCCCCTGGCCGTCTTCACCTTCTTTGAATTTTGTGAAAATGGCTTCGTTACATTCGGGCAATTCATAGAATCCAACTGTGTGTTTAATCCAAGCCACACGATCATGCTTACAGATTGAAAATAGTCCGCATGAAACATTTCTGCTTCGATGCTTGTTGTAATTCGTTTGTTCCGCCACATTATTTCCGTTTACAAGTCAACAGACTCGTAAAATGATTCTCAATATGGCCGTCAGCATTCCCCCTTCGATTGACACCCTTCCCATGATTAAGGTCGGTTCATGCTAGTATTTTCATGCAAAAAAATATCAAGTTACATTAAACTTGCGTCTTCCTTGACACATACATTTGACGTGTCTCACTCTTACCCTTTACCGGATAGGCGCCCCCTGGCGGTGGCTAGAAAAAATGGTAGCGGCTTATAGTCCGAATTTTACGATATGTAACATCGTAAATTGTCTTTCACTGGCAGAAGAATTGGAATTTTTTTGATTTGATTTAATTTAAACAAATTAATTGACACTAGTAACAGAAAACAACCCCTCTTTACAATCACAACAGCAATCAAGCACATTCATAATTTCATTATATCTGACAATAAGACGTTTAACAGCAAACAAACAACGTGATGCCCGAACAGTGTCAATAGATTTGTCCAAACCAAATGCTCTTCTTATGGTTTGAACGAATTCATTGACACTAATAAGAGCAAACCAACAATGTGAGGCCCGAACAACCATCTCAACATCATCAGTCCTTCAAAGCTGAGCACTTTGTGTTCCTAAATGTCAATATTCAGTTGAGACCAATGATATTTATGTTTTTGTTAAAGACATTTTAATTGAGGTTCTCTGTCGTTTGTCTCCATTGGTTAGAATTATTACATGAAGTCTATATTATTTATACATTTTGTCATTTATCTTTTTCTGTATTATGTCGTATATTTGGGATGATGCGAAACCTATGCGTGTCTTGTGTCCCACAGATGTCAGTGAAGAATTCCTGTCTCCAGACTTTCCTGATATTAAAAAAGAAGAGGAAGATGTGAAGCCTGTTTGTGTTAAAGAGGAGGGACTTTCCACAGATTTGCTGGTGACTGAGACCTCTTTAACTCCTAGGATTCAGGTAAAACATGAAGAAAACTGCCAGGAGCCTCCAAGCATCAACTCCCGTCAACACGTAAAAACTGATGATGAGGACACGTCCGACACTAATGGCGCCGAACAGTCAGAAGGTGATAACAAGTGTTCTCAGTGTGGGAAAATATTTCAATTCAAATATCGTTTGAAATTGCATATGAGAACCCACACAGGGGAGAAGCCTTTTTCCTGCTCAGTCTGCGGTCAGAGATTCAGCCTTAAAGAAAACTTAAAAAGACACACAAGAACCCACACTGGTGAGAAGCCTTTTTCCTGCTCAGTTTGTGGTCAAAAATTCAGCGATAAATCGCACCTAAATAATCACACGAGAACCCACACTGGCGAGAAGCCTTTTGCCTGCAAAGTTTGCGGGCAAAGATTCAGCCAAAAGCATGTCTTAGAAGACCACACCAGAATCCACACTGGCGAGAAACCTTTTTCCTGCTCAATTTGTGGTCGGAAATTCAGTTACAAAGGGACCTTAAAAATCCACAAAGGAGTCCACACTGGTGAGAAGCCTTTTTCCTGCCCAATCTGTGGTGAAAATTTCAAACACAAGGCATACCTAAACTCACACACAAGAACCCACACTGGTGAGAAGCCTTTTGCCTGCAAAGTTTGCGGGCAAAGATTCAGCCATAAAGAAAACTTAAAAAGACACACAAGAATCCATACGAATGAGAAGCCCTTTTTCTGTTCAATCTGTGGTCAGAAATTCAGGCACCGAGGGACCTTAAAAATCCACACCGGAGTCCACACTGCAGAAAAGCCTTATTCCTGCTCAATTTGTGGTCAGAAATTCAGCCAGAAATCAAACCTACACAAGCACACAAGAATCCATACTGATGAGAAACCCTTTTCTTGCTCAATTTGTGGTCAGAAATTCAGCCAGAAATCAAACCTCAATAACCACACAAGAACCCACACTGGTGAGAAGCCTTTTTCCTGCTCAGTTTGCGGTCAAAACTTCAGCACTAAAGGAAACTTGAAAAAACACTCAACAATCCACACTGGCGAGAAGCCTTTTTCCTGCTCATTTTGCGGCGAATCATTCAGCCGAAAGGCACACTTAAAAAGACACACAAAAATCCATATTGATGAGAAACCCTTTTCCTGCTCAACTTGCGGTTTAAGATTCTCAAGTCAAGCCAGAGCTCAGGATCACACGTGTGCCGGGGAAAATAGCATCCGTCACTCTGTTTGATACGGTTTCATTTCTTGCATTTACATATAAAAGGAATCGACCAACGAATGTACAAAAACTTTATGTGTGTGTACATGTCTGTATAGAATATATATACACAAGCTTACTTTGTTCCAGGTTGGTGCTCAAATTGGTTGTGAAGATATGACAACATTGAAAACAAATTAATCTGTTTTGGTCTCCAGAAAGCATCCAAGTTAAATAGCCATGAAACACATCTTCATCATCACTTCAAATACATTTGAACATACAAAATACGCAAGATAAGTCACATGACATTGTGGGGAAAATATATTGCAACCGTTACAGCACAAATACCAGCACTGCGTATTAATAACAAGTCTGAATTGGTCAAGTTTCAGGGTCTCATTAAACACCATCCGGCTATAGTTTTATTTCAAGTTTTTCAACAAAACGATCCCCTAAATTTGCAGAAAATATTTGAAGAAAGGGGTCTTAACTTGAGAGATTATGGAGAATTTAAGATACCGAGAACTCAAACAAAGCTTGAAGGTTTTTGTGTCTTCGTACGTCGCGTGAAACTTTGGTTATCGCGGTTAATGGGGACCAAAACCACCCGCGATAAGTGAAAATATATATATATATATATATATATATATATTTAGTTCTTTTTTAGACCCGGTTAATGAGGTCCAAAACCACTCAAACAGAGTAGCCGGATACAACCGAATATTTGATCTTACATTACACATAGTCCAGTGTTTTTCCGAATTGCTCAGTCCACAATTGAATGGATTTGGGAGTACAGTCCATAAACATGCCCGATTAAATTCGCCGTCGACGATAAACCTCCGTTGGGGTGTGCAAGCTGCTGTTTATTGATAGCAGCGGGCAGGAGATTTAGCGCTATGCTAACGTTAGTATCCGGTGAAACGGTAGCGGTGTAAAGTAAACAGCAAACACAAAGACCACAGTTAACTCTCCCGGTGCATAGAAGTGTCTGCACGATACTGCTAGAAACTCCATTTCGAGTGAGCAGTGTGTGTCAATGGTTCGGCTGTTATTGTAGCGCATAGTCTTTTACCGGAGTCTTCGAGATAGAGAGAGAAAGCGAGTTGAGAGAGAAAGAGATGGAGAGAGGGGAGAGGGAGATGCAGAGAGAACTTTTATAAAACGAGGTAAAAGTGGTATTAATAATAATAATAATTTCCTTGTATTGTCATTCTGTGTAACAATGTACACAGAACGAAATGTCGATTGCACCTGACCCGTTTTAGCGAGCCGATGCAGCCGCAGCCAACAGAGGGCGCCGCCGACCACTTTTTAAGTCTTAGGAATGACTCGGCCCGGGCGCGAACCCGGACCTCCCAGTCTCAAAGCGGGCGCCTTACCATCTAGGCTACTGAGCTGGTAGAAGCGGGAGTGACGTATGCGCGCTCCCGCGACAGGGGATGCATTTCTCGGCATAACACCGGCGCCCGGCGTCTCCCGCTCGGGCCGCGATGGCGCCCGACGGCCAACTCTGCCCGGTAGGTCAGGCGACGGCAGGCTTCTCCTACTCGTTCGGACTCGCCGGGTAGGTAGGGGGCTCGGCCAAAACCACCCGCAAAAAGTGAAAAATTGTGAAGTAGCGACGCCCCTTCAAATTTTTTTTACTATTACAGGCCGTGAAGCTCTGAAGCCGCGAACGTCGAAGCGCCAAGTAGCGAGGTCCCACTGTAGTTGTCTCCTTGTTGGGCCGAAGGTTTAGATCAGGGGTCGGGAACCTTTTTGACCCAAACCGTCATGAAGCAAAAATATTTTCATTTTCTTTTTTTGGGGGGGGGCCACACCATATACTATATTTTAAAATAAAATTCAACAAAACGGCCAAACCTGCTCTCCAAAAAAAAAGCTAATTTTGCAGCACATTTTATTTTACTGTGTTTCACTTAAATAATTGTAATCCCGGAGCCTGTGTCCCATATTGATATAAATATACCACTTCAAACTAATCTCGTGACGAAGCTCATTTGAACCTTCATTTTTGTCCTAAATAAGTTTTAAAAACGAGTTATTTTGTACAAATGCCATAAGTTACTGCATGCAGAAAACCAATTCATTTACCCTCAGTGCAAACATCGCTGGGCGAGGAGAAGAAAAAGGGCGTATGTATAGCTCTGCCCATTCCTACCACTCACTCAATCAAATTGTTGTAGGTGTTTTGCTAGAACTTTTGGATGTTTAAAGTTTGTGATGTGGCTTTTCATCATAAATTGTTTAATGAGCTTTCCGTACAAAGGCTTAATTAGCGATTTACAGCCAAAACCGGGTCCGTAAACTGTAGTTGAAATTGCGTCCTATATATACTGGACTGAACCCATGAAGCAGCCGGGACTGTCTCGGTTTCTCACGAAGTGACAAACGCCTTCATAGGTGACAATATTTTAAGTAATAGCTAAAGGTCCATTTTATCTCCTAGTCATAGGTTCTCATTGAAAACGACATCTGTGGCTCGCAAGCCACAAGTTCTCGAACCCTGGTTTAGACGGACGGCCAGATCTTAGGTGGTTTCATGCTCTGTCCGTTTTGATATTATTGCTCACATAGTGCTCCGGGAGATGTGTAAATGTTGCAAAATCTATATCATATCCCGGTTTTGCTTTTCCACAATTTTTTCCTGGACCTGCCGGGTGTGCTGTTTGGTCTTCATAATGTTGTCTGATCTCCAGTGTCTCCTTTCACCAACCTCTGATCTCACCACAGAGCAAATGCATTAAAACTGACATGCTTAATGGGGTACAGGTTCACTTTGTTAGTCCTTGTTAGTCATTTAGGTAGACATCGGATCATTCAGAAGTCATCAGGGAACTTCTCGTGTTTGTTGGTTAAACTGAGAGAACCGAGGGACAATATTTTCGAAACGCTTATTTTTCACTTGTTTTTGTAGTAAATATAACACAAAATGGGGAACTGTTTTGGTTCCACTTCAAGATTTTGTCTCACATTTAGGCGCTGTACTTTGAATTATTCTTTTATCGTATCTAATACATTTTTTATTTTCAACTGTGGATTTTTTAAGTTATTTTAAAATTTGTCTTGTATCTAAGTTTGCCTTTTTATCTTGTCATTTTATTTATCTTGTTTTTCTCTTTGAAGTCTTTATTATGTGTCTTTCCTGGAGTGCCATGTCTAATCTCTTTGTCAATAATGTTCTACTCAAGAGCATATGAATAACCGAAACTTCCCATGTGTAATAACCTGTAAAGCCCTTTGAGGGCTATACAAATAAAAATGACCTGCCATGACTTATCGTACTTGGATTACGTTACTGACTACATTTTTCAACCAGTAACGAGTGACTGTATCGGAATACATTTTGAAAGTAACCCTCCCAACGCTGTCTATCGACCCAGATTCCCCTTCATTTTTTCGACTTTGAACTCTACACCTTTACAAGCGGATTTTTCGGCTCGGCTCACTAAAACAGGCAAGCTCTTTAGCCCTCAGTGGGTACTTCGGATACGTGGATTAAAGCCACCAAAATATTTTTTGTTTATTTTCAAATATATTTTATTATTTTATTTTATATATTTTATAAATATATATGATGCCCCAAAGTAAATCACTTTGAAAATGTTTATGTCACAATGTTATCCTAGCCTTTATTGTTTCAAAATAAAGTGATCTTTTGCCTGGTTTAAACTTTTGCATAGATTATACGAAGAAAAGCACACAGAGGAAACGACACTCGTACAGAGAGAGAACATTTTCGAAGGGAGTCGGCTCATTAATTGAATACTTAAAACAAAGATAATTTGTTGAAAATAAAGTGAGAATGACCACTCCAGCAGCTCCCGTGTTATTTTCGATTGTTCTCGATTGTTCTCAGCTCAGGGATGCTGCTGGAAATGTGAATTTCCCTTCGGGGATGAACAAAGTATCTATCTATCTATCTATCTATCTATCTTAATCCCATTGATTGGGACAAAGAACTTGAATTGTGTCAAATTTAGATGAATAAAATGGAGGGCGAGTTTGATAGAGAATGTTAGGATTGGGCTTTATGTATTTAATTTGGACATCACATGAGTGACATTGAAATTGGAAAGACAAATGGAGAACTTTGGTCAACTCGTGGTTCGAACCATGGACAAAACAGTATGACTGGCAGTAGCTCAGGAGGTAGAGCGATCGTTTTTAGGATCAAGGGATCCCAGTTCGAATCCCGGCTTGTCCGTGTTACATGTCGAAGTGTCCTTGGGTAAGACATTGAACCCGCAATTACCCCCAATAAGCAGGTTAGCGCCTTATATGGCTGCAAGGCCGCTATTGGGAAATGTGAAGCACAATGTAAAGCGCTTTGGAAAGTCATTGACTTGAAAAGCGCTATAGAAATGCACATCATTTCATGACTTTAATGGGAAACTTACAGAGCAATCGGTTTATAAGTTGAAGGACAAATTAGAGTTAGAGGAATGCATCACTCCAATATTGAGTTAATAACAATCACAGAGGATGATCACACGCAGTCAGACTAAGAAGAGAGAGCATTTAGAAGGGAGCCGGCTCATTAACTCTTTCGTTCGCCGACAACACAGCAGAGTGGAACTGTGAGATGGTATGATGCTAGGGGGCGATAGAGCTCCAAAGAGATGGATACCAACCAAAGAAGAAGAAGAGAAGAACTACACGTCACTGCCGCCATTGTTTGCGCCTTCTTGGTGTTTCGTTCCAGTCGAGTGCACAATCTAACTCCATCTAACTGGATTAAACCCCGCAAAGGTTCAAAAACAGCATTTAACGCCGTAAAGGTTCAAAGATGGCTAAAATGTGCGAGGGATGGAAAGGAAATTTGAAAGAGGAGCTTCAAGATGACAACGAGCGAGAAGACCGACGGCTAAACCAAGTTAGCATTAGCAAGGAGCTACGATTCGTGATGAACGGAGCAGGTTGGTCACTTTTATTTCCATAACATTTTCATTTTACTTCTGTGAGTCTCTGACTTTTTGATTGTCATCGCTCTTGGCCAAGTGCAAACTTTTCTTTACAGTAATATCAGCCCATGACAACCTATGAAGGCCTGTTTAAGGAAAAGGGAAAAAAACCGTCGTGACTAATTCGGGTCCAAAAAATCTTAAGCCAATCGTGACCGATTTCAATGTGATTGACACATTAGTCGGCCAATCAATTCCCAGCGTAGATCAAGGGATCCCAGTTCGAATCCCGGCTCCTCCGTGTTACATGTCGAAGTGTCCTTGGGTAAGACACTGAACCCCTAAGACCCCCAATATGCAGGTTAGCGCCTTTCATGGCTGCACGGCCGCTATTGGGAAATGTGAAGCACACTGTAAAGCGCTTTGGGAAGTCTTGACTTGAAAAAGCGCTATATAAATGCAGATCATTTCATTTCATTTCATATAAGTCTGTTCAATCGTGGATTTCCTTTAAAGGAAAATAAAAAAATACGAGCATGAAAGGAAATCAAAATCTAAAGCATAGTGTTTTGTTAGATGCTCCTGCTTATTTTATGAAAGTATGAGGATATCTGAGTAACCGCAGTGTAGCTGCCCCACCTAAGATCCACATTCAGGCTGGACTGGATGATGAGGTTCTTATTACAGTTTCTGCAAATGAAATGAGTCACAACACGTGGTAAGCTTCTCTGCTTGCTTTGATCTCGTTGACAGCTCGCTGTTAGACTGCCCAACAGAATATCAAAGAGCCTTCTTTTCAGTCGACATAAAATATATATTAGAATATCAACTATCACAATACATTTTTACATCCATTTTACACGTGAATGGCTTCTCTGCTGGCTTTGATCTATTTGATCTTGTTGGCAGCTCACTTTGTAGACTGCACAAAGCATATCAAAGAGCTTTCTTTTCATCTCATCTCATTAGCCGTACCGCTTATCCTCATTAGGGTCGCGGGGGGCCGGAGCCCATCCCAGCCATCTCCGGGCAGTGTGCAGGGGACACCCTGAACTGGTTGCCAGCCAATCGCTGGGTACACAGGGACAGACAACTCGCTCGCTCATTCACACCTAGGGACAATTTGGACCGGCCAATTCACCTGAAATGCATGTTTTTGGAATGTGGGAGGAAACCGGAGTGCCCGGAGGAAACCCACGCAAGCACGGGGAGAACATATAAACTCCGCACAGGAAGTCTGGAGCTGGATTTGAACCCATGACAGGTTCACATGACATGTACTGTGCCGCACAAGAGATCGTCTAGTTTTTTTTTTTTTTTTTTTTTTTTTAATGTTTACAATGAATTCAACACATCTTTCTTCAGTCTGAATTTTAACCAACATCATCCTTTTTAAATACATGAGAAAATAGAATTAAGAACAATAACAGGTATAAAAGCGGGTATAACTTACCTGCAAATGAAATGAGTCACAACACGTGATTAGCTTCTCTGCTGGCTTTGATCTCGTTGGCAGCTCACTCTGTAGACTGCCTAAAGTATATCAAAGAGCTTTCTTTTCAATTTACATTAAATACATTTTAGAATATCACAATACATTTTTAAATCCATTTTAACAAGATATATTTAACAAGAGATCGTATAGTGTTTTTTTCTAACGTCTACAATGAATTCAACATATTTTTCTTTAGTCTGAACTTCAACCAACATCATATATATATATATATATATATATATATATATATATATATAAAATATAATAACGTTTTGTTTAATTGAAATTCCTGCTGAAATATGTGTATAGTTTTTGGTAAGTGTCCTGCAATGATGAGTCCAACAGTGCCACCTGCTGGTATGGGGTGGGGCTTGGTTTTGGCTTTCGACATGTGACCGGGAGGTGGGGTTTGTTGGCAGTCTTCAGAGAGAACTGCTAATGGTAAGACCCATCTTTTGGTGCTCCACAAAAGAAGTTAATTTTAAACATTACAACCACAGCTGAGAAATCTCTCAACATGCACAGTAATGGGATTGATGTTGTCAACCTGTTTAGATTTATTTTTGTTTTGTTTGTTTCTGTTTTACTAAAATATTAATTCTCATTGTAGAGATTTAAGCCAGCAGAAACGCTAATGTTGTGACTCATTCATTTGCAGGTAAATTGTACCCGTTTTTATACTCATTATTGTTCTTATTTCTATTTTCTCATATGTATGAAAAAGGATGAAGTTGGTTAAAATTCAGACTTAAGTAAAATATGTTGAATTCATTGTAAACGTTAAAAATCCACTATACGATCGCTTGTTAAAAGTATCTTGTTAAGATGGATGTAAAAATGTATTGTGATATTCTAAAATGTATTTTATGCAAATTTAAAAGAAAGATCTTTGATATGCTTTGTCGGGCAGTCTATAGAGAGAGCTGCTAATGAGATCAAAGAAATCAAAGCCACCAGAAAAGCTAATGTTGTGACTCATTTCATCTGCAGAAACTGTAATAAAAGAAACCTCATCATCCAGTCCAGCGTGAATGTGGATCTTTGGTGGGACAGGTACACCGCGGTTACATATATATATATATATATATGAGAAAATAGAAATTGGAAAAATAATGAGTATAAAAACGAGTACAATTTAACTGCAAATGAAATGAGTCACAACACGTGATTAGAAGAAGAGAATAGAAGAATAGAATTGATTTTATTGTCATTCTTTGTAACAATGCACACAGAAGGAAATGTCAATACACCTGACCCGGACAGTTAAACTTCCGCGAGCCGATGCTGCCGCCATTTTTTAGTCATTAGGTGAGCAAACCCCCCAATTCCAACCTTTAATGCCGAGCGCCAAGCAGGGAGGCAATGAGTACCAATGTTGTAAGCCTTAGTTATGACTCGGCTGAGGCTCGAACCGGCGACCTCCTAGTCTCAAAGCGAGCGCCCTACCTCACAGGCCGCACCTGTACATAAGCCGCATGCGCCCACATTAAAACATGTAACACAGTCACAAGAATATCCCAAATCTGACTTAAGGTGTTGCGATTGTAACTACAAATATAGTATACAACCCAAACACCAAAATCGGCTTCTCTGCTTGCTTTGATCTCGTTGGCAGCTCGCTCTATAAACTGCCCATAGCTTATCAAAGAGCTTTCTTTTCAATTTACATGAAATCCTTTTTTGATATTACAATACATTTTGACATCCATTTCAAGAAGATACTTTTAACAAGAGATCGTATAGTGTTTTTTTTTTTTTTTTAACGTTTACAATGAATTCAACACATTTTTCTTCAGTCTGAATTTTAACCAACATTATCCTTTTTATATATATAAATATACATATATATATACGAGAAAATAGAAATAAGAACAATAATGAGTATAAAGACGGATACGATTTACCTGCAGATGAAATGAGTCACAACATTAGCTTCAATGCTGGCTTTGATCGCTTTGATCTCTTTAAGGGGAATTAACATTTTAGCACAACTGAAACAAAACGAAAATAAATCCAAACAGCTTTACAACATCAATCCCATTACTGTGCATGTTGAGAGATTTGTCAGCTGGGGTTATAATGTTTAAAATTAACTTTTTTTTGTGGAGCACCAAAAGATGTGTCTTACCGTTGGCAGCTCACTCTGTGGACTGCCAGCAAAACCCCGCCTTCCGGTCACATGTCAAAAGCCAAAACAAAGCCTACCCCATACCAGCAGGTGGCACTGTTGGACTCATCATTGCAGGACACTTATCAAAAACTATACACATATTTCAGCAGGAATTTCAATAAAACAAAAGTTATTATTACACCCGTTACATCTGCATGAGCGCGTGACGGGTGAAACAGGATGTGTGGTGCGACAAAGTGCAAGAATGGTATGTTCTAGAACAGACGGTAACTACCACAAGCAGGGTGAGGACTCGGAGGCAGTTGGTAAACAACTGCCAGGAAACCACAACCAGGAGGGGCCAACACATGATCCTGCAGGGGAGGAATGACCAATCAGAGTGAGCTAAGGATAACTGCAGTATACACATAGCCAAAAGGCTTTCAAACATGAGCGCCAAGGGATAGTTGAGGCCTGATAATTTTACACCCCTACCTCGATTAGAAAGTTCAAAAGGACAGTTGTATTTTGTGCCTCCTTGTGGAAGAACAAAATGATTCATTTAAAATAACAATATTGATATAAAAATGAATCCAAGATACACTAACTATAGTATAAATGTAAAAAAAAATTTCATTATTCGAGAAATTTGCATTTATTTTACATAACATGGGCTAATTGTCAGCCATTTTTTGGTGATGGGTAACCAAAAACCTCAATGAGATTGAGCGAGTAAATGAGAGGTCAAAAATTGCGTTTTGGTCACTTCGAGTCTTCATAGTTTGTATTTTGTTTTGCACTGGTTTTTGGTTGCACTACACAATACAGCAACATCTAGTGGTCAAATAATTCACATTGTCCCTTCAATGCATTGAATCTCAAATAGTGGGGCGCGCCACCACAGAATTAGTCAAGGGGGAGCACCAGAACGTTTGACATCGGGGGTGTCAAGGTTAAAACATGAGATTGCATTAGGATGAAGAAAAGAACAACCTCTTAGTCGGAAATTGGGTTTTTGATAGCCCTAACATCGGATGCTCAGGCTTCGGAGATATGCTTCCGAGATGGGCTCAGGAAGGAACCACCCTCCCTCAATGGCTAGAGGCTCGTTCATTTGGGAACACGCACATAATAATAATAATTTCCTTGTATTGTCATTCTGTGTAACAATGTACACAGAACGAAATGTCGATTGCACCTGACCCGTTTTAGCGAGCCGATGCAGCCGCAGCCAACAGAGGGCGCCGCCGACCACTTTTTAAGTCTTAGGAATGACAATACATGCGATTGGCTTAAGTGAGATCACTTGAATACATGAAACAAATCTGAAAACTTATGCCTAAATGAAGTGAATAATGCTGGTCACTAGATGTCGTGTGGGCATAATAAATGAGCACTAAGGAAAGTGAAACTATGTAACACAAAAGGTATAATGCGTCACTGCAAAAAGAAAAGAGTGTAGGGAGGAAAGCTCTTCCTCGCACTTTCCAGCATCAAAGCACGGGGTCATCTTGATTGATAGCTAACGGATTTTTGGGGGGATTTTTTTGCGGTTTATTGTTTAATCTCCTGATTTTGAGTTAATACTATTGTTGATCTTTCTGACTATGGTTTACGATGATCAGTATAAAAATTTATAGTTAAAGGATTTGTATTTTATCTTTGAATTTCCGATATTTCTTTATTTTTTTCATTCTTTTATACGTTAATCACAGTGTTTTCCATACCATATAAGAAGAACCCTGTCAAGTCACCAGGGTCTCATTGGTGCTCGCCAGGATCTCAAACTTGTATGCGGAACAGGGCGAGGCTGCCGCACTTTAAGATCAGAAACGGTTCACCAAATATTGCAATGTGGAGGTTCACAGATCCCTTAACCGCATGAGTTGTGGGGCACCAATGATGACCCAATTTTGGACAGCCTTCTCCACTGGTGACGGTTCCTGACCTGTTCTTGGCTCGTGGTGTCTGCACAGTTCTTTTTCAGTCTTCCTCTCCTCCTGCCCCCTTAGACTTTTAGAATTTTATACAGAGGACGAAAGGGACTTTTTAAAAAAGGAGGCAAAGCGGGAAAATGATCCTTATACGTACTCACTTCACTTATCGTAAAATTCAGACTATCGAGCGCACCTGATTATAAGGCGCTTCCTGTATGTTATTAACGGTAAGATCCTTTTGTGCAACCCACTTTGAAATATTTAAGATATTTACAAAGAAAGCGTGCACACAAAAGGAGTTTTAATAGTATAAAGTACCTTAACCCCTTGACATTCCGCCGATGGGCGGCAGGACCTTTAATAAACAAACGCGTGTCTGTACGATGTCACTGTAATACGCCATATTAGTGGAAAGCTTAAACTCTTGAGATTCAAAATATGGTGACCATTTCTAAATACACTCACCAGAGAAACACCAGTCCGAAACTAAATACCTGAAAACTGTAAAGTCTGCGTATCTCACCATTACTTCCCTTGGCCGTCTTCACCTTTTTTGAATTTTGCGAAAATGTCTTGGTTACCTTTGGGAAATTCATAGAATCCAACCGTGTAAAATACTTTTTCTAAGCCACACGATCATGCTTACAGATTCGGCATGAAACATTTCTGGTTCGTTGCTTGTTGTAATCTGTTTGTTCCGCCAGATTATTTTTGTTTACAAGTCAACAGACTCGTGAAATGATTCTCAATATGGCCGCCAGCCTTCCACTTTCGATTGACACCCTTCCCATGATTAAGGTCTGTTCATGCTAGTTTTTTCATGCACAAAATACCAAGTTACATTAAACGTGCGTCTTCCTTGACACATACATTCGACATGTCTCACTCTTACCCTTTACTGGATGGGCGCCCCCTGGCAGTTGCTTAAAAATGCAGAGACCGATGATATTTATGTTTTTGTTATACACATTTTAATATATTTTCAGAGGTTCTGTGTTGTTTCTGTCTCCCTTGGATAAAAATATTACTTGAATGGAGACTGTATATTTATAAATTTCGTCATTTATTTTTTTCGGTATTATGTCGTATATTTGGGATGATGGGAAATCTATGTTTGTCTTGTGTCCCACAGATGTCAGTGAAGAATTCCCGTCTCCAAAGTTTCCTGATATTAAAGAGGAGGAGGATGATGTGGAGGTTGTTTGTGTTAAAGAGGAGGAGGCACTTTTCACAGAGTTTCCGCTAACTGAGACCTCTTTAACTCCTGGGAGTCAAGTAAAAAATGAAGAAAACTGGCAGGAGCTTCCAATCAGCAGCAGCTCCTTTCAACACATGAAAACTGATGACGAGGACATGTTCGACACTAATGGCGCCGAACAGTCAGAAGGTGATAAAACATGTTCTCAGTGTGGGAAAACGTTTCCATTCAAATATCGTTTGAAGTTGCACATGAGAACCCACACTGATGAGAAGCCGTTCTCTTGCTCATTTTGCGGTAAAAAATTCTGCCTTGAACAAAGCTTAAAAAGACACACAATAACCCACACTGGTGAGAAACCTTTTTCCTGTTCAGATTGTGGTCAAAAATTCAGCCGAAAGCAAGTCTTAGAAGAGCACATGACAATCCACACTGGCGAGAAGCCTTTTTCCTGCAAATTTTGCGGTAAAAAATTCAGCCGAAAGCAAGTCTTAGAAGACCACACCACAATCCACACTGGCGAGAAGCCTTTTTCCTGCTCAGTTTGTGATCAAAAATTCAGCCTGAAGGCATACTTAAAAATACACACAAGAACCCACACTGGTGAGAAGCCTTTTTCCTGCGAAGTTTGCGGTCAAAAATTCAGCATTCAGGGAAGCCTGAAAAAACACTCAACAATCCACACTGGGGAGAAGCCTTTTGTTTGCTCAATCTGTGGTGAAAATTTCAGACACAAGGCATACCTAAACTCACACACCAGAACCCATACTGGTGAGAAGCCTTTCTCCTGCTCAGTTTGCAGTAAAAAATTCAGCTACAAAGCAGGCTTAAAAAGACACGCGGTAACCCACACTGGGGAGAAGCCTTTTTCCTGCAAAGTTTGCGGTCAAAACTTCACCATTAAAGAAAACTTGAAAATACACTCAACAATCCACACTGGGGAGAAGCCTTTTTCCTGCTCAATCTGTGGTGAAAATTTCAGACACAAGTCATACCTAAACTCACACATAAAAACCCACACTGGCGAGAAGCCTTTTACTTGCTCAATCTGTGGTGAAAATTTCAGACTGAAGGCATACCTAAACTCACACACAAGAACCCACACTGGCGAGAAGCCTTTTTCCTGCCAAGTTTGTGGTCAAAGATTCAGATGGAAGATCGTCCTAGAGAACCACACAAGAACCCACACTGGAGAGAAGCCTTTTGCCTGCAAAGTTTGCGGTCAAAACTTCCGAAGTAAAGGAAACTTGAAAATACATTCAACGGTCCACACCGGGGAGAAGCCTTTTGACTGTTCAATCTGTGGTCTAAAATTCAGCCAGAAATCACACCTAAACTCACACACACGAACCCACACCGGCGAGAACCCCGTTTCCTGCTCAACTTGCGGCTTAAGATTCTCAAGTCAAGCAACAGCTCAGGATCACACGTGTTCTGGGGAAAATAGCATCCGTCACTCTGTTGGATAAGGTTTCATTTCTTGCATTTACATATAAAAGAAATTGGCCAACGAATGTACAGAAACTATGTGTGTGTACATGTCTGTACAGCACATATATATACATATATTTATATATATATGTATATATATATATATATATATAAATATTGTCACACACACTTGAATTATTGGGAACTTTATATTTTTATTTTGAACATTGAAATAAAAATAGGACAAAAACAATGAGTTGACAACAAAATAAATAACATTAATTAAATAACCTTTATCTTCCCTATTAAATACATTTTACAAATCCTCCTTTCCTCTTATTTTTAATATATTAAAATCTCATAGATATTCTTATTACTTTGGTCCGATAGCAACAATTATAATAACCACAATAATCACATATTTTATACACTAATCTTTGTAATACCCATCCCTCAACGTCATAATGCGCTTCGTTACCTAATTTCACTGTGGCACCAGTGATAATATCAATAAAAATAAACACAATATTTATAACAGTTCTGATGTGATAATAGCACAATAACAAGAAGTTAACCATCGTTTTAAACGCAGTATTTCCAAGCTTCCCTCATATCCCATTTTATTCATCCCTGTATTTCGCCATTAATGCTATTTGGTATTTAAATTTGAACACATGGATAGTTGGACATTATTTGATCTCATCTTGTTATTCCAAAGTTAATTTTTATCAGTGACTCAAATTGCTTACTACTGCACAGGGTTGGGTAGGGTTACTTTAACTGGATTACTTTCCATGACTTTTGGATGACTCCAATATCAAATATGCTAATAAAAGACAAAATAAATTAAATATGGATAAAATGACTCAATTTTATGCAGGCTTGGAGAGTAACGGAATGCATGCAACGTCAAAAATATAAGCTGTTTGGATTTATTTCATTTTGTTTCTGTCGAATATTATGTTAGTTTTGCCGGAGATCAAAGCCAGGAGAGAAAGCTTACCACGTGTTGTGAGTCATCATTTTATTCATATTCAGTTTGTTTTGTCTTTTATTAGCATATTGGCTATTGGAGTAATCCAAAATAAATTATGGTAATCAAGTTAAAGTAACCCTCCTGACCCTGCTACTGCACTCTGGGATATTTGCAGCGAGCTCTGGTCCAACATTTACAAAATTACTATTGAAATTCTCCACAACTTGATTTCAATGATCATTTTCACTGTTCTTATCAATAAAATAGTTTGGATATGCATTACTTCCATTCTTTCCTTTTATTATATTATTTAATATATCCCAAATACCTTTGATATGACTTTTGTTATGATGTAATACATTGGTATAGTATCATTTCTTGCTCGCTCTAAATATTCCTGTCAAATTTTTTTGTACGTTTTGTATCGGGATTCGGCTTCCTGAGTTTTCATAGATCTTCTATATAAGGTGTTTTTTTTCTTACAAGCATTATATAAACCCTTAGTTATCCATGGACGCTTTACAGACTTATTCTTAATATTAGTCTGTCATTTGACAGTTTTTGTTGTACTTGTTGATGAATATTTCCAAAAATGTGTCAAACGCACGATCCATATCATCTGTACCATATATAGCATTCCAGTTTTGTTTAACTAAGTCATCACCGAGTGATATAATAGTCTCTTCAGTTCTAGCTCGTTTGTTAATCCTTAGTTGATACTTGTCTAGTAACCTTTTCATCATACTCTGTAAATACTGGTAGGTGATCAGAAATATCACAAACCAGTAATCCGCTGACGTTTGTAATTTCAATATCATTCCTAAAGATATTGTCAATGAGTGTTGCACTGTGTGAAGTAATCCTACTAGTCATCAATGTTTTTATGTTTGTTTGCATTCATTAAATCGATGTTGAAATCTCCACAGATGAATAGTGTTTTGTTGCCGATTGATGAATATGTTTATTCATCCCTGTTTGTGACAGTTTCAAGATTTGAGCCCGGTGATCTATATACGCAACTGACTATAATATTTCTCAGTTTTTCATTTATAATTTCTATTGTAAGACATTCAAGTAAATCGTCAATGACAAATGACATGTTTTGTATTATCTTCGATTTGAATTTTTTTGTGCACATATATAGCTACTCCTATTGTTTTGTTTTATTTACACAGTTTAAATTATAGTCATTTAATTCAAAATAAACACCCCTTTCCTTACTGAACCACGTTTCAGAAACTGCAATCACACTAAACGGGTTCTCAAATTGCTGTAAGCATTCAGTGATGTCTTCAAAATTTGTGTACATGCTTCTACTGTTAAAGTGAATTATTGATAATTTCCCTTCAGATTCAACAAAAGTATCATATTCATTTCCAGTATCATATTTGAAATTTTCTGAGCTAGTTGATAGAAAATTGTGGTCAGGATCGAAGTCATCTAATCTTGAAATATTGGAGTCAGTGAGATCAATAATGCTCAGTTCCGGTAGATCATGGCCTAATATGATAGATTTTTTTTATTGTGATCTGTAATAAAGGTGTCCATGTTGTCAGTCCAGGATGCCATTGTATCATTTGAATCCACCATTGTCCGAGATTGTCCAGTGTCATAAGTATTTACCGCTCTATCCAGGCATTCAGGCAAATCTGTCCAGCTCCTGCATTTCTCGAATCCAAAGTATTTTTGCTTCTTCTGGAGTGCCGATTATTTTTATGTATACTCTACAGTTTGAAATTCAAGTTCCTTGTATCTTGTTTGTTTTCCTGGAAAATGGAGCTTGTCTTGCAATGTCAGAATTTTTTTTTTAAGTGTTCATTTAAATAAACTTTTGTGCATTTTAGTCTTTTTCCTTGCTTGAGGATTTCATGTTTTTGTTTCTTGTTGACAAACATCACTATGGTAGCTTTAGGCCGGTTCTCACCTCTTGATGATGGATGGTATGCTTCTATGTCCTCAGCATTGATAAATGTCCCTTTTTGACTCATACAAGCAATGACCTGTTGCTCAGCAGAATCTTGATCAGCATCCGTTGCAATACTTTTATTTTCCACAGCCTTGGCATAGGTCCGAGGTTTGATGTCCAGACCGGTGATAATAATGTCATGGATCCTGGTGTACTGTTCTGCTACACGTCCTTCTAGCACATTAATCCTCTGGTCCTTCTCCATGTTTTCCTTTTTTTTAGAGCTTTGATTTCAGCCATTAAACAAAATTTGTATTTTGTTGTTTGGTGACTATATCCATTTTGTCCATCATAAAGCCGAGTGACTTGATTTCCTCAAGTTCCTTGTCCCTGCTCGGCATCTTAAATTCCACGCTACTTTTACGGCACGGAAAGCAGGACGAATCGGCCTCCCTCCCGCACTGGTTTTCGGAACAAGTCCGCCGAGTCTACGGCGATGTCGACTACGTGCTTTCTCCTTCGAAACCCACAGATGCCAAAATCGTGGCGCACATTAGCAGCTACGCTACCTTCACGCTGGACTCGTGGTGGAAATTAGAATCCTGTTGAATCAATCATGCTTACATATTGGGATGTATTGGTCAATCGTCTTGGCTCTTCAATAGCCTAAATTTCTGCTCTCAGTTAAATGACTATGTAGAAATGATCTTGGCTTAATCATTTATCCTTTTGTTTTCCATCCAATTATATTCTTAGATTCTCATGATCTGAGGATTGATTCATCTGCTATTTTTAAAATTGATATGCTCTTTCTCGGAATCGATTCATCTGCTCCTCATTGTCGTTGGAAAATGCTATTTCCATAGGATAGGCAAATTGTTTCTTAATTTAACCAAACTATAAATCAACATTTACCTATTTGTTAATCGTTTCTCAATCGTAACAGGCTTAGGCTTGTACTTATAGAATATATACTATTAAATATAGTTTTCAAATATCTTCGATCTAAATATGAAATGAGATGCCCCGAATAAATCATTTTGAAAATGTTATCATATGTATTGTTTCAATTTAAGTGAATTTTTGCCACATTGAATCATTTACATGGATTAAACGAAGAAAAACAGAAGGCGACACTCGTATTGACCAGTTAGGAGCGCCAGAGAGAGCATTTCGAAGGGAGCCGGCTCATTAACTCCTTTCGTTCGCCAACAACTCAGTAGAGTGGAACTGTAAGACGGTATGGTGCTAGGGGGCGATAGAGCACCAAAGAGATGGATGCCAGAAAGAAGAAGAGTAGAACTACAGGTCCCTGCCGCCATTGTCTGCCCCTTCGCGGTGTTTCGTTCCAGTCGTGTTCACAATTAAACTTCATCTAACTGCATTTAACTCTGTACAAGAGTTTTAAAGGTGGCTAAAATGTGCGAGGGATGGAAAGGAAATTTGAAGGAGGAGCTTCAGGAAGAAAACGAGCGAGAAGATCGACGGCTAAACCAAGTTAGCATTAGCAAAGAGTTACTAGTTGGGTTGAACAGAGCAGGTTGGACACTTTTATTTCCATAACATTTTTTATCTTCCTATTTTGACCCCTCAAGTCTATTGCACGACGTATGTTTGATTTATATTCCATATTTATGACGCAGCTGCTTGAAGGGCATAATCCATTGGGTCTGCGTTAACACCAAATATACGCTCGTTTGACAAATTCGGTATTATTTTTGCAGTTTAATTCAATCTAACACTAAAATATGACTGTTGAAGTCGTTTTAATTTGGTTTAGTTTTAGTTCTTCCCGTATGAAGAAACCTATAATGACGGTGATGTAGTTGCTGGGGTCGCCAATCTATGACACGCGTTTAAGTGCGCATTCTTACCTGAAATCTAGACATATTCAGTTGGGCGCTGAGTCGTATAGAGGCTTTACGGTAGCGCCCCTCTGCTCCATGTTTGAGTGTGTGTCTGCGTGGCGCCTAAGACGAAAGATCCGTGTTTTAACCCCGCCACAGGAACACCGGCGCGCAATAAATAAACGAATCACGACCCCTGCTGCAGGGATAAAATATCGTTCTTTTCAGCCCGAGTGGACGGATAACTGGGGCTTTGAACAAATAATGACTGCGCTGTTTCTGCATCGAGTTTCGAGAGTGCACACAAGAGGAGTTTTAATATTATGAGGTGCCTTAACCCATTGACATTGTGGTGGGCCGCAGAATATTTGATAAACAAATATGTTTCTGTACGATGTCACCAGTCACTAAAATACGCCATAGTAGTGGAAAGCTTAAACTCTTGAGATTTAAAATATGATGACCATTTCTAAATACACTCACCAGAGAAACACCAGTCTGAAACTAAATACCTGAAAACTATAAAGCTAAACTACACTATAAACTCACCATTACTTCCCTTGGCCGTCTTCACCTTTTTTGAATTTTGCGAAAATGGCTTGGTTACCTTTGGGCAATTCATAGAATCCAACCATGTAAAATATTTATTCCAAGCCACACGATCATGCTCACAGATTCAAAATAATCGGCATGAAACATTTCTGCTTCGTTGCTTGTTGTAATTCGTTTGTTCCGCCACATTATTTTCGTTTACAAGTCAACAGACTCGTAAAATGATTCTCAATATGGCCGTCAGCCTTCCCCCTTCGATTGACACCCTTCCCATGATTAAGGTCTGTTCATGCTAGTTTTTTCATGCAAAAAGCACCAAGTTACATTCAACTTGCGTCTTCCTTGACACATACATTCGATGTGTCTCACTCTTACCCTTTACTGGATGGATGCAGCCTGGCGGTCGCTAATGAAAGGAAGCGGCTTATAGTCTGAATTTTAAAGTATGTAACATTGTGCTTTGTCTTTCACTGACAGAAGAATTGGAATCAGTCCTTCAAAGCTGAGCACTTTGATTTCTTAAATACCAATATTCAAGAGAGACCAATGATATTTATGTTTTTGTTTACTCATTTTAAATGAGGTTCTGTGTCGTTTCTGTCTCCATTGGTTAGAATTATTACATGAATGCAGTCTATTTTATATATTTATACATTTTGTCATTTATGTGTTTTGGTGTTATTTCGTATATTTTCGATGATGCGAAACCTACGTGTGTCTTGTGTCCCACAGATGTCAGTGAAGAATTCCTGCCTCCTGTCGGGCAGGAACCGGACTTTCCTGACATTAAAAAAGAAGAGGAGGACGTGAAGCCTGATTGTGTTAAAGAGGAGGGACTTTTCACAGATTTGCCGGTGACAGAGACCATTTTAACTCCTGGGAGTCAGGTAAAACATGAAGAAAACTGGCAGGAGCCTTCAAGCAGCAGCTCCCGTCAACACGTGAAAACTGATGATGAGGACACGTCCGACTCTGCAGACACTGATGGCGCCGAACTGTCAGAAGCTGATAACAAGTGTTCTCAGTGTGGGAAAACGTTTCCGTTCAAATATCGTTTGAAGTTGCATATGCGAACCCACACAGGGGAGAAGCCTTTTTCCTGCTCAGTTTGCGGTCAAAAATTCGGCTATAAAAACAGTTTAAAAGACCACACAAGAACCCACACTGGTGAGAAGCCTTTCTCCTGCTCAATTTGTGGTCAAAAATTCAGCCATGAAAAAAGCTTAAAAGACCACACAAGAACCCACACTGGTGAGAAGCCTTTCTCCTGCTCAGTTTGCAGTAGAAAATTCAGCCATAAAAACAGCTTAAAAACTCACACAAGAACCCACAGTGGTGAAAAGCCTTTTTCCTGCCAAGTTTGTGGTCAAAAATTCAGCCAAAAGCATGCCCTAGAAGACCACACTAGAATCCACACTGGTGAGAAGCCTTTTTCCTGTTCAATTTGTTGTCAGAAATTCAGGCGCAAACGCACCTTAAAAATCCACACAGGAGTCCACACTGGCAAGGAGCCTTTTTCTTGCTCATTTTGCGGTCAATCATTCAGCCAAAGGGCACACTTAAAAACACACACAAGAACCCACACTGGTGAGAAACCTTTTTCCTGCTCAGTTTGCGGGCAAAGATTCAGCCAAAAGCATGTCTTAGAAGACCACACCAGAATCCACACTGGCGAGAAGCCTTTTTCCTGTTCAATTTGTGGTCAGAAATTCAGGCTCAAACGGGCCTTAAAAATCCACACAGGAGTCCACACTGGCAAGAAGCCTTTTTCCTGCTAATTTTGTGGTCAATCATTCAAGTCAGGTCAGGTCATTTTTATTTGTATAGCCTTAATCACAAAGAGTCTCAAAGGGCTTCACATGTTATTACTATTTTTTTAGACTATTCCTACACCATCCCCTGATCTGGAACCAACAGATATTATCCACGAAAAGTATAGGTTATTCATATGCTATAGAGTAGAAGTGTGTTTCAAGCTTAGATTTAAATATTTCCACTGAGGTTGCAGATCCAATCTCAGGGGTAAGAGCATTCCACAGCACCAGCTCGGTAGCCTAGATGGTAGGGCGCCCGCTCAGAGACTAGGAGGTCGCCGGTTCAAGCCATACCTAAGACTTACAACATTGGTACTCATTGCCTCCCTGCTTGGCGCTCGGCATATTGGGTTGGAATTGGGGGGTTTGCTCACCGAATGACTCCCAACATAGCAGTTGGGACCCACCTACCCATGGTGCCAGGGAGCCCTGAAAGGGATACGAAGAGGTCCAAACTTCACTGCAAACAGTCGTTTCCCTTATCTATATGTCTATCTGCCCCGCCGGGGATAACGAAGACGACATTGCAGTGCTCAACAAACAAACAGCACCGGTGCCCGGATGGAGAACGCTCTCGAACCAGCGGAACACTTCTTGGCTCTTGGGATCACCAGGAGACCGGCGCTCTCAGAACAAAGGCTTCAGACCGGAACATAGGGGGAAATGAAATCCGAAAGATATGAGGGAGCAAGTCCATGTATGATTTGTATAATACTAAGAAAACCTTGAAATCACATCTTAGGCTAACAGGGAGCCAATGCAGGTTAGCCAAAATTGGGGTGATATGATCGGACTTTTTTTGTCCTACTTAAAAGCCTCGCTGCCGCATTTTGTACCAGCTGAAGGCTCTTGGTTTTGGACTTAGGGAGACCAGAGAGTAGTGCGTTAGTCATTGAGACGGGAAGCAACAAACGCGTGAATTATAATCTCCGCATCCGACTGAGACAGCATAGGGAGAATTTTAGCAATGTTGCCAAGATGGAAGAAAGCGGTTCGTCATATTCTTAACGTGTGTTTGAAAGGACAGATCGGGGTCAAATATGAGACCTGAATTTTTGACAGAGTCACTGGGTGATATTACATTTGTCAATGTTCAGAGACGTTTTTGTGAACAAGTCATAGCATTTGGATGGACCAATAACTAACATTCCGGTCTTTTCAGAGTTAAGGCGCAAGAAGTTGAGCGATATCCACTCTTTGATCTCAGTGAAGCAGGCCTCCAAATTTCCACAGTTTAGTGTGGATGATTCCTCCAACGGAAGATATAGTTGAGTGCCATCCGCGAAGCAATGGAAACTGATATTATACTTGCGAATAATATCACCTCATGGAAGCATGTCAATGCTGAAAAGAAGGGGGCCAAGTACTGAACCCTGCGGAACACCACAGGTAACACTAAAAGGCTCAGATGTCATTTCACCGTACTTAACACAGTACGTCCTATCTGAGAGGTAGGCTCTGAACCATAAGAGGACGGTTCCTGAGAGACCAATCAACTTTTCCAACGCTCTACTAAGATAATATGGTCCACAGTGTCAAAAGCAGCCCTAAGGTCCAGCAGCAGCAGCAGGAGTAATGAAGCCAGTAGAAGATCATCCACCAAAAATATCAAAGATGTTTAACCCTTTTTCAGACTTCTGTCAGTGAATATGTTTTTGATATAATCTGATCAATTTGATGAACACTCCCAATTTCCCAAATATATAAATTATACTTAAGGATCTCCCCTTGTATTGGATTACATGTATTTTTCTTTTTACTTTCCCTATTCATATACTTTCCTTTTCTCCAAATTTCTTCAGCACTTTTTGTTCCTTTGGACTTGATGACCCGGTCTTGTTGTTTGGCTGTTTCATGCCCGTTTTGTTTGGAATGATGAAATGTTCAATTAAAAAATACAAATAAAACACAAAACTTGAAAATATTGCAGCCATAAACAAAAAATGGTGTTCTGTGTATTTCATGGAGCGCTTTTTGTTGTGAATGTTGTTTGGAACAAGACGTTTTCTAACAACTGAAATTTCAAGCAATCATTGAGAGCGCCGTCTAGTGGACGCATTTCAGAATACTTTTCCCTTCTCACTTTGATTTGCGACCTGAATGGTGATGGGAATTTCTCCTCTTTTTAGAAAAGCGGCTTTTTCGGCTCGGCTCACTAAAGCAGACGGTCTCCCTTCGCCCCCAGTGGGCTCTAAATACATGGATTCAAGACACCATAACGTTTCTGCTTGTTTTGACTTTGTTATCATAACCTTAATTGTTTGAGGTGAACTTTGGCCCCATTTAAACTTTTCCATGGATTATATCATACCTGACACGCTCCAGGGCTCCATGCCCTTACCAGCTGTTGTATTTTCCCTTACAAAATACAAAAAAAATCTTACAGCATTTTTTTT
The DNA here is from genome assembly GCF_059441175.1 of Urocampus carinirostris. Classification (NCBI taxonomy): domain Eukaryota; kingdom Metazoa; phylum Chordata; class Actinopteri; order Syngnathiformes; family Syngnathidae; genus Urocampus; species Urocampus carinirostris. The sequence goes on along the minus strand of NC_142349.1, from coordinate 76,103,093 downwards.
CCAAACGTGTTTATTAATGTAGTTTAACATGTTGTATTGTACATGTGTTTCGTTATATCATGATGTACATATTCTTAACAATAAAATAAGAAATAAAATAAGAAAAAAGGTCAGGAACAATTGTTGTCAGCGTAACTAAAGATAGATAGATAGATACTTGATTCATCCCCGTAGGGAAATTCACACTTCCAGCAGTCTACCTCGTTGTTTATTAACAGATGAACATGATGCCCTAGGGGTGCTTGTAGCGGAGTGGATGACGTCGCGCCTGTCCAAAAGTTCGACATCCCTGCGGCAGATGGAAAACTTTTCTTTGTGAAAATCCAGGGATACACCACCTCGTGTTAGCGATTCCCCCCGGCTTTCGTGTCGCTGTTTAGCGGCGCTGAAGCCGGATTGCTCCGGGTAGCTCCGGGTGGCTACACGTTAGCGTCCGGAATGCTAAACGTGAGCCACGTTCCGCAAAACACAGCAACTGCGCTCCCTGTGCGCTTTGATGTTTTCCACCAGCACTCGATGATCTTATTTCGTAGTGAGTTCGCATTTACCATGATTACGGATGGTACCGAAGACTTATAAGGCCGCTAGCCGCTTCGCTAGCTCCGGCTCTTCTTCCACGATAGGCCCCTTCATCACGCCGGCAAGAGAATTTTTCAGGGCAAGGAGTTGAAATTCCTTGAATACACGCATTTTCGTGCGCTAAAACCCATGTCCATAGGATAGAAGTAATCCATAGTGTAGTTGTCAAAACGGGAAGAAAAAACACTGAAAATAGGAGCAGACAATAAAACAATAGGGCAGCTGCTGGAAAAGGCAGGCGCTCGTGGCAGCGCCGCTTTAAGCAATAGTGATGTCATAAAATGTCCATTAATAACACTTTAAAATTACATTTGTATATAAAGATATTTTTTTGGAGGAAAAACTTTGTTGGCATTTCTATTTTGTAAACCAAACCACAATATCAACCATTGATGCTTGTATTTGAAATTGCAAACAGACTCCTTAACAGGGACCGAAAATACAAACCTTTGCAGCCTTGTGACTGGGAAACATGTTTTTCATAAGCCTTGTAAAGTGATCGGAAATTGTTGGAGGTATGCTGTGCTCTGCCGTGAAATGGTAAAACATCACTTCTGCAGCTGTTCAGGAGTCTTCCGGTGTAGTGCCTAATTTCGACTCCCCTGCAAAATCCTCCCCCCCCCCTCGCGTGAAGGCGCATTCTGCTGCGCTTCCGACAATAGCTTTATTGTTTTGATAAGCTTATTATATAGAATACTGTTAGGTTAACCCCAACACTTATAATAAAACTTGCACTCAAAGAAGACACAGAGACGTGGGTATGACTTACTTGCAAGGAGAATGACGATAGACTGCCTGTTACAGTCTACTAAACACTCTGGAAAAAGTCTATTTCGTCCTTGCCTTTTTATTGTATTAGGAACACCCTAGTTTACATGTTTCTTCTGCTAAAGGGAGGGGGAGTGACTAAAAAAACTGTTTGAGATCTGTTTTCACAATAACATCTTATCGTATCAACACCTGTTTAAACTTACAACAACATGTTATCGTATCAACAATATTACTACTATTGAACTAGGCGAGAATGGCACACTAAGCAAGAATAGAACACAGTATGCAACAGTAGAATAACTTATTTACAGTGGCTCAGGAGGTAGGCATCAAGAGATCACATGTTCGATTCCCGGCTCCTCCGTGTTACATGTCAAAGTGTCCTTGGGTAAGACACTGTACCCCTAGTACCCCCAATAAGCAGGTTAGCGCCTTACATGGCTGCACGGCCGCTATTGGGAAATGTGAAGCACACTGTAAAGCGCTTTGGGAAGTCTTGACTTGAAAAGTGCTATATCAATGCGGATCATTTCATTTAAATCCATCAAATACAATCGCTATGGTCAGAAGCGGCAGACGGATGCGCACAATATCATCAAACGCTCGCTTTGTTTGCAACGGAAAAATACATACCGGATAGAGGCTACCACGGCGAACTCGTTTGACTTGATTGATTTTCCGTTTGGTGATAGTCGGTGTACAGGACTGTCTCAGAAAATTAGAATATTGTGATAAAGTTCTTTATTTTCTGTAATGCAACAAAAATGTCATACATTCTGGATTCATTTCACATCAACTGAACTATTTCAAGCCTTTTATGATTTGAATATTGCTGATTTTGGCTTACAGCTGAAAAAAACTCAAAAATCCTATCTCAAAATAATAATAATAATAATAATAATAATTTCCTTGTATTGTCATTCTGTGTAACAATGTACACAGAACGAAATGTCGATTGCACCTGACCCGTTGTAGCGAGCCGATGCAGCCGCAGCCAACAGAGGGCGCCGCCGACCACTTTTTAAGTCTTAGGAATGACTCGGCCGGGGCGCGAACCACCGACCTCCCAGTCTCAAAGCGGGCGCCTTACCATCTAGGCTACTGAGCTTAGAATACTTCCTCAGACCAAGTAAAAAAAATAATTTTATAACAGCAAAACTAAATCAAACATTTGAAAATGTCCATTGATGCACTCAGTACTTGGTTGGGAATCCTTTTGCACGGATTACTGCATCAATCCGGCGTGGCATGGAGGCAATCAGCCTGTGGCATTGCTGAGGTGTTATTGATGCCCAGGATGCTTCGATAGCGGCCTTCAGCTCATTTGCATTTGTAGGTCTGGTGTCTTTCATCTTCTTCTTAACTATACCCCACAAATTCTCGATGTGGTTCAGGTCAGGGGAATTAGCGGGCCAATCAAGGACAGTGATGCCATGGTCAGTGCACCAGTTACTGGTGGTTTTGGCACTGTGGGCAGGTGCCAGATCATGCTGGAAAATGAAATCCTCATCTCCATAGAGCTTTTCAGCAGATGGAAGAATGTAGTGCTCTAAAATCTCTTGGTACGCAGCTGCATTTACTCTGGACTTGATGAAACACAGTGGACCAACACCAGCAGCTGACATGGCTCCCCAAACCATTGCTGACTGTGGGAACTTCACACTGGATTTCAAGCAACTTGGATTTTGCTCTTCTCCAGCTTTTCTCCAGACTCTGGCGCCTCAACTTCCAAATGAAATGCAAAACTTGCTTTCGTCTGAAAAGAGGACTTTGGACCACTCTGCAACTGTCCAGTGCTTCTTCTCCATAGCCCAAGTCAGACGCTTCTTCCGTTGTCTCGAGTTCAGAAGTGGCTTGACCACGGGAATACGGCTATTGTAGCCCATTTCTCGGACACGTCTGTGAACTGTGGCTTTTGATACCTGGACTCCAGCTTCAGCCCACTGTCTTTGAAGCTCCCCCAAACTCTTCTTCACAATTTTGTTAAGGCTGCGGTCATCTCTCTTGGTTGTGCAGCGTTTCCGGCCACATTTTTCCCTTCCAACAGACTTTTTGTGGATGTGCTCCTGTTCCTAGTATAGTGCTTTCCAACGTTCAGAGGCTTTATAACAAAACAGATGAGTTGTTTATGAGGATACATACCCAGAAAGTTTTCCGTGATCGTAACGTTCTTTGTTTTTCTGAAACTTGGCTAAAACCATCACATCCTGATCCCTTAGTCATGCCGCCGGGATTCACGATTTTTCGTCAGGATCGGGACACAGATATCACAGGTGAATCCCGAGGAGGTGAAGTGTTTTTTTGATGAACGACAACTGGTGCTTGGATTATATCCGGTGGATGTTTGGCTGATTTGGAATAGGTGACCATTAAATGCAGGCCTTTCTATCTTCCTCGTGATTTCTCATCAGTGACCCTCACCGCAGTATATATCCACCCCAGGGTCGATGTCGCACTAAAAGGATCATCAAGTGAAGAGAAAGTAAGACGTGATTTCGGGAGGTTGAAAGAGAGGAAATCCCCAAGCCCCGATAAACTCTCACCCCGCCTTCTCAAAGAGTGTGCTTCTCAACTTGTGCCTGTCTTTACTGGTATTTTCAATTGGTCTTTCAATTACCGTCCCCTCGTGTTGGAAGCGAGCTACTATTGTACCGGTCCCGAAGAAGATCAATGTCACATGTTTGAACGATTAGAGACCCGTAGCACTCACGTCCTTTTGACTATCGAATCTAAATCCGTACCAATTTGCATATCATGCAAATAGAAGTGTAGATGATGCCTTTTTAATTTGTATTCATGTGATTTCCAAGTCATCTTGAGCATAGTAATTCATACGTTAGGTTTTTATTCATAGATTTTAGTTCTGCTTTTCACACTATCATTCCTTCTAAATTGCATTTTAAACTTCTCCATGACCTCAATTTTCCCGTTTTATTAACAAATTGGATTTTAAATTTCCTTCTCAATAGAGAACAGTTTGTTCGCATTGGTGGGAAATATTCATCTTCTATTGTCTTCAACACTTGTCTCCAACTTTGTATTCCCTATTCACTCATGACTGTCATCCCAATTCTGACCATTCACTATTCGCTAAATATGCAGACGACACCACGGTTTCTGGCTTTACTTCAAAAGGAGACGATACTGGATACCCAGCAGAAATGGATTCACTTTCCACCTGGTGTCATAGAGTTATCTGTTATTGAATGTAGGTATAACTAAGAAAATGATAATAGAATTCCGTAATAAACCTCCCCCGCATGTGCCACTGTCAATTAATGGTAGTGAGGTCGAACTGGTCCATTCATTCAAGTTTCTGGGTACTTACTTGTCAGCTGACCTCACATGGACTGTCACTGCTAATGATATTCTAAAGTCAGTCAGACAAAGGCTCTACTTCCTTCGTCAACTCAAATCATTCAGAGTCCGTCAATCCATTCTAGTCCATTTTTATCGTGCTATCATTGAATCCGTTTTAACTAGGTCAATCACAGTTTGGTTTGGTCGCGTCAATCAGAAAGAATTGTCAAAGATGGATTCAGTAGTGAGGACGGCAGAGGAAATAATAAACACTGGCCTCCCGTCCCTGCAGAGGATCTACATCGATTGAACTAGAAAACGGACACTAAAAATGATAGACGATCCCATTCACCCTGCTCACAGGTTCTTTGATGACCTGCCGTCAGGTCGCCGTCTTCATTGTGAGCAAGACTACACGTCTTAAAGAGTTTTTAGCCTTCCGCTATTCGTATGTTCAATGGGAATTGATTTAGGTTATTATGTATAGTATTCTTATGCCAACGGCGTTCCTCCGACCTATTCTACTCTAGTCTTGTTATTTACATATTCTTCTTTTTAAACTATTCTATATAATTACCTTGTATTATACACTACAATTTTTTTTCTCCATTCTTTTAAATCTATTATAATTATTGAGAGTTCACGTGTCAAATGATTTCTTGTACATATCATGTTTACGGTTTATACTGGCTGAACAAATAAATACAATACAGTCAACAAGAAAATCTTCATGAGCAAGCCATCTAATATTGAAAAGACCAAAATTGAGCCGCACGTCTAAACTTTCCAAATACAGTTATAAAAGAACGCTAAAATTAACTGGTTTTATAGTCTTGCTTTCTAAATATTGTTAAAGCACTGTATTTGCCCTCTTTTTCACGACATATTATTTTGAAACCTGGTGTTACATTAATAAATGACTTCACTAGGGCGCTATCACGCAACAGTTTCTTTCTCAAAATACAGTTTGACATAGTTAGAATTGCGGTTTATTCCGATATTTGACATTACATCGTTGGATTTAGGCGTTAAGCTGGCTAACTAAAGAGCTAAGCTAGGCATTTGGTTATCAGGCGTGTACCCAAATGTATCCATCTTGTGGGTTCATTCAGTCACATTCAGATTTCAAAAGAATCTCGGAAAAAGTGATTTTAATTTTGTCAACTCAACCACTAACATGATACATGCATCCACAAATAAAAATGTTTTTATTGTCATTGTTACAAACATAGGGAACATTTACAAAGAGATTAGACGTGACACTCCGAGATGAACACGTAATAAAGACTTAAAAGAGAAAAATAAGAAGGTCTGGATAACTATGAGTAAAAGATATTCAGAAAGTACTTCAGAAGAGAAATCAATAGTTGAAAATAATAAATGGATATTGTAGTAGTTACTGTTACAGAATATTTAAAAGTAGTGTGCAGCGAAGGTTTTGGCCCCATACAACTTATTGTCATTTGCATTTCGGGCTTCAAACTTATAGCTGAAAAAGCAGAAAACTTGTTCTAATAATCAACAAAACGTGAGACACAATCGTGAAGTGGAATCAAAATAGTCAAGTCAAGTCATTTTTATTTGTGACGCCCTAAATCACGAAGAGTCTCAAAGGGCTTCACAGATTATTACACTATATTACACAGACTATTTTCAACCGACAAGAAGAGTTCTTAAGTTTCATCTACAGCGAAAAAACTGCTACATATTTAAACATACCGTATTTTCCGCACCATAAGGCGCACCGTGTTATAAGGCGCACCTTCAATGAATGATATATTTTTAAACTTTTTCCATACATAAGGCGTACCCCATTATAAGGCGCTATAAGTGCATGCTGGTTTAAGATCAGGTCATTGTGCAATTTTGTAATTGTAATCCTGTGCAGTCCTTCGAGACATTTTTGTGATTAAGGGCGTCATAAATAAATGTGACTTGACTTGACTTGGCTACAGTAGAGGATGTAGTTACGTTATGCAACCGTTAGATGGTGCCGTGCTAAAGGGAATGTCAACAAAACAGTCAGATAGGTCAGTCAAACTTTGTTAATAGATAACAAACAAGCTTTCCACAACTCCATTCACTCCCAAAATGAATAAACAGCCGTTTTATTATTTCTCTGAGGTAAAGCATTTTGGTGACACATCTTTAACATCTTTGAACAACAGCAAGGCACAACATATTACTTTTCCTCCATTTAGTCAACACGCAAAAAACGTCTGATACTGCGATGGTAAATTAAACGTTAGTGCAATCGCAATATAGTGACACTCGTAATGTGCAAAAACAAACAGTGCAAAACAATGACAGTAAAGCAATAACATAACAACTGTAAAATGTAAAACGTTGTAGTGGGTTTTGCATAATTCACCCATGGAACCATTGTTCAGTTAGCGAGTTCCTAGGGGGACTCTTAATTCTGCCGGCTTGAGCCACTCTTGTGTTCGATTCATTAATGTTGAACTCTCTTGCTGGGGTGGGTCTCCCACCCCAGAACTAACCAGGCCCGACACTGCTTAGCTTCAGAGCTCGAGCTTTCTCAGGGTGGTATGACAGGTGGCAAGTGACCATAGAGGCATGGCAATGTTTTCAAGCAATGTATGCACAAATGTGATAGACTCACAGCATACACCAGCCTATTAGCCGGGGTGGGCAGGCACACAACTGCTAGTATATTTAAAAGCTCTTAAAATTAAAAAAAAAAAACATCAATTAAATTGGACGGTCAGGAAAGTCAACAGAGCCCGAAGAAGTGGTGATTAACAAATTTCATTACATGGATTGTTGTCACGACTTGGATTTGACTAAGAAACGGATGACCAGGAGCTACAACTCATAGGAAACATTCGTGACTCTTGTATTGTAATCAACGCCGAGACCTTGCTGAGCCAGTCGCTCTCTAAATCGTTTTGTTACTCTGAAAGGAGAAGCCCGCCAATATTGGTACACTTGTGTAAAGACAATAGAGAGCATTTTTTCCAACTGCAAATTTGTTTTTATTTGGAGATCCAAAGTTATTATTTTGTTACAGTCGTAAACTCATGATTTGCTTGTCACTAGAACAAAATCTAGCATAGAAAATGCGCTTTTTTCTTTGAAAACCGAAAATCACATCAAAATTGCAATTGATAAATCGAACGTAGTTTTTTTCCCAAAATACACATGCACATACATACATACATATTGTATATATAAATAAAATGTGTGTGTATGTAGATATATATTTTTGAATTGATATGACATGATGAGTACACAAATCTGTACATTCAGGGGTAGAGTTTGAAATGTAAATGCAAGAAATGATATATCAAGCAGAGTGACCGATGCCATTTTCTCCGGCACACGTGTGATCCTGAGCTTTGGCTTGACTTGAGAAGCCAAGACCGCAAGCTGAGCAGGAAAAAGGTTTCTCATCAGTATGGATTCTTGTGTGTCTTTCTAAGTGTGCCTTTCGGCTGAATTTTACATCACAAATTGAGCAGGAGAAAGGTTTCTCACCAGTGTGGGTTCTTGTGTGTGTTTTTAAGTATTCTTTCCGGCTGAATGATTCACCACAAACTAAGCAGGAGTAAGGTTTCTCATCAGTGTGGGTTGATGAGTGTCTTTTTAAGCTTTCTTTATGGCTGAATTTTTGACCGCAAGCTGAGCAAGAAAAAGGCTTCTCACCAGTGTGGGTTCTTGTGTGTGTTTTTAAGTATCCTTTCCGGCTGAATGATTCACCGCAAACTGAGCAGGAGAAAGGTTTCTCACCAGTGTGGGTTATTGTGTGTCTTTTTAAGTCTGCCTTCTGGCTGAATGATTTAGCACAAAAGGAGCAGGAGAAGGGCTTTTCGCCAGTGTGGGTTGTAGCGTGGTTTTTCAAACTTCTTTTTTGGCAGAATTTTTGACCACAAACTGAGCAGGAAAAAGGCTTCTCACCAGTGTGGGTTCTTGTGTGTCTTATTAAGTTCGCTTTCTGGCTGAATGATTTAGCACAAAAGGAGCAAGAAAAGGGCTCCTCACCAGTGTGGGTTGTAACGTGGCATTTCAAACTTCCTTTATGGCTGAATTTTTGACCACAAATTGAGCAGGAGAAAGGCTTCTCACCAGTGTGGGTTGTAATGTGGTATTTCAAATGTCCTTTTAGGCTGAATTTTTTACCACAAATTGAGCAGGAGAAAGGCTTCTCACCAGTGTGGGTTTTAGCGTGGTTTTTCAAACTTACTTTCTGGGTGAATTTTTGACCGCAAATCGAGCAGGAAAAAGGCTTCTCCCCAGTGTGGATTGTTGAGTGTTTTTTCAAGTTTCCTTTTTGGCTGAATTTTAGACCACAGAGTTTGCAGGAAAAAGGCTTCTCACCAGTGTGGGTTCTTGTGTGTGATTTTAAGACATTCTTTAGGCTGAATTTTTTACCACAAACTGAGCAGGACAAGGGCTTCTCACCAGTGTGGGTTCTTATGTGGTCCTTTAAGCTTTTTTCATGGCTGAATTTTTTACTGCAAATTGAGCAGGAGAAAGGCTTCTCGCCAGTGTGGGTTTTATCGTGGTTTTTCAAACTTACTTTCTGGGTGAATTTTTGACCGCAAATCGAGCAGGAAAAAGGCTTCTCCCCAGTGTGGGTTCTGGTGTGGCCTTCCAAGTTGTCCTTTCGGCTGAATTTTTGACCGCAAACTGAGCAGGAAAAAGGCTTCTCACCAGTGTGGGTTTTTGTGTGATTATTTAGTTTTGATTTCTGGCTGAATTTTAGACCGCAGATTGAACAGGAAAAAGGCTTCTCACCGGTGTGGGTTCTCATATGCAACTTCATTCGAGACTTGAATTGAAATGTTTTCCCACACTGAGAACATGTTTTATCACCTTCTGACTGTTCGGCACCATTAGTGTCTGACGTGTCCTCATCATCAGTTTTCACGTGTTGACGGGAGCTGCTGCTTGGAAGCTCCTGCCAGTTCTCTTCATGCTTTACCTGACTCCCAGGAGTTAAAGAGGTCTCAGTCACCAGCAAATCTGTGAATCAAAAGAAAGTTCTTTAAAGCTAAATAAAGGTAGCTGGTTAAGGGAATGAAGATGGCAGGATGCTGTTCGGCTGCGGCTACATCGGCTCGCTACAGTTTTTTACATTTTGGTCATAAAACCCAGTCTTCGACTCAGTTTTTGACGGCGAACAAAGTCAACTCTAACTGCAGATTAATGTACGATCGCAGTTTTTTGCTGGATATGCGAACATCCAGAAATCCAGTGCTTGTTGCTACGACCACTCTGGAGTGTTTACTTAGCCTCGGAGTTCACCTCAACAAGACCCAGCGGCCTAAAAAGCAGCGAAGCAGAGTGGCAAGAGAAGGCGATGTGACCAGAGAAGGAAGCGAGGTTGTCGGGCCGGGCTAACAGCTAGGCTAAAGGCTAAACCCTGCAAAACGCCTCTCCCATCCATTTTCCTCTTCAACGTTCGCTCTCTGGACAATAAACTAGACCTTTTACAACTGGAACTCACATCGAACCGCGAGATGACGAACTGTTGCGCTATAATTCTATCCCGGATGACGCTGTTAGCATTGTGGGGCTAACTGCATTCCGCGCTGAAAGGAGCGGCAAACTCACCGGTAAGAACCGTGGTGGCGGACTATGCATCTATACCAACAACAACTGGTGTAGAAATGCTAGGACAATCTCGATCACTGCTCACGGGACATTGAACTTTTGACAGTGATTTGCAGACCCTTCTACCTCCCGAGGGAGTTTAGCGCTACTATCATTACTGCCGTGTACGTGCCCCCCAGCGCTAATACAAAGGAGGCAATGGACGTTCTCTACCGAACTGTGAGGGAACTGCAGCATGCTTACACCGAATGCATTTTTATTTCTGCGGGGGACTTTAACCAGGCCAACATGAAAACAGTTCTCCCGCATTTCCAACAGCATGTCGACAAATTGGACTTGGCCTATACAAATATCAGAGGAGCATACAGAGCAGCCCCCCGCCCCCACCTTGGCTCATCAGATCACCTTTCTGTTATGCTAATTCCTGCATACAAGCCCCTGCTGACCAGAGAAAAACCTACAGTGAAGCAGGTGAGGGTGTGGACTGAGGGGGCAATGGAGGCACTACAGGACTGCTTTGAATGCACAGATTGGGACATGTTTAAATGGGCTGCCACTTACAACAACAAAATAAACATAGATGAGTACGCCATGTCTGTGTCAGCCTATATCAGTAAATGCGCAGAAGACGTCAGCAATACCAAAACCATCTGCACCCGTGCCAATCAGAAGCCCTGGATGACTGCTGAGATACGCAAATTGCTAAAGGCACGGAACCTTGCCTTTAACTGCACACCTCTCTCCACTTTTAAGTCCCGTCTAAAAACACACCTGTTCAGGACTGCCTACAACACATAGCTTCTCCATTTCCTATGTTTTTAGGATTTTATGTCTTGTTTTTATTTATGATTTCGCTTACAACTTTTTCAATTGTATTTTTTCATTGTCTGTACAGTGTCCTTGGGTGGCCTGAAAGGCGCTTTTAAATAAAATGCATTATTATTATTATTATTAAATCTGGTGATGAGGAGACACTGATATCTGCGAGGGCCAACCTGAACCGTGCTATCAGACTAGCAAAGCGATCGCACAGTCAAAAAACCTTTTCCTTTTTAACCTTTTCCTCAGCACAACCAACACCAGGAATATGTGGAAAGGCAATCAGGCAATCATTACCAGATACAAGCCAACCACTGCCCCAGTGGGGGACACTAGCATGGACTTCCTGAATGACCACAACAACTTCTTTGGGAGGTTTGAGGCACAAAATGGTTCGAATACAAAGACGGAATGGTTTAAGTTGTATTACATTCCCAACAAATGTAAGACAAGTGGTTTTGGTTATATGTTCGACGTTACATTCCCGAAAAGTGATATAAAAGTGAGATCAAACGATGTAAAAGTGGTTAAATTAGCTAGGAGATGCAAATCTCGTCAGGGATGCATTTCGTGGCATAACACCGGTGCGAGAATTCTTCAGGGCAAGGAGTTGATTCTGGCAGCGCCAATAGATTTTTGTTTGAAATGGGACTTTGTCTCCATCTTGCAGTGGAATGTTTTTACGATTTTATTTTTTAAGGGGAAACCCATAGTTTTTGTGATCCAACCGTAACACCTTAGTGGGTTCAAGAAAACCGTACTCATTGCGACAAAACCGTAGTACTTGGCAGGTATGTAACTAGCGCTATGCTAGATTCATGCCATCCACATAGTTTTTGTAGCTTAGAGCGTTCCATTGCCTCCACTATACACTCTGATCTGTACTCTTCTATAGCATCTTCTTCTGCACTTCTTACCTCCGATTCTCCCTTGTTATGTGAGGAGGGAGAAGAAATACCATTATTTTTATCGCTACTTATCCTGCTGTCAACAGTATTTCTGTGGTATGAGTTTCGGGCCACATCTGCCTCGGCACAAGATCCTGGTCTGGGAGCATAATCTTGTGGAGGTTATCACCACTAAGGTTCAAAACTCGGTAAAGGGTTCAGCTCGGTCCACGGTGCTGAAGCTTGGCCTTCTGGATATAAGATCACTAGCTTCCAAAGCTTTGCTTGTCAATAACCATAGTATTGATCACAATATTAACCTTATTGGCCTTCGTGAGACCTGGTTGAAACCAAATGAGTTTGTAGGGCAAAATGAGACTTCTCCCCGTAACTTTGTGAGTTTCCACTTGGCACGACCGTGCAAAAAAGGTAGCGGCGTTGCTCTTATAATGGAAAATATGTTGAAATGTAGGAAAATAAAAATATTATGGAAATAAAAGTGACCAACCTGCTCTGTTCGACACGAATCGTAGCTCCTTGCTAATGCTAACTTGGTTTAGCCGTCCATCTTCTCGCTCGTTCTCTTCCTTAAGCTCCTCTTTCAAATTTCCTTTCAATCCCTCGCACATTTTAGCCACTTTTAAAACTCTTGTTCATAGTTAAATGCAGCTAAATGGAAGTCAATTGTGCCTGCGGCACACGACAGCAGCAGAACGCCACGTAGGCACAAACAATGGCGGCAGAGACGTGAAATTCTTCTCTTCTTCTTTAGTTGGCAGCTATCTCTTTGGTGCTCTATCGCCCCCTAGCATCATACCATCTCACAGTTCCACTCTGCTGTGTTGTTGGCGAACGCAAGGAGTTAGTGAGCCGGCTCCCTTCGAAATGCTCTCTCTCTCTCTCACACTCCCTCTCTCTCTCTCTCTCACTCCCTCCCCCCCTCTCTCTCTCTCTCTCTCTCTCACTCTCTCTCTCTCTCTCTCTCTCTCTGTCATAATCCATATGATATTTTCAAAATGATTTAATTCAGGGCATTATATTTCCTATTTATTTCGAAGATATTTGAAAACAAACAAAAAATGTTTTGGATGCTTTATTCCATGGGTTTAATCCGGAGAGTCTTCTGGGGGTCTGGTTTTTCCGGAGCACTCTCAGGAAATGCAGTCGCTGCTGGGCCTACCCTACCACCGCTCTGGTGTTTGCAGACCAGGAGAGGTCGTCGGAGATGTGCACACCCAGAAATTTGAAGGAGTGGACTCTTTCTACACAGTCTCCTTTTATGATGAGTGGTGCTGGATTCCTGCCATTCTTTCTGAAGTCCAGTATCAGTTCCAAAAATCCAATACAAGGGGACATTCTTAAGTAAGTTTTATATATTTGAGAAATTGGGAGTGTTCATCAAATTTAACAAATGACATCGAAAACATATTCACTGACAGAAATCGGAAAAAGGGTTAAACATCTTTGATCTTTTTTGGTGGATGATCTTCTACTGGCTTCATCACTCCTGCTGCTGCTGCTGGACCTTAGGGCTACTTTTGACTCTGTGGACCATAACACCTTACTAGAACGTTGGAAAAGTTTATTGGTCTTTCAGGAACCGTCCTCTTATGGTTCAGATCCTACCTTTCAGATAGGACGTACTGTGTTAAATATGGTGGAATGAGCCCTTTAGTGTTACCTGTGGTGTTCCGCAGGGCTCAGGACTTGGCCCCCTTCTTTTCAGCATTGACATGCTTCCACTAGGTGATATTATTCGCAAGTATAATATCAGTTTCCATTGCTACGCAGATGACACTCAACTAGATCTTCCGATGGAGGAATCTGCCACATTAAACTGTGGAAATTTGGAGGCCTGCCTCACTGAGATCAAAGAGTGGATATCGCTCAATTTCTTATGTCTTAACTCTGAAAAGACCGAAATGTTAGTTATTGGTCCATCTAAATGCCGTCCTCAAAAACTGCTCTGAACATTGACAAATATAATATCACCTATTGACTCTGTCAAAAATTCAGGTGTCATATTTGACCCCGACCTGTCCTTTCAAACACACGTTAAGAATATGTCCAGAACCGCTATCTTCTATCTTGGCAACATTGCTAAAATTCGCCCAATGCTGTCTCCGTCGGATGCAGAAATTATAATTCACACGCTTGTTACCTCCCGTCTCGATTACTGTATTTCACCACTCTCCGGTCTCCCCAAGTCCAAAATCAAGAGCCTTCATCTGGTAATGAAATGATGTGCATTTCTATAGCGCTTTTCAAGTCAATGACTTCCCAAAGTGCTTTACATTGTGCTTCACATTTCCCAATAGCGGCCTTGCAGCCATGTAAGGCGCTAACCTGCTTATTGGCGGTATTAGGGGTTCAGTGTCTTACCCAAGGACACTTCGACATGTAACACACACAAGCCTGGAATCGAACTGGGAATCGAACCCAAGACGAGCGCTCTACCTCCTGCTACTGCCGCCCCAACAAAATGCTGCAGAGAGGCTTTTAACTAGGACAAGATAGTTTGATCACACGACCCCGATTTGAGCTCAACTGCACTGGCTCCATGTTAGGTTAATCACTAGGAGTCTAAAAGGGCTGCACAGACCACAGATTATTGCAAACCACAGACTATTATGACACCATCCCCTGATCTAAAACCTGAGGGCAAATAATCCACAGATATTGTCAACATAAAATCTAAGTTATTCATAGTCTATCGAAGTGTGTTTTAAGCCTAGAATTGAATATTTCCACTGAGGTTGCAGATCGCATCTCAGGGGGAAGAGCATTCCACAGCACCAAGGCCCCCAATGGAAAACACTGTCTGATTTCTTCTTGGCTCTTGGGGTCACTAGGTTGACCAGCATTCTCAGGAAAGATCGACGAAGAAATATTGGTGGAATTAGGCACAATTCCATCATCTTCGTGTCCTTCTCTGCCATTTCGCCGATGTAGCTCCCTTAGCTTAGCACCGTGGCCCGAGCGACAGCCCCGCTTTTGTTTGCGATCCCTACGCCGTCAGATTTCAAATAAATCTCGGTAAAGGTCATCTTAATTTTGTCAACTCAACAAATTACATGTATTCATGCATCCTGTAAGGTTTTAACATTTATTATACTGAAATCTGACTCCAAAGACACTTCCCGTCTCTTGTGTAATCCCTTACAGTTGGAGCAAGTCCAGAAGCCGGAGAAGTTATTGAGCCGAGTATAGTCCACGTATTAATCTATTTCAAGTCAAGTCACATTTATTTATGACGCCCTTAATCACAAAAATGTCTCAAAAGACTGCACAGGATTACAATTACACAATTGCACAATCTATAAAGCCGAATCAAAGGGTTAAACAAATCTGGTCTCTGCCTGTGCCAATTTTACAATAGTGTGCAAGAGACGACGGGGACTTCCAGGGTCGCCCACTTTTATGACACACGGCGATGAAATGTTCACCCCCCGTGACCAAGCCGCTGGCTGATTTGGAAATTTGCGTCGACGACACAAACCAATCGTTCTTTGAAGCTTAAGAGAAGGGTGATATGTCATTGCCCTCCAAACAGAATGGGGCACGACACATACATTCTAACTCCCCAGGAGAGGTGATAACAATGACTTATCTGCACATACTGAAACCAAAAAAAAGCTTCCAAAGCACAGGAGTTTTTATGACATCCTTCTAAAAAGTTTCACTCAAGGCTGAGATCAAACTTAGGACAAGTCTTTTGAATATAAGTCAAATAAAACAGCTTATAAAATAGTATATAACTTCAATCCACAATTAGAAATGTCTTTATTGTCATTGATAAAAACACGGAGAACATTGATTACAAACAAATTAGACGTGGCACTCCAGGAGAGACACGTAATAAAGACTTACAAGAGAAAATAAGATAAATAAAATGACAAGATAAAAAGGCAAACATAAATACAAGAGAAATTTAAAAATAACTTAGGAAATCCTCAGTTGAAAATAATAAATGTTTATTAGATTTGATAAAAGAGTATTTCAATGTACAGCACCTAAATGTGAGACAAAATCTTGAAGTGGAACCAAATTAATTCCCCATTTTGTGTTATATTTATTAAGAAAACAAGTGAAAAGTAAGCATTATGAAAATATTGTCCTCGGATCTCTCAGTTTTACCAACGAAACGGAGAGAGCATAAAACCACCTAAGACCTGGCCGTCCGTCTAAACCAGGGTTAGGGAACCTGTGGCTTGCGAGCCATAGATGTCGTTTTTCATGAGAACCTATGGCTAGGAGATAAAATGGGCCTTTAGCTATTACTTAAAATATTGTCACTTATGAAGGCGTTTGTCACTTGTGAGAAACCGAGACAGTCCCGGCTGCTTAATAAGTTCAGTCCAGTAGATATAAGACGCAATTTACACTACAGTTTACGGACCCGGTTTTGGCTGTAAACCACTAATAAAGTCTTTGTACGGAAAGCTCATTAAACAATCTATGACGAAAAGCCACAACACAAACTTTAAACATCCAAAAGCTCTAGCAAAACACATGGATCAATTTCATTGTGTGAGTGGAAGGAATGGGCAGATATATACATGCGCCCTTTTTCTTCTTCTCGCCCAGCGATGTTTGCACTGAGGGTAAATATGTAGGTTTCCTGCATGCAGTATTTTATGGCATTTGTACAAAATAACTTGTTTTGAAACTTTATTTAGGATAAAAATGAAGGTTCGAATGAGCTTCGTCTCGAAATTAGTTTGAAGTGGTATATTTATTTTAATATGGGACACAGGCTCCGGCATTACAATGAATTGAGTGACACACAGTAAATTAGCTTTTTTTCTGGAGAGCAGGTTTGGCCGATTTCTTGACATTTATCTTAAAATATAGTACATGGTGTGGCCCCCAAAAAATAAAATGAAAACATTTTTGCTTTTATGACGATTTGGGTCGAAAAGGGTTCCCGACCCCTGATCTAAACCTTCGGCTCAACAAGGAGACAACTAATCAGAGAAACAACTAAGAAAACGAGAATCACATTGAATATATAATCGTCCCGCCCAATGTTCGGTCAACATTTAGTTTAAACTCTTCAATATATTTCTGTTGTAAAATCCGATTGTTCAAGATTTCACGTAACGTACGAAGACACAAAAATCTTCAAACGTTGTTTGAGATCTCAGTATTTTAAATTCTCCATAATCTCTCAAATTAGGAGCCCTTTCTTGAATTTCAAGCATTTTCCCCGGCACACGTGTGATCCTGGGCTCTGGCTTGACTTGAGAATCTTAAACCGCAAGCTGAGCAGGAAAAGGGTTTCTTATCAGTATGGATTCTTGTATGTCTTTTTAAGTATTGTTTTTGGCTGAATTTTTCATCACAAATTGAACAGGAAAAAGGCTTCTCACCAGTGTGAATTCTTGTGTGTGTTTTTAAGTTTTCCTTTCGGCTGAATGATCCACCACAAAATGAGCAAGAAAAAGGCTTCTCATCACCAGTGTGGATTCTTGTGTGTGTTTTTAATTGTTCTTTCCGGTTGAATGATTCACCGCAAACTGAGCAGGAGAAGGGCTTCCCACCAGTGTGGGATCTTGTGTGTGTTTTTAAGTATTCTTTCCGGCTGAATGATTCACTACAAAATGAGCAGGAGAAGGGCTTCTCACCAGTGTGGATTCTGGTGTGGTCTTCTAAGACATTCTTTCGCCTGAATTTTTGACCGCAAACTTTGCAGGCAAAAGGCTTCTCACCAGTGTGGGTTCTTGTGTGTGTTTTTAAGTTTGCCTTTCGTCTGAATGATTCACCACAAAATGAGCAGGAAAAAGGCTTCTCACCAGTGTGGGTTATTGTGTGCATTTTTAAGTTTGCCTTTTGGCTGAATGATTCACCACAAAATGAGCAGGAAAAAGGCTTCTCACCAGTGTGGGTTAAGGCGTGGTTTTTCAGACTTGATTTGAAGCCGAATTTTTGACCGCAAACAGAGCAGGAGAAAGGTTTCTCACCAGTGTGGACTCCTGTGTGGCTTTTTAAGGTCCTTTTGTCCCTGAATTTCTGACCACAAATCGAACAGGAGAAAGGCTTCTCACCCGTGTGGATTGTAGCGTGGTTTTTCTGACTTGCTTTCTGGCTGAAGTTTTTACCGCAAACTGAACAGGAAAAAGGTTTCTCCCCGGTGTGGGTTCTTGTGTGTGCTTTTAAGCCTGCCTTTCGGCTGAATGATTCACCACAAAATGAGCAGGAGAAAGGCTTCTCCCCTGTGTGGCTTCTCATATGCAACTTCAAACGAGACTTGAATTGAAATGTTTTCCCACACTGAGAACATGTTTTATCACCTTCTGACTGTTCGGCGCCATCAGTGTCTGCAGAGTCGGACGTCTCCTCATCATCAGTTTTCACGTGATGACGGGAGTTGATGCTTGGAAGCTCCTGCCAGTTCTCTTCATGTTTTACTTGACTCCCAGGAGTTAAAGAGGTCTCAGTCACCGGCAATTCTGTGAAAAGTGCCTCCTCTTTAACACAAACAGGCTCCACATCCTCCTCCTCCTTTTTAATGTCAGGAAACTCTGGAGACAGGAATTCTTCACTGACATCTGTTGGACACAAGACACGCATAGGTTTCGCATCATCCCAAATATACGACATAACACCAAAAGACATAAATGGCAAAATGTATAAATATATAAAATAGACTGCATTTATGTAATCATTCTAACCAATGGAGACAGAAACAACACAGAACCTCTGAAGATCAATTAAAATGTGTGTAACAAAAAAATAAATATCATTGGTCTCTGCATTTTTTGCTAACGCCAGGGGGCGCTCAAGCAGTAAAGGGTAAGAGGGAGACACGTCAAATATATGTATGTGTCAAGGAAGACGCAAGTTGAATGTAACTTGGTGCTTTGGGCATGAAAAAACTAGCATGAACAGACCTTAATCATGGGAAGGGTGTCAATCGAAAGGGGAAGGCTGACGGCCATATTGAGAATCATTTTACGAGTCTGTTGACTTGTAAACGGAAATAATGTGGCGGAACAGACGAATTACAACAAGCAACGTCCAACGAAGCAGAAATGTTTCATGCGGGTTATTTTGATTCTGTAAGCACGATCATGTGGCTAGGAATACATTTTTGACCGAACAGCGAAGCAAGAGTTTCTCGAAATTTTTGTTCGGACTCCGATTTGTTCGAACCGAGAGGCGTTCGATAACCGAGGTTCCACTGCATCATTATTTTGCCGTGCGCTTACGTGCCACTGCCGACACGCGTGTCATAGAGCGCTTTTGGGTCCTGTGTCCGTTTCTGGTCTGTGACAGTTTTTACCGTCAAAGTACGTTTACGATGCCTTTAAAGACATGTACGACGTACAAGAAAATCTGTACGGAAAAATGCAAATTTGTCAATGATGGGTACCATCCGGTATACACCGACGATCACAAAGGAGTTAACTACTTCGCCGCCATTATAGGTTTATTCATACGAGAAGAACGAACACTAAACCAAACTAAAACGACTTAAACACTCATAGTTTAGTGTTGGATTGAATTAAACAGCAAGAATAATTTCTAATTTGTCAACACGAGCGTATATGTGGTGTTAACGCCGACCCAATGGATTAATCCCTTGACGCAGCTGCATCATAAATATGGAATAAAAATAAAAAAAAATTGTGCAATAGACTTGAGATGTCGAAACAGGAGAATAAAAATGTTATGGAAATAAAAGTGACCAACCTGCTCCGTTTAACACGAATCGCAGCTCCTTGCTAATGCTAACTTGGTTTAGCCGTCGATCTTCTTGCTCGTTGTCATCTTGAAGCTCCTCTTTCAAATTTCCTTTCCATCCCTCGCACATTTTAGCCACTTTTAAAACTCTTGTACAGAGTTAAATGCAGTTAGATGAAGTTTAATTGCGCACACTATTGGAGCAAAACACCACGAAGGCGCAGACAATGGCGGCAGTGACGTGTAGTTCTTTTCTTCTTCTTTGGTTGGCATCCATCTCTTTGGAGCTCTATCGCCCCCTAGCACCATATCATGTCAGTTCCACTCTGCTGAGTTGTTGAAGAACGAAAGGAGTTAATAACCCTAACTCCCCCTCTCTCTCAACTGGTCAATACGAGTGTCGTTTTCTCTGTGGTGTTTTTTCGTATAATCCATGTAAAAGATTCAATGTGGCAAAAGTTCACTTAAATTAAAACAATACAGTCTATGATAGCATATTACCATAAACATTTTCAAAATGATTTAATTTGGGGCATCCTATTTCATATTTATTTCGAACATATTTGAAAACAAACAATAAATGTTTTGGATGCTTTAATCCATGGATTTAATCCGCTGGGGGGCGTTTTAGTGAGCCGAGCCGAAAAAGCCGCTTCTCTGAAAAGAGAAGGAATTCCCATCACCCCTCAGGTTGCAAATCAAAGTGAGAAGGGAAAAGTAGTCTGAATTGCCTCCACTAGTTGGCGCTCTCAACGATTGTTTGAAACTTCCTCATCAGTTGTTAGAAAATGTCTTGTTCCAAACAATATTAACACCAAAAAGCGCTCCATGAAATACACCAAACACCATTTTTTTGTTTATGGCTGCTATATTTTCAAGTCTTGTCTGTTTTATTTCTATTTATTTTAATAGAACATTGAATTATTCCTGAAGGATTCATTTGACTATAAGGGATTTCATATAATACAAATTGCATTTGTTGGATGCAGTGGGGGTTTTTCACAGGGAAGGCTTGGGGTCATTGGAGCCTCGACAAGAATGATGTTCACAGAAAAACAACAAGAACGGGGACAAGGGCTGACGCAGGGAAAGGAGACATTGTTTGGCGGATAAGCTTTCTTGTTGTGAGTCATTTAGACATGGCGGCGCCTTTCGACGAGGAGGAGGTGAAGCTGGCACCTGACCGGTCCCGTAGGAGGAGTCAGCACACCCATGGGAGGAGTCAGCACGCCTATGAGGGGTGGCCGACGCCCCGACGTGTGAAAAGACAAAAGACGGAAGAAGAGAAGAGAGACAGGATTAGTGATGGGAGAGCAGATCGGAGATTGTGAGAGGGAGGCTTGACGAAGACTAATTAGACAATTTCGACAATAATTCGGCTAAATTCGATGGAATTCACTTAGATACTTTGAGAAAATCAATATCCCCTGTCCCCCCTCTTGTCAATATTTTTTCCTAAATTAAGAAACAAGCATGCATTGTTAGGAGAATAAAGTTTGTGTTTGGTTAATGGAGTCAGATAACTCTTTTGAACAATTTGGTTTCTCTTTTTCCTCACGCTGAGGTTTTGAGTTGTTCCTTGCCCGCATGTTAGTTTAAGATCAGGTAATGGTGTCATTGTAATCCTGTTCAGTAATTTGAGACTATTCTGTGAGTAAGGGCGTCATAAATAAATGGGACTTGACTTGATAAACGCTACATTTGTAATACTGTACAGTTTTTTTCCAAACATTCCAAACAAAACGGGCATGAAACAGCCAAACAACAATACAGTCATCATCAAGTTTAAAGGAACAGAAAGTGCTGAAGAAATATGGAGAAAAAGAAAGTATATGAATAGGTCAAGTAAAAAGAAAAATCACATGTTTAATCCAATATGAGGGGAGATTCTTAAGTATATTGTTTATATTTTGAACATTGGGAGTGTTCATCCAATTTAACAGACTTCACCGAAAACATATCCACTGACAAAAATCTGAAAAAAGGGTTCAAGATCTTTAATATTTTTTGGTGGATGAAAATGATTCCACTCTTATACAATTGGACATGAGAAGAGCATATCAGCTGTGATTTCAATATCGATATTGCAAAATAAGCAGTTGTTATCTTGAATTTTAAAACGTGATTTTAATTCATCTTTTGATGATACATACTATTCACAGAATTAAAAGGGTTACTTTAAATATGTACTCAAATAAATTTACCAGGTAAAAAATGATGAGGATCAGCACCTCTAAGTCCGAGACCATGATACTCAGCCGAAGGAGTTCAAGTATCTTGGGGTCTTGTTCACGAGTGAGGGTAGGATGGAACGGGAGATGGACAGACGGGTCGGTGCGGCGTCTGCCGTCATTCGGACCCTGTACCGGTCCGTCGTGGTGAAGAAGGAGCTGGGCCCAAAGGCTAAGCTCTCGACCTACCGGTCGATCTACGTTCCTACCCTCACCTAGGGTCATGAACTTTGGGTTATGACCGAAAGAACACCATCCCGGATACAAGTGGCCAAAATGAGTTTCCTTCGCAGGGTGTCTGTGTTTTCCCTTAGACATAAGTGTACACTTTCCACCTGGTGTCATAGAGTAATCCGTTATTGAATGTAGGTAAAACTAAGGAGATAATACATTTCCGTACTAAGCCTCCCCCGCATGTGCCACTGTCAATTAATGGTAGAGAGATCGAACTGGTCCATTCATTCAAGTTTCTGGGTACTTACTTGTCAGCTGACCTCACATGGACTGTCACTGCTAATGATATTCTAAAGTCAGTCAGACAAAGGCTCTACTTCCTTCGTCAACTCAAATCATTCAGAGTCCGTCAATCCATTCTAGTCCATTTTTATCGTGCTATCATTGAATCCGTTTGAACGAGGTCAATCACAGTTTGGTCACATCAATCAGAAAGAATTGTCAAAGATGGAATCGGTAGTGAGGACGGCAGAGGAAATATTAGGTACTGGCCGTCCCTGCAGAGGATCTACATCGATTGAACTAGGAAACGGACACTAAAAATGATAGACGATCCCATTCACCCTGCTCACAGGTTCTTTGATGACCTGCCGTCAGGTCGCCGTCTTCATTGTGAGCAAGACTACACGTCTTAAAGAGAGTTTTTACCCTTCCGCTATTCGTATGTTCAACGGGAATTGATTTAGGTTATTATGTATAGTATTATGCCAACAGTGTTCCTCCGACCTATTCTTCTCTAGTCTTGTTATTTACATATTCTTCTTTTCAAAATATTCTATATAATTACCTTGTATTATACAGACATTATCTTTTTTACTCTATTCTTTTAAATCTCTTATATTATCATTATTGAGAGTTCGCGTTACAAATGACTTCTTGTATATATCATATTTATGGTTTATACTGGCTGAATAAATACAATAAGATCAACAAGTAAAGCTTCATGACCAAAATTGAGCCGCACGTCTAAACTTTCCAAATACAGTTAAAAACGCTCCATTTACTGTATTTTCCGCGCTATAAGGCGCACCTAAAAGCCTTTATTTTTTTTCAAAAGCTGACCATGCGCCTAATAATACAGTGCGCCTTATTTATGGAACAAAATTAATTCGCAAAGTCTTGCAACTAACTTGCAGCCGCCGACTCGATTTTCCCCCGAAGGCCAAGTCGTCCGCGGTGTATGCTGGGATTTATTGGCTAACCAATGTGTCAATCGTCATTTGAATCGATCGCTATTGGCTAAAGTTATTCGGAGGTCAAGGGGCGGATCCTTTTTATCATTTACAGGCTGGCATTGGCTTCAACGGCAGAACAAAGCCTCCAATTGGCCGAAAAAGATGAATGCGTATAGCACGTGGCTGACGGCATACAGAAAATACTATTTTGTATTTGTAAATATTTTATTCTCCTGGATTTACTAAACTCACGGATATAAGAGGACCACGGCTGCACATTATTATTGAACACAACGACTTCGGTGAGCTACTCTGGCTATATATTATCCCTGTATCGTGTTTCAGACTGAACTCGATGTTTCTGTGAGAAGCGTTGCAGATAATGGATGGAATGGAGTGTCCATTTTTAAATTAAACTCAATTCCAAGTGTTTATTGTCATATATACAGTAAAGTTGCAAGCGAAAAAGAAAATAGAAAACTACTAAGAAATGGTTGGCATTTCTTGAATCCCAAGACATTAACCTTCTGAATGATGGAACAATGCATTTGAGTGACATCGTACGGACACCGCATCCGCACGTGTTCTCGACACGTATTTGCGTCTTTGCAAGCTTTGGGAATGTTAAGGGGGTAAGAAGTTGGACTGAATCATCTGACTGTTTTGTCGACGTTCCGGTGTGTCTTATGTATGTCAAAAATAGGACCAAAAACTATTTTTTCGGGGTGCGCCCTATAACCCGGTGCGCCTTATAGTACGGAAAATACGGTAACTGGTTTTATATTCTTGCTTTCTAAAGATTGTTAAAGCATTGTATTTGCCCTTTCTTTTTCACGACATATTATATTGAAACCTGGTGTTACATTAATAAATGACTTCACTAGGGCGCTATCACGCAACCGTTTATTTCTCAAAATACAGTTTGACATAGTTAGAATTGCGGTTTATTCCGATATTTGACATAATTGTAACCCACCAGCTGATGCACTCCTTGAAAATTAAGGTTTGGATTTAGGTGTTAAGCTGGCTAACTAAAGAGCTAAGCTAGGCATTTGGTTATCAGGCGTGTATCCAAATGTATCCATCTTGTGGGTTCATTCAGTCACATTCAGATTTCAAAAGAATCTTGGAAAAAGTGATTTTAATTTTGTCAACTCAACAAATAACATGATACATGCATCCACAAATAAAAATGTTTTTATTGTCATTGATAAAATCATAGGGAACATTTACAAAGAGATTAGACGTGACACTCCGAGATAAACACGTAATGAAGAATAAAAAAAAGAAAAATGAGAAGGTCTGGATAACTAGATATGAATAAAAGATATTCAGAAAGTACTTCAGAAGAGAAATCAATATTTGAAAACAATAAATGGATATTGTAGTAGTTACTGTTACAGAATATTTAAAAGTAGTGTGCAGCGAAGGTTTTGGCCCCATACAACTTATTGTCATTTGCATTTCGGGCTTCAAACTTATAGCTGAAAAAGCAGAAAACCTGTTTTTTAGTGAGACACAATCGTGAAGTTGAATTAAAACAGTCAACATTTTTTAGTTTCATCTACAGCGAAAAAACTACATATTTAGACATATGTATATTACACACACACACACACACACAAATGGGGGCTGCATGATTAAATGAAATTTAATCGATATTGTGATGTGACATAGTGCGATTGTGTAATCACAAGACACTGCCAGGTTTTTTAAATGGGTTTATAGTCTAGTCTGTTATTTGACTGATGAAGTGTGTGGACAACCAAGATCGTCACAGTTTAGGTTTTAACAGCGCCAGCCAATCAGAAGCAACTTTTAATTATAATACATTTATTTGGTCCCATCAGAGAAATTCATTTTCACTGACTGTACCAGGAGGATACAGTCAGTGCTGTCGCAGCAGAGCGTGCGCCAAATGACCGATTTATAGCATCTGGTATTCCCAAGGGGTCTCCCACCCCAGAACTAACCAGGCCCGACAATGCTTAGCTTCCGAGCTCGAGCTTTCTCAGGGTGCTATGGCAGGTCACTTGCCAGTAGAGGCGTGGCAAAGTTTTCGAGCAATGTATGCACAATTGTGATAGACTCACAGCTTACACCAGCCTATTAGCCAGGGTGGGCAGGCACACAACTGCTAGTATCTTTAAAAGCTCTTAAAATTAAAAAGAAATTCATCAATTGAATTGGACTCTAAGGAAAGTCAGCAGAGCCCAAAGAAGTGGTGATTAACAGAATGCATTACATGGACTATTGTCACGTCTTGGATTTGACTGAGAAACGGATGACCAGGAGCTACAACTCATAGGAAACATTCGTGACTCTTGTATTTTAATCAAAGGGGAGACCTTGCTGAGCCAGTCGCTCTCTAAATCGCTTTGTTACTCTGAAAGGAGAATCCCTCCAATATTGGTACACTTGGCTAAAGACAATAAAGAGCGTTTCTTTTCAACGGCAATTCAGTTATTATTTGGAGATCTATAGTTATTATTTTGTTACAGTCGTAAATTCATGATTTCCTTGTCAATAGAAAAAGATCTAGCATAGGTCACACAGCCGTTTGCGGCTGAAACACGGCCAGAGATTTCAGCCTGTGAGGCGGACGCTATTGGACGCTTTGAGATGTATATATACAGACGAGATACAGCAGTGCTTTACTCGCGGTCGGAAATTCACACGCGGTTGGCTGCGCGAAAAACTTTTGAACTGCTCAAAACTTTGAGCAAGTGTTAACCGCGTGCCGCACACGTGGTCAACACGAGGTAATGACGCGGAAATGACGCGGAACGACGTGCTCTGGCCGCGGCTACACATGGGTAGGACGGGAAATTTCAGTCGGTCATCGTGGGTGGAGCATGGTAATAGCATGTCCTGCGCCTGTATCGCGGTGTTATTACGTGAAATTAGCGTGTTACGCGTGTGACGGTCATACGCCACTCTCCGCGTATATACAGCGCGATTTGCCGAGCACACGTCAGTTGTGCTCGAGACGTCAAGGGGGTGAACATGGATCCCCGTCACCGTAGTGACCTCGTCTTAATCCATTTTTATTTCTTGACATTTATTTTCATTTTGTAACAAGATAATAAAATCAAAATGAAAAACTATTACAATAATAACATATTGGCATCTTCAGAGCCATAGCTTGAAATCTTGATCTTCACGGGACTGTGTCTTGAGCGGTTATGATTTCTACAGCCCAGTGCTATGCCGAGAAATGCATCCCTGCCGAGATTGCTACTACAACCACTTTTACCTCGTTTTATCTCACTTTTATATCACTTTTAGGGAATGTAATGGCGCACATATAACCAAAACCACTTCGTCTTGCATTTGTTGGGAATGTAATACAACTTAAACCATTCCTTCTTTATTTTTGTTGTGAACGTCATCGAACAGTAATGCAAAGAGTCGGATTTGGGCACAACACCGGCTCGGGAGCTTTTATACCCGTGGTCCACACGAGAAAATGACGCGGAAATGACGCGATGAGGAAGCGGAACAGTCGCCGGCGTCTGTTTTTCGGGCATACCACCGATGAACAGCGGGTTGGCCAATTTTGCGCATTTTCCATCGCGGGCAACCACGGGCAAAAAAATAACGCAAAATTTTACCCGCGATACAGACGCAAACGGCCGTGTGACCGGACCCATAGAAGATGCGCTTTTCTATTTAAATATCGAAAATCACATCAAAATTGCAATTGATAAATCGAACGTAGTTTTTTTTCCCAAAATACACATGCACATACATACACACACACACACACATTATATATATATATATATATATATATATATATGTATATACATATATATATAATGCGTGTGTATGAGGAGATATATTTTTGAATTTTTGAATTAATATGACATGAAGAGTACACAAATTTGTACATTCAGTAGTGGAGTTTGAAATGTAAATGCAATAAATGATATATCAAGCAGAGTGACCGATGCCATTTTCTCCGGCACACGTGTGATCCTGAGCTTCGGCTTGACTTGAGAAGCCAAGACCGCAAGCTGAGCAAGAAAAAGGCTTCTCACCAGTGTGGGTTATTGTGTGTATGTTTAAACTTACTTTGCGGCTGAATTTTAGGCCACAAACTGAGCAGGAAAAAGGCTTCTCACCAGTGTGGGTTCTTGTGTGTGTTTTTAAGTATGCCTTCTGGCTGAATGACTTCGTACAAAAGGAACAGGAGAAGGGCTTCTCACCAGTGTGGGTTGTAGCGTGGTTTTTCAAATTTACTTTCCGGGTGAATTTTTGACCACAGACTTGGCAGGAAAAAGGCTTCTCACCAGTGTGGGTTCTTGTGTGTGATTTTAGGTGTGCCCGCTGTCCAAAATTTTCACCGCAGATTGAGCAGGAAAAAGGCTTCTCGCCACTGTGGGTTCTTGTGTGTGAGTTTAGGTGTGCCTTGTGTCTGAAATTTTTACCACAGATTGAGCAGGAAAAAGGTTTCTCACCAGTGTGAGTTCTTATGTGTCTTTTTAAGTTTTCTTTCTGGCTGAATTTTTCATCACAAATTGAACAGGCAAAAGGCTTCTCCCCAGTGTGGGATGTAGCGTGGTATTTCAAACTTACTTTGTGACTGAATTGTAAACCACAAACTGAGCAGGAGAAGGGCTTCTCGCCAGTATGGATTCTTGTGTGTGAGTTTAGGTTTGATTTCTGTCTGAATTTTAGACCACAAATTGAACAGGAAAAAGGCTTGTCCCCAGTGTGGGATGTAGCGTGGTATTTCAAACTTACTTTGTGACTGAATTTTAAACCACAAACTGAGCAGGAAAAAGGCTTTTCACCAGTGTGCATTGTAATGTGGCATTTCAAACTTCCTTTTTGGCTGAATTTTTGACCACAAATTGAGCAGGAGAAAGGCTTCTCACCAGTGTGGGTTGTAGTGTGGATATTCAAACTTATTTTCCGGTTGAATTTTTGACCACACAGTTTGCAGGAAAAGGGTTTCTCGTTCGTGTGGATTCTTGTGTGTGAATTTAAGTTTGATTTCTGGTTGAATTTTAGACCACAGATTGAACAAGAAAAAGGCTTCTCATCAGTATGGATTCTTGTGTGTCTTTTTAAGTGTTCTTTTTGGCTGAATTTCTCATCACAAATTGAACAGGAAAAAGGCTTCTCATCAGTATGGATTCTTATGTGTCTTTTTAAGCTTCCTTTTCTGCTGAATGATCCACCACAAAATGAGCAGGAAAAAGGCTTCTCACCAGTGTGGGTTCTTGTGTGTGTTTTTAATTGTTCGTTCCAATTGAATGATTCACCGCAAACTGAGCAGGAGTAAGGTTTCTCATCAGTGTGGGTTCTTGTGTGTCTTTTTAAGCATTCCTTTCGGCTGAATGATTTACCGCAAAATGAGCAGGAGAAAGGCTTCTCACCAGTGTGGTTTGTAGCGTGGTTTTTCAAACTTGCTTTGAAGCTAAATGTTTTACCGCAAACTGAGCAGGAGAAGGGCTTCTCACCAGTGTGGGTTCTTGTGTGTGATTTTAAGTATTCTTTCCGGGTGAATTTTTGACCGCAAAGTTTGCAGGAAAAAGGCTTCTCACCAGTGTGGACTCCTGTGTGGCTTTTTAAGGTCCTTTTGTCCCTGAACTCCTGACCACAAATTGAACAGGAAAAAGGCTTCTCCCCTGTGTGGGTTCTCATATGCAACTTCAAACGATTCTTGAATTGAAATGTTTTCCCACACTGAGAACATGTTTTATCACCTTCTGACTTTTTGGCGCCATTAGTGTCGGACGTCTCCTCATCATCACTTTTCACGTGTTGACGGGAGTTGATGCTTGGAAGCTCCTGCCAGTTTTCTTCATGTTTTACCTGACTCCCAGGAGTTAAAATAGTCTCAGCCACCGGCAACTCTGCGAAAAGTCCCTCCTCTTTAACACAATCAGGCTTCACATCCTCCTCTTCTTTTTTAATGTCAGGAAACTCTGGAGACAGGAATTCTTCACTGACATCTGTGGGACACAAGACACACATAAGTTTTGTATCTTCCAAAATATGACATAATACCAAAACACGTAAATGGCAAAATGTATAAATACATAGCCTGCCTTTATGTAATAATTCTAACCAATGGAGAGAGAAACGACACAGAACCTCTTAAAATCAATTAAAATGTGTATAACAAAAACATATATATCATTGGTAAGCGTGAGACACGTCAAATATATGTGTCAAGGAAGACGCAAGTTGAATGTAACTTGGTGCTTTGTGCATGAAAAAAAACTAGCATGAACAGACCTTAATCATGGGAAGGGTGTCAATCGAAAGGGGAAGGCTGGCGGCCACATTGAGAATCATTTTACGAGTCTGTTGACTTGTAAACGAAAATAATGTGTCGAAACAAACGAATTACAACAAGCAACGAAGCAGAAATGTTTCATGCGGATTATTATCTGTAAGCATGATCGTGTGGCTAAGAAAAAGTATTTTACAGGGTTGGATTCTATGAATTGCCCGAATGAAACTAAACCATTTTCGCGAAATTCAAAGAAGGCGAAGACGGCCAAGATAGATAGATACTTGATTCATCCCCGTAGGGAAATTCACACTTCCAGCAGCCTACCCTGTTGTTTATTAACAGATGAACATGATGCCCTAGGGGTGCTTGTAGCGGAGCGGATGACGTCACAAACGTCCAAAAGTTTGACGTCCCTGCTGCAGATGGAAATCTTTGTGCCCAGGGATACACCACCTCGCGTTAGCGAGTCTACCTCCTCTCCGATTCCGGCAGGCTTTCGTGTCTCTGTATAACGGCGCTGAAGCCGGATAGCCCCGGTCCGGGTAGCTTCGTTCTATACTGTCTCAGTCGGATGCGGAAATTATAGTTCATGCGTTTGTTAGCTCCCGTCTCAATAACTGTAATGCACTACTCTCTGGTCTCCTGAAGTCTAGAATCAAGTCTCTTCAGCTGGTACAAAATGCCGCAGCGAGGCTTTTCACTAGGACAAAAAAGTCCAATCACATCACACCGATTTTGGCTAACCTGCATTGGCTCCCAGTTAGCCATAGATGTGACTTCAAGGTTCTCTTAGTATTGTACAAAAATCATACATGGACTTGCCCCCTCTTATCTTTCAGATCTGATTTGCCCCTATGTCCCGGTCCGAAGCCTACGTTCTGAGAGTGCCGGTCTTCTGGTGATCCCGAGAGCAAAGAAGTGTTCTGCTGGTTCGAGAGCGTTCTCCATCCGGGCATCGGTGTTGTGGAATGCTCTTCCCCCTGAGATCCGATCTGCAACCTCAGTGGAAATGTCTAAATCTAAGCTTAAAACTCACTTCTACGCTATAGCATATGAATAACCTACTCTTCTCGTCGGCTCCAGAGCAGGGGAATGTATGATAATATTCTGAAAAATAGTCTGTGTAATATAGTGTAATAATCTGTGAAGCCCTTTGAGACTCTGTGATTTTGGTCTTATTTGGTCACAGCTGGAGAAGCGCTGCATTGTGGAAGGCGGAAGTGGCACGCCTCGAAAGGCAGTCTCTAAGCCATGTTTTTGCGGTGCCGTGGACCATGGAGCGATGATTCAATGTAGCCACTGCAAGTACTACATTCATTACGAGTGCTCTGGGTTGTCAGTTCAGGACCTAAGCCTCGCGATTCAAGATAAGCAAGCTACTTACATCTGCAAGTCCTGCGTCCCCGGCTTATCCGCTGATAAGGATTCTTACGCCTCTCTGAGTAGCTCTGGAACGGTGTTCACCTACGTGGATAGCACTCCAGTGCCTTTATCCGGCTCGTCTGGACCGTGCGGTGCCCTGAACTCTGCTGATTTGGTCTCCACTGTCCGTGAAACCGTGAAGGCCATGGTACCAACTCTGGTCCGAGAGATTATGACGCAGATGATGCCAGAAGTTGCCAGAATGTCGACTAGCCTAATGGAGGAAATGCTAGCAAAGGAGGCTAGGAAGCATAATCTCGTGGTGGTTGGAGCAAAGACACATCGAGAAAATGGTGAAGCTGTTCATGATGCCCAGCTCTTTCAGGAAGTCGCCGAAGCAGTTCCGGGAGTAGAGAAACAAGACATTCTGGAAGTTTTTCGTGACGGAAGGCCGAGGAATGATGGTAAACCCAGGATTGTGAAGATCCGATTCCAGAATACAAGATCAAGGCTGGCGTTTCTCCGTGGATTCAATCGGGTGAAAAGTACCTTTCCGACGTTGTCTTCTGGATTTGTTCGTCCAGATATGACACCAAAAGAAAGGGAACGCGACAGGGAACTACAGGACGAACTTAAGCGCCGTCGGGACGAAGGTGAAGTAAACATTATTATACGGGACGGGAAAATTATTATCAAGCCGGGAAATGCCTAAGGTCGCCTTCGCCTTTATTGAACAGCCCCTCGATTCATCTCATTAATGCCCAATGTTTGACTTCTAAGGCAGATGACTTGGTCTCGTACATCAATTTCTACACCCCTGATATTTTGGCAATTACAGAAACTTGGTACTCCGCTGGTGACACAGGGCCAACTATAGAGAAATATCAAACCATTAGAACTGACCGAAAGAATGCTCAACATGGAGGAGTTTTGCTCATGATTTCTCATGGTATATCTGTGTTTTCTGTCGCTAATTATCAATTCGATAGAATTGAGTTATTGAGTTGTGATATTCTTATTTCTGGGGTGAAGCTGAGAATAGTGCTTGTATATCGCTCTGGTCTGAGCTCTTTTCAGGCCAACGTCGCTATGTTCGAACATCTGAATTCTATTTTTGATACTAAATTTCACAAAGATGGCGGCGCCCTGTTCGGCTGCGGCTGCATCGTCTTGCAACGGTTTTTTTACACGTCGGTCATAAGATCCAGTCTTCGACTCAGTTTGGATGGCGCACAAAGTCGGCTCGAACTGCAGATTAAGATACGATCGCAGTTTTTTTTGCTGGATATGCGATCATCCAGACATCAAGCGCTCGGTGTTTATTAGCCACGGACTGCTATGTCAACAAGACCCAGCGGCCTACAAGGCAGCGAAGCAGAGTGGCAAGACAGCGGCGTGACCGCCGAACGAGGACAATCAAGCGCTCGGTGCTACGACCACTCGGAAGTGTTTATTAGCCACGGACTGCTATGTCAACAATGACCCAGCGGCCTACAAAGCAGCAAAGCAGAGTGGCAAGACAGCGGCGTGACGAGGAAGCGAGCCGGGCTAACAGCTAGGCTAAAGGCTAACCCTTCTAACATCCATTTTGCTCTCCAACGTTCGCGCTCTGGACAATAAACTGGACCATTTAACAACTTGGAAGTGGCATCGAACCGCGAGATGACGAACTGTTGCGCTAAAATTCTGACGAAGACATGGTTCATCTTATCTATCCCGGCTGACGTTCAAAGAAACTGTGCGGGTCAGATGTATCGACATTTCGTTCTGTATACACGTGTACACGAATGACAATAAAGTAAATCTGAATCTGAATCTAAATTGCAAATTCTACTTATGGGTGATTTTAACTTTCCTGACCTTCACCACAGTTTTCTTCCAAATTCTGATACTAACCTAACTTCAATGTTCAAAAACTTCAAATGCAGGTTTCTTTCAGCATGTCGATAAACCAACCAGGGGGTCCAACGTATTAGACCTTGTGTTTTTCTACTGATATCTGATTAAAACATTGACGGTGGGCCGAGTTTCTCTACCAGTGATCACGATTCTGTTACTTTCCAACTTAACCTGGCTCTTAAAAAAAGACACCGCTGCTCAGAATTACATCAATTTTAAAGACTGATCTACATGGCATGAGATACTTTCTGTCCAGTGTCAACTGGTATCTCTTATTTGATAATTGTGGGAATATTGAAGAAATGTGGGCAATATTTATATATGTTGTTTACACTTTGATATCTGTACCCTCAGTTGCTGTTACACCTCACGTCAACCGGGATATAGCTGAATTGCATAGGCGAAAGCAGTTTATTTACAAGATCAGTAGCCTAGATGGTAGGGCGCCCGCTTTGAGACTGGGAGGTCGAGTCATACCTAAGACTTATAACATTGGTAAATGGCGGCGCCCTCTGTTGGCTGCGGCTGCATCAGCTCGCTACAACGGGTCAGGTGTATCGACATTTCGTTCTGTGTACATTGTTACAAAGAATGACAATACAAAGGAAATTATTATTATTATTATTATTATTTATAAACGTGATCAGTTGGCATACTTGAAAAGTTATCAAGATGCTTCAAGGGAACTGCGGAGGTCCATCAGACGGTAAAGGGTGGCTGAGGAAAATAAAGTTTTAGAGGCTAATAATAGTCGTAAATTATTTTCATACATCAACCGTAAACTCATTTCTAGGGCATCTATTCCCAACCTGAAGGCATCTGACAGTACCGTTGCTACAGATAATGCTGATAATGTCCGTATATTGATGACCAGTATGCCAGTGTTTTTGGTCGTGACAATGGTGTTTCACCCGACTTTCCCAGCAGAACTTTGTTCTGAATTCTGTGGAACTTCCAAAGGAGTTCATTCATAAATAGTTGATAACACTTCCCAGCAAATTTTCAGCCGGCCCTGACAAAATTCCAAATTTCTTGCATAAAAAGCTAGCTGACTTTTTATGTGAACCATTATTTGACCTGTTCTCTAGATCTTTTGAGGATTCACAGCTGCCTGAGGACTGGCTCAGTGCTATTGTCATACCCATTTTTAAAGGGGGGAGCACAACAAGTGCAGCCAACTATAGACCTGTTAGCTTGACTAGCTGCGTCTGTTAAGTGTTTGAGAAAATGATCTCAGATGCCATATAGAAATTTATACATGAGCACAATCTTTTTACGTTTAAGCAACATGGGTTTAGGTCCGGACATTCTACCATGACTAACTTGATAGCTCATTTGAATAATATTACCAGTATGTTTTTTGTTCACAATATGGCTGGTCATGTTGTTTACTTAGACTTTTGCAAGGCTTTTGATAAAGTGTCTCATGACAAGCTTTTACAATAACTGAAATGCTATGGTATTAGTGTAAAACTGCTTGAATGGATAACTGCATATTTGTCAAATCGTAAACAATGCGTAAAAAATGATTATGTTATTTCAGCGTGGTCGGAAGTTTGTAGCGGGGTACCGCAGGGCTCAGTATTAGGACCATTATTATTTCTGTTTTTGTGAATGACCTACCTGAGGCCATTCAAAGTAGCGACATCTCAATTTTTGCCGATGATGCTAACTGTCGGCTTTCTTACCAAAAACCCAGGTTGCGGGAACAATTGATTCTTTCCAAAATGACATTAAATCAGTTTTTCTTTGGTCCGAACAGTGGCAACTGCAACTGTCATCTCATTTTTTTAATTGGTATAATGGCGGCGCCCTCTGTTGGCTGCGGCTGCATCGACTCGCTACAACGGGTCAGGTGTATCGACATTTCGTTCTGTGTACATTGTTACAAAGAATGACAATAGAAAGGAAATTATAATTATTATTATTATATTATAAATGCTTAGCACAGTCGTTTTTTCATGGTTCTGTTCCGCTGTATAACCTTAATGATCATGATTTGCATGTTGTCACTGAACATAAGGATCTGGGTGTCACTCTTACTTCAAACCTAAAGTTTATCACGCATATCGCCAAAATGACCAACAAAGAACAACAAGAACCCAGCATTCTTAGTTCGAATGTTTTGCGTTTATGTTAGACCCGGGTTAGAATATAATAGCGTTGTGTGGAACCCTTACTTACTCAAGGACATTAACCTACTGGAAGGAGTTCAACGACGGTATACGAAGCGGATACCTGGGATGCACAACTTGTCATATCAGGAAAGACTGAACTTGGGACTTTTTGGAGCTCCGCAGAATTCGATTCGATTTCATTTTTGTGTTCAAAGAACTGCATGGAATGATCGATGTGCCTTTCGATCCATTTTTTGAGTTCTGTCGTGTTGATGGTTTACGTCAGACCTGGGCACTCCGGTCCTGGAGGGCCGTATGTTCTGCAAGATTTTTGAGGTTTCTCTGATCCAATACAGGTGATTCCAATCACCAGTATCGTTAACGAGCACTTGCTAGCTTGTTAACGAGGTTGTAATTTGTATCACCTGAGTTAAAGAAGAGCAAACTTCAAAATCTGGCAGGACGTATGGCCCTCCAGGACCGGAGTGCCCAGGTCTGGTTTACGTGGTCACAGATATAAGTTACGGGTGCCTAGACCTACCAGCAACTTGCATGGAAACTTGATTTCTTTCAAGATACCAAAAATGTGGAATTTTTTGCCTGACCGGGTTATTCGTGCAAATAAGGTGCAAACCTTTAAGCAAAGGTTGGCAGAAATAAATTTGTCAAATTTTCTTAGGGGGGGGGGGGGGGGGGGTGGGGGCGTAAGGTGACCCTATTTGGCCATGCTCACTCTCAGCATTAATTTTTTTTTGTGTCATGTTTTGATTAATGTATCCAACAATACCTTCAATAAACATTATACAAATAAAAATGACTTGATTAGCGTCCGGGATGCTAAACGTGAGCCACATTTCCATAAAACACAGCAACTGTACGCTTCGATGTTTTTCACCAGCACAGCCAGCTCGTTGGTCTTATTTGGTAGTGAGTTCGCATTTACCATGATTACGGACGGTACCGAAGACGTATAACGCCGCTAGCCGCTTAGCTAGCTCCGGCTCTTCTTCCACCATAGGCCCCCTCATCACGCCGGCACGAGAATTCATCAGGGCAAGGAGTCGATTCCTCGAATAAACGCATTTTTGTGCACTAAAACCCATGTCCATAGGATAGAAAGTAATCCAAAATGTAGTTGTCACACGGGAAGAAAACACCGAAGATAGAAGCAGACAATAAAACAATAAATCACAAAAAGTGCGCGATAACAAGGGGAGCTGCTGGAAAGGCAGCCGCTCGGCGGGAAGTAATGGTGAGTTATGAAGGCTTTATAGTTTTCAGGTATTTAGTTTCAGACTTGTGTTTCTCTGGTGAGTGTATTTAGAAATGGTCATCATATTTTGAATCTCAAGAGTTTAAGCTTTCCACTACTATGGCGTATTTCAGTGACTGGTGACATCGTACAGACACATTTGTTTATCAAATATTCTGCGGCCCACCACAATGTCAAGGAGTTAAGGCACCTCATAATATTAAAACTCCTTTTGTGTGCACTCTGGAAACACAATGCACAAACAGCGCAGTCATTTTTTGCACAAAACCCCAGTTATCCGTCCACTCGGGCCGAAAAGAACGATTTTTTTTTGCTGCAGGAGGGGTCGTGATTCCTTCATTTATTGCGCACCGGTGTTTCAGTGGCGGGGTTAAAACACAAATCTCTCCTCTTCTCGGTGCTGCGCAGACACACACTCAAACACGGAGCAGAGGGAGAGAGGGGCTACCGTAAAGCCTCTTTTTGGTTTGAACAATTTTATTGACACTATTAACAGCAAATAAACAATGTGAGGTTTGAACAATTTTTCTCGATAATTATAGCAGCAATTAAACATATTCACAATTTCGTTATATCTGACAATATGACATTTTAACAATTTTTTCAACATTTTTAACAGCAATTAATGGTTTGAACAAATTCATTGACACTAATAACAGAAAACAAACTTAAACACGGCACGCAACTGAAAATGTCTAAATTTCAGGTAAGAATGCGCATTTACAATCAATTAACATTATTTTGCCGTGCGCTTACGTGCCACTGCTGACACGCATGTCATAGAGCGCTATTGGGTCCTGTGTCTGTTTCTGGTCTGTGACAGTTTTTACCTACAAAGTACGTTTATTATGCATTTGAAGACATGTACGACGTACAAGAAAATCTGTGCGGAAAAACGCAAATTTGTCAATGATGGGTACCATCCGGAATACACCGAAGTCGGAATTAGGTAGGCTTCGTTTTTTGTTTTTTTTGTCCTGTTCAGCAATGTTGTTGTTTTTTCCTGTTCTCAGGCACGTTACCGGCAGGGCATGATGGTAGACGCATCAGGTTAGCACTGCTCGTTCTATGCGTTTTATACTGTCATTGGCGTCGGTTTTAAGAGTATTGTTAATTATTAATTTTACAATTCTAACCATTTTAACATAGTTAGAATTGTCTGGGATTTGTCTGGGGCTGAAAGTGGGAAAGGATAAAAAGAGATACAATGAAAAAGAAAAAAGAAAAAGGGGGGAAAGGAGTGCCTGACCTCCAGCTTTTCCTGGGAAGCAAATATGTCTCTCTCCACTTCCAAAACGCTGTGGGCCCACCCAACAACCCGAAAAGTCAAGCAATGACCCGGTTTTGGATGGGCTCATAGGTAGAGGACCCACACAGAGGACTGGAAGAATGCTGCTTGGGAGGGTGGGATGGCAG
Organism: Urocampus carinirostris; assembly: GCF_059441175.1. NCBI lineage: Eukaryota > Metazoa > Chordata > Actinopteri > Syngnathiformes > Syngnathidae > Urocampus > Urocampus carinirostris. The sequence goes on along the minus strand of NC_142349.1, from coordinate 76,065,514 downwards.
AGCTATGCCCTTGCACAATAGTATTGCCCTTTACACGTTGGTTAACTACTGTTAAAAGAAAATAACTCTGAAATTGTTTAAGTGATGTTAAAAATGTTAAAACGTCATATCGTCACGTCATATTGTCAGATATAAAAAAATTGTGAATATGCTTGATGGCTGTTGAGATTGTCGTGTTTGTTTTGCTGCTGTTGGTGTCGGTGGATTTGTTCAGACCGAGGACAATCGACTTTGGCCTGGACGGATCTATTGACACTAACAAAGATGTTATATAATGAAATTGTGAATATGCTTGATTGCTAATAAGATTTTCGAGAAGGTTTGTTCAAACCTCACTTTGTGTTTGCTGTTAAAAACGTCATATTGAAATATAATATTGTGAATGTGCTTAATTACTGTTGAGATTGTCACGATTGTTTTCTGTTTTTAGTGTCAATAAATTTGTTCAAACCAAAAAAAAATACACCGACGATCACGACGGAGTAAACTACTTCGCCGTCATATTATAGGTGTATTCATACAAAAAGAACTAAAACTAAACCGAACTAAAACGACGTCAACACTCATATTTTAGTGTTAGGTTGAATTAAACTACAAGAATAAGTCCTAATTTGTCAACACGAGCGTATATTTGGTGTTAACGCCGACCCAATTGATTAACCATTTGAAGCAGCTGCATCATAAATATGGAATATAAATCATACATTTTGGGTGCAATAGACTTGAGAGGTCGAAATAGGAAAATAAAAATGTTATGGAAATAAAAGTGACCAACCTGCTCTGTTCAACACAACTCGTAGCTCCTTGCTAATACTAACTTGGTTTAGCCGTCGATCTTCTCGCTCGTTCTCTTCCTGAAGCTCCTCTTTCAAATTTCCTTTCCATCCCTCGCACATTTTAGCTGCCTTTAAAACTCTTGTACAGAGTTAAATGCAGTTAGATGGAGTTGAATTGTGCACACGACTGGAACGAAACACCACGAAGGCGCAGACAATGGCGACAGTGGCGTGTAGTTCTACTCTTCTTCTTTGGTTGGCATCCATCTCTTTGGTGCTCTATCGCCCCCTAGCACTATACCGTCTCACAGTTTTAACATTTGTTCCTGTAGTTTTTATTACACTACAGTCTCACTTTTACCTCGTTTTATCTCACTTTTACATCACTTTTCGGGTATGTAAGGGCGAACATACATCCCAGACCACTTCGTCTTGCATTTGTTAGGAATGTAATACAACTTAAACAATTTCTTCTTTGTATTTGTTGTGAACGTAATCTAACGGTAATGCACACCGTATATAAACCTCTTTTGAGCAGGTAACGTGTTTATTTAGCCTTTTCCGACTCAAATCGCTCGTATTTAAACTGTTATGCACGCTACCATAAAGCTGATTATGCAGAAACGAAGTGTCCAACCAGGATAAGCGGTGTAGCTAATGAGAACCATCAACAGATAAACGGGAGACGAACGTGTTTGATTTCTTCTCACAGTCAAACGTAACCCGTCGATAATTGTATTTTGTGTTTGACTTGAATAAACAGATCATCGTGTGCCTAATATTGTCACAGCAACGGTGTCATTGTTTTTCTAGTACAAATGATCCGACGTCAACCTAACACATGTAAACAAAGCTGATGGGAGGGACCAGCCTGGCTGCAAAAGTCTGGCCGCCGAGAAATGCACCCCCATCTATCTCTGGCTATGAAGGTCACAGGTCCATGAAATTTACCCTGGTTAGTAGCAGTGGGCCCATATCCTCACATTGAAAAGCACAGCTCGCTGGATGCAACTGAACCTGTTTTAAGGGGGGTGCGTTTTTGCATGCCGAGAAATGCACCCCCATTTATCTCTGGCTATGAAGGTCACAGGTCCATGACATTTACCCTGATTACTCGTGGTGGGCCCATATCCTCACAGTGAAAAGCACAGCTTTCTGGATGCAACTGAACCTGTTTTAAGGGTGGGGGGGTGCGTTTTTGGTCGCATAAAACCCATCAAGCAAGAATTATAATGTTGATTAATTAGGGAAGAGTTATGTATATCCTTAATAACCATATGGTCCAATCTCCAATCATTTTTACTTAAATTATTTTATGAAATTAAAAGGGACATTTTATACGAGAAAAAAAACACGTGATTGTCTTCGTTAAAAGACTGCAAATAGGCAAGGAAGAAATAAGCAGTGTGAGAATAGTAATGTTTATTTGAAAGAATTAACTATGTCAACTCTTTTCTGAAGGAACCAAGACATAAATACTTTGTCTGACAAAAAAGAAAGAGGATGAATTTGTTTTCATATCTAAGGGCATTTAAGAGGAGAAACAACTGTAATGTGTCACGCTGGGCTAGCGTCAAACTTCCTCATAAAGTCCAGAGGGATGGCACATCTCGTGGTGTCTTAGCCTTAAAAGTGAGTACAAAGTATGTCATTTACACAATGAGGACAACCTCAAAGTCACGAACAGTATTTAAATTAAATGTTTACCTGTGGGCCTGTTGTCATGTGATTTTGGATGTTCATGTCAAGTCAAGTCAAGTCAAATTTATTTATATAGCCCTTAATCACAAAAATGTCTCAAAGGACTGCACAGGATTACAGTTACAAAATGACACAATTACCTGATCTTAAACCAGCATGCGGGCAAGGAACGACTCAAAAACCTCAGTGTGAGGAGAAAAGAGAAACCTTGAGAAAGGACCTCACATGTGGTAATCCCCCTTCCAGGATTGAACAGGGTGAATTACAATTAGCATTACTGTACACAGAATAGTAAACACTAGGTAAGATGTTGAAAATGTCCGGAAAGAGCATGACATCAAGGACGACGCCAGCTGGTAAATGCAGGGGTTGACATGCTGCAGGTCAGACCCCGGTCCGCTGACCCATCCCAAATCATCCTTCTCCTTCGTATCAGCCAGGCAGGCCTCAGAAAAAGACAGGACAAAACAGAATACGAGGTGGGCATCAATCATATGCTTTGGAATAGAAGTGTGTCTTAAGCCTCAATTTAAAAACTTCCGTTGAGGTTGCAGATCTTATCTCCGGAGGCAGGGCGTTCCACAGCACCGGGGCCCGGATGGAGAACGCTCTCGAGCCCGCAGACTTCTTGGCTCTCGGAGTCACAAGTAGACCGGCATTTTCCGAGCGCAGACTCCGTGCAGGAACATAGGGGGAAATCAAATCGGAGAGATAAGAGGGTGCAAGCCCATGCAAACATTTATATGTTGTTCACTGCTCAACAGACACCGCACAAAAACTGAAAACTTGTGCCAACACTACCTCATACGAAAATAATGTTACTCAAGTCTTGTTCTTGCACATGTCGACTGCACTACGTTTAATGCTCAAATTGCACAATGTCTGACCATTTCCTTTTTTTGCACTACGATGTCTATGCTTGCACCAATGTATATGCGGACTATTTTTGCACCATGATGACTTTGCACCAAATGCAATATTGCACAACCGTTACGATACAACGTTATCACGACAACCCTGTATGTAACATCCCACATGCTGACATTGTTGTGTAAATACCATGTAAATTATAACTATAGCCTTATTCCCCTTGTTTTATAACATTATCTTCTCTGTTCCTTTATCTTCTTGCTCATACCCTCACTATGTGTAAAACTGGAGTGTCATGCCCAATTTCGTTGTCACAATATGTTAGCCCATTTGTAACAATGACAATAAAGGTATATTCTATTCTATTCTATTCTATATGTTAATAAGAGAACCTTAAAGTCACATCGTAAGTGGACTGGGAGCCAGTGCAAGTTGGCCAATACAGGAGTAATATGCTCAAACTTTTTAGTCTTAGTCAAAAGTCTAGCTGCCGCATTCTGAACCAGCTGCAAACTTTTAATGCTAGACATCGGGAGACCAGGAAGCAAAACATTACAGTAATCAAGCCGAGAAACGAAACGCATGAATTAAAACCTCTGCATCTGATTAGGACAGCATCGAACGAATCTTCGCAATATTACGGAGGTGGTAGAAAGCTATTCTAGTAATATTTTTCACGTGTGACTGAAACGACAGATTAGGATCAAATATAACACCTAGATTTTTGACCGAGTCACTATGGGTGATATTACATTTGTCTAGGTTCAGGGTAGTGTTTGAAAACAAATGATGACAGTGAGCTGGACCAATAATCAACATTTCAGTTTTTTCTGGGTTAAGGCGTAAAAAATTATTTGACATCCATCTTTGAATCTCAGTAAGGCAATCCTCCAGATTTTTAAAACTTAAATGTCCAGTTTTTTCCAGTGGCACATACAGTTGAGTGTCATCTGCATAGCAATGGAAACTAATATTATACTTGCGGATAATGTCACCAAGCGGGATCATATAAATACTAAAAAGTAGGGGGCCAAGTACAGAGCCTTGAGGAACACCACAAGGGACATTAGATTGTTTAGAGGTCAGATTGCCATAGTTAACACATTGCATCCTGTCTGACAGGTAGGACCTAAACCACGAGAGTACAGTTCCTGAGATACCAATGCGTTCTAGACGAATCAATAATATGTTGTGGTCGACCGTATCAAAAGCAGCGCTGAGATCATGACATGTAACTAAATTGGGATTTTTATAAGGATGCCCTCTGACCATCAAGATGCTCATGAAAAAAAAAATCTCATCTCATTAGCCGTACCGCTTATCCTCATCTTCGGGCAGTGGGCAGGGGACACCCTGAACTGGCTGCCAGCCAATCGCAGGGCACACAGGGACAGACAACTCATTCGCTCATTCACACCTAGGGACAATTTGGACCAGCCAATTCACCTGAAATGCATGTTTTTGGAATGTGGGAGGAAACCGGAGTGCCCGGAGGAAACCCACGCAAGCACGGGGAGAACATACAAACTCCGCACAGAAAGTCTGTAGCTGGATTTGAACCCACGACAGGTTCCCATGACATGAACTGTGCCGCACAAGCGCTAACCACTGCGCCGCTGTGCTGCCCTGAAAAAAAATATGCCATATCAAATTGGTTATGTAATAACATGGATCTTGCTATTTTCATGGGTTGTGTATTTACTTTTAATTCCTAAAATACTAATCAAACTCTTTAGTTTGCAGAGAAGGTATTAAAAGGAGAAGATATCACCATCAAAACCTCAAAAAGTGAAGTCAACAAGTCGAGACTAGATATAGCAACTTATCTACTTCAGGAATCAGGTGAGTGTCTTTTTTACAATATCCAAAAATGAAACTAGCTATTATTCCAGGTCACTGTGTATGCTGAATGGTTTAAATCAGTGTGCTAGCTTTCTTACTCTTGACCCACAACCCATAGCCTTGGTATTTTTTTGCTGCTGTCATGCACTTTCCAGAAAACTTCTCAACATGTTTCCTAGTTTTTATTTTGTTTGTGTACTGTAATGCTAAATGTAATTCACCCTGGTCAATCCTGGAAGGTGGATTACCACTTGTGAGGTCCCTTCTCAAGGTTTCTCTTTTTCCCCACACTGAGGTTTTGAGTTGTTCCTTGCCTGCATGTTGGTTTAAGATCAGGTCATTGTGTCACTGTAATCCAGTGCAGTCCTTTCAGACATTTTTGTGATTAAGGGTGTCATAAATAAATATGACTTGACTTGACTGTTATTTGTTGTGTTATGTGTCAGCAAAGGTTTGGACCAGTGTAACGACCCTCTTTCATACATGACACAAGGTTTCACAATCTCTGGGTTTATTGCCTGCATTCAGTAAACAAAACAATACAAAAGTCAGGGGCCTCTGTTCACGACTGCAATTATCTTCAACGCTTACAAATTCACTTCAGCTACGGCAAGCAGACAACATGCGAGCACATTAATAATGAAATTTTGATAATAACAATGAACATAACTTTCCCACGTACCTGCATTCAGTAAACAAAACAATACAAAAGTCAGGGGCCTCTGTTCACGACTGCAATTATCTAAAATATTAAAGATACAAAAGAACGGGTCATCACTCAACAGGCCGCACCCTCGTGGTGTGTTTGCATCAAAACACGTTGCATCTTCATTTCAAGCTGTATTGCTTAACTTCTTATTTAGTGCTTTTTTAATATACATCATTTAGAACAACTTATATATCTTTATATACAAAAATAAAACAGCTCAAAATGTCTAGCAAAATATGCTTTATTTTATCCAACTGATATTGGGCACATCTTACCTTCAACGCTTACAAATTCACTTAAGCTACGGCAAGCGCTGAAGCCCATAAAGTGCCAAACGAAAAAAACAGTCGCAGACGCCCATGACTTAACAACTGAATGAGGTACCGGAATATTAACAGTAATACAACAAAAACACAGATTTGGTGAGAATTCAAAAAAACATTCAAAACAATCAAATTTCAACTCTGTTACACCAGGGTGTGGACTTTTCATTATTTTGTAGTCATTCTTGACCCTCCTTTGGAGTGCTTTGTTGACTACTTCCTGTTATTGTTATATCAGTCCTCACTTTATATTCCAAAAGGAAAAACTTTAGCATACAGCTCTACAGTCTTACATGAAAAATGCTTTGTTGCACATATATAACTGAACTTCCCAAAATGTACCTGGAATTAACATTCCAGGTCATCCAAGAATAGCTCGATAAAGTATATCAGAGGATAGGCTGTTTGTATTATTGTTGGATTTAAACTGTAAATAAATGATTCTACTGTTGCTTATTTTGTCAACTGTGTGCCATTCTGGTTTGTGTTTGTAGAAGGAGGAAACAGTATGTTCACTAAACAGCCGACACCTATCTGCAAACAGATAAGGGACCTCTCTGACCGCAGGCTGGCCTAGTTTCGTTTACTATAGATAACATCTTATCGTATAAACAGGTCTCAACTGTTTATTTTGTCACTCCCTTATGTAGACCTTATTTAAACTAGGGCCTTCCGAACACAATTAAATGGCAAGGAGAATGAGACTTTACATCTGTTGGGTTGAACCTGACAATTATGGGTAACTTTATTTGATGATACAATAATAATAATAATAATAATAATAATTTCCTTGTATTGTCATTCTTTGTAACAATGTACACAGAACGAAATGTCGATACACCTGACCCGTTGTAGCGAGCCAATGCAGCCGCATCTAGGCTACTGAGCTTATAGATTTAATTATATATATATATATTTATATATATATATATATAGATATATATACAGGGAGTGCAGAATTATTAGGCAAGTTGTATTTTTGAGGATTAATTTTATTATTGAACAACAACCATGTTCTTAATGAACCCAAAAGTCTCATTAATATCAAAGCTGAATATTTTGGAAGTTGGAGTGGGGCTTTTTTAGTTTTAGCTATTTTAGGAGGATATCTGTGTGTGCAGGTGACTATTACTGTGCATAATTATTAGGCAACTTAACAAAAAACAAATGTATACCCATTTCAATTATTTATTTTCATCAGGGAAACCAATATAACAGCTCAACATTCACAAATATACATTTCTGACATTCAAAAACAAAACAAAAACAAATCAGTGACCAATATAGCCACCTTTCTTTGCAAGGACACTCAAAAGCCTGCCATCCATGGATTCTGTCAGTGCTTTGATCTGTTCACGATCAACAATGCGTGCAGCAGCAACCACAGCCTCCCAGACACTGTTCAGAGAGGTGTACTGTTTTCCCTCCTTGTAAATCTCACATTTGATGAGGGACCACAGGTTCTCTATGGGGTTCAGATCAGGTGAACAAGGAGGCCATGTCATTAGTTTTTCTTCTTTTAGACCCTTTCTTGCCAGCCACGCTGTGGAGTACTTGGATGCGTGTGATGGAGCGTTGTCCTGCATGAAAATCATGTTTTTCTTGAAGGATGCGGACTTCTTCCTGTACCACTGCTTGAAGAAGGTGTCTTCCAGAAACTGGCAGTAGGACTGGGAGTTGAGCTTGAGTCCATCCTCAACCCGAAAAGGCCCCACAAGCTCATCTTTGATGATACCAGCCCATACCAGTACCCCACCTCCACCTTGCTGGCGTCTGAGGCGGACTGGAGCTCTCTGCCCTTTACCGATCCAGCCACGGGGCCCATCCATCTGGCCCATCAAGACTCACTCTCATTTCTTCAGTCCATAAAACCTTAGAAAAATCCGTCTTGAGATTTTTCTTGGCCCAGTCTTGACGTTTCAGCTTGTGTGTCTTGTTCAGTGGTGGTCGTTTTTCAGCCTTTCTTACCTTGGCCATGTCTCTGAGTATTGCACACCTTGTGCTTTTGGGCACTCCAGTGATGTTGCAGCTCTGAAATATGGCAAAACTGGTGGCAAGTGGCATCTTGGCAGTTGTACGCTTGACTTTTCTCAGTTCACGGGCAGTTATTTTGCGCCTTGGTTTTTCTACACGCTTCTTGCGACCCTGTTGACTATTTTGAATGTAATGCTTGATTGTTCGATGATCACGCTTCAGAAGCTTGGCAATTTTAAGAGTGCTGCATCCCTCTGCAAGATATCTCACTATTTTTGACTTTTCAGAGCCTGTCAAGTCCCTCTTCTGACCCATTTTGCCAAAGGAAAGGAAGTTGCCTAATAATTATGCACACCTGATATAGGGTGTTGATGTCATTAGACCACACCCCTTCTCATTACAGAGATGCACATCACCTGATATGCTTAATTGGTAGTAGGCTTTCGAGTCTATACAGCTTGGAGTAAGACAACATGCATAAAGAGGATGATGTGGTCAAAATACTCATTTGCCTAATAATTCTGCACTCCCTGTATATATATATATATATGTAACGGGTGTAATAATAACTTTTGTTTTATTGAAATTCCTGCTGAAATATGTGTATAGTTTTTGGTAAATGTCCTGCAATGCTGAGTCCAACAGTGCCATCTGCTGGTATGGGATGGGGTTTGGTTTTGGCTTCTAACATGTGATCAGGCGGCGGGGTTTGTTGTTAGTCTTACCAGAAAGCTACAAAGGTAAGACATATCTTTTGGTGCTCCACAAAATAAATTAATTTTAAACATTATAACCCCAGCTGACAAATCTCTCAACATGCACAGTGATGTGATCGATATTGTCAAGCTGTTTATGTTTATTTTCGTTTTGTTTCTGTTTACTAAAATGTAATTCCTCTTGTAGAGATCAAAGCCAGCAGAAAAGCTAATGTTGTGACTCATCCATTTGCAGGTAAATTGTACCCATTTTTATACTCATTATTGTTTTTATTCCTATTTTCTCATATACATTAAAAAAGGATGATGTTGGTTAAAATTCAGAGTAAAGAAAAACATGTTGAATTCATTGTAAACGTTAAAAATCCACTATACGATCTCTTGTTAAAAGTATCTTGTTAAAATGCAAAGATTTATAAATGTATTGTGATATTCTAAAATGTATTTTCTGTAAAGTGAAAAGAAAGCTCTTTGATATGCTTTGTTGTTAGTCTTACCAGAGAACTACAAAGAGATCAAAGAGATCAGACCCAGCAGAAAAAGCTAATGTTGTGACTCATTTAGTCTGTAGAAACTGTAATAATAAAAACCTCATCATCCAGTCCAGCGTGAATGTGGATCTTTGGTGGGACAGGTACACCGCGGTTACATATATATATATATATATATATATATATATATATATATATATATATATATATATATATATATGTATGTATGTATGTATGTATGTGTGTGTGTGTGTGTGTCTCCCTAATCAATTAATAAAAGGGTTAACATTTGTTACTGTAGTTTTTATTACACTACAGGCAGCTGAAAAGTTCCTACACGACACTCGACAATATAAAAATGTATGTTTTGGGGGGAAAAGTTAAACTGTATGGATCTTTACTCTTTGTCTTCACAGATGATCTCAGCAACGTGTGTCACAGTTGTGGGTCTGAGAGGTCTGCTGACCTACAATGGGTAAATATGTCAACACCACTAAATACAGTCATGTGAATTAATAGCAGGACACTGATAACATGAATGTGGAAATTGAACAGATGAGTTGTAGAAATGACAAATGATGTCAAATTATACCAGCATGTCTATGTGGTCATTAAATCAATCAATCAACCCAACATGTCACGAGGTGGAGTGGAAGGGGAGAGGGGTGACCGGACCGGAACGGAGGCAGGAGGCAGGAAGGGAGAACTCAATTGCGTGACGATCCAAAACTTTTATTCACCAAAATAAAAGTTGTCCAAAACTCTGGGACATGACAAAACAAACAGTTGTTTCTTCCAACTCAACTAAACAAGACAAGGCATAACAGACGGAAAATGTTTAAAACTAAAACAGGACAAGGCATAACAGACCGGGGAATGTGTAATGAGCCAGCGCCCGCCAAACCCACAACCCAGCCTTAAGTAGCAGACTAGCAATCAGCTGATCTGCTACAGCTTGCGTTCGGGGGCGCGGCAGACTGGTCGCCACGGCGACCGTGACACAACAAACAAGGTCAAACATGACACAGGGTGCAAAAAAAGGACTTGCCTATACACGGAAACAAGTAAACCTATTTTTTTTTTTCAAAGATTTGCTGTGACATCTGCGATCGATGGTTTCACCACGAGTGTGTCCAAAAGCCTCCAGTGGAAGAAGGATACCAATGCCCCGCATGTTCACCGTACATTTCAAGTGTTGATGTTTTTTAGACAGTGACATCTGTTTTTCTCCGGATATAAGATCTGCAACCTCAGGGTTAAAATAGTTTTGCACTTATTACATTACATGTACAAATTTTGCATTTTATATTGTAGATATTTTTTTAATTGTTCTTAAGCCTGCTTATTTGATGTTGATTTTTTTTTGCCTATTTATCTCGATAGTCTTTTGTTTTTTTTTTCTCTTTGAGGTCATTATTACATGTTTTACCCTGGAGTGCCATGTCCAATCTCGTTGCATACCATGTTTCCCAACGTCTATTCTATTGATGTTTGGATATCTACCTGATAGCGACATCTGATGCTTTTTTTTCGTGTTCAAGTTTGTGCTTTGCTTCCTTCAGAAAAGAGTTGACATAGTTTATTTGATGGATTTAAACTGTAAATATGTTATTCTACTGTTGCATTATCTTCTTTGCATACTGTGTGCCTTTCTTGCTTGTGTTTGAAGAAGGAGGAAACAGTATGTTCACTAAACAGCCGACACCTATCTGCGGCGAGATAAGGGACCTCTCTGACCGCAGGCTCGCCTAGTTTCGTTTACTATAGAATATGATAACATGTTATCGTATAAACAGGTCTCAACTGTTTATTTTGTCACTCCCCCTCCCTTTAGCAGAAGAGAGCTTATGTAAATAGGGCCTTCCGAACTCAATAAAAAGGCAAGGAGCATGAGACTTTTTTAGAGTGTCCAGTAGTCTGCATTATGTAGACTATGGCCATCCTTGCAAGTAAGTCAATATCATGTTCTCTGTGTCTTTTTTGTATAAAGGTTTTGTTTACATCTGTTGGGTTAAACCTGACATTATTCCTTCAAATAAACATTACTATTCTCACACTGCTTATTTCTTCCTTGCCTATTTGCAGTCTTTTAACGAAGACAATCACATGTTTTTTTCCCGTATAAAATGTCCCTTTGAATTTCATAAAACAATTTAAGTAAAAATGATTGGAGATTGGACCATATGGTTATTAATGATATACATAACTCTTCCCTGGTTAATCAACATTATAATCCTTGCTTGATGGGTTTTATGCGACCAAAAACGCACCCCCCCCCTTAAAACAGGTTCAGTTGCATCCAGCAAGCTGTGCTTTTCACTGTGAGGATATGGGCCCACCACGAGTAATCAGGGTAAATGTCATGGACCTGTGACCTTCATAGCCAGAGATGGATGGGGGGTGCATTTCTCGGCAGGCAAAAACGCACCCCCCTTAAAACAGGTTCAGTTGCATCCAGCGAGCTGTGCTTTTCACTGTGAGGATATGGGCCCACCACGAGTAATCAGGGTAAATGTCATGGACCTGTGACCTTCATAGCCAGAGATGGATGGGGGGTGCATTTCTCGGCAGGCAAAAACGCACCCCCCTTAAAACAGGTTCAGTTGCATCCAGCGAGCTGTGCTTTTCACTGTGAGGATATGGGCCCACCACGAGTAATCAGGGTAAATGTCATGGACCTGTGACCTTCATAGCCAGAGATAAATGGGGGTTGCATTTCTCGGCAGGCAAAAACGCACCCCCCTTAAAACAGACCAGCATTGTTTACATTTGTTAGGTTGACGTCGGATCATTTGTACTAGAAAAACAAATGTCACCGTTTCTGTGACAATATTAGGCACACGATGATCTGTTTATTCAAGTCAAACACAAAATACAATTATCGACGGGTTACGTTTGACTGTGAGAAGAAATCAAACACGTTCGTCTCCCGTTTATCTGTTGATGGTTCTCATTAGCTACACCGCTTATCCTGGTTGGACACTTCGTTTCAGCATAATCAGCTTTATGGTAGCGTGCATAACAGTTTAAATACGAGCGATTTGAGTCGGAAAGGGAGGGAGGGATTTTTAAGGGTTATTGTTCTATCTTCGTTATTCATTATCCATTATCCGTTATCGGTCAGTTCATAATACGCTACAAAGCCAAGACGCCGGGACACTTACACTCAGCCAAAAGGCCGAGCTAAGGTCCTAGCCCCAAAGCCTTGCTGCGATCATTGCGAATGCACCGCTCCCGGAAAGACTGCAATACTGGGCAAATGCGTGGAGTGGACAGAGCAAGCTCTTATTCCATCTCCGGGTTGCAAAACAGTCACATGCCGATACTTCTAGATTCCCATAAAGGCAAAATAAACACGTTACCTGCTCAAAAGTGGTTTATATACGGTGTGCATTACCGTTCGATTACGTTCACAACAAATACAAAGAAGAAATGGTTTAAGTTGTATTACATTCTCAACAAATGCAAGACGAAGTGGTCTGGGATATATGTTCGCCCTTACATACCCGAAAAGTGATGTAAAAGTGAGATAAAACGAGGTCAAAGTGGTTGTAGTAACCGGAGTGACGTGTGCGCGCTCCTGCGACAGGGGATGCAATTCTCGGTGGGGATGCAATTCTCGGCATAACAAGTGTTATAGCAGAACATTCGGCTGAAAATTCAGCGTTTAGGAGTCGGAGATAAACACGATTTCAAATGTGTCAAAATCAAAGGAAGGATCGTGCATGTTAAGTGTAATTGATGTCCCGGGGCAAAACTTTGGTCGACATCTGTGGCAAGCGATTCAATCTGTCGCATTAGTGATGGAAGAGTAACTGATGTTCTCATGTGTCTCGGGTTCTTAGATCCAACTACAATTTTAAACAGACATTGTTGTGTCTTTTATTGCTGAACTGTTTACTTTTGTTGGGAATCGAATATTGGAAGTACAGTAGCATATGTCTACTAGACCAGTTGTCTCCGATTGTGAGAGATGGATTTCATTTATTAAACTCACTTGTTTACTGCTGATTTTTATGTTGTATTGATTACCTTTTATTGGTATTGCACTTCTAGGGAGATGCAACAAATATGACCACATTGCATGATGCTACTAACGGTCTGTTCTTTATTAAACTGGCTCGAATACCACGATTGGCTTTGCGCACGTTCACCAGGCTTTGGTTTCAATACACACCGTAAATGTGTATATATCTAGGTTGGGAATTGATTGGCTAACCAATGTGTCAATCCACGTTTAAATTGGTCACTATTGGCTTTTGTTTCCTTTTCCTTTGTTGACATTAAGGACCTCATAACAAGTGCTTCAAACGTTTTAAAAACGGTATGGGTACTAGGAGTAAATGTCAACTTACCTTCCGATATAAGAGCAACGCCTCCACCTTTTTGCATGGTCATGCCAAACAATATTCAAAACCAATAGTGCTCCATGAAATACTACAAAAACATTTTTTTTGTTTATAGCTGCTATATTTTCAAGTTTTGTGTGTTTTATTTCTATTTTTTAATTGAACATTTCTTCATTCCAAACAAAACGGGTATGAAACAGCCAAACTATAGAGGTCTCTGAGCTTTGTGCTAAAAATAGTAACACGGCTTTGTGCCGCCATTTCGGAAGTCAGTCGATGACAAGCGGTGATAGCGAGAGGAGCAAATATTGACTCAGTTTGTCTATTTATTTACTCAACTAGCTTTGTTTGTGTACGGATTTTGTCCATCAACACTATGGAAAACTACGTGGAGAGTTTAGACAAGCAAGCACGCGAGCGGTACGCTGCGAAGTTGCATTTCATGGGACAATTGGATCCCTACAAAATTCAAAACAAGCACTGGAAGTCTGATCCCGATTTGTTGCCGTGTGTGACTTACATCGAACTTTTTAACTATCTTATTTTCCACCCGAGTCCTGTTGGAGAAATTGGAGGTTCGATAATCGAGAGAAAAGTCTTCTCATATGTGGATAAGGAAAAATGGACAGGAGCCAGCCTCGTTCGGAGGGAGATGTCACTTTATTGATGCGTCAATGAAGATCTCAGAGAGCTGGGAACATGACAATGTATTTAAAGCTGGTAGTGACGATTAGGCTTCGATTGAGTACACCCCAAAAGGCGGTCCTGTATCACGTATCAAGTTCAGAGCGTCCCGTCCCTTGCACGCTATCTTCAAGGAAACTTAATGTCTGCCAAGAGTATCTTCAAGGATGTCTACCCGACCTTTTCCCACAACTGTAAGCAAGTCTTTCTAAATTTCTACATGTATGCAAATCTATTCTACAAATGCAAGTGTATTTACCACAACAGTCCCTTTTGTGAACTGAAGGATTTTCAAAATTACAAAAGTATGGAAGCCTAGACAGAGAACAACCCGGGAAAGGCAACGCTTCTCCGAACGGCGCACCGGTGGCTAAGTTAGCTTAGCTTTCGGGGGCTTTAAATCCTCTATTGACGCGAGTTGACTGAGGAAAGGAGACTCTCTTTCCCTGAAACCGCGTTGAATTTCTCCGCCAAAATAGTGTACGAATGACAAACGGAGTTTTGTTCGGTTTTTAAATGTCCTACCTCACATGTATGTTATAAAAGTAGTTTGGGGTTGTCGAGCTGTTGTCATGAAGTACACATGTCCCATAACCTTTATAAAATTTATTTCTACATCATAAATAATTCAACTTACCAGTCAGAAAGTGGTCAGAACAAACACGAACACAGTCAAGCTTTGGCAAATTCGACCGGTTGATAGCTGCCAGCCACATTCGTCTTCGCCGTTCGCTTTTCTCCTGAGCTTCAATCCCCTGATCGTAAACACACTCCGGAAGTCTAAAGAAGCCCTTCCCACCCTTTTCCCCTCGGCTACAACAGCCGACAATAATGCACGTATTTGGCATTACAATGTAGAATCTAACTGGTTCGCTGAACAATAACAATGACGTGAAAAGCTTTGTTGACTTCCAAAATGCCCGCTAGCAATGCATTGTGGGTAATCTTAGGACCTCAAAGCCCTCTATACAGAGTCATTGTCAAGTTTAAAGGAACAGAAAATGCTGAAGAAATATGGAGAAAAGGAAAGTATATGAATAGGTAAAGTAAAAAGAAAAATAATACATATAATCCAATACAGGGGGAGATTCTTAAGTATATTGTATATATTTGGGACATTGGGAGTGTTCGTCCAATTTAACAGACTAAACCGAAAACATATTCACTGACAAAAATCTGACAAAAAGGTTCAGGATCTTTCATATTTTTTGGTGGATGAAAATGATTTCACTATTGTAGAATTGGACACGAGAAAAACATATCATCCGTGATTTCAATATCAATATTGCAAAATGAACAGTCATAAAATTTCCCTCCCTCTTTCTCAAATTTCTTTATATCTCTTTTTCTTTCTCTTTAATCTACAAGTCCGGCCCCCGACAGAATGTTTGTTCTATCGTGTGGCCCCCGAGTTGAAATGAGTTGGACACGCCTGATTTAAAGGGAAAAAAACAATTCGCTGTGAGACTGGCTCACAAAAAAACGCATACAAAGACGTTTGCGCTTTGCATATCGTTTTTTAAAGATTCCATGTCAGAAAACTGTTGCAATGCTCAGTATGCAGTCACAATGAAATGTTTTATATAAAAAAAAAATAATAATAATACTGCGTAAAAATGTTTTAAAACTCTTTTGTGAGGCAAAAGTTGTTGAGTTGTAGCTCCGCCCACTTTCTTAGTCCTTCCGGGTCACACTTAGCTTGTTTTGGACCACGCGGCGTTCCGCTCCAACTGCGTCAAATATAATTCCATTTAACGGCATTTAACTCTGCAAAAGAGTTAATTGTGAGATTTAAAGGTGTCTAAAAATGTGCGAGGGATGGAATGGACGTTTCAAAGAGGAGCTTGAAGAAGAGAACGAGCGTGATGCGCGACGGCTAACTCAAGTTAGCATTAGCAAACAGCTACAAGAAGCAGGTTGTTCATTTTAGTTTTCATAACATCTTTATTGTCTTATTTTACACTCCCTAGGTAGATTTCCCTTATGTATACAGTGGCGGTTCTGCATTAAATTTCTCCCTGTGCCAAACCTCCCCTGTAACCCCCCCCCTTTTTTCCCCCTAGACCAGGGGTGACAAACTCATTTGAACTCGGGGCCAAACAAATATTCCGTCGGGGCCGGACTAGTAGATTCAAGAGAAAGAAAAAGAGAGATAAAGAAAGAAGAGAGAGGGAGGGAGAGAGCGTGAGAAACAAAAGATAAAAATCGTGAGAGAGGGGTAAAGGAAAGGGAGAGGAAGAAAGAAATCCAAAAAGAAATAAAAAGACAGGAGGAGAGAAAAGAGAAAAGAAAGCGTGAAGACTAAGAAGAGAGAAAGAAGGAAAAAATGAAGTTAGAGCAAAATAAGTTTAAAAGACACATAGAGGGAAAGAGACAAAGAGCAACAAAGTAAGAGAAAAAGAGAGACACAGAGAGTGAAAGAGACAGAGTGGGAGAAAAGGGGTGGAAGAGAGAGAGATAAATAAATATATGTACAGTGTCTTTGTGAGAGGCACCTGGCTTTGGCAACATCAAGTGGACATATTTCAACCTGCAGCTTGTTTTTCTCTTGCGCTTCTCAGAGTGTGTCTCGCGGGCCGGATTCATTCCCTTAGCGGGCCTGATATGGCCCGCGGGCCGCCTGTTTGACACCTGTGCCATAGACAAATAACACAATTAAAAGAGGTGGATATATTTCTCAATTGCACAAACACTTATATATCAAATACACTATATATATATATATATATATATATATATATATAATGGTAGAATTATAAAAACATGCTTAAAATTTACAGTAGCTTGCGAAACTATTGGTCCCCCTTGAACTTTTGCCAGATTTCAGACTTCAAACATCAAGAAATAAAACTCATTTCTTGTGAAGCATCAACACTAAGTGGGACACCATCACGAAGGTGGGACACACTTTATTGGATATTTTCAACTTTTTTAACGAATGAAAATGAAAAAGTGTGCGCAAAAGGATTTTGCCCCATTGCGTTAGTACTTTGTAGCGCCACCTTTGGCTGGGATGACAGCTGCAAGTCGCTCGGGGTATATCTCTGGCAGTTTTGCGAATGGAGAAACTGATATTTAGGCCCATTCCTCCTTGCAACACAGCTCGAGCTCAGTGAGGTTGGATGAAAAGTGTTTGTGAACAGCAGTTTTCAGTTCTTTCCACAGATTCCCAATCGGATTGAGGTCTGGACTTTGACTTGGCCATGTTTTTGGTGAACCATTCCGTCGTCGCTTTTGCTTTATGTTTTGGATCATTGTCTTGCTGTAAGACAAATCTCCGTCCCAGTCTCCATCAGGTTTTCTTCCAGAATGGTCCTGTGTTTGGCTCCATCCATCTTCCCATCAATTTGAAGCGTCTTCCAGGTCCCTGCTGAAGAAAAGCAGAGCCAAACCATGATGCTACCACCATGTTTGGACACATACTAAGGGATGGGCAGGGCACCCGTATGACGCGGCAGGGGTAAACCAGTGAAAACTGTCGGGCCCTGCTGTGGAATAAAAGAGTGTGTTGTGTCACCCTGACCCGAGTGACATGGTTCAAAAATGTTTGTGTGTGTTTTTTGCTAATTTTTTAAATTTATTTGTATTATTTTTGTTATCGTATGTGTTTGTCTTGCTGTCGGTCACCCCTCTCGAGGGATACGACCGAGGTAGACAGAGAGATTGATATTCATGACGCAGCTGTGAGAAGGTGGAATCCATTTGCTTGGCGTCAAGACCTCATCAAATAATATTCAAACTTGCATTTTAATAAAACCGAAGGGTAAACGAGAAGAATTGATGTTGAAAAGATACTTCCCGGTTGTTCCATGTTCAGTATTTGTTTGGTGAGAAATGATGTTTGAATATAAGAGAGCAAGAAAGGAAAGGAAGACCTTTTTCTCAATATTGTAAATATCAGCTAAGAAGAATCGTGGAAGGGAAAGATGTTCCATATACAATCAGGATATTTCAAGCCAATTTATTTTAAATCAACAAATTGTAATCCCGGTTTGACGTAAACATTAGCAATAAGAGATTTTTGAACGTGGAAAATTGCACAGCAGCCTTTCAATAAACATGGAATAAAAGGCTTTTAGGCAAAAGATAAAATAAAAAATACCATATTCCGGTGGCATTTGGTAATTATTTATTATGTATTATTACTTTTTTTTTCAGGAATTCTG
This sequence comes from Urocampus carinirostris, assembly GCF_059441175.1. Taxonomy (NCBI): domain Eukaryota; kingdom Metazoa; phylum Chordata; class Actinopteri; order Syngnathiformes; family Syngnathidae; genus Urocampus; species Urocampus carinirostris. The sequence goes on along the minus strand of NC_142349.1, from coordinate 76,046,913 downwards.
GAAGGCACCAATTCTTTTGCTGTAAAAAAAAATACATTTTTTTGGGTTGAATAGAGATTTGACACGTTCATGTGTGTCTTGTGTCCTGCAGAGATCAGCAAAGAGGAGAATCTTCCTTGGCAACAGGAGACAAAGTTGCCTGCCATCAAAAAAGAGGATTCGGAGCCTGAAGACGTCAAAAAGGAGAAAGTCGATTTGGAGCCCGATCGAGTTAAAAAGGAGGAAGATGAGTTTTTAGAGACAATTTACATTAAAAAGGAGGAAGACATTTTTGAGATTGATCTCGTTAAAAAGGAGGAGAAAGAGTTCCAGTATTTTGACCTTAGAGAGGAGGAAGATTTGAGAGAGATTGAAGTGACCGGGGTCCGTTTAACCTCCGAAGATCAACATGAAGAGAACAAGGAGAAGGTGTCTCCCGGGACCACAGATGACGAGGACACGTCCGACTCCGCACACAACGATGGCGACAAATCGTCGGAAGGTGATAACGCAAATCACAGTCCGCATTGTGAGAAATGGTTTAGGCGCAAAGATCATCTCAAATATCACATCGCTGTCCACACTGGTGAAAAACCCTTTTCCTGCTCAGTGTGCGGTCAAAAATTTACCCGTAGAGGTACCTTGAAAATCCACATCAGAACTCACACTGGCGAGAAACCTTTTGTATGCTCAGTTTGTGGTCAGAAATTCAGCCACAAATTAAGTTGGAAAAACCACACAGGAACCCACCCCGGTGAAAAACTTTTTTCCTGCTCGATTTGCGGTCAAGAATTCGGCTGCAAAGGAAGTTTGAAAAACCACAGAAAAACGCACACTGGTGAAAAACATTTTGCTTGCTCAGTTTGTGGTCAAAAGTTTACCCAGAAATCAAACTTGAAAATCCACTTGAGGACCCACACTGGGGAGAAACCTTTTACATGCTCAATTTGCAGTCAAAAATTCAGCCAAAAAGGACATCTGAAAAGCCACGCAAGAACCCACAATGGTGAAAAACCTTTTGACTGCTCAGTTTGTGGTCAAAGATTCACGCAGAAATCAAACTTAAAAATCCACTCAAGAACCCACATTGGTGCAAAACCTTTTGCATGCTCAATTTGTGGTAAAAAATTCAGCCAAAAAGGAAATTTGAAAAGCCACAGAAGAACCCACAATGGTGGAAAACCTTTTGCTTGCCCGGATTGTGGTCAAAAATTCACCCAAAAGGGAAGTCTGAAAAGCCACGCCAGAACCCACACTGGTGAAAAACCTTCGGCCTGGTCAGTCTGTGGTCATAGAAATTCAGACGTAGAGGAAGCTTAAACATCGAAAAACGTTTTTCTCGTTCTGTTTGCGGTCAAACATTCTCTGGTCAGGTTATATTTCAGAGTTACGAGTGTGCTGTTGAGAATAGCAGTCATTGCTGTGGTGCAGCTTGTATCTTTCTTAAAGTGATTATATGAAATGAAATTATGAATGACATTGATTGACTGTAGCTCCTTGGTTCAAATTTTGACTTATCTTCAATAATTTCAATTTCTCTTGTAGGCACGTGTTTATATATTTTTAGAATTTTTGTAGTTCATTTAATCGAGAGGGCCACTTTACAGGGAAGTGTTGTAAGTGCAGCCTGTTGAGACTCCTTGTGATTAAGGGCTATACCAATAAACTTGACTATTGAACGAAATTGGAATCAAGAAATCTAGCCTAACTGAATAAGCGCAGCTTGCTCTATTCTGGCTTAATGAATTGCACGGAGGAAAGGGCGTGGCTATGTCAAAACAACTGTAGATAGTTGGGATAAATGCACCTTCACTGAATCATCAAACCGAACCCCAGGATCCAGCTGAGAATCCCCGATCGTAAAGTGGAAAAGCGTCGCCTATGATCTTTTACGGCCTCTGAACTACAGCTACTGATGAAGTTTTATGAACTTTTGAAAAAAATGGTTACACGAGCACCTGCATTACATTTGACAAGTCATCGGGATGGAAAAATCGCCCGCAGGTGGGGAATAAAAATCACCACAGTAACTGGGCCAGGCTAATTTTAACTTGATTTGATGTATGCTTTTTAAGTGGTGTGGTACCTGTTGATTGGTGTAGTGCATGTGTGGTGCCATTGTATAAGGGTAGAGGTGATAAGTATAAATGTAACAATTTGAGAGGTATGAGTTTGTTGTCCGTGTAAGCTGTATGGAAGGGTCTTGATTAAGAGAGTGAGAGGAAGAACAAATGAGGTGATGATGGAGGAGCAGAGTGGTTTCAGGAAAGGGAGAGGATGTGTATATCTGCTGTTTGCAGTACGACAAGTTCTCTGCACTATCAGTGTTATTGTTACTGTATAGTGACTTGTTTACCTGACTGCCCATTTTGCACATCTGATTAGCTGCTCCTCCAGCACTCTTTGCACTACTGTATAATACTATACATAGCCATAATTATTTAGTATATTATTAGTACTTCAATACTCCAACTTAATACATTTTATTTATATCCGTACATTCAAGGAAACTGCGGGTCAGATGTATCAACATTTCGTTCTTTATACGCGTGTACTAGAATGACAATAAAGTAGATCTAAATCTAAAAAAGTGTGTGAGAAATATTTTGCAAAATGTAAAGATGTTTATTTGGCTTTCATGGACTTGGAAAAGGCGTCTGACAGAGTTGATAGAGAGGCGTTGTGGCAAGTGATGGTAATGTATGGAGTGGGTGCAAAGTTGTTGGAAGCATTGAAGAGTTTTTATATGAACAGCAGAGCATGTGTAAGAGTAGGGAGTGAGACAAGTGAGTGGTTCCCTGTGGTGTGAGGCACGGGTGTGTGATGTCATCGTGGCTGTTTAATGTGTACATGGATGGTGTTGTGAGAGGTGAATGCAGAGTATTTGGCAGAGGTGAAGAGATGATGGATGACAGTGGAACAATGTGGCAGGTAAGTCAGTTGTTTGCAGATGACACAGCGCTCGTGGCTGATTCTGAGAAGACAATGAGAAGGTTGGTAACAGAGTTTGGAAGAGTATGTTATGTGTTAATGTTGGGAAGAGTAAGGTGATGAAGTGTTTACGCCATGTCGTGGTCATGGCGTTGGAAATGAGGTTGAATGGACGGGTACTGGAAGAAGTTGAAAGCTTTAGGTACTTGGGATGTGATGTTGCTGCAGTTGTTGTTGATCGCTTCAAGTCGTCTAAAGATGATCTTTAGGAACGACATGGAACGCTTCGGTTGTGTTACGAGTTCCGATCCAACTGCCCATCGTTGACGGTCCGCGATGAAGGCTGGGCAATCAACCCAAAGGTGTTCGGCCGATTCCTCGCTCTCCCCACAAAGTCGACAGATGTCGGTGGCCGACTTGCGGAGAAGGAATTGCCAGCGTCGAAGCAGCTGATGGTGGCCGCTCCGAAAGCGGATGAGGTCTGTGCGTTCAGCTTTGGGCAGTTGTCCCGAAGCGTTCGTGTAGCGGGTGGGAGACGCATTCGTCGGCCATGTGGCCGTCCACAGGACACCACGTGGGTGTCGCGTTCCTTGTCCTGGTGTTGCTGGAGTTGGTGGAATGGATTGTAAGGTATTGCACAGCGTGAATCAAGGAAGCAAGGTTTTGGTTGCTCTGAGAAGAGTGATGAGCAACAAGAGTATGGATATTAAGAGGCGACTGTATGAGAGTGTGATTGTGCCGACTGTGTTGTATGGTGCAGAGACTTGGAGCCTGAACGCAGATTTGAGAAACAAGAACAAGACGGTCACAAAATAATCTATTTATTGGAAGTCGAAATAAAGACATATTTTGGATTTGCTGATGCAACACAATGACACAAGGCTCTTTGAGTACTTATTCATATTACACATTGCAGAGAAGAAAAAAAATCAAAATTCAATGACATAAAGTTTGATATGGCAAACAAACATATTACATTGCAGGAATGAGGTTGCGGTCAAGACAAGGGGCGGCAGTGGATAAGGAGGTAGAGCGATCGTCTTGGGATCAAGAGATCGCAGTTCGAATCCCGGCTCCTCCGTGTTACATGTCGAAGTGTCCTTGGGTAAGACACTGAACCCCAATAAGCAGGTTAGCGCCTTACATGGCTGCTAGGCCGCTATTGGGAAATGAAGCACATTGTAAAGCGCTTTGGGAAGTCTTGACTTGAAAAGCGCTATAGAAATGCAGATCATTTCATTTCAACACACAAAAGCGGATGAGTTCACTGAAACCGAATACTTCAAAACAAGTGCTGATGGGAATACCTTAAGTTTAATTTCTGTCCACCTTTCTCCAATACTGTAAATTTAAAAAAACCCAAAAGCAAATAAATCAAATACACAAATGAACTCACGACATTCTGATTATTGAACAAATCTAAATGTAAGGAATTGCATTTGATCGAAAACAAACCTCGGCTCAAGTTCAAAGAACATCCAGTCAAGAATTCACTATTCGAATATAAATGTGATTTAAGATAAATATATTCACATAAAGACACGCTTTGATTACAGGAATATATATTATATTGTCGATTCATACAGTCGCATATGAAAAAGAACATCCTGGTATCACAAGAAACCAAGAGAACTGGTTAAGCAGGGATTACAAGTAAGATCTTGGGCCCAGAGCCAGGCCCGAACCCTTAAAACCCTTAAAATGTCAATCATTAGGTCGGGCCATTTTGTGTTTACTTTCGCGGAAAATTAAAGTTTTGGGTTTATCCCGGGCACGATTTGTCAAATCCAGTTAATCCGTCGGGTTCGGGTTTATATTGCAGCTGGTCAGGTCAGGCTGAATTTTTTAGGCCTGACCTTAACTCTAGCAGGGATAGATTTGTTAACTTGCTTGAGTTTCAGCCTCGACATCATGAGCTGATATTCAGCGGCTGTAAAAGATCAAGGGCGACACTTTTCCATTTTTCGATCCGTGATTCAGAGATGGTACGTACAACCCGTTAAGCCAGCTTATATCAAGCTGACCCCCGGAAAAGACGCCATCTTGATTCAGTCAATCCAAAATGTAAAACGTGTGTATGCAGGAGCCACAAAACTGAGCAGGCAAAAAGTTTTTCAGCAGTGGCTCATGAAGTAGAATAGAATAAAATAGAATATACCTTTATTGTCATTGTTACAAAATGGGTTAACATATTGTGACAACGAAATTGGGCATGACACTCCAGTTTTACACATTCAGTGAGGTATGAGCAAGAAGATAAAGGAACAGAGAAGATAATGTTATAAAACAAGCAGAGGTAGTCTTGGGATCAAGAGATCGCAGTTCGAATCCCTGCTCCTCCGTGTTGCAAGTCAAAGTATCCTTAGGTAAGACACTGAACCCTAATACCCCCAATAAGCAGGTTAGCCTCTTACATGGCTGCAATACAAGGCCGCTATTGGCAAATGTGGAGCACATTGTAAAGCGCTTTGGGAAGTCATTGACATGAAAAGCGTTAAAGAAATGCAGATCATTTAATTTCAATTCATTTCACCAGTGTGGATCCTTGCATGTTTCTTTAAGTAATCTTTCAGGCTGAATTTTTTACAACAAACTGAACAAATAAAAGGTTTTTCACCAGTGTGGGTTCTGGTATGTCTATTCATATGTCCTTTCTGTCTGAATTTTGGGCCGCAAACTGTGCAGGCAAAAGGTTTTTCACCAGTGTGGGTTCTGACGTGGCTTTTCAAATTTGCTGTTTGGGTGAATCTTTGACCACACACTGAGCAGGCAAAAGGTTTTTCACCAGTGTGGGATATTGCATGCATCTTTACGCTTATTTTCTGGTTGAATATTTGACCACACACCGAGCAGGCAAAAGGTTTTTCACCAGTGTGGATTCTGGCGTGGATTTTCAAATTTGCTTTTTCGGTGAATTTTTGACCACACACTGAGCAGGCAAAAGGTTTTTCACCAGTGTGGATTCTGGCGTGGCTTTTCAAACTTTTTTTTTGGTTGAATTTTTGACCACACACTGAGCAGGCAAAAGGTTTTTCACCAGTGTGGGTTCTTAGGTGAGTTTTTAAGTCCACTTTCTGGCTGCATTTTTGACCACAAACTGAGCAGGCAAAAGGTTTTTCACCAGTGTGGATTTTTGCGTGGCTTTTCAAATGTCCTTTTTGGGTGAATCTTTGACCACAAACTGAGCAGGCAAAAGGTTTTTCACCAGTGTGGACTCTGGCGTGGCTTTCCAAATGTCCTTTTTGGATGAATCTTTGATCACAAACTGAGCAGGCAAAAGGTTTTTCACCAGTGTGGACAGCGATGTGATATCTGAGATGATCCTTGCGCCTAAATGTTTTCTCACAATGCGGACATTTGAGATATTTGTTATCGCCTTCCGACTGTTCGTTGCTATAGTCGTGTGCAGAGTCGGACGTGTTGTCGTCATCTGATGTCCCGGAGCTTCTGCTTGGAGACACCTTTTCCTTGTTCTCTTCATGGTGTTCCTCTGAGGTGAAACTGGCCCCAGTCACCGGAAAATCCTTCAAATCTTCCTCCTTTTTAATGTGAATAGGCTCCAACTCGTCCTCCTCCATTTTGACGTCAACCGTGTCTAAATACTCGTCTTCCTCCTTTTTAACGCGAGGCAATGGTTTCTCCGCTTGCCCAGGAAGATACTCTTGAGTGACATCTGCAGGACATAAACCACACAGTTTTTCTAAATCTCAAATATTCACACACACACAAATATATTTTTATAGCAAAGGTATCGCTACAAAAATCCTTTCAGCATTTCTATCCCTCCAAAATAATACTGCTCTGTCCTGCAATGATTATATGTAAAAAAATGTATGGTTGTATTTTGCAGGGTCATACTGGAAATGCAGAAAATTGGGTTTTCGGGACAGAAGACTGCTATCATGCCATCAGACTGCCAAATAACAGGAATGTTAAAGCACTTCATCCAGAATGGAAGGATTTTTTTGAAAGCACAACAGAAAAATTCAAGCATGTTCCCAGATTTCAAGCACCCGCCAAACCCTGCGTTATACATTTTCCCCTCGGGCATGTTTATTTGATTTTTTTTAATTTAGCATCATAAAAAAAGGAAAACAATCCAGGGATGGCGCCATCTGGTGGGTTCACGTGGTTCTACTATTCCACACGTTGTTAGCGTAGCATAGTTTAGCCCACTTGTTATTCACCTCCAGAGCGACTCGAAGGCCGACTAAGAAAATCCAGTGGTGTGAACAATTAGGTTTCAAATGTATTACCAGAATATTTAATCCATACTTTTCAAAAGCCTACCAAGTATTTGAAGAAGAAATGACGCCGCCATTTTACGTTTATTCCGCACAAAAGTGCATACATTGAGAAGGAATGGCGACTCCAACTCTCAACTTTTTAATTCAGCCTTTGATTTAATTCGACTGCAAGGTTAATTCCTATTTCGTCAACACGCGCGTATATTTGATCAGACACATATGGTGCAATGGACTCGAGGATCCCAAAATAAGAAAATAAATCGTTCTAGAAATGAAAGGGACCAACCTGCTCTGTTCAACACAACTCGTAGCTGCTTGCTAAAGCTAATTTGGTTTAGCCGTCGGTCTTCTCGCTTGTTGTCATCTTGAAGCTCCTCTTTCAAATTTCCTTTTCCCCTCTCGCACATTTTAGCCACCTTTAAAACTCTTGTACAGAGTTAACTGCAGTTAGATTGAGTTGAATTCTGCGCACGATAGCAGCAGAACGCCACAAGGCCACAAACAATGGCAGCAGTGATGTGTTTTTCAATCTTCTTCTCCGATGTCTTCCATCTCTTTGGCGCATTAGCGCCCTCTAGCATCACATCCTCGTCACTGTTCCATTGTAGCGTCTTTGGTGAACGAAACGGGTATATGAGCCGACCCCCTTCCAAATGCTCTCTCTGTATATATATGTGTAACCGCGGTGTACTTGTCCCACCAAAGATCCACATTCACGCTGGACTGGATGATGAGGTTTTTATTACAGTTACTGCAAATTAATGAGTCACAACATTAGCTATTCTGCTGGCTTTGATCTCTTTGATCTCAGTAGCAGCTCTCTCTGGAAGCTGGCCAAAGAAGCATGTCAGAGAGCTTTCTTTTCAATTTACATAGAATAGATTTTAGAATATAACAATACATTTTTACATCCATTTTAACAAGATACTTTTAACAGGAGATCGTATAGTGGATTTTTAACATTTACGATGAATTCAACATATTTTCTTTGGTCTGAATTTTAACCAACATCGTCCTTTTTAATGTATATGAGAAAATAGAAATAAAAACCATAATGAGTATAAAAACAGGTACAATTTACCTGCAAATGAATGAGTCACAACATTGGCATTTCTGCTGGCTTTGATCTCTTTGATCTCTACAAGAGGAATTACATTTTAGTAAACAGAAACAAAACGAAAATAAACATAAACAGCTTGACAATATCAATCACATCACTGTGCATGTTGAGAGATTTGTCAGCTGGGGTTATAATGTTTAAAATTAACTTCTTTTGTGTAGCACCAAAAAAATGTGTCTTACCAGTAGCAGCTCTCTCTGGAAACTGCCAACAAACCCCGCCTCCCGGTCACATGTTGGAAGCCAAAACCAAACCCCACCCCATACCAGCAGGTGGCACTGTTGGGCTCATCATTGCAGGACTCTTACCAAAAACTATACACATATTTCAGCAGGAATTTCAATAAAACAAAAGTTATTATTACACCCGTTACATATATATATCTCATCTCATCTCATTAGCTGCACCGCTTATCATCAGTAGGGTCGCGGGGGTGCTGGAGCCCATCCCAGCAATCATTGGGCAGTGGGCAGGGACACCCTGAACTGGTTGCCAGCCAATCGCAGGGCACACAGGGACAGACAACTCACTCGCTCATTCACACCTAGGGACAATTTAGACCAGCCAATTCACCTGAAATGCATGTCTTTTGAATGTGGGAGGAAACCGGAGTGCCCGGAGGAAACCCACGCAAGCACGGGGAGAACATACAAACTCCGCACGGTAAGGCCGGGAGCTGGATTTGAACCCAGGCAGGAGGTTCCCACGACCTCAGAACTGTGCTGCACACGCGCTAACCACTGCGCCGCCGTGCTGCCTGCACCTTATATATATGGATCAATATTAAATCGCAAAGTCTGCAACTAAAGCAAGCAGCTGCCGACTAGATTTCCCCCCTTAGGTGAAGGAGTCCGCGTATGCTGGGATTGATATTTTTTATAGATGGTAGGGCGCCCGCTCCGAGACTGGGAGGTTGTGGTTCAAGCCTCGGCCGAGTCATATCTAAGACTTCCAACATTGGTACTCATTGCCTCCCTGCTTGGCGCTCGGCATTAAGGGTAAGAATTGGGGGGTTTGCTCACCGAATGACTCCCAACACAGCAGTTGGGTCTAAAATGGCGGCGCCGATCGAAGGCGTCGAGTCATATCGATAGCTTCGCTTGACAAAATGATTTCCGGTAGATATCATGTTGATGGTTGATACTGGCTGAATAATAATAAATAAATAAAATAAAACAATCTAATGTCCCTTGTGGTGTTCCTCAAGGCTCTGTACTTGGCCCCCTTCTTTTTAGTATTTATATGATCCCGCTTGGTGACATTATCCGCAAGTATAATATTAGTTTCCATTGCTATGCAGATGACACTCAACTGTATGTGCCATTGGAAATAAATGGACATTTGAGTGGTAGAAATCTGGAGGCTTGCCTTACTGAGATTCAAAGATGGATGTCACTTCATTTTTTATGCCTTAACCCAGAAAAAAACTGAAATGTTGATTATTGGTCCAGCTCACTGTCATCATTTGTTTTCAAACACTACCCTGAACCTAGACAAATGTAATATCACCCATAGTGACTCGGTCAAAAATCTAGGTGTTATATTTGATCCTAATCTGTCGTTTCAGTCACACGTGAAAAATATTACTAGAATAGCTTTCTACCACTTCCGTAATATTAGGAAGATTCGTTCGATGCTGTCCCAATCAGATGCAGAGATTTTAATTCATGCGTTTATGACTTCTCGGCTTGATTACTGTAATGTATTGCTTTCTGGTCTCCCGATGTCTAGCATTAAAAGTTTGCAGCTGGTTCAGAATGCGGCAGCTAGACTTTTGACTAAGACCAAAAAGTTTGAGCATATTACTCCTGTATTGGCCAACTTGCACTGGCTCCCTGTCCACTTAAGATGTGACTTTGAGGTTCTTTTATTAACATATAAATATTTGCATGGGCTTGCACCCTCTTATCTCTGATTTGATTTCCGCCTATGTTCCTGCACGGAGTCTGCGCTCGGAAAATGCCGGTCTACTTGTGACTCCGAGAGCCAAGAAGTCTGCGGGCTCGAGAGCGTTCTCCATCCGGGCCCCGGTGTTATGGAACGCCCTGCCTCCGGAGATAAGATCTGCAACCTCGACGGAAGTTTTTAAATTGAGGCTTAAGACACACTTCTATTCCAAAGCATATGATTGATGCCCACCTCGTATTCTGTTTTGTCCTGTCTTTTTCTGAGGCCTGCCTGGCTGATACGAAGGAGAAGGATGATTTGGGATGGGTCAGCGGACCGGGGTCTGACCTGCAGCATGTCAACCCCTGCATTTACCAGCTGGCAGAGATGGGAAGCAGCGTCGTGGCTGTCATGGACTTTCTGGAGTAGTTTACAGGCTGGGGGCGTCGTTGGTGTCATGCTCTTTCTGGACATCATAAATATCTTGCCTAGTGTTTACTATTCTGTGTGCAGTAATTGATAATCGTAATTCACCCTGGTCAATCCTGGAAGGGGGATTACCACATGTGAGGTCCTTTCTCAAGGTTTCTCTTTTCTCCTCACTCTGAAGTTTTGAGTTGTTCCTTGCCCGCATGCTGGTTTAAGATCAGGTCATTTTGTAATTTTAATCCTGTGCAGTCCTTTGAGACATTTTTGTGATTAAAGGCGTCATCAATAAATGTGACTTGACTTAGGTGAGCTATGCGGCTTTCTATTTTCCCGGTATCTTGTTTTAGAACGGTCTTGATGTTTCTGCGATGAGTCTATTTTTAAACTAAAGTGTTTATTGTCATATGCACAGTAAAGAACCCTGTTTCCCTGCACTATCAAATTCTTACTTTGCTGAACACACAGTTTCCAGCAAAAAATAAAATAGAAACTAAGAAACAGATGTAGATACTGCAAAGTATCTACATCGATCCAAGTAGGAAACGGACACTAAAAATGATAGAGGATCCCGGTCACCCTGCTCGCAGGTACTTTGATGACCTGCCACCAAGTCGGGGTCTTCGCGCCATTGTGAGCAAGACTACACGTCTTAAAGAGAGTTTTTACCCTTCCGCTATTCCTACGTTCAACCGTAATTGAATTTGGTTATTATGTAAAGTATGCCAACGGTGTTCCACTGACATTTTCTACTTGAGTCTTGTTATTTACATTTTCCCCCTCGGATGGGTCTGGCCTTGATGCGGCGAGGGGGCTTGCGTGTTCCAGTGACCCTGGAGAGCGATACCGTCGGGAGCTTGCTCCTGGTAGGGTCACCCATGGCGGGCCGGTCTCCGGGGTAGGTTCCAGACAAACAAAGACCCCAGCGTGTCGGTACGCTGTGAGGTGGCAGCCCCACCAACCGACTATCCTGCGGAGGGCTAACAACTCACCCAGGAGAAACACACTTTGTTACGAAACTGACCAGAGAAAGAAGCCGGACTGACCAACACGGTAACGGACCCCAGCCTGCCCCCGACCAACGAGTACGGATCGATCTTCGTCATAAGACCCGTGTCGCCACCTGGAATGTCCAGACACTCCTTCGCCCCGGAGCTGCCACCCTGCTGTCCCGAGAGCTCTGTCGCTATAACATCACCATGGCAGGGCTCTGTGAAGTACGATGGCAAGGCAATGGTGAAACAACAGCTGGCAACCATTGCTACATCTGGAGTGGCCCCGAGAGTCGGACCGGCCTTTACGGTGTGGCTCTTGCCATTCCAAAAGCCCTCCGGAGGTCCCTCATCAGCTGGACACCAATAAGTGACAGACTACTGTCTGCTCGATTCCTCCACCATCACGGCAAGATGACAGTGATCGTCGCCTACGCCCCCACCGATGTCGCTGATGAGGATGCGAAGGACGCGTTCTTTGACCAACTCCACCAGGCTGTCAACCAAGCCCCACCACACGACGTCACCATCATCCTCACTGATGCCAACGCCACTCTATCCAGCATTGATCGGTCCCCCGGCTCACCTGTCGGCACCACCTTCGTTGACAGCACAACAAACGACAATGGCAACCGCCTCCTCCTCCTCTGCCACCAAAACAACCTTTGTGTTGCTGACACCTGGTTTCCCCGGAAATGCATCCATCACTGGACGTGGTACAGCCCAGATGGCAGAACCAGGAAGGGATTGGACCACATCCTGATATCACGACGCTGGAAGTCGTTTGTAACCAACTGCCGGGTGTTCAGAGGAGCACAGCTTGGCAACACAGACCATCGTCTGCTGGTGGCCCAGCTCAAGCTAAAGCTCCGAGCCAACCAGCACAAGACTCTGCCTCGCCCCGACTCCTCCCGACTCAGCGACCCCAACATCGCCAGAGACTTCAGTTGCTCCATCCGCCGCTCTCTTGATACCCTGGCTCCTGACAAGCTGACAGACTGGGCGGCCTTCAAGGAAAGTGTCCTCCAGTCTGCTCACAATGTCCTCGGACGCCCGCGATCCTCCCCGAGAAAGCCCTGGATATCAGAGAGGACACTAAACATCATAGACCAGCGGCGTGAGGCCCGACTCCGAGGCGACCTCACAGAGTATCGGAGACTGAATCGCCTGCGCAATGTGGCCATTGCTGAAGATAGGGAGAGGTTTTGGCAGGCAGAAGCCCAACAGCTTGAGTCCGCGGCCAACAACAACAACATGAGCCGCGTATTCAGTCTACTACGCCAAGCCCGTAGCGGCCCACACATAAAGACAGCCCTGGTAAAGGACTCAGACGGCAACCTCATCATGACAGAAGCCAACTGCCTCGAGCGCTGGAAGGAGCACTTTAGCCTCCTCTTGCAGCACAGCACCATCCCGGCTGATCCCACCCTCCTACGGGCTGCGAGCACAGCACCTCCTAACGACATCTGCTGCACAGACCCCGTAACACCCGAGGAAGTGAGAGCTGCTCTGAAGAAGCTGAACACCAAGAAAGCCCCCGGCATCTGTGCCATTACCGGCGAGATGCTCAAGGCCGGCGGTGATGGCATGGTGGAGTGGCTAACCCGCCTATTCAACCAGGTGTGGGAATCGGAGCAGCTGCCCACCGACTGGACCAGAGGAGTCATCTTGCCCTTCTGGAAATGCAAGGGCGACAGGCTTGTCTGTGGAAACCACAGAGGCATAACCTTACTCTCCATCCCGGGCAAGGTCTTTACCAGGATCTTGCTCAGCCGTGCCCTTCCAGCAATCAGAAGCTGCCGCCGTCCCCAGCAGGCTGGCTTTATGCCCAACCGCTCCACAACGGACCACATCTCTGCCGTCCGTTTGCTGATAGAAAAGACCCGTGAATTCCGTAAAGATCGCCATCTATATATCGGATTCATTGATCTGAAGGCCGCCTTTGACACCGTCTGCCACTCTTCACTGTGGAACATCCTCCAAGCTCTCAGAGCACCACCCAAGATCATAGCCCTGTTCAAGCTGCTCTACAGCAACACAGAGAGCTGTGTCCGTATCAACGGCATTGACTCCGACTGGTTTGCTATCTCCAGCGGCGTTCGCCAAGGCTGTGTGGCTGCTCCCGACCTTTTTAATTGCATCATCGACCATCTGATGTTCAGGGTTAGTGAGCGCATCCCCGGAGTGTCTTTCGGCAACTACCACCTGACTGACCTGGAGTATGCTGACGACACCATCATTCTCAGCACTTCCTACAGCCAGCTGAGAGACGCTCTGGGCATTTACAGCGAAGAGGCAGCGCGGCTTGGCCTGCAAGTGAGTTGGACGAAAACCAAGTTTATGTATGTCGGTGATGGACCAGATCCACCTCCCATCCAAATTGGTAGCGACATCGTAGAGCCTGTCAAGAGCTTTGTATATCTGGGGTCCATGGTGACAGACAATGGGGACCTAAAACCAGAGATTCTCCGCAGAAGAGCCCTGGCAGCATCTGCTCTGCAGTCTCTCTGGAAACCACTCTGGCGGCACCAGACCATCGCACGCAAGACGAAGCTCCGCATTTACAACCTCGCCGTACTCCCTATCCTGCTTTATGGCTCAGAAACATGGCCCCTGAACGACACCCTGGCCACAAGAATCGATGGTTTTGATAGCAGGGCTCTCAGAACCATCGAGAACATCAGGTGGCCCCAGCGAGTCTCCAATAAAGAGCTCAGAGCCCGCACGTGCCAGCCCCAAGCATCTTCCTTGGTCGCACAACGCCGCACCCGCTGGTTTGGCCATGTCCTTCGTCTACCACCAGACCATCCGACACGAGCCATTCTCCAGTTTGACCCAAAGGCCGCAGGCTGGAGACGACCACGAGGGAAACCCCGCACTCGATGGCTCGACGTCGTTGCGGGCGACCTCCAACAACACGGAGTTGCCGTAGAGGATGCAGAACAGCTGGCACAAGACCGCCAGCATTGGAAAAACCTGGTTCATCTGGTCGGCTCAACGCACAGGGACGGGACCCCCCGACCTTCGCTGGAGCAATAAGTAAGTAAGTAAGTAAGTATTTACATTTATTTTTTAAACTATTCTATATAATGACCTTGTATTATACACTGCAATATCTTTTTTACTCTATTCTGTTTTATTCTTTTAAATCCATTATTTTATCATTATTGAGAGTTTGCGTGTCAAATGATTTCTTGTACATATCATGTTTACGGTTTATACTGGCTGAATAAATAAATATAATAAGATCAACAAGAAAAGCTTCATGCGCAAGCGATCTAATATTTAAAAGACCAAAATTGAGCCGCACGTCTAAACTTTCCAAATAGTCAAAAAAGAACGCTCAATTTAACTGGTTTTATTTTCTTGCTTTGTAAATATTGTTAAAGCACTGTATTTGCCCTCTTTTTCACGACATATTATTTTGAAACCTGATGTTACATTAATAAATGACTTCACTAGGGCGCTATCACGTAACCGTTTATTTCTCAAAATACAGTTTGACATAGTTAGAATTGCGGTTTATTTTGATATTTTACATCATTGTAACCCACCAACTGATGCACTTCTTGAAAATTAGGTTTGGATTTAGGTGTTAAGCTGGCTAACTAAAGAGCTAAGCTAGGCATCCGGTTATCAGGCGTGTATCCATCTTGTGGGTTCATTCAGTCACATTCAGATTTCAAATAAATCTTGGAAAAGGTCATCTTAATTTGGCCAACTCAACAAATAACATGATACATGCATCCACAAATAAAAATGTTTTTATTGTCATTGATAAAAACATAGGGAACATTTACAAAGAGATTAAAAGTGACACTCCGAGATAAACACGTAATGAAGAATAAAAAAAAGAAAAATGGGAAGGTCTGGATAACTACTGTGAATTCCGGACTTTTTCCCAAACTATCAACCCTGCGGCTTATTCAGTGATGCGGCCAATTTATGTCATTTTTCTGACGCGCTCGAGTACAAAAGGTAAGATTTAGACCGGTGGAATATATGCGCCGAGGAAGACTGCAACTTCTTAGCTTGTGCACAAATTAAATTAGCGTAGACATACAAGGCACATGACGCAGCTTTCAAGCCAAAAGCAATCGAGCAGTCCGATAAGAAAGGAAACAAAGATACTGCGCGTAAACATTTTATTTTGCGAGCGCATAGCTAGAGAGTTTAGGAATAAGGGAGCTTGGGACGACGTCCATGTGACAAAGTTTCTTTCCGTTACTTAGGAAAACGACTTTGATGGTTTCAGTTCTAAGTAGGAAGATGAGGATGGATACCGTGACTTTTACAAGTACGGTATGTTTTTTTTTTTAACAGACCCGTTTACTGTGCTGCGAGCGTGTTTAGAGTAGCGTTTTGCTACCCTTCACAGGCACGGTTTGGGATGAAAGTTAAAATATTATGATTAAAGCTTTGAAAACTCTCGGTGTACCGTCTTTCTTTGTAAATATGTGTAACCCGTGTATGATATGTATTTGCAACTGTATATTTATCTAATGTATTTATTTGAGACACTTATTCTGATTTGCACAAGCGTATAAGAAAGAAGGGGCGGAGCAAACACGGGCTGACGGGAAGTGGAGTAAAGGTGAGACGTGTTTGTGGACGCAGCGGACAATAGCGGATATATATTTTTCCCACCCTTACCTTTGGAAATATACACTTTTTTCCTTGGATTACTTTCAACGGACTCTGCAGGTCTGCATTAAACCTTAACAACCGGTATCATATTCCATTCATGATGGCGACTGATATTTTTGGACTGTGTACTTCAATGATGGAATTTTAGTTTCAATCGGGGGAATCTTAAGTTTGTATTACAGTTTTTCAATGTGGGCGCATGCGGCTTATATACAGGTCCGGCTTGCGTAAGTACAAAAGCAGTGATCCTCTTGAAATGTGGTGGGTGCGGCTTATATTTAGGTGCGCTTTATAGTCCGGAATTTACAATAGGTATGAATAAAAGATATTCAGAAAGTACTTCAGAGGAGAAATCAATAGTTGAAAACAATAAATGGATATTGTAGTAGTTACTGTTACAGAATATTTAAAAGTACAATTAAAAAAAAAAAAATCATCAATTAAATTGGACTCTAAGGAAAGTCAACAGAGCCCGAAGAAGTGGTGATTACCAGAATGCATTACATGGACTATTGTCACATCTTGGATTTGCCTGAGAAACGGATGACCAGGAGCTACAACTCATAGGAAACATTCGTGACTCTTGTATTTTAATCAACGCCGAGAAATTGCTGAGACAGTCGCTCTCTAAATCGCTTTGTTACTTTGAAAGGAGAAGCCCTCCAATGTTGGTACACTTGGCTAAAGACAATAAAGAGTGTTTCTTTTTAGCTGCATATCTGTTTTTATTTGAAAATCCATAGTTATTATTTAGTTACAGTTGTAAACTCGTGATTTGCTTGTCACTGGAAAATCTAGCATAGAAAATGCGCTTTTCTCCCCAAAAAAAAATCGAAAATCATATCCAAATTGCAATTGATAAATCGAACAGTTTTTTTTTTCCAAAATACACAAAAATATATATATTATAAATATTTGTGTAATATATATATATATATATATATATATATATATATATATATATATATATAATATATATATATAAATCTACATACAAATAAAATGTGTGTGTATGTAGAGATATATTTTTGAATTGATATGACATGAAGAGTACAAAAATCTGTACATTCAGGGGTAGAGTTCTAAATGCAAATGCAAGAAATGATATATCAAGCAGAGTGACCGATGCCATTTTCTCCGGCACACGTGTGATCCTGAGCTTTGGCTTGACTTGAGAATCTTAAACCGCAAGCTGAGCAGGAAAAAGGGTTCTCACCAGTGTGGGTTCTTGTGTGTGTTTTTAAGCTTCCCTTTTGGCTGAATGATTCACCACAAAATGAGCAGGAAAAAGGCTTCTCACCAGTGTGGATTCTTGTGTGCTTTTTTAAGGACGCCTTCAGGCTGAATTTTTGAACGCAAAATTAACAGGAAAAAGGCTTCTCACCAGTGTGGGTTCTTATGTGTGTTTTTAAGCTTACCTTATGGCTGAAGTTTAGGCCACAAACTGAGCAGGAAAAAGGCTTCTCGCCGGTGTGGATTCTGGTGTGGTCTTCTAAGACACTCTTTCGGGTGAATTTTTTACCGCAAATTGAACAGGAAAAAGGCTTCTCACCAGTGTGTGTTCTTGTGTGTGTTTTTAAGGTTCCACTTTGGCTGAATGATTCACCACAAAATGAGCAGGAAAAAGGCTTCTCACCAGTGTGGGTTCTTGTGTGTCTTTTTAGGTCTACTCTTTGACTGAATGATTTAGCACAAAAGGAGCAGGAGAAGGGCTTCTCACCAGAGTGGGTTCTTGTGTGTGTTTTTAGGTGTGCCTTTTGGCTGAATGATTCACCACAAAATGAGCAGGAAAAAGGCTTCTCACCCGTGTGGGTTCTTGTGTGTTTTTTTAGTTCTTCCTTTTGACTGAATGATTTAACACAAAAGGAGCAGGAGAAGGGCTTCTCACGCACAGTGTGGGTTCTTGTGTGTCTTTTTAAGTATGCCTTCTGGCTGAATGATTCAGCACAAAACGAGCAGGAGAAAGGCTTCTCACCAGTGTGGGTTCTTGTGTGGTTCTTTAAGCTTTTTTCATGGCCGAATTTTTTACTGCAAATTGAGCAGGAGAAAGGCTTCTCCCCTGTGTGGGTTCTCATATGCACCTTCAAATGAGACTTGAATTGAAATGTTTTTCCACACCAAGAACATGTTTTATCAGCTTCTGACTGTCGGTCGCCATCAGTGTCTGCAGAGTCGGATGTGTCCTCATCATCAATTTTCACGTGATGACGGGAGCTTCTGCTTGGAGGCTCCTGCCAGTTCTCTTCATGTTTAACCTGACTCCCAGGAGTTAAAATGGTCTCAGTGACAAGCAACTCTGTGGAAAGTCCCTCCTCTTTAACACAAACAGGCTTAACATCCTCCTCCTCCTTTTTAATATCAGGAAACTCTGGTTCCTGCCAGGCAGGAGAAAGGACTTCTTCACTGACATCTGTGGGACACAAGACATGCATAGGTTTCGTATCATCCCAAATATACGATATAATACCGAAACACATAAATGGCAAAATGTATAAATATATAAACTGCATTCATGTAATACTTCTAATGGAGACAGAAACGAACACAACCTCAATTAAATGTGTATAACAAAAATGTAAATTTCATTAGTCTCTCCTAAATATTGGCATTTAGGAACACAAAGAGCTCAGCTTTGAAGGACTGATTCCAATTCTTCTTTCTGTGATAGACAATTTACAATGTTACATACCGTATATTTCGGACTATAAGCCGCTACTTTCCCCCCCAAAGCTTTAAACTTTGCAATTTATGTAATGATGCGGCCAATTTGTGCATTTTTTAGCGAACGCCAGGGGGCGCCCATGCAGTAAAGGGTAAGAGTGACACACGTCAGATTCCTGCTATATCAAAATTCTGGACTGAGATTTTTCAACTTGAAAAACTGAAAAGTTTCAGGTAAGTATCTCGGACGATTGGCTTAAGGTAAGTGCCACGAGCAATTGCTGCTGATCGCCGGTGAAGGAGCGACCTCTCTAAGACACTAAGACGCTGCTCGGCTTCCAACTGCTCACAAGTAAGTATTGTTGTAAAGGTTGCTCCCGCTTCTGTAGGCAGTTAACCCTTCTAGAAGGACGTGTACGTGAGCTAGAGCAGTTTAAAAGGAAAATGTTAGATGCCACGGACACCAGTGATGGCGTGGGTTGTAATGAAACTGCTAGTCCGGTTAGGATTAGCCCCAAACGGCTTGCTAACCGCAGTGAGCCAATCCAGACACATAATAAATTCAGCCCCCTAGCTCGTCCCACTCCAACTCGGTCTACTGGCTCCTGCACCCTAGTTTTAGGTGATTCCATCACCCGTAACATAAAGCTCAGCGACTCAGCTATAGTGATGTGTATTTCTGGGGCCAGATAGACAGAAAGGCGCAACTTCCCCCCCAATCCCACCTCACCATCCTGCAGTTGAACTGTGACTCCCTCGCATCAACAGTATTCCTGTGGTATGAGTTTCGGGCCACATCTGCCTCGGCACAAGATCATGATCTGGGAGCATAATCTTGTGGAGGTTATCACCACGAAGGTTCAAAACTCGGTAAAGGGTTCAGCTCAGTCTACAGCGCTGAAGCTTGGCCTTCTGAATATAAGATAACTGGCTTCCAAAGCTTTACTTGTCAATAACCATATTAATGATCACAATATTAACCTTAATGGCCTTCGTGAGACCTGGTTGAAACCAAATGAGTTTGTAGGGCAAACTTCTCCCCGTAAATTTGTGAGTTTCCACTTGGCACGACCGTGAAAAGAAGGTAGCAGTGTTGCTCTTATAATGGAAAATATGTTGAAATTTAGGAAAATAAAAATGTTATGGAAATAAAAGTGACCAACCTGCTCTGTTCAACACAACTCGTAGCTCCTTGCTAATGCTAACTTGGTTTAGCCGTCGATCTTCTCGCTCGTTCTCTTCCTTGAGCTCCTCTTTCATATTTCCTTTCCATCCCTCGCACATTTTAGCCATCTTTGAACTTTTACGGAGTTAAATGCAGTTTTTGAACCGTTGCGGGGTTTAATCCAGTTAGATGGAGTTATATTGTGCACACGACTGGAACGAAACACCGCGAAGGGGCAGACAATGCGGCCGGCACTGTAGTTCTTCTCTTCTTCTTTAGTTGGCATCCAGCTCCTTGGTGCTCTAACGCCCCCTAGTATCATACCATCTCACAGTTCCGCTCTGCTGTGTTGTTGGCGAACGAAAGGAGTTAATGAGCCGGCTCCCTTCGAAATGCTCTCTCGCTCTCTTCTTAGTCTGACTGCGTGTGATTATCCTCTGTGATTGTTATTAACTCAATATTGGAGTGATGCATTCCTCTAACTCTAATTTGTCCTTCAACGTATTAACCGATTGCTCTGTAAGTTTCCCATTAAACTCATTCTGTTTTGTCCACGGTTCGAACCACGAGTTGATAAATGTTCTCCATTTGGTTTTCCATTAGTCTTTCCAATTTCCAAGTCACTCATTTGATGGCCAAATTAACGACATAAATCCCAATCCTAACATTCTCTATCAAACTCACCCTCCATTTTATTCATCTAAATTTGACACAATTCAAGTTATTTGTCCCAATCTCACTTTATTTTCAACAAATTATCTTTTTTTACAATATTTAATTACCTTTCTCCTTCAGTTTTCTCTTTCTCTCATTCTTCCTTGTATGCTCATTGTCTCTTTCTCAAATTGAATTGCATTTTTCTTTCAAACCAATTCAATCAACTCCTTGAAACCACCCATTTTATGTGAAAATGACGTAAAATCATCCGCAGCTAATTGTCTTACTCATTTGTATTTCCAGGCAGGCACGGTTCTAGGGTCTTGGGAACCTCCTGTGTGGGTTCAAATCCAGCGATCGGACTTCCTGTGCAGAGTTTGTATGTTCTCCCCGTGCTTGCGTGGGTTTCCTTCGGGCACTCCGGTTTCCTCCCACATTCAATTTGGATTTGGCCGGTCCAAATTGTCCCCAGGTGAGAATGAGCAAGCGAGTTTTCTGTCCCTGTGTGCCCTGCGATTGGCTGGCAACCAGTTCAGGGTGTCCCCAGCCCACTGCCCGATGATTGCTGGGATGGGCTCCAGCACCCCCGCGACCCTACTGAGGATAAGCGGTGCGGCTAATGAGATGGGAAGAGAGACAACTTTCTTCCATATTTTTCTTTGAAAAGAAAGTATTTAACGGGTTTCAATATTTTTACATAAAAATTGCCGTTATCTCAAAGTAATATATTCCAATTCACTCGGATTTTTCTCAGTTTTCCTAGTCCTTCATTTACCAATTTTGAACTAAAAAACGGGAATATTTGATTTCGGTATTAATCTGCCTTTATCTTGAATTAACGTATCTAAAATCACTCAATCATTTTCTTCCTAAACTTTTCAGTCCTTCATTTATTGATTTTCAACAAAAAAAACTGAAAAAAATTCGGAGTAAAAAAATCTTTGGGACCACTTGGGGCCCGCGCTCCGTATGTTGTACAACATCCCCTGTGAGGGGATCCGTTGTCTTTCAATTTCTACTCCGACGAGCGGAGTCCGGTTTAATACGTACCGTGAGAATTTTTACTGTATTTTCCGCACTATGAGGCGCACCGGGTTATAGGGCGCACCCCCCCAAAAAAATCGTTTTTGGTCCTATATCTTCCATACATAAGGCGCACCGGATTATAAGGCGCTACAATGGGAACGTCGAGAAAACAGTCAGATAGTTCAGTCAAACTTATTACCCCCTTAACATTCCGACGGGTAGCAAAGAAGCAAATATGTGTCTCAGACACGTGCGGAGGCGGTGTCCGTGCGATGTCACCAAACAAACATTTCTTAGTTTCCATTTTATTTTTTACTGGCAACTGTGTGGACAGCAAAGTAAGAATTTTATTGTGCAGGGAAACAGGGTTCTTTACTGTGCATATGACAATAAACACTTTGAATTGAATTAAGTTTCAAAATAGACTCATCACAGCAACATCAAGATCGTTCTAAAACAAGATACCGGGAAAATAGAAAGCCGCATAGCTCACCTAAGTTCTCACGTTCAATAATGATACGTAACCATGGTCTTCTTACAACCGTGAGTGAAGTAAATCCAGGAGAGTCAAATATTTACAAATACAGAACAGTAAAACGTGCTTTCTCTCAGCCGTAGACAACCAACCGAACTTGCTATCCACATTCATCTTTTTCGGCCAATTGCAGGCTTTGTTTCGCCCCTTTAGCCTATGGGAGCCTGTAAATGAAAAAAAGAATCCGCCCCCTTTATCTCCGAATAACTTTAGCCAATAGTGACTGATTCAAATGATGATTGACACATTGGTTAGCCAATGAAACGCCGGTAAATAAATCCCAGCATACACTGCGTACTACTTGGCGTTCGGGGGAAAATCGAGTCTGCGGCTGCTTGCTTTAGTTGCAAGACTTTGCGACTTAATATTGATCCATATATAAGGCGCACTGTATTATAAGGCGCATGGTCAGCTTTTGAAAAAATTAAAGGCTTTTAGGTATGCCTTATAGTGCGGAAAATACGGTAATTTACACTACCGCGTTATCCGCCTCGAGAAACTCGTTTCTAAATGAGTCATGGCCTAGTCTTTTTATTTCAAATGAATCCTTGGATAACGCGATCCATTCTGTTTTTACCAGACTGTGAAAAACCATCGAGTCCCTTGACTCTTGCGCGCACTGATCCCACTCACCTCTTTCTTCCCTTCTTTAACGTCTGACTCGTATCCTTGTTTTATTCGTCCATTTTAATGTTAAAAATGGTGGTGCGAAACAATTTTAGGTACAAATAGCTGAGGCCTCTTCTTTCGCCTGGTCCGTTGGGAAATCGTCTCCGGGTGGCCGGCCGAAGCAAGAATTCGGAGGCCCGCTTCTTTGAAGGGAAGCGCTGACGTCAGCTTTCTTTGGCGTCCTTTGTCTGCGGCGGTCGTCCGGCCAAATGAGATTTCCCGGGTTTCGGCACCAAAAATGTCGTGTCTAAAGTGATCACTTACGTGTGGGAGAGCTAAAAAATATTGACGAATCCTAGAAGGAAATTCAGGCAAAGACTTTTGCAGTTTTCTAGACAACTGCAGTTGGAGAAGGTTCCTTTCGTCTCGCTGGCCGCGCCCCTTCCCCCACTGCGCTGTGTTTTATTGAAGTCACAAGGGTGGAATAGTACTGAGACAAAGAAACAGGAAAAGAAACTCCCTCTAACCCTCCCCCCTGGGACAGTACCAACACTTTTAAACAAAGAAACAGGAAAACTCGGAGAAGCCGAAAAGGGCCATACAATCTGATTAGATATACACTTTTGAGCAAATACGATTAAGCATACTTTACAAAAATGACGGTCGACTAGTGATCCCAAGAGCCAAGAAGGGATCCGCAGGTTCGAGAGTGTTCTGGATTCAGGCCCCGGTCCTGTGGAATGCTCTTCCTCCTGAGATTCTATCTGCAACCTGAGTGAAAATGTTTAAATTTCGGCTGAAAACGCACTTCTATTCTATAATATATGAATAACCTCTATTTTATGTTGACAATAACTGTGTATTAATTGCCCTCATGTAGGTTTTAGATCAGGGGATGGCGTCATAATAGTCTGTACTTTGCAATAGTCTTTGATCTGTGCAGCCCTTTGAGACTCAGTCACAGTTCAGGTTTTAACAGCGCAAGCCAATCAGAAGCAACCTTTAATGATAATAAATCAAGTTATTTGGTCCCATCAGAGAAATTCATTTTTACCGACTGTACCAGGGGGATACAGTCAGTGCTGTCGAAGCAGAGCGTGCGCCAAATGACTGATTTATAGCATCTGGTATTCCCAAGGGGTCTCCCACCCCAGAACTAACCAGGCCCAATACTGCTTAGTTTCCAAGCTCGAGCGTTCTCAGGGTGGTATGGCAGGTCACTTGCCAGTAGAGGCGTGGCAAAATTTTCAAGCAATGTATGCACAATTTTGATAGACTCACAGCTTACACCAGCTTATTAGCCGGGGTGGGCAGGCACACAACTGTTAATATCTTTAAAAGCTCTTAAAATCAACTGAAATTCATCAATTAAATGGGACTCTAAGGAAAGTCAACCGAGCCCGATAAGATGGTGATTACCAGAATTCATTACATGGATTGTTGTCACGTCTTGGATTTGACTGAGAAACGGATGACCAGGAGCTACAACTCATAGGAAACATTCGTGCGCTCCAATATTGGTACACCTGTGTAAAACAATAGAGAGCATTTTTTTCAACTGCAAATCTGTTTTTATTTGGAGATCCATAGTTATTATTTAGTTACAGTCGTACACTCATGATTTGCTTGTCACTAGCACAAGAACTAGCATAGAAAATGTGCTTTTTTTCTGTAAAAATCGAAAATCACATCCAAATTGCAATTGATAAATCGAACAGTTTTTTTTCCAAAATACACACACACACACTTATATATATATATATATATATATAAATACATAAAATGCGTGTGTTTTTGCGCGTGTCATTTTGTGTTTACTTTCGCGGAAAATTAAAGTTTTGGGTTTATCCCGGGCACGATTTGTCAAATCCAGTTAATCCGTCGGGTTCGGGTTTATATTGCAGCTGGTCAGGTCAGGCTGAATTTTTTTAGGCCTGACCTTAACTCTAGCAGGGATAGATTTGTTAACTTGCTTGAGTTTTATCCTCGACATCATGAACTGATATTCAGCGTCCGTAAAAGATCAAGGGCGACACTTTTCAATTTTTCGATCCTATTTCAGAGATGGAACGTACAACCCGTTAAGCCAGACTATATCAAGCTAACCCCCGGAAAAGACGCCATCTTGATTCAGTCAATCCAAAATGTAAAACGCGTGTATGCAAGAGATGCTTGAAAAGTCATAGTGGAAGATACTGAGGAGATACAATAGTAATTGCTGTTATTTATCATTTAATTTCATATAATCAGGCAAAAGAGGATCAGAGTTGCAAAACTCGTGGATTTGAAAAAAACAAAACACAAAACATTTTAGCCAATGGAATACAAATCGGGCCCTGCGACTGGCTGACAACCAGTTCAGGGTGTTCCCTGCCCAATGACCGAAGGCGGCTGGGATGGGCTCCAGGACCTACTACCAGGATAAGCGGTGCAGATAGATGGAGGAATACGAATGGGCTAAGTTCAAACATTTCCCTAACGTACAGAGTACACAAATTAGTTCATTCAGTGGTAGCTGTGATTTTAAAAATGTAAATAGAAATGGTCAGCTCATACCAAACAGAGTGATAAGAGCTTTTCTCACCAGCACATTCGTGATCCTGAGCTTTGACTTGACTAGGGAATCTTTGACTGCAAACTGATCAAGACAATGGTTTTACATCAGTGTGTACTTTTACGTGATTTTTTAAGCAAATTTTCCAATTGAATCTTTGACCACAAACAGAGCAAGAATAAGGTTTTTCACCAGTGTGAATCCTTGTATGTGCATCCAGGTTTCCTTTCTGAGCAAATTCTTGACCACAAACTGAGCAGGCAAAAGGTTTTTCACCAGTGTGAGTTCTTGTGTGTGCTTTTAAGTGTGATGTTTGACTGAATTTTTGACCACAAACTGAGCAGGAAAAGGGTTTTTCACTAGTGTGGGTTCTTGTGTGTGCTTTTAAGTGTGATGTTTGTCTGAATTTTTGACCACAAACTGAGCAGGCAAAAGGTTTTTCACGGATATGAATCGTGGTATGCAAATCCAGATTTCTTTTCCGGACAAATTTTTTACCACAATCTGAGCAGGAATAAGGTTTTTCGCCAGTGTGGATTCTGGCGTGGATTTTCAAATATTCCTTCCGTCCGAATTTTTGACCACAAACTGAGCAGCCAAAAGGTTTTCCACGGATATGAATCGTGGTATGCAAATCTAAATTTCCTTTAAGACCAAATTTTTGACCACAAACTGAGCAGGTAAAAAGTTTTTCACGGATATGAATCTCGGTATGAAAATCTAGATTTCTTTTCCGGCAGAATTTTTTACCACAAACTGAGCATGAATAAGGTTTTTCACCAGTGTGGTTTCTGGCGTGGATTTTCAAATATTGTTTCTGGCTGAATTTTTTACCACAAACTGAGCAGGCAAATGGTTTTTCACCAGTGTGGATTCTTGCGTGTTTCCTTACGTATTCTTTCAGGCTGAATTTTTTACCACAGAATGAACAAAAAAAAGGTTTTTCATTAGTGTGGGTTCTGGCGTGGCCTTTTAACCTATCTTTCCGGCTGAATTTTTGGCCACAAACTGAGCAGGCAAAAGGTTTTTCATCAGTGTGAGTTATTATGTGCATATTTAACATATCTTGCTGGGTAAATTTTTGACCGCTAATTGAGCAGGCAAAGAGTTTTTCACCCGTGTGGGTTCTTAGATGAAATTTTAAGTGCTCTTTCTGTCTGAATTTCTGACCGCAAACTGAGCAAGGAAATGGTTTTTCACCACTGTGGATCCTTGAGTGGATTTTTAAGTGTGATGTCCGTGTGAATTTCTGACCACAAACTGAGCAGGCAAAAGGTTTTTCACCAGTGTGGATTTTTTCGTGACTTTTCAAATTTCCTTTGTATTTGAATTTCTGACCACAAACTGAACAAATAAAAGGTTTTTCACTGGTGTGGGTTCTGGTGTGGCTTTTCAAACTTACTTTATGGGTGAATTTTTTACCACAAACTGAGCAGGCAAAAGGGTTTTCACCAGTGTGGGTTCTGGCGTGGCTTTCCAAATGTCCTTTTTGGGTGAAACTTTGACCACAAACTGAGCAGGCAAAAGGTTTTTCACCAGTGTGGGTCCATGAATGGATTTTCAAACTTACTTTGTGGGTGAATTTTTGACCGCAAACTGAGCAGGCAAAAGGTTTTTCACCTGTGTGGATTTTTGCGTGACTTTTTAAATTTCCTTTCTGTCTGAATTTTTTACCACAAACTGAGCAAGAAAAAGGTTTTTCACCAGTGTGGACAGCGATGTGATATCTGAGATGATCCTTGCGCCTAAACGTTTTCTCACAATGCGGACATTTGAGATAATTGTTATCGCCTTCCGACTGTTCGTTGCCATCGTCGTGTGCAGAGTCAGACGTGTTGTCGTCAACTGTGGTCTCGGAGTTTCTGCTAGGAGACACCTTTTCCTTGTTCTTCTCATGGTGTTGCTCGGAGGTGAAACTGGCCCCAGTCACCGGAAACTCCTTCAAATCTTCCTCCTTTTTAATGTGAATAGGCTCCAACTCGTCCTCCTCCATTTTGACGTCAACCGTGTCTAAATACTCGTCTTCCTCCTTTTTAACGCGAGGCAATGGTTTCTCCGCTTGCCCAGGAAGATACTCTTGACTGACATCTGCAGGACATGAACCACACAGTTTTTCTAAATCTCAAATATTCACACACACACAAATATATTTTTATAGCAAAGGTATCGCTACAAAAATCCTTTCAGCATTTCTATCCCTCCAAAATAATACTGCTCTGTCCGGCAATGATTATATGTAAAAAAATGTATGGTTGTATTTTGCAGGGTCATACTGGAAATACAGAGGTATGGGACAGGAGACAGCTATCATGCCTTCAGACTGCCAAATAACAGGAATGTTAAAGCACTTCATCCAGAATGGAAGGATTTTTTTGAAAGCACAACAGAAAAATTCAAGCAAATTCCCAGATTTCAAGCACCCGCCAAACCCTGCGTTATACATTTTCCCCTCGGGCATGTTTATTTGATTTTTTTTTAATTTAGCATCATAAAAAAAAGGAAAACAATCCAGGGATGGCACCATCTGGTGGGTTCACGTGGTTCTACACTTCCACAATTTGTTAGCTTAGCATAGTTTAGTCCATTTGTTATTCACCCCCATAGCGACTCGAAGGCCGACTGAGAAAATCCAGTGGTGTGAACAATTAGGTTTCAAATGTATTACCAGAATATTAAATCCATACTTTTCAAAAGTCTACCAAGTATTTGAAGAAGAAATGACGCCGCCATTTTACGTTTATTCCGCACAAAAGTGCATACAGTGAGAAGGAATGGCGACTCACTCAACTTTTGATTTCAGCCTTTGATTTAATTCGACTGCAAGGTTAATTCCTATTTCCTCAACACGCGCGTCTATTTGATCAGACACATATCGTGCAATGGACTCGAGGAGCCCAAAATAAGAAAATAAATCGTTCTGGAAATGAAAGTGACCAACCTGCTTTGTTCACCACAACTCGTAGCTCCTTGCTAATGCTAACTCGGTTTAGCCGTCGATCTTCTCGCTCGTTCTCTTCCTGAAGCTCCTCTTTCAAATTTACTTTCCATCTCTCGCACATTTTAGTCACTTTTAAAACTCTTGTACCGAGTTAAATGCAGTTCGATGGAGTTGAATTCTGCGCACGACGGCAGCAGAGCGCCACGTAGACACAAAAAATGGCGGCAATGACGTCAGGTTCTACTCTTCTTCTCCGAAGACTTCCATCTCTTTGGCGCATTAGCGCCCTCTAGCATCACATCCTCGTCACTGTTCCATTGTAGCGTTTTTGGCGAACGAAACGGGTATATGAGCCGACTCCATTCCAAATGCTCTCTCGTTTCTCTCTCTGTATATACATACATATACATACATACACACATATATATATATATATATATAGATTACATATATATATATATAACAAAGATGTTACATAACGAAATTGTGAATATGCTTGATTGCTGTCAAGATTTTCGAGAAGGGTTGTTCAAACCTCACATTGTTTGTTTGCCGTTATTAGTTTCAATAAATGTGTTCCAAATTTTTTTTATATATATATATCTCGAACAAATTTGCTGTTAAAATTCTGAAAAAAATAGGTTAACGTCTTTCATGTTTTTGGTGGAACATAGAAAAAGATGAAATTCATTTTCGTCTTTCTTGTTCTGTTTAAGTTCAAACGTTATAATGTTTTGAGTCGAATTGGTGGAAAAAGTGGAGATTCCATCCAAAAGTCAACATCCTGCCAGATCTTTTGTAAAATTGGACAGAACATCTCTGCTTTCAAAACCAATAATGCAAAATCAGCAAACGTTATCGTCAATTTTAAAACGTGATTTTCGGAAATCTTCGGATGGATAAATATTGTTATTGCTAACAATATGGATTTAAAAGCTTATAAATGGCTGGATACTTACCAGTTTTTTCGTAGCTGGTACAAAAAATATATCCCCGGACTGAAATTTTCCCCTCCCGCAAACGTTCCTCTAACGACTAAATATCAGAATTTCTGAGGAATGTAATAGAACAGGGACCACTTTACCATCCCCAGAGAAGAGGTAGAGCTAGCGATTAACGCGCTGAAGATCAGAAAGAATCGAACACATCCCATAAGAACTCATACAAATGGGTGGTGAGTAAACGGTAGACATTTTGACAAAAATTGCAGAAAGATCTGGCAAACGGGACAGTGGCCAACTTCATGGACACAATCGATAGTTATTATGTGTCACGGACCAGGGCAGGAAACAGGAGAAGAACCCAATAGGGTAACGTACTCACAATTTATTGGGGAGAGGTGGGAGCGTACACTCGATCCGGGTATCGACGGTCACGGAAGTGGATTGAAATCCAAACAAAAACGTGGTAAAAATCAAACAGATCAGGCCAAAAAACTAAAACAGGATCAAACGCAGGCAAATTTAAAGACTAGGGTTAAACAGGAGTTTTGCAGAAGTTTCAGAGAAGTATCACAGACGCTCAGACCACTAACGGCTCAAAGGAGCACGTTTAAGTACTGCCGAGGAGCAATCAGTCGATGCGTCTCAGCTGATGTCTGTTGGCAGGGCCAATTGGGCTCCGTGGCAACCGCGTCGGAATCCGGTTGCCATGTCTGCTGGGGACGGCATCCTCTTCCAGAAGAGGGCTGTTTCATCCATATTAAAGACTTGCTCCGGGACACAGACATTTTCTTCTATTATTTCCGGAAACACATCCTCAACATGATGCCTCGTCTGCAGAGGCTGCCTCTCCATACGACACTCTCTTAAGCAGGGTTGGGTAGGGTTACTTGAACTGGATTACTTTCAATTACTCTTGGATGGTTCCAATACCAAATATGCTAATAAAAGACAAAAGAAACTCAATATGAATAAAATGATGACTCACAACACGTGGTAAGCTTTCTCTCCTGGCTTTGATCGCTTTGATCTCCGGCAAAACGAACACAAAATGCGACAGGAACCAGGGTTGGGTAGGGTTACTTTAACTTGATTACTTTCAATTACTTTTGGATTACTCCAATACCAAATATGCTAATAAAAGACAAAAGAAACTCAATATGAATAAAATGATGACTCACAACACGTGGTAAGCTTTCTCTCCTGGCTTTGATCTCTTTGATCTCCGGCAAAACGAACATCAAATGCCACAGAAACAAAACGAAAATAAATCCAAACAGCTTGCCAACATCATTTTTGCCGTTCCGTGTATTCCGTTACTCCCCAAGCCTGCACGAAAATTGAGTCATTTTATTCATATTTCGTTTCGCTTCTCTTTTTTATTAGCATATTTGGTATTGGAGTAATCCAAAAGGAATTGAAAGTAATCCAGTTAAAGGACCCCTACCCAACGAAATGATCTGCATTTTATATTGCGCTTTACAAGTCAATGACTTCTCAAAGCGCTTTACAATGTGCTCCACACTTCCCAATAGAGGCCTTGCAGCCATGTAAGGCGCTAACCTGCTTATTGGGGGTAGTAGGGGCTCAGTGTCTTACCCAAGGACACTTCGACATGTAACACGGAGGAGCCAGGATTCGAACTGGGATCCCTTGATCCCAAGACGAGCGCTCTACCTCCTGAGCTACTGCCGCCAACCCTGCTCTAAAGTCCGACTCCTCTTAAACTCATCAAAGCAGCCCTTGCTGGCAACCAAAGTCATACGTGGTATGTACCGTACCGTGGATTCATGAAGGCCATATTGTCGGGCTACGCTCGCGTCGCTATTTCCTGCTTTCAACTTGTCCAATAACCTCACTTTTTTCGTTAATTGTAAGCATCTTTCGCTTTTTCTTCGGTTCACTAGATGGACCGAGGGATGAGGAGCGTTTGGGAGCCATCAGGAAGACTTCACAAAGATTTAAGATCACCGCGAGACAAAGGCTAACTACACTAATGGCGAGAAGCGTACTGTATTGTGCTGTATACGAGATAAACGTGGGCTACTGTAGTGAACGGGCCAATGGGGAGTCGAGTATTAAGGGAATGCTGGCCAATCAGCTTGCGTTTATGGCCGTGACGCTTAGCGTATACGTGCATTTCTTTGTGTTTTCAAATTTTGTAAAATGATGCAATTACTAATTCTAATTGAATTGAATTTTATATTTTTCATTATTATAAATTATTATTATTAATAATAATTAATAGCTCTGAACCCACAAACATGTAACCGCTAAGTCCCACTGTGCACACATATATATATATATACACACATTTTATATACATATATATATATATATATATATATACAAAAATGTGTGTATATACATATATACATACATATATACATTACATATATGTATTCATATATATACATATATATATTCTTATACATATATGTATATGTATATATATATACATATTTATATTCTTATACATATATATATAAACAAAAATAAAATGCATGTGTAAGGAGAGATATGTTTTTGAATTGATATGACATGAAGAGTACACAAAACTGTACATTCAGTGGTAGAGTTTTAAATGTAAATGCAAGAAATGATATATCAAGCAGAGTGACCGGCACACGTGTGATCCTGAGCTTTGGTTTGACTTGAATATCTAAGACCGCAAGCTGAGCAGGAGAAAGGTTTCTCACCAGTGTGGGTTCTTGTGTGTATTTTTACATATTCTCTCCGGCTGAATGAGGCACCGCAAACTGAGCAGGAGAAAGGTTTCTCACCAGTGTGGGTTCTTGTGTGTGTTTTTAAATGTTCTCTCCGGCTGAATGAGTCACCGCAAACTGAGCAGGCGAAAGGTTTCTCACCAGCGTGGGTTCTTGTGTGTCTTTTTAGGCTTTCCTTTTGGCTGAATGATTCACCGCAAACTGAGCAGGAGAACGGTTTCGCACCAGTGTGGGTTCTTGTGTGTATTTTTAAATGTTCTCTCCGGCTGAATGAGTCACTGCAAACTGAGCAGGCGAAAGGTTTCTCACCAGTGTGGGTTCTTGTGTGTGTTTTTAAATATTCTCTCTGGCTGAATGAGTCACCGCAAACTGAGCAGGCAAAAGGTTTCTCACCAGTGTGGGTTCTTGTGTGTCTTTTTAGGCTTTCCTTTCGGCTGAATGATTCACCGCAAACTGAGCAGGAGAAAGGTTTCGCACCAGTGTGGGTTCTTGTGTGTATTTTTAAATATTCTCTCCGGCTGAATGAGTCACCGCAAACTGAGCAGGCGAAAGGTTTCTCACCAGTGTGGGTTCTTGTGTGTCTTTTTAGGCTTTCATTTCGGCTGAATGATTCACCGCAAACTGAGCAGGAGAAAGGTTTCGCACCAGTGTGGGTTCTTGTGTGTGTTTTTAAGTGTGCCTTTTGGCTGAATGATTCATCACAAAATGAGCAGGAGAAAGGCTTCTCACAAGTGTGGGTTCTTGTGTGTCTTTTTAGGTTTACCTTTCGGCTGAATGAGTCACCGCAATATGAGCAGGAGAAGGGCTTCTCACCAGTGTGGGTTGGGGTGTGGTTTTTCAAATTTACTTTCCGGGTGAATTTTTGACCACAAACTTTCCTGGAAAAAGGCTCCTGGCCAGTGTGGATTCCGATGTGGTCTTCTAAGACTTGCCTTTGGCTGATTTTTTTACCGCAAACTTTGCAGGCACATGGCTTCTCACCAGTGTGGGTTCTGGTGTGCATTTTTAAGCTTTGTTTGTGGCTGATTTTTTCACTGCAAAATGAGCAGGAGAACGGCTTCTCATCAGTGTGGGTTCTCATGTGCAACTTCAAACGATATTTGAATTGAAACGTTTCCCCACTTGGAGAGCATGTTTTATCACCTTCTGACTGTTCGTCACCATCAGTGTCTGCAGAGTCGGACGTGTCCTCATCATCAGTTTTCACGTGTTGACGGGAGTTGATGCTTGGAGGCTCCTGCCAGTTTTCTTCATGTTTTACCTGACTCCCAGGAGTTAAAATGGTCTCAGTGACAAGCAACTCTGTGGAAAGTCCCTCCTCTTTAACACAAACAGGCTCCACATCCTCCTCTTCCTTTTTAATGTCAGGAAACTTTGAAGACAGGAATTCTTCACTGACATCTGTGGGACACAAGACACACATAGATTTCGTATCATCCAAAAATATACAACATAATACCAAAACACATAAATGGCAAAATGTATAAATAATATAGACTGCATTCATGTAATAATTCTAACCAATGGAGACAGAAACGACACAGAACCTCATTTAATTGTGTATAACAAAAACATAAATATCATTGGTCTATTCATAATATTGGCATTTAGGAACACAAAGTGTTAAGCTTTAAAGGACTGATTCCAATTCTTCTGTCAGTGAAAGACGATTTACAATACCGTAAAATTCGGACTATAAGCCGCTACCTTCTTTTAGCCACCGCCAGGGGGCGCCCATCCAGTAAAGGGTAAGAGTGAGACACGTCGAATGTATGTGTCAAGGAAGACGCAAGTTGAATGTAACTTGGTGCTTTGGGCATGAAAAAACTAGCATGAACAGACCTTAATCATGGGAAGGGTGTCAATCGAAAGGGGAAGGCTGGCGGCCATATTGAGAATCATTTTACGAGTCTGTTGACTTGTAAACGGAAATAATGTGGCGGAACAAACAAATTACAACAAGCAACGAAGCAGAAATGTTTCATGCGGGTTATTTTCAATCTGTAGGCATGATCGTGTGACTTGGAATAAATATTTGACACGGTTGGATTCTAGAAATTGCCCTCATGTAACTAAGGCATTTTCACAAAATTCAAAGAAGGTGAAGACGGCCAAAGGAAGTAATGGCGAGTTACGCAGACTTTACAGTTTTCAGGTATCTCGTTTGAGACACAAGAGTTTAAATATTTCAGTGACTGGTGACATCGTACAGACAAATATTTGTTGATCAAATATTCTGCGGCCCACCAGCAGGCCGGCAGAATGTCAAGGGGTTGAGGTACCTTATATTATTATAAATCCTTTTGTGTGTACTCTTGAAACTCAATGCACAAACAGCACGGCCATTTTTTGCACAAAGCCCCCAGTTATCCGTCCACTCTGATTTTCCATGAATTAATGAAGATTAGCACACAGATGTATGTCACTCAGCTTTACCGGAAACTTCAGTGTAACATTGACAGTTGGTGCCCCCTTATAACCGCACCTGGTGAAACACATACATTGTAACATCCCCCCCCCCCTTTTTTTTCCACATTGTGCTAAACAAAGTCCCGGAGGTGTGCAGGCCTCCTAACAACCCTGCCGCATCTGGTGGTGGTGACACCAGTCTGGGCCATCTGAGGATCCGGCACAGCAGCTGTTGAGCAGGGTTGAGGTGTGTCTGTGACGTGATCACCACCACTAGGGACTGAGGTGGGCGGCGCCCCGCTGACCGTCTCAGCTGCTGATGAGACCCCTGGTGCTGGCCTCAGGTGTCTACGGTTGCGTCTCAGCACAGTCCCGTTATCCAGCTCCACCGAATAGGACCTTCTCTGGTCCTGTCGTTCCACCGCTGCAGGTGTCCAGACAGTGCGTCCGGCCACTCGTGACTGTACTCGCACCTGTTCCCCATTCTGCAGAGGCCGTAATCCTCTAGCCCCTCTATTGTAATAGCGAGCTTGTTTTCCTGCACAGCGTTACCAGTGTCCACAATCGCAGGTTTAAGCAGATTTTCACACACGGGCAGTAACGTCTTTGTCCGTCGGCTCATCAGTCTTTGTGCAGGACTGGCCTGGAAACCCTGCGCAGGAGTGTTCCTGTGAGCCAGTATGGCTAGACATGCGTCCGACTTTGCCCGCAGGGCTTTCCACATTAATCTTTTAGCCGTCTTGACGGCAGACGCTGCCTTTCCATTGCTTTGGGGATATGTTGGCGACGATGTTACGTGTTCAAATTCCCAAGACTGGCTGAATCTCTTAAACTCCTGTGAGCTATATTGTGGGCCATTGTCCGAAAACACCACATCAGGCACACCATGGCGAGCGAAATGTGCCTTTAACTTGTGGATGACTGTGGTGGACTTGGTATCAGGCAGATAATCAACTTCCCAAAAATTTGAGAAATAGTCCACAGTCACTACGTAGTCTTTATTATTAAAGGTGAAAATATCTGTACCCACTTTTGCCCATGGCCTCAATGGGAAGTCATGGCTCAGTAATGGTTCTTTCTGTTGTCGAGTATCTACTTCCCTGCACACTTGGCACTTCCCTATATATGTCTTAAGCTGTTCATGCATACCCGGCCAATACACACATTCTCTTGCTCTTCTGATGCAGTTTTCAATCCCTAAATGTGAGGCATGAATCTTCTCCATAATTTCTTGTCTTAGAGCTGTTGAGACGACAGCCCTTTCTCCCCGAAAGATGACATTGTTTTGTACAGCTAGCTCATCTCACGTGGAAAAATATGGCCTCACCTCCAGCTCAACCTGTCCTTTCTCTTCTGGCCATCCTTGCAGTATTCTCTGTTTCAGCACCTGGAGGGCCTGGTCCCGTTCAGTCTCACTTTGGATTTTTTTTCATCTGTCCTCTGCAATGGGTAAGTAATGAATCATATTCACCGTTTCAACTTCAGCTTCAACAGAACCCTCAACTGCACATTCTGGTAGGTATGCCCTGCTCAGCGTATCTGCAACAAGCATCAGCCTGCCTGGAACAAACACTATATCCACGTCATATTTCTGAAGCCTCAATAACATTCTTTGTAGCCTCTTTGGGGCACTAAGCAGAGGCTTCCGTGTGATGGTTTTGAGTGGTTTATGGTCAGACTGTACTACCTTTCTGCCACAGGTCTATTGGTGAAATTTTTCAACTCCAAATAGAATGGCAAGACACTCCTTTTCTATTTGTGCATATCCTCTTTCTGTAGAGGTTAGTGCCCTACTGGCGTACGCTATAGGTTGGCCCCCCTGCAAAAGTGCTGCACCCAGCCCAGTTTCGGATGAATCACATTGGAGAGTGAGTTCCTCCCTTGGATTGTAATATTTCAATACTGGTGCTGTGGCTATCATACCTTTTATTGTCCCAAAGGCAGAGTCCTGTATGTCAGTCCATTCCCAGATCACATCCTTGTGTGTCAGTTGCCTCAGGACCTCACAGCTATCCCATAGGTGTGGGCGGAATTTTGCGAGATAATTCACCATTCCGAGCAATCTCTGTAGGCCCTTAATGTCGGTGGGTCTAGGCATTTCTTGTACGGCGCGTACCTTCTGTCTCAACTTCAGTTTGTCAAAATTCAGTTTGATGTTGCATGACCTGCATCCGATTTTGTGTCAGGATTCAGCAGATGGAACGGAAGAATATTGAAACTTGCCCCACAGTCCAATTGAAATCTTCAGTAAAGGGCTGTCGTCCCAACAGCTCTAAGACAAGAGATTATGGAGAAGATTCATGCCTCACATTTAGGGATTGAAAACTTACTGACTTATCCCCCAGCAGCATGGTCGCAAACGGTTGTCTCCCCTGCACATTCTCCTGTCCTTCTGCACGAAGGCTCATAATTTCCTCATAGTCCTCATCAGTTTCTGCCACACAGTGTATTGTTCATCTGACGTTCTGCATCTTGAAGCAAAGTGGTTTTGTTTCTTGTATTTACTGCAGACTTTCCCATAAGCAGGACAGCTCTCTTTTTTCCACTCATGTTGTCTCCCACAGTACCTACAGTTCCTAATTGTCGTCCCAGTAATTTTTTTTACTGCATGCACCTCTTCGCCTACCCCTCCATCAATTGTCATCACATTTTCCTTCGATAGATCCGCTGCTCTGCATATTTCGACGCTTCTCTCTAACGTTAGGTCTGCCTCGCGCAGCAAGCGCTCTCTCACGTGCGAGTCCCGGATTCCGCACACTATCTTATCCCTAATCAACGAGTCTTT
This sequence comes from Urocampus carinirostris, assembly GCF_059441175.1. Classification (NCBI taxonomy): domain Eukaryota; kingdom Metazoa; phylum Chordata; class Actinopteri; order Syngnathiformes; family Syngnathidae; genus Urocampus; species Urocampus carinirostris. The sequence continues at coordinate 76,009,678 of NC_142349.1, read as the reverse complement.
TGCAGTCCCGAAGTTGCACGTGTCCGCACGGACTCTTAATTCAGTCACGTACTTATCAATCGATTCGCCCGCGTTCTGGTTTCTGGAGAAAAACCTGTATCACTCAACCGTTTCATTTGGTTCAGGATTACAGTGTTTGTCGAAAACCGCTATTAGCTTGTCCAAAGTTTCCTCCCTTTGCTCTTCCGGTCCGAGTGTTGCCTACAACGTTCTTCCCAGTTCCCTGCCGGTTTCTCCGATCGAGTATTTCAACACTTTCACCTTTGTCTTGTCGTCTGACGCAGCCAAAGTTATGTCCACATACAATGAAAACTCATCTTTCCACGTTTTTGCCAGGCAGCTGGAATGCCAATCCAATGTGGCGGGAGGTTTCAGACCGAGTGCATCCATAGTCTTCTCACGTTCGTTGATGCTGTCCTCCGCTTCTTCTTTCACTTCCCTTTCGTCACTCGACATCCGTTAGCGTCTATGAGTTCTATAACACTTCTGACACCATGTTTTAAGTTAGATTTTCCATGAATTAATGAAGACTAGCACACAGATGTATGTCACTCAGCTTTACCGGAAACTTCAGAGTAACATTGACAGTTGGTGCCCCCTTATAACCGCACCGGGTGAAACACATACATTGTAACACACTCGGGCTGAAAAGAACGATATTTTTTCGCTGCAGGAGGGGTCGTGATTCGTTCATTTATTGCGCGCCGGTGTTTCTGTGGCGGGGTTAAAACATGGATCTTTCCTCTTAGGCGCCACGCAGACACACACTCAAACATGGAGCAGAGGGAGAGGGGCGCTACCGTAAAGCCTCTATACGACACAGCGCCCAACTGAATATGTCTAGATTACAGGTAAAAATGTGTTGCCGACCCCTGCTTTAGAGTAGTAGCAACTACTTCGCCGTCATTATGTGTTTATTCATACGGGAAGAAATAAAACTAAACCAAACTAAAACGATTTCAACACTCATATTTTAGTGTTAGGTTCAATTAAACTGCAAGAATAATTCCGAATTTGTCAACACGAGCGTATATTTGGTGTTAACGCCGACCCATTGGATTAACCATTTGAAGCAGCTGCATCATAAATATGGAATATAAATCAAACATTTTTCGTGCAATTGACTTGAGAGGTCGAAATAGAATAAAAATGGTATGGAAATAAAAGTGACCAACCTGCTCTGTTCAACACAACTCGTAGCTCCTTGCTAATGCTAACTTGGTTTAGCCGTCGATCTTCTCGCTCGTTCTCTTCCTGAAGCTCCTCTTTCAAATTTCCTTTCCATCCCTCGCACATTTTAGCCACCTTTAAAACTATTGTTCAGGGTTAAATGCAGTTAGATTAAGTTTAATTGTGCACACGACTGGAACGAAACACCATGAAGGCGCAGACAATGGCGGCAGTGACATGTAGTTCTACTCTTCTTCTTTGGTTGGCATCCATCTCTTTGGTGCTCTATCGCCCCCTAGCATCATATCATCCCACAGTTCCACTCTGTTGTGTTGTTGGCGAACGAAAGGAGTTAATGAGGCGGCTCCCTTCGAAATGCTCTCTGTTTCTCTCTCTGTCTTTCTGTCTCCCTCTCTCAGGTGCCTATAACTGGTCAATACGAGTGTCATCTTCTCTGTGTTTTTCTTCGTATAATCTATGTAAAAAAATAAATGTGGCAAATGTTCACTTAAATTGAAACAATACGGAGTATGACAACATAGTACCATAAACATTTTCAAAATGATTTAATTTGGGGCATCATATTTTATATTTATTTCGAATATATTTGGAAACAAAAAAAATGTTTCAGATGCTTTATTCCGTGTATTTAATCCGGAGAGTCCTCTGGGGGCCGTTTAAGTGAGCCGAGCCGAAAAATCCGCTTCACTATAAAGAGAAGAAATTCCCATCACTATTCAGGTCGCAAATCAATGTGAGAAGGGAAAAGTATTCTGAAATGCGTCCACTAGATGGCGATCTCAACGATTGCTTGAAATTTCCTCAAACAATTTTTAATGTACTGAACAAGAAGCTACAAGGCCAGGGGCAACTTGTCAGTGCTACCTATGACAATGTGAGAGCATTCTGCACAAAACTTGTTTTGTGGAAAGCCCAGCTCTCTCAGACAAACCTTTGCTATTTCCCAGCATGCAAGGCACTCATGGATGCAGGCACATTATTCAGTAGTAAGAAGTACTGTATTTTCCGCACTATAAGGCGCACATAAAATCTGATTATTTTTTTAAAAAGCTGACGATGCGCCTTATAATCCGGTGCGCCTTATATATGGATCAATATTGAATTACAAGGTCTCGCAACTAAGAGAAGCAGCCACCGACTCCATTTTTTGCGTAGAAGAAGTGCGCTGTGCATGCTGGGAAATATTCAACAACAATTCTCTTTTATTAGTGCGTTTGTATAAAGAGCCTGAAATGGCTCCTATTAAGAGACACGCTTACAACGCAGAGTTTTAACTCAAGGCGATCAGTCACGCAGTAGAACACGGAAATAGAGCAGCAGCGAGTGGAGGAAGCATGAGGATAAGCTGCGCCAAGTAAGGAAGACTAAACAAAGTGGCAATAAAAGCGAGATGGCCACAGTTAGAGGACACACTTGAACAGTGGGTTGTTGAACAAAGAGCAGCAAGTAGAAGTGTCAGTACAATCACTATTCGAATGAAGGCAACAGCGCTGGCACGGGAACTTAACATTAAAGAATTCAGAGGTGGTGCTACTTGGTGTGTGTTTACGTTTTACATTTTACAGTTATTATGTTATTGCTTTATTGTTATTGTTTTGCACTTGTTGTTTTTGCACATTACGAGTGTCACTGTATTACGATTGCACTAGCGTTTAATTTACCATAACAGTATCAGACGTTTTTTTGCATGTTGACTAAATGGAGGAAAAGTAAAATGTTATGCCTTGCTGTTGTTCAAAGATGTTAAAGATGTGTCACGAAAATGCTTTGCCTCAGAGAAAATAATAAAACGGCTGTTTATTCATTTTGGGGATGAATGAAGATTGTGGAAAGCTTGTTTGTTATCTATTAATAAAGTTTGACTGACGTATCTGACTGTTTTGTTGACATTCCCTTTACAGCTGTCTGTCTCTTCCTCCTGTCTTGTCCATCTTCCTTCTACAGCTGGGATGACGTAGCTGTGCCTTTTTAATCCTGACTCGGCAAACGTGCAACCCATTAAGACAGACTAGATAAATCTGTGATTATTGAGTTAGCCTGGATATCTGGAATTGATAGGCTGTCAAACGTGAAGAGTACTGTACTTAATAAAGGTTTATAGTGGACCATATTGAGGAGATGTCATGGTAAATTCACGTTATTCATCATTAAATTTCATAGAATCAATCAAAAGGATACAAGCTGCAACACTCGATTGAAAAAAATCAAAAAAACATACAAAAAATTCTAAGCCAATGGTAAATGTGTTCTTTTTCTTTATGTAAATGGGAAGGATGAGTTCATTTCAACCAGAGTCTTGACTGCTATTCCCCCCAGCACACGTGTGACTCTGAGTTTTAGCCTGACTTGAGAATCTTTGATCGCAAACTGAGCAGGCGAAAGGTTTTTCACCAGCGTGGGTTCTTGTGTTTTTTTCAAGTGCCCCTTCTCAGCAAATGTTCGACCACAAAATGAGCAGGGAAAAGGTTTTTCACCGGTGTGAATTATTGTGTGGTTATTTAAATGTGGCTGTAGGGAAGGAATTTTATGTAAAAAGGCACTAGCAGACAAAACTTCAGAGTAAGCTGAAAAAGCTTGAATCCGGAGAAAAGAGACAGACAGTTCAAGAGTTACAGAAGAATATGAAGATGTTTTTCCATTAAAGCAAATTCCCAAAGTGAAAAGCACAAATTTGATTTATATTTTCAGTTATTTCATATTTTCATTTTCATAGTTTTGACAAACGTTTAGGGAGTGCGCCATCTTGTGGAGCCTTTGCATAGTTTAGCTGTGAGTTAGCGCAATAGTGCAGCGTAGAAATGTTGGGAACTTGGGAGGGTTACTTTCAAAATCTTATTCCATACAGTTACCCCTAAGCTCAATATACCGAACCTGTCAACCTGCAGGTTTTTGCCGTACAAAGTACGTTTATGATGTACCACGTACGAGAAAATCTGTACGGAAAAACGCAAATTTGTCAATGATGGGTACCATCCGGTATCCACCGACTATCATCAAACGACAAATCAATCAAGTCAAACAAGTTTGCCGCGGTAGCCTCTATCTCAGTAATATAACTTTTTCTTTTGATGCAAACGATGCAAGCAGTTTGATGTAGTGAAAAGAAGTTCGTCTCTTTTTAGAGAAGCGTCTTTTTCGGCTCAACTCACTTGATGCATTACATTACGAATGATGATGTTGTAAAAAGAAGTAAAAAAGGAAGTATAAAAGGAGAAAACGAAAAAAGACAGGTTTGTGGTGATCCCTTTAATCAGTATATTACCAACAATCATTGAATGCAGAAAATGAATTCATAAATTGAATCAGAAAATGTATTATTCTACTTCATTCAATTTGCATGTATTTTTTCCTTCTACGGTGAACGTCCGAGCTATTTAATTTTTGAACTTTTTTTATAATAAAGTTCATTCGTGTCGAGCGACTCGGGATCTCACAACAAAATGTTCATGAACGATACATATGATATAACCAAACACATGTACAATACAACATGTTAAACTACTTTAATAAACACGTTTGGAAAAAAATATATGATGTAAGATTTTGTATTTTGTAAGGGCATGGTGCCCTGGAGCGCGACAGGTATGATATACCAGAAGGAGCGATCAGTGTAACCTTGGAAAAGAAATATAGAAAACCAAGATGAGTGAGTTGCTTGAGAAGACAGAGCTATGCCCTTGCACAATAGTATTGCCCTTTACACATTGGTTAACTGCTGTTAAAAGTGTCGATAAAAATTGTTCAAACCTCATATTGTTAGAACATCTATCTATCTATCTATCTACCTTGGTCATATCCCTCAAGAGGGGTGACCGACAGCAAGACACACTCATACAATAACAAAAAAATAAAAGGGGATAAAGGAAATTGTAAATGTATTTAATTGCTGTTATGAAAGATATGATATAACGAAATGATGTGTTTAATTCATGTTAAAAATGTCAGAATTTTTTTTTAAAACGTCATATTGTCATTGCTGTTAAGATTGTCGAGAAAACTTCACAATGTTTATTTGCTGTCATTAGTGTCAATAAAATTGTTCAAACCAAAAATTATTATTCTGCAAATAGCTCAGAAATTGTAGTCCTATGAACCGGATGTTGTAGTTTCTCAACATAGACCCAAAAATGAAGAAGAAATACTTTTTGAAAAACGTCATCATTCATTTAAAAGCCCCTTTTTGCATCATTATAAACACATTTGGCATGAAACTGTTATACAATACAAAGTGAACCGTTTTTAAGGTAATAGAGAAAAACAACAACTGGAAAATAGATATAATAATAGTGACATTGTTAACTCAACACGAGGGGCAGATTGTTGAGCATGTTATATATCATTTGCACGTTGGGAATGTTTATCATATTTAAAAATTCAACCCAAAAATCAAATTGGCTGACAACATTTCGAAAAGCGGATTTAAGTCAAGTCCCATTTATTTTTTTGGCCCTTCATCACAAAAATGTCTCAACGGACTGCACAGGATTACAATGATACCATCGCCTGATCTTGAACCAACATGCAGGCAAGGGAAAACTCAAAACCTCAGCGTGAGGAAAATAAGAAACCTTGAGCAGGGGCCTCACGAGTGGTCATCCCCTTTCCAGGATGACCAGGGTGCAATAGATTTAGCATTGGGTATCGGTACACAAAACATAATAAACATCAATAGAAAAAAACAAAAGGTAATATGTTGAAATTTGTCCAATAAGTGCACGACAGCAACAACGCAGCTTCCCATCTCTGCCGGCTGGTCAATGCAGGCGTTGACATGCTTCAGGTCAGAGGCTGATCCGCCGACTGATCTCGAACCGTCCTCCCTCGCATCACCACCACCGCCCAGGCAGTCGGAAAAAGACAGGAATAGAAAAGTTTGAGGTGGGCATCAATCATGAGCTATTACATAAAAGTGGGTCTTAAGTCTAGATTTAAAAACTTCCACTGAAGTTGCAGATTTTATCTTCGGAGGCGGAGCATTCCGCAGCACCTGGGACCGGAGGGAGAACGCTCTCTAGCCTATAGACTTCTTCTTGGCTCTTGGAGTCACAAGTAGACCGGCATTTTCAGAGAAGAAATTCCGTGCAGGAACATAGGGGGAAACCAAATCTGAGCAAGGCGGGCGCGAGTCCATGCAAACATTTGTATGTACGTAATTGAACCTTAAAGTCACATCTTAAGTGGACTGGGAGCCAGTGCATGTTAGCTAATACGGGAGGAATATGGTCAAACCTTTTTTGTTTAGTCAAAAGTCTCCCTGCCGCATTCTGAAACAGCTTCAAAATTTTGATGCTAGACATTGAGAGACCAGAAAGCAATACATTACAGTAATCAAGCCGAGAAGTCATAAACGCACAAATCTGTTTGAGATAGCATCAGGCAAAGCTATGCAATATTACGGAGGTGGAAGAAAGCTGCTGGAAGTCATATCTTTTTACATGTAACTGAACATCAGATTATGATCAAATATAACACCTACATTTTTGACCGAGTCACTATGGGTGATATTACGTTTGTCTAGGTTCAGAGCAGTGTTTGGAAACAACTCACGAGAATGAGCCGGACCAACAGTCAACATTTCAGTTTTTTCTGGGTTAAGGCGCAAAAAAAGAAGCAACATCTATCTTTGAATCTCAGCGAGGCAAGTTTCCAGATTTCTACAACTTAACTGTCCGGTTGTCCCCAGTGGCAGATACAGTTGAGTGTCGTCTGCATAGCAATGGAAACAGATATTATACTTGCGGATATTATCATCAAGCAGAATTATAGAAATACTAAAAAGTAGGGGGTCAAGTACAGAGCCCTGTGGAACGCCACAGGGGACATCGGAATGTTTAGAGGTCAGACTGTTTTTATTTTTTTGTGGACCAATAATTTTGCTCCACACATAATGAGATTGTGTGCTGAAATCTTGATGTGATTGAATCTCAGCAATTTTCTAGTGTTTTATTTTGACATGTTGCTGTGTTCTTTCCCTGAACTTAAAAGTAGAACTAAAAAAGATTTAATTCATTTCATTCTTTTAGAGATATGTCAAGCTATACAGGTTTGGCTTCTTTGTAGCCTTCATCTTTTTGAAATTCATTCCGGAAAAAAACGCCCAGATCCGAAGTCGGCAACCCAAACTGAAAGGACGATTGTGAGGGTGAGCAAAGGATAGGGCATTCCAACCCTGGTTACGCACATCTAAACAATAACGTTTTCCGGATCCTTAAGAAATAAAAATACAACAGACACCTTCAGCACTGTTCTTAAAATGATGTCGGCAATTTATTTTATTTTCATTTTATGAACAAGGTTGCAGTCAAGGACAAAAAGATCATTGAAACACAAGAACAAGGGCTGATGGGAAAAGATCATTTATTTTTTGTCCCCAGAACAACTTGGACACCTTGGACACAATGATTACAAATCAACAGAAATCAACAAATGAACTCATGACATTTTCATTATTAGTCCAATAGAAATGCATCGAGTTGTTCTATCGCATTCGGTCACAAAGTCACAATTCAAAGACGCTTAGAAGTCATACAAAATCATAAAGTCCGCATCAAAAGTCATCATACTTTGAGTACAGGTCAAAAATAAAGACATTGCAAAATAATAAAATAGGCTAAGACATGTGACCCACCGACGTCAAGAGTATACAAATGTGTTCATTTGATGTAAATTTTGTTTAGAATAATAAATATCTACTGACCAGCACACTTGTGATTCTGAGCATAAGGGTGACCTGAAAATCTTTAGCCGCAAACGGGACAAGAAATTGGATTCTAACCCACTTGGGATCTTCTGTGGATATTTCCGATTGCTGGGTGAATCTCACAACGCACACTGAAATGGGGAAAGGTTTCTAACAAGTGTGGCTTTTCAAATTTCCTTTACGTTTGAAATTTTGACCGCAAACTAAGCAGGAAAAAGGTTTTTCACCAGTGTGGGTTCTTATGTGGCTTTTCAAATTTACTCTCTGGCTGAATCTTTGACAGAAAACTGAGCAGGCAAACGGGTTTTCCACTGTGTGCATTCTAGTGTGCATTTCTAAGTTGTATTTATGGCCAAATTCCTGACCAATGATTGAGCAAGAAAAGGGTTTCTCACCAATGTGTATTCTTGTGTGGCTTTCGAAATGTTCTCTCCGGCTGAATCTTTTACCACAAACTGAGCAGGCAAAATCTTTCTCACCAAAGTGGATTATTGAGTGCATTCTTAAGTGTGACATCTGGGTGAATTTTTGATCACTAACGGAGCAGGCAAAGGGTTTTTCACCAGTGTGACTTCTTTTGTGGCAATTAAAACAATATATAGCATCTGGTATTCCCAAGGGGTCTCCCACCCCAGGACTAACCAGGCCCGACACTGCTTAGCTTCCGAGCTGGAGCTTTCTCAGGGTGGTATGGCAGGTCACTTGCCAGTAGAGGCATGGCAAAGTTTTCAAGGAATGTATGCACAATTGTGATAGACTCACAGCTTACACCAGCCTATTAGCCGGAGTGGGCAGGCACACAACTGTTAGTATCTTTAAAAGCTCTTAAAATTAAAAAAAAAATCATCAATTAAATTGGACTCTAAGGAAAGTCAACAGAGCCCGAAGAAGTGGTGATTACCAGAATGCATTACGTGGACTGTTGTCACATCTTGGATTTGACTGAGAAACGGATGACCAGGAGCTACAACTCATAGGAAACATTCGTGACTCATTTTTAATCAACGTGGAGAATTTGCTGAGCCAGTCGCTCTCTAAATCGCTTTGTTACTCTGAAAGGAGAAGCCCTCCAATGTTGGTACGCTTGTGTAAAGTAAACTCATGATTTGCTTGTCACTAGAACAAGCATAGAAAATGGGCTTTTTTCTTTAAAAATCACATCCAAATTGCAATTGATAAATCGAACAGTTTTTTAAAAAATACACATGCACACACACACACACACACACACAAATATATATATATATATATATATATATATATATATATATAATGTGTGTGTATGGAGAGATATGTTTTTGAGTTGATAGGACATCTGTACATTCAGGGGTAGAGTTTGAAATGTAAATGCAATAAATGATATATCAAGCAGAGAGACCGATGCCATTTTCTCCGGCACACGTGTGATCCTGAGCTTTGGCTTGACTTGGGAAGCTAAGACCGCAAGCTGAGCAAGAAAAAGGGTTCTCACCAGTGTGGATTCTTGTGTGCATTTTTAAGCTTTGTCTATAGCCGAATGATTTAGCACAAAAGGAGCAGAAGAAGGGCTTTTCGCCAGTATGGGTTGTAGCGTGGTTTTTCAAACTTAGTTTCCGGGTGAATTTTTGACCACAAACTGAGCAAGAAAAAGGCTCCTCGCCAGTGTGGATTCTTATGTGTATTTTTAAGCTTTCTTTGCGGCTGAATTTGAGGCCACAAACTGAGCACGAAAAAGGCTTCTCACCAGTGTGGGTTCTTGTGTGTGTTTTTAAGTCTGCTTTCTGGCTGAATGATTTAGCACAAAAGGAGCAGGAGAAAAGCTTTTCACAAGTGTGGGTTTTTGTGTGTATTTTTAAGCTTTCTCGTTGGCTGAATCTTTGACCGCACACTGAGCAGGAGAAAGGTTTCTCACCAGTGTGGGTTCTTGTGTGTCTATTTAAGCTTTGTCGGTGGCTGAATCTTTGACCGCACACTGAGCAGGAGACAGTTTTCTCACCAGTGTGGGTTCTTGTATGTGCTTTTAAGTATTCTTTCCGGCTGAATGATTGACCACAAATTGAACAGGAGAAAGGCTTCTCACCAGTGTGGGTTCTTGTATGTATTTTTAAGTATCGTTTCCGGCTGAATGATTCACCACAAATTGAACAGGATAAAGGCTTCTCACCAGTATGGATTATTGTGTGCCTTTTTAAGTTTTCCATTCGGCTGAATGATTCACTGCAAAATGAGCAGGAGAAGGGCTTCTCACCTGTGTGGATTCTGGTGTGGTCTTCTAAGACATTCTTTCGGCTGAATTTATGACCGCAAACTTTGCAGGCAAAAGGCTTCTCACCAGTGTGGGTTCTTGTGTGTGTTTTTAAGTTTGCCTTTCGGCTGAATGATGCACCACAAATCAAGCAGGAGAAGGGCTTCTCACCAGTGTGGGTTCTTATGTGTCTTTTTAGGTCTACTCTTTGACTGAATGATTTAGCACAAAAGGAGCAGGAGAAGGGCTTCTCACCAGTGTGGGTTCTTGTGTGCTTTTTTAAGGACGCCTTCAGGCTGAATGATTCACCGCAAACTGAGCAGGAAAAAGGCTTCTCCCCTGTGTGGATTCTCATATGCAACTTCAAACTATATTTGAACTGAAACGTTTCCCCACACTGAGAACACTTGTTATCCCCTTCTGACTGTTCGTCGCCATCAGTGTCTGCAGAGTCGGATGTGTCCTCATCATCAATTTTCACGTGATGACGGGAGCTGCTGCTTGGAGGCTCCTGCCAGTTCTCTTCATGTTTAACCTGACTCCCAGGAGTTAAAATGGTCTCAGTGACAAGCAACTCTGTGGAAAGTCCCTCCTCTTTAACACAAACAGGCTTAACATCCTCCTCCTCCTTTTTAATATCAGGAAACTCTGGAGACAGGAATTCTTCACTGACATCTGTGGGACAGAGGACACGCATAGGTTTCATATCATCCAAAATATACGACATAATACCGAAAAAGATAAATTACAAAATGTATAAATAATATAGACTGCATTCATGTAATAATTCTAACCAATGGAGACAGAAACGACACAGAACTTCAATTAAAATGTGTATAACAAAAACGTAAATATCATTAGTCTCTCCTGAATATTGGCATTTAGGAACACAAAGTGCTCAGCTTTAAAGAACTGATGCCAATTCTTCTGTCAGTGATAGACAATGCACAATGTTATATACCGTAAAATTCGGACTATAGGCCGCTACCCTTTTTCCCTCCAAGTTTTCAACTTTGCAACTTATGCAACGATGAGCCCAATTTGTGCATTCTTTTAGCGAACGCCAGGGGGCGCCCATGCAGTAAAGTGTAAGAGTGAGACACGTTGAATATATGTGTCAAGGAAGACGCAAGTTTAATGTAACTTGGTGCCTTGAAAAAACTAGCATGAACAGACCCTAATTATGGGAAAGGTGTCCAGAGGGACGTGTACGTGAGCTACAGCAGTTGAAAAGGACGATTTTGGTGCCGCGGACACCAGTGATAGCGTGGGTTGTAGTGAAACTGCTAGTCCGGTTAGGATTAGCCCTAAACGGCCTGCTAACCGCGGTGAGCCAATCTAGACACATAATAAGTTCAGCCCCCTAGCTAGTCCCACTCCAACTTGGTCTACTGGCTCCCGCACCCTAGTTTTAGGTGACTCCATCACCCTTAACATAAAGCCCAGCGACTCAGCTACGGTGATGAGTATTTCTGGAGCCAGTGCACCCGACATTGAGGCTAATTTGAGGGAGCAAACCTAGACACAGGACAGGGCTAACTACACTGATATAGTCATTCACGTCAACTCTAAATGCTAAAATGAGGCAATCTGAGATTACAAATAAAAATATTGCTAGGACATGTAATCTCGCCAGAAAGATGAGTCAGCATCAAGTTATGGTCTCTTCCCCCTTGTCTGGGAGAGACAATGATGTGAGGTTTAGCAGAAGGGTCTCGCTCAACCAGTGGCTGGCAAGTTTTTGTAGTCAGCAGGGATTTGCATATGATTAATGCCCACCTCGTATTCTGTTTTGTCCTGTCTTTTTCTGAGGCCTGCCTGGCTGATACGAAGGAGAAGGACGATTTGGGATGAGTCAGCGTACCGGCGTCTGACCTGCAGCATGTCAACCCCTGCATTTACCAGCTGGCAGAGACGGGAAGCTGCGTCGTGGCCGTCATAGACTTTCTGGACTAGTTTGCAGGCCGGGGGCGTCGTTGATGTCATGCACTTTCCGGACATTTTCAACATCTTACCTAGTGTTCTGTGTGCAGTAATTGATAATCGTAATTCACCCTGGTCAATCCTGGAAGGGGGATTACCACATGTGAGGTCCTTTCTCAAGGTTTCTCTTTTCTCCTCACACTGAGGTTTTTGAGTTGTTCCTTGTTCGCATGCTGGTTTAAGATCAGGTCATTGTGTAATTTTGTAATTGTAATCCTGTGCAGTCCTTTGAGACATTTTTGTGATTAAGGGCGTCATAAATAAATGTGACTTGACTTGACTTGGATTTAGGTATGTGGATAACTGGCCTGCTTTCTGGGGCCGACCTGACCTGCTGAGGAGAGAAGGCCTTCACCCTAACTAGGAAGGTGCTCTCACTCTTTCTAAAAATATAGAGTACTGTTTAAGCCTTCAATGACAGGTAACACTCGTGCAGGCCAGGTCACAGGTGATAGGTGAGCCTGTAACCACGGGTTTAGAGTCTGTATTGCTAGAGCTAACTAGCGCTATGCTAGATTCATGCCATTCATATAGTTTTTGTAGTTTAGAGCGTTCCATTGCCTGCACTACACACTCTGATCTGTACTCTTCTATAGCATCTTCTTCTGTGCTTCTTACCTCTGATTCTCCCTTGGTAAGTGAGGAGAAGAAATAACATTTATTTCTAGCGCTAGTCATCCTGTTACTCCACCTGTCAACAGTATTCCTGTGGTATGGAATTCGGGCCGCATCTGCCTCGGCACAAGATCCTGGTCTGGGAGCATTATCTTGTGGAGACTACCACTAAGGTTCAAAACTCAGTAAAGGGTTCAGCATGGTCCACAGCGCTGAAGCTTGGCCTTCCGAATATGAAATCACTAGCTTCCAAAACTTTACCAGTCAATAATCATATTAGTGATTAAAATATTAACCTTATTGGCCTTTGAGCAGTGGCGGCGCAGTGGTTAGCGCGTGTGCGGCACAGTTCTGAAGTCGTGGGAACCTCCTGAGTGGGTTCAAATCCAGCTCCCGGCCTTACTTACATTCCAAAGACATGCATGTCAGGTTAAATACTCGGTCCAAATTGTCCCTAGGTTTGACTGAGCGAGTGAGTTGTCTGTCCCTGTGTGCCCTGCGATTGGCTGGCAACCAGTCCAGGGTGTCCCCTGCCCACTGCCCAATGATTGCTGGGATGGGCTCCAGCATCCCCGCGACCCTACTGAGGATAAGCGGTGCAGCTGATGAGATGAGATGGCCTTAGAGCGACCTGGTTGAATCAAAATGACTTTATAGGGCTAAATGAGACTTCTCCCCGTAACTTTGTGAGTTTCCACTTGGCACGCCCGCGCAAAAAAGGTAGCTCTTATAATGGAAAATATGTTGAAATTTAGGAAAATAAAAATGTGATGGAAATAAAGGTGACCAACCTGCTCTGTTCAACAGAACTCGTAGCTCCTTGCTAATGCTAACTTGGTTTAGCCGTCGATCTTCTCGCTCGTTGTCATCTTGAAGCTCCTCTTTCAAATTTACTTTCCATCTTTCGCACATTTTAACCACATTTGAACTTTTACGGAGTTAAATGCAGTTTTTGAAGCTTCAAGAAATTAAATGCAGTTAGATTGTGCACTCGACTGGAACATAACACCACGAAGGCGCAGACAATCGCGACAGTGACGTATGATTCTACTCTTCTTCACCGATGGCAGCTATCTCTTTGGTACTCTATCGCCCCCTAGTACCAATCTCACAGTTCCACTCTGCTGTGTTGACGAAGAACGAAAGGAGTTAACGAGCCGGCTCCCTTCGAAATGCTCTCTCTCTCTCTCTCTCCCCCCCTCTCTCTCCCTCCCTCTCTCTCTCTCTCTCTCTCTCTCTCAACTGGTCAATACGAGTGTCGTTTTCTCTGTGTTTTTCTTTGTATAATCTATGTAAAAGATTAAATGTGGCAAAAGTTCGCTTAAATTGAAACAATAAAGGCTAAGTTAACATAGGACCATATTTCATATTTATCTCGAAGATATTTGAAAACAAACAAAAATTGTTTCGGATTGCCTAATTGCCTAGCTTAGCTGTTTTGTTAGCGAGCTTAAGCAAAACCTTACTTTTCATCTGGTGGGTAAATGTGATAATGCAACGTCCATGTCTAGTGTTTGGCCAGCTCCACAGGAGGAGGTGAATTTCCGGTTTTATTTTCATTTTAATCCGACTGTACATATTACGGTGGAACCTGTGACAATGATGTCGTGTGAAATATCGGAATAAACTGTGATATGGACGCAGCGGCTCACAGCTTTTTGGCTAATTTTCTATTTATTACCGTTGTTTTTCCTTTCTTTTCTGTACACATGCGTGGCCAATAATACCTATAGTCGGGTTATACATGTGGTTCTGTGTCTAAATTTCGACTTTTTGGGTCCCTTTTATACCACCTTTGATACCCCGCAAGAAATACAAAGGGTTGCGGGACGTCCGTGGGTGGCCAACCCACTTAAGAAGCGGCGGAGACGGCGTTGGGATCGCAAACAAAAGCGGGGCTGTCGCTCGGGCCGCGGTGCTAAGCTAAGGGAGCTATATCAGCGAAACGGCAGAGAAGGACACGAAGATGATGGAATTGTGCCTAATTCCACCAATATTTCTTCATCGATCTTTCCTGAAAATGCTGGTCTACTCGTGATCCCAAGAGCCAAGAAGAAATCAGACAGTGTTTTCCATTGGGGGCCTTGGTGCTGTGAAAGGCTCTTCCCCCTGAGATGCGATCTGCAACCTCAGTGGAAATATTCAATTCTAGGCTTAAAACACACTTCTATTCTATAGAATATGAATAACTTAGATTTTATGTTGACAATATCTGTGAAAAATTTGCCCTCAGGTTTTAGATCAGGTGATGGTGTCATAATAGTCTGTGGTTTGCAATCATCTGTGGTCTGTGCAGCCCTTTGAGACATGTTGTGATTAACCTAACATGTACAACATGTGGGTCGTGTGATCAAACTTTTTTGTCTTCGTTAAAAGCCTGGCTGCAGCATTTTGTACCAGCTGAAGGCTCTTGATTTTGGGAGACCAGAGAGTAGGACATTACCGTCATCGAGACGGGAAGTAAACGCATGAATTATAATCTCCGCATCCGACGGAGACAGCATAGGGGGAATTTTAGCAATGTTGCCAGTATGGAAGAAAGCGGTTCTAGACATATTCTTAACTTGTGTTTGAAAGGACAGATTGGGGTCAAATATGACACTTACATTTTTAACCGAGTCACTCTGGGTGAAATTACATTCGTCAATGTTCGGAGCAGTTTTTGAGAACAAATCACGGCATTTAGATGGACCAATAACTAACATTTCAGTCTTTTCAGAGTTAAGGCGCAAGAAGTTGAGCGACATCCATTCTTTGATCTCAGTGAAGCAGGCCTCCAAATTTCCACAATTTAGTGTGGCAGATTCCTTCATCGGAAGATATAGTTGAGTGCCATCTGCGTAGCAATGGAAACTGATATTATACTTGCGAATAATATCACCTAGTGGAAGCATGTCAATGCTGAAAAGAAGGGGGCCAAGTCCTGAGCCCTGCGGAACACCACAGGTAACACTAAAGGGCTCATTCCACCATATTTAACACAGTGCGTCCTATCTGAGAGGTAGGATCTGAACCATGAGAGGACGGTTCCTGAGAGACCAATCAACTTTTACAACGTTCTAGTAAGGTAATATGTTCCACAGTGTCAAAAGTAGCCCTAAGGTCCAGCAGCAGCAAGAGTGAAGAAGCGCTAGAGTCCATTGCCAGTATAAGATCATCCACCAAAAAATATCGAAGATGTTTAACCTTTTTTCCGATTTCTGTCAGTGAATATGTTTTCGGTGTAATCTGTTAAATGTGATGAACACTCCCAATTTCTCAAATATATACAATTTACTTAAGAATCTCCCCTTGTATTGGATTACCTCTGTTATTTTTTTTTACTTCACCTATTCATATACTTTCCTTTTTTTCTATATTTCTTCAGCACCTTTTGTTGTTTTCGACTTGATGACTCAGTAGTGTTGTTAAGCTTTTTCATGCCTGTTTTGTTTGGAATGATGAAATGTTCAATTTAAAACAATAGAAATAAAACACACAAAACTTGAAAATATTGCAGCCATAAATAAAAATAAATGTGTTTTTGGTGTATTTCGTGGAGCGTTATTTGGTGTGAATATTGTTTAGAACAAGACGTTTTCCTACAACTGAAATTTCAAGCAATCATTTGAGAGCGCCGTCTAGTGGACGCATTTCAGAATACTTTTCCCTTCTCACTTTGCTTTGCGACCTGAATAGTGATGGGAATTTCTTCTCTTTTTAAGGAAAAGGCTTTTCGACTCGGCTCACTAAAAAGGCCCCCAGAGGACTCTCCGGATTCAATACATGGATTAAAGCATCCGAAACATGTGTTCAAATATCTTCGAAATAAATATGAAACATGATGAGTACTAATATTGTAAGTCCTAAGTATGACTCGGCCGAGGCTTGAACCAGCGACCTCCCAGTCTTGGCTACCGACCTGATCCTTCACATTAAATCAACCTTTGCCACATATAATATTTCAGATGGATTATACGAGGAAAAACACACAGACCAGTTGACCAGTTATGAGCACCTGGGAGAGAGAGAAAGAGAGAGAGACAGAAAAGAGAGAGAAAGAAAGGGAGAGAGCGCGCATCTCGAATGGAGCCGGCTCTTTAATTCCTTTCGTTCGCCAACAACACAGCGGAGTGGAACTGTGAGATGGTATGATGCTAGGGGGCGACAGAGCACCAAAGAGATGGATGCCAACCAAAGACGAAGAGTAGAACTATACGTCACTGCCGCCATTTCCTACTCCTTCGTGGTGTTTAGCTCCAGTCGAGTGCACAATCTAACTCCATCTAACTGCATCTAACCCCGTAAAGGATCAAAAACTGCATTTAACTCCTTAAAAGTTCTAAGGTGGTTAAAATGTGCGAGAGATGGAAAGGAAATTTGAAAGAGGAGCTTCAGGAAGAGAACGAGCGAGAATATCGACGGCTAAGCCAAGTTAGCATTAGCAAGGAGCTACGAGTTGTGTCGAACAGAGCAGGTTGGTCACTTTTATTTCCATCACATTTTTATTTTCCCATATTTCAACATATTTTCCGATATAAGAGCAACACCGCTACCTTTTTGCGCGGGTGTACCAAGTCAAGTCAAGTCAAATTTATTTATATAGCCCTTAATCACAAAAATGTCTCAAAGGACTGCACAGGATTACAGTTACAAAATTACACAATGACCTGATCTTAAACTGGCAAACCAGCATGCGGGCAAGGAAAAACTCAAAAACCTCAGTGTGAGGAGAAAAGAGAAACCTTAAGAAAGGACCTCACATGTGGTAATCCCCCTTCCAGGATTGAACAGGGTGAATTACAATTAGCATTACTGTACACAGAATAGTAAACACTAGGTAAGATGTTGAAAATGTCCGGAAAGAGCATGACATCAACGACGACGCCAGCTGGTAAATGCAGGGGTTGACATGCTGCAGGTCAGACCCCGGTCCGCTGACCCATTCCAAATCATCCTTCTCCTTCGTATCAGCCAGGCAGGCCTCAGAAAAAGACAGGACAAAACAGAATACGAGGTGGGCATCAATCATATGCTTTGGAATAGAAGTGTGTCTTAAGCCTCAATTTAAAAACTTCCGTTGAGGTTGCAGATCTAATCTCCAGAGGCAGGGCATTCCACAACACCGGGGCCCGGATGGAGAACGCTCTCGAGCCCGCAGACTTCTTGGCTCTCGGAATCACAAGTAGACCGGCATTTTCCGAGCGCAGACTCCGTGCAGGAACATAGGGGGAAATCAAATCAGAGAGATAAGAGGGTGCAAGCCCATGCAAACATTTATATGTTAATAAGAGAACCTTAAAGTCACATCTTAAGTGGACTGGGAGCCAGTGCAAGTTGGCCAATACAGGTGTAATATGCTCAAACTTTTTAGTCTTAGTCAAAAGTCTAGCTGCCGCATTCTGAACCAGCTGCAAACTTTTAATGCTAGACATCGGGAGACCAGAAAGCAATACATTACAGTAATCAAGCCGAGAAGTAATAAACGCATGAATTAAAATCTCTGCATCTGATTGGGACAGCATTGAACGAATCTTCGCAATATTACGGAGGTGGTAGAAAGCTATTCTAGTAATATTTTTCACATGTAACTGAAACGACAGATTAGGATCAAATATAACACCTAGATTTTTGACCGAGTCACTATGGGTGATATTACATTTGTCTAGGTTCAGGGTAATGTTTGAAAACAAATGACGACAGTGAGCTGGACCAATATTCAACATTTCAGTTTTTTCTGGGTTAAGGCGTAAAAAATTATTTGACATCCATCTTTGAATCTCAGTAAGGCAATCCTCCAGATTTCTGAAACTTTAATGTCCAGTTTTTTCCAGTGGCACATACAGTTGAGTGTCATCTGCATAGCAATGGAAACTAATATTATACTTGCGGATAATGTCACCAAGCGGGATCATATAAATACTAAAAAGAAGGGGGCCAAGTAGAGAGCCTTGAGGAACACCACAAGGGACATTAGATTGTTTAGAGGTCATATTGCCATAGTTAACACATTGCATCCTGTCTGACAGGTAGGACCTAAACCACGAGAGTACAGTTCCTGAGATACCAATGCGTTCTAGACGAATCAATAATATGTTGTGGTCGACCGTATCAAAAGTCCACCAAGTGGAAACTCTCATAGTTACGTGGAGAAGTCTCATTTAGCTCTACAAACTCATTTGGTTTCAACCAGGTCTCACAAAGGCCAATCATGGAACGCTCTAAACTACATAAACTATGTGAATGGCAGGAATTGAGTATAGTGCTAGTTAGCTCTAGCAATACAGACTCTACACCCGTGGTTACAGGCTCACTAATCACCTGTGACCTGGCCTGCACTAGTGTACCCTGTCATTGAAGGCTTAAACAGTGCTCTATATTTTTAGAAAGAGTGAGAACACCTTCCTAGTTAGGGTGAAGGCCGTCTCTCCTCAGCAGGTCAGGTCGGCCCCAGAAAGCAGGCCTGTTATCCACATACCCAAATCACTGCTGACAACAAAAACTTGCCAGCCACCGGTTAAGCGAGACCCTTCTGCTAAACCTCTCATAATTGCCTCTCGCTGGCAAGGGGGTAGAGACCATTACTTGATGCCGACTCATCTTTCTGGCGAGATTACATGTCCTAGCAATATTTTTATTTGTAATCTCATATTGCCTCATTTTAGCATTTAGAGTTGACGTGAATGACTATATCAGTGTAGCTAGCCCTGTCCTGGTGTCTAGGTTTGCTCCCTCTAATTATCCTCAATGTCGGGTGCTCTGGCCCCAGAAATACACATCACCGTAGCTGAGTCGCTGAGCTTTATGTTACGTGTGATGGAGTCACCTAAAACTAGGGTGCGGGAGCCAGGAGACTGGGGAGGGGTGGGACTAGCTAGGGGGCTGAACTTATTATATGTCTGGATTGGCTCACCGCGGTTAGCAAGCCGATTAGGGCTAATCCTAACTGGACTAGCAGTTTCACTACAACCCATGCTAGCACTGGTGTCCGCGGCACCCAACATTTTCCTTTTCAACTGCTCTAGCTCACGGACAGGTCACTCTAGACACCTTTCCCATGATTAGGGTCTGTTCATGCTAGTTTTTTCAAGGCACCGAGTTACATTAAACTTGCGTCTTCCTTGACACATATATTCGACGTGTCTCACTCTTACCCTTTACTGCATGGGCGCCCCCTGGCGTTCGCTAAAAGAATGCACAAATTGGCCGCATTGTTGCATAAGTTGAAAGCTTGGAGGGAAAAAGGGTAGCGGCCTATAGTCCGAATTTTATGGTATGTAACATTGTGATTTGTCTATCACTGACAGAAGAATTGGCATCAGTTCTTTAAAGCTTAACACTTTGTGTTCCTAAATGCCAATATTCAGGAGAGACCAATGATATTTACGTTTTTGTTATACACATTTTAATTGAGGTTCTGTGTCGTTTCTGTCTCCCTTGGTTAAAAATATTACTTGAATGCAGTATATATATATTTATAAATTTTGTCATTTATCTGTTTCGATATTATGTCGTATATTTGGGATGATGCGAAACCTATGTGTGTCTTGTGTCCAACAGATGTCAGTGAAGAATTCCTGCCTCCTGTCCGACAGGAACCAAAGTTTCCTGACATTAAAAAGGAGGAGGAGGATGTGGAGCCTGTTTGTGTTAAAGAGGAGGGACTTTCCACAGAGTTGCCGGTGACTGAGACCATTTTAACTCCTGGGAGTCAGGTTAAACATGAAGAAAACTGCCAGGAGCCTCCAAGCATCAACTCCCGTCAACATGTGAAAACTGATAATGAGGACACGTCCGACACTAATGGCGCCGAACAGTCAGAAGGTGATAAAACATGTTCTCGGTGTGGGAAAACATTTCAAGTCAAGTATCGTCTGAAGTTGCATATGAGAACCCACACTGGTGAGAAGCCTTTTTCCTGCTCAGATTGCGGTCAAAAATTCACCCGGAAAGAAAGTTTGAAAATCCACGCTACGATCCACACTGGTGAAAAGCCTTTCTCCTGCTCAATTTGCGGTCAAAAATTCAGGTTCAAAGCAAACTTGAAAAACCACGTTACAACCCACACTGGTGAGAAGCCTTTCTCCTGCTCATTTTGTGGTGAATCGTTCAGGCAAAAGGCAAACTTAATAACACACACAAGAACCCACTCTGGTGAGAAACCTTTTGCCTGCAAAGTTTGCGGTCAAAAATTCAGCCGAAAGACTGTCTTAGAAGACCACACCAGAATCCACACGGGTGAGAAGCCCTTCTCCTGCTCATTTTGCGGTGAATCATTCAGCCGAAAGGAATACTTAAAAAGACACACAATAATCCACACTGGTGAGAAGCTTTTCTCCTGCTCAGTTTGCGGTGAATCATTCTGTCGAAAGGAAAACTTAAAAATACACACAAGAACCCACACTGGTGAGAAGCCTTTTTCCTGCTCAGTTTGTGGTCAAAAATTCACCCGGAAAGTAAGTTTGAAAAACCACGCTACAACCCACACTGGCGAAAAGCCCTTCTCCTGCTCCTTTTGTGCTAAATCATTCAGCCACAAGGCATACTTAAAAATACACACAAGAACCCACACTGGTGAGAATCTTTTCTCTTGCTCATTTTGTCCTAAATCATTCAGCCAGAAGGCATACTTAAAAAGACACACAAGAACCCACACTGGTGAGAAGCCTTTTTCCTGTTCAATTTGTGATGAAAAATTCAGCTGGAAAGAAAGCTTAAGAACACACACAAGAACACACACTGGTGAGAAGCCTTTTTCCTGCTCAGTTTGTGGCCTAAAATTCAGCCACAAAGTAAGCTTAAAAATACACACAAGAATCCATACTAATGAGAAGCCCTTTTCCTGCTCGATTTGCGGTGAAAAATTCACCCAGAAAGTAAGTTTAAAAAACCACGCTACAACCCACACTGGCTAAAAGCCCTTCTTCTGCTCCTTTTGTATTAAATCATTCAGCCAGAAAGCAAACTTAAACTCACACACAAGAACCCACACTGGTGAGAAGCCTTTTTCTTGCTCAGCTTGCGGTCTTAGCTTCCCAAGTCAAGCCAAAGCTCAGGATCACACCTGTGCCGGAGAAAATGGCATCGGTCTCTCTGCTTGATATATCATTTCTTGCATTTACATTTCAAACTCTACCCCTGAATGTGCAGATTTTTGTACTCTTCATGTCATATCAATTTATAAATATATCTCTCCATACACACGCATTTTAAATGTATATATGTATATATATATATGTTTATATATGTATGTTTATATACATATATTTATAAATACATATATATATGTATAAATATGAATATATATATATATATATGTATGTATATATTTATATGTATATATATGAATACATGTATGTATATATATATGTATATATATGAAAATATATATGTATATGTTCATATATGAATATATATATGTATGTATATTTATATGTATGTATATATGAATATATATGTATATATATTTATATATATATATATGAATGTATATATGAATATATATGTATTTTTTGTCACAGTGACACGCAAATCATGGGTTTACGACTAACAAAATAATAACTATAGATATCCAAATAAAAACAGATTTGCAGTTGAAAAAATTGCTCTATTGTTTTACACGGGTGTACCAATAGTGGAGTGCGAATGTTTCCTATGAGTTGTAGCTCCTGGTCATCCGTTTCTCAGTCAAATCCAAGATGTGACAACAGTCCACGTAATGCACTCTGTTAATCACCACTTCTTCGGGCTCTGTTGACTTTCCTTAGAGTCCAATTTAATTGATGATTTTTTTTTTAATTTTAAGAGCTTTTAAAGATACTAACAGTTGTGTGCCTGCCCACTCCGGCTAATAGGCTGGTGTAAGCTGTGAGTCTATCACAATTGTGCATACATTCTTTGAAAACTTTGCCATGCCTCTACTGGCAAGTGACCTGCCATACCACCCTGAGAAAGCTCCAGCTCGGAAGCTAAGCAGTGTCGGGCCTGGTTAGTCCTGGGGTGGGAGACCCCTTGGGAATACCAGATGCTATATATTGTTTTAATTGCCACAAAAGAAGTCACACTGGTGAAAAACCCTTTGCCTGCTCCGTTAGTGATCAAAAATTCACCCAGATGTCACACTTAAGAATGCACTTAATAATCCACTTTGGTGAGAAAGATTTTGCCTGTTCCGTTTGTGGTCAAAGATTCAGCCAGAGAGTAAATTTGAAAAGCCACATAAGAACCCACACTGGTGAAAAACCTTTTTCCTGCTTAGTTTGCGGTCAAAATTTCAAACGTGAAGGAAATTTGAAAAGCCACACTTGTTAGAAACCTTTCCCAATTTCAGTGTGCGTTGTAAGATTCACCCAGCAATCGGAAATATCCACAGAAGAACCCAAGTGGGTCAGAATCCAATTTCTTGTCCTGTTTGCGGCTAAAGATTTTCAGGTCACCCTTATGCTCAGAATCACAAGTGTGCTGGTGAGTAGATTTTAATTATTATTCTAAACAAAATTTACATCGAATGAACACATTTGTATACTCTTGACGTCGGTCGGTCACATGTCTTAGCCTATTTTATTATTTTGCAATGTCTTTATTTTTGACCTGTACTCAAAGTATGATGACTTTTGATGCGGACTTTATGATTTTGTATGACTTCTAAGCGTCTTTGAATTGTGACTTTGTGACCGAACGCGATAGAACAACTTGATGCATTTCTATTGGACGAATAATGAAAATGTCATGAGTTTATTTGTTGATTTCTGTTGATTTGTAATCATTGTGTCCAAGGTGTCCAAGTTGTTCTGGGGACAAAAGATACACTTGATCTTTTCCCATCAGCCCTTGTTCTTGTGTTTCATTGTTCTTTTTGTCCTTGACTGCAACCTTGTTCATAAAATGAAAATAAAATAAATTGCCGACATCATTTTAAGAACAGTGCTGAAGGTGTCTGTTTTTCTCATGTATTTTCTTTTCTTATGTAAGGATACGGAAAACGTTATTGTTTAGATGTGCGTAACCAGGGTTGGAATGCCCCATCCTTTGCTCACCCTCACAATCGTCCTTTCGGTTTGGGTTGCCGACCTCGGATCTGGGCGTTTTTTTCCGGAATGAATTTCAGAAAGATGAAGGCTACAAAGAAGCCAAACCTGTATAGCTTGACATATCTCTAATAGAATGAAATGAATTAAATCTTTTTTAGTTCTACTTTTAAGTTCAGGGAAAGAACACAGCAACACGTCAAAATAAAACACTAGAAAATTGCTGAGATTCAATCGCATCACGATTTCAGCACACAATCTAATTATGTGTGGAGCAAAATTATTGATCCACAAAAAAATAACAGTCTGACCTCATAACATTCTGATGTCCCCTGTGGCATTCCACAGGGCTCTGTACTTGGCCCCCTACTTTTTAGTATTTCTATAATTTTGCTTGATGATAATATCCGCAAGTATAATATCTGTTTCCATTGCTATGCAGATGACACTCAACTGTATCTGCCACTGGTGACAACCCGACAGTTAAGTTGTAGAAATCTGGAGACTTGCCTCGCTGAGATTCAAATATAGATGTTGCTTATTTTTTTGCGCCTTAACCCAGAAAAAACTCAAATGTTGATTGTTGGTCCGGCTCATTCTCGTGAGTTGTTTCCAAACACTGCTCTGAACCGGGACAAACGTAATATCACCCATAGTGACTCGGTCAAAAATTTAGGTGTTATATTTGATCATAATCTGATGTTCAGTTACATGTAAAAAAAATATGACTTCACGCAGCTTACTTCCACCTCCGTAATATTGCGTAGCTTTGCCTGATGCTATCTCAAACAGATTTGTGCGTTTATGACTTCTCGGCTTGATTACTGTAATGTATTGCTTTCTGGTCTCTCAATGTCTAGCATCAAAATTTTGAAGCTGTTTCAGAATGCGGCAGGGAGACTTTTGACTAAACCAAAAAGGTTTGACCATATTCCTCTTGTATTAGCTAACATGCACTGGCTCCCAGTCCACTTAAGATGTGACTTTAAGGTTTAATTACGTACATAAAAATGTTTGCATGGACTCGCGCCCGACTTGCTCAGATTTGGTTTCCCCCTATGTTCCTGCACGGAATTTCCGCTCTGAAAATGCCGGTCTACTTGTGACTCCAAGAGCCAAGAAGAAGTCTGCAGGCTAAAGAGCGTTCTCCCTCCGGTCCCAGGTGCTGCGGAATGCTCCGCCTCCGGAGGTAAAATCTGCAACTTCAGCGGAAGTTTTTAAATCTAGACTTAAGACCCACGTGAAGAGAACAAGGAGACGGTGCCTCCAAGCAATAGCTCTGGCACAACAGATGATGATGATGAAGACGATGATGGCGACAAACGGTCGGAAGGAGATAACACAATCCACAAATGTTCGCAGTGTGGAAAAACATTTAGACAAAAGTGTTGATTTGAAACACCATATCATGGTCCACGCTGGTGAGAATCCCTTTGCCTGCTCAGTTTGTAGTAAAACATTCACCCGGAAAGCACGCTTAAAAATCCACACAAGGACCCACACAGGTGAGAAACCTTTTGCCTGCTCTTTTTGTGGTAAAGCATTCACCCGGAAAGCACGCTTACAAATCCACACAAGAACCCATACAGGTGAAAATCTTATTGCCTGCTCCGTTTGTGGTCAGAAATTTGGCTATAAATCACATTTAAATAACCACACAAGAATTCACACCGGTAAAAAACCTTTGGCCTGCTCATTTTGTGGTCAAACATTTGCTGAGAAGGGGCACTTAAAAAAACACACAAGAACCCACACTGGTGAAAAACCTTTTGCCTGCTCAGTTTGCGGTCGAAAATTTGCTGAGAAGGGGTACTTAACAAAACACACTAGAACCCACACGGGTGAAAAACCTTTCGCCTGCTCAGTTTGTGGTGAATTATTCAAATGTAAATACAGCCTAAGAGTACACACAAGAACCCACACTGGTGAAATACCTTTTGCCTGCTCAGTTTCTGATCAAAAATTCAATCAAAAATTCCAATTAAAAGTCCACGCAAGAATCCACACTGGTGAAAAACCTTTTGCCTGCTCAGTTTGTGGTCAAAAATTCTCCATGAAGGGAAATTTAAAAAGACACACAAGAACCCACACAGGTGAAAAACCTTTTGCCTGCTCAGTTTGTAGTAAGAAATTCAATGATAAATCTGACTTAAAAAGCACTCAAGAACTCACACTGGTGAAAAACCTTTCGCCTGCTCAGTTTGCGATCAAAGATTCTCAAGTCAGGCTAAAACTCAGAGTCACAAGTGTGCTGGGGGGGAATAGCAGTCAAGACTCTGGTTGAAATGAACTCATCCTTCCCATTTACATAAAGAAAAAGAACACATTTACCATTGGCTTAGAATTTTTTGTATGTTTTTTTGATTTTTTTCAATCGAGTGTTGCAGCTTGTATCTTTTTGATTGATTCTATGTAATTTAATGATGAATAACGTGAATTTACCATGACATCTCCTCAGTATGGTCCACTATAAACCTTTATTAAGTACAGTACTCTTCACGTTTGACAGCCTATCAATTCCAGATATCCAGGCTAACTCAATAATCACAGATTTATCTAGTCTGTCTTAATGGGTTGCACGTTTGCCGAGTCAGGATTAAAAAGGCACAGCTACGTCATCCCAGCTGTAGGTAGCGTTCACAGAATCCTCAAATAGACCCCCAGGATCCATCTCAGAATCACGGATTGGAAAAGTGTCGCCCATGATCTTCTAAGGTTGCTGAAGACCCACTCTTGATGGGAATTTATGAACTTTTGAAAGAAATGTAAAGGGGTTACACGAGATTTATTCATAAGGAAAGGACAATGGCAGGTACGTTCGTAAACTGCATTCTATTTGATGAGTAGAACATTGGCAACACCTGCTTAGGAGAATAAATCACCATGGTAACCAGGCTAACCTTAACTTGCTTTCATGCAACCCACTTGAGGTTAAATTCAAACAAGATAATATATACTGTATATCCCGGCTTAAACACTTATCTTGGTTTAGATTACCCCACTGCCCCAAGTTTTCTCTTAGCTGATTGTGATTGTATAACTGTACTCTTTTTATATAAAATGTACACCTGTGATGGAAACATATATTTCATGTGGATTTAATGATCTTTTCTCACATGTAAGTCTGTTTGAGTTGTGAATTTGTGACGGAATATTCTTTAAAGATTGATTTCTATCCAAATGTTATAGTCAAGGAACGGACCGGGAGGCAGGAAGTGTGAACTCATTTTGCGTCTACGATCTGCCACTTTAATTCAGAAAATAAAAGTTATCCAACACGCAGGGACCACAGACAAAACAAAACAGGCTTAAAGGTAGCCAAAAATTCAAACTAGGTAATACTCACAAAACAGACTTAAAGGCAATCAAAATCACAAACTAGGCATTTACTCAGAACAAATGGGCATGAACAGGTTTTTCCTCAAGTTAAGCAATGGTCTGGCAACGGGCAGTCCCAAAAGGAGCGCTTAAGTATCCCACACGCAATCAAGTCAATCTGTCTCAGCCGGTGTCAAGGGGCGGGACCAGCTGGGTGCCATGACGACCGTGCGGGACATGACAGTTATTCACTCCGATTCAACAACTTCATTAAAATTTGGGTAATAATCAAACTGTCTTTGTGTTTATTTGATTGATTGTATTTTGTTTTTCAAATGTACCATTTGTGTAAAGTGTGGAAGTGTTGGAGGGACTAGATCAATCAAAATCATTGCTCTACTTCTGTTTCCAATAAATAATTGCTTTTGTGAACCTCATGTCTTTCTTCTTCTGGTGTTGTTATTGAATTTTGGGCCAAGAAAATCGCGCGGAGCACCACTCTTCCGTTCAGTTGCATCTCCGATAAAAGTAAATCCAAATGACAGATAGCTGACGCTAGACCGCGCAGGCACAAAAATGGCATCGTTTTCCACCACACAGTACGACAATGACTGAAAACGCTGCACTAATGTTTGAGATCGATGTACGTACACCCTGCAATATGTCTGACTAGCTACCGACTGCGTACGCGTTACAGACGCAATCCGCTTTTATTTTTTTGCCAACAGAATGCTAAACAGTCGATTCAAATTGAAACGCGGAACGAGAGGCTGCCAGAGTGCGGGAGGAGATGGTCAATGCTGTTGGACTGAAACTCAAATGACATAAGATTCATTTTCTATGTATCTTTTGGTGAGTTTCTGCCTTTGAAACCACCTGACCTTTCGCAGACCATATTTCAAACGGGCCCAAATAAATGGAGTTTGAGACTACTGCCCCACAGAATATATTATTAACCATTGGATAATTTCTTTGCCAAGATCATTCCTATATTGAAAAGTGGAGCCTTTTTTTTCCAAATTGTGTGAATGCAAACTTTCTGGCTCTGTTCCCTGCCAATGGCAGCCGACCAATCCTGGATGTCCTCCAACTCTCGCCAGAACGTTGTATGAGAGAGTGCTAGACATCCTTAATGATCCAGATAAGGTGCTATCTCCACTAACAAATGTGTCTGCATACAAAAGTTTCACCAGATGGTGTCCGTGAACTCGTTGATGTCATTCCCGTGTTTGAGTACTTCCCGGTCCGTACACTCCAAACATCTACGCAGTTTACCCGCATCGGCTGGTGACCAGGTCAGATGGGTTCGTTGGGTAGGTAGGACTTGCTTGAGCTGTTGTTTGTAGGCGGGTAGGAGTATTACCGTGGAGTTAAAAAATAGAAAAAAAAACACTCAAGACTTGAAAATATTGCAGCCATAAACAAAAATAAATGTGTTTTTGGTGTATTTCATGGAGCGCTATTTGGTGGGAATATTATTTAGAACAGGGGTCTCAAACTCAATTGACCTAGAGGCCGCTGGAGGCAGATCCTGGATGAGGCTGGGCCGCATCAGGATTTCCACAAGAAAAGCGCTGATAAACCATTCCAATCTTCTCAAATACCTTTATTTTTAAGACAAAATAATAACTAAATAAATAAAATGATCATACAGCAGATACAGACGATTATTTAACCTTAAACTTTCTGAACATGAATATAACATTAAACCTGAACTGTTCTAAATAAGGCTTCTCTTGCCTACTTCTTGCTGCTAGAGACCTGGCAGCGCTTCTTCTCACATAGCCGAGCCACAATTGGCTTGAGGGAGGAAGCAGTGGAGACTCTCAGTAGGGCTTGAAGGTGCTCGTCAGTAAGTCTGGACCTGTACTTGGACTTATTGAAGTTCAAGGTGGAGATGAGCTTCTCACACAAGTATGTGCTTCCAAAAAGGCACACGGTCTGCTTGAACACTCGGGAAAGTTCAGGGAAGCTGGGTGTCAACTCTCTCAGAAATTGCCCGAGCTTGTCTGCTTCTCCGCTCACCTCCCTGAATGTAGCTTTGAGTGCAGAGTTGCACTGCAAGTCAATGAGCTCTATTTGAAGCACAGGAGGGGCATCTTGCACATCAAAGGAGAAGGGGTCCGAAAAAATTTGAAATGTGGCCCTGTGCGTCTTGAAGTCTGCAAATCTGTGATCAAATTCCTTCTGTAGCTTCAAAATGGCCCCAACATACCGTACTTTTTGCACTATAAGGCGCACCGTGTTATACGGCGCACCTTCAATGAATGATATATTTTTAAAACTTTTTCCATACATAAGGCGCACCCCATTATAAGGCGCTATAAGTGCATGCTGGTTTAAGATCAGGTAATTGTGCAATTTTGTAATTGTAATCCTGTGCAGTCCTCCATCCATCCATCCAATGTCTTCCGCTTATCCGAGGTCGGGTCGCGGGGGCAGCAGCGTTAAAAGGGAAGCCCAGACGTCCCTATCCCCAGCCACCTCCTCCAGCTCATCTGACGGGACCCCGAGGCGTTCCCAAGCCAGCCGAGAGACATAGTCTCTCCAACGTGTCCTGGGCCGCCCCCGGGGCCTCCTGCCGGTGGGACATGCCCGGAACACCTCCCGAGGGAGGCGTCCAGGAGGCATCCTTATTAGATGCCCGAGCCATCTCAACTGGCTCCTCTCAACGCGGAGGAGCAGTGGCTCTACACCGAGTCCCTCCCGGATGACTGAGCTTCTCACCCTATCTCTAAGGGAGAACCCAGCCACCCTGCGGAGGAAACTCATTTCAGCCACTTGTATCCGGGATCGAGTTCTTTCGGTCATGACCCAAAGTTCATGACCATAGGTGAGGGTAGGAACGTAGATCGACTGGTAGATCGAGAGCTTTGCCTTTCGGCTCAGCTCCCTCTTCACCACGACAGACCGGTACAGGGTCCGAATGACGGCAGACGCTGCACCGACCCGTCTGTCGATCTCCCGTTCCATCCTACCCTCACTCGTGAACAAGACCCCAAGATACTTGAACTCCTCCACTTGGGGCAAGACCTCCTCCCCGACCCGGAGGGAGCATACCACCCTTTTCCGACTGAGAACCATGGCCTCGGACTTGGAGGTGCTGATCCCCATCCCGGCCGCTTCACACTCGGCTGCGAATCGCTCCAGCGAGAGCTGAAGATCACGGCCTGAGGAAGCCAACAGCACCACGTCATCTGCAAAAAGCAGTGACGCAATGCTGAGGCCCCCAAACCGGACTCCATCCCCGCCAAGGCTGCGCCTAGAAATTCTGTCCATAAAAGTTATGAACAGAATCGGTGACAAAGGGCAGCCCTGGCGGAGCCCAACCCTCACCGGGAACGAATCCGACTTAGTGCCGGCAATGCGGACCAGACTCTGGCACCGGGCATACAGGGACCGCACAGCCCGGATAAGACTGTGCGGTACCCCATACTCCCGAAGCACCCCCCACAGGGCCTCCCGAGGAACACGGTCAAATGCCTTCTCCAAGTCCACAAAACACATGTAGACCGGACAGGCAAACTCCCATGCACCCTTAAAGACCCTGAAGAGTGTATAGAGCTGGTCCAGTGTTCCACGGCCAGGACGAAAACCACACTGTTCCTCCTGAATCCGAGATTCGACTTCCTGGCGGACCCTCCTCTCCAGTACCCCTGAATAGACCTTACCAGGGAGGCTGAGAAGTGTGATTCCCCTGTAGTTGGAACACACTCTCCGGTCCCCCTTCTTAAAGACGGGAACCACCACCCCAGTCTGCCAGTCCAGAGGCACTGTCCCCGATGTCCACGCGATGTTGCAGAGGCGCGTCAACCATGACACGCCCACATCACCCAGAGCCTTAATGAAGTCCGGGCGGATCTCATCGACCCCCGGGGCCCTGCCACCGAGGAGTTTTTTGACAACCTCGGTGACTTCACCCCAGTGATACGAGAGCCCAACCCAGAGTCCTCAGGCTCTGCTTCCCCAGAGGAAGACGTGCCGGTGGCATTGAGGAGGTCTTCGAAGTACTCCGCCCACCGATTCACAACGTCCCGGGTCGAGGTCAGCAGCGCCCCATCGGCACTATACTTCTTCTTCTTTTCTTTGGGGTTGTCCATCGATACGATGATGACCATCTTCTTTTAATTGTGAGTCTGCTGATGTTTGAAGAGTCCGATCCTGGATCCACAGATGCGGTTACAGACAGAGCATGTGAAGGGGGTGCTGGGGGGAGCAGGGGTGGCCTGGCGAGCATGTCTCTTTGCACGCTTTGCTGCACGGTGTTGCATGCGCTGTTCCTCCATGTAATCCACTCCATGTGAGCAGTGGGAGCGCCAGAGGTCTCGGCAGGAAGCAAGTTCCTCCAGTGAGGAGGGGTTTATCCGACATCTCTTCAGGATGTTCTTCATTTGGTCTTTGAACCGCTTCTTCTGCCCACCAGCACTGCGTTGGCCTAGATGTAACTGACCATAGAGGATACGGCGTGGCAGTCTGTGGCTGGGCATTCGAACAACATGCCCCAGCCACCTAAGTTGGCGTTGGGCCATAATGGATTCCATGCTGCAGCTGCCTGCCCTCTCCAACACCTCTGTGTGCGGCACTCTGTCCCTCCATGTGATGCTAAGGATCTTCTGAAGACATCTTACATGGAAGGTCTCGAGGCTCTTCAGATGGCGGCTGTAGATAGTCCATGCCTCACATCCATACAGTAATGTCGTGATACATACAGCTCTGTAGACCAGCATTTTGGTGTGGAGTCTAAGGCCCAATCCCATTTCTCTCACTCGGCCCCGAGAACCCTCCAGTGAGGTCCCTCGATAGAGGAGTGCCCTCATCGAGTGGAGTGCAAAGTGGAAAAGGTTTGGACAAGACTTGCAAGGTTCCACCCCTGTCCAGGAGATGGCGGTAATATTAATTGGCTGTAGACCTTAGTGACGTATAGGCCTACGTCACATGTAAACAACTTGAGTCTCAACCTGTAGTGTGTCAGTTGGAGATTTCGTGCAACGTTAAAAATGCCCGCTACAGCTGTGTTATTACCGATTGCCTGAAAGCTCATCAT
This sequence comes from Urocampus carinirostris, assembly GCF_059441175.1. NCBI lineage: Eukaryota > Metazoa > Chordata > Actinopteri > Syngnathiformes > Syngnathidae > Urocampus > Urocampus carinirostris. The sequence continues at coordinate 75,977,597 of NC_142349.1, read as the reverse complement.
CTTTTCCGTGTCTCCAATCAACGGAGGAGAAATGTGCTATACTGAAGACAGCTTCGGCGCTATGTAGTGCTGATTCACCTTTACAAGGTACGTACACTCATTAAAAAAATGACCCGTTCGGTCAAATACAGTAAGAGTTAACATACAATGCACGTTCACATAATACCCTATGTTTGTGTAGACATAAATGGCAATCTACTTATTAGTATTTTAATGCCATTTTATGACATATAGTAGGGGTCTTGAATCTGTGACATGACGAAACGTAAACAAACACAAGAACAGTCCACCTGACCCTTTAGCTGACATAATATCGTCACCAAACTTCCCTGTACGACCCAAAAACCTTAGTTCATAAGGAATTTAATTCAAAAGAGTTGTCATTGGATATAAAAAAGGTGCTTGATTGCTGTTGTTTGGTCATGATTGTTTTCTGTTGTTGGTGTCAAGGGATTTGTTCAGACCAAAAAAGACAATCGACTTTGGCTTGGACAGATCTATTGACACTAACAAAGATATCATATAATGAAATTGTGAATATGCTTGATTGCAAATAGGATTTTCGAGAAGGGTTGTTCAAACCCTCACATTGTGTTTGCTGTTAATAACATCATATTGGAATATAATATTGTGAATGTGCTTGATTGCTGTTGTGATTGTCATGATTGTTTTTTTTGTTATTAGTGTCAATAAATTTGTTCAAACCAAAAAAATTTCAACATTTTTTCATGATGCTTACATCACAGTTAAAGCGGTCTTTTTCTTTTCTATGCCCACATTTATGTCTAAAATGTTTGTTTTCTATTGTGTTCCAGAGTGGCTGTCCCATAAGCATGGACAGGTTGGACAGGAATGTTCCCATCCTGTGCTTATGGTTGGATGTGGAGTCAGAACTCATTCAGGACTTAAGGTTGAGCAAGAAGGTCATGTAGGCCCTGCAGGAGTTGCTAAAGAGGGAACAGGGCCGTGGCTGGAGGTCCTGATCTACGTGTACTGGCTGGCCCACGCTCTGTCCTACCGTGTGGTGTCACGGGTCTTCAGGGTTCCCAGGTCCACCGTACAAAGAATTGTCCACAGTTAATATGGAATAAATTGCCCAAAAGCCATATTTTAGGCTCTTTAAGTCAGACCCACATTTGCATTATGTGCTTTTCTGCATTACTATTCAATAAACATCTTCATTTTGAGTAACACCTTGGTGGTTTATTTCATAATGATGTGAGATACTGCGTGTGAACTATGTGACTGTTGGACAGAAAACAACTAGAAATCACTCCAGCCTAAATAATACTTTACTTTCAGAAAAACAAACTCACATTGGGCCAAAATACATAATAGTAAATAAATAATGTGTCACAATTTTTAACAAAAATATACCAATACTTCCATGAAGCTGGAAAACACAAACTGGAACTTCATTGAGTTCTTAATAAAAAAAAATATTTTCCTTTTATAAAACAAAGGGAAACATTGCAGAGATGTCACTGTTCTGGAAATTTGTCCACGAGCTTCCCAAAAAGGACGGGAACCGCTCAGTTTTGGCCACAGTTTCTTCGAGACTTTTCCTCACTCCGGCAGACTCCACTTTCAAAAAGTCAAGGAGTGTATCGTGCTTCCTTTTTTTTTCTGGGTGATTTGGGGTTTGGCGCCGGATTAGAAGGTGCCAACGACGTGCCCGGTGGTGTGGATGGCGTGGTAGCTGTGATGGTGACCAGCTCTTCCACGGGACGTTCTACAATGGCCTTTAGGTTGGGTGGAAAAAACAAGAATTACTTAATGCTGATGTATTGTACAAAAACAACTGTGTATACGATGCTCAACTAGTTGATGTGAGACATGAAATTGACATGTTATTCTTATGGCTGTATGAGCCTTCTATTGGCCAGCATCACATATGCTTTAGAATTGTCTCCACATTTGGACAACATTTTGAGAAGGTAATTCGTTCACTTAATATGTGTTTACAGAGAAGACAGTGAACTATGTGATAGTAGTTTGTTTCAACTGTATTTCCACGTGAAATTCGGAGACATTACTCGTAATGCATGATGAAAACTAATGCATTCTGATCTCACATGAAAGAATCATATTGTAAATAAAACACGACACCCGAAATTGTGTGCAGTAAACAAGCGCTTATGTCCAGAACGGTATTCTGACTATGCTCCTTTAGCGACTGGCCATGTACATGAAAAGCACGACTCGTTTAAGATAAAAACAGGGATGGGCTGAACCGTGATTTTCTGCACAGTTATCCTACTTTACAGTTTGTAGCGTGAAGGTTTTTTTTTTGCCAGCTCCCTTGGTAGATTAGTGCACTTCGTAAAGTAGCGATTTTGCAATGTTCGTGTTTTAACGCGAAAATACGATTTTCTATTGCATTTACGTCTAACTAAGATATCTCAATACATTTTATTGCAAATACATGCGCGGTTGTGGAAAACTACTTACATTTGTGCGGTTCCTTTTTGGGCATGTTTGTTGATATTGAGAATTCGCAAAGCCTTCTGGGTAGTCACTTCGCCGCCAAGTGAGGTCGAGAGCCCCCTCGGTCTTGAAGTGGTTACGACTTGGTTTGAGGGCACTTCTGCCTCGGTCTTGAGAGTATCGGGACACACCCCATTTTCACGTGAACGCGCAAACCGAGTGACTAGGGCACATAGCGAGTGAAAGTGCGAAGAATGGGACGCAGCCCAAGGTTGTTGTTTTGAAAGACCCTTATCCTTAGTCGACCGAAAGATGCTGATGCTTGCTTGAGGCGGCTCTGGATCTCATCATCCAATGAGCAGGTGTCAGACACTATGCTCCCCAGATATTTGAAGGTGGGCACCATGAGCAGGTGTTGCCCTGCTGCTGTGAGGGTTATTGGGTTTGGTAAGAGGTCAGCACTGGACTGACAGAGTACCTCTGTCTTCTGGGTGTTGATCGTCAGTCCCATTCTGGTGTATGCAGTTACAGCTGCCGAGAGAATGTTTTGCAGAGCCTCCGGTGTATGGGCAACCAGGGCACAGTCATCAGCATACTGTAGCTCAATGATGGTCTCTGAAGTCAGTTTGGTAGTTGCCTGTAGCCTCCTGATGTTAAACAGGTTACCATCAGCCCTGAAGTTGATGGTAACTCCAGCCTGCTCCTCCATCCTTCTACGTAGCAGTGTTGTAACACAGACGAGGAAGATGTTGAAGAGAACTGGAGCCAGCACACAGCCTTGCCTCACTCCAGTTTCGACGCCAAAGGGCTCTGAGCTGTGTCTTCCAACTACCACTCTGGCCGTCATCCCTGAATGGAACTGTGCAAGAATGGTGAGAAACTTGGGTGGACACCCAAATCTCTTCAGGACTTGCCACAGTAGGTCCCTGTTCACTGTGTCAAATGCCTTTGAAAGATCGACAAAGGCGATGAACAAGTCCTTGTGCTGCTCCCGGCATTTCTCTTGGAGCTGACGTGTCACAAAGATCATGTCGACTGTTCCCCTGTCCTTTCGAAAACCACACTGTGACTCTGGGATGACGCGTTCCGATATTTTGGAGATGAGTCTGCGGAGCATGACCTTGGCAAGGACCTTTCCAGCAGTGGCCAACAAAGAGATACCCCTACTGTTGGAGCAGATGGATTTATCTCCTTTATTCTTAAAGATGGTCACAATGTTCGCATCTTTCCACAGTTGCGGGACACACTCTCGTCTCCACACCTCTGAAATATATTGAAACAGTGTCCGTGTACAGAGGTAGCCTCCTACCTTGAGAAGTTCAGCTGGGATGTTGTCAGGTCCAGGGGATTTATTGTTTTTCAGGGTTTTGACTGCATGCAGGATTTCATTGAAAGTTGGCGGGAGGTCGAGGTCTGGCAATGTAGGATGTTCAGGGAGCTCTGAAAGGACAGTTGGGTCCACTGGGGTGGGCTGGTTGAGCAGGGTGTTGAAATGCTCAGCCCACCGCTCCACTATCATAGCCTGATCCTTGATTAGAGATGTTCCATCAGCAGATCTAACAGGTGCCAGTGAGCAGTGTCTGGGGCCATAGATGGTTTTTACTGCATCATAGAAACTGTGCATATCGCTTCTATCAGCGTGAGACTGGATTTCATTGGCTTTTGAGATCCACCACTCATTTTGCAGTTTTCTGAGAGTTCTCTGGGCCTCGGAACGAAGGGCTTGCCATAGCTTTTTATGGAATTGAGATTGTGGGTTGTTCAGGGTGGCTCTGTGTGCCTTGTGCATTCTGTCCAGGAGGGTTGAGATCTCTCCGGCATTCTGGTCAAACCAGTCCTGGTGTTTTTTAGTTTTAAAACCAACGGTTTGGGCTGCAGTGTCAAAGAGGGTGGTAGATATATAGGTCCACTTCTCATCCATCCCAGCCTCTGACATGACCAGCTGCTCAATGTTTGCCAGCCTCTCAGCTAGAGAGCAACGGAAGTTGTCAAGGGTGTCGCTACTGGAGAGTTTGGCACAGTTGAGTGTCTTCCTCTTTGAACCACCATGACGTGCTAGGGGCCGGACATGCATTCTGACCTTTGTCAGAATCATGCGGTGGTCGGTCCAACAGTCTGCCCCACGCATAGCTCTTGTAATGAGCACGTCCTTCAGGTCAGCCCTCCTCACGATCGCGTAGTCAATCAGATGCCAGTGTTTGGACCTGGGATGCATCCAGGATGCCTTATATTTATTCTTTTGTTGGAAGATGGTGTTTGTGATGGTAAGGTTATGTTCCGCGCACAGACTAAGAAGTCTCATGCCATTGGAATTAACTTTTCCAATGCAATGGGCACCAATCACACCATCCCAGTTTTGCAAGTTCTTTCCGACTCTTGCATTGAAATCACCAAGCAGCATGATTTTGTCATTCCTCGGGATGTGACTGAGGATGTCATCGAGTGCCTGGTAGAAGCGATCCTTCTCTTCATCATTCGATGGCAGTGTTGGTGCATAGGCACTAACTAATGTGACATGTCTGCATTTTGCAAGTGGGATGCGAAGAGTCATTAGTCTTTCACTGACACCCACTGGTGACTCTGTGAGCTTCAGCAGTAGAGTGTTCTTAATTGCAAAACCAACTCCGTGAAGATGGTGTCCGCCCATGGGGTATCCCTTCCAAAAGAATGTATAACCCTCCCCCTCTTCATTGAGTGAGCCTTCCTCAAGGAGTCTGGTCTCGCTGAGCGCTGCCACATCCACATTATATCGCTTCAGCTCGTTGGCAATGAGTGCTGTTCTGCGCTGTGGTCTGTCCAGACTGGTATCCAGGAGTGTCCTTATGTTCCATGCTGCAATTCTAAATGCTATTGTTTTTCGACCGCATAGTGGAATGTCCCGACAGGCGCGGTTTCCTGTCCGGGTACTGTGCTGAGTGGGCAATCTTTAGGCCACCTTTTCTAGGCCTTTCCCCAATTGGGGTGAGCAGTGCGGCCACTAAATAGTGCTGCTCAGACGCACAGGGGTCTGCCGGAAACAGCTGCCACTCAATCCCAGCTGCTAACGACCCTTGCCCTGTGCCGCTGACGTGCAGAGGTCCAGCTAAGAGCTTCCAGCTCATTCAAACCTGCTCCCGTCACTGGTTACTCCATCGCCGCCAGACTTTTGTGGTCGGGGACTCAGGTAAAAGAAGATACCTGCGCAATGATGGTTTTTAAAGTGGCGTAAGGGGTGCGCTTTCCCCAACGCCACTATCTTGATTGTAGAGAAGATGGATCCAGTGGCAAGGGAGACCCTAGACGACCGGCATCTTCCCACAACTGCAGGCGGCTGCCGGAATCCAGGTCTGTGGGAAACCGCCTCAAAGCGTGCCGCCACCAGCTTTTGGGATCACTCTTAGTCTGGACTCTACCCTTCGACCTGTTCGGCTTGGGTAACCCTGCCAGGAGTACGAGACTCCCGCCGACATAGCTCTAGGGGTCATTGAGACGCACAAAGTGCCCCACCACGATAAGGTGGTGATCCGTCGGGGCACTACACAGTGTCGATGGCACACCGCTTCCCCCCCTAAGACGTCGGATGGTGGACCAGAATTTCCTCGAAAGCCGTTCGGAAGTCGGCTTCCATGGCCTCGCCAAACTCCTCCCATGCCCGAGTTTTTGCCTCGGCAACCGCCAAAGCCGCATTCCGCTTGGCCAGCCGATACCTGCCAGCTGCTTCCAGAGTCCCACAGGCCAGGAAGGCCCGATAAGACTCCTTCTTCAGCTTAACGGCATCCCTCACCGCCGGTGACCACCAACGGGTCTGAGGGTTGCCGCCGCGGCAGGCACCGACTACCTTACGGCCAAAGCTCCGATCAGCCGCCTCGACAATGGAGGCGCGGAACATGGTCCACTCGGACTCAATGTCCCCCGCCTCCCTCAGGACATGGCGAAGTTCTGCCGTAGGTGCGAATTGAAACTTCTTCTGACAGGAGATTCTGCCAGCCGTTCCCAACAGACCCTCACAACACGCTTGGGTCTGCCGGGTCGGGCCGGCATCTTCCCCCACCATCGAAGCCAACTCACCACCAGGTGGTGATCAGTTGACAGCTCCGCCCCTCTCTTCACCCGAGTGTCCAGAACATGCGGCCGCAGGTCCGACGAAACGATGAAAAAGTCGATCATCGAACTACGGCCTAGGGTGTCCTGGTGCCAAGTGCACATATGGACACCCTTATGTCTGAACATGGTGTTCATTATGGACAGACCGTGACGAGCACAGAAGTCCAATAACGAAACACCACTCGGGTTCAGGTCAGGGGGGCCGTTCTTCCCAATCACGCCCCTCCAGGTCTCACTGTCATTGCCCACATGAGCGTTGAAGTCTCCCAGCAGTACGAGGGAGTCCCCAGGGGGCGTGCTCTCAAGCACACCCTCTAAGGACCCCAAGAAGGGTGGGTACTCCGAACTGCTATTTGGTGCATAAGCACAAACAACAGTCAGGACCCGTCCCCCCACCCGAAGGCGGAGGGAGGCTACCCTCTCGTCTACCGGGGTGAACCCCAAAGTACAAAAATCCGATTATATGTGCGCCTTATAGTGCGGAAAATACAGTACTTCTCACTCCTGAATAATGTGCCTGCATCCACGAGTGCCTTGCATACTGGGAAATGGCAAAGGTTTGTCTGAGAGAGCTGGGCTTTCCACAAAACAAGTTTTGTGCAGAATGCTCTCACATTGTCATAGGTAGCACTGACAAGTTGCCCCTGGCCTTGTAGCTTCTTGTTCAGTACATTAAAATATGTTTTACACTTTAGAACGAGGCATTTTCTAAGAACTGATGAGGAAATTTCAAGCAATCGTTGAGATCGCCATCTAGTGGACGCATTTCAGAATACTTTTCCCTTCTCACATTGATTTGCGACCTGAATAGTGATGGGAATTTCTTCTCTTTATAGTGAAGCGGATTTTTCGGCTCGGCTCACTTAAACGGCCCCCAGAGGACTCTCCGGATTAAATACACGGAATAAAGCATCTGAAACATTTTTTTGTTTCCAAATATATTCGAAATAAATATAAAATATGATGCCCCAAATTGAATCATTTTGAAAATGTTTATGGTACTATGTTGTCATACTCCGTATTGTTTCAATTTAAGTGAACATTTGCCACATTTAATTTTTTACATAGATTATACGAAGAAAAACACAGAGAAGATGACACTCGTATTGACCAGTTATAGGCGCCTGAGAGAGGGAGACAAAAAGACAGAGAGAGAAACGAGAGAGCATTTCGAAGGGAGCCGCCTCATTAACTCCTTTCGTTCGCCAACAACACAACAGAGTGGAACTGTGAGATGGTATGATGCTAGGGGGCGATAGAGCACCAAAGAGATGGATGTCATCGGAGAAGAAGACGAGAACCACACGTGTCTACGTGGTGTTTCGTTCCAGTCGTGTGCACAATTAAACTTCGTCTAACTGCTTTTAACTCTGTACAAGAGTTTTAAAGGTAGCTAAAATGTACGAGGGATGGAAAGGAAATTTGAAAGAAGAGCTTCAGGAAGAGAACGAGCGAGAAGATTGTTCTCTTCAAACCCGAGTTAGCATTAGCAAGGAGCTACGAGTTGTGTTGAACAGAGCAGGTTGGTCACTTTTAGTTCCATACCATTTTTATTCTCCTATTTCGACCTCTCAAGTCTATTGCACGAAAAATGTCTGATTTATATTCCATATTTATGATGCAGCTGCTTCAAATGGTTAATCCATTGGGTCGGCGTTAACACCAAATATACGCTCGTGTTGACAAATTCGGAATTATTCTTGCAGTTTAATTGAACCTAACACTAAAATATGAGTGTTGAAATCGTTTTAGTTTGGTTAAGTTTTATTTCCTCCCATATGAATGACGGCGAAGTAGTTGCTACTACTCTAAAGCAGGGGTCGGCAACACACTTTTACCTGTAATCTAGACATATTCAGATGGGTGTTGTGTCGTATAGAGGCTTTACGGTAGCGCCCCTCTCCCTCTGCTCCATGTTTGAGTGTGTGTCTGCGTGGCGCCTAAGACGAAAGATCCGTGTTTTAACCCCGCCACAGAAACACCGGCGCGCAATAAATGAACGAATTACGACCCCTCCTGCAGCGAAAAAATATCGTTCTTTTCAGCCCGAGTGTGTTACAATGTATGTGTTTCACCCGGTGCGGTTATAAGGGGGCACCAACTGTCAATGTTACTCTGAAGTTTCCGGTAAAGCTGAGTGACATACATCTGTGTGCTAGTCTTCATTAATTCATGGAAAATCTAACTTAAAACATGGTGTCAGAAGTGTTATAGAACTCATAGACGCTAACGGATGTCGAGTGACGAAAGGGAAGTGAAAGAAGAAGCGGAGGACAGCATCAACGAACGTGAGAAGACTATGGATGCACTCGTTCTGAAACCTCCCGCCACATTGGATTGGCATTCCAGCTGCCTGGCAAAAACGTGGAAAGATGAGTTTTCATTGTATGTGGACATAACTTTGGCTGCTTCAGACGACAAGACAAAGGTGAAAGTGTTCAAATACTCGATCGGAGAAACCGGCAGGGAACTGGGAAGAACTTTGTGGGCAACACTCGGACCGGAAGAGCAAAGTGAGGAAACTTTGGACAAGCTAATAGCGGTTTTCGACAAACACTGTAATCCTGAACCAAATGAAACGGTTGAGTGATACAGGTTTTTCTCCAGAAACCAGAACGCGGGCGAATCGATTGATAAGTACGTGACTGAATTAAGAGTCCGTGCGGACACGTGCAACTTCGGGACCGCAAAAGACTCGTTGATTAGGGATAAGATAGTGTGCGGAATCCGGGACTCGCACGTGAGAGAGCGCTTGTTGCGCGAGGCAGACCTAGCGTTAGAGAGAAGCGTCGAAATATGCAGAGCAGCGGATCTATCGAAGGAAAATGTGATGACAATCGATGGAGGAGTAGGCGAAGAGGTGCATGCAGTAAAAAAATTACTGGGACGACAATTAGGAACTGTAGGTACTGTTGGAAACAACATGAGTGGAAAAAAGAGAGCTGTCCTGCTTATGGGAAAGTCTGCAGTAAATGCAAGAAACAAAACCACTTTGCTTCAAGATGCAGAACGTCAGATGCACAATCTGAGCGAATACACTGTGTGGCAGAAACTGAGGAGGACTATGAGGAAATTATGAGCCTTCGTGCAGAAGGACAGGAGAATGTGCAGGGGAGACAACCGTTTGCGACCATGCTGCTGGGGGATAAGTCAGTAAGTTTTCAATCCCTAAATGTGAGGCATGAATCTTCTCCATAATCTCTTGTCTTAGAGCTGTTGGGACGACAGCCCTTTCCTGAAGATTTCTATTGGACTGTGGGGCAAGTTGCAAAAATCTTCCGTTCCATCTGCTGAATCCTGACACAAAATCGGATGCAGGTCATGCAACATCAAACTGAATTTTGACAAACTGAAGTTGAGACAGAAGGTACGCGCCGCACAAGAAATGCCTAGACCCACTGACATTAAGGGCCTACAGAGATTGCTCCGAATGGTGAACTATCTGGCAATATTCTGCCCACACCTATGGGATAGCTGTGAGGTCCTGAGGCAACTGACACACAAGGATGTGATCTGGGAATGGACTGACATACAGGACTCTGCCTTTGGGACAATAAAAGGTATGATAGCCACAGCACCAGAATTGAAATATTACAATCCAAGGGAGGAACTCACTCTCCAATGTGATTCATCCGAAACTGGGCTGGGTGCAGCACTTTTGCAAGGGGGCCAACCTATAGCGTACGCCAGTAGGGCACTAACCTCTACAGAAAGAGTATATGCACAAATAGAAAAGGAGTGTCTTGCCATTCTATTTGGAGTCGAAAAAATTCCCCAATACACCTATGGCAGAAAGTTAGTGGTACAGTCTGACCATAAACCACTCGAAACCATCACACGGAAGCCTCTGTTTAGTGCCCCAAAGAGGCTACAAAGAATGCTATTGAGGCTTCAGAAATATGACGTGGATATAGTGTTTGTTCCAGGCAGGCTGATGCTTGTTGCACATACGCTGAGCAGGGCATACCTACCAGAATGTGCAGTTGAGGGTTCTGTTGAAGCTGAAGTTGAAACGGTAAATATGATTTATTACTTACCCATTGCAGAGGACAGACGAAAAAAAATCCAATGTGAGACTGAACGGGACCAGGCCCTCCAGGTGCTGAAACAGAGAATACTGCAAGGATGGCCAGAAGAGAAAGGACAGGTTGAGCTGGAGGTGAGGCCATATTTTTCCACGTGAGATGAGCTAGCTGTACAAAACAATGTCATCTTTCGGGGAGAAAGGGCTGTCGTCTCAACAGCTCTAAGACAAGAAATTATGGAGAAGATTCATGCCTCACATTTAGGGATTGAAAACTGCATCAGAAGAGCAAGAGAATGTGTGTATTGGCCGGGTATGCATGAACAGCTGAAGACATATATAGGGAAGTGCCAAGTGTGCAGAGAAGTGGATACTCGACAACAGAAAGAACCATTACTGAGCCATGACTTCCCATTGAGGCCATGGGCAAAAGTGGGTACAGATATTTTCACCTTTAATAATAAAGACTACGTAGTGACTGTGGACTATTTCTCAAATTTTTGGGAAGTTGATTATCTGCCTGATACCAAGTCCACCACAGTCATCCACAAGTTAAAGGCACATTTCGCTCGCCATGGTGTGCTTGATGTGGTGTTTTCGGACAATGGCCCACAATATAGCTCACAGGAGTTTAAGAGATTCAGCCAGTCTTGGGAATTTGAACACGTAACATCGTCGCCCACATATCCCCAAAGCAATGGAAAGGCAGCGTCTGCCGTCAAGACGGCTAAAAGATGAATGTGGAAAGCCCTGCGGGCAAAGTCGGACGCATGTCTAGCCATACTGGCTCACAGGAACACTCCTGCGCAGGGTTTCCAGGCCAGTCCTGCATAAAGACTGATGAGCCGACGGACAAAGACGTTACTGCCCGTGTGTGAAAATCTGCTTAAACCTGCGATTGTGGACACTGGTAACGCTGTGCAGGAAAACAAGCTCGCTATTACAATAGAGGGGCTAGAGGATTACGGCCTCCGCAGAATGGGGAACAGGTGCGAGTACAGTCACGAGTGGCCGGACGCACTGTCTGGACACCTGCAGCGGTGGAACGGCAGGACCAGAGAAGGTCCTATTCGGTGGAGCTGGATAACGGGACTGTGCTGAGACGCAACCGTAGACACCTAAGGCCAGCACCAGGGGTCTCATCAGCAGCAGAGACGGTCAGCGGGGCGCCGCCCACCTCAGACCCTAGTGGTGGTGATCACGTCACAGACACACCTCAACCCTGCTCAACAGCTGCTGTGCCGGATCCTCAGATGGCCCAGACTGGTGTCACCACCACCAGATGCGGCAGGGTTGTTAGGAGGCCTGCACACCTCCGGGACTTTGTTTAGCACAATGTGGAAAAAAAAGGGGGGGGGGATGTTACAATGTATGTGTTTCACCAGGTGCGGTTATAAGGGGGCACCAACTGTCAATGTTACATTGAAGTTTCCGGTAAAGCTGAGTGACATACATCTGTGTGCTAATCTTCATTAATTCATGGAAAATCTAACTTAAATCAGAGTGGACGGATAACTGGGGCTTTGTGCAAAAAATGGCCGTGCTGTTTGTGCATTGAGTTTCAAGAGTACACACAAAAGGATTTATAATAATATAAGGTACCTCAACCCCTTGACATTCTGCCGGCCTGCTGGTGGGCCGCAGAATATTTGATCAACAAATATTTGTCTGTACGATGTCACCAGTCACTGAAATATTTAAACTCTTGTGTCTCAAACGAGATACCTGAAAACTGTAAAGTCTGCGTAACTCGCCATTACTTCCTTTGGCCGTCTTCACCTTCTTTGAATTTTGTGAAAATGCCTTAGTTACATGAGGGCAATTTCTAGAATCCAACCGTGTCAAATATTTATTCCAAGTCACACGATCATGCCTACAGATTGAAAATAATCCGCATGAAACATTTCTGCTTCGTTGCTTGTTGTAATTTGTTTGTTCCGCCACATTATTTTCGTTTACACGTCAACAGACTCGTAAAATGATTCTCAATATGGCCGTCAGCATTCCTCCTTCGATTGACACCCTTCCCATGATTAAGGTCTGTTAATGCTAGTTTTTTTCATGCCCAAAGCACCAAGTTACATTCAACTTGCGTCTTCCTTGACACATACATTCGACGTGTCTCACTCTTACCCTTTACTAGATGGGCGCCCCCTGGCGGTGGCTAAAAAAAGGTAGCGGCCTATAGTCCGAATTTTATGGTATGTAACATTGTGCTTTGTCTATCACTGACAGAAGAATTGGAATCAGTTCTTTAAAGCTGAGCACTTTGTGTTCCTAAATGCCAATATTCAGGAGAGACCAATGATATTTACGTTTTTGTTATACACATTTAATTGAAGTTCTGTGTCGTTTCTGTCTCCATTGGTTAGAATTATTACATAAAGGCAGGCTATGTATTTATACATTTTGCCATTTATGTGTTTTGGTATTATGTCGTTTATTTGGGATGATGCGAAACTTATGTGTGTCTTGTGTCCCACAGATGTCAGTGAAGAATTCTTGCCTCCTGTCCGGCAGTTTCTTAGCATTAAAAAGGAAGAGGAGGAGGATGTGGAGCCTTTTTGTGTTAAAGAGGAGGGACTTTCCACAGAGTTGCTGGTGACTGAGACCTCTTTAACTCCTGGGAGTCAGGTAAAACATGAAGAAAACTGGCAGGAGCCTCCAAGCATCAACTCCCGTCATCACGTGAAAACTGACGATGAGGACACGTCCGACACTAATGGCGCCAAACAGTCGGAGGGTGATGAAACATGTTCTCCAAGTGGGGAAACGTTTCGATTCAAATATCGTTTGAAGTTGCATATGAGAACCCACACTGATGAGAAGTCGTTCTTCTGCTCATTTTGTGGTGAATCATTCGGCCTAAAGGCACACTTAAAAATACACACTAGAACCCACACTGGTGCGAAACCTTTCTCCTGCTCAGTTTGCGGCGAAACGTTCAGCCATAAGAAAAGCCTAAAAAGACACACAAGAATCCACACTGGTGAGAAACCTTTCTCCTGCGCAGTTTGCGGTGAATCATTCAGCCGGAGAGAATACTTAAAAATACACACAAGAGCCCACACTGGTGAGAAGCCTTTCTGCTGCTCATTTTGTGGTGAAGCATACAGCCAAAAGGCACACTTAAATAGACACACAAGAACCCACACTGGAGAGAAACCTTTCTCCTGCTCTGTTTGCGGTGAATCATTCAACCGGAGAAAATATGTAAAAATACACACCAGAATCCACACGGGTGAGAAGCCCTTCTCCTGCTCATTTTGCGGTGAATCATTCAGCCGAAAGGAATACTTAAAAAGACACACAATAATCCACACTGGTGAGAAGCTTTTCTCTTGCTCAGTTTGTGGTGAATCATTCAGCCGAAAGGAAAGCCTAAAAAGACACACAAGAACCCACACTGGTGAGAAACCTTTCTCTTGCTCAGTTTGCGGTGAATCTTTCAGCCAAAAGGTAACCTTAAAAATGCACACAAGAACCCACACTGGTGAGAAACCTTTCTCCTGCTCAGTTTGCGGTGAATCATTCAGCCACAAAGTAAGCTTAAAAAGACACACAATAACCCACACTGGTGAGAAACCCTTTTCCTGCTCAATTTGCGGTGAATCATTCATCCAAAAGGCACACTTAAATAGACACACAAGAACCCACACTGGTGAGAAACCTTTCTCCTGCTCAGTTTGCGGTGAATCATTCAGCCACCAGGAAAGCCTAAAAAGACACACAAGAACCCACACTGGTGAGAAACCCTTTTCCTGCTCAATTTGCGGTGAATCATTCAGCCAAAAGGTACACTTAAATAGACACACAAGAACACACACTGGTGAGAAACCTTTCTCCTGCTCAGTTTGCGGTGAATCATTCAGCCGTAAAGAATTCTTAAAAACACACACAAAAACACACATTGGTGAGAAGCCTTTTTCTTGCTCAGCTTGCGGTCTTGGCTTCCCAAGTCAAGCCAAAGCTCAGGATCACACGTGTGCCGGAGAAAATGGCATCAGTCACTCTGCTTGATATATCATTTCTTGCATTTACGTACAGTTTTGTGTACTCTTCATGTAATATCAATTCAAAAACATATCTCTCCATACACATGCATACCTCGCTACTTCGCGGTTACACGTTTGCGGGTTCAGAGCTATTAATTATTATTATTAATAATAATTAATAATAATGAAAAATATAACATTAAATTTAGAAATCACATTATTTTACCAAATTTGAAAACAAAATATTCAATTAGAATTAGTAATTGAATCCTTTTACAAAATTTGAAAACAAAGAAATGCACGTATACGCTAAGCCTCACGGCCATAAACGCAAGCCGATTGGCCAGCATTCCCTTAATACTCGACTCCCCATTGGCCCGTTCACTACAGTAGCCCACGTTTATCTCGTATACAGCACAATACAGTACGCTTCTCGCCATTAGTGTCGTTAGCCTTTGTCTCGCGGGGATCTAAAAATTTTGTGAAGTCCTCGTGATGGCCCCCAAACGCTCCTCATCCCTCGGTGCATCTTGTGAACTGAAGAAAAAGCGAAAGATGCTCACAATTAACGAAAAAAGTGAGGTTATTGTACCCGTTGAAAGCAGGAAATAGCGACGCGAGCGTAGCCCGACGATATGGCCTTCATGAATCCACGGTACGGCACATACCACGCATGACTTTGGTTGCCAGCAAGGGCTGCTTTGATAAGTTTAAGAGGCGAGTCGGATTTTAGAGCAGGGTTGGGTAGGGTTACTTTAACTGGATAATTTCAATTCCTTTTGGATTACTCCAATTCCAAATATGCTAATAAAAAAGAGAAGCGAAACGAAATATGAATAAAATGACTCAATTTTGTGCAGGCTTTGGGAGTAACGGAATATACGGAACGGCAAAAATGATATTGGCAAGCTGTTTGGATTTATTTTCGTTTTGTTTCTGTGGCATTTGATGTTCGTTTTGCCGGAGATCAAAGCGATCAAAGCCAGGAGAGAAAGCTTACCACGTGTTGTGAGTCATCATATTCATATTGAGTTTCTTTTGTCTTTTATTAGCATATTTGCTATTGGAGTAATCCAAAAGTAATTGAAAGTAATCAAGTTCAAGTAACCCTACCCAACCCTGCTTAATAGTGTGTCGTTGTATGGAGAGGCAGCCTCTGCAGACGAGGCATCATGTTGAGGATGTGTTTCCGGAAATAATAGAAGAAAATGTCTGTGTCCCGGAGCAAGTCTTTAATATGGATGAAACAGCTCTCTTTTAGAAGAGGATGCCGTCCCCAGCAGACATGGCAACCGGATTCCGACGCGGTTGCCACGGAGCCCAATTGGCCATGCCAACAGACATCAGCTTAGACGCATCGACTGATTCTGTGTGCCCTGCGATTAGCTGGCAACCGGCTCAGGGTGTCCCCTGCCCACTGCCCGATGATTGCTGGGATGGGCTCCAGCATCCCTGCGACCCTACTGAGGATAAGCAGTGCAGCTGATGAGATGATATATATTTGGTTTGAACAAATGTATTGACACTAATAACAGAAAACAATCATGACAATCTCAACAGCAATTAAGCACATTCACAATATTATATTTCTTTTTTTTTTTTCATTTGAACCTTTTACATTTGATTATAGTTTATGTGCCTTTTTTTACTTTGCGGGACAATAATATCAGCTTGCATCGCAGTTTTGAACTACATGAAACAAAGACTGCCATATTCCATGTGCCAGAAACAAGTAAAGCCTTTCAAAAACATATTCAAGGTGATGTAGCATGTGAGCTGTTTTCAAAACAAACTCAAATAAATACTTTTAAATGACTCTGTGTTGTTGACAAGATTAAATGCAAGTACCTGGTGAATTAAAAAAGGGTATGTTTAATAATAATAATAATAATTTCCTTGTATTGTCATTCTGTGTAACAATGTACACAGAACGAAATGTCGATTGCACCTGACCCGTTGTAGCGAGCCGATGCAGCCGCAGCCAACATAGGGCGCCGCCGACCACTTTTTAAGTCTTAGGAATGACTCGGCCGGGGCGCGAACCACCGACCTCCCAGTCTCAAAGCGGGCGCCTTACCATCGAAGCGCGGTGGAAAAGTGTTCGAAGTTTCTCCTTAACACGCAATATTCCAGCTCCTCGTCTACCAGCTCCAGGGCATCTCTCACGATAAGATGAACAGGGCGAGGTTTGTACTTTTCGTCGAGAAAATTGTTGATTTTCCAGGGGTTGTCGCCAACCACCGCCCACAGTTCTTGCTTCCTTACAACGGCCCAGTCGGTGAGGACGGACATCACGCTCTTTGCACCAGCACCGGGGACCTCAGATTTTGGGGCCAAGTGAACCACACAGCCGTCGCCGTCATAGACAGCCCAGTGCTCGTAGGTTCCGCGGAAGATTTCTATCAAGTCGCCAGGCTCGGGTTTCTCATCATACTGAACTGTTGCCATGTCTCTCTTGAATTTCTCAGCAAAATCGGACACTTAAATTGTAGAGTCGATGTGTTTCAATACGACGTTTTTAACAGACACGCAGAAACGAGAGAGCATTTGAAAGGGAGTCGGCTCATATACCCGTTTCGTTCGCCAAAGACGCTACAATTGAACAGTGACGAGGATGTGATGCTAGAGGGCGCTAATGCGCCAAAGCGATGGATGTCATCGGAGAAGAAGAGTAGAACCTGACGTCACTGCCGCCATTGTTTGTGTCTACGCGGCGTTCTGCTGCTGTCGTGCGAAGAATTCAACTCCATCTAACTGCATTTAACTCGGTACAAGAGTTTTAAAAGTGACTAAAATGTGCGAGAGATGGAAAGTAAATTTGAAAGAGGAGCTTCAAGATGACAACGAGCGAGAAGATCGACGGCTGAACCGAGTTAGCATTAGCAAGCAGCTACGAGTTGTGTTGAACAGAGCAGGTTGGTCACTTTCATTTCTAGAACGATTTATTTTCTTATATTGGGATCCTCGAGTCCTTTGCACGATATGTGTCTGATCAAATATACGCACGTGTTGACGAAATAGGAATTAACCTTGCAGTCGAATTAAATCAAAGGCTGAAATAAAAAGTCGAGTGAGTCGCCATTCCTTCTCACTGTATGCACTTTTGTGCGGAATAAACGTAAAATGGCGGCGTCATTTCTTCTTCAAATACTTGGTAGGCTTTTGAAAAGTATGGATTGAATATTCTGGTAATGCATTTGAAACCTAATTGTTCACACCACTGGATTTTCTCAGTCGGCCTTCGAGTCGCTATGGGGGTGAATAACAAATGGGCTAAACTATGCTAAGCTAACAACGTGTGGAATTGTAGAACCACGCAAACCCACCAGATGGCGCCATCTCTGGATTGTTTTCCTTTTTATGATGCTAAATTTAAAAAAAAATCAAATAAACATGCCCGAGGGGAAAATGTATAACGCAGGGTTTGGCGGGTGCTTGAAATCTGGGAACATGCTTGAATTTTTATGTTGTGCTTTCAAAAAAATCCTTCCATTCTGGATGAAGTGCTTTAACATTCCTGTTATTTGGCAGCCTGAAGGCATGATAGCAGTCTTCTGTCCCGAAAACCCAATTTTCTGCATTTCCAGTATGACCCTGCAAGATACAACCATACATTTTTTTACATATAATCATTGCAGGACAGAGCAGTATTATTTTGGAGGGATAGAAATTCCGAAAGGATTTTTGTAGAGATACTTTTGCTATAAATATATATTTGAGATTTAGAAAAACTGTGTGGTTCATGTCCTGCAGATATCAGTCAAGAGTATCTTCCTGGGCAAGCGGAGAAACCATTGCCTCGCGTTAAAAAGGAGGGAGACGAGTATTTAGACACGGTTGATGTCAAAATAGAGGAGGATGAGTTGGAGCCTATTCACATTAAAAAGGAGGAAGATTTGAAGGAGTTTCCGGTGACTGGGGCCAGTTTCACCTCAGAGGAACACCATGAAGAGAACAAGGAAAAGGTGTCTCCAAGCAGAAGTTCCGAGACCACAGATGATGAGGACACTTCCACCTCTGCACACAATGATGGCGACGAACAGTCAGAAGGTGATAACGCAAATCACAAATGTCCGCATTGTGAGAAAACGTTTAGGCGCAAGGATCATCTCAGATATCACATCGCTGTCCACACGGGTGAAAAACCTTTTGCCTGCTCAGTTTGTGGTCAAAGGTTCACCCAAAAAGGACATTTGGAAAGCCACGCCAGAATCCACACTGGTGAAAAACCTTTTGCCTGCCCAGTTTGTGGTCAAAGATTCACCCAAAAAGGACATTTGAAAAGCCACGCAAAAATCCACACTGGTGAAAAACCTTTTGCCTGCTCAGTTTGTGGTCAAAGATTCACCCAAAAAGGACATTTGAAAAGCCACGCCAGAATCCACACTGGTGAAAAACCCTTTGCATGCTCAGTTTGTGATCAAAGATTCATCCAAAAAGGACATTTGGAAAGCCACGCCAAAATCCACACTGGTGAAAAACCTTTTGCCTGCTCAGTTTGCGATCAAAGATTCATCCAAAAAGGACATTTGAAAAGTCACGCCAGAACCCACACCAGTGAAGAACCTTTTATTTGTTCAGTTTGTGGTCAAAAATTCAGTTGGAAAGGAAATTTGAAAAGTCACGCAAAAATCCACACTGGTGAAAAACCCTTTGCCTGCTCAGTTTGTGGTCAAAAATTCACCCATAAAGTAAGTTTGAAATCCCATTCATGGACCCACACTGGTGAAAAACCTTTTTCTTGCTCAGTCTGTGGTCAAAAATTCAAATGGAAAAAAAATTTGAAAAGTCACGTAAAAATCCACACTGGTGAAAAACTCTTGCCTGCTCAGTTTGTGGTAAAAAATTAACCCACAAAGTCAATTTGAAAAGCCACGCCAGAACCCACACTGGTGAAAAACATTTTGCCTGCTCAGTTTGTGGTCAAAATTCACCCACAAAGTAAATCTGAAAAGCCACGCCAGAACCCACACTGGTGAAAAACATTTTGCCTGCTCAGTTTGTGGTAAAAAATTCACCCCTAAAGTAGTTTGAAAAGCCAAGCAAGTACCCACACCAGTGAAAAACCTTTTATTTGTTCAATTTGTGGTCAGAAATTCAAATATCAAGGAAGTTTGAAAAGCCACGCAAAACTCCACACTGGTGAAAAACCTTTTGCCTGCTCAGTTTGTGGTCAGAAATTCACACGGACATCACATTTAAAAATCCACTCAAGGATCCACAAAGGTGAAAAACCATTTCCTTGCTCAGTTTGCAGTCAGAAATTCAGACAGAAAGAGCACTTAAAATTTCACTTGAGAATCCACACAGGTGAAATGAAATTATCTGCATTTATATAGCGCTTTTCAAGTCAATGACTTCCCAAAGCGCTTTACAATGTGCTCCACAATTCCCAATAGCGGCCTTGCAGCCATGTCAGGCGCTAACCTGCATATTGGGGGTATTAGGGGTTCAGTGTCTTACCCAAGGACACTACGGCATGTAATACGGTCTTGACTGCAACTTCATTCCTGCAATGTAATATGTTTGTTTAACATATTAAACTTTGTCATTGAATTTTTGTTCTTCTCTGCAATGTGTAATATGAATATGTACTCAATGAGCCTTGTGTCATTGTGTTGCATCAGCAAATCAAAAATATTTCTTTATTTCTACTTCCAGTAAATAGTTTATTTTGTGACCGTCTTGTTCTTGTTTCTCAAATCTGCATTCAGGCTCCAAGTCTCTGCACCACACAACACAGTCGGCATAATCACACTCTCATTCTTTCCCCTCTTAACATCCATACTTGTACTCTTGTTGTTCATCACTCTCCTCAGAGACCGCAAAACCTTACTTCCTTGATTCACTCTGTGCAATACCTTACAATCCATTCCACCAACTGCAGCCACATCACAACCCAAATACCTAAGACTTTCAACTTCTTCCAACACCTGTCCAGTCAACCTTATTTCCAACGCCATGACCACGACATGGCGTAAACACTTCATCACCTTACTCTTCCCAGCATTCACACATACTCTTCCAAACTCCGTTACCAACCTTCTCATTGTCTCCTCAGAATCAGCCACAAGCGCTGTGTCATTTGCAAACAACAACTGACTTACCTGCCACATTGTTCCACTGTTATCCATCATCTCCTCACCTCAGCCAAATACTCTGCATTCACCTCTCACAACACCATCCATGTACACATTGGACAGCCACAGTGACATCACACACCCCTGTCTCACACCAGTCAACACAGGGAACCACTCACTTGTCTCACTCCCTACTCTTACACATGCTCTGCTGTTCATATAAAAACTTTTCAATGCTTCCAACAACTTTCCACCCACTCCATACATTACCATCACCTGCCACAACGCCTCTCTTTCAACTCTGTCATACGCCTTTTCCAAGTCCATGAAAGCCAAATAAACATCCTTACATTTTGCAAAATATTTCTCACACACTTTTCAGATTTAGATATACTTTATTGTCATTCTAGTACACGCGTATACAGAACGAAATGTCGATACATCTGACCTGCACAGTTTCCTTGAATGTACAGATATAAATAAAATGTATTGAGTTGGAGTATTGAAGTACTAATAATGTACTAAATAATTATGGCTATGTATAGTATTATACAGTAGTGCAAAGAGTGCTGGAAGAGCAGCTAATCAGATGTGCAAAATGGGCAGTGTTGTGGAAAATAGACTTGCATTTGTAGAATAGAGTTGCATACATTTAGAAATGTAGAAAGACTTGCTTACATTGCTTACAGTAGTGAGGGAATGTTGACATCATTCGAGAAGATCCTTGGCAAGACTGTTGAGTTTCCCTAAAAGGGCATGAGACCTGCAAGGCCCCTCTTCAAGGACGCTCTGAGCAAACTGAGGCAAACAACATGTCCTAATAAGGGTACGACAGCATCTTCCTTGTTTTTACTGAGGACTAGGGCCGCCTTTTGGGTTGTACTCAAACTGAAGCTATAAAAGCGTTGTTATGTCTGGAGTTCTCTGAGTTTCTTTGGGATGACGAAATAAAGAGCTCCCCCTCATGGCAGGCTTTGGTGTACTTTATTAAATCACGTAAGAAGACTTAAAAGATTATCGAACTTACTTTTTCTCCTACAGCAGTCAGGTAAACAAGTCACTATACAGTAGCAATAACACTGTAGTACGATAGTGCAGAGGAGAACTTGTCGTACTGCAAACAGCAGATATACACATCCTCTTCCTTTCCTGAAACCACTCTGCTCCTCCATTATCACCTCATTCGTTCTTCCTCTCACTCTCTTAATCAAGTCTCTTCCATACATCTTACCCGGCACGGACAACAAACTCATACCTCTCAAATTGTTACATTTATACTTATCACCTGTACTCTTATACAATGGCACCACACATGCACTACCCCAATCAACAGGTACCACACCAGTTAAAAAGCATACATTCAACATACGTACTAACCAGTCAATCAACCAGTGGGAGAATTCTCCCACCTGCCAGAGGGAGAGGGCCTCTAAACAAAGGACCCAAAAATAAAAACAAAGGCAGTCAGTGAAGAATGTGAGGTGCGAATGAATGTTGTCAACAGGGTGACGGATGTGTTAAAAAAACGGATGCAGATGGTCGTCGCTCTCCAAAGAGACCAGACCTGTTTCTGAGTAGTTTTTCATGACATTGGTGGCAGCGGTGGTTTTTGTTATGGATGATTTTTTTCGTACTTTTTTGGAAAATGTATCAAACATGCTAGTTGGCTAAGCTAGCCAACCAGCTGTATGGTGTGGCGGCAAACAAAACACAGATATATGGACTCTAAATGGACGAAGGCTTGTATCGGAGGGCCGCCACTTGGACTGAAGGTAAGAGTGGTATGCAAGTTGACCTGAGGCCATTTCGTGGGGAGGGTGAGAATCCTCTTGCCCCATGGGTGAGGCCTTTTGAGGCCACCGTCTGTGCGTAGGCAAGAAAGGAAAGTTACCGCGCAGCCTTGATGAGCCTTCTCCCAAGGCAACTGGACGACGCGGTTTTTCCGTTCCTGGACAGTTTTCCATTGGATGACCGGTGGGATTTTGACTAAGAGAAGGAAAATTGAAGCAGGATTTTGGTCAATTCAATTTCAACTTTTAAACATGCTTTAATGCATTACCGGTTCCAACATGGCGGCGCGTGTTTACGTTGCGGCGGCTAGTTGCTATCTAGCTAACCTGTGATTTACTATCATTCTATCTTTTTTGCTTTCCCTTTTGGACACATGTGCGGCCAATAAGACTTATAGTCGGGAGGAACTTATTCAATTGGGTGGGCGTCTAAATTTCGACTCTTCGGGCACCTTTTATACCACTTGTGATATCCCGAACGAGCTTCAAAGGGACTCGGTTTCTCCGTGGCTAGCCACTCCATCTAAGAAAAGACGAAGAGGGCGCAAAGACAGAATGCAGAAGCGGGGCTGTCGTGCAGGGAAGCGTGTGAAGTCGAAGGAGCAAGAAGGACACGAAGATGTGTCTAATCCAACCATTATTTCTTCATCGATCTTGCCGGTGTTATGCCGAGAAATTCATCCCTGCGATATTTGCATCCCCTAGCTACTATAACCACTTTTACCTCGTTTTATCTCACTTTTCGGGAATGTCATGGCAAACATATAACCAAAACCACTTCGTCTTGCATTTGTTGGGTATGTAATACAACTTCAACCATTCCGTCTTTGTATTTGTTGTGAATGTAATCGTAATCGTGGCCCGACGGATCACCACCTTATCGTGGTGGGGCATTTTGCGCGTCTCCATGACCCCTAGAGCTATGTCGGCGGGAGTCTCGTACTCCTGGTAGGGTTACCCAAGCCGAACAGGTCGAAGGGTAGAGTCCAGACTAAGAGTGATCCCAAAAGCTGGTGGCGGCACGCTTTGAGGCGGTTTCCTACAGACCTGGATCCCGTTAGCCGCCTGCAGTTGTAGAAAGATGCCGGTCGTCTAGGGTCTCCCTTGCCACCGGAACCATCTTTTTTACAATCAAGATAGTGGCGTTGGGGAAAGCGCACCCCTTACGCCACTTTAAAAACCATAATTGCGCAGGTATCCTCTTTTACCTGAGTCTCCGACCACAATCCAGAATCGGACTGTTCAAACATCAGCAGACTGACAAATAAAAGAAGATGGTCATCATCGAATCGATGGACAACCCCAACGAACGAATGTAATCGAACGGTAATGCACACCGTATACAAATCACCTTTGAGCAGGTAACATGTTTATTTTGCCTTTTTCTATTCAAATCGCTCGTATTGAAACTGTTATGCACTCTACCAACAAGCTTATTTCAGCATAATAAGCTTTACGGTAGACTGCACAACAGTTCTCAAAAGTGATTTATTTACGGTGTGCATTACCGTTCGATTATATTCCCGGCAAATACAAAGACGGAGTGTTTTTTGTTATATGTTCGCCATGACATTCCTGAAAAGTGATATGAAAGTGAGATAAAACGATGTAAAAGTGGTTATAGTAGCGAGGGGATGCATTTCTCGGCATAACACCGGTCAACCGACGCCTGAAGCCCAACGCACCGGAGCGGCGACATCTTGTGACGATCTCGAATAAAGGCTACAGCGAAGTTAAATGATTCAGCAAAGCTAAAATTTGGTCTTTTAAATGTTAGATCGCTTGCTCCTAAAGCTCTACTTGTTGACAATATTATTCGCGATTATAAACTCAATTGTATCGGTCTCTGTGAAACTTGGTTAGTTAGTTTTTACCGCTAAATGCTGCTTCTCCCCAAGACTACGCGAGTAGCCATGTAGCACGCACGTTGACGAAGGGTGGCGGTGTCGCGCTCATTTCTGAAAAAAAAACCGCTCAAATTCACTCCTCGTACCTCTAATAATTACAAGGCGTTCGAGGCTCTTGTTATGCAGTCGTCTCTATTGTCAACCTATGTAGTAACTGTCTATCGCGCACCAGGGCCATACACAGCTTTCTTGGCCGAATTTGCTGAACTTTTGTCTGAACTAGTAACCTATGCAGACAAAATTATAATCAAGGGGGACTTTAACATTCATTTGAACTCCCCACTCACTTCACTCACTGTTGCGTTTCAGTCTCTAATTGACACATTTGGTTTTAACCAACTCGTTTATTTGCCAACTCATTAAGATGGAAACACGCTAGATTTGGTTCTGACTCGAGGAGTTTCAACCTCAAACATGACTGTGTTACCGTGTACTACAGCTATCTTGGATCATTATTTAGTTACATTTAGCTAGAACCTTGAATGTATTACTAAAAAAGCTGAAGGATTTAGTGGACGCAATATAAGCACTGGCACATTTTCTGAGCTCTCCGATCGTCTTCCAGGAGCAGTTGGGTCCTTTCCTTTATACAAAGGCTCTATCGACTCACTCATGAATGAGTTTAATGCTACCCTTGCTAGTGTCCTGGATTCAGTAGCGCCCATACAGCTTAAATCACGACCTAAAAGACGCACGCCTTGGTTTAATGATGAAAACAGATCCCTTAAACAAGAATGCAGGAAATCTGAAAGAAAATGGCGCGCTACCAAGCTTGAGGTTCTCCACCAAACCTGGTGTGACAGTCCGTCGAAGTATAAAGCGGCCCTTGCCTCTGCAAAATCAGCCTACCTTTCGAAGGTGATTACGTCACAAAAGAACAATCCCAAGGTCCTTTTCGACACTGAAGCATCGCTTACAAGGCAAGAGACTATCCCAGATAGCTCCACTTATTCTGCCCACAACATAATGGTCTTCTTTACTAAGAAGATCCAAAGCATACAGGAAGAAATTGCTAAAGATAGTATTAATTCAACACATACTAAAGCACTCAAATCTATAGATACACGACATGGTGGCTGTCCAGGGATTTTGTCCCGTTTTAGTGAACTGTCACTCGATAATCTTGAAAAGAAGAAGAATACGGCCAAACCGACGACTTGCCAGTTCGACCCGCTTCCAGGTTCATTTATTTAAGGTCTCTTTGGCGTCCTTCCACCTTCAGTTCTAAATATTGTAAACATATCACTCTCCTCAAGTGTAGTTCCAGCAGCTTTTAAGTCCGCCGATATTAAACCCACACTGAAACGACCCAACCTTGATCCAGAAAGCTTATGTAATTATAGACCCGTGTCAAACCAACTGATTCTCTCTAAAGAACTTGAAAAAGTAGTGGCACAGCAGCTGAATGATTTCATATCCGAGAACAAGCTTTTTGAATCAATGCAATCGGGATTCAGGGCTAACCACTCTACTGAGACAGCTCTGATTAAGGTACCCAATGACTACGGGCAATGGACTCTGGCGCTTCAACCCTTTTGCTGCTGCTGGAACTTAGTGCTGCTTTTGACACAGTGGACCATAATATCTTACTAGAACGGTTGGGAAAATGGATCGGTCTCTCAGGAAACGTCCTCTTATAGTTCAGATCCTACCTCTCAGATAGGACGCACTGTGTTAAATATGGCGAAATGACATCTGAACCCTTTAGTGTTACCTGTGGTGTTCCGCAGGGTTCAGTGCTTGGCCCCCTTGTCTTCAGCATTTACATGCTTCCATGAGGTGATATTATTCGCAAGTATAATATCAGTTTCCATTGTTTCGTGGATGGCACTCAACTATATCTTCCGGTGGAGGAGTCTGCCACACTAAACTGTGCAAATTTGGAGCCCTCCCTCACTAAGATCAAAGAGTGGATGTCACTCAATTTCTTGCGTCTTAACTCTGAAAAGACCGAAATGTTAGTTATTGGTCCATCTAAATGCCGGGACTTATTCTCTAAAACGGCTGTGAACATTGACAAATGTCACATAACACAGTGTGACTCAGTAAAAAAATGTAGGTGTCATATTTGATCTGTCCTTTCAAACACATGTGAAGAAAATGACTAGAACCGCTTTCTTCCATCTTCGTGACATTGCTAGAATACGTCCTATACTGGCTCAGTCGGATCCGGAGATTATAATTCACGCGTTTGTTACCTCTCGTCTCAATTACTGTAATGCACTACCCTCCGGTCTTCCGATGACCAGACTCAAGAGTCTTCAGGCTGTACAAAATGCCGCAGCGAGGCTTTTAACAACAAAAAAGTCCGATCACATCACCCCAATTTTGGCTAACCTGCATTGGCTCCCAGTTAGCCTTAGGTGTGATTTCAAGATTCTCTTATTATTATACAAAATCATACATGGACTTGCTCCCTCTTATCTTTCAGATCTGATCTGCCCCTATGTCCCGGTCCGAAGCCTACGATCTGAGAGTGCCGGTCTTCTGGTGATCCCGAGAGCAAAGAAGTGTTCCGCTGGTTCGAGAGCGTTCTCCATCCGGGCACCGGTATTGTGGAATGCTTTTCCCCCTGAGATCCGATCTGCAACCTCAGTGGAAATGTTTAAATCTAAGCTTAAAACTCACTTCTACTCCATAGCATATGAATAACGTAAACTGCTCTTGTGAAGCTTTTGAGACTCTTTGTGATTAAAGTCTATACAAATAAAAATGACTTGAATTAATGCACGGCCACACAATCGGGTGAGAGTTTGGACGTGTATGCCGCAGATCTCTCCAGACTAGTGGGCGAAGCATTCTCCGAATACGAAAGGGTGGCCAGGAATGGTGAAACTTTCTGCCCATTTCTTGCTGGTCTGGCCCCAGCTCTCTAAATGCCAAGAGCAGGCTGGAGGAGGCGCTGATCATCGCGGGGCGGTGTGAAAGAGCCAGGCAAGCCATGAGGGGAGGCATATTCAGATTCACTTTATTGTCATTCGTGTACACGTGTATACAGAAAGAAATGTCGATACATCTGACCCGCACTGTTTCTTTGAGCGTCAGCCAGGATAGATAAGATTAACCGTGTCTTCGTCAGAATTTTAGCGCAGCGGTTCGTCATCTCGCGGTTCGGTGCCACTTCCAGTTGTTAAATGGTCCAGTTTATTGTCCAGAGAGCGAACGTTGGAGAGGAAAATGGATGGGAGAGGCGTTTTGCAGGGTTTAGCTTTTAGCCTAACTGTTAGCCCGGCCCGACAACCTCGCTTCCTCGTCCGGCGGTCGCGCCGCTGTCCTGCCACTCTGTTTCGCTGCTTTTAAGGCCGCTGGGTCTTGTTGACATAGCAGTCCGTGGCTAATAAACACTCCCGAGTGGTCGTAGCACTGAGCGCTTGATGTCTGGATGATCGCATATCCAGCAAAAAAAAACTGCGATCGTATCTTAATCTTCAATTCGAGCCGACTTTGTGCGCCGTCAAAACTGAGTCGTAGACGTGTAATATTGCATATATATATATATATATATATATATATATATATATATATGTATTACCATCTCCCTGAAATCACGAGCTCATGGTGCCGTAGACTGTAGCTGTACTTCAGCTGACTAGCTAGTTCATGCGTTGGAGGAGCTCGCTCCAAGGATAGATGACTTGCAGAGGGAGATTAGGGACCTACAATCCCACACCAGACAGAAGGACTATGGGGTCTGCCGGTCCTCTCTTACTGGGACTTCAAACTGGGCGACAGACCTGTGGCTGCGAATGTGGTGGTGTTGGCTGTCGTTCCACCGCCAGCAATTAGACAATGAACTACAGTTCAGCCAGACACTCTCCCCAGAGTGGATGTCCCGAGGAAGTCCTAAACCGAGATTAGTCTTTTTTCGTTGCAAACGAAGCGAGCG
Source organism: Urocampus carinirostris (assembly GCF_059441175.1). Lineage (NCBI taxonomy): Eukaryota > Metazoa > Chordata > Actinopteri > Syngnathiformes > Syngnathidae > Urocampus > Urocampus carinirostris. The sequence goes on along the minus strand of NC_142349.1, from coordinate 75,949,405 downwards.
GTTTGATGCTACTGTGCGCATGTGTCTGCCGCTTGGGAATTTCCCTTCAAGTGTGGCGCAACAAGGGTTGCTGAAAATGTTATATTTGGGGATTTTGGTGTTGTTTTGTAAAGCAGAAAAAGTGAAGTACCAGTATATCTAGATACTAGATGACATAGTCTCACGGGAACTCACGTGATTTAATGAGATTTGTTCAATAAATCACTCTTAATGGCAACAAGTAAATGGTGTCGTGTGAGACTGACATTTACCATCTATTTTGCAGATTAGATTAGAACAACAAAAACAAAAATATATAAAACAAATGTGTAACACCAGCTGGAGCTAGACCATCCACCTGTGTCCCCTTACAGATGAATCATTCTGAAATAAAAGTGGTGTAAGATTATTTTTTATTTTGTAAGGGAAAATATGACAGTTTGTAAGGACATGGAGCCCTGGAGGTTGACAGGTATGCTTCATCCTAAAACAGGTTTTAACCTTTAAGGGACAATTCTAACATATATATAAACACGTGTCTACAAGAGAAAACGAAATTATTGAAGATAAGTCAATATTTGTACATACCGAGGAGCTATAGTCAATCAATGTCATTCATAATTTCATATCATATAATCACTTTAAGAAAGATACAAGCTGCACCACAGCAATGACTGGTATTCTCAACAGCACACTCGTGACTCTGAAATATAACCTGACCAGAGAATGTTTGACCACAAACAGAACAAGAAAAAAAGTTTCTCATCAGTGTCAGATTTTCGATGTTTAAGCTTCCTCTACGTCTGAATTTCTATTACCACAAACTGACCCGACCAAAGGTTTTTCAGCTGTGTGGGTTCTGGCGTGGCTTTTCAAACTTCCTTTTTGGGTGAATTTTTGACCACAATCCGGGCAAGCAAAAGGTTTTTCACCATTGTGGGTTCTTGTGTGGCTTTTCAAATTTCCTTTTTGGCTGAATTTTTTCCCACAAATTGAGCAGGCAAAAGGTTTTTCACCAATGTGGGTTCTTTTGTGGATTTTTAAGTTTGATTTCTGCGTGAATCTTTGACCACAAACTGAGCAGGCAAAAGGTTTTTCGCCGTTGTGGGTTCTTGCGTGGATTTTCAGATGTCCTTTTTGGCTGAATTTTTGACTGCAAATTGAGCATGTAAAAGGTTTCTCCCCAGTGTGGGTCCTCAAGTGGATTGTCAAGTTTGATTTCTGGGTAAACTTTTGACCACAAACTGAGCAAGCAAAATGTTTTTCACCAGTGTGCGTTCTTCTGTGGTTTTTCAAACTTCCTTTGCGGCCGAATTCTTGACCGCAAATTGAGCAGGAAAAAGGTTTTTCACCGGTGTGGGTTCCAGTGTGGTTTTTCAAACTTACTTTGTGGCTGAATTTCTGACCACAAACTGAGCATACAAAAGGTTTCTCGCCAGTGTGAGTTCTGGTGTGGATTTTCAAGGTACCTCTACGGGTAAATTTTTGACCGCACACTGAGCAGGAAAAGGGTTTTTCACCAGTGTGGACAGCGATGTGATATTTGAGATGATCTTTGCGCCTAAACCTTTTCTCACAATGCGGACATTTGTGATTTGCGTTATCACCTTCCGACGGTTTGTCGCCATCGTTGTGTGCAGAGTCGGACGTGTCCTCGTCATCTGTGGTCCCGGGAGACACCTTTTCCTTGTTCTCTTCATGTTGATCTTCGGAGGTTAAACGGACCCCGGTCACTTCAATCTCTCTCAAATCTCCCTCCTCTCTGAGGTCAAAATACTGGAACTCGTTCTCCTCCTTTTTAACGAGATCAATCTCAAAAATTTCTTCCTTCTTTTTAACGTAAACCGTCTCTAAAAACTCATCTTCCTCCTTTTTAACGCGATCGGGCTCCAAATCGACTTTCTCCTTTTTGACGTCTTCAGGCTCCGAATCCTCTTTTTTGATGGCAGGCAACTTTGTCTCTTGTTGCCAAGGAAGAAGATTCTCTTCGCTGATCTCTGCAGGACATAAAACACACATGAACGTGTCAAATCTCTATTCAACCCAAAAAATGTATTTTTTTTACAGCAAAAGAATTGGTGCCTTCCAGAATTCCTGAAAAAAAAGTAACAATACATAATAAATAATTACCAAATGCCACAGGAATATGGTATTTTTTATTTTATCTTTTGCCTAAAAGCCTTTTATTCCATGTTTATTGAAAGGCTGCTGTGCAATTTTCCACGTTCAAAAATCTCTTATCGCTAATGATTACGTCAAACCGGGATTACAATTTCTTGAAAGTGTTGATCTAAAATAAATTGTCTTGAAATATCCCGATTGTATATGGAACATATTTCCCTTCCACGATTCTTCTTAGCTGATATTTACAATATTGAGAAAAAGGTTTTCCTTTCCTTTCTTGCTCTCTTATATTCAAACATCATTTCTCACTAAACAAATACTGTACATGGAACAACCGGGAAGTATCTTTTCAACATCATTTCTTCTCGTTTACCCTTCGGTTTTATTAAAATGCAAGTTTGAATATTATTTGATGAGGTCTTGACGCCAAGCAAATGGATTCCACCTCCTAACAGCTGCGTCATGAATATCAATCTCTCTATCTATCTTGGTCGTATCCCTCGAGAGGGGTGACCGACAGGAAGACAAACACATACAATAACAAAAATAATAAAAATAAATACAAAAATTAGCAAAAAACACACACAAACATTTTTGAACCATGTCACCCGGGTCAGGGTGACACAACACACTCTTCTGTTCCACAGCAGGGCCCGACAGTTTTCGCTGGTTTACCCCTGCCGCGTCATACGGGTGCCCTGCCCATCCCTTAGTACGCGTCCAAACATAGTGGTAGCATCATGGTTTGGGCCTGCTTTTCTTCAGCAGGGACCTGGAAGACGGTTCAAATTGATGGGAAGATGCATGGAGCCAAACACAGGACCATTCTGGAAGAAAACCTGATGGAGACTGGGACGGAGATTTGTCTTCCAGCAAGACAATGATCCAAAACATAAAGCAAAAGCGACGACGGAATGGTTCACCAAAAACATGGCCAAGTCAAAGTCCAGACCTCAATCCGATTGAGAATCTGTGGAAAGAACTGAAAACTGCTGTTCACAAACACTTTCCATCCAACCTCACTGACCACAAGCTGTTTTGCAAGGAGGAATGGGCCAAAATATCAGTTTCTCCATTCGCAAGACTGCCAGAGACAAACCCCGAGCGACTTGCAGCTGTCATCCCAGCCAAAGGTGGCACTACAAAGTATTAACGCAATGGGGCGGAATCCTTTTGCACACACACTTTTTTGTTTTTATTTGTTAAAAAAGTGTAAAATATACAAAAAGTGTGTCCCACTTCGTGATTGTGTCCCACTTCTTGTTGATGTTTCACAAGAAATTAGTTTTATATCTTGATGCTTTAAGTCTGAAATCTGGCAAAAGCTCAAAGTTCAAGGGGGACAAATAGTTTGGCAAGCTACTGTAAATATAGTGTATTTATATATATCATTTAAGCATGTTTTGATAAGATTTACCATTATATATATTTAGTGTATTTTTTAATTGATAGGTTCAACCCAACACTTGTAACAAAAACCTGTATACAAAAGGACACAGAGACGATAATTTGACTTACTTGCAAGGAGAGATGACCATAGGCTGCCTATTACAGTCTACTGGACACTCTGAAAAAGTCCATTTCGTCCTTGCCTTTTATTGTATTAGGAACGCCCTAATTTACACGTTTGTTCTGCTAAAGGGAGGGGGAGTGACTAAAAAAACAGTTTGAGATCTGTTTTCACAACAACATCTTATCGTATCAACACCTGTTTAGACTTACAACATCATGTTATCATATCAACAATATTACTACTATTGAACTAGGTGAGAATGACACACTAAGCAAGAATAGAACACAGTATGCAACAGTAGAATAACTTATTTACAGTTTAAATCCATCATTTATATGAGTGTTTGTGCAATTGAGAATTATATCCACCTCTTAATTGCGTTATTTGTCTAGGGCACAGGTGTCAAACAGGCGGCCCGCGGGCCATATCAGGCCCGCTAAGGGATTGAATCCGGCCCGCGAGACAACACTCGGAGAAGCGCAAGAGAAAAACAAGCTGCAGGTTGAAATATGTCCACTTGATGTTGCCAAAGCCTCGAACAAAGACACTGTATTTGTATTCCTCTCTCTCTCGGTCTCTCTTTCTCTCTCTCTTTTCCACCCCTTTTCTCCCACTCTGTCTCTTTCATTCTCTGTGTCTTTCTTTTTCTGTTCCTTTGTTGCTCTTTGTCTCTTTCCCTCTCTGTGTCTTTTAAACTTATTTTGCTCTAACTTCATTTCTTCCTTTTCTCTTTCTCTCTTCCTAGTCTTTACGCTTTCTTTTCTCTTTTCTCTCCTCTTGTCTTTTTATTTCTCTTTGGATTTCTTTCTTCCTCTCCCTTTCCTTTCCCCCTCTCTCACGATTTTTATCTTTTGTTTCTCACGCTCTCTCCCTCTCTTTCTTTGTCCTGCCCTCTCTCTTCTTTTTTATCTCTCTTGGTCTTTCTCTTGAATCTACTAGTCCGGCCCCGACAGAATATTTGTTTGGCCCCGAGTTCAAATGAGTTTGTCACCCCTGGTCTAGGGGAAAAAAAAGGGGGGGGGGGGGGGGGGGGGGTTACAGGGGAGGTTTGGCACAGGGAGAAATTTAATGCAGAACCGCCACTGTATACATAAGGGAAATCTACCTAGGGAGTGTAAAATAAGACAATAAAGATGTTATGAAAACTAAAATGAACAACCTGCTTCTTGTAGCTGCTTGCTAATGCTAACTTGAGTTAGCCGTCGCGCTTCTCGCTCGTTCTCTTCTTCAAGCTCCTCTTTGAAACGTCCATTCCATCCCTCGCACATTTTTAGACACCTTTAAATCTCACAATTAACTCTTTTACAGAGTTATATGCCGTTAAATGGAGTTATATTTGACGCAGTTGGAGCGGAACGCCGCCTAGCCCAAAACAAGCTGAGTGTGACCCGGAAGGACTAAGAAAGTGGGCGGAGCTACAACTCCACAACTTTTGCCTCACAAAAGAGTTTTAAAACATTTTTACGCAGTATTATTATTATTTTTTTATAAAACATTTCATTGTGACTGCATACTGAGCATTGCAACAGTTTTCTGACATGGAATCTTTAAAAAACGATATGCAAAGCGCAAACGTCTTTGTATGCGTTTTTTTTGTGAGCCAGTCTCACAGCGAATTGTTTTTTTCCCTTTAAATCAGGCGTGTCAAACTCATTTCAACTCGGGACACACACGATAGAACAAGCATTCTGTCGGGGGCCGGACTTGTAGATTAAAGAGAAAGAAAAAGAGGGATAAAAATAAGAGAAAGAGGGAGGGAAATTTTAAGACTGCTCATTTTGCAATATTGATATTGAAATCACGGATGATATGTTCTTCTCGTGTCCAATTCTACAAGAGTGAAATCATTTTCATCCACCAAAAAATATTAAAGATCTTGTGTAACCGCGGTGTACGTGTCCCACCAAAGATCCACATTCACGCTGGACTGGATGATGAGGTTTTTATTATTACAGTTTCTGCAAATGGATGAGTCACAACATTAGCTTTTCTGCTGGCTTTGATCTCTTTGATCTGATTGCAGTTCTCTCTGGTAAGACTGCCAACAAAGCATATCAAAGAGCTTTCTTTTCACTTTACATAAAATACATTTTACAATATCACAATACATTTTTACATCTTTACATTTTAACAAGATAGTTTTAACAAGAGATTGTATAGTGGATTTTTAACGTTTACAATGGATTCAACATATTTTTCTTTCGTCTGAATTTTAACCAACATCATCCTTTTTTAATGTATATGAGAAAATAGAAATAAAAACAATAATAAGTATAAAAACGGGTGCAAGTTATCTGCAAATAGATGAGTCACAACATTAGCTTTTCTGCTGGCTTTGATCTCTTTGATCTCTACAAGGGGAATTCATAATTTAGTCAAAGAGAAACAAAACGAAAATAAACCTAAACAGCTTTCCAACATCAATCACATTACTGTGCATGTTGAGAGATTTGTCAGCTGTGGTTTTCATGTTTGAAATTAACTTTTTTTGTGGAGCACCAAAAGATGTGTCTTACCGTTGGCAGCTGGCTCTGTGGACTGCCAACAAAACCCCGCCTTCCGGTCACATGTCAAAAGCCAAAACAAAGCCTACCCCATACCAGCAGGTGGCACTGTTGGACTCATCATTGAAGGACACTTACCAAAAACTATACACATATTTCAGCAGGAATTTCAATAAAACAAAAGTTATTATTACACCCGTTACACTTGAACCTTTTTGTCAGATTTTTGTCAGTGAATATGTTTTCGGTGTAGTCTGTTAAATTGGACGAACACTCCTGATGTCCCAAATATATACAATATACTTAAGAATCTCCCCTTGTATTAGATTACCGTATTTTCCGCACTATAAGGCGCACCTAAAAGTCTTAATTTTTTTCAAAAGCTGACCATGCGCCTTATAACACAGTGCGCCTTATATATGGCTCAATATTAAATTCGCAAGGTCTCGCAACTTACTCAACAGCCGCCGACTAGATTCTCCCCCGAGCGCGAAGTCGTCCGCGGTGTATGCTGGGATTTATATACCGGCGTTTCATTGGCTAACCAATGTGTCAATTATCATTTAAATCGATCACTATTGGCTGAAGTTATTCGGAGCCTCGGATTGGCTAGATGCCCAAAACAAACCCTCCAATCGGCCGAGTTTAACAATGGCGTAGCATGTCCGCGGTGTATGCTGGGATTTATATACCGGCGTTTCATTGGCTAACCAATGTGTCAATCATCATTTGAATCGATCACTATTGGCTGAAGTTATTCGGAGCCAAAACAAACCCTCCAATCGGCCGAGTTTAACAATGGCGTAGCAAGTCCGCGGTGTATGCTGGGATTTATATACCGGCGTTTCATTGGCTAACCAATGTGTCAATCATCATTTGAATCGATCACTATTGGCTGAAGTTATTCGGAGCCTCGGATTGGCTAGATGCCCAAAACAAACCCTCCAATCGGCCGAGTTTAACAATGGCGTAGCAAGTCCGCGGTGTATGCTGGGATTTATATACCGGCGTTTCATTGGCTAACCAATGTGTCAATCATCATTTGAATCGATCACTATTGGCTGAAGTTATTCGGAGCCTCGGATTGGATAGATGGCCAAACCAAACCCTGCAATTGGCCGAAAAAGATGTGTCAATCATCAGTTAAATCGATCGCTATTGGCTGAAATTATTCAGAGCCTCCAATAGGCTAGATTACCAAAACAAATCTTGCAATTGGCCGAGTTTAGCAATGGCGTAGCAAGTTTAGCAAGCTTGCTAAAGTACACCATAGAGAAACATGTTTTATCAGTCTGTATTTGCAAATAATTTACTCTCCTGGATTTACTTCACTAACGGTTGTAAGAAGACCATGATTGCGTATCATTATTGAACGTGAGAATTTAGGTGAGTTATGCGGCTTTATGTTTTCCCCGTATCTTGTTTTAGAACGATCTCGATGTTGCTGTGATGAGTTGAGTGAATTAAACTCAATTCCAAGTGTTTATTGTCATATGCACAGTAAAGTTGCGAGTGAAAAAGAAAATAGAAACATAGAAATGTTTGGCATTTCTTGAAACCCAAGACTTCAACCTTCTGAATGATATTTGAAATGACGCATTTAAGTGACATCGTACGGACACCGCATCCGCACGTGTCTACGACACGTATTTGCTTCTTTGCAAGCTTTGGGAATGTTAAGGGGGTAATCAGTTGGACTGAATCATCTGACTGTTTTGTCGACGTTCCCATTGTAGCGCCTTATAATCCGGTGCGCCTTATCTATGGAAGATATAGGACCAAAAACTATTTTTTGGGGGTGCGCCCTATAACCCGGTGCGCCCTATAGTGCGGAAAATACGGTACATTACTGAGATGTCACTTAATTTTTTACGCCTTAACCCAGAAAAAACTGAAATGCTGATTATTGGTCCTGCTCACTGTCGTCAGTTGTTTTCAAACACTACCCTGAACCTCGACAAATGTAATATCACCCATAGTGACTCGGTCAAAAATCTAGGTGTTATATTTGATCCTAATCTGTCGTTTCAGTCACACGTGAAAAATATTACTAGAATAAGTCAAGTCAAGTCAAGTCATTTTTATTTGTGACGCCCTAAATCACGAAGCGTCTCAAAGGGCTTCACAGGTTATTACACTATATTACACAGACTATTTTTAAGACTATAATTATACATTCCCCTCCTCTGAAGCCGACGAGAAGAGTAGGTTATTCATATGCTATAGAGTAGAAGTGAGTTTTAAGGTTAGATTTAAACATTTCCACTGAGGTTGCAGATCGGATCTCAGGGGGAAGAGCATTCCACAGCACCGGTGCCCGGATGGAGAACGCTCTCGAACCAGCAGAAGACTTCTTTGCTCTTGGGATCATCAGAAGACCGGCACTCTCAGATCGTAGGCTTCGGACCGGGACTTTCTACCACCTCCGTAATATTGCGAAGATTTGTTTGATGCTGTCCAAATCAGATGCAGAGGTTTTAATTCATGTGTTTATTACTTCTCGGCTTGATTACTGTAATGTATTGCTTTCTGATCCCCCGATGTCTAGCATTAAAAGTTTGCAGCTGGTTCAGAATGCGGCAGCAAGACTTTTGACTAAGACCAAAAAGTTTGAGCATATTACTCCTGTATTGGCCAACTTGCACTGGCTCCCAGTCCACTTAAGATGTGACTTTAAGGTTCTCTTATCAACATATTGGTTGGATCCAACATGGCGGCGCGTATGGATGTTGCGGCTAGTTGCTGTCCAGCTAACCTTCTATTTACTACCAATCTCTTATCTTTTTTGCTTTCTTTTTGAACACATGAGTGGCCAATAAGACTTAGAGTCGGGAGGAACTTATTCACTTGGGTGGGCGTCTAAATTTCGACTTTTCGGGCACTTTTTATACCACCTATGATATCCCGAACAAGCTACAAAGGGATCCGGCATCTCCGTGGGTGGCCTATCTACTTACAAAGCGGCGGAGGCGTCATGAAGACAGAAAGCAAAAGCCGGGTTGTCGTGCGGGGAAGTGTGTGAAGCGTGCGAAGTCGAAGGAGCAAGAAGGACACAAAGATGTGTCCAATTCAACCATTCTTTCTTCATCTTGCCGGTGAACCAACGCCTGAAACCCAACGCACCCGAACGGCGACATCTTGCGACGATCTCTACAAAGGGTGGCGGTGTCGCGCTAATTTCTGAAAAAACAATCAAATTCACTCCTCGTACCTCTAATAATTACAAGGCGTTCAAGGCTCTTGTTGTGCGGTCCTCTCCATTGTCAATTTATGTAGTAACTATTTATCGCGCACCAGGGCCATACACAGCTTTCTTGGACCAATTCGCTGAACTTTTGTCTAAACTAGTAACCTATGCAGACAAAATTATAATTATGGGGGACTTTAACATTCTTATGAACTCCCCACTTAGTTCACTTACTGTTGCGTTTCGGTCTCTAATTGATGCATTTGGTTTTAATCAACTGGTTGATTTGCCAACTCATTAAGATGGAAACACGCTATATTCGGTTCTGACTCGAGGAGTTTTAATCTCAAACATGACGGTGTTACCGTGTATTACCGTTATCTCGGATCATTATTTAGTTACATTCGAGGTGCTAGCTAAATGTAGTACTAAAAAAGCTGAAGGATTTAGCGGACGCAATATAAGCACTGACACAGTTTCTGAGCTCTCCGATCTTCTTTCAGGAGCATTTGCGTCCTTTCCTTCATACAAAGGCTCTATCGACTCACTCATGAATGAGTTTAATGCTACCCTTCAGATTCAGATTCAGATTCAGATCTACTTTATTGTCATTCTAGTACACGTGTATACAGAACGAAATGTCGATGCATCTGACCCCCACAGTTTCCTTGAATGTACAGATATAAATAAAGTTGTATTGTATTTTGGCTACGTATAGTATTTTACCATAGTGCCGATAGTGCAAGAAGAGTAGCTAACCAGATGTGCAAAATGGGCAGTCAGGTTAACAAGTCAGGTACACAGTAACATTAACACTGTAACAATAACGCTGTAATTACCATAGTGCAGAGAGCAATGTGCAATGAGTGGCAAGCTATAAAAAACTGCCAGTAGTGCAAAAGTCAGATTAGCAGCCGTTTAGATTTAAGTTAACTATATGTTAGATTGACCATTTAACAGTCTAATGGCCAGGGGGACTAGACTATTGCGGAGCCTGGTGGTCTTGCACCGCACACTGCAGAACCTCTTCCCAGAGGCTAGCAGAGTGAACAGTCCATGATGGGGGTGAGAGGGGTCCCCGGTAATGTTCTTAGCATGGGATAGGCAGCGCTTCTGGCCAATGTCCTGAATGGAGGGAAGTGTAGTCCCGATTATTTTCTCTGCTGTCCTCGTTACCCTCCTCACACTACCCCAGTCGGTAGCGCTGCAGCCTCCACACCACACAGAGATACAGCTGGTCAGGATACTCTCTATGGTGCCCCTGTAGAATGTGATGAGGGAGGGTGGGGGCAGGTGGGCTCTCCTCATCCTCCGCAGGAAGTACAGGCGCTGCTGTGCCCTCTTAACCAGTGATGCAGTGTTCACGGACCAGGTGAGTTTGTTTGTGATGTGCACCCCTAGGAACTTGATACTGCTGACCACCTCCACAGCCTTGTTGTTGATGCAAAGTGGGGCATGGTTGGGCTGGTTTTTCCTAAAGTCGACAATGATCTCTTTAGTTTTGTCAACATTCAGGACCAGGCTGTTGTCCCTGCACCAGCCCACCAACTGCTCCACCTCCTCTCTGTAGGCTAGGTCGTTGTCATCCCTGATGAGGCCCACCACTGTTGTGTCGTCAGCATACTTCACGATGTGGTTTGTGGCGGACCTAGGGACGCAGTCGTGTGTCATCAAGGTGAACAGCAAGGGGCTTAGGACGCAGCCTTGGGGGGAGCCCGTGCTGAGGTAGATGACATCTGAACTGTTCTGACCTATCCGCACTGATTGGGGTCTGTCACAGAGGAAGTCCAGCAGCCAGTTCCGCAGGGGGGTGTTGAAACCCAGGAGTCTCATTTTGTCTACCAGATGTTGTGGGATGATGGTGTTGAATGCTGAACTGAAGTCCAGGAACAGCATCCGCACATGGGTGTTCTTCTCCTCTAGATGTGTCAGGCTCAGGTGAAGCGCAGAGGAGATGGCATCCCTGGTGGAGCGGTTTGTCCTGTAGGCAAACTGAAAGGGGTCGAATGAGGAGGGGAGACTGGAGGTGATGTGCTCTTTAACCAGTCTCTCAAAGCACTTCATTATGATAGGAGTCAGTGCAACGGGCCGGTAATCGTTGAATGATAAGATCTGGGGTTTCTTTGGCACTGGGATGATGTTGGCAAATTTGAAGCATGATGGTACTTTGGCTTGGTCTAGCGAGGTGTTGAAAATGTCTGTTAGTACACAAGCCAGCTGATCGGCGCACTCCCTAAGTACCCGCCCCGGAATGTTTTCCGGGCCTGGAGCCTTCCTTGTGTTGACCCTTCTCAGGGTCTTCCTCACGTCAGATGAGTCCAGGTGGAGTGCTCTTTCGTCCTGATTTGGAACCGCTTTCGCTGCAGTGGTGCCGTTTTGTGCCTCGAACCTTCCAAAGAATTTGTTGAGGTCATTCAGAAAGTCCATGCTAGTGTCCTGCACTGGGGCGGTGGTTGCCTTGTATTTGGTAATGGCCTGAATGCCTTTCCACATATCCCTGGTGTTGGTTTTGTTGAGGAACCGTTCCTGGATTTTTTGACTGTACGTTCGCTTTGCTAGTCTGATAGCACGGTTCAGGTTAGCCCTCGCTGATCTCAGCGCCTCCATGTCACCAGATTTAAAGTACCTCAGGAGGTAGCGCGATCGTTTTAGGATTAAGGGATCCCAGTTCGAATCCCGGCTTGTCCGTGTTACATGCCGAAGTGTCCTTGGGTAAGACACTGAAACCCCAATACCCCCAATAAGCAGGTTAGCGCCTTACATGGCTGCACAGATCACGGCCGCTATTGGGAAATGTGAAGCACAATGTAAAGCGCTTTGGGAAGTCATTGACTTGAAAAGCGCTATATAAATGCAGATCATTTCATTTCATTACAAGGTTCCGTACTTTTAGTTATTTGCGTATCTCAGCAGTCATCCAGGGCTTCTGATTGGCACGGGTGCATATAGTTTTGGTATTGCTGACGTCTTCTGCACATTTACTGATATAGGCTGACACAGAAATGGCGTACTCATCTATATTTATTTTGTTGTTGTAAGTGGCAGCCGATTTAAACATGTCCCAATCAGTGCAATCAAAGCAGTCCTGTAGTGCCTCCATTGCCCCCTCAGACCACACCCTCACCTGCTTCTCTGTAGGTTTTTCTCTGGTCAGCAGGGGCTTGTATGCTGGAATTAGCATAACAGAAAGGTGATCTGATGAGCCAAGGTGGGGGCGGGGGGCTGCTTTATATGCACCTTTGATGTTTGTGTAGGCCAGGTCTAATGTGTTCCTACCTCTTGTAGCAAAATTTACATGCTGATGGAAATGCGGGAGAACTGTTTTCATATTGGCCTGGTTAAAGTCCCCCGCCGCAATAAAAATGCACTCGGTGTAAGCATGCTGCAGTTCACTCACAGTTCGGTAGAGAACGTCCATTGCCTCCTTCGTATTAGCGCTGGGGGGCACGTACACGGCAGTAATGATGGTCGCGCTAAACTCCCTCGGTAGGTAGAAGGGTCTGCAGATCACCGTCAAAAGTTCAATGTCTCGTGAGCAGTGATCGAGATTATCTTCGCATTTCTACACCAGTTGTTGTTGGTATAAATGCATAGACCGCCACCCTTTCTTTTGCCGGTGAGCTCGCCGCTTCTATCGGCGCGGAAAGCAGTTAGCCCCACAATGCTAACAGCGTCATTCGGGATAGATGAGTTTAGCCATGTCTCCGTCAGAATTAAAGCACAACAGTTCGTCAACTCGCGGTTCGATGAGAATTCCAATTGTAAATGGTCCAGTTTGTTGTCCAGGGAGCGGACGTTGGATAGGAAAATGGATGGTAGAGGCGTTTTGAAGGGTTTAGCCTTCATCCGAGCCGTTAGCCCGGCCCGACAACCTCGTTTCCTTCCCCGGTCACAGCGCTCCCGCTTGCCACTTTTACTCGCTGCTTTGTAGGCCGCTGTGTTCTGTTGACGTAGCACTCCGAGGCTAAGTAAACACTCCAGAGTGATCGTCAAAATTTGCGCTGGATTTCTGGATGTTCGCATATCCAGCAAAAAACTGCGATCGTATATTAATCTACAGTTAGAGTTGTCTTTGTTCGCCCTCATAAACTGAGTCGAAGATTGGGGTTTTTGACTAGAATGTGAGAAACTGTCGGGAGCAGATTCAGCCGCAGCCATAGAGGGCGCCGTCCCTGGACAACAAACTGGACCATTTACAATTGGAATTCTCATCGAACCGCGAGTTGACGAACTGTTGTGCTTTAATTCTGACGGAGACATGGCTAAACTCATCTATCCCGAATGACGCTGTTAGCATTGTGGGGCTAACTGCTTTCCTGGATTCAGTAGCGCCCATACGGCTTAAATCACGACCTAAAAGACGTACGCCTTGGTTCACTGATGAAACTAGATCCCATAAACAAGAACGCAGGAAATCTGAAAGAAAATGGCGCGCTACCAAGCTTGAGGTTTTCCATCAGACCTGGTGTGACAGCTTGTTAAAGTATAAAGCGGCCCTTGCCTGAGCAAAATCAGACGACCTTTCGAAGGTGATTGTGTCACAAGAGAACAATCCCAAAGTCCTTTTCGACACTATAGCATCGCTTACAAAGCAACAGACTATCTCAGATAGTTCCACCCATTCAGCCCATGACTTAATGGTCTTCTTTACTAAGAGGATTCAATGCATACAGGAAGAAATTGCTAAAGACAGTATTAACACATACTAAATCATTCCTGAATTATAATCTCCTCCTCTGACTGGGACACCATAGGGGTGAATTTTAGCAATGTTGCCAAGATGGAAGAAAGCGGTTCTAGACATATTCATAACGTGTGTTTGAAAGGACAGATCGGGGTCAAATATGACACCTACATTTTTAACGGAGTCGCTCTGTGTGATGTGACATTTGTCAATGTTCAGAGTCGTTTTTGAGAATAAGTCATGGCATTTAGATGGACCAATAACTCACATTTCGGTATTTTCAGAGTTAAGGCGCCAGAAGTTGAGTGACATCCACTCCTTGATCTCAGTGAGGCAGGCCTCAGGCCTCCAAATTTCCACAATTATCTGTGGCAGATTCCTCCATCTGAAGATAGAGTTGAGTGTCATCTGCGTAGCAATTGAAACTGATATTATACTTGGGAATAATATCACCTCATGGAAGCATGTAAATGCTGAAAAGAAGGAGGCCAAGTCTTCAGCCCTGCGGAACACCACAGGTAACACTAAAGGGCTCAGATGTCATTACGCCATAGTTAACACGGTGCTTCCTATATGAGAGGTAGGATCTGAACCATAAGAGGACGGTTCCTTAGAGACCAATGAACTTTTCCAACATTCTAGTAAGGTATTATGGTCTACAGCAGGGGTCGGGAACCTATGGCTCGTGAGCCATATATGGCTCTTTCTACGAGTATCTGTGGCTCAGAGACAGATTTGATTGCATGCAAAATTTCTCCATCTTATCCAAAACTTGATTTGTCTTACCTATTAAGTTACACGCAATGCCAAACCAGAACTTACTAACGAATGATTACTTCGCAGTATATATATGGCACGTTTTTCACTACAATTTACAGTCAATGTGTCACACAAAAAATGGGGGAAAAAACTCGTTTTAGCTGTACAACGCTAAAGAATCCTTTATATAAAAGTTCACTATGTAATCTGTGTTCAGTGTTCAGATACCTTATGATGAATCCACAGAACTGTAAATACGCCAAAACACCGGAAGAGAACTTAGTCATTTGATTGGGTGAGTGGGAGGGATGGGTGGAGCTATGCAAAAAGTACAAGCACTCCTTCCCATCTCTCGCCAAAGGTAAGCACATAAGGCTCCCTATTCTCAGAATGTTGTGACGTTTTTACAAAATAAATGCTTGCATCTGGTTTTGAAACCAATATGTATGATAAAAAAGGGTCAAAAGGAGTTGAACCGATCTTGAGTCATTGCAAGAAAGAGACAAGTTTAAAGCGGTATGTTTGTTGATTTTGGGACAGGGGCTCTGGCATTATTCTCTTTTCATATTTTTTATCAAATCATCAAAAATAAATGTGCTGAAGACTAAGCTTTTGTCTGGGGTGCGGGTTTAGCAATTTAGTAAATTTGTCTCACAATATATGGTGTGGCTCTTTCCCAAAATAAAATTAATATTTTTGGCTTTTATGGCTCTTGAGTCAAAAAGGTTCCCGACCCCTGGTCTACAGTGTCAAAAGTAGCCCTAAGGTCCAGCAGCAGCAACAGGAGTGATGAAGCCAGTATAAGATCATCCACCAAAAAATATCAAAGATGTTTAACCTTTTTTCCGATTTCTGTCAGTGAATATGTTTTCCATGTAATCTGTTAAATTTGATGAACATTTTCAATTTCCCAAATATATACAATATACTTAGGGATCTTCCCTTGTATTGGATTACATGTATTATTTTTCTTTTTACTTTCCCTATTCATATTCTTTCCTTTTCTCTATATTTATTCAGCACTTTTTGTTGTTTTGGACTTGATGACTCGGTATGGTTGTTAGGCTGTTTCATGCCTGTTTTGTTTGGAATGATGAAATGTTAAATTAAAAAAATAGAAAAAAACACACAAAACCTGAAAATATTGCAGCCATTAACAAAAAAATGGGTTTTGGTGTATTTCATGGAACGTTTTTTGGTGTGAATGTTGTTTGGAACAAGACATTTTCTAAGAACTGATGAGGACATTTCAAGCAATCGTTGAGAGCGTCGTCCAGTGGACGCATTTCAGAATACTTTTCCCTTCTCAATTTGCTTTGCGACCTGAATAGTATTGGGAATTTCTTCTCTTTTTAGAGAAGCGAATTTTTCGTCTCGGCTCACTAAAACGGCCCCCAGAGGACACTCCGGATTAAATTCATGGATTTTGTTTGATTTCAAATATATTCGAAATAAATATGAAATATGACGCCCTGAATTAAATCATTTTGAAAATCTTTATGGTACTATGTTAACATAGCCCTTATTGTTTCAATTTAAGTTAACTTTTGCCACATTTAATCTTTTACATGTGTAACCGCGGTGTACGTGTCCCACCAAAGATCCACATTCACGCTGGACTGGATGATGAGGTTTTTATTATTACAGTTTCTGCAAATGGATGAGTCACAACATTAGCTTTTTCTGCTGGGTCTGATCTCTTTGATCTCTTTGTAGTACTCTGGTAAAACTGACAACAAAGCATATCAAAGAGCTTTCTTTTCACTTTACAGAAAATACATTTTAGAATATCACAATACATTTGTAAATCTTTGCATTTTAACAAGATACTTTTAACAAGAGATCGTATAGTGGATTTTTAACGTTTACAATGAATTCAACATGTTTTTCTTTACTCTGAATTTTAACCAACATCATCCTTTTTTTATGTATATGAAAAATAGGAATAAAAACAATAATGAGTATAAAATGGGTACAATTTACCTGCAAATGAATGAGTCACAACATTAGCTTTTTCTGCTGGGTCTGATCTCTTTGATCTCTACAAGGGGAATTAATATTTAGTAAAACAGAAACAAAACGAAAATAAACCTAAACAGCTTGACAATATCAATCACATTACTATGCATGATGAGAGATTCGTCAGCTGGGGTTATAAAGTTTAAAATTAACTTATTTTGTGGAGCACCAAAAGATATGTCTTACCTTTGTAGTACTCTGGTAAAACTGACGACAAACCCCGCCTCCTGGTCACATGTTAGAAGCCAAAACCAAACCCCACCCCATACCAGCAGATGGCACTGTTGGACTCAGCATTGCAGGACATTTACCAAAAAAAAAACTATACACATATTTTAGCAGGAATTTCAATAAAACAAAAGTTATTATTACACCCGTTACATACACCCCCCTGAAATTCTGCTAAATATGGGAGTGCTACACTAAACAGAAAAAAAAATCACAGCCAAAACGGCAAATACTGATGAAAAAGACACGAAAACTGGTACAGTATTACAAGGAACAAACTGAAGTGCATGTCAGTTCTAAAACTCTCCCAAAAAGGAGTGTGAAAAGAAAGGAGGCGATCAAACTCCTAACTAAGCACAGACTCAAAGATGCCTGTTACATCTCTGAAATATCAAACATTGTTCCTGTAGTTGTAAGTGCTCACATAGGCACAATTCTTGTTTCTTACTCAAGCTTTGTTACTCAAACTGAAAGTGCATCTCTACTGAACTTAAACTAGGAACTAGCAGATATTGCGGACAGAGAATTGTCACCTACCAACTGGTCATTCATCTGACAAAGTAGACGACTAGGAGGCCTGATGGACTGGCGGAGCCTAAGACCATAACGGTCAGGTTGAGCACAATTAACCTGAGCTTGAAGGTCTGGGACGTGTGAATTTTAAAACGTGATTTTAATTCATCTTTTGATTATACGTACTATTCACAGGATTGAAATGGTTACTTTAAATATGTACTCAAATAAATTTATATATACATATATATGTACCACAGCCATATCCCCAACTAGTGGGAGGTGGCTAGAGTCATTTCTGACTCTTTTTTGGGAGATTGATTCAGAGGAGGGGATTCCCAGCCCCCTCGCTCAACCCAACTGAGGTCTTGGGAGTCATTAGGTGACCCAACCCCCCAATTCCAACCCCTAATGCTGAACGCCAAGCAGGGAGGCAACGGGTACCAAGGTTTAAGCCTTAGGTATGACTCGGCTGAGGCTTGAACCACAACCTACCAGTCTCGGAGCGGGCGCCCTACCATCTAGGCTACCGAGCTGGTTCAAATAAATTTACGGGGTAAAAATGATGAGGATCAGCACCTCTAAGTCCGAGACCATGATACTCAGCCGAAGGAGTTCAAGTATCTTAGGGTCTTGTTCACGAGTGAGGGTAGGATGGAACGGGAGATGGACAGACGGGTCGGTGCGGCGTCTGCCGTCATTTGGACCCTGTACCGGTCCGTCGTGGTGAAGGAGCTGAGCCGAAAGGCTAAGCTCTCGATCTAGCGGTCGATCAACGTTCCTACCCTCACCTATGGTCATGAACACCATCCCGGATACAAGTGGCCGAATTGAGTTTCCTCCGCAGGGTGTATGGGTTTTCCCTTACAGATAAGGTGAGAAGCTCACTCATCCGGGAGGGACTCTCGGTGTAGAGCCACTGCTTCTCCGCATTGACAGGAGCCATGAGGTGGCTCGGGCATCTGATAAGGATGCCTCCTAGACGCCTCCCTCGGGAGGTGTTCCGGGCATGTCCCAACTGGCAGGAGGCCCCGGGGGCGACCCAGGACACGCTGTAGAGACTATGTCTCTCGGCTGGCTTGGGAACGCTTCGGGATCCCGTCGGATGAGCTGGCTGAGGATAGGGACGTCTGGGCCTCCGGTTTACCTTTTGTTCACCTACTTTAAACCAAGATTTCGATTCGAACTACTACACAGATTTGCTTGTTTAATTTAGTTGAACTGCCTCTGAGGCTCTGTGACGATCAGTACGTCTAAACCAGTGAATCTACAAACACCGGCCACACGTGCTGCAAATAAGCTAGCAACTTTTATAGCTAATGTTGTTAGCAACCCAGCTAGAGCCACTGATTCATCCGCAAAACCTGCGGCTGAAGCGGTAGCAATGAGCAACTGTCGGCTGAATTTGCCAAGCAGAGTCTCACTCAAGGAAGATGTCTCCGGCCTAACTCGAGCGGCCATTAGACTGGTGCAAGATTCACTGGACTCGCTGCAGTCAACAGTGTCCTCATTCCGACAACGTCTCACCTCCGCGGAATCAGTAGCGGGGGACAACATTGACCGACCAGCAATAGCGGAGTCCACCAGCAAGAAGCTCCAGAGCCAAATCGATCGCTGCTGGACCCCTGTGACGACTTTGAGAGGTCTAATCTCCGTATCCTTAACATCGCTGAGGCCAGTGAGGACGGCAAGACCCTGTTAAGTTTGTGTCCGAGGTTTTGATGGAGATGATGGGGAACAAAGTTTTTTTCTACACCACTTGAGTTGGAGAGAGCGCATTGTTCCCTAACTTCCAGCACCAGTCGGGGATCATCCCCCCGCACGTTTTCGGTCTGCTTCTCCTGCTATCAACAAAAAGGAGGCTGCACTGCGCTGGGCCAGGAATCACGAGATTATGTTCCAAGGTACCACGGTTGGGTACCCAGAAAGCTCGGTCAAGATGGCGCCGATCGAAGGCGACGCGTCACTTCGAACTCTCTCATAATTTTCTTAATTTTACCGCTTTTCTTGATCTCTACAACCTGTTCTGTCGTGCAATATTCTAGAGAGGAACTACTGTTACTACGCCCTGTGGATATTACGCCTTTTAACCCCCCACTTTTATCGGATATTGAATTTTAATGCTAAAATTAGGAACGAGAGTCGTCGGGTTCGAACCCGTAAGCGGCGAAGAAGAGGATTATTGGTGAAGGCCAGAAGAAGAAATGAACGTACTCCTGTTCCTAGTATAGTGCTTTCCAACGTTCAGAGGCTTTATAACAAAACAGATGAGTTGTTTATGAGGATACATACCCAGAAAGTTTTCCGTGATCGTAACGTTCTTTGTTTTTCTGAAACTTGGCTAAAACCATCACATCCTGATCCCTTAGTCATGCCGCCGGGATTCACGATTTTTCGTCAGGATCGGGACACAGATATCACAGGTGAATCCCGAGGAGGCGAAGTGTTTTTTTGATGAACGACAGCTGGTGCTTGGATTATATCCGGTGGATGTTTGGCTGATTTGGAATAGGTGACCATTAAATGCAGGCCTTTCTATCTTCCTCGTGATTTCTCATCAGTGACCCTCACCGCAGTATATATCCACCCCAGGGTCGATGTCGCACTAAAAGGATCATCGAGTGAAGAGGAAGTAAGACGTGATTTCGGGAGGTTGAAAGAGAGGCAATCCTCAGGCCCCGATAAACTCTCACCCCGCCTTCTCAGCTTGTCCCTGTCTTTACTGTTATTTTCAATTGGTCTTTCAATTACCGTCCCCTCGTGTTGGAAGCGGGCTACTTTTGTACCGGTCCCGAAGAAGATCAATGTCACATGTTTAGAGATTAGAGACCCGTAGCACTCACGTCCCCCTCGGATGGGTCTGGCCTTGATGCGGCGAGGGGGCTTGCGTGTTCCAGTGACCCTGGAGAGCGATACCGTCGGGAGCTTGCTCCTGGTAGGGTCACCCATGGCGGGCCGGTCTCCGGGGTAGGTTCCAGACAAACAAAGACCCCAGCGTGTCGGTACGCTGTGAGGTGGCAGCCCCACCAACCGACTATCCTGCGGAGGGCTAACAACTCACCCAGGAGAAACACACTTTGTTACGAAACTGACCAGAGAAAGAAGCCGGACTGACCAACACGGTAACGGACCCCAGCCTGCCCCCGACCAACGAGTACGGATCGATCTTCGTCATAAGACCCGTGTCGCCACCTGGAATGTCCAGACACTCCTTCGCCCCGGAGCTGCCACCCTGCTGTCCCGAGAGCTCTGTCGCTATAACATCACCATGGCAGGGCTCTGTGAAGTACGATGGCAAGGCAATGGTGAAACAACAGCTGGCAACCATTGCTACATCTGGAGTGGCCCCGAGAGTCGGACCGGCCTTTACGGTGTGGCTCTTGCCATTCCAAAAGCCCTCCGGAGGTCCCTCATCAGCTGGACACCAATAAGTGACAGACTACTGTCTGCTCGATTCCTCCACCATCACGGCAAGATGACAGTGATCGTCGCCTACGCCCCCACCGATGTCGCTGATGAGGATGCGAAGGACGCGTTCTTTGACCAACTCCACCAGGCTGTCAACCAAGCCCCACCACACGACGTCACCATCATCCTCACTGATGCCAACGCCACTCTATCCAGCATTGATCGGTCCCCCGGCTCACCTGTCGGCACCACCTTCGTTGACAGCACAACAAACGACAATGGCAACCGCCTCCTCCTCCTCTGCCACCAAAACAACCTTTGTGTTGCTGACACCTGGTTTCCCCGGAAATGCATCCATCACTGGACGTGGTACAGCCCAGATGGCAGAACCAGGAAGGGATTGGACCACATCCTGATATCACGACGCTGGAAGTCGTTTGTAACCAACTGCCGGGTGTTCAGAGGAGCACAGCTTGGCAACACAGACCATCGTCTGCTGGTGGCCCAGCTCAAGCTAAAGCTCCGAGCCAACCAGCACAAGACTCTGCCTCGCCCCGACTCCTCCCGACTCAGCGACCCCAACATCGCCAGAGACTTCAGTTGCTCCATCCGCCGCTCTCTTGATACCCTGGCTCCTGACAAGCTGACAGACTGGGCGGCCTTCAAGGAAAGTGTCCTCCAGTCTGCTCACAATGTCCTCGGACGCCCGCGATCCTCCCCGAGAAAGCCCTGGATATCAGAGAGGACACTAAACATCATAGACCAGCGGCGTGAGGCCCGACTCCGAGGCGACCTCACAGAGTATCGGAGACTGAATCGCCTGCGCAATGTGGCCATTGCTGAAGATAGGGAGAGGTTTTGGCAGGCAGAAGCCCAACAGCTTGAGTCCGCGGCCAACAACAACAACATGAGCCGCGTATTCAGTCTACTACGCCAAGCCCGTAGCGGCCCACACATAAAGACAGCCCTGGTAAAGGACTCAGACGGCAACCTCATCATGACAGAAGCCAACTGCCTCGAGCGCTGGAAGGAGCACTTTAGCCTCCTCTTGCAGCACAGCACCATCCCGGCTGATCCCACCCTCCTACGGGCTGCGAGCACAGCACCTCCTAACGACACCTGCTGCACAGACCCCGTAACACCCGAGGAAGTGAGAGCTGCTCTGAAGAAGCTGAACACCAAGAAAGCCCCCGGCATCTGTGCCATTACCGGCGAGATGCTCAAGGCCGGCGGTGATGGCATGGTGGAGTGGCTAACCCGCCTATTCAACCAGGTGTGGGAATCGGAGCAGCTGCCCACCGACTGGACCAGAGGAGTCATCTTGCCCTTCTGGAAATGCAAGGGCGACAGGCTTGTCTGTGGAAACCACAGAGGCATAACCTTACTCTCCATCCCGGGCAAGGTCTTTACCAGGATCTTGCTCAGCCGTGCCCTTCCAGCAATCAGAAGCTGCCGCCGTCCCCAGCAGGCTGGCTTTATGCCCAACCGCTCCACAACGGACCACATCTCTGCCGTCCGTTTGCTGATAGAAAAGACCCGTGAATTCCGTAAAGATCGCCATCTATATATCGGATTCATTGATCTGAAGGCCGCCTTTGACACCGTCTGCCACTCTTCACTGTGGAACATCCTCCAAGCTCTCAGAGCACCACCCAAGATCATAGCCCTGTTCAAGCTGCTCTACAGCAACACAGAGAGCTGTGTCCGTATCAACGGCATTGACTCCGACTGGTTTGCTATCTCCAGCGGCGTTCGCCAAGGCTGTGTGGCTGCTCCCGACCTTTTTAATTGCATCATCGACCATCTGATGTTCAGGGTTAGTGAGCGCATCCCCGGAGTGTCTTTCGGCAACTACCACCTGACTGACCTGGAGTATGCTGACGACACCATCATTCTCAGCACTTCCTACAGCCAGCTGAGAGACGCTCTGGGCATTTACAGCGAAGAGGCAGCGCGGCTTGGCCTGCAAGTGAGTTGGACGAAAACCAAGTTCATGTATGTCGGTGATGGACCAGATCCACCTCCCATCCAAATTGGTAGCGACATCGTAGAGCCTGTCAAGAGCTTTGTATATCTGGGGTCCATGGTGACAGACAATGGGGACCTAAAACCAGAGATTCTCCGCAGAAGAGCCCTGGCAGCATCTGCTCTGCAGTCTCTCTGGAAACCACTCTGGCGGCACCAGACCATCGCACGCAAGACGAAGCTCCGCATTTACAACCTCGCCGTACTCCCTATCCTGCTTTATGGCTCAGAAACATGGCCCCTGAACGACACCCTGGCCACAAGAATCGATGGTTTTGATAGCAGGGCTCTCAGAACCATCGAGAACATCAGGTGGCCCCAGCGAGTCTCCAATAAAGAGCTCAGAGCCCGCACGTGCCAGCCCCAAGCATCTTCCTTGGTCGCACAACGCCGCACCCGCTGGTTTGGCCATGTCCTTCGTCTACCACCAGACCATCCGACACGAGCCATTCTCCAGTTTGACCCAAAGGCCGCAGGCTGGAGACGACCACGAGGGAAACCCCGCACTCGATGGCTCGACGTCGTTGCGGGCGACCTCCAACAACACGGAGTTGCCGTAGAGGATGCAGAACAGCTGGCACAAGACCGCCAGCATTGGAAAAACCTGGTTCATCTGGTCGGCTCAACGCACAGGGACGGGACCCCCCGACCTTCGCTGGAGCAATAAGTAAGTAAGCACTCACGTCCTTTTGACCATCGAATCTAAATCTGAACCAATTTGCATATCGTGCTAATAGAAGTGTAGATGATGCCTTTTTAATTTGTATTCATGAGATTTCCAAGTCATCTTGAGCATAGTAATTCATACGTTAGGGTTTTATTCATAGATTTTAGTTCAGCTTTTCACACTATAATTCCTTCTAAATTGCATTTTAAACTTCTCCATGACCTCAATTTTCCCGTTTTATTAACAAATTGGATTTTAAATTTCGTTCTCAATAGAGAACAGTTTGTTCGCATTGGTGGGAAATATTCATCTTCTATTGTCCTCAACACTTGTCTCCAACTTTGTATTCCCTATTCACTCAAGACTGTCATCCCAATTCTGACCATTCACTATTCGCTAAATATGCAGACGACACCACGGTTTCTGGCTTTACTTCAAAAGGAGACGATACTGGATACCCAGCAGAAATGGATTCACTTTCCACCTGGTGTCATAGAGTTATCTGTTATTGAATGTAGGTAAAACTAAGGAGATGATAATAAATTTCCGTACTGAGCCTCCCTCGCATGTGTCACTGTCAATTAATGGTAGTGAGGTCGAACTGGTCCATTCATTCAACTGCGTTCCTCCGACCTATTCTACTCTAGTCTTGTTATTTACATATTCTTCTTTTCAAACTATTCTATATAATTACCTTGCATTATACAATACAATTTTTCTTACTCCATTCTTTTCTTTTAAATCTATTATCATTATTGAGAGTTCGCGTGTCAAATGATTTCTTGTACATATCATGTTTACGGTTTATACTGGCTGAACAAATAAATACAATACAGTCAACAAGAAAATCTTCATGAGCAAGCCATCTAATATTTAAAAGACCACGTCTAAACTTTCCAAATACAGTTAAAAAAGAACGCTCAAATTAACTGGTTTTATAGTCTTGCTTTCTAAAGATTGTTAAAGCACTGTATTTGCCCTTTCTTTTTCACGACATATTATTTTGAAACCTGGTGTTACATTAATAAATGACTTCACTAGGGCGCTATCACGCAACAGTTTCTTTCTCAAAATACAGTTTGACATAGTTAGAATTGCGGTTTATTCCAATATTTTACATTTCATCGTTGGATTTAGGTGTTAAGCTGGCTAACTAAAGAGCTAAGCTAGGCATTTGGTTATCAGGCGTGTACCCAAATGTATCCATCTTGTGGGTTCATTCAGTCACATTCAGATTTCAAAAGAATCTCGGAAAAAGTGATTTTAATTTTGTCAACTCAACAAATAACATGATACATGCATCCACAAATAAAAATGTTTTTATTGTCATTGATACAAACATAGGGAACATTTACAAAGAGATTAGACGTGACACTCCGAGATGAACACGTAATAAAGACTTAAAAGAGAAAAATAAGAAGGTCTGGATAACTATGAATAAAAGATATTCAGAAAATACTCCAGAAGAGAAATCAATAGATGAAA
The DNA here is from genome assembly GCF_059441175.1 of Urocampus carinirostris. Lineage (NCBI taxonomy): Eukaryota > Metazoa > Chordata > Actinopteri > Syngnathiformes > Syngnathidae > Urocampus > Urocampus carinirostris. The sequence goes on along the minus strand of NC_142349.1, from coordinate 75,924,310 downwards.
ATAATAAATGGATATTGTAGTAGTTACTGTTAGCAAATATTTAGATTCATCTACAGCGAAAAACTGCAACATATTCATAAATACAGTATTTTCCACACTATAAGGCGCACCGTGTTATAAGGCGCACCTTCAATGAATTATATCTTTTTAAACTTTTTCCATACATAAGGCGCACCGCATTATAAGGCGCTATAAGTGCATGCTGGTTTAAGATCAGGTAATTGTGCAATTTTGTAATTGTAATCCTGTGCAGTCCTTCGAGACATTTTTGTGATTAAGGGCGTCATAAATAAATGTGACTTAACGTGACTTGGCTGCAGTAGAGGATGTAGTTACGTTATGCAACCGTTAGATGGTGCTGCGCTAAAGGGAATGTCAACAAAACAGTCAGATAGGTCAGTCAAACATTATTAATAGATAACGAACAAGCTTTCCACAATCTTCATTCACTCCCAAAATAAATAAACAGCTGTTTTATTATTTTTTCTGAGGTAAAGCATTTTGGTGACACATCTTTAACATCTTTGAACAACAGCAAGGCATAACATTTTACTTTTCCTCCATTTAGTCAACACGCAAAAAACATCTGATACTGTTATGGTAAATTAAACGTTAGTGCAATCGCAATATAGTGACACTCGTAATGTGCAAAAACAACAAGTGCAAAACAATAACAGTAAAGCAATAACATAATAACTGTAAAATGTAAAACGTTGTAGTGGGTTTTACATAATTCACCCATGGAACCATTGTTAAGTTAGCGAGTTCCTAGGGGGACTCTTAATTCTGCCGGCTCGAGCCACTCTCGTGTTCGATTCATTAATGTTGAACTCTCTCGCTGCTGCTCCATTCCCGTGTTCTACTGCATGACTGATCGCCTTGAGTTTAAACTCTGCTTTGTAAGCGTGTCTCTTAATAGGAGCCATTTCAGGCTCTTTATACAAACGCACTAATAAAAGAGAATTGTTGTTTAATATTTCCCAGCATGCACAGCGCACTTCTTCTACGCGAAAAATTGAGTCAGTGGCTACTTACCGTAAGTTGCGAGACCTTGTAATTCAATATTGATCTATGTATAAGGCGCACCGGATTATAAGGCGCATAGTCAGCTTTTAAAAAAAAAAAATCAGATTTTATGTGCGCCTTATAGTGCGGAAAATACGGTACAAATTTATACATACATATACATATATATATGTGTATTACACACACAATTTAGGGCTGCATGATTAAATGAAATCGATATTGTGATGTGACATAGTGCGATTGTGTAATCACAAGACACTGCCGGGTTTTTTTTAGTGTACAGTGGGACCTCGCTACTTCGCGCTTCGACGTTCAAGGATTTAGAGCTTCGCAGGCCTAAAAAATAATAATAATAAAATAAAATAATTGAAAAAAAAACCTAAATATTTTAAAGCATTTTTGAAGGGGCGTCGCTACATTGTGGTTCCACGTTCGCGGGTTCAGAGCTTCGCAGGTCTAAAAAATAATAATAATAATAAAATTTAAAAAAAATAAAAATGTTTTTTTAAGGTGCGCCGTTACTTCGCAGATTTTCACTTATCGCGGGTGGTTTTGGTCCCCATTAACCGAGATCCCACTGTAGAGTGTTATTTGAGTGATAGTGTGGACAACCAAGATCGTGTTCAGGCTTTAACAGCGCCAGCCAATCAGAAGCAACTTTTAATGATAATCAATTTATTTGGTCCCATCAGAGAAATTCATTTTCACCAACTGTACCAGGGGGATACAGTCAGTGCTGTCGCAGCAGAGCGTGCGCCAAATGACCCATTTATAGCATCTGGAATTCCCAAGGGGTCTCCCACCCAAGAACTAACCAGGCCCGACACTGCTTAGCTTCCGAGCTGGAGCTTTCTCAGGGTGGTATGGCAGGTGGCAAGTGACCATAGAGGCATGGCAAAGTTTTCAAGCAATGTATGCACAATTTTGATAGACTCACAGCTTACACCAGCCTATTAGCCAGGGTGGGCAGGCACACAACTGCTAGTATCTTTAAAAGCTCTTAAAATTAAAAAGAAATTCATCAATTGAATTGGACTCTAAGGAAAGTCAACAGAGCCCAAAGAAGTGGTGATTAACAGAGTGCATTACGTGGACTATTGTCACGTCTTGGATTTGACTGAGAAACGGATGACCAGGAGCTACAACTCATAGGAAACATTCGTGACTCTTGTATTTTAATCAACGCAGAGACCTTGCTGAGCCAGTCGCTCTCTAAATCGCTTTGTTACTCTGAAAGGAGAAGCCCTCCAATATTGGTACACTTGGGTAAAGACAAATAAAGAGCGTTTCTTTTCAACTGCAATTCAATTTTTATTTGGAGATCTATAGTGATTATTTCGTTACAGTCGTAAACTCATGATTTGCTTGTCACTAGAACAAGAACTAGCATAAAACATGCGCTTTTTCTTTAACAATTGAAAATCACATCAAAATTGCAAATGATAAATCAAACAGTTTTTTTTTTAAATAAACATGCACATACACACACATATAAATATATATATATATATATATATATATATATATATATATATGTATGTATATATATATATATATATAATGTGTGTGTATGGAGAGATATGTTTTTGAGTTGATAAGACATGAAGAGTACACAAATCTGTACATTCAAGGGTAGAGTTTGAAATGTAAATTCAAGAAATGATATATCAAGCAGAGATGCCATTTTCTCAGGCACACGTGTAATCCTGAGCTTTGGCTTGACTTGAGTAGCTAAGACCAAAAGCTGAGCAAGAAAAAGGGTTCTCACCAGTGTGGGTTCTTGTGTGCACTTTTAAGCTTTGTCTATAGCTGAATGATTTAGCACAAAAGGAGCAGGAGAAGGGCTTTTCGCCAGTGTGGGTTGTAGCGTGGTTTTTCAAATTTTCCTTTTTCCTGAAATTTTTACCACAAATTGAGCAAGAAAAAGGCTCCTCACCAGTGTGGATTCTTATGTGTATTTTTAAGCCTTCATTGCGGCTGAATTTGAGGCCACAAACTGAGCACGAAAAAGGCTTCTCTCCAGTGTGGGTTCTTGTGTGTGTTTTTAAGTCTGCTTTCTGGCTGAATGATTTAGCACAAAAGGAGCAGGAGAAAAGCTTTTCACTAGTGTGGGTTATTGTGTGTATTTTTAAGCTTTGTCTATGGCTGAATCTTTGACCGCACACTGAGCAGGGGAAGGGCTTCTCACCAGTGTGGGTTCTTGTGTGTGTTTTTAAGCTTTGTCTTTGGCTGAATCTTTGACCGCACACTGAGCAGGAGAAAGGCTTCTCACCAGTGTGGGTTCTTGTGTGTGTTTTTAAGTTTTCCTTTCGGCTGAATTTTGCACCACAAATCAAGCAGGAGAAAGGATTCTCACCAGTGTGGGTTGTAGCGTGGTTTTTCAAGTTTGCTTTGAACCTGAATTTTTTACCGCAAACTGAGCAGAAGAAGGGCTTCTCACCAGTGTGGGTTCTTGTGTGTGTTTTTAAGCTATGTCTTAGGCTGAATCTTTGACCGCACACTGAGCAGGAGAAAGGCTTCTCACCAGTGTGGGTTCTTGTGTGTGTTTTTAAGTTTGCCTTTCGGCTGAATGTTGCACCACAAATCAAGCAGGAGAAAGGATTCTCACCAGTGTGGGTTGTAGCGTGGTTTTTCAAGTTTGCTTTGAACCTGAATTTTTTACCGCAAACTGAGCAGAAGAAGGGCTTCTCACCAGTGTGGGTTCTTGTGTGGTCTTCTAGGGCGCCCTTTTGGCTGAATCTTTGACCGCAAACTGAGCAGGAAAAAGGCTTTTCCCCTGTGTGGGTTGTCATATGCAACTTCAATCGAGACTTGAATTGAAACGTTTTCCCACACTGAGAACACGTTTTATCACCTTCTGACTGTTTGGCGCTATCAGTGTCTGCAGAGTCGGACGTGTCCTTATCATCAGTTTTCACGTGTTGACGGGAGTTGATGCTTGGAGGCTCCTGCCAGTTTTCTTCATGTTTAACCTGACTCCCAGGAGTTAAAATGGTCTCAGTGACAAGCAACTCTGTGGAAAGTCCCTCCTCTTTAACACAAAAAGGCTCAACATCCTCCTCCTCCTTTTTAATGTCAGGAAACTTTGGTTCCTGCCTGACAGGAGGCAGGAATTCTTCACTGACATCTGTGGGACACAAGACACACATAGGTTTCGCATCATTTAGAATCTACAACATAATACTGAAACAGATAAATGGCAAAATGTATAAATAAATAATATAGACTGCATTCATTTAATAAATCTAACCAATGGAGACAGAAACAACACAGAACCTCTGAAAAACATGCAAACATATCAATTAAAATGTGTATAATAAAAACGTAAATATCATTAGTCTCTACTGAATATTGGCATTTAGGAACACAAAGTGCTCAGCTTTAAAGGACTGATGCCAATTCTTCTGTCGGTGATAGACAAAGCACAATGTTACATACCATAAAATTCGGACGAAAAGCTGCTACCCTTTTTCCCTCCAAGCTTTCAACTTTGCAACTTATGCAACGATGCGGCTAATTTGTACATTCTTTTTGCGAACGCCAGGGGGCGCCCATGCAGTAAAGGGTAAGAGTGCGACACGTCGAATATATGTGTCAAGGAAGACGCAAGTTTAATGTACCGTATTTTCCGCACTATAAGGCGCACCTAAAAGTCTTATTTTTTTTCAAAAGCTGACCATGCGCCTTATAACACAGTGCGCCTTATATATGGCTCAATATTAAATTCGCAAGGTCTCGCAACTACGAGAAACAGCCGCCGACTCCATTTTTCGCGCTGTGCATACTGGGAAATATTAAACGATTGGTAGTTGCCGGGGCTCGTGTTGTATTTGTTTACTAAGTGGCAAAATGGCTACCCCATTAAACTGCTTAATTCATATTCAACAAATACAGTATTTGTCTGAATCCAGGGTTATGACTGGTGAAGATGTAAAGCACAATTTACCTTAAACAAACTCAGAATTATTCAGAATGTCACGTTTGAGAGAGAGAGAGAGCGAGAGAAAGAGAGAGAGAGAGAGAGAGAGAGAGCGAGATTCTCTTTCATACGTGCATTTGTAAAAAAAAATGGCTCCTGTTAAGAGACACGCGTACAACGCCGAGTTTAAACTCAAAGCGATCAGTCACGCAGCACAACACGGCAATAGAGCGGCAGCGAAAGAGTTAAACTTAAATGAATCGATGGTACGGAAGTGGAGAAAGGATGAAGATAAGCTCCGCCAAGTAAGGAAAACTCAACAAAGTTTCCGTGGCAATAAAGCAAGATGGCCAGAGTTAGAGGAGACACTTGATCAGTGGGTTGTTCAACAAAGAGCGGCAAGCAGAAGTGTCAGTACGATAACTATACATATGAAGGCAACAGCGCTGGCACAGGACAACAACACCGGACGTGGACACAGCAGAAGAAGAATTCGAGGGATTCGTCGATGAGGAGCTTATAGAGTGATCTTTGTTTTTCTTTTGTGTGTTTACGTTTTACATTTTACAGTTATTATGTTATTGCTTTATTGTTATCGTTTTGCACTCGTTGTTTTTGCACATTACGAGTGTCACTTTATTGCGATTGCACTAACGTTTCATTTAAAATAACAGTATCAGACGTTTTTTTCTTTGCGTGTTGACTAAATGGACAAAAAATAAAATGATATGTCGATGTTGTTCAAAGATGTTAAAGATGTGTCACGAAAATGCTTTACCTCAGAGAAAATAATAAAACGGCTGTTTATTTATTTTGGGAGTGAATGGAGTTGTGGAAAGCTTGTTTGTTAATAAAGTTAGACCTTTTTGAATGTTTTGTTGACATTCCCTTGAGCGTGGCAACATCTAGAGGTTGCATAACGTAACTACATTCTCTACTGTTGTCAAGTCGTCACATTTATTTACCGTAAATAGCCCTTAATCCCAAAAATGTCTCGAAGGACTGCACAGGATTACAATTACAAAATTGCACAATGACCTGATCTTAAACCAGCATGCACTTATAGCGCCTTATAATGGGGTGCGTCTTATGTATGGCATAAGTTTTAAAATATATCATTCATTGAAGGTGCGCCTTATAACATGGTGCGCCATATAGTGCGGAAAATACGGTAACTCGGTGCTTTGAAAAAACTAGCATGAACAGACCCTAATTATGGAAAAGGTGTCTAGAGGGACCTGTCCGTGAGCTAGAGCAGTTGAAAAGGAAAATGTTAGGTGCCGCGGACACCAGTGCTAGCGTGGGTTGTAGTGAAACTGCTAGTCCGGTTAGGATTAGCCCTAAACGGCTTGCTAACCGCGGTGAGCCAATCCAGACACATAATAAATTCAGCCCCCTAGCTAGACCCACCCCTCCCCAGTCTCCTGGCTCCTGCACCCAAGTGATAGGTTACTCCATCATACGTAACATTTAGCTCAGCAACTCAGCTACGGTGATGAGTATTTCTGGAGCCAGTGCACCCGACATTGAGGCTAATTTGAGGGAGCAAACCTAGACACCAGGACAGGGCTAGCTACACTGATATAGTCATTCACGTCAACTCTAAATGCTAAAATGAGGCAATATGGGATTAAAAAAAAAATATTGCTAGGACCTGTAATCTCGCCAGAAAGATGAGTCGGCATCAAGTAATGGTCTCTACCCCCTTGCCAGCGAGAGGCAATTATGAGAGGTTTAGCAGACGAGTGTCGCTCAACCGGTGGCTGGCAAGTTTTTGTAGTCAGCAGTGATTTAGGTAGGTGGATAACTGGCCAGCTTTCTGGGGCCGACCTGACCTGCTGAGGAGAGACGGCCTTCACCTTAACTGGGAAGATGCTCTCACTCTTTCTAAAAATATAGAGTACTGTTAAAGCCTTCCATGACAGGGTACACTAGTGCAGGCCAGGTCACAGGTGATTAGTGAGCCTATAACCACGGGTGTAGAGTCTGTATTGCTAAAGCTAACTAGCACTATGCTAAATTCATGCCATTCACATAGTTTATGTAGTTTAGAGCGTTCCATTTCCTGCACTACACACCATGATCTGTACTCTTCTATAGCATCTTCTTCTGTGCTTCTTACCTCTGATTATCCCTTGGTGAGGAGGGAGAAGAATAACATTACTTTCTACCGTTAGTCATCCTGTTACCCCACCTGTCAACAATATTCCTGTGGTATGGAATTCGGGCCACATCTGCCTCGGCACAAAATCCTGGACTGGGAGCATTATCTTGTGGAGGTTATCACCACTAAGGTTCAAAACTCGGTAAAGGGTTCAGCTCGGTCCACAGCGCTGAAGCTTGGCCTTCTGAATATAAGATCACTAGCTTCCAAAGCTTTACTTGTCAATACCCATATTAGTGAACACAATATTAACCTTATTGGCCTTTGTGAGACAAGGTTGAAACCAAATGAGTTTGTAGGGCTAAATGAGACTTCTCCCCGTAACTTAAGTTAACTTAATGCTGCAGTGCCTCCGACTGGAGTAGTGTGAGGAGGGTGATGAGGACAGCAGAGAAAATCATCGGGACTTCTCTCCCTTTCATTCAGGACATTGGCCAGAAGGGCTGCCTATCCCGAGCCAAGAACATCATTAGGGACCTCTCTAACCCCCATCATGGACTGATCACTCTGCTAGCCTCTGGGAAGAGGTACTACAGAGTGCAGTGAAGGACCACCAGGTTCTGCAACAGCTTTGTTCCCCTGGCCATTAGACTGTTAAATGGTCAATCACACAAATAGTAAGCCTACACAGCTGTAATCTGTACATCTGTTTGTTTTGGGTTTTTTTGCACTACTGGCAATTCTCTTATACCTAGCCACTCCTTTGCACATCTGTTCTCCTCTGCACTATCATACTTCAGTGTTATTGTTATTGTATAGTGACTTGTTTACCTGACTGCCCATTTTGCACACCTGGTTAGCTGCTCCTCTTGCACTCTTTGCACAACTGTATAATACTATACATAGCTATAATTGTTTAGTATATTATTAGTACTTCAATACTCCAACTCAATACAACATTTGATTTATATCTGTACATTCAAGGAAACTTTGCGGGTCAGATGTATCGACGTTTCATTCTGTATACACGTGTACAAGAATGACAATAAAGTAGATAAAAAAATCCAACATGGCGGCGCATGGATACATGCTTGCGGCTCGTTGCTCTCCAGCTAATCTTCTATTTATTGCCGTTCTCTTGTCTTTTTTGCTCTCACTTTTGGACACATGTGTGGCCAAAAATACTTACAGTAGGGCCGAACTTATTCGGTTGGGTGGGCGTCTAAATTTCGACTTTTCGGGCACTTTTTATACCGCCTATGATATACCGAGCGAACTTCAAAGAGACCCGGCATCCTTGTGGACGGCTATTCCGCTTAATAAACGACGTCAACGCCGCCGTAAGGACAGAAAACAGAAGCGTGGTTGCCGTGCGGGTAGATGTGTGAAGCGTGCGAAGTCTAAGCAGCAAGATGGACGCGAGGAAGGACGCGAGGATGTAACTAATTCCACCATTCATCCCTCGCCGGACAACCCACACGAAAAGCCACAAGAGCGGCAGCTTTTGAAGATTTCGACAAAGTCTACAAAGAGTTCAGCTAAGTCAAATGATTCAGCAAAGCTGAAATTTGGTCTGTTAAATATTAAATCGCTTGCTCCAAAAGCTTTACTTGTTGATAACATTATTCGTGATTATAAACTTAACTGTATGGGTCTTTGTGAAACTTGGTTACGCCCGGATGAGTATTTAGCGCTAAATTATGCTTCTCCCCCAGACTACGAGAGTAGCCATGTAGCACGCACGTTGAAAAGGGGTGGTGGTGTTGCGCTCATTTCTGAAAAATCGCTCAAATTTAATCCACGTACCTCTAATAATTACAAGGCGTTTGAGGCTCTTGTGATGCGGTCCTCTCTATTGTCAATTTATGTAATAACTATCTATCGTGCACCTGGGCCATACACAACTTTCTTAGACGAATTTGCTGAACTTTTGTCTGAACTAGTAACCTATGCAGACAAAATTATAATTATGGGAGACTTTAACATTCATATGAACTCCTCACTCAATTCACTCACTATTGCGTTTAGGTCTCTAATTGATGCATTTGGCTTTAATCAACTTGTTGATATTCCAACCCATAAAAATGGGAACACGCTAGACTTGATTCTGACTCGAGGAGTTTTAACCTCAAATATTATGGTGTTACCGTGTACTACCGTTATCTCAGATCATTATTTAGTTACATTTGAGGTGCTAGCTAAGTGTAGTGTTAAAAAAGCTGAAGTATTTAGCGGACGCAATATAAGCACTGGCACAGTTTCTGAGCTCTTTGAACTCCTTCCTGGAGCAGTTGCGTCCTTTCCTACATACAATGGCTCGATTGACTCACTCATGAATGAGTTCAATACCACCCTGACTAGTGTGCTGGATTCAATAGCGCCCATAAAACTAAAATCACGTCCGAAAAGACGCACGCCTTGGTTTACTGATGAAACTAGAACCCTTAAACAAGAATGCAGGAAATTGGAAAGAAAATGGCGCGCTACCAAGCTTGAGGTTTTCCATCAAACCTGGTGTGACAGCTTGTTAAAGTATAAAGCGGCCCTTGCCTCTGCAAAATCGGCCTACCTTTCGAAGGTGATTGCGTCTCAAAAGAACAACCCCAAAGCCCTTTTTGACACTGTAGCATCGCTTACAAGGCAACAGACTATCGCAGATAGTTCGACACACTCTGCTCAGGACCTAATGGTCTTCTTTACTAAGAAGATTCAATGCATACAGGAAGAAATTGCTAAAGAAATTATTAATACCACACATATTAAAGGACTGAAATTTACAGATGCACGACAGGGTGGCTGCCTTGGGAAAATGGCCGGTTTTAGTGAACTGTCACTTGATGATCTCAAACAGGTGGTAAATGCGGCCAAACCGACAACTTGCCAGTTCGACCCGCTCCCAGGTTCACTTATTAAAAGTCTTTTTGGCGTCCTTGGACCTTCAGTTCTAAATATTATAAACATATCACTCTCCTCAGGTGTAGTTCCAGCAGCTTTTAAGCCCGCCGTTATTAAACCCACACTGAAACAACCCAACCTTGATCCAGAAATATTAAGTAATTACAGACCTGTGTCAAACCTACCTTTCCTCTCTAAAGTACTCGAAAAAGTAGTGGCACAGCAGCTGAATGTTTTCATATCCGAGAATAACCTTTTTGAATCCATGCAATCAGGATTCAGGGCTAACCACTCTACTGAGACAGCTCTGATCAAGGTAACAAATGATCTCCTAATGTCAATGGATTCTGGCGCTTCATCACTTTTGCTGCTGCTGGATCTTAGTGCTGCTTTTGACACAGTGCACCACAATATCCTACTAGAACGGTTGGAAAAATGGATTGGTCTCTCAGGAACCGTCCTCTCGTGGTTCAGATCCTACCTCTCAGATAGGACGCACTGTGTTAAATATGGTGAAATGACATCTGAGCCCTTTAATGTTACCTGTGGTGTTCCGCAGGGTTCAGTGCTTGGCCCCCTTCTTTTCAACATTTACATGCTTCCATTAGGTGACATTATTCGCAAGTACAATATCAGCTTCCACTGCTACGCAGACGACACTCAACTCTATCTTCCGTTGGAGGAATCTACCACACTAAACTGTGGAAATTTGGAGGCCTGCATCACTAAGATAAAAGATTGGATGTCACTCAATTTCTTGCGTCTTAACTCTGAAAAGACCGAAATGTTAGTTATTGGTCCATTTAAATGCCGTGACTTATTCTCAAAAACTACTGTGAACATTGACAAATGTCACATCACACAGAGTGACTCAGTTAAAAATTTAGGTGTCATATTTGACCCTGATCTAACCTTTGAGATGCATGTAAAGAAAATTACTAGAACCGCTTTCTTCCATCTTCGTAACATTGCCAAAATCCGTTCAATACTGTCTCAGTCTGATGCGGAAACTATAATTCATGCGTTTGTTTACCTCCCGTCTCAATTACTGTAATGCACTACTCTCCGGTCTCCCGAAGTCCAGAATCAAGTCTCTTCAGCTAGTACGAAATGCCGCAGCGAGGCTTTTAACTAGGACAAAAAAGTACGATCACATAACACCGATTTTGGCTAACTTGCACTGGCTCCCAGTTAGCCAAAGATGTGACTTCAAGGTTCTCTTAGTATTGTACAAAATCATACATGGACTTGCTCCCTCTTATCTTTCAGATCTGATCTGCCCCTATGTCCCGGTCCGAAGCCTACGATCTGAGAGTGCCGGTCTTCTGATGATCCCAAGAGCCAAGAAGTGTTCCGCTGGTTCGAGAGCGTTCTCCATCCGGGCACCGGTGCTGTGGAATGCTCTTCCCCCTGAGATCCGATCTGCAACCTCAGTGGAAATGTTTAAATCTAAACTTAAAACTCACTTCTACTCCATTGCATATGAATAATAACCTACTCTTCTTGTCGGCTGAAAAATAGTCTGTGTAACATAGTGTACTAATCTGTGAAGCCCTTAGAGACTTATTGTGATTAAGGGCTATACAAATAAAAATGACTTGACTTGACTAGATCTGAATCTGAACTTTACGAGTTTCCACTTGGCACGACCGTGCAAAAAAAGGGTTGTTCTTATATCGGAAAATATGTTGAGATTTAGGGAAAATAAAAATGTTATGGAAATAAAAGTGACCAACCTGCTCTGTTCAACACAACTCGTAGCTCCTTGCTAATGCTAACTCGGTTTAGCCGTCGATCTTCTCGCTCGTTCTCTTCCTGAAGCTCCTCTTTCAAATTTCCTTTCCATCCCTCGCACATTTTAGCCACCTTTAAAACTATTGTACAGAGTTAAATGCCGTTAGATGGAGTTGAATTGTGCACACGACTGAGCGAAACACCACGAAGGCGCCGACAATGGCGGCAGTGACGTGTAGTTCTACTCTTCTTCTCGGATGTCATCTATCTCTTTGGTGCTCTATCGCCCCCTAGCATCATACCATCTCACAGTTCCACTCTGCTGAGTTGTTGAAGAACGAAAGGAGTTAATAAGCCGGCTCCCTTCGAAATGCTCCCCCCCCCTCTCTCTCTCTCTCTCTCTCTCTCTCTCTCTCTCTCTCTCTCTCTCTCTCTCTCTCTTTCTCTCTCTAACAGGTGCTCATAACTGGTCAATACGCGTGTCGTCTTCTCTGCGTGTTTTTCCTCGTATATGTAACGGGTGTAATAATTTTTGTTTTATTGAAATTCCTCCTGAAATATGTGTATAGTTTTTGGTAAGTGTTCTGCAATGATGAGTCCAACAGTGCCACCTGCTGGTATGGGGTGGGGTTTGGTTTTGGTTTCTGACATGTGACCTTGAGGCGGGATTTGTTGGCAGTCTTACCAGAGAGAACTGCAATGGTAAGACACATCTTTTGGTGCTCCACAAAAGAAGTTAATTTTAAACATCATAACCCCAGCTGACAAATCTCTCAACATGCACAGTAATGGGATTGATGTTGTCAAGCTGTTTGGATTTATTTTCGTTTTGTTTCTGTTTTACTAAAATGTTAATTCCCCTTGTAGAGATCAAAGAGATCAAAGCCAGCAGAAAAGCTAATGTTGTGACTCATTCATTTGCAGGTAAATTGTACCCGTTTTTATACTCATTATTGTTCTTATTTCTATTTTCTCAAATATATTCCAAAGGATGGTGTTGGTTAAATTCAGATGAAAGAAAAATATGTTGAATTCATCGTAAACGTTAAAAATCCACTATACGATCTCTTGTTAAAAGTATCTTCTTGAAATGGATGTAAAAATGTATTGTGATATTGTAAAATGTATTTTATGTAAATTGAAAAGAAAGCTCCTTGATATGCTTTGTTGGGCAGTTTTCAGTGAGAACTGCTACGGAGATCAAATAGATCAAAGCCAGCAGAAAAGCTAATGTTGTGACTCATTCATTTGCAGTAACTGTAATAAAAACCTCATCATCCAGTCCAGCGTGAATGTGGATCTTTGGTGGGACAAGTACACTGCGATTACATATAATCCATGTGTAACGGGTGTAATAATAACTTTTATTTTATTGAAATTCCTGCTAAAATATGTGTATAGTTTTTGGTAAATGTCCTGCAATGCTGAGTCCAACAGTGCCATCTGCTGGTATGGGGTGGGGTTTGGTTTTGGCTTCTAACATGTGACCAGGAGGCGGGGTTTGTCGTCAGTTTTACCAGAGTACTACAAAGGTAAGACATATCTTTTGGTGCTCCACAAAATAAGTTAATTTTAAACTTTATAACCCCAGCTGACGAATCTCTCATCATGCAGAGTAATGTGATTGATATTGTCAAGCTGTTTAGGTTTATTTTCGTTTTGTTTCTGTTTTACTAAATATTAATTCCCCTTGTAGAGATCAAAGAGATCAGACCCAGCAGAAAAAGCTAATGTTGTGACTCATCCATTTGCAGGTAAATTGTACCCATTTTATACTCATTATTGTTTTTATTCCTATTTTTCATATACATAAAAAAAGGATGATGTTGGTTAAAATTCAGAGTAAAGAAAAACATGTTGAATTCATTGTAAACGTTAAAAATCCACTCTACGATCTCTTGTTAAAAGTATCTTGTTAAAATGCAAAGATTTACAAATGTATTGTGATATTCTAAAATGTATTTTCTGTAAAGTGAAAAGAAAGCTCTTTGATATGCTTTGTTGTCAGTTTTACCAGAGTACTACAAAGAGATCAAAGAGATCAGACCCAGCAGAAAAAGCTAATGTTGTGACTCATCCATTTGCAGAAACTGTAATAATAAAAACCTCATCATCCAGTCCAGCGTGAATGTGGATCTTTGGTGGGACACGTACACCGCGGTTACATTGGTGCCGTGACCCGTGACTTCTATCAAGCTCTCCGAACCGATGACTGTCCTACCTGCCACATCATTTCATGAAGCCATCAGCTCACAGTATTTAAAACTGCTATACAGTGACGTGTTACGCAGGCGATTTTGACTTATTTACATCTTTGAAACATGTTTAATCAGAGCACAAGTGACGTTTCTGAGGGTGTAGCTGATCAGATGACAAATATTATTCAGGAGATAGGACATAAATTGGCTGATAGCATTTTCTCACGTATACAGTCACACAATATAGTAGCTCCTAGCGCTGCTGCCACACAAGATGTAGCAAAAATGTTGAGTAAGCCTGGTCATGTGTCAGATGAATCACAGGTTCAGGTGGTTACACAGAGAAAGCTCAAAGAACCACCATCATTTACTGGGGAAGGCTCAGACTCAATAAAAATACATGAGTGGGAAGATCTAATGAGGACATTTATTAAAAAGAGTAATGTGAGACTTGAAGAGCAAGCAGAGGAAATCCTTATACATTTGAGAGGAAAAGCTAAAGATGTAGTTAGGTTTGGCATTAGAAACAGTAATATAGACGTCTATACCCGCCCTGACATGATTTATAGTCTTCTCAGGAAACACTTTAGCTGCACCAAGTACTCTGCTGTCCCTTTAGCTGACTTTTATTCAACTTTGCCCAAACACCAGGAAGACCCCTATGACTACTGGCTGAGACTAAACAGAGCATCTGACCTTGCCTCTGAGTGCTTGAGTGAGCAGGGCAAAACATTTGACAACCCTGAAATAGAGGTTACTCGCATGTTTATTAGGAACTGCCCATGCAAGGAACTGGCACTCACTTACAGATCAAAAACCATCGAAAAGTGGTCAGCATGTGAGGTACTAGAGGTGCTGAATGAATACCACGCTGAGAAGAGCTACAAAGCAGATTCCCTACAACAACCTGCGAATAGAGCGGAAATTGCCGTACACAAAGCTGAGGTGAACCATGGTCCAACAATCGTGCACGAGCCACCGCAGACTTCGAGCCCACAGTATGTCTCTCTAACGGACGTTATTAGTATGTTGGAGAAAGTTCTGCTACGTGTTACCTCGAACCAGTTTCAAGAGAGAGGGGGAGCTCCAACCAGGCGACCTGGAGCCAGAATCAATGGTTTCACTGCCAAGCCATGTATCATTTGCAAAGAAGTCGAACACAGTGCTCTCTCTCATTGCCGAGACAAAAACCTTTGCTTTCACTGCCATGCCCCAGGGCATTCTCGACGTGATTGTCCAGTGACGAAAGTTGTCCCGCTGCATCAGGGAAACTAACTGATCTGCGCTTAGGGGAGAACAGTGCAGATCAACTGAGTATACCTCCCACCACTAATGTGAAGCCTGACATGCAAGATAATAAATCAATTTATGAGTTATATAGCAACAAGATACCTCCATCGAAGAAGCTGATCTTTCAGGGGTTTCAGAGAATAGCGGAGACTGACGAACTGTTTTACACACCTGTACTTGTGCAAGAAGGCCCCACTTTCAGAGCGCTGTTAGACAGCGGGTCGATGGCTTGTACAGTAAGTGAGGACACGGCTAAGTCCCTCCTGCAGCAATTCCCTGATATGATGAGTTACACGGCCGATGATTATGTCATTGTAGGCTGCGGTGGACACCAAGTTTCTCCCAGAGATATGTACGACATTCACGTCACAGTTTACGGGTGCCAAATGATAATACCAGTAATGGTGGTGCCAGGCCAGACAGAACAGATGATCCTTGGCAGCAATGCCATCAAATATATTTTGACTCAATTGAAAAGTACTGATGGCTATTGGAGATTAGTTTCCACTCCTGACAACGGTCTGTCCGATAACCACAGTCAATTCCTGTCAATGCTTTCCAACACAGAGAGATGGAGAGGTGATTGCATTCCAGACAAGGTAGGGACAGTAAAAATCAAGAGTTGCGTGACGCTGAATCTACGGACCGAGTACGTTATTTGGGGCAAGTTACCTGAGTTGGCCGGGACGTCTGCGGGCAGCACAGTGGTCGTTGAGCCAACTCAATCAAAGGCTGGGCCCAGACAAGTCCTTGTCGGAAGAGTTGTTACTCCACTCTGGGGAGATGGATGGGTGCCTGTTAAAGTCTTTAATCCCACGTCTCTCTATTACCGCTTCCGTTTGTGGTGTCAATAAGGGATGGAGGCCGTAAAGTTTTGGAGTTTTCGTTTGGGCACCGATGGAATAATTTGTTGTTCTCGACTGGAGTTCTTTCACGTGTTTTTTGCTCTTTGCGTGACTTTCAAGAGCTTTGAAACCTCTCCCACCATAGTCAATGGTATCATGGCACCAAATGCAAAGCGCTTTTCCGGCACGATCCATCTTCCGAATAAAGTCACTGAACAAATTCCTCACAGTCTTCTTTCCAACATTTGTAGATAATTCCTTCTCTAACCAGTCCCATCGCAACTTGTTTTTTACGATCTTATCAATTTCTTTAACTCGCCGAGCATCTTTGCGTTCGATCGCGGACATCTTTCTTTAAACACCCGGCAAAAACGTGTGAGAAATGAACAATGGCATACTCCTATAACAAGCGCCTTTATTGGTCAACACGGAGACTTCAACCAATCGCAAGTACGTTTCATTTCAGTTACGGAAACACTCAAATGGAATGCTGTAGAGACGAAATCGGATTTTTTACCACTTAAAAAATCGGGAATTTTAAATTTTTATTTTTGGAGATAAAAAAAGCGGAATTCCGCGAATTAGCGGAAAAATCACATCCCTGCTCCTTTCACCAACCTCTGATCTCACCACAGAGCAAATGCATTAAAACTGACATGCTTAATGGGGTACAGGTTCACTTTGTTAGTCCTTGTTAGTCATTTAGGTGGACATCGGATCATTCAGAAGTCATCAGGGAACTTCTTGTGTGTATCTAATATACATTTGACGTGAAGTGATAGTCAATCGCGTATGATGCGGCAGGGGTACACCAGTGAAAGCTGTCAGGCCCTGTTGTTGAACAGACCCGAGTGACATGGCCGCTTTCTTGTGTCCCGTTTCATCTGGAGGGACGAAAGCATGACCAACTTTAGGTGCCGAGGTGCCGAACTTGTTTGGGTGTTTGGGCAATTGGGTTGGCCATGGTCCAAAAAATTTTGTGTGTTTTTTGCTATTTTTTTTTCCCTTTTATTATCTTTGTTATTGTATGTGTTTGCCTTGCTGTCGGTCACCCCTCTTTGAGGAACATTACCAAGGTAGATAGATGGATAGATAGAAAATATACATTTATTCTTTTTAACTGTGGATTTCTCTTCTAAAGTTATTTTCAAATTTCTATTGTTTTTATGTTTGCCTTTTTATCCTGACATTATATTCATCATATTTTTCTCTTATAAGTTTTTATTACGCGTTTATCCTGGAGTGCCACGTCTAATCTCTTTGTAAACAATGTTCTCCGTGTTTTTATCAATGACAATAAATTTCTAATTGTGGATGCATGAATACATGTTATTATTTGTTGAGTTGACATAAATAAGATGAATTTGCCCACAATGAATACACTTTTTTTACCTATGAGTAAAGCTGCATGAGTTTTAATGTGAATGTTATTATATTGCATCACTGTTGGGTCTAACAAGACCACTGATGTGTGGGAGAGGTACAAAAATTAGCTAACTCTAGAAGGAAATTCAGGCAAAGACTGTTTTTTTTTTTTTTTTTTTTTTAACAACTGCAGCTGGAGAAGAGGCGCGGAAGGAACAGATCATTTACCCGCTCTCGTCTCGCTGGTCACGCTCCTGGCTTTTTCCCAATCTGCCTTTGTGTTTTATTGAAATAAGAAGACATGGAAAAGAACTGGTATGTTGAGAAAAAGGCAAAAGACCACCCCCCTGGAAAAGTACCAACACCTTCAAACAGACAGGAAGACTAAGAGACGCCAAAAGGGACATCAAAAAATCAAGCGATTTATCTAAGTCTTCATCTTCCGTGATGATGAGGTTGTAATGGTACATTTGAGCAAATTCTGTGAGAGGCACTGTACAACAGGAACACGTGCCACTCAATAGGAGGAAGATTTTCTCTTAGGTCTATTGTTACCTTGAAAATTATGCTTATTACACACTAGACAAGACCTACAAATTTTTCAAAAATTGGTTGTACTATGGATATTGTCCCCCCGTTTGAGTTGAGACATGGGCTTCCCCCTGGCTCAATTTAGCCTCTATTTCAAAAAGGTTACGGGGAATGAGAGGATTTGGTATGCGCTGTCTGCATTGTCCTCTTTTCTTCCTTCATCGAACATGGCGCTGATTGCATTTGCGAGCTCCTGGCGGGAGGGGTTTTCCCATGGTATAACACATGGTGATGAAAACTTCCCTTATCTTCTTGTTGAGGGTTCTGAGGCTCTCAATAGCCTTGGTCAAAGGTCCACCTGGTGCTGTGTTGTTAGGGATTAAGGCGGCCGTAAAGTTTATCTCCTCCACACATAACCAGATGTCTGCTCTGGCTAGAGGGAGGAGCACAAGAAATGATATTTTAATCTGACACCCTTCAGAAGGCACCTCACCCACTGTTTCTCCAGTTCCCTGAAATTTACCACAGGTCATCTTTTGTTTAGCCACCTTTTTGTCAAATAGAGGTTTGGCTTTTACCTTTGAAGTGATGGGGTCGAGCTTATCTGTTCGTCAATTGTAAAGGCCATGGGTGGTACCCGACCAAGTTGACATTTCCATTCTTCAATGGCATAGGAAAGCAGTGGTTGTGGTGAACTTCCTCCAAGTATGTCCTGGCTGTAAGTCATCTCCCGGTGGTGGGTTGACCTGAAAAACAAAACTTTGTCCAACAAGGTTCACCTGGTGCCAGAAGGAAGTGGGCGTCAAGAAGGAAGGGCAGACCATGCTGGTTTACCCACAGACCCACTTCACAGTGGCCACCAAGACTCAGCAATGCAAAAAACGTTCAGTGCTAGTCGGTTAATAAGTATGTGTTCGCTTGCGCGATTAACCTTCTTGTGAAGATTTAAACATAGCACGTGACATTAAATCTTTCTAATGGGGACTTGCACAAATGTCCAACTCACTAGGCCCCAGACTTTATAGAATAGAATAGAATATAATAGAATAGAATAGAATATACCTTTATTGTCATTGTTACAAATGGGCTAACATATTGTGACAACGAAATTGGGCATGACACTCCAGTTTTACACATTCATAGTGAGGTATGAGCAAGAAGATAAAGGAACAGAGAAGATAATGTTATAAGACAAGGGGGATAAGGCTATAGTTATAATTTACATGGTATTTACACAAGAAATGTCGGCATGTGGGATGTTACATACAGGGATGTCGTGATAACGTTGGTATCGTAACGGTTGTGCAATATTGCATTTGGTGCAAAGTCATCATAGTGCAAAAATAGTCAGCATGAAACAGGAAATGGTCAGACATTGTGCAATTTGAGCATTAAACGTAGTGCAGTCGACATGTGCAAGAACAAGACATGAGTAACATTATATTCGTATGAGGTAGTGTTGGCCCGAGTTTTAAGTTTTTTTTTTTTTTTTTTTTTTTGTGCGGTGTCTGTTTGAGCAGTGAACAAACATAGTGCAGACAGCATGTACGTGAGTATCATTTTACATACGTGTGAGGTAGTTTTTTGCAACAGTTTTCAGTTTTTTGTGCGGTGTCTGTTTAGGGTGGTAATGGCTGTGGGGAAGAAACTGTCTCTGAGTCTGTTCGTTTTTGCTTTGTGTGACCTGTAGCGCTTGCCGGAAGGCAGCAGGTCGAAGAGATGGTGGCCGGGGTGAGAAAAGTCCTTGATGATGTTTTCTGCTCTGCTGAGGTAGCGAGAGCAGGCAATGTCCTCCAGACTGGGCAGAGAGCAGCCGACGATTCTCTGGGCTGTTTTGATGATCCTCTGGAGCTTTTTCCTGTCTGCTGCTGTGCACCCAGCATACCACACCGTGATGCAGTATGTTAGGATGCTCTCCACTGTGGCTTTGTAGAAGGACACCTGCAGCTGCTGTTTTAGGTTATTTTTCCTGAGCAATCTCAGGAAGTGCAGTCGCTGCTGGGCCTTCCCTACCACCGCTCTGGTGTTTGCAGACCAGGAGAGGTCGTCGGAGATGTGCACGCCCAGGAATTTGAACGAGTGGACTCTCTCTACACAGTCCCCTTTTATGATGAGTGGTGCTGGATTCCTGCCATTCCTTCTGAAATCCAGAATCAGTTCTTTTGTTTTTGTGGTGTTCAATATGAGGTGGTTTTCCGAACACCACGTTGAAAGTGACTCAACCTCATCCCTGTATGCCGCCTCGTCCCCTTCAGAGATGAGGCCGATCAAGGTGGTATCGTCAGCGAACTTAATGATAGCGTTTGTGGGGTGGGTCAGTGAGCAGTCGGAGCTGTAGAGGGTGAAAAGCAGGGGGCTCAGTGCACAACCTTGGGGGGAGCCAGTGTTCAGTGTTAGGGTGGGAGAGACGTGGGTACCGAGTTTCACCGACTGTGGGCGGTTGGAGAGGAAGTCCATTATCCAGTGGCAGATGGAGGGAGAGAGTCCTAGGTGTGCAAGTTTCTCCACCAGGATCTCCGGGATAATGGTGTTGAAGGCTGAGCTGAAGTCCAGGAAGAGCATTCTGACGTAGCTCCCCCGGTGATCCAGGTGTTTCAGCACGGTGTGAAGTGCTGTGTTTATGGCGTCGTCAGTGGAGCGGTTTGCCCTATAGGCAAACTGGTGGGGGTCCAGTGTGAGTGGCAGGGAGTTTTTGATGTGCCGGGACACTAACCTCTCGAAGCACTTCATGACCACAGGCGTAAGAGCTACAGGCCTGTAGTCGTTGAGGCTTTCCACTGCTGACTTTTTGGAGATGGGAATGATGGTGGAGGTTTTGAGGCAAGGTGGGACGGTCGCCTGTGACAGGGACCGGTTGAAGATGGTGGTGAAGACCCCAGCCAGCGGATTGGAACAGTCCCTGAGTACCCTCCCTGGTACTCCATCCGGGCCAGCTGCCCTCCTGGGGTTAACAGTTTTCAGCGCACGCCTAACTTCGTGCTCCTTAAATGTGAGAGAGTTGCTGCTGGTTGTTGGTAGGTGTGATGTGGCTGTTTGTGGCCTACCAGCTTCAAAGCGAGCGAAGAACTGATTAAGGTCCTCAGCTAGTGAAGCCTCAGCCTCAACAGCTGCCAGGTTGTGGCCTCTGAAGTTGGTGATGTGTTGGAGGCCCTGCCACATCCTCCTCGGGTGCTGGAGGGACACCAGCCGCTGCGTGTAGTCGCGCCGCCATGTTGGAAAAAAAAAAAAAAAAATCATCCTATTGGTCCGCCTCGGTGGACTCGACAACCACCGGATCACAAGATTCTAAATCAAATACAGTCCAAACAATTTCCTCTTCAGAATAGTCAGTCTATTTGGTCTGTAATTGCACTGTTTCAGTCACTGAATGAATTGCTTTACTATCATCATCATTAGTGTAATTGTAATCCTGTGCAGTCTTTTGAGACATTTTATATAAACATATAAATGTGACTTAAATTAGAATCAACCCACTTGTTAAATCATCAACCAGCCAAATATAACCCTTTTGATTACCATTGTTATGATTCGTTCTTCATTTTCTTTTTTTTTTTCGAAATCAGAAACGATGTATCATCATTTTAAACCAGTCTTTAAGCATAACTTTTGTAAACATTTTCTTCGCTTCTTTATCTTGATACTCTTCATTTCGTATTCCTTTCAAAATTTTAATATCACGTTTACTCTGAAGTTTTGTGTCTAATCTTGTTGCATGCAATGTTTTCATTAAAAATTTCAATTTAGACGTTTACTTGCATCCCAGTATTGCCTCCAGTTCATCGTACCTGTATTCTCAATTTCTTGTTGCTAGGTTCTGATTGCACAATTTTACAAATGTAAATGCTTAGTGCTTTGGTTAACCTAAATAAAATCAAACGTGTTTTCCTATTACCTATACCGTAAATTCCGCACTCTAAGCCGCTACTTTTTTCCAAAATAGATAGATAGATAGATACTTTATTCATCCCCGAAGGGAAACAAATTCTACACAATTATTCAGTGATGCGGCCATATTATGTAATTTTTTTTTAAGGCAGCCAGCGGCGCTCAAGTATATAAGGTAAGATTTAGACCGGTGGAATGTATGCGCCGAGGAAGACTGCAACTCCTGAGCGTAAACATACCCTCATCGTACAAATTGCATATAGAAGGCTCATGACGAAGCTTTCAAGCTAAAAGCATTCGACCAGTCCGATATAGATGGAATCAAAGCTGCTACACATGTAGTGTTCTATGTGAGCGTAATGCTGGCGTGAATTGGAATGAGGGAGGATGGGACATCATCAACATGACAGTTTCTTTCCAAAACTGAGAAATACAACTTAAATGTCGTCATTTATAATTAGGAAGATGAGGATGGATTACCGTGACTTTTGCAAGTGGGGGAGGGATTTTTAAGGGTTATTGTTCTATCTTCGTTATTCATTATCCATTATCCGTTGTCGGTCAGTTCATAATACGCTACAAAGCCTGGGAGCCGGGACTCTTACTTTCAGCCAAAAGGCCAAGCTAAGGTCCTAGCCTTAAAGCCTTGCTGCGATCATTGCGAATGCACCGTTCCCGGAGGTACTGCAATACCGGGCCGATGTGCGGAGTGGACAGAGCAAGCTCTTATTCCATCTCCCAATTGCAAAAATCAATGATCAGTTCCATGCCGATGCAGTTTAAAAAACACAGCCGGCATAGTACACAATTCTAAAACCACAGTTGGTTCAAGCTGCTTCATCCGTGGCGATGATCATGGTATCTCCCATTTTCAACAATTATACAACTTCGGAACCACAGTTACAAGTACGTTTTTTTTTTTTTTTTGACAGACCTTTTTACTGTTTTGCGAGCGTGTTACTAGTAGCGACTTGCTACCTGTCAAAGGCACGGTTTAGGATGAAAGTTATATTATTATTATTAAAGCTTTGAAAACTCTCTCGGTGTACCGTCTTTCTTTGTAAATATGTGTAATATGTATTTGCAACTGTATATTTTTGTGATTTATTTATTTGTATTTATTTGAGACACTTATTCTGAACGGGCCAATTAAAAAAGAGGGGCGGAGAAAACGCGGGTTTTTGTGGACACGGCGGACAATAGTGGATACATATTTTTCCCACCCTTATCTTTGGAAATATACACTTTTTTTTCTTGGATTACTATCAACGGGCACCCAGAATCTGCAGGTTTGCATCAAACATTAAGTACCTATATTATTTTACGTTCATTTTGGGGGCCGTGATTTTTAGATTGTGTGCTGCAGTGAAGGACATTCAGTTTCAATCGTGGGACTTGAAGTTTGGCTTGGATTAATTTTGTGTTTGTGTTACATTCTCGGATGTGGTGCATGCGGCTTATATACAGGTGCGGCTTGTGTATGGACAAAAAAATGTGTCCCCTTAAAATGTGATGGGTGCGGCTTATAATCAGGTGCACTCTATAGTCTGGAATTCACGGTAGTTCTTCAAAATCACCTTGATGCTTCTGATCCTGGCAAGAAATGTAAAACCCTCTAATATGATGTGTTCATTATGTTGAGCATAACAAACAAGTTAGATCGAGAGCGTATTCAGAAAACAATTTTTACAGCAAAAACGAACATAATACCTTTATTTAGTAGAAGCTTAACGCTTATAAATATTCCTCCCTTTATTTTGTATCACAAAATAAAATTTAAATGATTCCAAACGGTCCATAATGACTTTATATCAACTTCCTCTCTGTGTTTATAAATCATCAATTGTGGACAACCTAGATAATACCATCAAAATTGATCAATCTTCCTCATACATGTAAACATTTTGTCATTAACAAGACTCTGATGTGACTTCAAGCAGACGTATAGTCTTGAATGTCCTTTGTGTTCCAGTTTTGATGATGGCCTTGACGCGTGCCCCACCATTCATGTGACGATCACTTGTAATCCACTTCTTGAATGTTGCTTGGCCCATCAAAAATATTTTTCCAAAATGTGTCCATAAAAAAAAAAAATGAAATGACTCCATTGTCATTCTTTGTTCCACTGCAACTGGTTGGAAACCGGTTCAAGGTGTCCCCTGCCCACTGCCCGAAGACAGCTGGGATGTGCTCCAGCACCCCCGCGACCCGACTGAGGATAATTGGCGCAGACAATGGATGGATAGATGTCTTGTTATTTTTTTTCAGCTGTGTTCCCCATTACAGCAAATTATTTTGTGCATCTTTGTTCAAATGTGCCGCCTATTGACAGTTCAATCTGCATACCTGTCAAGCTGTACGTTTTTGCCGTACAAAGTACGTTTGTTATGCATTTTTAGACGTGTAAGACGTACAAGAAAATCTGCACAGAAAAACGCAAATTTGTCAATGATGGGTACCGACTATCACCAAACGTCAAATCAATCAAGTCAAACGAGTTCGCCGTGGTAGCCTCTATCCGGTATGTATTTTTCCGTTGCAAACAAAGCGAGCGTTTGATGATATTGTGCGCATCCGTCTGCCGCTTCTGACAATAGCAATTGTATTTGATGGATTTAAATTAAATGATCTGCATTTTTATAGCACTTTTCAAGTCAAGACTTCCCGAAGCACTTTACAGTGTGCTTCACATTTCCCAATAGAGGCCGTGCAGCCATGTAAGGCGCTAACCTGCTTATTGGGGATATTAGGGGTACAGTGTCTTACCCAAGGACACTTCGACATGTAACACGGAGGAGCCCGGGATCGAACATGTGATCTCTTGATGCCTACCTCCTGAGCCACTGGCGCCCCAAACTATAA
Organism: Urocampus carinirostris; assembly: GCF_059441175.1. Classification (NCBI taxonomy): domain Eukaryota; kingdom Metazoa; phylum Chordata; class Actinopteri; order Syngnathiformes; family Syngnathidae; genus Urocampus; species Urocampus carinirostris. Next base: position 75,899,656 of record NC_142349.1, on the reverse strand, counting down.
ATAAGTTATTCCACTGTTGCATACTGTGTTCTATTCTTGCTTAGTGTGCCATTCTCGCCTAGTTCAATAGTAGTAATATTGTTGATACGATAACATGTTGTTGTAAGTTTAAACAGGTGTTGATACGATAAGATGTCATTTTGAAAACAGATCTAAAACTGTTTTTTAGTCACTCCCCCTTACTTTAGCAATAGAAACATGTAAACTAGGGTGTTCCTAATACAATAAAAAGGCAAGGACGAAATAGACTTTTTCAGAGTGTAACAGGCAGTCTATGGTCATTCTCCTTGCAAGTAAGTCATACCCACGTCTCTGTGTCTTCTTTGAGTGCAAGTTTTATAAGTGTTGGGGTTAACCTAACAGTATTCTATATAATAAGCTTATCAAAACAATAAAGCTATTGTCGGAAGCGCAGCAGAATGCGCCTTAACGCGAGGGGGGGAGGATTTTGCAGGGGAGTCGAAATTAGGCACTACACCGGAAGACTCCTCAACAGCTGCAGAAGTGATGTTTTACCATTTCACGGCAGAGCACAGCATACCTCCAACAATTTCTGATCACTTTACAAGGCTTATAAAAAACATGTTTCCCCGTCACAAGGCTGCAAAGGTTTGTATTTTCGGTCCCTGTTTGCAATTTCAAATACAAGCATCAATGGATGATAATGTGGTTTGGTTTACAAAATAGAAATGCCAACAAAGTTTTTCCTCCCAAAAAATATCTTTATATACAATTGTAATTTTAAAGTGTTATTAATGGACATTTTATGACATCACTATTGCTTAAAGCGGCGCTGCCACGAGCGGCTGCCTTTTCCAGCAGCTGCCCTATTGTTTTATTGTCTGCTCCTATCTTCGGTGTTTTTTCTTCCCGTTTTGACAACTACACTATGGATTACTTCTATCCTATGGACATGGGTTTTAGCGCACGAAAATGCGTGTATTCAAGGAATTTCAACTCCTTGCACTGAGGAATTCTCGTGCCGGCGTGATGAAGGGGCCTAAGGAGGAAGAGCCGGAGCTAGCGAAGCGGCGTTATAAGTCTTCGGTACCATCCGTAATCATGGTAAATGCGAACTCACGACCAAATAAGATCATCGAGTGCTGGTGGAAAACATCGAAGCGCACAGGGAGCGCAGTTGCTGTGTTTTGCGGAACGTGGCTCACGTTTAGCATTCCGGACGCTAACGTGTAGCCACCCGGAGCTATCCCGGCCGCTAAACAGAGACACGAAAGCCGGGGGGAATCGGAGAGGAGGTGGACTTGCTAACACGAGGTGGTGTATCCCTGGATTTTCACAAAGAAAAGTTTTCCATCTGCCGCAGGGATGTCGAAATTTTGGACTGGCGTGACGTCATCCGCTCCGCTACAAGCACCCCTCGGGCATCATGTTCATCTGTTATTAAACAACGGGGTAGACTGCTGGAAGTGTGAATTTCCCTACGGGGATGAATCAAGTATCTATCTATCTATCTTTAGTTACGCTGACAACAATTGTTCCTGACCTTTTTTCTTATTTTATTTCTTATTTTATTGTTAAGAATATGTACATCATGATATAACGAAACACATGTACAATACAACATGTTAAACTACATTAATAAACACGTTTGGAAAAAAAATGCTGTAAGATTTTTTTGTATTTTGTAAGGGAAAATACACCATTTTGTAAGGGCATGGAGCCATGAAGCGTGTCAGGTATGATATAATCCATGGAAAAGTTTAAATGGGGCCAAAGTTCACCTCAAACAATAAAGGTTATGATAACAAAGTCAAAACAAGCAGAAACGTTATGGTGTCTTGAATCCATGTATTTAGAGCCCACTGAGGGCGAAGGGAGCCCGCCTGCTTTAGTGAGTCGAGCCGAAAAAGCCGCTTTTCTAAAAAGAGAAGAAATTCCCATCACCATTCAGGTCGCAAATCAAAGTGAGAAGGGAAAAGTATTCTGAAATGCGTCCACTAGACGGCGCTCTCAATGATTGCTTGAAATTTCAGTTGTTAGAAAATGTCTTGTTCCAAACAACATTTACACCAAAAAACGTTCCATGAAATACACCAAAACCCATTTTTTTGTAAATGGCTGCAATATTTTCAGGTTTTGTGTGTTTTTTTTCTATTTTTTTAATTTAACATTTCATCATTCCAAACAAAACAGGTATGGAGCAGCCTCACAACACTACCGAGTCATCAAGTCCAAAACAACAAAAAGTGCTGAATAAATATAGAGAAAAGGAAAGAATATGAATAGGGAAAGTAAAAAGAAAAATAAGACATGTAATCCAATAACAGGGGAGATTCTTAAGTAAATTTTATATATTTGGGAAATTGGGAGTGTTCATCAAATTTATCAGATTACATCGAAAACATATTCACTGACAAAATTTGAAAATGGGTTAAACATCTTTGATATTTTTTGGTGGATGATCTACTGGCTTCATCACTCCTGCTGCTGCTGCTGGACCTTAGGGCTACTTTTGACACTGTGGACCATCATATCTTACTAGAACGTTGGAAAAGTTGATTGGTCTCTCAGGAACCGTCCTCTTATGGTTCAGATCCTACCTTTTAGATAGGACGTACTGTGTTAAATATGGTGGAATGAGCCCTTTAGTGTTACCTGTGGTGTTCCGCAGGGCTCAGGACTTGGCCCCCTTCTTTTCAGCATTGACATGCTTTCAAGAGGTGATATTATTCGCAAGTATAATATCAGTTTCAATTCCTACGCAGATGGCACTCAACTATATCTTCCGATGGAGGAATCTGCTACACTAAACTGTGGAAATTTGGAGGCCTGCCTCACTGAGATAACAGAGTGGATATCGCTCAATTTCTTACGTCTTGACTCTGAAAAGACCGGAATGTTAGTTATTGGTCCATCCAAATGCTATGACTTGTTCACAAAAACGTCTCTGAACATTGACGAATGTAATATCACCCAGTGACTCTGTCAAAAATTCAGGTGTTATATTTGACCCCGATCTGTCCTTATACCCATACGTGAAGAAAATTACTAAAACTGCTTTCTTCCATCTTGGCAACATTGCTAAAATTCGCCCTATGCTGTCTCAGTCGGATGCGGGGATTATAATTCACGTGTTTGTTGCTTCCCGTCTCAATGAATAATGCACTACTCTCCGGTCTCCCTAAGTCCAAAACCAAGAGCCTTCAGCTGGTACAAAATGCTGCAGCAAGGCTTTTAACTAGGACAAAAAAGTCCGATCACATCACCCCAATTTTGGTTAACCTGCATTGACTCCCTGTTAGCCTAAGATGTGATTTTAAGGTTCTGTTGGTAGTATACAAAATCATGCAAGGACTTGCTCCCTCATATTTTTCAGATTTAATTTCCCCCTTTGTTCTGAGAGCGCCGGTCTTCTGGTGATCCCAAGAGCCAAGAAGTGTTCCGCTGGTTTGAGAGCGTTCTCCATTCGGGCACCGGTGCAGTTTGTTTGTTGAGCACTGCAATGTCGTCTTCGTTATCCCCGGCGGGGCAAATAGATGTATAGATAGACAGACAGGGAAACGACTGTTTGCAGTGAAGTTTGGACCTCTTCGTATCCCTTTCGGGGCTCCCCGGCACCACTGGTAGGTGGGTCCCAACTGCTGTGTTGGGAGTCATTCGGTGAGCAAATCCCCCAATTCCAAACCTTAATGCCAAGGGAGGCTACCGAGCTGGTACCAGTGCTGTGGAATGCTCCTCCCCCTGAGATTAGATCTGCAACCGCAGTGGAAATATTTAAATCTAAGCTTAAAACACACTTCTACTCTATAGCATATGAATAACCTATACTTTTTGTGGATAATACCTGTTGGTTCCAGATCAGAGGATGGTGTAGTAATGGTCTAAAAAAATAGTAATGACCTGTGAAGCCCTTTGAGACTCTGTGTGATTAAGGCTATACAAATAAAAATGACCTGACCTGACTTGAATGATTCACCACAAAATTAGCAGGAAAAAGGCTTCTTGCCAGTGTGGACTCCTGTGTGGATTTTTAAGGCCCGTTTGAGCCTGAATTTCTGACCACAAATTGAACAGGAAAAAGGCTTCTCGCCAGTGTGGATTCTGGTGTGGTCTTCTAAGACATGCTTTTGGCTGAATCTTTGCCCGCAAACTGAGCAGGAAAAAGGTTTCTCACCAGTGTGGGTTCTTGTGTGTGTTTTTAAGTGTGCCCTTTGGCTGAATGATTGACAACAAAATGAGCAAGAAAAAGGCTCCTTGCCAGTGTGGACTCCTGTGTGGATTTTCAAGGTCCGTTTGCGCCTGAATTTCTGACAACAAATTGAACAGGAAAAAGGCTTCTCACCAGTGTGGATTCTAGTGTGGTCTTCTAGGGCATGTTTTTGGCTGAATTTTTGACCACAAACTTGGCAGGAAAAAGGCTTTTCACCAGTGTGGGTTCTTGTGTGGGTTTTTAAGCTGTTTTTATGGCTGAATTTTTTACTGCAAACTGAACAAGAGAAAGGCTTCTCACCAGTGTGGGATCTTGTGTGGTCTTTTAAACTGTTTTTATAGGCGAATTTTTTACCGCAAACTGAGCAGGAAAAAGGCTTCTCCCCTGTGTGGGTTCTCATATGCAACTTCAAACGATATTTGAATGGAAACGTTTTCCCACACTGAGAACACTTGTTATCAGCTTCTGACAGTTCGGCGCCATCAGTGTCTGCAGAGTCGGACGTGTCCTCATCATCAGTTTTCACGTGTTGACGGGACTTGGTGCTTAGAGGCTCCTGCCAGTTCTCTTCATGTTTTACCTGACTCCCAGGAGTTAAAATGGTCTCAGTCACCGGCAACTCTGTGAAAAGTCCCTCCTCTTTAACACAAACAGGCTCCACATCCTCCTCCTCCTTTTTAATGTCAGGAAACTCTGGTTCCTGCCGGACAGGAGGCAGGAATTCTTCACTGACATCTGTTGGACACAAGACACACATAAGTTTTATATCATCCAAAATATATGACATAGTACCAAAACACATAAATGGCAAAATGTATAAATATATAGACTCCATTTATGTAATACTTCTAAAGGAGACAGAAACGAACACAACCTCAATTAAATGTGTATAACAAAAACGTAAATTTCATTAGTCTCTCCTAAATATTGGCATTTAGGAACACAAAGTGCTCAGCTTTGAAGGACTGATTCCAATTATTCCGTCAGTGATAGACAATGCACAATGTTACATACCGTAAAATTCGGACTATAAGCCGCTACCCAAAAGCTTTAAACTTTGCAACTTATGCAACGATGCAGCCAATTTGTGCATTTTTTTTAGCGAACGCCAGGGGGCGCCCATGCAGTAAAGGGTTAGAGTGAGACATGTCAGATTCCTGCTATGTCAAAATTCTGGACTGAGATTTTTTTCATCTTGAAAAACTGAAAAGTTTCAGGTAAGTATCTCGGACGATTGGCGTAAGGTAAGAGCCACGAGCAATTGCTGCTGATCGCCGGTGAAGGCGCGACCTCTGTAAGACACTAAGACGCTGCTCGGCTTCTGACTGCTCACAAGTGAGTAAGTATTGTTGTAAGGGTTGCTCCCGCTTCTGTAGGCAGTTAACCCTTCTAGAGGGACCTGTCCATGACCTAGAGCAGTTTAAAAGGAAAATGTTAGATGTCGCGGACACCAGTGCTAGCGTGAGTTGTAGTGAAACTGCTAGTCCGGTTGGGATTAGCCCTAAACGGCTTGCCAACCGCGGTGAGTCAATCCAGACACATAATAAATTCAGCCCCCTAGCTCGTCCCACTCCAACTCGGTCTACTGGCTCCCGCACCCTAGTTTTAGGTGACTCCATCACCTGTAACATAAAGCTCAGTGACTCAACTATAGTGATGTGTATTTCTGGGGCCAGATAGAAAGAAAGGCGCAACTTCCCCCCCAATCCCACCTCACCATCCTGCAGTGGAACTGTGACTCCCTCGCATCAACAGTATTCCTGTGGTATGGAATTCGGGCCGCATCTGCTGTGGCACAAGATCCTGGTCTGGGAGCATCATTATGTGGAGGTTATCACCACTAAGGTTCAAAACTCAGTAAAGGGTTCAGCTCGGTCCACAGCGCTGAAGCTTGGCCTTCCGAATATGAGATCACTAGCTTCCAAAGCTCTACTTGTCAATAACCATATTAGTGATCACAATATTAACCTTATTGGCTTTTGTGAGACCTGGTTGAAACCAAATGAGTTTGTAGGGCAAAATGAGACTTCTCCCCGTAACTTTGTGTGGTCCACTTGGCACGACCGTGAAAAGAAGGTAGCAGTGTTGCTCTTATAATGGAAAATATGTTGAAATTCAGGAAATAAAAATGTTATGGAAATAAAAGTGACCAACCTGCTCTGTTCAACACAACTCGTAGCTCCTTGATAATGCTAACTTGGTTTAGCCGTCGATCTTCTTGCTCGTTCTCTCTTTCAGATTTCCTTTCCATCTCTCGCACATTTTAGCCACCTATTAACTTTTAAGGAGTTAAATGCAGTTTTTGAACATTTAGGGGTTAGATGCAGTTAGACGGAGTTAGATTGTGTACACGACTGGAGCGAAACGCCACAAAGGAGTTGGAAATGGCGGCAGTGACGTTAATTCTACTCTTCTTCTTTGGTTGGCATCGATCTCTGTGGTGCTCTATCGCCCCCTAGCATCATACCATCTCACAATTCCCCTCTGCTGTGTTGTTGGCGAACGAAAGGAGTTAATGAGCCGGCTCCCTTCGAAATGCTCTCTCTCTCTCTTCTTAGTCTGACTGCGTGTGGTCATCCTCTGTGGTTGTTATTAACTCAATATTGGAGTGATGCATTCCACTAACTCTAATTTGTCCTTCAACTTATTAACCGATTGCTCTGTGAGTTTCCCATTAAAGTCATACTGTTTTGTCCACGGTTCGAACCACGAGTTGATAAATGTTCTCCATTTGGTTTTCCATTAGTCTTTCCAATTTCAATGTCACTCATTTGATGGCCAAATTAACGACATAAATCCCAATCCTAACATTCTCTATCAAACTCACCCTTGATTTTATTCAGCTAAATTTGACACAATTCAAGTTATTTAGATAGATAGATAGATAGATACTTTGTTCATCCCCGAAGGGAAATTCACATTTCCAGCAGCATCCCTGAGCTGAGAACAATCGAGAACAATCGAAAATAACACGGGAGCTGCTGGAGTGGCTGCCATTCGTGACGGCGCCGGAAGAAAAGATTCAATTTGAATCATGTACAAACAAACAAACAATTGAATCATGTACAAACAAACAAAATATTCATGTTTCAATAAGTATTTGTCCCAATCAATGGTATTAAGGTAATTCTCACTTTATTTTCAACAAATTATCTTTTTTTTTTAAATATTTAATTACCTTTCTCCTTCATTTTTCTCTTTATCTTTTTCTTCCTTGTATGCTCCTTGTCTCTCTTTCTCAAATACAATTGCATTTTTCCTTCAACCCAATTAAAACCACGACTTTAGCTCACCAATTTAATGTGAAAATGACGTAAAATCATCCGCAGCTAATTGTCTTACTCATTTGTATTTCCAGGCAGGCACGGTTCTAAGGTCTTGGGAACCTCCTGTGTGGGTTCAAATCCAGCGACCATACTTCCTTTGCAGAGTTTGTATGTTCTCCCCGTGCTTGCGTGGGTTTCCTCCGAGCACGCCGGTTTCCTCCCACATTCCAAAAACATGCATTTCAGGTGGATTGGCATGTCCAAATTGTCCCCAGGTGTCAATGAGCTATCGAGTTATCTGTCCCTGTGTGCCCTGCGATTGGCTGGCAACCAGTTCAGGGTGTCCCCTGCCCACTGCCCGATGATTGCTGGGATGGGCTCCAGCACCCCCGCGACCCTACTGAGGATAAGCGGTGCAACTAATGAGATGAGAGATAACTTTCTTCCATATTTTTCTTTGAAAAGAAAGTATTTAACGGGTTTCAATATTTTTACATAAAAATTGCCGTTATCTCAAATTAATATATTCCAATTCACTCTGATTTTTCTCAGTTTTCCTAGTCCTTCATTTACCAATTTTGAACTAAAAAACGGGAATATTTGATCCTTTTCGGTATTAATCTGCCTTTATCTTGAATTAACGTATCTAAAATCACTCAATCATTTTCTTCCTAAACTTTTCAGTCCTTCATTTATCGATTTTCAACAAAAAAAAACTGAAAAAATTCGGAGCAAAAAAGTCTTTGGGACCACTTGGGGCCCGCGCTCCGTATGTGGTACAACATCCCCTGTGAGGGGATCCGTTGTCTTTCAATTTCTACTCCGACGAGCAGAGTCCGGTTTTATACGTACGAACCTTTACCGTATTTTCCGCACTATGAGGCGCACCGGGTTATAGGGCGCACCCCCCCAAAAAAATTGTTTTTGGTCCTATATCTTCCATACATAAGGCGCACCGGATTATAAGGCGCTACAATGGGAACGTCGAGAAAACAGTCAGATAGTTGAGTCAAACTTATTACCCCCTTAACATTCCGACGGGTCGCAAAGAAGCAAATATGTGTCTCAGACACGTGCGGAGGCGGTGTCCGTACGATGTCACCAAACAAACATTTCTTAGTTTCCATTTTATTTTTTACTGGCAACTGTGTGGACAGCAAAGTAAGAATTTTATTGTGCAGGGAAACAGGGTTCTTTACTGTGCATATGACAATAAACACTTTAGTTTAAAAATAGACTCATCACAGAAACATCAAGATCGTTCTAAAACAAGATACCGGGAAAATAGAAAGCCGCATAACTCACCTAAGTTCTCAAGTTCAATAATGATACGCAACCATGGTCTTCTTACAACCATGAGTGTAGTAAATCCAGGACAGTAAAATATTTACAAATACAGAATAGTAAAAACTGTTTTCTCTAAGCCATAGTGCAACCCAACGTGTTATTCACATTCATCTTTTTTGGCCAATTGGAGGCTTGGTTTCGCCCCTTTAGCCTATGCGAGCCTTTAAATGAAAAAAAGAATCCGCCCCCTTTACCTCCGAATAACTTTAGCCAATAGTGACCGATTCAAATGATGATTGACACATTGGTTAGCCAATGAAACGCCGGTATATAAATCCCAGGATACACCGCGGACTACTCCACGTTCGGGGGAAAAAATCGAGTCGGCGGCTGCTTGCTTTAGTTGCAAGACTTTGCGACTTAATATTGATCCATATATAAGGCGCACTGTATTATAAGGCGCATGGTCAGCTTTTGAAAAAATTAAAGGCTTTTAGGTATGCCTTATAGTGCGGAAAATACGGTAATTTACACTACCGCGTTATCCGCCTCAAGAAACTCGTTTCTAAATGAGTCATGGCTTAATCTTTTTTTCTCAAATGAATCCTTGGATAACGTGATCCATTCTATTTTTACCGGACTGTGAAAAACGATCGAGTCCCTTGACTCTTGCGCGCACTGATCCCACTCACCTCTTTTTATCCTTCTTTAACGTCTGACTCGTATCCTTGTTTTATTCATCCATTTTAATGTTAAAAATGGTGGTGCGAAACCATTTTAAGTACAAATACCTGATGCCTCTTCTTTCGCCTGGTCTGTTGGGAAATCGTCTCCAGGTGGCCGGCCGAAGCAAGAATTCAGAGGCCCGCTTCTTTAAAGGGAAGCGCTGACGTCAGCTTTCTTTGGCGTCCTTTGTCTGCGGCGGTTGTCCGCCCGAATGAGATTTCCCGGGTTTCGGCACCAAAAATGTCGTGTCTAAAGTGATCACTTACGTGTGGGAGAGCTAAAAAATATTGACTAATCCTAGAAGGAAATTCAGGCAAAGACTTTTGCAGTTTTCTAGACAACTGCAGTTGGAGAAGGTTCCTTTCATCTCGCTGGCCGCGGCCCTTCCCCCACTGCGCTGTGTTTTATTGAAGTCACAGGGGTGGAATAGTACTGAGACAAAGAAACAGGAAAAGAAACTCCCTCTGCCCCTCTCCCCTGGGACAGTACCAACACTTTTAAACAAAGAAACAAGGAAAACTCGGAGAAGCCGAAAAGGGCCATACAATATGGTTGGATATACACTTTTGAGCAAATACGATTAAGCATACTATACAAAAATGACGGACGACTAGTGATCCCAAGAGCCAAGAAGGGATCCGCAGGTTCGAGAGTGTTCTGGATTCGGGCCCCGGTCCTGTGGAATGCTCTTCCTCCTGAGATTCTATCGGCAACCTGAGTGAAAATTTTTAAATCTAGGCTGAAAACGCACTTCTATTCTATAACATATGAATAACCTCTATTTTATGTTGACAATAACTGTGTATTATTTACCCTCATGTAGGTTTTAGATCAGGGGATGGCTTTGGCTTGACTTGAATATCTAAGACTGCAAGCTGAGCATGAAAAAGGCTTCTCGCCAGTGTGGGTTCTTGTAAGTGTTTTTAAGTATTCTTTCCGACTGAATGATTCACCGCAAACTGAGCAAGAAAAAAGCTTCTCATCAGTGTGGCTTCTTGTGTGTATTTTTTAACTTTGTTTTTGGCTGAATCTTTGACCGCACACTGAGCAGGGAATAGGCTTCTCACCAGTTTGGGTTGTAGCGTGGTTTTTCAAATTTACTTTCTCGGTGAATTTTTGACTGCAAATTGATCAGGAAAAAGGTTTCTCATCAGTGTGGGTTCTTGTGTGTGAGTCTAGGTTTGATTTCCGTCTGAATTTTAGACCACAGATTGAACAGGCAAAAGGCTTCTCACCAGTGTGGATTCTTGTGTGCCTATGTAAGCTGTCCTTTAAGCTAAATGATTGACCGCAAATTGAGCAGGAGAAAGGCTTCTCCCCTGTGTGGATTGTTGAGTGTTTTTTCAAGTTTCCTTGAATGCTGAATTTTTGACCACAAACTGAGCAGGAAAAAGGCTTCTCACCAGTGTGGGTTCTTGTGTGTACTTTTAAGTGTGCCTTTCGGCTGAATGATTCACCACAAAATGAGCAGGAGAAAGGCTTCTCACCAGTGTGGGTTCTTGTGTGTGTTTTTACGTTTTCTTTCCAGCTGAATTTCTTACCACAAACCTTGCAGGCAAAAGGTTTCTCACCAGTGTGGGTTCTTGTGTGTGTTTTTACATATTCTTTCCGGCTGAATTTCTTACCGCAAACCTTGCAGGCAAAAGGTTTCTCGCCAGTGTGGGTTTTTGAGTGAATGTTTAGTTTTGATTTATGGCTGAATTTTAGACCACAGATTGAACAGGAAAAAGGCTTCTCCCCTGTGTGGATTCTCATATGCAACTTCAAACTATATTCAAACTGAAACGTTTCCCCACACTGAGAACACTTGTTATCAGCTTCTGACTGTCTGTCGCCATCAGTGTCTGCAGAGTTGGACGTGTCCTCATCATCAGTTTTCACGTGTTGACGGGAGTTGATGCTTGGAGGCTCCTGGCAGTTCTCTTCATGTTTTACCTGACTCCCAGGAGTTAAAGAGGTCTCAGTCACCGGCAACTCTGTGAAAAGTGTCTCCTCCTCTTTAACACAAACAGGCTCCACATCCTCCTCCTTTTTAATGTCAGGAAACTCTGGTTCCTGCCGGACAGGAGGCAGGAATTCTTCACTGACATCTGTGGGACACAAGACACACATAGGTTTCGCATCATTTAGAATCTACGACATAATACTGAAACAGATAAATGGCAAAATGTATAAATAAATAATATAGACTGCATTCATTTAATAAATCTAACCAATGGAGACAAAAACAACACAGAACCTCAATTAAAATGTCTATAACAAAAACGAAAATATCATTGGTCTCTCGCGTTGTGCATACGCTGCAGCTCGGGCTCCAGTTTGTCTTTTGTTTTTCAGTGTCCCCTGATCCCTCTTATTTTCCCTTCGACTCCCTTCGCATTTACAATAATATCCACTACATCCCGAGGGATATACAGAGACCACCGGATCTCCCTGGAAGATTTGCCCGCCTGTCGACAATGACAACGACGGAGCAAAGGCTGAGCTAAGCTTAGGCTAAGCTAAGAAGGCGACCACACAGACCAGCGCTCCCAAGCATGTTCAACCAACGCCAGATCCATCGTCCACAATGAGTGAATTTGAGCTGCAGATCGCCACCGACAACGTCCGGAATTGGAGGATTTTCTTTTGCCATCACGGAGTCTTGGCTTTCCCGACGTCGCATTACATCACCGGCTCGAACGAGACGAAGACTCTGGTAAAAACAGGGGTTGGAGACTACGTGCTACAATAATAGTCGAACCATTGACACACACTGCTCACTATGTACCAGGAGAGTTAACTGTGGTCTTTGTGTTTGCTGTATAATTTCCACCGCTAACAGTTTCGCCGGATGCTGACGTTAGCATAGCGCTAAATCTCCTGCCCGCTGCTATCATCAAACAGCAGCTTTCACACCCCAACGGAGCTTTATCGTCGACGGCGACTTTAACCGGGCATGTTTATGAACTGTACTCCCAAATCCATTCAGTTGTGGACTGAGCAATTCGGAAAAACACTGGACCATGTGTAATGTAAGATCAAACATTCGGTTGTATCTGGCAATTCTGTTTGACCCACGAGCTAGTCCCACTCCACCATTCTACTGGCTACTGCACCCTAGTTTTAGGTGACTCCATCACCCGTGACATAAAGCTTAGCATTTTATATACCACATATATATATATATATATATATATATATATATAGCCCTAGTGGGAGATGGCTAGAGTCATTTCTGACTCTTTTTTGGGAGATTGATTCAGAGGAGGGGATTCCCAGCCCCCTCGCTCAACCCAACTGAGGTGTTGGGAGTCATTAGGTGAGCAAACCCCCCAATTCCAAATCCCAATGCTGAACGCCAAGCAGGGAGGGACCGGGTACCAATGTTGTAAGTCTGAGGCATGACTCGGCCGAGGCTTGAACCTGCAACCTCCCAGTCTCGGAGCGGGCGCCCTACCAATTAGGGTTTTACTTATCAATAACCATATTAATGATCAGAATATTAACCTTATTGGCCTTTGTGAGACCTGGTTGAAACCCAAAAAGTTTGTAGGGCTAAATGAGACTTTTCCCCGTAACTTTGTGAGTTTCCACTTGGCACGACCGCGCAAAAAGGTAGCAGTGTTGCCCTTATATCGGAAAATATGTTGACATTTAGGAGAATAAAAATGTTATGGAAATAAAAGTGACCAACCTGCTCTGTTCAACACAACTCGTAGCTCCTTGCTAATGCTAACTTGGTTTAGCCGACGATCTTCTCCCTCGTTGTCAATTTGAACTTCCCGAAGCTCCTCTTTCAAATTTCCTTTCCATCTCTCGCACATTTTAACTACCTTTGAACTTTTACGGAGTTAAATGCAGTTTTTGAACCGTTAGGGGTTAGATGCCGTTAGATGGAGTTAGATTATGCACTTGACTGGAACAAAACATCACGAAGGCTTAGACAATGGCGGAAGTGACGTACAGTTCTTCTCTTCTTCTTTAGGCATCTATCTCTGGTGCTCTATCGCCCCCTAGCATCATACCATCTCACAGTTCCACTCTGCTGAGTTGTTGAAGAACGAAAGGAGTTAATAAGCCGGCTCCCTTCGAAATGCCCCCTTTCTTTCTTTCTTTCTTTCTTTCTTTCTTTCTTTCTTTCTTTCTTTCTCTCTCTCTCTCTCTCTCTCTCTCTCTCTCTCTCACTTGTTAGGTCAATACGAGTGTCGTCTTCTCTGTGTGTTTTCCTTCGTATAATCCATGTAAAAGTTTAAACCAAGCATAAATTCAGGAAAGAGGTCGAAATCTAGTGGAAGCTACAGCTCTTCTTGGTGATAGAAAGGAGTGGAGAGGTGTGGTGAAAGGATAGTGGGATTGTGGACGCGTTCTTAAGGATGGGCTGGGCACCCGTATGATGCCGCAGGGGTAAACCAGCGAAAGCTGTCGGGCCCTGCTGTGGAACAGAAGAGTGAAAAGCATGACCAACTTTAGGTGCCGAGGTCCCTATCTTGTTTGGGTGTTTGGGCAATTGGGTTGGCCATGGCCCAAAAAAATTTGTGGTTTTTTTTTTTTTTTGGCTTTTTTTTTCCCCTTTTATTTTCTTTGTTATTGTATGTGTTTGTCTTGCTGTCGGTCAACCCTCTTTCAGGGACATTACCAAGGTAGATAGATAAATAAATTCACTTCAATTGAAACAATACAGTCGTTGATAACATAGTACCATAAAGATTTTCAAAATCATTGAATTCAGGGCATCATTTTTCATATTTATTTCGAATATATTTGAAAACAAACAAAATATGTTTCAGATGCTTTATTCCATGTATTTATTTAATCCGGAAACTCCGCTGGAGGCCGTTTTAGTGAGCCGAGCCGAAAAAGCCGCTTTTCTAAAAGAGAAGAAATTCCCATCACTATTGAGGTGGCAAAGCCAAGTGAGAAGGGAAAAGTTTTCTGAAATGCGTCCACTAGACGGCGCTCTCAACGATTGCTTGAAATTTCCTTATCAGTTATTAGAAAATGTCTTGTTCCAAACAATATTTACACCAAAATACACTGTGGACCAAAATACCTTACTAGAACGTTAGAAAAGTTTATTGGTCTCTCAGGAACCGTCCTCTTAAGGTTCAGATCCTACCTTTCAGATAGGACGTACTGTGTTAAATACGGTGGAATGAGCCCTTTAGTGTTACCTGTGGTGTTCCGCAGGGCACAGGACTCGGCCACCTTCTTTTCAGCGTTGACATGCTTCCACTAGGTGATATTATTCGCAAGTATAATACCAGTTTCCATTGCTACGCAGATGACACTCAACTATATCTTCCGATGGAGGAATCTGCCACACTAAATTGTGGAAATTTGGAGGCCTGTCTCACTCTGAAAAGACTGAAATGTTAGTTATTGGTCCATCTAAATGCCGTGACTTGTTCTCAAAAACGGCTCTGAACATTGACAAATATACCCAGAGTGACTGTCAAAATTTCAGGTGTCATATTGTAGGAGAAAATGCAGGTTCGATATTTTTTAAGTCTTCTTACGTGATTTAATCAAGTACACCGAGGCTTGCCATGAGGGGGAGCTCATTATTTCGTCATCCCAAAGAACTCACAGAACTCCAGACATAACAATGCTTTTATAGCTTCAATTTGAGTACAACCCAAGAGGCGGAGGAGATCTGACGTCTCAACAAGGAAGATGTTGTCGTACCCTTATTAGGACATGTTGTTCGCCTCAGTTTGCTCAGAGGGACCTTGCACAGAGGGACCTTGCAGGTCTCATGCCCTTTTAGGGAAACTCAACTGTCTTGCCAAGGATCTTCTCGAAATGATGTCAACATTCCCTCACTACTGTAAGCAAGTCTTTCTACATTTCTAAATGTATGCAACTCTATTCTACAAATGCAAGTCTGTTTTCCACAACAATATTTGACTTTGATCTGTCCTTTCAAACACACGTGAAGAAAATGACTAGAACCGCTTTCTTCCATCTTCGTAACATTGCTAAAATTCGCCCTAAGCTGTCTCCGTCGGATGCGGAGATTATAATTCACGCGTTTGTTACTTCCCGTCTCAATAACTAACGCACTACTCTCTGGTCTCCCAAAGTCAAGAAACAAGAGCCTTCAGCTGGTACAAAATGCTGCAGCGAGGCTTTTAACTGAGACAAGAAAGTTTGATCATATTACCCCGAGTTCAGCTAACCTGCATTGGCTCTGTGTTAGGATAATCACAACGAGTCTCAAATGGCTGCACAGACCACAGATTATTGCAAACCACAGACTAT
The DNA here is from genome assembly GCF_059441175.1 of Urocampus carinirostris. Lineage (NCBI taxonomy): Eukaryota > Metazoa > Chordata > Actinopteri > Syngnathiformes > Syngnathidae > Urocampus > Urocampus carinirostris. The sequence continues at coordinate 75,883,963 of NC_142349.1, read as the reverse complement.
TATGACACCATCACCTGATCTAAAACCTGAAGGCAAATATTTCACAGATATTGTCAACATAAAATATAAGTTATTCATATTCTATAGAATATGTGCAGATACAAACATATATTGTCCTAAATGCCTCAACACCGAATTTGTCAAATATTCGTCCACTAGGCTCACGCAAAGACTTTTATGTCTTCATTTGTGTAAAAATGAAAATAAAGATTTTCCTATTAAAAAAAAATATAAGTGTGTTTTAAGGCGAGAATTAAATATTTCCACTGACGTTGCAGATCGCACCTCAGGGGGAAGAGCGTTCCACAGCACCGGGGCCCGAATGGAGAAGGCTCTCGAACCTCCGGCTCTCTTCTTGGCTCTTGGGATCACTAGTCTATCTAACTATCTATCTAACCTGGTCATGTCCCTCAAGAGGGGTGACTGACAGCAAGACAAACACATACAATAACAAAGAAAATTAAAGGGAAATAAGGAGCCCCCCCCCCAAAAAAAAACCCACACAAAATGTTTTGGACCATGGCCAACCCAACTGCCCAAACACCCAAACAAGTTAGGCACCTCTGCACCCAATTAGGTCATGCTTTCGTCCCTCCAGATGAAACGGGATACCAGAAAGCGGCCATGTCATTCGGGTCTGTTCAACAACAGGGCCCGACAGCTTTCACTGGTTTACCCCTGCCGCATCATACGCGATTGACCATCACTTCACTTGAAATGTATATTAGATACGATAAAATAATATTTCAATGTACAGCGCCTGAATGTGGGACCAAATCGTGGAGTGGAACCAAATTACTTCCCCATTTTGTGTTATATTTACTACAAAAACAAGTGAAAAGTAAGCGTTTCGAAAATACTGTCCCTCGGTTCTCTCAGTTTAACCAACAAACACAAAAAGTTCCCTGATGACTTCTGAATGATCCAATGTCCAAAGCGGGAATGGGATACCAAAAGATTTTGCAACATTTACACATCTCCCGGAGCACTCTGCGAGCAAGAATATCAAAACAGGGAGAGCATAAAACCACCTAAGATCTGGCCGTCCGTCTAAACCAGAGTTCGAGAACTTGTGGCTTGCGGGCCACGGATTTCGTTTTTCATGAGAACCTATGACTAGGAGATAAAATGGACCTTTAGCGATTACTTAAAATATTGTCACCTATGAATGCGTTTGTCACTCGTGAGAAACCGAGACAGTCCCGGCTGCTTAATGGGTTCAGTCCAGTATATATAGGACGCAATTTCATCGACAGTTTACGGACCCGGTTTTGGCTGTAAATCGCTAATTAAGCCTTTGTACGGAAAGCTCATTAAACAATCTATGACGAAAAGCCACATCACATGTTGTGAGAGGTGAATGCAGAGTATTTGGCAGAGGTGAAGAGATGATGGATAACAGTGGAACAGTGTGGCAGGTAAGTCAATTGTTGATTGCAGATGACACAGCGCTTGTGACTGATTCTGAGGAGACGTTGAGAAGGTTGGTAACGGAGTTTGGAAGAGTATGTTATGTGTGAATGTTGGGAAGAGTAAGGTGATGAAGTGTTTACGCCATGTCGTGGTCATGGCATTGGAAATAAGGTTGACTGGACAGGTGTTGGAAGAAGTTGAAAGCTTTAGGTATTTGGGTTGTGATGTGGCTGCAGTTGGTGGAATGGAGTGTGAGGTATTGCAGTCAATCAAGGTTTTGGGGTCTCTGAGGAGAATGATGAGCAACAAGATTACAGGTATGGATATTAAGAGGCGACTGTATGAGAGTGTGATTGTGCCGACTGTGTTGTATGCTGCAGAGACTTGGAGCCTGAACGCAGATTTGAGAAACAAGAACAAGACGGTCACAAAATAAACTATTTATTGGAAGTAGAAATAAAGACATATTTTTGATTTGCTAAAGCAACACAATGACACAAGGCTCTTTGAGTACTTATATATATTACACATTGCAGAGAAGAAAAAAAAATCAAAATTCAATGACATAAAGTTTAACATGGTCAACAAACATATTACATTGCAGGAATGAGGTTGCGGTCAAGACACAAAAGCGGATGAGTTCACTGAAAATTAAATGCAATTCCGTACATTTACATTTGTTTAATAATCAGAATGTCATAAGTTCATTTGTTTATTGAATTGATTTACTTTGTCTTTTTTTCCATTTACAGTATTGGAGTAAGGTGGGCACAAATTAAACTTAAGGTATTCCCATCAGCACTTGTTTTGAAGTATTAGTTGAAAACAAACCTCGGCTCAAGTTCAAAGAACATCCAGTCAAGAATTCACTATCCAAATATAAATGTGATTTAAGATAAATATATTCACATAAAGACACGCTTTAATTACAGGAATATATATTATATTGTCGATTCATACAGTCGCATATGAAAAAGAACATCCTGGTATTACAAGAAACCAAGAGAAATGCTTAAGCAGGGATTACAAGTAAGATCTTGGGCCCAGAGCCAGGCCCGAACCCTTAAAACCCTTAAAATGTCAATCATTAGGTCGGGCCATTTTGTGTTTACTTTCGCGGAAAATTAAAGTTTTGGGTTTATCCCGGGCACGATTTGTCAAATCCAGTTAATCCGTCGGGTTCGGGTTTATATTGCAGCTGGTCAGGTCAGGCTGAATTTTTTAGGCCTGAACTTAACTCTAGCAGGGATAGATTTGTTAACTTGCTTGAGTTTTAGCCTCGACATCATGAACTGATATTCAGCGGCCGTAAAAGATCAAGGGCGACACTTTTCCATTTTTCGATCCGTGATTCAGAGATGGTACGTACAACCCGTTAAGCCAGCTTATATCAAGCTGACCCCCGGAAAAGACGCCATCTTGATTCAGTCAATCCAAAATGTAAAACGTGTGTATGCAGGAGCCACAAAACTGAGCAGGCAAAAAGTTTTTCACCAGTGGCTCATGAAGTAGAATAGAATAGAATATACCTTTATTGTCATTGTTACAAAATGGGTTAACATATTGTGACAACGAAATTGGGCATGACACTCTAGTTTTACACATTCACAGTGAAGAATGAGCAAGAAGATAAAGGAACAGAGAAGAAAATGTTATAAAACAAGTAGAGGTAGTCTTGGGATCAAGAGATCGCAGTTCGAATCCCTGCTCCTCCGTGTTGCAAGTCAAAGTATCCTTAGGTAAGACACTGAACCCTAATACCCCCAATAAGCAGGTTAGCGTCTTACATGGCTGCAATACAAGGCCGCTATTGGCAAATGTGGAGCACATTGTAAAGCGCTTTGGGAAGTCATTGACTTGAAAAGCGCTAAAGAAATGCAGATCATTTAATTTCAATTCATTTCACCAGTGTGGATCCTTGCATGTTTCTTTAAGTAATCTTTCAGGCTGAATTTTTTACCACAAACTGAACAAATAAAAAGTTTTTCACCAGTGTGGGTTCTGGCATGTCTATTCATATGTCCTTTCTGTCTGAATTTTAGGCCGCAAACTGTGCAGGCAAAAGGTTTTTCACCAGTGTGGGTTCTGACGTGGCTTTTCAAATTTGCTGTTTGGGTGAATCTTTGACCACACACTGAGCAGGCAAAAGGTTTTTCACCAGTGTGGGATATTGCATGCATCTTTACGCTTATTTTCTGGTTGAATTTTTGACCACACACCAAGCAGGCAAACGGTTTTTCACCAGTGTGGATTCTGGCGTGGATTTTCACATTTGCTTTTTGGGTGAATTTTTGACCACACACTGAGCAGGCAAAAGGTTTTTCACCAGTGTGGGTTCTTAAGTGAATTTTTAAGTGCCCTTTCTGGCTGCATTTTTGACCACAAACGGAGCAGGCAAAATAATTGTCACCAGTGTGGATTCTGGCGTGGCTTTTCAAACTTTTTTTTTGGTTGAATTTTTGACCACACACTGAGCAGGCAAAAGGTTTTTCACCAGTGTGGATTCTGGCGTGGCTTTCCAAATGTCCTTTTTGGATGAATCTTTGATCACAAACTGAGCAGGCAAAAGGTTTTTCACCAGTGTGGACAGCGATGTGATATCTGAGATGATCCTTGCGCCTAAATGTTTTCTCACAATGCGGACATTTGAGATATTTGCTATCGCCTTCCGACTGTTCGTTGCCATAGTCGTGTGCAGAGTTGGACGTGTTGTCGTCAACTGTTGTCTTGGAGCTTCTGCTTGGAGACACCTTTTCCTTGTTCTCTTCATGGTGTTCCTCTGAGGTGAAACTGGCCCCAGTCACCGGAAACTCCTTCAAATCTTCCTCCTTTTTAATGTGAATAGGCTCCAACTCGTCCTCCTCCATTTTGACATCAACCGTGTCTAAATACTCATCTTCCTCCTTTTTAACGCGAGGTAATGGTTTCTCCGGTTGCCCAGGAAGATACTCTTGACTGACATCTGCGGGACATGAACCACACAGTTTTTCTAAATCGCAAATATTCACACACACACAAATATATTTTTATTGCAAAGGTATCGCTACAAAAATCCTTTCAGCATTTCTATCCCTCCAAAATAATACTGCTCTGTCCTGCAATGATTATATGTAAAAAATGTATGGTTGTATTTTGCAGGGTCATACTGGAAATGCAGAAAATTAGGTTTTCGGGAAGTATGCGACAGAAGACTGCTATCATGCCTTCAGACTGCCAAATAACAGGAATGTTAAAGCACTTCATCCAGAATGGAAGGATTTTTTTGAAAGCACAACAGAAAAATTCAAGCATGTTCCCAGATTTCAAGCACCCGCCAAACCCTTTGTTATACATTTTCCCCTCGGGCATGTTTGATTTTTTTTTTAATTTAGCATCGTAAAAAGGGAAAACAATCCAGGGATGGCACCATCTAGTTGTTCATGTGGTTCTACACTTCCACACGTTGTTAGCTTAGCATAGTTTGGCCCATTTGTTATTCACCTCCATAGCGACTCGAAGGCCGACTGAGAAAATCCAGTGTTATGAACATTTAGGTTTCAAATGTATTACCAAAATATTAAATCCATACTTTTCAAAAGTCTACCAAGTATTTGAAGAAGAAATGACGCCGCCATTTTACGTTTATTCCGCACAAAAGTGCATACATTGAGAAGGAATGGCGACTCACTCGACTTTTTATTTCAGCCTTTGATTTAATTCGACCACAACGTTAATTCCTATTTCCTCAACACGCGCGTCTATTTGATCAGACACATATCGTGCAATGGACTCGAGGAGCCCAAAATAAGAAAATAAATCGTTCTAGAAATGAAAGTGACCAACCTGCTCTGTTCAACACAACTCGTAGCTGCTTGCTAAAGCTAACTCGGTTTAGCCGTCGATCTTCTCATTCGTTTTCTTCCTGAAGCTCCTCTTTCAAATATCCTTTCCATCTCTCGCACATTTTAGCCACCTTTAAAACTCTTGTACAGAATTAAATGCAGTTAGATGGAGTTGAATTCTGCACACGATAGCAGCAGAACGCCACAAGGCCACAAACAATGGCAGCAGTGATGTGTTTTTCAATCTTCTTCTCCGATGTCTTCCATCTCTTTGGCGCATTAGCGCCCTCTAGCATCACATCCTCGTCACTGTTCCATTGAAGCGTATTTGGCGAACGAAACGGGTATATGAGCCGACTCCCTTTCAAATGCTTTCTCTGTATATATATGTGTAACCGGGGTGTACTTGTATCACCAAAGATCCACATTCACGCTGAACTGGATGATGAGGTTTTTTAATTACAGTGACTGCAAATGAATGAGTCACAACATTAGCTATTCTGCTGGCTTTGATCTCTTTGATCTCAGTAGCAGCTCTCTCTGGAAGCTGGCCAAAGAAGCATGTCAGAGAGCTTTCTTTTCAATTTACATAGAATACATTTTAGAATATAACAATACATTTTTACATCCATTTTAACAAAATACTTTTAACAAGAGATCGTATAGTGGATTTTTAACATTTACGATGAATTCAACATATTTTCTTTGGTCTGAATTTTAACCAACATCGTCCTTTTTAATGTATATGAGAAAATAGAAATAAAAACCATAATGAGTATAAAAACAGGTACAATTTACCTGCAAATGAATGAGTCACAACATTAGCTTTTCTGCTGGCTTTGATCTCTTTGATCTCTACAAAAGGAATTACATTTTAGTAAACAGAAACAAAACGAAAATAAACATAAACAGCTTGACAATATCAATCACATTACTGTGCATGTTGAGAGATTTGTCAGCTGGGGTTATAATGTTTAAAATTAACTTCTTTTGTGGAGCACCTAAAGATGTGTCTTACCATTGCAGTTCTCTCTGAAGACTGCCAACAAACCCCGCCTCCCGGTCAAATGTCAGTAGCCAAAACCAAACCCTAGCCCATACCAGCAGTTGGCACTGTTGGACTCATCATTGCAGGACTCTTACCAAAAACTATACACATATTTCAGCAGGAATTTCAATGAAACAAAAGTTATTATTACACCCGTTACATATATATATCTCATCTCATCTCATTAACTGCACCGCTTATCATCAGTAGGGTCGCGGGGGTGCTGGAGCCCATCCCAGCAATCATCGGGCAGTGGGCAGGGACACCCTGAACTGGTTGCCAGCCAATCGCAGGGCACACGGGGACAGACAACTCACTCGATCAGTCAAACCTAGGGACAATTTAGACCAGCCAATTCACCTGAAATGCATGTCTTTGGAATGTGGGAGGAAACCCACGCAAGCACAGGGAGAACATACAAACTCTGCACGGTAAGGCAGGGAGCTGGATTTGAACCCACGCGGGAGGTTCCCACGACCTCAGACCTGTGCTGCACACGCGCTAACCACTGCGCCGTCGTGCTGCCTGCACCTTATATATATGGATAAATATTAAATCGCATAGTCTGCAACTAAAGCAAGCAGCTGCCGACTAGATTTCCCCCCTTAGGTGAAGGAGTCCGCGTATGCTGGGATTGATATTTTTTATAGATGGTAGGGCGCCCGCTCCGAGACTGGGAGGTTGTGGTTCAAGCCTCGGCCGAGTCATACCTAAGACTTCCAACATTGGTACTCATTGCCTCCCTGCTTGGCGCTCGGCATTAAGGGTTAGAATTGGGGGGTTTGCTCACCTCATGACTCCCATCACAGCAGTTGGGTCTAAAATGGCGGCGCCGATCGAAGGCGTCGAGTCATATCGATAGCTTCGCTTGACAAAATGATTTCCGGTAGATATCATGTTGATACTGACTGAATAATAATAAATAAATAAAATAAAAAAATCTAATGTCCCCTGTGGTGTTCCTCAAGGCTCTGTACTTGGCCCCCGTCTTTTTAGTATTCATATGATCCCGCTTTATGATGCTATTAGTTTCCATTGCTATGCAGATGACACTCAACTGTATGTGCCATTGGAAATAAATGGACATTTGAGTGGTAGAAATCTGGACGCTTGCCTTACTGAGATTCAAAGATGGACGTCACTTCATTTTTTATGCCTTAACCCAGAAAAAAATGAAATGTTGATTATTGGTCCAGCTCACTGTCATCATTTGTTTTCAAACACTACCCTGAACCTAGACAAATGTAATATCACCCATAGTGACTCGGTCAAAAATCTAGGTGTTATATTTGATCCTAATCTGTCGTTTCAGTCACACGTGAAAAATATTACTAGAATAGCTTTCTACCACTTCCGTAATATTAGGAAGATTCGTTCGATGCTGTCCCAATCAGATGCAGAGATTTTAATTCATGCGTTTATGACTTCTCGGCTTGATTACTGTAATGTATTGCTTTCTGGTCTCCCGATGTCTAGCATTAAAAGTTTGCAGCTGGTTCAGAATGCGGCAGCTAGACTTTTGACTAAGACCAAAAAGTTTGAGCATATTACTCCTGTATTGGCCAACTTGCACTGGCTCCCAGTCCTTTTAAGATGTGACTTTGAGGTTCTTTTATTAACATATAAATATTTGCATGGGCTTGCACCCTCTTATCTCTCCGATTTGACTCCCCCCTATGTTCCTGCACGGAGTCTGCGCTCGGAAAATGCCGGTCTACTTGTGATTCCGAGAGCCAAGAAGTCTGCGGGCTCGAGAGCGTTCTCCATCCGGGCCCCGGTGTTATGGAACGCCCTGCCTCCGGAGATAAGATCTGCAACCTCAACTGAAGTTTTTAAATCGAGGCTTAAGACACACTTCTATTCCAAAGCGTATGATTGATGCCCACCTCATATTCTGTTTTGTCCTGTCTTCTTCCGAATGCCTGCCTGGCTGATACGAAGAAGGACGATTTGAGATGAGTCAGCGGACCGGCGTCTGACCTGAAGCATGTCAACCCCTGCATTTACCAGCTGGCAGAGACGTGGCTGTCATGGACTTTCTGGACTGGTTTTCAGGCCGGGGGCGTCGTTGATGTCATGCACTTTCCGGACATTTTTCAACATCTTACCTAATGTTTACTATTATGTGTACAGTAATGCTAGTTGTAATTCACCCTGATCAACCTGGAAGGGGGATTACCACATGTGAGGTCCTTTCTCAAGGTTTCTCTTTTCTCCTCACACTGAGGTTTTTGAGTCGTTCCTTGCCCGCATGCTGGTTTAAGATCAGGTCATTTTGTAATTGTAATCCTGTGCAGTCCTTTGAGACATTTTTGTGATTAAAGGCGTCATCAATAAAAGTGACTTGACTTAGGTGAGCTATGCGGCTTTCTATTTTCCCGGTATCTTGTTTTAGAACAATCTTGATTTTTCTGTGATGAGTCTATTTTTAAACTCAATTCAATTCAAAGTGTTTATTGTCATATGCACAGTAAAGAACCCCGTTTTCCTGCACTATCAAATTCTTACTTTGCTGAACACACAGTTTCCAGCGAAAAATAAAATAGAAACTAAGAAACAGATGTAGATACTGCAAAGTATCTACATCGATCGAACTAAAACGGACACTAAAAATGATAGACGATCTCAGTCACCCTGCTCGCAGGTACTTTGATGACCTGCCGCCAAGTCGGGGTCTTCGCGCCATTGTGAGCAAGACTACACGTCTTAAAGAGAGTTTTTACCCTTCCGCTATTCGTATGTTCAACAGGAATTGATTTAGGTTATTATGTATAGTATTATGCCAACGGCGTTCCTCCGATCTATTCTACTCTAGTCATGTTATTTACATATTCTTTCTTTTTAAACTATTCTATATAATGACCTTGTATTATACACTACAATATCTTTTTTACTCTATTCTTTTAAATCTATTATTTTATCATTATTGAGAGTTCGCGTGTCAAATGATTTCTTGTACATATGTTTACGGTTTATACTGGCTGAATAAATAAATATAATAAGATCAACAAGAAAAGCTTCATGCGCAAGCGATCTAATATTTAAAAGACCAAAATTGAGCCGCACGTCTAAACTTTCCAAATAGTTAAAAAAGAACGCTCAATTGAACTGGTTTGATTTTCTTGCTTTCTAAAGATTGTTACAGCATTGTATTTGCCCTTTCTTTTTCACGACATATTATTTTGAAACCCGGTGTTACATTAATAAATGACTTCACTAGGGAGCTATCACGCAACAGTTTCTTTCTCAAAATCCAGTTTGACATAGTTAGAATTGCGGTTTATTTTGATATTTTACATCATTGTAACCCACCAACTGATGCACTTCTTGAAAATTAGGTTTGGATTTAGGTGTTAAGCTGGCTAACTAAAGAGCTAAGCTAGGCATCCGGTTATCAGGCGTGTATCCAAGTGTATACATCTTGTGGGTTCATTCAATCTCATTCAGATTTCAAATAAATCTTGGAAAGGGTCATCTCAATTTTGTCAACTCAACAAATAACATACATGCATCCACAAATAATATATATATATATATAAATGTTTTTATTGTCATTGATAAAAACATAGGGAACATTTACAAAGAGATTAGACGTGACACTCCAAGACAGACACATAATAAAAACTTAAAAAAAAGAGAAAAATAAGAGGGTCTGGATAACTACCGTAAATTCCAGACTATAAGCCGCTACTTTTTCCCAAACTATCAACCCTGCGGCTTATTCAGTGATGCGGCCAACTTATGTCATTTTTCTGACGCACACGAGTACAAAAGGTAAGATTAAGACCGGTGGAAAATATGTGCCGAGGAAGACTGCAACTTCTTAGCTTGTGCACAAATTAAATTAGCGTAGACATACCTTCATCGTGCAAATTGCAAAAAGAAAGGCACATGACGCAGCTTTCAAGCCAAAAGCAATCGAGCAGTCCGATAAGGAAGGAAACAAAGATACCGCGCGTAAACTTTACTTTGCGAGCGCATAGCTAGAGAGTTTAGGAATAAGGGAGCGTGGGACGACGTCCATGTGACAAAGTTTCTTTCCATTACTTAGGAAGACGACTTTGATGGTTTCAGTTCTAAGTAGGAAGATGAGGATGGATACCATGACTTTTACAAGTACGGTATGTTTTTTTTTTAACAGACCCGTTTACTGTGCTGCGAGCGTGTTTAGAGTAGCGTTTTGCTACCCTTCACAGGCACGGTTTGGGATGAAAGTTAAAATATTATGATTAAAGCTTTGAAAACTCTCAGTGTACCGTCTTTCTTTGTAAATATGTGTAACCATGTATAATATGTATTTGCAACTGTATATTTATCTAATGTATTTATTTGAGACACTTATTCTGATTTGCACAAGCGTATAAGAAAGAAGGGGCGGAGCAAACACGGGCTGACGGGAAGTGGAGTAAAGGTGAGACGTGTTTGTGGACGCAGCGGACAATAGCGGATATATATTTTTCCCACCCTTACCTTTGAAAATATACACTTTTTTCCTTGGATTACTTTCAACGGGTACCCGGACTCTGCAGGTCTGCATTAAACCTTAACAACCGGTATAATTTTCCATTCATGATGCCGACTGATATTTTTGGACTGTGTACTTCAATGATGGAATTTTAGTTTCAATCGGGGGAATCTTAAGTTTGTATTACAGTTTTTCAATGTGGGCGCATGCGGCTTATATACAGGTGCGGCTTGCGTAAGTACAAAAGCAGTAATCCTCTTGAAATGTGGTGGGTGCGGCTTATATTTAGGTGCGCTTCATAGTACGGAATTTACAATAGGTATGAATAAAAGATATTCAGAAAGTACTTCAAAGGAGAAATCAATAGTTGAAAACAATAAATGGATATTTAGTAGTTACTGTTACAGAATATTTAAAAGTACAATTTTAAAAAAAAAATCATCAATTAAATTGGACTCTAAGGAAAGTCAACAGAGCCCGAAGAAGTGGTGATTAACAGAATTCATTACATGGATTGTTGTCACGTCTTGGATTTGACTGAGAAACGGATGACCAGGAGCTACAGCTCATAGGAAACATTCATGACTCTTGTATTTTAATCAACGTGGAGAAATTGCTGAGACAGTTGCTCTCTAAATCGCTTTGTTACTCTGAAAGGAGAAGCCCTTCAATATTGGTACACCTGTGTAAAACAATAGAGAGCATTTCTTTTTCAACTGCATATCTGTTTTTATTTGGAAATCCATAGTTATTATTTAGTTACAGTTGTAAACTCGTGATTTGCTTGTCACTAGAACAAATACTAGCATAGAAAATGCGCTTTTCTTAAAAAAAAAAATCGAAAATCATACCCAAATTTCAATTGATAAATCGAACATAGTTTTTTTTTCCAAAATACACAAAAATATATATATTACAAATATTTGTGTAATGTGTAATGTGTATATATATATATATATATATATATATATATATATATATAACTACATACAAATAAAATGTGTGTGTATGTAGAGATATATTTTTGAAATGATATGACATTAAGAGTACAAAAATCTGTACATTCAGGGGTAGAGTTTGAAATGTAAATGCAAGAAATGATATATCAAGCAGAGTGACCGATGCCATTTTCTCCGGCACACGTGTGATCCTGAGCTTTGGCTTGACTTGAGAATCTTAAAACGCAAGCTGAGCAGGAAAAAGGGTTCTCACCAGTGTGGGTTCTTGTGTGTGTTTTTAAGTATGCCTTTCGGCTGAATGATTCACCACAAACTAAGCAGGAGTAAGGTTTCTCATCAGTGGGTTGATGAGTGTCTTTTTAAGCTTTCTTTATGGCTGAATTTTTGACCGCAAGCTGAGCAAGAAAAAGGCTTCTCACCAGTGTGGGTTCTTGTGTGTCTTTTTAAGTATGCCTTCTGGCTGAATGATTCAGCACAAAACGAGCAGGAGAAAGGCTTCTCACCAGTGTGGGTTATCGTGTGCCTTTTTAAGCTTACCTTATGGCTGAAGTTTAGGCCACAAACTAAGCAGGAAAAAGGCTTCTCGCCAGTGTGGATTCTGGTATGGTCTTTTAAGACACGCTTTTGGCTGAATCTTTGCCCGCAAACTGAGCAGGAAAAAGGTTTCTCACCAGTGTGGGTTCTTGTGTGTGTTTTTAAGTGTGTCCTTTGGCTGAATGATTCACCACAAATTGAGCAGGAAAAAGGCTTCTCACCGGTGTGGGTTCTTGTGTGTCTTTTTAAGCCTGTTCTGTCGCTGTATTTTTTACTGCAAACTAAGCAGGAGAAAGGCTTCTCCCCAGTGTGGGTTCTTGTGTGTGTTTTTAAGTATGCCTTTCGGCTGAATGATTCACCACAAACTAAGCAGGTGTAAGGTTTCTCATCAGTGTGGGTTGATGAGTGTCTTTTCAAGCTTTCTTTATGGCTGAATTTTTGACCGCAAGCTGAGCAAGAAAAAGGCTTCTCACCAGTGTGGGTTCTTGTGTGTGTTTTTAAGTATGCCTTTCGGCTGAATGATTCACCACAAAATGAGCAGGAAAAAGGCTTCTCACCAGTGTGGGTTCTTGTGTGTTTTTTTAGGTCTTCTTTTTGACTGAATGATTTAACACAAAAGGAGCAGGAGAAGGGCTTCTCACCAGTGTGGGTTCTTGTGTGTCTTTTTAAGTGTGCCTTCTGGCTGAATGATTCAGCACAAAACGAGCAGGAGAAAGGCTTCTCACCAGTGTGGGTTATCGTGTGCTTTTTTAAGCTTACCTTATGGCTGAAGTTTAGGCCACAAACTAAGCAGGAAAAAGGCTTCTCGCCAGTGTGGATTCTGGTGTGGTCTTTTAAGACACGCTTTAGGCTGAAACTTTGCCCGCAAACTGAGCAGGAAAAAGGTTTCTCACCAGTGTGGGTTCTTGTGTGTGTTTTTAAGTGTGCCCTTTGGCTGAATGATTCACCACAAATTGAGCAGGAAAAAGGCTTCTCACCGGTGTGGGTTCTTGTGTGTCTTTTTAAGCCTGTTCTGTCGCTGAATTTTTTACTGCAAACTAAGCAGGAGAAAGGCTTCTCCCCAGTGTGGGTTCTTGTGTGTATTTTTAAGCATGCCTTCAGGCTGAATATTTGACCGCAAACTGAGCAGGAAAAAAGCTTCTCACCAGTGTGGGTTCTTGTGTGTGTTTTTAAGTGTGCCTTTCGGCTGAATGATTCACCACAGATCGAGCAGGAGAAAAGTTTCTCATCAGTGTGGGTTATTGTGTGTGTTTTTAAGTGTCCCTTTTGGCTGAATGATTCACCACAAAATGAGCAGGAAAAAGGCTTCTCACCCGTGTGGGTTCTTGTGTGTTTTTTTAGGTCTTCTTTTTGACTGAATGATTTAACACAAAAGGAGCAGGAGAAGGGCTTCTCACCAGTGTGGGTTCTTGTGTGTCTTTTTAAGTATGCCTTCTGGCTGAATTTTTGACCGCAAACTGAGCAGGAGAAAGGCTTCTCCCCAGTGTGGATTGTTGAGTGTCTTTTTAAGTATGCCTTCTGGCTGAATGATTCAGCACAAAACGAGCAGGAGAAAGGCTTCTCACCAGTGTGGGTTCTTGTGTGTACTTTTAAGTATCCCTTTTGGCTGAATGATTCATGACAAAATGAGCAGGAGAAAGGCTTCTCCCCTGTGTGGGTTCTCATATGCACCTTCAAATGAGACTTGAATTTAAAAATTTTTCCACACTGAGAACATGTTTTATCACCTTCTGACTGTTTGTCGCCATGAGTGTCGGACGTGTCCTTATCATCAATTTTCACGTGATGACGGGAGCTGCTGCTTGGAGGAGGCTCCTGCCAGTTCTCTTCATGTTTTACCTGACTCCCAGGAGTTAAAGAGGTCTCAGTGACAAGCAACTCTGTGAAAAGTGCCTCCTCTTTAACACAATCAGGCTTCACATCCTCCTCTTCTTTTTTAATATCAGGAAACTCTGGTTCCTGCCGGACAGGAGGCAGGAATTCTTCACTGACATCTGTGGGACACAAGACACGCATAAGTTTCGTATCATCCCAAATATACGAGATAATACCGAAACACATAAATGGCAAAATGTATAAATATATAGACTGCATTCATGTAATACTTCTAATGGAGACAGAAACGACACAGAACCTCAATTAATTGTGTATAACAAAAACATAAATATCATTGGTCTCAACTGAATATTGGCATTGAGAAACACAAAGTGCTTAGCTTTGAAGGACTGATTCCAAATCTTCTTTCTGTGATAGACAATTTACAATGTTACATACCATAAATTTCAGACTATAAGACGCTACTTTTCCCCCCAGCCTTTCAACTTTGCAACTTATGTAATGATGCGGCCAATTTGTGCATTTTTTAGCGAACGCCAGGGGGCGCCCTTGCAATAAAGGGTAAGAGTGAGACATGTCAGATTCAGATTCAGATCTACTTTATTGTCATTCTAGTACACGTGTATACAGAACGAAATGTCGATACATCTGACCCGCACAGTTTCCTTGAATGTACAGATATAAATAAAAGTTGTATTATATTATGGCCACGTATAGTATTTTACCATAGTGCCGAAAGTGCAAGAGGAGTAGCTAACCAGATGTGCAAAATGGGCAGTCAGGTTAACAAGTCAGGTAAACAGTAACAATAACGCTGTAAGTACAATACTATTGCGGAACCTGGAGGTCCTGCACCGCACACTGCAGTACCTCTTCCCAGAGGCTAGCATAGTGAACACTCCATGATGGGGGTGAGAGGGGTCCCTAATGATGTTCTTGGCTCGGGATAGGCAGCCCTTCTGGCCAATGTCCTGAATGGAGGGAAGTGAAGTCCCGATTATTTTCTCTGCTGTCCTCGTCACCCTCCTCACACTACCCCAGTCGGTAGCGCTGCAGCTTCCACACCACACAGAGATACAGCTGGACGGGATACTCTCTATGGTGCCCCTGTAGAATGCGATGAGGGAGGGTCGGGGCAGGTGGGCTCTCCTCATCCTCCACAGGAAGTACAGGCGCTGCTGTGCCCTCTTAACCAGTGATGCAGTGTTCACGGACCAGGTGAGTTTGTTTGTGATGTGCACCCCTAGGAACTTGATACTGCTGACAACCTCCACAGCCTTGTTGTTGATGCAAAGTGGGGCATGGTTGGGCTGGTTTTTCCTAAAGTCGACAATGATCTCTTTAGTTTTGTCAACATTCAGGACCAGGCTGTTGTCCCTGCACCAGCCCACCAACTGCTCCACCTCCTCTCTGTAGGCCAGGTCGTTGTCGTCCCTGATGAGGCCCACCACTGTTGTGTCGTCAGCATACTTCACGATGTGGTTTGTGGCGGACCTAGGGACCTAGATTCCTGCTATATCAAAATTCTGGACTGAGATTTTTACATTTTGAAAAGCTGAAGTTTCAGGTAAGTATCTCAGACGATTGGCGTAAGGTAAGTGCCACGAGCGATTGCTGCTGATCGCCGGTGAAGGAGCGACCTCTCTAAGACACTAAGACGCTGCTCGGCTTCCGACTGCTCACAAGTAAGTATTGTTGTAAAGGTTGCTCCCGCTTCTGTCGGCAGTTAACCCTTCTAGAAGGACGTGTACGTGAGCTAGAGCAGTTTAAAAGGAAAATGTTGGGTGCTGCGGACACCAGTGCTAGCGTGGGTTGTAACGAAACTGCTAGTCCGGTTAGGGTTAGCCCTGAACGGCTTGCTAACCGCGGTGAGCCAATCCAGACACATAACAAGTTCAGCCCCCTAGCTCATCCCACTCCAACTCGGTCTACTGGCTCCCGCACCCTAGTTTTAGGTGACTCCATCACACGTAACATAAAGCTCAGCGACTCAGCTATAGTGATGTGTATTTCTGGGGTCAGAGCGCCCAACATTGAGGCTAATTTGAGGGAGCAAACCTAGACACCAGGGCAGGGCTAGCTACACCGAAATAGTAATTCACATGGGCTCTAATGATACTAAAATGAGGTCATCTGAGATTACAAAGAGAGTTCTTTAAAGCTCAATAATGTATTAAGTCATAAAAAACCCTTCTAGTTTTCTTTTCAATATTTGATACAAGAAGAAACAAAACTTTTAATTATATATTTAAGATATAAATGTGTATAAATAAATTATATATTTTTTAAAAATCTTTGTGCCGAGGCATACACCACCCCGTGTTGGCGAGTCCACCTCCACTCGGATTCCCGGCTGCGATTCGCTTTTGAGAACTGTTATGCACTCTACCACAAAGCTTATTATACTAAAATTTATGGGAGAGTGCATAACAGTTTTAATGCGAACGATTTGAGTAGAAAAAGCAAAATAAACACGTTACATGCCCAAAAGCGATTTATATACAGTGTGCAATTCTGTTCAAATACAAAGACGAAATGCTTTAAGTTGTATTACATTCCCAACAAATGCAAGATGAAGTGGTTTTGGTTCTTTGTTCGCCATTAATTCCCGAAAAGTGATGTAAAAGTGATATAAAAGCGAGATAAAGTGGTTATGATAGCTAGGAGATGCAAATCTCGGCAGGCTTACATTTCCCGGCATAACACCGGCGCGAGAATTCTTCAGGGCAAGGAGTTGATTCTGGCAGCGCCAATAGATTTTTGTTTGAAATGGGACTTTGTCTCCATCTTGCAGTGGAATGTTTTTACGATTTTAGATTTTTAGGGGGAAACCCGTAGTTTTTGTGATCCAACCGTAATACCGTAGTGGGCTCATAAAAACTGTATTCATTACGATAAAACCGTAGTACTGGGCAGGTATGTAACTATCGCTGTGCTAGATTCATGCCATCCACATAGTTTTTGTAGTTTAGAGCGTTCCATTGCCTCCACGACACACTCTGATCTGTACTCTTCCATAACATCATCTTCTGTGCTTCTTACCTCCGATTCTCCCTTGTTATGTGAGGAGGGAGAAGAAATAACATTTTTTCCTACCGCTATTCATCCTGTTACTCCACCTGTCAACAGTATTCCTGTGGTATGGGTTTCGGGCCACATCTGCCTCGGCACAAGATCCTGATCTGGGAGCATTATCTTGTGGAGGTTATCACCACTAAGGTTCAAAACTCAGTAAAGGGTTCAGCTCGGTCTACAGCGCTGAAGCTTGGCCTTCTGAATATAAGATAAGTGGCTTCCAAAGCTTTACTTGTCAATAACCATAGTAGTGATCACAATAACAGTTTCACCGGATGCTAACGTTAGCATAGCGCTAAAGCTTTGGAAGCCAGTTATCTTATATTCAGAAGGCCAAGCTTCAGCGCTGTAGACCGAGCTGAACCTTTTACCGAGTTTTGAACCTTAGTGGTAACCTCCAGAAGATAATGCTCCCAGACCAGGATCTTGTGCCGAGGCAGATGTGGCCGGCATTCCATACCACAGGAATATTGTTGACAGGTGGCGTAACAGGATGACTAGCGCTAGTTTGACCCTCACACCACCCACGGAGGAAAACAGTCAGTTAGTTCTTTGTTGCTTTGTGTCTTTGTTTCCTTATCCTCACTGTAAATGTGGACCTAGAGTCGTCCAATTTCGTTGTCACAGCATATCCCATGTTGTAACAATGACAATAAAGGCATATTCTATTCTAATATTAGCCTTATTGGCCTTTGTGAGACCTGCTTGAAACCAAATGAGTTTGTAGGGCTAAATGAGACTTCTCCCCGTAACTTAGTGAGTTTCCACCTGGCACAACCGCGCAAAAAAGGTAGCGGTGTTGCTCTCATATCGGAAAATATGTTGACATTTAGGAGGATAAAAATGTTATGGAAATAAAAGTGACCAACCTGCTCTGTTCAACACAACTCGTAGCTCCTTGCTAATGCTAACTTGGCTTAGCCGTCGATCTTCTCGCTCGTTCTCTTCTTCAAGCTCCTCTTTGAAACGTCCATTCCATCCCTCGCACATTTTAGCCACTTTTAAAACTCTTGTTCATAGTTAAATGCAGCTAAATGGAAGTCAATTGTGCCCGCGGCACACGACAGCAGCAGAACGCCACGTAGGCACAAACAATGGCGGCAGAGACGTGAAGTTCTTCTCTTCTTCTCGGATGTCATCTATCTCTTTGGTGCTCTATCGCCCCCTAGCATCATACCATCTCACAGTTCCCCTCTGCTGTGTTGTTGGCGAACGAAAGAGTTAATGAGCCGGCTCCCTTCGAAATGCTCTCTCGCTCTCTTCTTAGTCTGACTGCATGTGATCATCATCTGTGACTGTTATTAACTCAATATTGGAGTGATGCATTCCACTAACTCTAATTTGTCCTTCAACTTATTAACCGATTGCTCTGTGAGTTTCCCATTAAAGTCATACTGTTTTGTCCACGGTTCGAACCACGAGTTGATAAATGTTCTCCATTTGGTTTTCCATTAGTCTTTCCAATTTCCAAGTCACTCATTTGATGGCCAAATTAACGACATAAATCCCAATCCTAACATTCTCTATCAAACTCGCCCTCCATTTTATTCATCTAAATTTGACACAATTCAAGTTATTTGTCCCAATCTCACTTTATTTTCAACAAATTATCTTTTTTTTAACTATTTAATTACCTTTCTCCTTCATTTTTCTCTTTATCTTTTTCTTCCTTGTATGCTCCTTGTCTCTCTTTCTCAAATACAATTGCATTTTTCCTTCAACCCAATTAAAACCACGACTTTAGCTCACCAATTTAATGTGAAAATGACGTAAAATCATCCGCAGCTAATTGTCTTACTCATTTGTATTTCCAGGCAGGCACGGTTCTAAGGTCTTGGGAACCTCCTGTGTGGGTTCAAATTCAGCGACCGGGTTTCATCCGGGCACTCCGGTTTCCACCCACGTTCCAAAAACATGCATTTTCAGGTGAATTGGTCGGTCCAAATTGTGCCCAGGTGTGAATGAGCGCGCGAGTTGTCTGTCCCTGTGTGCCCTGCGATTGGCTGGCAACCAGTTCAGGGTGTCCCTGCCCACTGCCCGATGATTGCTGGGATGGGCTCCAGCACCTCCGCGACCCTACTGATGATAAGCGGTGCAGCTAATGAGAAGAGAGACAACTTTCTTCCATATTTTTCTTTGAAAAGAAAGTATTTAATGGTTTTCAATATTTTTTTTATAAAAATTGCCATTATCTCAAATTAATATATTCCAGTTCGCTCAGATTTTTGTCAGTCCATGTCCTTCATTTACCAATTTTGAACTAAAAAACAGGAATATTTGATCTTTTTCTGTATTAATCTGCCATTTTCTTGTATTAACGTATCTAAAAATCACTCAATCATTTTCTTCCTGAACTGCTCACCCCTTCATTTATCGATTTTCAACAAAAAAAGATAAAAATATTCGGAGCAGACAAAAAAATCTTTGGGATCACTTGGGGCCCGCGCCCCTTATGTTGCACACCACCCCCCTATGTGGAACACTAATTTCTCGACAATTCAATTCTTTCGACTCCTTAGCACATGTTCTATCAATTCTTCTTAAACACTTTTTAAATCATCTCAGCTCTTCTGAAAGCGCTTTCTGACGTTTAAAAGCACGATTTGTTTGAGCCGTTTTTTTGGACGAGTGCGCCACGCAAACACAATAAAGGACAAAAAAAAAGGTTGATAGGACAGGTAACATAGACAACCGGCGCGACAACAAATAAAACGTACACAATCTTTCACAAACATATTCAAAAACGACGAGCTCAAATTCGTCTTATTGATTTGGTTTAACCACCATAAAAGAAAATTAGAATAAAACAAATATTAGAAGCCAATTCACAAGTCGTCGTTTAGTCATATGATTTCGTGAGGGGATCCGTTGTCTTTCAATTTCTACTCCGACGAACGGAGTCCGGTTTTATACGTATCGTGAGAACCTTTCATTTACACTACAGCGTTATCCGCCCTGAGAAACTAGTTTCTAAATGAGTCATAGCCTGATTTATTTATTTTTTCCTATGAAACCTTGGATAACGCGATCCATTCTATTTTTACCGTACTGTGAAAAACCGTCGAGTCCCCTGACTCTTGCGCGCACTGATCCCACTCACCTCTTTCTTCCCTTCTTTAACGTCTGACTCGTATCCTTGTTTTATTCGTCCATTTTAATGTTAAAAATGGTGGTGCGAAACAATTTTAGGTACAAATAGCTGAGGCCTCTTCTTTCGCCTGGTCCGTTGGGAAATCGTCTCCGGGTGGCCGGCCGAAGCAAGAATTCGGAGGCCCGCTTCTTCAAAGGGAAGCGCTGACCTCAGCTTTCTTTGGCGTCCTTTGACTGCGGCGGTCGTCCGTCCGAATGAGATTTCCCGGGTTTCGGCACCAAAAATGTCATGTCTAAAGTGATCACTTACGTGTGGGAGAGCTAAAAAATATTGACTAATCCTAGAAGGAAATTCAGGCAAAGACTTTTGCAGTTTTCTAGACAACTGCAGTTTGAGATGGTTCCTTTCGTCTCGCTGGCCGCGCCCTTCTGAGACCCTTTCCCCACTGCGCTGTGTTTTATTGAAATCACAAGGGTGGAATAGTACTGAAACAAAGAAACAGGAAAAGAAACTCCCTCTGACCCTCCCCCCTGGGACAGTACCAACACTTTTAAACAAAGAACTCGGAGAAGCCAAAAAGGGCTATACAATCTGATTAGATATACACACTTTTGAGCAAATACGATTAAGCATACTTTACAAAAAAGCCGGTCAACTAGTGATCCCAAGAGCCAAGAAGGGATCTGCAGGTTTGAGAGTGTTCTGGAATCGGGCCCCGGTGCTGTGGAATGCCCTTCCCCCTGAGATTCGATCCGCAACCTCAGTGAACATTTTTAAATCTAGGCTTAAAACACACTTCTATTCTATGGCATATGAATAACCTCTATTTGATATTGACAATAACTG
Organism: Urocampus carinirostris; assembly: GCF_059441175.1. Classification (NCBI taxonomy): domain Eukaryota; kingdom Metazoa; phylum Chordata; class Actinopteri; order Syngnathiformes; family Syngnathidae; genus Urocampus; species Urocampus carinirostris. The sequence goes on along the minus strand of NC_142349.1, from coordinate 75,862,875 downwards.
TGTATTATTTGGCCTCATGTAGGTTTTAGATCAGGGGATGGCGTCATAATAGTCTGTACTTTGCAATTGTCTTTGATCTTTGCAGCCCTTTGAGACTCAGTCACAGTTCAGGTTTTAACAGCGCAAGCCAATCAGAAGCAACCTTTAATGGTAATAAATCAAATTATTTGGTCCCATCAGAGAAATTCATTTTCACCGACTGTACCAGGGGGATACAGTCAGTGCTGTCGAAGCAGAGCGTGCACCAAATGACCGATTTATAGCATCTGGTATTCCCAAGGGGTCTCCCACCCCAGCACTAACCAGGCCCGACACTGCTTAGTTTCCGAGCTCGAGCGTTCTCAGGGTGCTATGGCAGGTCACTTAACAATAGAGGCATGGCAAAGTTTTCAAGCAATGTATGCACAAATGTGATAGATTCACAGCATACACCAGCCCATTAGTCGGGGTGGGCAGGCACACAACTGCTAGAATCTTCTAAAAGCTCTTCAAATTTAAATGAAATTCATCAATTAGACTGGACTATAAGGAAAGTCAACAGAGCCCAATGAAGTGGTGATTACCAGAATGCATTAAATAGATTATTGTCACGTCTTGGATTTGACTGAAAAACGGATGACCAGCAGGTACAACTCATAGGAAACATTGGTGCCCTCCAAAATTGGTACACCTGTGTAAGACAATAGAGAGCATTTCTTTTTCAACTGCATATGTTTTTATTTGGAGATCTATAGTGATAGGGCAGCACGGCGGCGCAGTGGTTAGCGCTTGTGCGGCACAGTTCATGTCATGGGAACCTGTCGTGGGTTCAAATCCAGCTCCAGACTTCCTGTGCGGAGTTTGTATGTTCTCCCCGTGCTTGCGTGGGTTTCCTCCGGGCACTCCGGTTTCCTCCCACATTCCAAAAACATACATTTCAGGTGAATTGGCCGGTCCAAATTGTCCCTAGGTGTGAATGAGCGAATGAGTTGTCTGTCCCTGTGTGCCCTGCGATTGGCTGGCAACCAGTTCAGGGTGTCCCCCTGCCCACTGCCCGGAGATGGCTGGGATGGGCTCCCTAATGAGGATAAGCGGTACGGCTGATGAGATGAGATGAGATCTATAGTTATTATTTTGTTACAGTCGTAAACTCATGATTTGCTTGTCACTAGCACAAGAACTAGCATAGAAAATGCGCTCTTTTCTGTAAAAATCGAAAATCAAATCCAAATTGCAATTGATAAATCGAACATAGTTTTTTTTTTTCCAAAATACACACACACACACTTAGAGTTTATATATACTTTATATATATATATATATATACATAAGATGTGTATAGAGAGATATGTTTTTTATTCTTGAATTGATATGACATGAAGAGTACACAAATCCGTACATTCAGTGGTAGTTTTAAATGTAAATGCAGGAAATGATATATCAAGCAGAGAGACCGATGACATTTTCTCCGACACACGTGTGATCCTGAGCTTTGGCTTGACTTGAGTATCTAAGACCACAAGCTGAGCCATAAAAAGGCTTCTCAGCAGTGTGGGTTCTTGTGTGGGCTTAGAAGTATTCTTTCCGGCTGAATGATTCACCGCAAACTGAGCAAGAAAAAAGCTTCTCATCAGTGTGGGTTCTTGTGTGTGAGTTTAAGTTTGCTTTCTGGCTGAATGATTGAGCACAAAAGGGGCAGGAGAAAAGCTTCTCACCCGTGTGGGTTGTTGTGTGTATTTTTTAGCTTTATTTTTGACTGAATCTTTGACTGCACACTGAGCAGGGAAAAGGCTTCTCACCAGTGTGGGTTGTAGCGTGGTTTTTCAAATTTACTTTCTCGTTGAATTTTTTACCGCAAATTGATCAGGAAAAAGGTTTCTCATCAGTGTGGGTTCTTGTGTGTGAGTTTAGGTTTGATTTCTGTCTGAATTTTAGACCACAGATTGAACAGGCAAAAGGCTTCTCACCAGTGTGGATTGTTGTGTGCCTATGTAAGCTGTCCTTTAAGCTGAACGATTGACTGCAAATTGAGCAGGAGAAAGGCTTCTCCCCAGTGTGGATTATTGAGTGTTTTTTCAAGTTTCCTTGAATGCTGAATTTTTTACCACAAACTGAGCAGGAAAAAGGCTTCTCACCAGTGTGGGTTCTGGTGTGTGCGTTTAAGTGTGCCTTTCGGCTGAATGATTCACCACATAATGAGCAGGAGAAAGGCTTCTCACCAGTGTGGGTTCTTGTGTGTGTTTTTAGGTTTTCATTCCAGCTGAATTTCTTACCGCAAACCTTACAGGCAAAAGGTTTCTCACCAGTGTGGGTTCTTGTGTGTGTTTTTACGTTTTCTTTCCAGCTGAATTTCTTACCGCAAATCTTGCAGGCAAAAGGTTTCTCATTAGAGTGGATTCTTGTGTGTGTTATAAATTTTCTCTTCTGGCTGAATTCTTGACCGCAAACTGAGCAGGAAAAAGGCTTTTCACCAGTGTGGGTTCTTGTGTGGTCTTTTAAGCTTTTTTCATGGCTGAATTTTTGACCGCAAATTGAGCAGGAGAAAGGCTTCTCACCAGTGTGGGTTGTAGCGTGGTTTTCCAAGCTGTGTTTCTGGCTGAATTTTTTACCGCAAACTTTGCAGGAAAAAGGCTTCTCACCAGTGTGGGTTCTGGTGTGGCCTTCCAAGGTGTCCTTTCGGCTGAATTTTCGACCGCAAACTGAGCAGGAAAAAGGTTTCTCACCAGTGTGGGTTCTTGTGTGGTCTTTTAAGCTGTGTTTCTGGCTGAATTTTTTACCGCAAACTTTGCAGGAAAAAGGCTTCTCACCAGTGTGGGTTCTCATATGCAACTTCAAACGATATTTGACTTGAAATGTTTTCCCACACCAAGAACATGTTTTATCACCTTCTGACTGTTCGGCGCCATTAGTGTCGGACGTGTCCTCATCGTCAGTTTTCACGTGTTGACGGGAGCTGCCGCTTGGAGGCTCCTGCCAGTTCTCTTCATGTTTTACCTGACTCCCAGGAGTTAAAGAGGCCTCAGTCACCAGCAACTCTGTGAAAAGTGCCTCCTCTTTAACACAATCAGGCTTCACATCCTCCTCTTCTTTTTTAATATCAGGAAACTCTGGAGGCAGGAATTCTTCACTGACATCTGTTGGACACAAGACACACATAAGTTTCGTGTCATCCAAAATATACGACATAATACCAAAACACATAAATGGCAAAATGAATAAATATATAAAATAGACTCCATTTATGTAATAATTCTAATGGAGACAGAAATGAACACAACCTCAATTAAAATATCTATAACAAAAACATAAATATCATCGGTCGCTACTGAATATTGGCATTTAGGAACACAAAGTTCTCAGCTTTGAAGGACTGATTCCAATTCTTCTGTCAGTGATAGGCAATTTACAATGTTACATACCGTAAATTTCAGACTATAAGACGCTACTTTTCCCCCCAGCCTTTCAACTTTGCAACTTATGTAATGATGCGGCCAATTTGTGCATTTTTTTAGCGAACGCCAGGGGGCGCCCTTGCAGTAAAGGGTAAGAGTGGGACATGTCAGATTCCTGCTATATTAAAAGTCTGGACTGAAATTTTTACATTTTGAAAAGCTGAAAAGTTTCAGGTAAGTATCTCGGACGATTGGCGTAAGGTAAGAGCCACGAGCAATTGCTGCTGATTGCCGGTGAAGGAGCGACCTCTCTAAGACACTAAGACGCTGCTCGGCTTCCGACTGCTCACAAGTAAGTAAGTATTGTTGTAAAGGTTGCTCCCGCTTCTGTAGGCAGTTAACCCTTCTAGAAGGACGTGTACGTGAGCTAGAGCAGTTTAAAAGGAAAATGATAGGTGCCACGGACACTAATGCTAGCGTGGGTCGTAGCGAAACTGCTAGTCCGGTTAGGATTAGCCCTAAACGGCTTGCTAACCGCGGTGAGCCAATCCAGACACATAATAAATTCAGCCCCCTAGCTAGTCCCACTCCAACTCGGTCTACTGGCTCCCGCACCCTAGTTTTAGGTGACTCCATCACACGTAACATAAAGCTCAGCGACTCAGCTATAGTGATGTGTATTTCTGGGGTCAGAGCGCCCGACATTGAGGCTAATTTGAGGGAGCAAACCTAGACACCAGGACAGGGCTAGCTACACCGAAATAATCATTCACGTCGGCTCTAAATACTAAAATGAGGTCATCTGAGATTACAAAGAGAGCTCAATAATGTATTTAAGGTTTCTCTTTTCTCCTCACACTGAGGTTTTTGAGTTTTTCCTTGCCCCCATGCTGGTTTGCTAGTTTAAGATCAGGTAATTGTGTAATTTTGTAACTGTAATCCTGTGCAGTCCTTTGAGACATTTTTGTGATTAAGGGCTATATAAATAAATTTGACTTGACTTGACTTGATTTAATAGAACAAAGTCATAAAAAAACCCTCATATTATTCTTTTCAATATTTGATACAGGCAGCACGGCGGCGCAGTGGTTAGCGCTTGTGCGGCACAGTTGATGTCATGGGAACCTGTCGTGGGTTCAAATCCAGCTCCATACTTCCTGTGCGGAGTTTGTATGTTCTCCCCGTGCTTGCGTGGGTTTCCTCCGGGCACTCCGGTTTCCTCCCACATTCCAAAAACATGCATTTCAGGTGAATTGGCCGGTCCAAATTGTCCATAGGTGTGAATGAGCGAATGAGTTGTCTGTCCCCGTGTGCCCTGCGATTGGCCGGCAACCGGTTCAGGGTGTCCCCTGCCCACTGCCCGATGATTGCTGGGATGGGCTCCAGCACCCCCGCGACCCTACTGAGGATAAGCGGTGTAGCTAATGAGATGAGAGATGAGAATATTTGATACAATAAAAAACAAAACATTTAATTTTAATATAATATAATATATATATATATATATATATATATATATATATATATATACACACACACAGCGGAACCTCGGTTTTTTGAACGCCTCTCAGTTTGGACAAATCCGTGTTCGACCAAAAATTTCGAAAAATTCTTGCTTCGCTGTTCGGTCAAAAAAATCGGAGTTCGAACGCTGGTACGCTAGGGTGCGATGCTGAGCGGCGTACAGGTGTTTTAGCCCCTAATTATGCCTCCGAAGAAGGTCGGTGCACGCAGGACAGGTGAACAAAAACAAGTTGTTTGTCCAACTATTGCCTTTAAGAAAGACATAATAGCTAAATATGAAAAAGGTGTACGAATTTTCGATCTTGCTAGTGAATACAGCATGGCTAAATCTACTATCAGTACGATACTAAAGAATAAGGAGGCTGTGAAATCGAGTGATGCGGCTAAGGAAGTTAGCGCTATAAGCGAGCAACTGCCGCAAGTTTTGGAAGAGGTTGAAGAACTTTTGAGGATTTTTCTCTCCCCACCGTCCACCACAAAGGTAAGAAATCCTATTCATAATCCTTTTTTTAAAAAATTTTACACGTTCATGTTTCGTACGGAAGATTACGCTAACGCGAAAGTATGATTAGCCTGGGTAAGCTTCATGTTTAGGTTCTTGGTAATCCTTCAGGGTGTTGAAACGGATTAAAACGATTTTATATTACTTTCATTGGGAAAACGATTTTCCGTGATCGACCAAATCGGTTTTCGAACAGGGTTCTGGAACGGATTATGGTCAAGAACCGAGGTTGCACTGTATATTAAATAATATTAAATATATCTTTGAATCTTTGTGCCCAGGCATACACCACCTCGTGTTAACGAGTCCACCTCCTCTCGGATTCCCGGCTGCGATTCACTTTTGAGAACTGTTATGCACTCTCCCATAAAGCTTATTATACTGAAATAAGCATTATGGGGGAGTGCATAACAGTTTCAATACGATTTGAGTAGAAAAAGGAAAAATAAACACGTTACATGCTCAAAAGCGATTTATATACGGTGTGCATCACCGTTCAAATACAAAGACTGAATGGTTTAAGTTGTATTACATTCCCAACAAATGCAAGATGAAGTGGTTTTGGTTCTTTGTTCGCCATTAATTCCCGAAAAGTGATGTAAAAGTGATATAAAAGCGAGATAAAGTGGTTATGATAGCTAGGAGATGCAAATCTCGGCAGGGATACATTTCCCGGCATAACACCGGCGCGAGAATTCTTCAGGGCAAGGAGTTGATTCTGGCAGCGCCAATAGATTTTTGTTTGAAATGGGACTTTGTCTCCATCTTGCAGTGGAATGTTTTTACGATTTTAGATTTTTAGGGGGAAACCCGTAGTTTTTGTGATCCAACCGTAATACCGTAGTGGGCTCATAAAAACTGTATTCATTACGATAAAACCGTAGTACTGGGCAGGTATGTAACTATCGCTGTGCTAGATTCATGCCATCCACATAGTTTTTGTAGTTTAGAGCGTTCCATTGCCTCCACGACACACTCTGATCTGTACTCTTCCATAGCATCTTCTTCTGTGCTTCTTACCTCCGATTCTCCCTTGTTAGAATAGAATAGAATATGCCTTTATTACAACATGGGATATGCTGTGACAACGAAATTTGACGACTCCAGTTCCACATTTACAGTGAGGAGGGAGAAGAAATAACGTTATTATTTTCTACCGCTAGTCTTCTGTTACGCCACCTGTCAACAATATTCCTGTGGTATGGAATTCGGGCCGCATCTGCCTCGGCACAAGATCCTGGTCTGGGTGCATTAGCTTATAGAGGCTCTTATATGGGAAAATATGTTGAAATGTAGGAAAATAACAATGTTATGGAAATAAAAATGACCAACCTGCTCTGTTCAACACAACTCGTAGCTCCTTGCTAATGCTAACTTGGCTTAGCCGTCGATCTTCTCGCTCGTTCTCTTCCTTGAGCTCCTCTTTCATATTTCCTTTCCATCCCTCGCACATTTTAGCCACCTTTGAACCTTTACGGAGTTGAATGCAGTTTTTGAACCTTTGCAGGGTTTAATCCAGTTAGATGGGGTTATATTGTGCACACGACTGGAGCAAAACACCACAAAGGAGCAGGAAATGGCGGCAGTGACGTGAAGTTCTACTCTTCTTCTTCGGTTGGCATCCAGCTCCTTGGTGCTCTATCGCCCCCTAGCATCATACCATCTCACAGTTCCACTCTGCTGAGTTGTTGAAGAACGAAAGGAGTTAACGAGCCGGCTCCCTTCGAAATGCTCTCTTTCTTTCTCTCTCTCTCTCTTCCCCCTCTCTCTCTCTCTTGTTCATAACTTGTCAATACGATCTCTCTCGATCTCTTTCTCTTTTTCTCTTTTCTTTCTCTCTCTCTCTCTCTCTCTCTCTCTCTCTCTCTCTCTCTCTCTCTCTCTCTCTCTCTCTCTCTCTCTCTCTCTCTTGTTCATAACTTGTCAATACGATCTCTCTCTCTCTCTCTCTTTCTTCTCTTTTCTCTCTCTCTCTCTCTCTCTTCGCCTCTCTCTCGTTCTCTCTCTCTCTCTTGTTCATAACTTGTCAATACGATCTCTTTCGATCTCTCCCTCTGTAACCGCGGTGTACCTGTCCCACCAAAGATCCACATTCACGCTGGAGTGGATGATGAGTTTTTTTTTATTACAGTTTCTGCCAATGAAATGAGTCACAACATTAGCTTCTCTGCTGGCTTTGATCTCGTTGGCAACTCTCTCTGTAGACTGCCCAACAAAGCATATCAAAGAGCTTTCTTTTCAATTTACATAAAATACATTTTAGAATATCACAAGACATTTTTACATCCATTTCAGGAAGATACTTTTAACAAGAGATCGTATAGTGGATTTTTAACGTTTACAATGAATTCAACATATTTTTCTTTAGTCTAAATTTAACCAACATCATCCTTTTGAATATCTATGAGAAAATATAAATAAAAACGTATAAAAACGGGTACGATTTACCTGCAGATGAATGAGTCACAACATCAGCTTTTCTGCTGGCTTTGATCTCTTTGATCTCTACAAGGGGAATTAACATTTTAGTACAACAGAAACAAAACGAAACTAAATCCAAACAGCTTGACAACATCAATCACAGTATGTTGAGAGATTTCTCAGCTGTGGTTTTAATGTTTAAAATTAACTTTTTTTGTGGAGCATCAAAAGATGTGTCTTGCCGTTGGCAGCTCGCTCTGTAGACTGCCAACAAAACCGCGCCTTCCGGTCACAAGTCCAAAGCCACAACAAACCCCACCCTATACCAGCAGGTGGCACTGTTGGACTCATCATTGCAGGACACTTACCAAAAACTATACAACATATTTCAGCAGGAATTTCAATAAAACAAAAATTATTATTTTACCCGTTACATCTCTTTCTCTCTTTTCTCTCTCTCTTTTCTCTCTCTCTCTCTCTCTCTCTCAGGCGCTCCTAATTGGTCAATACGAGTGTCGTCTTCTCTGTGTGTTTTTCTTCATATAATCCAGGCAAAAGTTCACTTAAATTGAAACAATACATTCTATGATAAAATAGTGCCATAAACATTTTCAAAATGATTTAATTTGGGGCATCATATATCATATTTATTTCGAATATATTTGAAAACAAACAAAAAAATGTTTCGGATGCTTTATTCCATGGATATAATGCGGAGAGTCCGTTTTAGTGAGCCGAGCCGAAAAATCCGCTTCTCTAAAAAGAGAAGAAATTCCCAATATTAATCAGGTCGCAAAGCAAAGAGAGAAGGGAAAAGTATTCTGAAATGCATCCACTAGACGGCGCTCTCAACGATTGCTTGACATTTGCTATTCAGTTGTAGGAAAACGTCTTGTTCTAAACAACATTCTCTCCGAATAGCGCTCCATGAAATACACCAAAAACACATTTTTTTTGTTTATGGCTGCAATATTTTCAATTGTGTGTTTTTTTTGTATTTTTTTTAATTGAACATTTCATCATTCCAAACAATGAAACCACCAACTAACAAGACCGAGTCATCAAGTCCAAAGGAACAAAAAGTGCTGAAGAAATTTGGAGAAAAGGAAAGTATATGAATAGGGAAAGTAAAAAGAAAAATAATACATGTAATCCAATAACAGGGGAGATTCTTAAGTAAATTTTATATATTTGGGAAATATGAAAAAAGGTTAAACATCTTTGATATTTTTTGGTGGATGATCGTCTCCTAACAATGGACTCCGGTGCTTTATCACTCTTGCTGCTGCTGGACCTTAGGGCTACTCTTGACACTGTGGACCATAATATCTTACTAGAACGTTGGAAAAGTTGATTGGTCTCTCAGGAACCGTCCTCTTATGGTTCAGAGCCTACCTTTCAGGTAGGACTTACTGTGTTAAATATGGTGGAATGAGCCCTTTAGTGTTACCTGTGGTGTTCCGCAGGGCTCAGGACTTGGCCCCCTTCTTTTCAGCATTGACATGCTTCCATGAGGTGATATTATTCTCAAGTATAATATCAGTTTCCATTGCTACGCAGATGACACTCAACTATATCTTCCGATGAAGGAATCTGCCACACTAAATTGTGGAAATTTGGAGGCCCGCCTCACTGAGATCACTTGCGCCTAAGGGGCCGGTCACACAGCCGTTTGCGGCTGAATCACGGCTAAAATTTTGCGTCATTTTCTCCTGTGGACCACGGGTATAAAAGCTCCCGAGCCGGAGTTGTGCCCAAATCCGACTCCTACGCAAAATCCCCCCCCCCCCCCTCGCGTGAACGCGCATTCTGCTGCGATCGCTTTTGTTGGAAGCGTGCATTGACGTTGGTGACTTTTTCATCCGCGTTAACAAACGCATTTTGTAGAATACGATCGCATTTTATTGTTTAAATAAACGCGTTATATAGACTAGGATCTCCCAATTGTTATAATTAGCTCGCTTTATTGTTTTGATAAGCGTTTTATATAGAATACGATCGCTTTTGTTGGAAGCGCAGCAGAATGCGCGTTCACGCGAGGGGGGGAGGGTTTTATATACGGTGTGCATTACCGTTCGATGACGTTCACAACAAAAACAAAGACAGAATGGTTTAAGTTGTATTACACTCCCAACAAATGCAAGACGAAGTGGTTTTGGTTATATGTTCGCCATTACATTCCCTAAAAGTGATATAAAAGTGAGATAAAACGAGGTAAAAGTGGTTGTAGTAGCGAGGGGATGCAAATCTCGGCAGGGATGTATTTCTTGGCATAACACCGGGCTGTAGAAATCATAACCGCTCAAGACACAGTCTCGTGAAGATCAAGATTTCAAGCTATGGCACAGAAGAAGCCAATATGTTATTATTGTAATAGTTTTTCATTTTGATTTTATGATCTTGTTATGAAATGAAAAGAAATGTCAAGAAATAAAAATGGATTAAGACGAGGTCACTACGGTGACGGGGATCCATGTTCACCCCCTTGATGTCTCGAGCACAACTGACGTGTGCTCGGCAAATCGCGCTGTATATACGCGGAGAAAGGCGTATGACGTCACACGCGTAACACGCTAATTTCACGTTATAACACCGCGATACAGGCGCAGAACATGCTATTACCATGCTCCACCCACGATGACCCGCTGAAATTTCCCGTCCTACCCATGAGTAACCACGCCCTGGCCGCGGCCAGAGCACGTCGTTCCGTGTCATTACCTCGTGTGCCGCCCGCAGTTAACACATGCTCAAAGTTTTGAGCAGCTCAAAACTTTTTCGCGCGGCCAACCGCGTGTGAATTTCCGACCGCGAGTAAAGCACTGCTGTGTCTCGTCTATATGGCGATCTCAAAGCGTCCAACAGCGCCCAACAGCGTCTGCTTCACGTCCAGAAATGTCTGGCCGTGGTTCAGCCTCAATACGCCTGTGAAAGGCTGTGTACCTGTGCTCTAAAGAATATAGCAGCGCAAAACGTATTCGCGCTGCTACCCGCGCGCGATAACACGTTGCTGTATCTCGTCTGTATGGCAATCTCAAAGCGTCCAGTAGAGTCCGCCTCACAGGTAGCAATTTCTGGCCGTGATTCAGCCGCAAACGGCTGTGTGACCGGCCCCTTAACTCTGAAAAGACCGAAATGTTAATTATTGTTCCATCTAAATGCTGTGACTTGTTCTCAAAAATTGCTCTGAACATTGACGAATGTGATATCACCCAGTGACTCAGTTAGAAATGTAGGTGTCATATTTGACCCCGATCTGTCCTTTCAAACACACGTGAAGAATATGTCTAGAACCGCTTTCTTCCATCTTGGCAACATTGCTAAAATTCGCCCTATGCTGTCTCCGTCGGATGCAGAGATTATAATTCATGCGTTTACTTCCCGTCTCGATGACGGTAATGTACTACTCTCTGGTCTCCCAAAATCCAAAATCAAGAGTCTTTAGCTGGTACAAAATGCTGCAGGGAGGCTTTTAACAAAGACAAGAAAGTTTGATCACACGACCCCGATTTGAGCTCAACTGCACTGGCTCCATGTTAGGTTAATCACAAAGAGTCTCAAAAGGCTGCACTGACCACAGATCATTGCAAACCACAGCCTATTATGACACCATCCCCTGATCAAAAACCTACATGAGGACAAATAATCCACAGATATTGTCAACATAAAATCTAAGTTATTCATAGTCTATCGAAGTGTGTTTTAAGCCTAGAATTAAATATTTCCACTGAGGTTGCAGATCGAATCTCAGGGGGAAGAGCTTTTCACAGCACCAAGGCCCCCAATGGAAAACACTGTCTGATTTCTTCTTGGCTCTTGGGGTCACTAGTAGACCAGCATTTTCAGGAAAGATCGATGAAGAAATATTGGTGGAATTAGGCACAATTCCATCATCTTCGTGTCCTTCTCTGCCGTTTCGCTGATATAGCTCCCTTAGCTTAGCACCGTGGCCCGAGCGTTAGCCATGCTTTATTTTGCGATCCTTACGCCGTCTCCGCCATCCACATCCCGCAACCCTTTGTATTTCTTGCGGGAATCAAAGGTGGAATAAAAAAGTCAAAATTTAGACGCAGAACCACATGTATAAGTTTCTCCCGACTATAGGTATTCTTGGCCACGCATGTGTACAGAAAAGAAAGGAGAAAACGGTAATAAATAGAAAATTAGCCAGTTTATTCCGATATTTCACACGACATCCTTGTCACAGGTTCCACCGTAAAACGTCCCGTCGGATTAAAACCACCAAGACCAGAGAGATGGTGGTGGACTTCAGGAGAACCAGAACTCACCCGGTTCCTGTAACCATCAAGGGAGAATGTGTAGAATTTGTCCAGACCTACAAATACCTGGGTGTGCAGCTGGACAACAAACTGGACTGGACTGCCAACACAGAAGCTCTATGTAGGAAAGGGCAAAGCCGACTTGACTTCCTCAGAAGGCTGGCCTCCTTCAACATCTGCAAAAAGCTCCTGAAAATATTCTACGAGACAGTAGTGGCAAGCGCCCTCTTCTATGCGGCAGCGTGTCGGGGAGGCAGCGTCGAGAAGAAGGATGCCTCTCGTCTCAATAAACTGGCTAGGAAAGCGAGCTCTGTTGTGGGCAAAGAGCTGGACAGCCTAACAACAGTAGCTGAGAGACGAGCACTGAAAAAGCTGAGGTCGATCGTGGACAATCCATCGCATCCACTACACAGCATTATCTCCAGACAGAAGAGCAGTTTCAGCGACAGACTGCTGTCACTGTCTTGTACTACGGACAGACTGAAGAGATCTTTTCTTCCTCGTGCCATGAGGCTCTTTAACTCCACCCGGCAGAGTAGAGTCCCACATTAAACCACACCACCTACATTGGATATTACCGAATCTTACTGCAATATGTATTCTGTGAAGCACTATTTAGTTACTCTATATAACACGCTACAGTGGGCATTTGCACGTCACACTGGGTATTTGTATATTGTATTCTTTTGGCTTTATTATTGTACTGTTCTCAGCTCAGGGATGCTGCTGGAAATGTGAATTTCCCAAAGCGGATGAATAAAGTATCTATCTATCTATCTATCTATCTATCTATCTATCTATCTATCTATCTATCTATCTATCTATCTATCTATCTATCTATCGTACTACAGTGTTATTGTTACTGTATAGTGACTTGTTTACCTGACTGCCCATTTTGCACATCTGGTTAGCTACTCCTCTTGCACTCTTTGCACTACTGTAAAATACTATACATAGCCATAATTATTTAGTATATTATTAGTACTCAATACTCCATCTCAATACAACATTTTATTTATATCTGTACATTCAAGGAAACTGTGCGGGTCAGATGTATCGACATTTCGTTCTGTATACGCGTGTACTAGAATGACAATAAAGTAAATCTGAATCTGAATTATAAGGCGCTACAATGGGAATGTGGACAAAACAGTCAGATAGTTCAGTCCAACTTACTACCCCCTTAACATTCCCAAAGCTTGCAAAGAAGCAAATACGTGTCGCAGACACGTGCGGATGCGGTGTCCGTACGATGTCACTCAAATGCATCGTTCCAAATATCATTCGGAAGGTTCAAGTCTCGGGATTCAAGAAATGCCAACCATTCCTTAGTTTCTATTTTCTTTTTTGCTCGCAACTTTACTGTGCATATGACAATAAACACTTGGAATTGAGTTGAATTAAAAAAAAAAGACCCATCACAGAAACATCGATATCACACTGAAACAAGATACTGGGAAAATATATAGCCGGAGTAGCTCACCGAAGTCAATAATAATGTGCGACCATGGTCCTCTTATATCAATGAGTGTAGTAAATCCAGGAGAGTAAAACATTTACAAATACAGTACAGAATAGTAAAATACTGTTTTCTCTATGCCGTCAACCCAACATGCTATTCACATTCATCTTTTTCGGCCAATTGCAGGCTTTGTTTTACAGCTTAAGCCTATGCCAGCCTGTAAATGATAAAAAGGATCCGCCCCCCTTTAATTCCGAATAACTTTAGCCAATAGTGATCGATTCAAATGATGATTGACACATTGGTTAGCCAATAAAACGCCGGTATATAAATCCCAGCATACACTGCGGACTACTTCGCGTTCGGGGGAAAATCGAGTCGGCGGCTGCTGCATTAGTTGCAAGACTTTGCGACTTAATATTGATCCATATATAAGGCGCACTGAATTATAAGGCGCATGGTCAGCTTTTGAAAAAAATTAAGACTTTTCGGTGCGCCTTATAGTGCGGAAAATACGGTAGTTGCTTTCGTGACTGCCTTTGTTCTTACATCAAACTGTGATTTTTTTTCAATCCATTTTGATTTCTCTTTTTTAAGTGCAGTTTGCAGTTCTAATGCAAGTCGAGTGATTTGCATTACCTCTGTTGCGGAATGTGTTGCCTTCAGGGTTGGGTAGGGTTACTTTAACTGGATTACTTTCAATGACTTTTGGATGACTCCAATAGCAAATATGCTAATAAAAGACAAAAGAAACTCAATATGAATAAAATGATGACTCACAACACGTGGTAAGCTTTCTCTCCTGGCTTTGATCTCTTTGATCTCCGGAAAAACTAACATAAAATGTGACAGAAACAAAATGAAAATCGATCCAAACAGCTTGCCAACATCATTTTTGCCCTTCCATGTATTCCGTTACTCCCCAAGCCTGCACAAAATGTAGTCATTTTATTCATATTTAGTTCCTTTTGGCTTTTATTAGCATATTTGATATTAGAGTAATTCAAAAGTAATTGAAAGTAATCCAGTTAAAGGAACCCTACCCAACCCTGATTGTTTGGAACAAGACATTTTCTAACAACTGATGAGGAAATTTCAAGCAATCATTGAGAGCGCCGTCTAGTGGACGCATTTCAGAATACTTTTCCCTTCTCACTTTGCTTTGCGACCTGAATAGTGATGGGAATTTCTTCTCTTTTTAGAGAAGCGGCTTTTTCGGCTCGGCTCACTAAAACGTTCCCCAGAGGACTCTCCGGATTAAATCCATGGAATAAAGCATCCGAAACATTTTTTTTGTTTGTTTTCAAATATATTCGAAATAAATATGATATATGATGCCCCAAATTAAATCATTTTGAAAATGTTTATGTGACTATGTTATCATAGACTGTATTGTTTCAATATGAGGTGAACTTTTTCCTCATTTAAATTTTTACATGGATTATATGAAGAAAAACACACGGAGAAGACGACACTCGTATTGACCAGTTAGGAGCGCCTGAGAGAGAGAGAGAGAGAGAGAGAGAGAGAGAGAGAGAGAGATCGTATTGAGCAGTTATGAGCAAGTGAGAGAGAGAGAGAGAGAGTTATATTGTATTGACCAGTTATGAGCAAGAGAGAGAGAGAGAAAGAGAGAGAAAGAATGAAAGACAGAATTTCGAAGGGAGCCGGCTCATTAACTTCTTTCGTTCGCCAACAACACAGCAGAGTAAACTGTAAGACGGTATGGTGCTAGGGGGCGATAGAGCACCAAAGAGATGGGTGCCAACCAAAGAAGAAGAGTAGAACTACACGTCACTGCCGCCATTGTCTGCACCTTCGTGGTGTTTCGTTCCCATCGTGTGCAGAATTTTACTTCATTTAATTTCCTAAAGGTTCAAAAACTGCATTTAACCCCGCAAGGGTTCAAAAGTGGTAAATATGTGCGAGGGATGGAAAGGAATTTTGAAAGAGGAGCTTCAGGAAGAGAACGAGCGAGAAGATCGACGGCTAAACCAAGTTAGCATTAGCAAGGAGCTACGATTTGTGTTGAACGGAGCAGGTTGGTCACTTTTATTTCTATAACATTTTTATTTTACTTCTGTTGTTTTTTTACGCTTATTAGCCCTTGACAACCTATGAAGCCCTGTTCAAGTAAAACGGAAAAAAAAACAATTGTGACAAATGTAAACGTGGATTGACACATAGGTGATGTAACAGAGTTGAAATTGCATTGTTTTGAGTTGTTTTTTTTAATCCTCACAAAATCAATATTATTATTGTATTACTGTTAAAATTCCGGATCCTCATTCATTTATTAAGCCACTGTCTTTTTTGTTTGGCACTTTATGGGCTTCAGCGCTTGCCGTAGCTTCAGCTAATTTGCATTGCGCTGAAGGTAAGATGTGCCCAATATCAGTTGGATAAAAAATGCATATTTTGCTAGATATAGGAGCTGCTTTCACAAACTATTTTTGTATATACATGTATATAAGTTTTGCTAAATGAGGTATATAAAAAAACATTAATTAAAAGTAAAGTAATGCAGCTTGAAACGATGATTACTCTGATGCAACATGTTTCAATGCATCCACGCCACGAGGTGCGGCGTGTTGAGTGCTGTCCCGTTTCTGTATTTTTGTTCCTGTTTTAGATGATTGCAGTCGTGCACAGGCGCCCTGACTTTTGTATCGTTTTGTTTATTGAATGCAGGCAATAAACCGAGAGACTGGGAACCCTTGTGTCGCGCATGATTGACGGTCGTTACAGTTAGCCAATGAATTCCCAACGTAGATATGTACACATTTACGGTGTGTATTGAAATCAGCCTGGTGAACGTGCGTAAAGCCAATCGTGGTATTCGAGTCAGTTTAATAAAGAACAGACCGTTCGTCGTGTTATACAATGTTGTCTATTTATTGCACCTCACTAGAAGTGCAATACCAATAAAAGGTAAACAATATAAAATAACAATCAGCAGTAAACAAGTGAGTTTAATAAATGAAATCTAACTCTCAAAATCTGAGACAACTGGTCTAGTAGACATATGCTACTGTACTTCTAATATTTGATTCCCAACAAAAGTAAACAGTTCAGCAATAAAATACACAACAATGTTTGTTTAAAATTGCAGTTGGATCTAAGAACTTGAGACAAACGAGAACATCTGTTACTCTTCCATCATGTATTTAAAAGATTGAATTGCTTGCCACACAGTCGACAAAAGCTTTGCCCCAGAAAATCAATTACACTTCAACTACAAGGGCTCATCAAAGAGTGCAATATGGAGGTTCACGGATCCCATAACCGCATGAGTTGTTGGGTCACCAATGAGAACACAACTTTGGACAGCCTTCTCCACTGGTTCCAGTCCCTGGCCTGTTCTTGGGTAGTGGCAAAGTTGGCACCAGTCCGTTCCTTAATGTTTAAATTGAGTCGCTGCTGGGCCTTCCCTACCACTGCTCTGGTGTTTGCAGACCAGGAGAGGTCATTGGAGATGTGCACACCCATGATTTTGAAAGAGTGGACTCTCTCTACAAAGTCTCCGTTTATATTGAGTGGATGTTGGGTTACTGCATTTTCCTCCTGAAGTCCAGTATGAGTCCTTTTGTTTTTGTAGTTTTCAGTATGAGGTGGTTTTTCGAACACCACGTTGTCAGTGTCTCCACCTCATCCCTGTACGCCGCCCCGTCCCCTTCAGAGATGATGATCAAGGTGGTATCGTCGGCGTACTTAACAATTGTGTTCGTGAGGTGGGTCGGTGAGCAGTCGGAGGTGTAGAGGGTGAAAAGCAAGGGGCTCGGTACACAACCTTGGGGGGAGCCAGTGCTCGGTGTTAAGGTGGGAGAGACGTGGTTGCAGAGTTTCACGGACTGTGGGCGGTTTGAAAGGAAGTCCATTATCCAGTGGCAAATAGAGGAAGAGAGTCATAGGTGACAGAGTTTCTCCAACAGGATCTCCGGGATAATGGTGTTGAAGGCTGAGCTGAAGTCCAGAAAGAGCATTGTGACGTAGACCCCCAGGTAGTCTAGGTGGCTCAGGGCGGTGTTTATGGCGTCGTCAGTGGAGCGGTTTGCCCTGTAGGCAAACTGGTGGGGGTCCAGTGTGGGTGGCAGGGACACATTGTACACATTTTAATTGAGGTTCTCTGTCGTTTCTGTCTCCATTGGTTAGAATTATTACATGAATGCAGTCTATATTATTTATTCATACATTTTGTCATTCATCCTTTTTGGTATTATGCCGTATATTTGGGATGATGCGAAACCTATGTGTGTCTTGTGTCCAACAGATGTCAGTGAAGAATTCCTGTCTCCAGAGTTTCCTGATATTAAAAAGGAGGAGGAGGATGTGGAGCCTGTTTGTGTTAAAGAGGAGGCACTTTTCACAGAGTTGCCGGTGACTGAGACCATTTTAACTCCTGGGAGTCAGGTAAAACATGAAGAAAACTGGCAGGAGCCTCCAAGCATCAACTCCCGTCAACACGTGAAAAGTGATGATAAGGACACGTCCGACTCTGCAGACACTGATGGTGACGAACAGTCAGAAGGTGATAACAAGTGTTCTCAGTGTGGGAAAACATTTCCATTCAAGTATCGTTTGAAGTTGCATATGGTAGTTCACACTGGTGAGAAGCCATTTTCCTGCTCAGTGTGCGGTCAAAACTTCAGCAGGAAAGCAAGTTTGAAAAACCACGTTACAATTCACACAGGGGAGAAGCCTTTTTCGTGCTCAATCTGTGGTGAAAAATTCAGGAAGAAGTCAAACCTAACATCGCACACAAGAACTCACACTGGTGAGATGCCATTTTCCTGCTCTGTGTGCGGTCAAAAGTTCCGCCAGAAAACAAGTTTGAAAAACCACGCTACAACCCACACTGGCGAGAAGCCTTTCTCCTGTTCAATCTGTGGTCTACAATTCACCCATAAATCAAATCTAAGTAATCACACAAGAACCCACACTGGTGTGAAGCCTTTTTCCTGCTCAGTTTGTGGTCAAAAATTCAGCTACAAAGTAAGTTTGGAAAACCACGCTACAACCCACACTGGTGAGAAGCCTTTCTCCTGCTCATTTTGTGGCGAATCATTCAGCCGAAAGGCATACTTAAAAACACACACAAGAACCCACAGTGGTGAGAAGCCTTTTTCCTGTTCATTTTGTGGTCAAAAATTCAGCCATAAAGAAAGCTTAAAAAGACACACAAGAACCCACACTGGTGAGAAGCCTTTTTCCTGCGCAGTTTGCGGTCAAAACTTCAGCCAGAAAGCAGTCTTCAAAAAACACACAAGAACCCACACTGGCGAGAAGCCCTTCTCCTGCTCGTTTTGTGCTAAATCATTCAGTCAAAAAGATAGCCTAAAAAGACACACAAGAACCCATACTGGTGAGAAACCTTTCTCCTGCTCAGTTTGCGGTCAAAAATTCTGCCATAAAGAAAGCTTAAAAAGACACACATCAACCCACACTGGCGAGAAGCCTTTTTCCTGCTCATTTTGCAATCAAAACTTTAGCCAGAAAGCAGACTTCATAAAACACACAAGAATCCACACTGGCGAGAAGCCCTTCTCTTGCTCATTTTGCTGCGAATCATTCAGCCGGAAAGAATACTTAAAAATACACACAAGAACCCACACTGGTGAGAAACCTTTCTCCTGCTCGCTTTGTGGTAAATCGTTCAGCCGGAAAGAACTCTTAAAAAAACACTCAACAATCCACACTGGCGAGAAACCCTTCACCTGCTCGTTTTGTGGTAAATCATTCAGCCGGAAAGATCACTTTAAATCACACACAAGAACCCACACTGGCGAGAAGCCTTTATCTTGCTCAGCTTACGGTCTTAGCTACTCAAGTCAAGCCAAAGCTCAGGATCACACGTGTGCCGGAGAAAATGGCATCGGTCCCTCTATTTGATATATCATTTCTTGCATTTATATTTCAAACTCTACCGCTGAATGTACAGATTTGTGTACTCTTCATGTCATATCAATTCAAAAATATATCTCTCCATACACACACACACACAGTTTTTCGCTGTAGATGAAATTAAAATTGTTAAATGTTTTGATTCCCCTTCACGATTGTGTCTCGCATTTTGTTGATTCTTAGAACAGGTTTTCTATTTTAGCTCTAAGTTTGAAGCCTGAAATGTTGCAAAATGACAAATTTCTGTGGGCCAAAATTTCGCAAGGCACTGCACATTTAGATATTCTGTAACAGTAACTACAATATTCATTTATTGTATATACATGTATATAAGTTTTGCTAAATGAGGAATTGATTGATTTCTGAAGTACTTTCTGAATATCTTTTATTCATACCTAGTTATCCTGACCTTATCTTATTTTTCTCTTTCAAGCCTTTATTACGTGTTTATCCTGGAGTGTCACGTCTAATCTCTTTGTAAATGTTCCCTATGTTATTATCAATCGCAATAAAGACATTTTCATTTGTGGCTGTATCTATCCATGTCATGATTTTTTGAGTTGCCATAATTAAGATGACCTTTTCCAAGATTCGTTTGAAATCTGAATGTGATTAACTTATCCCACAATATGTATACAGACGCTGCCCTACTTAAGAACGAGATTTCCGGACGATCGTTCGTAAGTTGAATTTGTCTGTAAGTTGCTCCAGTGCTATATTTTTTCTGCTTAAGGTTTATTTAAGTATATTTAATGCTTGTATAAGTAACTTGTATTGTTTTGAAACTGAAAAACGTTTCATAAAATAACGTTACAAAGTGTTGTGGATTGTCTGGAGTCGGCTTGCATAAGGAACGCATTAGGATAGAAAAATAGAAATTCCAACTTGTTTACCCAGAGTGCAAATGTTGGCGAATATTATTATTAATGATCGCCTTGGACGAATGACTGGCGTTCGTCCTGCCAAGATTTCTTGGCAGGGAGCAGGCCAGGTCAAACCGACCCAAGACATTTCTTGGAAGCCGACCCCAAAACAATTCGTGGACGTTATATAAAAGATTAAAAAAAACAATCGGTCCGGTGGCATGGATGTACACGTGCAAGGGGGACGGATGCCGTGGGGGCGGCAGTAGCTCAGGAGGTAGAGCGCTCGTCTTGGAATCAAGGGATCCCAGTTCGAATCCCGGCTCGTCTGTGTTACATGTCGAAGTGTCCTTGGGTAAGACACTGAACCCCTAATACCCCCAATAAGCAGGTTAGCGTCTTACATCGCTGCAATACAAGGCTGCTATTGGGAAATGTGGAGCACATTGTAAAGCGCTTTGGGAAGTCATTGACTTGAAAAGCGCTATATATATAAAAAAAAAAAAAAAAAAGCAGATCATTTAATACTGATGTTGTATTAGGATATAAAAAGCCACCCGCCTCTGAAGACGAGGAGAGACTTCAAGATTACTGTGGATAAGTGTAGCGACCCTCTTTCATGCACGACACAAGGTTTCACAATCTCTGGGTTTATTGCCTGCATTCAATAAACAAAACAATACAAAAGTCAGGGGCCTCTGTTCACGACTGCAATTATCTTCAACGCTTACTAATTCACTTCAGCTACGGCAAGGAGACAACATGCGAGCACATTAATAATGAAACTTCGATAATAACAATGAACATAACTTTCACACGTACCTGCATTCAGTAAACAAAACAATACAAAAGTCAGGGGCCTCTGTTCATGACTGCAATTATCTAAAATATTAAAGATACAAAAGAACGGGTCATCACTCAACAGGCCGCACCTCGTGGCGTGTTTGCATCAAAACACGTTGCATCTTCATTTCAAGCTGTATTGCTTAACTTCTTATTTAGTGCTTTTTTTAATATACATCATTTAGAACAACTTATATATCTTTATATACAAAAATAATTTCGAAAGCAGCTCAAATGTCTAGCAAAATATGCATTTTTTTTTATCCAACTGATATTGGGCACATCTTACCTTCAACGCTTACAAATTCACTTAAGCTACGGCAAGCGCTGAAGCCCATAAAGTGCCAAACGAAAAAAACAGTCGCAGACGCCCATGACTTAACAACTGAATGAGGTACCGGAATATTAACAGTAATAAAACAAAAACACAGATTTGGTGAGAATTCAAAAAAACATTCAAAACAATCAAATTTCAACTCTGTTACATAAGGTTCAATAAACAAACTCTCCCTCTTATGTCACCGACTCCTTTGCACCTTGTTTTTCAAGTATTATTAGTATATTGTGGGGCAAATTGATCGGGCTGTTTCCACAATAAAAGCAGGTTGAATGATAAAAACAAAGCTACACATTTGGCGTTGACATTCTGTAGTCTGTGAAGCCCTTTGACACTTCTTGTGATTGAGGGCTATCCAAATAATCATGACTTGACTATAAAGATAAAGTTACGTATAACATTGATTAATTCTTGAGGCAAAAAGTTGAAGTCATGGATGTATACAGGCCTTTCCACTTGTTATTCACATTCATTTTCTGAACAAGAATAGCGGAAGATAAATTGGTCAGTGATACGATTTCAATGTACAGTGGAACCTCGGTTCTCGACCATAATCCGTTCCAGAACCCTGTTCGAAAAGCGATTTGTTCGAACGCAGAAATCATTTTTCCCATTACAAATAATGTCAATCGTTTTAATCCGTTCCAACACCCTGAATGTTTACCTTTGTTTACCTTTAAGACACACATAACATAAATGTAACCCGGGCTAATCGTATGTTCGCGTTAGCTTAATCTTCCGTACGAAAGATTACGCTAACATGAACGTGTAAAAACAAGGATAAGAAAATAAGTATGAATAGGATTTCTTACCTTTGTGGTGGTCAGCAGAAGGCGCAGATGGACGGTGAGAGGGATGGAGGAGGAAGGAAAATGATTGTTTGGAAGGAGAGTCCCCTTCCATAAAAACTGTCTAAGGGGTGCTCACACGCCTTCAAATCTCTTTGCTACGGACGACTGGCTACCGGATGTTCTTTTCTCTTCAAATATCCAATGACACTTGCTTCTTGCCTTCTTTTTAGCACTTTTCGGAAGCGGTTCATGACAGTGTCGTTAAAGTCATGATGACTCTGGTGGCAGCAGCTTCATCGGTGTGGTGAAATTCTGTAACTCGGCCCATTTGCAACACACTTGTTTCATCTCGGACGTCCCTTAGCGTAGCGGAGGTGCAATTGCGCCTGAGAAAATTAAAAGGAGTAAAAAAATGTGATGTGAAACATCCACCTCGGCGTTCGAACTCCGATTTTTGTTCGAACGCCGGAGCAAGAATCTCTCGAAATTTTTGTTCGGACTCCGATTTGTTCGAACTGAGAGTCGTTCGAAAACCCAGGTTCCACTGTATATGTCAAAATTGCAGTTTAATATCAGAACAAAGACAAGATGGTCACCAAAGCAATGATTTATTCTAAATATAAAGTAAATAAAGGGTTTGGGTTTGCTGACACTAGTCTCTGAGGCCATGCACATTATTGACACATTGCAGAAAAAAAGAGCAAAGTTGAACAATCTATACAAATACGTTTCATATCAGGAATAAGGTTGCAGTGAAATGAAATGATCTGCATTTATATAGCGCTTTTCAAGTCAATGACTTCCCAAAGCGCTTTACATTGTGCTTCACATTTTCCAATAGCGGCCTTGCAGCCATGTAAGGCGCTAACCTGCTTATTGGGGGTTCAGTGTCTTACCCAAGGACACTTCGACATGTAACACGGACAAGCCGGGATTCGAACTGGGATCCCTTAGGCTGAGTCCCATTCTTCGCACTTTCACTCGCTATGTGCCCTAGTCACTCGGTTTTGCGCGTTCACGTGAAAATGGGATGTGTCTCAAGACCGAGGGAGAAGTGCCCTCAACCCATGACATAACCACTTCAGATCGAGGGAGGTCGGTACCTCACTTGGCGGCGAAGTGACTACCCAGAAGGCTTTGCGAATTCTCAATATCAACAAACATGCTTGGAAAGGAACCGCACAAATGTAAGTAGTTTTCCACAACCGCGCATCTATTTGCAACGAAATGTATTGAGATATCTTAGTTAGACATAAATGCAATAGAAAATCGTATTTTCGCGTTAAAACATGAACATTGCAAAATCGCTACTTTACGAAGTGCACAAGTCTACCGAGGGAGCTGCCCAAAAAAAATCTTCACGCTACAAACTGTAAAGTAGGATAACTGTGCAGAAAATCACGGTTCAGCCCATCCCTGTTTTTATCTTAAACGAGTCGTGCTTTTCATGTACATGGCCAGTCGCTAAAGGAGCATAGTCAGAATAACGTTCTGGACATAAGCGCTTGTTTACTGCACACAATTTCGGGTGTCGTGTTTTATTTACAATATGATTCTTTCATGTGAGATCAGAATGCATTAGTTTTCATCATGCATTATGAGTAATGTCTCCGAATTTCACGTGGAAATACAGTTGAAACAAATTACTATCACACAGTCCACTGCCTTCTCTGTAAACTCATATTAAGTAAACTAATTACCTTCTTAAAATGTTAGTCCAAATGTGGAGACAATTCTAAAGCATATGTGATGCTGGCCAATAGAAGGCTCTTACAGCCATAAGAATAACATGTCAATTTTGTGTATCTATTCACTATCAAATAATTATCCAGAACACATCCTATAATTTCTCACATCAACTTGTTGAGCATCCTATACACAGTTGTTTTTGTGCAATACACAAGCATTAAGTCATTGTTGTTTTTTCCACCCAACCTAAAGGCCAATGTAGAACGTCCCGTGGAAGAGCTGGCCACCATTACAGCTACCACGCCATCCACACCGACGGGCACGTCGTTGGCATCTTCTAATCCGGCGCCAAACCCCAAATCACCCAGAAAAAAAAGGAAGCACGATACACTGGTGGGCTCTCCTCATCCTCTGCAGGAAGTACAGGCGCTGCTGTGCCCTCTTAACCAGTGATGCAGTGTTCACGGACCAGGTGAGTTTGTTTGTAATGTGCACCCCTAGGAACCTGATACTGCTGACAACCTCCACAGCCTTGTTGTTGATGCAAAGTGGGGCATGGTTGGGCTGGTTTTTCCTAAAGTCGACAATGATCTCTTTAGTTTTGTCAACATTCAGGACCAGGCTGTTGTCCCTGCACCAGCCCACCAACTGCTCCACCTCCTCTCTGTAGGCCAGGTCGTTGTCGTCCCTGATGAGGCCCACCACTGTTGTGTCGTCAGCATACTTCACGATGTGGTTTGTGGCGGACCAAGGGACGCAGTCGTGTGTCATCAAGGTGAACAGCAAGGGGCTTAGGACGCAGCCTTGGGGGGTGACATCTCTGCAATGTTTCCCTTTGTTTTATAAAAGGAAAATATTTTATTTTATTAAGTACTCAATGAAGTTCCAGTGTGTGTTTTCCAGCTTTATGGAAGTATTGGTATATTTTTGTTACAATTTGTGACACATTATTTATTTACTATTATGTATTTTGGCCCAATGTGAGTTTGTTTTTCTGAAAGTAAACTATGATTTAAACTGGAGTGATTTGTAGTTGTTTTCTGTCCAACAGTCACATAGTTCACACACAGTATCTCACATCATTATGAAATAAACCACCAAGGTGTTACTCAAAATAAAGATGTTTATTGAATAGTAATGCAGAAAAGCACGGAATACAAATGTGGGTCTGACTTCCAAAGCCTAAAACATGGCTTTTGGGCAATTTATTCCATATTAACTGTGGACAATTCTGTGTATGGTGGACCTGGGAACCCTGAAGACCCGTGACACCACACGGTAGGACAGACCGTGGGCCAGCCAGTACACGTAGATCAGGACCTCAAGCCATGGCCCTGTTCCCTCTTTAGCAGCTCCTGCAGGGCCCACATGACTTTCTTGCTCAACCTTAAGTCCTGAATGAGTTTTGACTTCACATCGAACCATAAGCACAGGATGGGAACATTCCTGTCCAAGCTTATGGGACAGCCACTCTGGAACACAATAGATAACAAACAATTTAGACATAAATGTGGGCATAGAAAAGAAAAAGTCAGCTTTTACTCGTGATGTAAGCATCATGAAAAAATGTTGAAATGACCTTTTTTATATCCAATGACAACTCTTTTGAATTAAATTCCTTATGAACTCAGGTTTTTGGGTCGTACAGGGAAGTTTGGTGACGATATTATGTCAGCTTAAGGGTCAGGTGGACTGTTCTTGTGTTGTAAAGATGAATCAGCACTACATAGCGCCGAAGCTGTCTTCAGTATAGCGCATTTCTCCTCCGTTGATTGGAGACACGGAAAAGAGGATGAGCTTTCAGGCAATCGGTAATAACAGGCATTTTAAACGTTGCACGAACTCTCCAACTGCCACAGGTTGAGACTCGAGTTGTTTACATGTGACGTAGACCAATACGTCACTGAGGTCTACAGCCAATTCGTATTACGGCCATCTACTGGACTGGGGTGGAACCTTGCAAGTGTCTTCCAATTTCTTAGGGGACAATCTCCACTTTGCACTCCACTCACGGAGGGCACTTCCCTATCGAGGGACCTCACTGGAGGGTTCTCAGGGCCAAGTGAGAGGAATGGGATTGGGCCTTAATCCTAAAACGATCGCTCTACCTCCTGAGCTACTGCCGCCCCAAAGTGAAGTTAAGACACTAGAGGATGAGATCACAAAAACCTGAAAACTTGAGAATAAGGGCTGATGGGAATGACTCAATGAACTTCGATACTTTACACAGATTTTAAATTTTAAGAAAAGAAAAACACAAATAAAATCATGACATTTTTTTAGTCAAATCTAAACATATGAAGGTGTTGAATTACAGTGGATCGCATTGGATTAAAAGTCAATCTTCAGAGGATATCGAGTCACACATTCACAATAGAAATACGCTTACATGTGATACAAACAGGGTTGGGTAGGGTTACTTTAATTTGATTACTTTCAATGACTTTTGAATTACTCCAATACAAATATGCTCATAAAAGACAAAAGAAACTAAATATGGATCAAATGATGACTCACAACACGTGGTAAGCTTTCTCTCCCGGCTTTGATCTCTTTGATCTCCGGCAAAATGAACATCAAATGCGACAGAAACTAAATGAAAAGAAATCCAAACAGCTTTTTGCCGTTCCATGTGTTCCGTTACTCCCCAAGCCTGCACAAAATGGAGTCATTTTATTCATATTGAGTTTCTTTTGTCTTTTATGAGCATATTTGGTATTGGAGTCATCCAAAAGTCATTGAAAGTAATCCAGTTCAAGTAACCCTACCCAACCCTGGATACAAAATAATGAAAATCCCATAAAAGTCATGCTTTGATTACAGATATAAAAGATATCCACTCTCTAGCAAAAAGTAGGAATTCACAAAACTCAGATCACAGACATGAAACAATCGTAAGATCGTACCAAAGTAAAACATATCGGCATTCAAAAACACGAAACGAAATTAAGAAAAAAACAATTCAACAGTCAGTCAATGTTACTTTTATAGAGCAAGTGCAGGGAAATAAATGGAATCGTTCAATTCCGAGGAAAAAAATATGGAATCGGTGTCACGATTACTGATGCGAGGCACCTGAATCTGCTCCTTTGTGTTTTTTCCAATGTAAACTATGAGCTTGTTTCAAGCAGAGTGATGACTGCTGTTCTCACCGGCACACTTGGGACCCTTCGCTTTAACCTGACAGGAAAATGTTTGACCGCAAACCGAACCAGAAAAAAGAATCCCATCAAGCGTGGATTTTTGTGTGTCTTTTTAGGTTTCCTTTACGGTTGAATTTTTGACCACAAACTGAGCAGGCAAAAGGTTTTTCACCAGTGTGAGTTCTTGTGTGGCTTTCTAAACTTTCTTTTTGGTTAATTTTTTTATGACAAACTGAACAGGCAAAAGGTTTTTCTCCTGTATGGGTTCTCGTGTGGCTTTTCAAATGTCCTCTTTGGCCGAATTTTTTACCACAAACGGTGCATGCAAAATGTTGTTCACCAGTGTGGGTTCCTACGTGGCTTTTCAAATGTCCTTTCTGACCTAATCTTTGACCACAAACTGAGCACGGAAAAGGTTTTTCACCAGTGTGGGTTCTTGTGTGGATTTTTAAGTTAGATTTGTGGGTGAATTCGTGACCACAAACTGAACAGAAAAAAGGTTTCTCACCAGTGTGCGTCATAGCGTGGTTTTTCAAACTTACTTTGTGGCTGAATATTTGACCGCAAACTTTGCAGGCAAACGGCTTCTTACCAGTGTGAGTTCTTGCGTGGGTTTTCAAACTTACTCTGTGGCTAAATTTCTGACCACAAACCGAGCAGGCAAAAGGTTTCTCACCGGTGTGGCTTCTTGCGTGGCTTTTCAAACTTGCTTTGATGTAGAATTTTTTACCGCAAGCTGAGCAGGAAAAAGGTTTCTCGCCAGTGTGAGTTCTTGTGTGGATTTTCAAGGTACCTTTACGAGTAAATTTCTGACCACACACTGAGCAGATAAAGGGTTTTTCACCAGTGTGTACAATCATATGGCGTTTCAGAGCATCCTTGCGCCTAAAGTTTTCCCACACTGCAAACATTTGTGATACGCGTTATCAGCTTCCGACTGTTTGTCGCCATCATTGTGTGCAGAGTCGGACGTGTCCTCATCTGTGGTCTCGGAGCTTCTGCTAGGAGACACCTTTTCCTTGTTCTCTTCATGTTGACCTTCGGAGGATAAACGGACCCCAGTCACTCCAATCTCTCTCAAATCTTCCTCCTCTTTAAGGTCAAAATACTCAAAATCGTTCTCCTCCTTTTTAACGAGATCAATCTCCAAAATGTCCTCCTCCTTTTTAACGTAAATTGTCTCTAAAAACTCATCTTCCTCCTTTTTAACGCGATCGGGCTCCAAATCGACTTTCTCCTTTTTGACGTCTTCAGACTCAGAATCCTCTTTTTTGATGGCAGGCAACTTTGTCTCTTGTTGCCAAGGAAGAAGATTCTCTTCGCTGACGTCTGCAGGACACAAGACACACATGAACGTGTCAAATCTCTATTCAACCCAAAAAATGTATTTTTTTTTACAGCAAAATAATTGGTGCCTTCCAGAATTCCTGCCAAAAAAGTAATAATACATAATAAATAATTACCGAACGCCACAGGAACATGGCATTTTTTAATTTTATCTTTTGCCTAAAAGCCTTTTATTCCAAGTTTATTGAAAGGCTGCTGTGCAATTTTCCACGTTCAAAAATCTCTTATCGCTAATGATTACGTCAAACCGGGATTACAATTTGTTGATTTAAAATAAATTGTCTTGAAATATCCTGATTGTATATGGAAAATCTTTCCCTTCCACGATTCTTCTTAGCTGATATTTACAATATTGAGAAAAAGGTCTTCCTATCTTTTCTTGCTCTCTAATATTCAAACATCATTTCTCACCAAACAAATACTGTACATGGAACAACCGGGAAGTATCTTTTCAACATCAATTCTTCTCGTTTACCCTTCGGTTTCATTAAAATGCAAGTTTGAATATTATTATGATCAAGAAAGTGGGCGGAGCTACAACTCAATTTTTGCCTCACAAAAGAGTTTTAAAACATTTTTACGCAGTATCATTTTGTTTTTTTTATAAAACATTTCATTGTGACTGCATACTGAGCATTGCAACAGTTTTCTGACATGGAATCTTTAAAAAACGATATGCAAAGCGCAAACGTCTTTGTATGCGTTTTTTTGTGAGCCAGTCTCACAGCAAATTGTTTTTTTCCCTTTAAATCAGGCGTGTCAAACTCATTTCAACTCGGGGGCCACACGATAGAACAAACATTCTGTCTGGGGCCGGACTTGTAGATTAAAGAGAAAGAAAAAGAGGGATGAAAATAAGAGAAAGAGGGAGGGAAATTTTAAGACTGCTCATTTTGCAATATTGATATTGAAATCACGGATGATATGTTCTTCTCGTGTCCAATTCTACAAGAGTGAAATCATTTTCATCCACCAAAAAATATTAAAGATCTTGTGTAACCGCGGTGTACGTGTCCCACCAAAGATCCACATTCACGCTGGACTGGATGATGAGGTTTTTATTATTACAGTTTCTGCAAATGGATGAGTCACAACATTAGCTTTTCTGCTGGCTTTGATCTCTTTGATCTCAGTAGCAGTTCTCACTGAAGACTGCCCAACAAAGCATATCAAAGAGCTTTCTTTTCAATTGACATAAAATACATTTTAGAATATCACAATACATTTTGACATCCATTTCAAGAAGATACTTTTAACAAGAGATCGTATAGTGGATTTTTAACGTTTACGATGAATTCAATATATTTTTCTTTAGTCTGAATTTAACCAACATCATCCTTTTGAATATATATGAGAAAATAGAAATAATAACAATAATGAGTATAAAAGCGGGTACAATTTACCTGCAAATGAATGAGTCACATCATTAGCTTTTCTGCTGGCTTTGATCTCTTTGATCTCTACAAGGGGAATTAACATTTTAGTAAAACAGAAACAAAACAAAAATAAATCTACGAAGCTTGACAATATCAATCACATTACTGTGCATGTTGAGAGATTTGTCAGCTGGGGTTATGATGTTTAAAATTAACTTCTTTTGTGGAGCACCAAAAGATGATATCTTACCATTGCAGTTCTCTCTGTAGACTGCCAACAAAGCCCGCCTCCCGGTCACATGTCAGAAGCCAAAACCAAACCCCACCCCATACCAGCAGGTGGCACTGTTGGACTCATCATTGCAGAACACTTACCAAAAACTATACACATATTTCAGGAGGAATTTCAATAAAACAAAAGTTATTATTACACCCGTTACATATACGAGGAAAAACACGCAGAGAAGACGACACGCGTATTGACCAGTTATGAGCACCTGTTAGAGAGAGAGAGAGAGAGAGAGAGAGAGAGAGAGAGAGAGAGGGGGGGGAGCATTTCGAAGGGAGCCGGCTTATTAACTCCTTTCGTTCTTCAACAACACAGCAGAGTGGAACTGTGAGATGGTATGATGCTAGGGGGCGATAGAGCACCAAAGAGATAGATGCCATCCGAGAAGAAGAGAAGAACCACACGTCACTGTTGCTATTGTCTGCGCCTTCGTGGTGTTTCGTTCCAGTCGTGTGCACAATTAAACTTCATCTAACTGCATTTAACTCTGTCAAGAGTTTTAAAGGTGGTTAAAATGTGCGAGAGATGGAAAGGAAATTTGAAAGAGGAGCTTCAGGAAGAGACCGAGCGAATAGATCGACGGCTAAACCGAGTTAGCATTAGCAAGGAGCTACGAATTTTGTTGAACAGAGCAGGTTGGTCACTTTTATTTCCATAACATTTTTATTTTCCCTAAATCTCAACATATTTTCCGATATAAGAACAACCCTTTTTTTTGCACGGTCGTGCCAAGTGGAAACTCACAAAGTTCAGATTCAGATCTACTTTATTGTCATTCTTGTACACGTGTATACAGAATGAAACGTCGATACATCTGACCCGCAAAGTTTCCTTGAATGTACAGATATAAATCAAATGTTGTATTGAGTTGGAGTATTGAAGTACTAATAATATACTAAACAATTATAGCTATGTATAGTATTATACAGTTGTGCAAAGAGTGCAAGAGGAGCAGCTAACCAGGTGTGCAAAATGGGCAGTCAGGTAAACAAGTCACTATACAATAACAATAACACTGAAGTATGATAGTGCAGAGGAGAACAGATGTGCAAAGGAGTGGCTAGGTATAAGAGAATTGCCAGTAGTGCAAAAAACCCCAAAACAAACAGATGTACAGATTACAGCTGTGTAGGCTTACTATTTGTGTGATTGACCATTTAACAGTCTAATGGCCAGGGGAACAAAGCTGTTGCAGAACCTGGTGGTCCTTCACTGCACTCTGTAGTACCTCTTCCCAGAGGCTAGCAGAGTGATCAGTCCATGGTGGGGGTGAGAGGGGTCCCTAATGATGTTCTTGGCTCGGGATAGGCAGCCCTTCTGGCCAATGTCCTGAATGAAGGGGAGAGAAGTCCCGATGATTTTCTCTGCTGTCCTCATCACCCTCCTCACACTACTCCAGTCGGAGGCACTGCAGCATTAAGTTAACTTAAGTTAAGTTACGGGGAGAAGTCTCATTTAGCCCTACAAACTCATTTGGTTTCAACCTTGTCTCACAAAGGCCAATAAGGTTAATATTGTGTTCACTAATATGGGTATTGACAAGTAAAGCTTTGGAAGCTAGTGATCTTATATTCAGAAGGCCAAGCTTCAGCGCTGTGGACCGAGCTGAACCCTTTACCGAGTTTTGAACCTTAGTGGTGATAACCTCCACAAGATAATGCTCCCAGTCCAGGATTTTGTGCAGAGGCAGATGTGGCCCGAATTCCATACCACAGGAATATTGTTGACAGGTGGGGTAACAGGATGACTAACGGTAGAAAGTAATGTTATTCTTCTCCCTCCTCACCAAGGGATAATCAGAGGTAAGAAGCACAGAAGAAGATGCTATAGAAGAGTACAGATCATGGTGTGTAGTGCAGGAAATGGAACGCTCTAAACTACATAAACTATGTGAATTGCATGAATTTACCATAGTGCTAGTTAGCTCTAGCAATACAGATTCTACACCCGTGGTTACAGGCTCACTAATCACCTGTGACCTGGCCTGCACTAGTGTACCCTGTCATGGAAGGCTTTAACAGTACTCTATATTTTTAGAAAGAGTGAGAGCATCTTCCTAGTTAAGGTGAAGGCCGTCTCTCTTTAGCAGGTCAGGTCGGCCCCAGAAAGCTGGCCAGTTATCCACCTACCTAAATCACTGCTGACTACAAAAACTTGCCAGCCACCGGTTGAGCGACACTCGTCTGCTAAACCTCTCATAATTGCCTCTCGCTGGCAAGGGGGTAGAGACCATTACTTGATGCCGACTCATCTTTCTGGCGAGATTACAGGTCCTAGCAATATTTTTATTTGTAATCTCATATTGCCTCATTTTAGCATTTAGAGTTGACGTGAATGACTATATCAGTGTAGCTAGCCCTGTCCTGGTGTCTAGGTTTGCTCCCTCAAATTAGCCTCAATGTCGGGTGCACTGGCTCCAGAAACACTCATCACCGTAGCTGAGTTGCTGAGCTAAATGTTACGTGTGATGGAGTAACCTATCACTTGGGTGCGGGAGCCAGGAGACTGGGGAGGGGTGGGACTAGCTAGGGGGCTGAATTTATTATGTGTCTGGATTGGCTCACCGCGGTTAGCAAGCCTTTTAGGGCTAATCCTAACCGGACTAGCAGTTTCACTACAACCCACGCTAGCACTGGTGTCCGCGGCACCTAACATTTTCCTTTTCAACTGCTCTAGCTCATGGACAGGTCCCTCTAGACACCTTTCCCATAATTAGGGTCTGTTCATGCTAGTTTTTTCAAAGCACCGAGTTACATTAAACTTGCGTCTTCCTTGACACATATATTCGACGTGTCTCACTCTTACCCTTTTACTGCATGGGCGCCCCCTGGCGTTCGCTAAAAGAATGCACAAATTTGCCGCATCGTTGCATAAGTTGCAAAGTTGAAAGGCTGGGGGGAAAAGTAGCAGCTTATGGTCCGAATTTTACGGTATGTAACATTGTGCATTGTCCATCACTGACGGAAGAATTGGAATCAGTCCTTCAAAGCTGAGCACTTTGTGTTCCTAAATGCCAATATTCAGTAGAGACTAATGATATTTACGTTTTTATTATACACATTTTAATTGATATGTTTGCATGTTTTTCAGAGGTTCTGTGTTGTTTCTGTCTCCATTGGTTAGATTTATTAAATGAATGCAGTCTATATTATTTATTTATACATTTTGTCATTTATCTGTTTCAGTATTATGTCGTAGATTCTAAATGATGCGAAACCTATGTGTGTCTTGTGTCCCACAGATGTCAGTGAAGAATTCCTGTCTCCAGAGTTTCCTGACATTAAAAAGGAGGAGGAGGATGTGGAGCGTTTTTGTGTTAAAGAGGAGGGACTTTCCACAGAGTTGCCGGTGACTGAGACCATTTTAACTCCTGGGAGTCAAGTAAAACATGAAGAGAACTGGCAGGAGCCTCCAAGCAGAAGCTCCCGTCAACAGGTGAAAACTGATGATAAGGACACGTCCGACTCTGCAGACACTGATAGCGCCAAACAGTCAGAAGGTGATAAAACGTGTTCTCAGTGTGGGAAAACATTTCAATTCAAGTCTCGATTGAAGTTGCATATGACAACCCACACAGGGGAAAAGCCTTTTTCCTGCTCAGTTTGCGGTCAAAGATTCAGCCAAAAGGGCGCCCTAGAAGACCACACAAGAACCCACACTGGCGAGAAGCCCTTCTTCTGCTCAGTTTGCGGTAAAATATTCAGGTTCAAAGCAAATTTGAAAAACCACGCTACAACCCACACTGGTGAGAATCCTATCTCCTGCTTGATTTGTGGTGCAACATTCAGCCGAAAGGCAAACTTAAAAACACACACAAGAACCCACACTGGTGAGAAGCCTTTTGCCTGCAAAGTTTGCGGTCAAAAATTCAGCCGAAAGAATGTCTTAGAAGACCACACCAGAATCCACACGGGTGAGAAGCCCTTCTCCTGCTCATTTTGCGGTGAATCATTCAGCCGAAGGGAAAACTTAAAAAGACACACAATATTCCACACTGGTGAGAAGTCTTTATCCTGTTCAATTTGTGGTGAATCATTCAGGAAACGATACTTAAAAATACATACAAGAACCCACACTGGTGAGAAACCTTTCTCCTGCTCAGTGTGCGGTCAAAGATTCAACCAAAGACAAAGCTTAAAAACACACACAAGAACCCACACTGGTGAGAAGCCCTTCCCCTGCTCAGCGTGCGGTGAAAGATTCAGCCATAGACAAAGCTTAAAAATACACACAATAACCCACACTAGTGAAAAGCTTTTCTCCTGCTCCTTTTGTGCTAAATCATTCAGCCAGAAAGCAAACTTAAAATCACACACAAGAACCCACACTGGTGAGAAGCCATTTTCCTGCTCAATTTGTGGCCTAAAATTCAGCCGCAAAGAATGCTTAAAAATACACATAAGAATCCACACTGGTGAGGAGCCTTTTGCTTGCTCAATTTGCGGTAAAAAATTCAGGAAAAAGGAAAATTTGAAAAACCACGCTACAACCC
This sequence comes from Urocampus carinirostris, assembly GCF_059441175.1. Lineage (NCBI taxonomy): Eukaryota > Metazoa > Chordata > Actinopteri > Syngnathiformes > Syngnathidae > Urocampus > Urocampus carinirostris. The sequence continues at coordinate 75,828,247 of NC_142349.1, read as the reverse complement.
ACACTGGCGAAAAGCCCTTCTCCTGCTCCTTTTGTGCTAAATCATTCAGCTATAGACAAAGCTTAAAAATACACACAAGAACCCACACTGGTGAGAACCCTTTTTCTTGCTCAGCTTTTGGTCTTAGCTACTCAAGTCAAGCCAAAGCTCAGGATCACACGTGTGCCTGAGAAAATGGCATCTCTGCTTGATATATCATTTCTTGCATTTACATTTCAAACTCTACCCCTGAATGTACAGATGTCCTATCAACTCAAAAACATATCTCTCCATACACACACATTATATATATATATATATATATACATACATATATATATATATATATATTTATATTTATATGTGTGTGTATGTATGTGCATGTTTATTTAAAAAAAACTGATTTATCATTTGCAATTTTGATGTGATTTTCAATTGTTAAAGAAAAAGCGCATGTTCTATGCTAGTTCTTGTTCTAGTGACAAGCAAATCATGAGTTTACGACTGTAACGAAATAATCACTATAGATCTCCAAATAAAAATTGAATTGCAGTTGAAAAGAAACGCTCTTTATTTGTCTTTACCCAAGTGTACCAATATTGGAAGGCTTCTCCTTTCAGAGTAACAAAGCGATTTAGAGAGCGACTGGCTCAGCAAGGTCTCGGCGTTGATTAAAATACAAGAGTCACGAATGTTTCCTATGAGTTGTCGCTCCTGGTCATCTGTTTCTCAGTCAAATCCAAGACGTGACAACAGTCCACGTAATGCACTCTGTTAATCACCACTTCTTTGGGCTCTGTTGACTTTCCTTAGAGTCCAATTCAATTGATTAATTTCTTTTTAATTTTAAGAGCTTTTAAAGATACTAGCAGTTGTGACACTGCCCACCCTGGCTAATAGGCTGGTGTAAGCTGTGAGTCTATCAAAATTGTGCTTGAAAACTTTGCCATGCCTCTATGGTCACTTGCCACCTGCCATAGCACCCTGAGAACGCTCGAGCTCGGAAGTTAAGCAGTGTCGGGCCTGGTTAGTGCTGGGGTGGGAGACCCCTTGGGAATACCAGATGCTATAAATGGGTCATTTGGCGCACGCTCTGCTGCGACAGCACTGACTGTATCCCCCTGGTACAGTCGGTGAAAATGAATTTCTCTGATGGGACCAAATAAATTTATTATTATTAAAAGTTGCTTCTGATTGGCTGGCGCTGTTAAAGCCTGAACTGTGACGATCTTGGTTGTCCACACTATCACTCAAATAACACTCTACAGTGGGATCTCGGTTAATGGGGACCAAAACCACCCGCGATAAGTGAAAATCTGCGAAGTAACGGCACACCTTAAAAAAACATTTTTTTTTTTTTATTCTATTATTATTATTATTTTTTAGACCTGCGAAGCTCTGAACCCGCGAACGTGGAACCACAATGTAGCGACGCCCCTTCAAAAATGCTTTAAAATATTTAGGTTTTTTTTTCAATTATTTTATTTTATTATTATTATTTTTTAGGCCTGCGAAGCTCTAAATCCTTGAACGTCAAAGCGCGAAGTAGCGAGGTCCCACTGTACACTAAAAAAAACCCGGCAGTGTCTTGTGATTACACAATCGCACTATGTCACATTACAATATCGATTTCATTTAATCATGCAGCCCTAATTTGTGTGTGTAATACACATATATATATATATATATGTATATGTATGTATAAATATGTACCGTATTTTCCGCACTATAAGGCGCACATAAAATCTGATTTTTTTTATTTTTTTAAAGCTGACTATGCGCCTTATAATCCGGTGCGCCTTATATATGGATCAATATTGAATTACAAGGTCTCGCAACTTACGGTAAGTAGCCACTGACTCAATTTTTCGCGTAGAAGAAGTGCGCTGTGCATGCTGGGAAATATTAAACAACAATTCTCTTTTATTAGTGCGTTTGTATAAAGAAATGAAATGATCTGAAATGATCTGCATTTATATAGCACTTTTCAAGTCAATGACTTCCCAAAGCGCTTTCCATTGTGCTTCACATTTCCCAATAGCGGCCGTGATCTGTGCAGCCATGTAAGGCGCTAACCTGCTTATTGGGGGTAATTGGGGGTTCAATGTCTTACCCAAGGACACTTCGACATGTAACACGGACAAGCCGGGATTCGAACTGGGATCCCTTAATCCTAAAACGATCGCTCTACCTCCTGAGCTACTGCCGCCCCAAAGCTCGAGTCACATCAGACTAAAGGTATTTCCCCTGTATATTTATTCATAATGTTAAGCAATATATGCATGTCTATTACACATAAGTAGTATGTACTATTTTAATGTTTGTATCTTGGGTGGTGGGCGTTTGGGGCAAATTACCATGGGCTTCTATTCCCTGCTATACGGCCTGAAATGGCTCCTATTAAGAGACACGCTTACAAAGCAGAGTTTAAACTCAAGGCGATCAGTCACGCAGTAGAACACGGGAATGGAGCAGCAGCGAGAGAGTTCAACATTAATGAATCGAACACGAGAGTGGCTCGAGCCGGCAGAATTAAGAGTCCCCCTAGGAACTCGCTAACTTAACAATGGTTCCATGGGTGAATTATGTAAAACCCACTACAACGTTTTACATTTTACAGTTATTATGTTATTGCTTTACTGTTATTGTTTTGCACTTGTTGTTTTTGCACATTACGAGTGTCACTATATTGCGATTGCACTAACGTTTAATTTACCATAACAGTATCAGATGTTTTTTTGCGTGTTGACTAAATGGAGGAAAAGTAAAATGTTATGCCTTGCTGTTGTTCAAAGATGTTAAAGATGTGTCACCAAAATGCTTTACCTCAGAAAAAATAATAAAACAGCTGTTTATTTATTTTGGGAGTGAATGAAGATTGTGGAAAGCTTGTTCGTTATCTATTAATAATGTTTGACTGACCTATCTGACTGTTTTGTTGACATTCCCTTTAGCGCAGCACCATCTAACGGTTGCATAACGTAACTACATCCTCTACTGTAGCCAAGTCACGTTAAGTCACATTTATTTATGACGCCCTTAATCACAAAAATGTCTCGAAGGACTGCACAGGATTACAATTACAAAATTGCACAATTACCTGATCTTAAACCAGCATGCACTTATAGCGCCTTATAATGCGGTGCGCCTTATGTATGGAAAAAGTTTAAAAATATATAATTCATTGAAGGTGCGCCTTATAACACGGTGCGCCTTATAGTGTGGAAAATACTGTATTTATGAATATGTTGCAGTTTTTCGCTGTAGATGAATCTAAATATTTGCTAACAGTAACTACTACAATATCCATTTATTATTTTCATCTATTGATTTCTCTTCTGGAGTATTTTCTGAATATCTTTTATTCATAGTTATCCAGACCTTCTTATTTTTCTCTTTTAAGTCTTTATTACGTGTTCATCTCGGAGTGTCACGTCTAATCTCTTTGTAAATTTTCCCTATGTTTGTATCAATGACAATAAAAACATTTTTATTTGTGGATGCATGTATCATGTTATTTGTTGAGTTGACAAAATTAAAATCACTTTTTCCAAGATTCATTTGAAATCTGAATGTGACTGAATGAACCCACAAGATGGATACACGCCTGATAACCAGATGCCTAGCTTAGCTCTTTAGTTAGCCAGCTTAACACCTAAATCCAACGATGTAATGTAAAATATCGGAATAAACCGCAATTCTAACTATGTCAAACTGTATTTTGAGAAATAAACTGTTACGTGATAGCGCCCTAGTGAAGTCATTTATTAATGTAACACCAGGTTTCAAAATAATATGTCGTGAAAAAGAAAGGGCAAATACAGTGCTTTAACAATATTTACAAAGCAAGAAAATAAAACCAGTTCAATTGAGCGTTCTTTTTTTAACTGTTTTAACCGAGTCATACTTAAGACTTAAACATTGGTGTATTTCATGGAGCGCCTTTTGGTGTGAATGTTGTTTGGAACAAGACATTTTCTAACAACTGATGAGGACATTTCAAGCAATCGTTGAGAGCGCCATCTAGTGGACACATTTCAGAATACTTTTCCCTTCTCACTTTGATTTGCGACCCGAATGGTGATGGGAATGTTTTCTCTTTCTAGAGAAGCGGATGTTTCGGCTCGGCTCACTAAAACGGCCCCCATCGGATTTCAAATATATTCGAAATAAATGTGAAATATGATGCCCCAAATTAAATCATTTTGAAAATGTTTATGGTAATATGCTATCATAGACTGTATTGTTTCAATTTAAGTGAACTTTTGCCACATTTAATCTTTTACATAGATTATACGAAGAAAAACAGAGTAAACGACACTCGTATTGACCAGTTAAGAGAGAGAGAGCGAGAGAAATGGAGAGAGAGAGAGAGAGCATTTCGAAGGGAGCCGGCTTATTAACTCCTTTCGTTCTTCAACAACTCGGTAGAGTGGAACTGTCAGATGGTATGGTGCTAGGGGGCGATAGAGCACCAAAGAGATAGATACCAACTAAAGAAGAAGAGAAGAACTACAGGTCCCTGCCGCCATTGTCTGCCCCTTCGTGGTGTTTCGCTCCAATAGTGTGCACAATTAAACTTCATCTAACTGCATTTAACTCTGTACAAGAGTTTTAAAGGTGGCTAAAATGTGCGAGGGATGGAAAGGAAATTTGAAAGAGGAGCTTCAGGAAGAGAACGAGCGAGAAGATCGACGGCTAAACCAAGTTAGCATTAGCAAGGAGCTACGAGTTGTGTTGAACAGAGCAGGTTGGTCATTTTTATTTCCATAACATTTTTATTTTCCTATTTCGACCCCTCACGTCTATTGCACGAAAAATGTTGGATTTGTATTCCATATTTATGATGCAGCTGCTTCAAGGGATTAATCCATTGGGTCGGCGTTAACACCAAATATACGCTCGTGTTGACAAATTAGAAATTATTCTTGTAGTTTAATTGAACCTAACACTAAAATATGAGTGTTGAAGTCGTTTTAGTTCGGTTTAGTTTTACTTCTTTTTGTATGAAGACACCTATAATGACGGCGAAGTAGTTTACTCCCTCGTGATCGTCGGTGTATACCGGATGGTAGCCATCATTGACAAATTTGCGTTATTCCTTACAGATTTTCTTGTACGTCGTACACATCTTCAAATGCACAATAAACGTACTTTGTAAAGGCATAAACTGTCACAGACCAGAAACAGACACAGGACCCAATAGCGCTCTATGACATGCGTGTCAGCAGTGGCACGTAAGCGCACGGCAAAATAATGATAATTGATTGTAAATGCGCATTCTTACCTAAAATTTAGACATTTTCAGTTGCGTGCCGTGTTGTATAGAGGCTTTACGGTAGCGCCCCTCTCCCTCTGCTCCGTGTTTGAGTGTGTGTCTGCGCAGCACCGAGAAGGAGAGATTTGTATTTTAACCCCGCCACAGAAACACCGGCGCGCAATAAATGAACGAACCACGACCCCTCCTGCAGCGAAAAATTATTCTTTTCAGCCCGAGTGGACAGATAACTGGGGATTTGTGCAAAAAATGACCGCACTGTTTATGCATTGTGTTTCAAGAGTGCACACAAAAGGAGTTTTAATATTATGAGGTGCCTTAACCCCTTGACATTGTGGTGGGCTGCAGAATATTTGATAAACAAACATGTGTCTGTACGATGTCACCAGTCACTGAAATACGGCATAGTAGTGGAAAGCTTAAACTCTTGAGATTTAAAATATGATGACCATTTCTAAATACACTCACCAGAGAAACATAAGTCTGAAACTAAATACCTGAAAACTATAAAGCCTTCATAACTCACCATTACTTCCCGCCGAGCCGCTGCCTTTCCAGCAGCTCCCCTTCTTATCGCGCACTTTTTGTGATTTATTGTTTTATTGTCTGCTTCTATCTTCGGTGTTTTCTTCCCGTGTGACAACTACATTTTGGATTACTTTCTATCCTATGGACATGGGTTTTAGCGCACAAAAATGCGTTTATTCGAGGAATCGACTCCTTGCCCTGAAGAATTCTCGTGCCGGCGTGATGAGGGGGCCTATGGTGGAAGAAGAGCCGGAGCTAGCTAAGCGGCTAGCAGCGTTATATGTCTTCGGTACCGTCCGTAATCATGGTAAATGCGAACTCACTACCAAATAAGACCAACGAGCTGGCTGTGCTGGTGAAAAACATCGAAGCGCACAGGGAGTGCAGTTTGCTGTGTTTTACGGAAACGTGGCTCACGTTTAGCATCCCGGACGCTAACGTGTAGCCACCCGGAGCTATCCGGGGCTATCCAGCTTCAGCGCCGTTATACAGAGAAACGAAAGCCTGCGGGAATCGGAGAGGAGGTGGACTCGCTAATACGATGTGGTGTATCCCTGGGCACAAAGATTTCCATCTGCTGCAGGGACGTCCAACTTTTGGACTAGCGTGTGACGTCATCCACTCTGCTACAAGCACCCCTCGGGCATCATGTTCATCTGTTAATAAACATCAGGGTAGACTGCTGGAATTGTAAATTTCCCTACGGCGATAAATCATGTATCTGTCTATCTTGGCCGTCTTCACCTTCTTTGAATTTCGCGAAAATGGCTTAGTTTCATTCGGGCAATTCATAGAATCCAACCGTGTAAAATATTTATTCCAAGCCACACGATCATGCTTACAGATTGAAAATAATCCACATGAAACATTTATGCTTCGCTGGACGTTGCTTGTTGTGATTCGTTTGTTTCGACACATTATTTTCGTTTACAAGTCAACAGACTCGTAAAATGATTCTCAATATGGCCGCCAGCATTCCCCTTTCGATTGACACCCTTCCCATGATTAAGGTCTGTTCATGCTAGTTTTTTCATGCCCAAAGCACCAAGTTACATTCAACTTGCGTCTTCCTTGACACATACATTCGACGTGTCTCACTCTTACCCTTTACTGGATGGGCGCCCCCTGGCGGTTGCTAAAAAATGCAGAGACCGATGATATTTATGTTTTTGTTATACACATTTTAATTATTTTAAGAGGTTTTGTGTTGTTTCTGTCTCCATTGGATAGAATTATTCCATAAAGGCAGTCTATTTTATATATTTATACATTTTGCCATTTATGTGTTTTGGTATTATGTCATATATTTTAAATGATACAAAACCTATGTGTGTCTTGTGTCCCACAGATGTCAGTGAAGAATTCCTGTCTCCTGTCCGGCAGGAACCAGAGTTTCCTGATATTAAAAAGGAGGAGGAGGATGTGGAGCCTGTTTGTGTTAAAGAGGATGGACTTTTCACAGAGTTGCCGGTGACTGAGACTATTTTAACTCCTGGGAGTCAAGTAAAACATGAAGAGAACTGGCAGGAGCCTCCAAGCAGAAGCTCCCGTCAACACGTGAAAACTGATAATGAGGACACGTCCGACACTAATGGCGACGAACAGTCAGAAGGTGATAAAACATGTTCTCAGTGTGGGAAAACATTTCAATTCAAGAATCGTTTGAAGTTGCATATGAGAACCCACACTGGTGAGAAGCCTTTTTCCTGCTCAGTTTGCGGTCGAAGATTCAGCATTCAAGGAAACTTGAAAAAACACTCAACAATCCACACGGGTGAGAAGCCTTTTTCCTGCTCAGTTTGCGGTCGAAGATTCAGCCATAAAGGAAGCTTAAAAAGACACACAAGAATCCATACTGATGAGAAGCCTTTTTCTTGTTCAATTTGTGATGAGAAATTCAGCCCAAAAAAACACTTAAAAAGACACACAAGAATCCATACTGATGAGAAGCCTTTTTCTTGTTCAATTTGTGATAAGAAATTCAGCCGAAAAGAAAACTTAAAGAGACACACAATAATCCATACTGATGAGAAGCCTTTTTCTTGTTCAATTTGTGATGAGAAATTCAGCCAAAAAGAACACTTAAAAAGACACACAAGAATCCATACTAATGAGAAGCCGTTTTCTTGTTCAATCTGTGGTCTAAAATTCAACCAGAAATCAAACCTAAACTCACACACAAGAACCCACACGGACGAGAAACCCTTTTCCTGCAAACTTTGCGGTCAAAAATTCAGCCGGAAAACAAGTTTGAAATACCACGCTACATCGCACACTGGTGAAAAGCCTTTTTCCTGTTCAATTTGTGGTCTAAAATTCAGCCAGAAATCAAACCTAAACTCACACACAAGAATCCATACTGGCGAGAAGCCCTTCTCCTGCTCAGTTTGTGGTCAAAAATTCAGCCAAAAAGTAAGTTTGAAATACCACGTTACATCGCACACTGGTGAAAAGCCTTTTTCCTGCTCAATTTGTGGTCAAAAATTCAGCCAAAAAGTAAGTTTGAAATACCACGCTACATCGCACACTGGTGAAAAGCCTTTTTCCTGTTCAATTTGTGGTCTAAAATTCAGCCAGAAATCATACCTAAACTCACACACAAGAATCCATACTGGCGAGAAGCCCTTCTCCTGCTCAGTTTGTGGTCAAAAATTCAGCCAAAAAGTAAGTTTGAAATACCACGTTACATCGCACACTGGTGAAAAGCCTTTTTCCTGCTCAGTTTGCGGTCAAAAGTTCAACCAGAAAGTAAGTTTGAATTACCACGCTACAACCCACACTGGTGAAAAGCCTTTTTCCTGTTCAATTTGTGGTCTAAAATTCAGCCAGAAATCAAACCTTAACTCACACACAAGAATCCATACTGGCGAGAAGCCCTTCTCCTGCTCCTTTTGTGCTAAATCATTCAGCCAGAAAGCAAACTTAAAATCACACACAAGAACCCACACTGGTGGGAAGCCTTTTTCCTGCTCAATTTGTGGTCTAAAATTCAGCCGCAATGAAGGCTTAAAAATACACATAAGAATCCACACTGGTGAGGAGCCTTTTTCTTGCTCAATTTGCGGTAAAAAATTCAGGAAAAAGGAAAATTTGAAAAACCACGCTAAGACCCACACTGGCGAAAAGCCCTTCTCCTGCTCCTTTTGTGCTAAATCATTCAGCCAGAAGGCAGACTTAAAAAGACACACAAGAACCCACACTGGTTAGAACCCTTTTTCTTGCTCAGGTTTTGGTCTTAGCTACTCACGTTAAGCCAAAGCTCAGGATCACACGTGTGCTGGAGAAAATGGCATCGGTCACTCTATTTGATACATCTTTTCTTTTATTTACATTTCAAACTCTACCCCTGAATGTACAGATTTGTGTACTCTTCATGTCTTATCAACTCAAAAACATACCTCTCCATACACACACATTATATATCTAATATATATATATATATATATATATATATATAATGTGTGTGTGAGTGTGTGTATGTGCATGTTTATTTTAAAAAAAACAGTTTGATTTATCATTTGCAATTTTGATGTGATTTTTAAAAAAAAGCGCATGTTTTATGCTAGTTCTTGTTCTAGTGACAAGCAAAACATGAGTTTACGTTTATAACAAAATAATAACTATAGATCTACAAATTAAAACAGATTTGCAGTTGAAAAAAATGCTCTCTATTGTCTTTACACAGGTGTACCAATATTGGAGGGCTTCTCCTTTCAGCAAATTCTCCACGTTGATTAAAATACAAGAGTCACGAATGTTTCCTATGAGTTGTAGCTCCTGGTCATCCGTTTCTCAGTCAAATCCAAGACGTGACAATAGTCCACGTAATGCACTCTGTTAATCACCACTTCTTTGGGCTCTGCTGACTTTCCTTAGAGTCCAATTCAATTGATGAATTTCTTTTTAATTTTAAGAGCTTTTAAAGATACTAGCAGTTGTGTGCCTGCCCACCCTGGCTAATAGGCTGGTGTAAGCTGTGAGTCTATCAAAATTGTGCATACATTGCTTGAAAACTTTGCCATGCCTCTATGGTCACTTGCCACCTGCCATAGCACCCTGAGAACGCTCGAGCTCGGAAGTTAAGCAGTGTCGGGCCTGGTTAGTTCTGGGGTGGGAGACCCCTTGGGAATACCAGATGCTATAAATCGGTCATTTGGCGCACGCTCTGCTGCGACAGCAATGACTGTATCCTCCTGGTACAGTCAGTGAAAATGAATTTCTCTGATGGGACCAAATACATTTATTATCATTAAAAATTGCTTCTGATTGGCTGGCGCTGTTAAAACCTGAACTGTGACGATCTTGGTTGTCCACACACTTCAGTCAAATAACAGACTAGACTATAAACCCATTTAAAAAAACGGCAGTGTCTTGTGATTACACAATCGCACTATGTCACATCGCAATATCTTATTAAATTTCATTTAATCATGCAGCCCCCATTTGTGTGTGTGTGTGTGTGTGTAATATACATATGTCTAAATATGTAGTTTTTTCGCTGTAGATGAAACTAAATAATGTTGACTATTTTAATTCAACTTCACGATTGTGTCTCACTAAAAAACAGGTTTTCTGCTTTTTAGCTATAAGTTTGAAGCCTGAAATGTGGCAAAATGACAAAACGTTGTATGGGGCCCAAAACCTTCGCTGGACACTGTACTTTTAAATATTTTGTAACAGTAACTACTACAATATCCATTTATTTCTTTTCAACTATTGATTTCTGAAGTACTTTCTGAATATCTTTTATTCATACCTAGTTATCCAGACCTTCTCATTTTTCTTTTTTTTATTCTTCATTACGTGTTTATCTCGGAGTGTCACGTCTAATCTCTTTGTAAATGTTCCCTATGTTTGTATCAATGACAATAAAAACATTTTTATTTGTGGACGCATGTATCATGTTATTTGTTGAGTTGACAAAATTGAGATGACCTTTTCCAAGATTCGTTTGAAATCTGAATGTGACTGAATGAACCAGACATGGGGACTTGAGACTTAGTGACTTGGACTCGAGTCGACTCGAGTCGCTGTTTTTATGACTTGTGACTTGACTTGGACTTGGCAATCTAAGACTCGGGACTTGACTTGTGACTTGACTTGCCCAAGAAAAAAATACTTGGGACTTACTTGGGACTTGAAGGTGAAGACTTGAGACTTACTTGAGACTTGCACATGTGTGACTTGGTCCCATGTCTGGAATGAACCCACAAGATGTATACACTTGGATACATGCCTGATAACCAAATGCCTAGCTTAGCTCTTTAGTTAGCCAGCTTAACACCTAAATCCAAACTTTAATTTTCATGGAGTGCATCAGCTGATGGGTTACAATGATGTCATGTAAAATATCGGAATAAACCGCAATTCTAACTATGTCAAACTGGATTTCGAGTAAGGACTGGAATTGCATTGAAGAAATTACTGTCTGGTGAACAGAAATATATACTAAAGGTCATGCTTCTGCTAGCAAAGAAAATGATCACAGTGTCCTGGCTGAAACCACAATCCCCTGACCTAAAACAATGGAGAGACAATTGAAAAGAACTGTACATTCTGGAAAAAAATCACTGCAAAACCTCTACTGAAACTCGATCAATTCCAGAAAAGATGGAAGCCTATCACCCAAATTTTACTTGATGTCTAAACACCTCCCCACATTTTTTTTTTAATTGTAGTGATTGTATTGCATGAAATAAACCACCAAGGTGTTACTCAACATAAAGACGTTTATTGAATAGTAATGCAGAGAAGCACAGGATGCAAATGTGGGTCTGTCTTCCAGAGCCTGAAACATGGCTTTTGGGCAATTTATTCCATATGAACTGTGGACAATTCTGTGTACGGTGGACCTGGGAACCCTGAAGACCCGAGACACCACACGGTAGGACAGACCGTGGGCCAGCCAATACACGTAGATCAGGACCTCCGGCCACGGTCCTGTTCCCTCTTTAGCAGCTCCTGCAGGGCTCACATGACCTTCTTGCTGAAAAACATTAAAGACCCCTAATATATGTCATAAAATAGCACTAAGATACTAATAAGTAGATTGCCATTTCTGTCTACACAAACATAAGGTATTATGTGAACGTGCGTTGTACGTTAACCCTTACTGTATTTGACCGAACGGGTCATTTTTTAATGAGTGGACGTACCTTGTGTTGGAATTTTTTGTTAAATCAACACAAACTTCAATGAATCATCTGACTCCAATTTGTGACCTTTCCCAATCACCATTCATCCAAACAATTTGCGCGCTCTTTTTTGCATAGAAAGTTCTCAGAAGCCGGCATTTCACTCACGGGTGGATTGATTTCTAACACACAAATCACTACATCTCTGCACGCTTCTCCTTCCAAAAACCGACTCTTCTTCTTCTTCCGAGTTGCTCAGTAAAGAATCTCCTCCGCCCCTTCGCTGACTCCCGTTGGTCTCTTGTCCCGGAAGAATGGCGCGTCGACTCCTCCGCGTCGGCCCCCAGACAGCTGGTCACCTCCCTGTGCCTGAGAAAACTTTGGCACAAAACACAAAGAGTCTAACAGACAAACCCAAATTCAAACTTCCATATTCCTTTACTTGTAAAGAGGAATCAGTGCTACATGGCGCCGAAGCAGTCTTCAATATCGCGCATTTCTCCTCCGTTGATTGGAGACACGGAAAAGGTGATGAGCTTCTAGGCAATCGGTAATAACAGGCATTTTTAACGTTGCACGGACTCTCCAACTGCCACAGGTTGAGACTCGAGTTGTTTACATGTGACGTAGACCAATACGTCACTGAGGTCTACAGCCAATTAATATTACCGCCATCTCCTGGACAGGGGTGGAACCTTGCAAGTCCCGTCCAATTTCTTGGGCAACGATGTTCACTTGCACTACTCTCATCGAGGGGACTTCCCTGTGGAGGGAGCTCACCGGAGAGTTCTCAGGGCCAAGTGAGGGGAATGGGATTGGGCCCAAGGCCAAACATTACCCCGTACCAGCAGGTGGCACTGTTGGACTCATCATCGCAGGACACTTACTAAAAACTATACAACATATTTCAGCAGGAACTTAGATAAAACAAAAGTTATTATTATACCCGTTACATATATATAGGGTAGGGTTTGGTTTTGGCTTCTACATGTGACCGGGGAGGCGGGGTTTGTTGGCAGTCTACAGAGAGAGCTGCTAATGGTAAGACACATCTTTTGGTGCTCCTCAAAAGAAGTTAATTTTAAACATTATAACACCAGCTGACAAATCTCTCAACATGCACAGTAATGTGATTGGTATTGTCAAGCTGTTTGGATTTATTTTCCTTTTGTTTCCGTTTTACTGAAATGTTAATTCCCCTTGTAGAGATCAAAGCCAGCAGAAAAGCTAATGTTGTGACTCATTTCATCTGCAGGTAAAATTAAATTATGTTTATTTCATTGTAAACGTAGAAAAAACCACTATACAATCTCTTGTTAAAAGTATCTTGTTAAAATGGATGTAAAAATGTAGTGTGATATTCTAAAATGTATTTTATGTAAATTGAAAAGAAAGCTCTTTGATATGCTTTGGGCAGTCTACAGAAAGAGCTGCCAACGAGATCAAAGCCAGCAGAAAAGCTAATGTTGTGACTCATTTCATCTGCGGAAACTAATAAAAAAAACCTCATCATCCAGTCCAGCGTGAATGTGGATCTTTGGTGGGACAGGTACAATGCGGCTATATATATTATATATATATATATTTTTTTTTTTTAATAAAGTATTTTTGGAAAATGTATCTTCTCTATTTTTGGGGTGTCTTTGTGTTATGGTAATTGATTTTGGTTCTGGTCTCTTTAAGTTAATGGACTGATTTCACCAGTCCAAAAGAGTGAATCAAGTTATTTACTATTCTATACACCGTTTTTTCTTAAATGAGTCAAAATGGGGATCTATTTAGCCATAGCCCCACATAGAGGTATAGATAGATACTTTATTCATCCGCTTTGGGAAATTGACATTTCCAGCAGCATCCCTGAGCTGAGAACAGTACAATAATAAAGCCAAAAGAATACAATATACAAATACCCAGTGTGACGTGCAAATGCCCACTGTAGCGTGTTATATAGAGTAACTAAATAGTGCTTCACAGAATACATATTGCAGTAAGATTCGGTAATATCCAATGTAGGTGGTGTGGTTTAATGTGGGCCTTTACTCTGCCGGGTGGAGTTCAAGAGCCTCATGGCACGAGGAAGAAAAGATCTCTTCAGTCTGTCCGTAGTACAAGACAGTGACAGCAGTCTGTCGCTGAAACTGCTCTTCTGTCTGGAGATAATGCTGTGTAGTGGATGCGATGGATTGTCCACGATCGACCTCAGCTTTTTCAGTGCTCGTCTCTCAGCTACTGTTGTCAGGCTGTCCGGCTCTTTGCCCACAACAGAGCTCGCTTTCCTAGCCAGTTTATTGAGACGAGAGGTATCCTTCTTCTTGACGCTGCCTCCCCGACACGCTGTCGCATAGAAGAGGGCGCTTGCCACTACTGTCTCGTAGAATATGGGTAACATTGTTGTACCTACATTCCCAACGAAAACAAATCCATAATTGATGCTATGTACACAATGAAAAACCTAAGGGATTCTTTGTCTACAGGGGGCGGCAGTAGCTCAGGAGGTAGAGCGATCGTTTTAGGATTAAGGGATCCCAGTTCGAATCCCGGCTTGTCCACGTTACATGTCGAAGTGTCCTTGGGTAAGACACTGAACCCCCAATACGCAGGTTAGCGCCTTACGTGGCTGCACAGATCACGGCCGCTATTGGGAAATGTGAAGCACGATGTAAAGCGCTTTGGGAAGTCATTGACTTGAAAAGCGCTATAGAAATGCAGATCATTTCATTTTCATTTCATTTACAGAGAAAGGTGTAGCTCCAGGATGGCTAGATTGGTTGTTTTCCGGGAACAGTTGAAAGTCCCGTTTCCGGTCATCGCGATCACCCTAATCTTCCTCCTATTGAATGGCACGTGTTCCTGTTGTACGGTGCCTCTCACAGAATGTATCATTACAACCTCATCTCCACGAAGATGAAGACTTTGATAAATCGCTTGATCTTTTGATGTTCCCTTTTAGTGTCTCTTAGTCTTCCTGTCTTTGTTTGAAGGGGGGTGGTCTTTTGCCTTTTTCTCAACATACCAGTACTTTCATCTCATGTTCTACACCGTTTATCCTCGGTAGGGTCGCGGGGGTGCTGGAGCCCATCCCAGCAATCATCGGGCATTGGGCAGGGGACACCCTGAACTGCTTGCCAGCCAATCACAGGGCACACGGGGACAGACAACTCACTCGCTCATTCACACCTAGGGACAATTTGGAACGGACAATTCACCTGAAATGTATGTTTTTGGAATGTGGGAGGAAACCCACGCAAGCACGGGGAGAACATACAAACTCCGAACAGGAGCGCCGCCGTGCTGCCCAGTACTTTTCCATGTTTTCTTATTTCAATAAAACACAAAGGCAGATTGGGAAAAAGCCAGGAGCGTGACCAGCGAGACGAGAGCGAGTAAATGATCTGTTCCTCCCGCGCTTCTTCTCCAGCTGCAGTTGTTAAAAAAAAAACAAAAGTCTGACTGAATTTCCTTCTAGAGTTACCTCATTTTCATAGCTCTTCCACAAACCAGTGGTCTCTTTAGACCCAACAGTAATGCAAGATAATAACATTCACATTAAAACTTATGCAGCTTTAAATACAGGTAAAAAAAAGTGTATTCATTGTGGGCAAATTCAATCACATTCAGATTTTAAATAACTCTTGGAAAATGTCATCTTAATGATGTCAACTCAACAAATAATAACATGTATTCATGCATCCACAATTAGAAATTTATTGTCATTGATAAAAACACAGAGACCATTGTTTACAAAAAAAATTAGACGTGGCACTCCAGGATAGACGCGTAATAAAAACTTGAAGAATAATATGTCAGGATAGAAAGGCAAACATCAAAACAAGAGAAATTTAAAAAGAACTTTAGAAGAGAAATCCAGTTGAAAAGAATAAATGTATATTAAATACGATAAAAGAATATTTCAATGTACATCGCCCTAAATGTGAGACAAAATCGTGAAGTGGAACCAAATGAGTTCCCCATTTTGTGTTATATTTACTACGGAAACAAGTGAAAAGTAAACGTTTCGAAAATATTGTCCCTCGGTTCTCTCAGTTTAGCCAACGAACACGAGAAGTTCCCTGATGACGTCTGAATGATCCGATGTTCACCTAAATGACTAACAAGGACTAACAAAGTGAACCTGTACCCCATTAAGCATGTCAGTTTTAATGCATTTGCTCTGTGATGGGCTCAGAGGTTGGTGAAAGGAGACACTGGAGAACAGACAACATTATGAAGACCAAAGAGCACACAGGGCAGGTCCAAGATAAAATTGTGGAAAAGCAGGAACGAGATATGATATAGATTTTGAAACATGTACACATCTCCTGGAGCACTCTGCGAGCAATAATATCAAAACGGACAGAGCATAAAACCACCCAAGATCTGGCCGTCCGTCCAAACCAGAGTTCGGGAATTTGTGGCTTGCGAGCCATATACTGTAAATTCCGTACTATAAGCGGCTACTTTTTTCCCCAAATGTTCAGCCCTGCGGCTTATTCAGTGGTGCGGCCAATTTATGTCATTTTTCTAACGGCCGCCAGCGGCGCTCGAGTACAAAAGGCTAGATTTAGACCGGTGGAATATATACGCTGAGGAAGACTGCAACTTCTCAGCTTGAGCACAAATTGTCCAAATGGCAAAGATTCTTTCCGATAATGAGGAAGACGCCTTTTATGGCTTCAATTATAGGGAGAAAGATGAGGATGGTATTTTTTCGGATCCTACAATTTCGATATTTTTTTTTAACATATATTTGATGCGTTGCGAGCGTGTTCCTAGTAGCGTGTTGGTACCTTTCACAGGCACAGTTTGGGATGAAAGTTATATTGTTATTATTAAAGCTTTGAAAACTCTCTCGGTGTACGGTCTTTCTTTGTAAATATGTAAAACCATGTGTAATATGGATTTGCAACTGTATATTTTTGCAATGTATTTCCTTATTTTGATGTGTTTTCTACAGGCAAATCAAAAAGAAGGGGCAAAAACAACCGGGGCTGATGGGAAGAGGAGTAAAGTTGAGACGTGTTTGTGGACGCAGCAGACATAAGTGGATATATATTCTTCCCACCCTTACCTTTGGAAATATACCTTTTTTTTTCCTTGGATTACTTTCAACGGGACCCGGACTCTGCAGGTCTGCATCAAACCTCAACTACCGGTATCATTATCTATTCATTTTGCCGACTGTGGTTTTTGGATTGTGTACTTTATATTTTTATATATATATATATATATATATATATATATATATATATATACAATCGGGGGACTTAAAGTCGGGTTTGGGTTAAACTTGTGATTGTGTTATGTGTTTTAATGTGGGCACATGCGGCTTATATACTGGTGCGGCTTGTGTAAGCATAAAAGCTGTTATCCTCTTAGAATGCGGTGGGTTTTTCATGAGAACCTATGGCAAGGAGATAAAACGGACCTTTAGCTATTACTTAAAATATTGTCACTTATGAAGGCGACTTGTGAGAAACCGAGACAGTGCCGGCTGCTTAATGGGTTCAATCCCGTATACGTTAATCACATTGGATGTTCCGCATAGACACACACGAATATATAATCGTCCCGCCCAATGATCGGTCAACATTTAGTTTAAACTCTTCAATATTTTTGCCTCGTATCAGTTGTAAAATCCGACTGTTCCGGAGTTTCACGCGAAGTACGTAGACGAAAAAAACTTCAAGCGTTGTTTGAGTTCTCAGTATTTTAAATCCTCCATAATCTCTCAAGTTAGGAGCCCTTTCTTCAAATATTTTCTGCAAATTTCGGCCAACGTTTTGTTGAAAAACTTGAAATAAAACTATAGCCGGATCTTGTTTGATGAGACCCTGAAATTTAGACTGGATTTTGTACGGTAACGGTTTGATGACAGTTCAAATGTTTTTGAAGTGATGATGAAGATGTGTTTCATGGCTATTTAACTTGGATGCTTTCTGGAGACCAAAACAGATGAATTCGTTTTCAATGATTTCATATCTTCACAATCAATTCAAGCACCAACCTGGAACAAAGTAAGCTTGTATGAAGTGCGTGTAACTGTGTGTATATGTATATATATATATATATATATATATATATATATATATATATATATATATATACTGGACTGTCTCAGAAAATTAGAATATTGTGATAAAGTTCTTTATTTTCTGTAATGCAATTAAAAAAACAAAAATGTCATACATTCTGGATTCATTACACATCAACTGAACTATTTCAAGCCTTTTATTATTTGAATATTGCTGAATTTGGCTTACAGCTTAAGAAAACTCAAAAATCCTATCTCAAAATATTAGAATATCATGAAAAAGTATACAAGTAGGCTATTCAACTAATCACCTGAATCATCTAATTAACTCGAAACACCTTGCGAGGGTTTCCTGAGCCTTAAAAACACTCAGCTTGGTTCAGTAAACTAAATCACAAGTATGGGGAAGACTGCTGTCCAGAGGACCATCATTGATACCCTCCATCAGGAGGGTAAGACACAAAAAGAAATTTCTCAAAGAGCAGGCTGTTCACAGAGTGCAGTTTCAAAGCATATCCACAAAAAGTCTGTCGGAAGGGAAAAATGTAGCCGGAAACGCTGCACAACCAAGAGAGATGACCGCAGCCTTAACAAAATTGTGAAGAAGAGCCGCTTCCAGAATTTGGGGGAGCTTCAAAGACAGTGGGCTGAAGCTGGAGTCCAGGTATCAAAAGCCACAGTTCACAGACGTGTCCGGGAAATGGGCTACAATAGCCGTATTCCCATGGTCAAGCCACTTCTGAACTCAAGACAACGGAAGAAGCGTCTGACTTGGGCTATGGAGAAGAAGCACTGGACAGTTGCAGAGTGGTCCAAAGTCCTCTTTTCAGACGAAAGCAAGCATTTCATTTGGAAGTCAAGGCGCCAGAGTCTGGAGAAAGGCTGGAGAGGAGCAAAATCCAAGTTGCTTGAAATCCAGTGTGAAGTTCCCACAGTCAGCAATGGTTTGGGGAGCCATGTCAGCTGCTGGTGTTGGTCCACTGTGTTTCATCAAGTCCAGAGTAAATGCAACTGTGTACCAAGAGATTTTAGAGCACTACATGCTTCCATCTGCTGAAAAGCTCTATGGAGATGAGGATTTCATTTTCCAGCATGATCTGGCACCTGCCCACAGTGCCAAAACCACCAGTAACTGGTGCACTGACCATGGCATCACTGTCCTTGATTGGCCTGCTAATTCCCCTGACCTGAACCCCATTGAGAATTTGTGGGGTATAGTTAAGAAGAAGATGAAAGACACCAGACCTACAAATGCAAATGAGCTGAAGGCCGCTATCGAAGCATCCTGGGCATCAATAACACCTCAGCAATGCCACAGGCTGATTGCCTCCATGCCACGCCGGATTGATGCAGTAATCCGTGCAAAAGGATTCCCAACCAAGTACTAGGTGCATCAATGGACATTTTCAAATGTTTGATTTAGTTTTGCTGTTATAAAATTATTTTTTTACTTGGTCTGAGGAAGTATTCTAATATTTTGAGATAGGATTTTTGAGTTTTTTTCAGCTGTAAGCCAAAATCAGCAATATTCAAATAATAAAAGGCTTGAAATAGTTCAGTTGATGTGTAATGAATCCAGAATGTATGACATTTTTGTTTTTTTAATTGCATTACAGAAAATAAAGAACTTTATCACAATATTCTAATTTTCTGAGACAGTCCAGTATATATATATATATATATATATATACATATATTCTGTACAGACATGAATACACACATATAGTTTCTGTACATTCGTTGGTCGATTTCTTTTATATATAAATGCAAGAAATGAAACATTATCAAACAGAGTGACGGATGCTATTTTCCCTGGCACACGTGAACTCTGGCTTGACTTAAAAATCTTAAATCGCAAGGTGAGCAGGAAAAGGGTTTCTCGCCAGTGTGGATTGTTGAGTGGTAGTCTAAGGCATGATTCCAGCAGAATTTTTGACCGCAAACTGAGCAGGAAAAGGGCTACTAATGAGTATGGATTCTTGTGTGTGTTTTCAAGTATTCTTTCCGGCTGAATGATTCACCACATAATGAGCAGGAGAAAGGCTTCTCCCCAGTGTGGATTCTTGTGTGTAAAGTTAGGTTTGATTTCTGGCAGAATTTTAGACCACAGATTGAACAGGAAAAAGGCTTCTCCCCAGTGTGGATCGTTGAATGTATTTTCAAGTTTCCTTTACTTCTGAAGTTTTTACCACAAACTTTGCAGGTAAAAGGCTTCTCTCCAGTGTGGGTTCTTGTGTGGTTTTCTAGGACTTTCTTCCATCGGAATCTTTGACCACAAACTGAGCAAGAAAAAGGCTTCTCACCAGTGTGGGTTCTTGTGTGTGAGTTTAGGTATGCCTTCAGTCTGAAATTTTCACCACAGATTGAGCAGGAAAAAGGCTTTTCGCTAGTGTGGGTTCTTGTGTGTGAGTTTAGGTATGACTTGTGTCGGAAATTTTCACCACAGATTGAGCAAACAAAAGGTTTCTCCCCAGTGTGGATTGTTGCGTGTATTTTCAAGTTTTCTTTCATGCTGAAGTTTTGACCGCAAACTTCGCAGGCAAAAGGCTTCTCACCAGTGTGGGTTCTTGTGTGTCTTTTTAAGCCTGCTCTGTCGCTGAATTTTTTACTGCAAACTAAGCAGGAGAAAGGCTTCTCCCCAGTGTGGGTTCTTGTGTGTATTTTTAAGCATGCCTTCAGGCTGAATTTTTGACCACAAACTTTGCAGGAAAAAGGCTTCTCATCAGTGTGGATTGTGGTGTGGTCTTTTAAGACTTGCTTTCGGCTGAAATTTTTACCGCAAACTTTGCAGGAAAAAGGCTTCTCGCCTGTGTGGATTGTGGTGTGGTCTTTTAAGATTTGCTTTCGGCTGAATTTTAGACCACAAATTGAACAGGAAAAAGGTTTCTCACCAGTGTGGGTTATTGTGTGTCTTTTTAAGCTTTGTTCAAGGCAGAATTTTTTACCGCAAAATGAGCAGGAGAACGGCTTCTCATCAGTGTGGGTTCTCATGTGCAACTTCAAACGATATTTGAATGGAAACGTTTTCCCACACTGAGAACATGTTTTATCACCTTCTGACTGTTCGGCGCCATTAGTGTCGAACGTGTCCTCATCATCAGTTTTCACGTGTTGACGGGAGTTGATGCTTAGAGGCTCCTGCCAGTTTTCTTCGTGTTTAACCTGACTCCCAGGAGTTAAAGAGGTCTCAGTCACTGGCAACTCTGTGAAAAGTGTCTCCTCCTCTTTAACAAAAAAAGGCTCCACATCCTCCTCCTCCTTTTTAATATCAGAAAACTTTGGTTCCTGCCGGACAGGAGGCAGGAATTCTTCACTGACATCTGTGGGACACAAGACACGCATAGGTTATGTGTCATCCCAAATATACGACATATTATCGAAACAGATAAGTGACAAAATGTATAAATATATAAAATAGACTGCATTCATGTAATAATTCTAACCAATGGGGACAGAAATGACACATATCATTAGTTTCTCTTGAATATTGGCATTAAGGAACACAAAGTGCTTAGCTTTGAAGGACTGATTCCAATTCTTCCGTCAGTGATAGACAAAGCACAATGTTACATACCGTAAAATTCGGACTATAAGCCGCTACCCTTTTTTCTAGCCACCGCCAGGGGTAGCGGACCATCCAGTAAAGGGTCTTATAAGAGTGAGACACGTCGAATGTATGTGTCAAGGAAGACGCAAGTTGAATGTAACTTGGTGCTTTGTGCGTGAAAAAACTAGCATGAACAGACCTTAATCATGGGAAGGGTGTCAATCGAAAGGGGAAGGCTGGCGGCCATATTGAGAATCATTTTACAAGTCTGTTGACTTGTAAACGGAAATAATGTGGCGGAACAGACGAATTACAACAAGCAACGAAGCAGAAATGTTTCATGCGGATTATTTTGAATCTGTAAGCATGATCGTGTGGCTTGGAATAAATACACGGTTGGATTCTATGAATTGCCCAAATGTAACAAAGCCATTGTCACAAAATTCAAAGAAGGTGAAGTAATGGTGAGTTACGCAGGGTTTATAGTTTTTGGGTATCTCGTTTCGGACTGATGTTTCTCTGGTGAGTGTATTTAGAAATGGTCATCATATTTTGAATCTCAAGAGTTTAAGCTTTCCACTAATATGGCGTATTTCAGTGACTGGTGACATCGTACAGACACATATTTGTTTATCAAATATTCTGCGGCCCACCACAATGTCAAGGGGTTTAGGTACTTTATACTATTAAAACTCCTTTTGTGTGCACTCTTTCTTTGTAAATATCTTAAATATTTCAATGTGGGTTGTACAAAATGGTCTTACCTTTAATAACATATGGGAAGCGCCTTATAATTAAGTGCACTTTGTAGTCTGAATTTGAAGGTAAGTGAAATGAGTCCATATGAATGTCAGAAATGTATATTTGTGAATGTTGAGCTGTTATATTGGTTACCATCAGTAGCCTAGATGGTAAGGCGCCCGCTCTGAGACTGGGAGGTCGCTGGTTCGCGCCTCGGCCGAGTCATACCTAAGACTTATAACATTGGTAAAAATAGCGGCGCCCTCTGTTGGCTGCGGCTGCATCGGCTCGCTACAACGGGTCAGGTGTATCGACATTTCGTTCTGTGTACATTGTTACAAAGAATGACAATACAAAGGAAATTATTATTATTATTATAATTATTATAAGGATCATTTTCCCGCTTTGCCTCCTTTTTTAAAAAAAATCCCTTTTGTCCTCTGTATAAAATCATAAGTCTAAGGGGGGCTGGAGGAGAGCAAGACTGAAAAAAAACTGTGCAGACACCACGAGCCAAGAACAGGTCAGGAACCGTCACCAGTGGAGAAGGCTGTCCAAAGTTGGGTTCTCATTGGTGCCCAACAACTCATGCGGTTAAGGGATCTGTGAACCTCCATATTGCAACCTTTGGTGAACCGTTTCTGATCTTAAAGTGCGGCAGCCTCCCCCTGTTCCGCGTCCAAGTTTGAGACCCTGGCAAGCACCAATGAGACCCTGGTGACTTGCCAGGGTTCTGATATGGTATGGGAAACACCGTGACTAACATATAAGAGAATGAAAAGAATAA
Source organism: Urocampus carinirostris (assembly GCF_059441175.1). Classification (NCBI taxonomy): domain Eukaryota; kingdom Metazoa; phylum Chordata; class Actinopteri; order Syngnathiformes; family Syngnathidae; genus Urocampus; species Urocampus carinirostris. The sequence goes on along the minus strand of NC_142349.1, from coordinate 75,805,222 downwards.
AGAAATATCTTAAATTCAAAGATAAAATACAAATCCTTAAACTATAAACATTTTTACTGATCATCGTAAACCATAGTCAGAAAGATCAACACTAGTATTAACTCAAAATCAGGAGATTAAACAATAAACTGCAAAATAATCCAAACAAAATTGTTTAACTAGGAATCAAGATGACCCTATGCTTTGATGCTGGGAAGTGCGAGGAAGAGCTTTCCTCCCTACGCTCTTTTTTTTTTGCAGTGACGCATTATACCTTTTGTGTTACATAGTTTCACTTTCCTTAGTGCTCATTTATTATGCTCACACGACATCTAGTGACCAGCATTATTCACTTCATTTAAGCATAAGTTTTCAGATTTGTTTCATGTATTCATGTGATCTCACTTAAGCCAATCAGATGTATTGTTTTATGTGCGTGTTCCCAAATGAACGAGCCTCTAGCCATTGAGGGAGGGTGGTTCCTTCCTGAGCCCATCTCGGAAGCATATCTCGGAAGCCTGAGCATCCGATGTTAGGGCTATCAAAAACCTAATTTCTGACTCAGAGGTTGTTCTTTTCTTCATCCTAATACAATCTCATGTTTTAGCCTTGACATCCCCGATGTCAAACGTTCGGCGCTCCCCCTTGACAAATTCTGTGGTGGCGCGCCCCACTGTTTGAGATTCAATGCATTGAAGGGACGATGTGTATTATTTGACTAGTAGATGTTGCTGTATTGTGTAGTGCAACCAAAAACGAGTGCAAAACAAAATACAAACTATGAAGACTCGAAGTGACCAAAACGCAAAATTTGACCTCTCATTTCCTTGCTCAATCTCATTGAGGTTTTTGGTTACCCATCACCAAAAAATGGCTAACAATTGCCCATGTTATTTAAAATAAATGCAAATTTCTCGAATAATGAAAATGTTTTTTCTATGTTTATACCATAGTTAGTGTATCTTGGATTCATTTTCAAATCAATATTGTTATTTTAAATGAATCATTTTGTTCTTTCACTAGGAGGCACTAAATACAACTGTCCTTTTGAACTTTCTAATCGAGGTAGGGGTGTAAAATTATCAGGCCTCAACTGGCCCTTGGCACGTATGTTTGAAAGCCTTTTGGCTATGTGTATACTGCAGTTATCCTTAGCTCACTCTGATTGGTCATTCCTCCCCTGCAGGATCATGTGTTGGCCCCTCCTGGTTGTGGTTTCCAGGCAGTTGTTTACCTACTGCCTCCGGGTCATCACCCTGCTTGCGGTAGTTACCGTCTGTTCTGGAACATACCATTCTTGCACTTTTTCGCACCACACATCCTGTTTCACCCGTCACGCGCTCAAACAGATGTAACGGGTGTAATAATAACTTTTGTTTTATTGAAATTCCTGCTGAAACATGTGTATAGTTTTTGGTAAGTGTCCTGCAATGATGAGTCCAACACTGCCACCTGCTGGTGTGGGGTAGGCTTTGTTTTGGCTTTTGACATGTGACCGGAAGGCGGGGTTTTGTTGGCAGTCCACAGAGCGAGCTGCCAACGGTAAGACACATCTTTTGGTGCTCCACAAAAAAAGTTAATTTCAAACATTAAAACCACAGCTGACAAATCTCTCAACATGCACAGTAATGTGATTGATGTTGGAAAGCTGTTTAGGTTTATTTTCGTTTTGTTTCTGTTTTACTAAATTATGAATTCCCCTTGTAGAGATCAAAGAGATCAAAGCCAGCAGAAAAGCTAATGTTGTGACTCATCCATTTGCAGGTAACTTGTACCCATTTTTAAACTCATTATTCTTTTTATTTCTATTTTCTCATATATAAAAAGGATAATGTTGGTTAAAATTCAGACTGAAGAAAAATGTGTTGAATTCATTGTAAACGTTAAAAAAAAAAACACTATACGATCTCTTGTTAAAGGTATCTTGTTAAAATGGATGTAAATATGTATTGTGATATTCTAAAATGTATTTTATGTCAATTGAAAAGAAAGCTCTTTGATATGCTTTGTTGGGCAGTCTTCAGAGAGAACTGCTACTGAGATCAAAGAGATCAAAGCCAGCAGAAAAGCTAATGTTGTGACTCATTCATTTGCAGAAACTGTAATAAAGAAAACTCCTTATCCAGTCCAGCGTGAATGTGATCTTTGGTGGGACAGGTACACCGCGATTACACAGATATCCTCATACTTTCATAAAATAAGCAGCATCATCTAACAAAACACTATGCTTAGATTTTGATTTCCTTTAATGCTTGTATTTTTGATTTTCCTTTAAAGGAAATCCACGATTGTACAGACTTGCCGGTAATAATGATGCGTAAAAATGAAGATTGGCTTTGCGTTCATCTTCGGCTCTGATTTCAATACTCACCGGAAATGTGTACATATCTACGTTGGGAATTGATTGGCCCACCAATGTGTCAATCACATATAAATCGGTCACGATTGGCTAAAGATTTTTTGGACCCGAATTGGTCATGACGTTTTTTTCCCCTTTTCCTTAAACAGGCCTTCATAGGTTGTCATGGGCTGATATTACCGTAAAGAAAAGCTTGCACTTGGCCAAGAGCGATGACAATCAAAAAGTCAGAGGCTAACAGAAGAAAAATAAAAATGTTATCGAAATGAAAGTGACCAACCTGCTCTGTTCAACACGAATCGTAGCTCCTTGCTAATGCTAACTTGGTTTAGCCGTCGATCTTCTCGCTCGTTCTCTTCCTGAAGCTCCTCTTTCAAATTTCCTTTCCATCTCTCGCACATTTTAGCCACCTTTAAAACTCTTTTACAGAGTTAAAAGCAGTTAGATGAAGTTAAATTCTGCACACAACTGGAGCAAAAAAACACGAAGGCTCAGACAATGGCGGCAGTGACGTGTGGTTCCTCTTCTTCTCCGATTGCTTCCATCTCTTTGGTGCAGTAGCGCCCCCTAGCATCATACATCTCACAGTTTCACTCTGCTGTGTTGTTGGAGAACGAAGCGGCTTAATGAGTCGACTCCCTTCGAAATTCTCTCTCTCGCTCTTTCTCTTAACTGGTCAATACGAGTGTCGTTTTCTTTGTGTGTTTTTCTTCGTATGATCCATGCAAAAGTTCAAACCAGGCTAAAGTTCACTTTATTTTGAAACAATAAAGGCTATGATAACATTGTAAGATAAACATTTTCAAAGTGATTTATTTGGGGTATCACATTTCATATTTATTTTGAATATATTTGAAAAAAAGAATAAAAAATGTTTTGGTGTCTTTAATCCATGGATTTAAAGGCGCCTGCCCGTTTTAGTGAGCGGAGCCGAAAAAGCCACTTCTCTAAAAAGAGAAGAAATTCCCATCACTATAGGTTGCAAAGCAAAGAGAGAAGGGAAAGGTATTCTGAAATGCGTCCACTAGATGGCGCTCTCAACGATTGTTTGAAATTTCCTTATCAGTTGTAGGAAAACGTCTTGTTATATTCACACCAAATAGCGCTCCATGAAATACACCAAAAACACATTTATTTTTGTTGATGGCTGCAATATTTTCAAGTTTTGTGTGTTGTATTTCTATTTTTTTAATTGAACATTTCATCATTCCAAACAAAACGAGCATGAAAAGGCCTAACAACAATACCAAGTCATCAACTCCAAAACAACAATAAGTGCTGAAGAAATATAGAGAAAAGGAAAGTATATGAATAGGTAAAGTGAAAAAAATAATAATACAGGTAATCCTATACAAGGGGAGATTCTTAAGTAAATTTTATATATGAGAAATTGGGAGTGTTCATCAAATTTAACAGAAAACATATTCACTGACAGAAATATGAAAAAAGATTAAACATCTTTGATATTTTTGGGTGGATGAGCATATTACTCCTGTATTGGACAACTTGCACTGGCTCCCAGTCCACTTAAGATGTGACTTTAAGGTTCTCTTATTAACAAACAAATGTTTGCATAGACTTGCACCCTCTTATCTCTCCGATTTGATTTTCCCCTATGTTCCTGCACGGAACTTCCGCTCTGAAAATGCCGGTCTACTTGTGACTCCGAGAGCCAAGAAGAAGTCTGCGGGCTTGAGAGCGTTCTCCATCCGGGCCCCGGTGTTATGGAACGCCCTGCCAAGACACACTTCTATTCCAAAGCTTATGATTGATGCCCACCTCATATTCTGTTTTGTCCTGTCTTTTTCCGACGCCTGCCTGGCTGATACGAAGAAGGACGATTTGAGATGAGTCAGCGGACCAGCGTCCGACCTGAAGCATGTCAACCCCTGCAATTACCAGCTGGCAGAGATGGGAAGCTGCGTCGTGGCCGTCATAGACTTTCTGGACTAGTTTACAGGCTGGGGGCGTCGTTGGTGTCATGCTCTTTCTGGACATTATAAACATCTTACCAAGTGTTTACTATTCTGTGTACAGTAATGCTAATGGTAATTCACCCTGATCAATCCTGAAAGGGGGATTACCATATGTAAGATCCTTTCTCAGGGTTTCTTTTTTTTCCTCACACTGAGGTTTTTGAGTGGTTCCTTGCCCGCATGCTGGTTTAAGATCAGGTAATTGTGCAATTTTGTAATTGTAATCCTGTGCAGTCCTTTGAGACATTTTTGTGATTAATAATAATAATAATAATTTCCTTGTATTGTCATTCTGTGTAACAATGTACACAGAACGAAATGTCGATTGCACCTGACCCGATGCAGCCGCAGCCAAGAGAGGGCGCCGCCGACCACTTTTTAAGTCTTAGGAATGACTCGGCCGGGGGCGTCGTAAATAAATGTGACTTGACTTGACCTTGCTGAGCTAAATAGCTTTGTTACTCTGAAAGGAGAAGCCCTCCAATATTGGTACACCTGGGTAAACCAATAGAGAGCATTTTTTTTCAACTGTAATTCTATTTTTATTTGGAGATCTATAGTTATTGTTTTGTTACAGTCGTAAACTCATGATTTGCTTGTCACTAGAACAAGAACTAGCATAGAAAATGCGCTTTTTAAAAAAAAAAATCACATCCAAATTGCAATTGATAAATCAAACATAGTTATGTTTTCCAAAATACACAGACAGTATATATATATATATATATATATATATATAATTTACATTTATATTTATACAAATAAAATGTGTGTGTATGTAGAGATATCTTTTTGAATTTTTGAATTGATATGACACGAAGAGTACACAAATCTGTACATTCACTGGTTGAGTTTGAAATGTAAATGCAAGAAATGATATATCAAGCAGAGTGACCGATGCCATTTTCTCCGGCACATGTGTGATCCTGAGCTTTGGCTTGACTTGAGAAGCTAAGACCGCAAGCTGAGCAAGAAAAAGGCTTCTCACCAGTGTGGGTTTTTGTGTGTAGTTTTAAGTATACCTTCAGGCTGAATGATTTACTACAAAAGGAGCAGGAGAAAGGCTTTTCGCTAGTGTGGGTTGTAACGTGGTTTTTCATACTTGTTCTGAAGCTGAATTTTTTACCGCAAACTGAGCAGGAGAAGGGCTTCTCACCAGTGTGGGTTCTTGTGTGTGATTTTAAGTATTCTTTCCGGCTGAATTTTTGACCGCAAAGTTTGCAGGAAAAAGGCTTCTCGCCAGTGTGGGTTGTAGCGTGGTAATTCAAACTTACTTTCTGGGTGAACTTTTGACCGCAAACTGAGCAGGAAAAAGGCTTCTCACCAGTGTGGGTTTTTGTGTGTATATTTAGTTTTGATTTCTGGCTGAATTTTAGACCACAGATTGAACAGGAAAAAGGCTTCTCACCGGTGTGGGTTCTCATATGCAACTTCAATCGATATTTGATTGGAAACGTTTTCCCACACTGAGAACATGTTTTATCACTTTCTGACTGTTTGGCGGCATCAGTTTTATCACCTTCTGAATGTTCGGCGCCATTAGTGTCAGACGTCTCCTCATCATCACTTTTCACGTGTTGACGGGAGTTGATGCTTGGAGGCTCCTGCCAGTTCTCTTCATGTTTAACCTGACTCCCAGGAGTTAAAGAGGTCTCAGTCACCAGCAACTCTGTGAAAAGTCCCTCCTCTTTAACACAAACAGGCTCCACATCCTCCTCCTCCTTTTTAATATCAGGAAACTTTGGTTCCTGACGGACAGGAGGCAGGAATTCTTCACTGACATCTGTTGGACACAAGACACACATAGGTTTCGCATCATCCCAAATATACGACATAATATCGAAACAGATAAATGACAAACTGTATAAATATATAGACTGCATTTATGTAATACTTCTAAAGGAGACAGAAACGACACAGAACCTCAATTAAAATATCTATAACAAAAACATAAATATCATCGGTCGCTACTGAATATTGGCATTTAGGAACACAAAGTGCTCAGCTTTAAAGGACTGATGCCAATTCTTCTGTCGGTGATAGACAAAGCACAATGTTACATACTGTAAAATTCGGACTATAAGCCGCACTGGCCATATATGGCTCTTTCTACGAGTATCTGTGGCTCAGAGACAGATTTGATTGCATGCAAAATTTCTCCATCTTGTCCAAAACTTGTTTCGTCTATCCTATTAAGTTACACGCAAAGCCAAACCGAAACTTACCGTCGAATGATAACTTCGCAGTATATATATGGCACGTTTTTCACTACAATTTACAGTCAAGGTGTCACACAAAAAAATGGGGGGGAAAAACTCGTTTTAGCTGTACAACGCTAAATAATCCTTTATATAAAAGTTCACTATGTAATCTGTGTTCAGTGTTCAGATACCTTATGATGAATCCACAGAACTGTAAATATGCCAAAACACCGGAAGAGAACTTAGTCATTTGATTGGGTGAGTGGGAGGGATGGGTGGAGCTATGCAAAAAGTACAAGCACTCCTTCCCATCTCTCGCCAAAAGTAAGCACATAAAGCTCCCTATTCTCAGAATGTTGTGACGTTTTTACAAAATAAATGCTTGCATCTGGTTTTGAAACCAATATGTATGATAAAAAAGGGTCAAAAGGAGTTTAACCAAGTGAGTAAGTATTGTTGTAAAGGTTGCTCCCGCTTCTGTAGGCAGTTAACCCTTCTAGAGGGACCTGTCCATGACCTAGAGCAGTTTAAAAGGAAAATGTTAGGTGCCACGGACACCAGTGCTAGAGTGGGTTGTAGCGAAACTGCTGGTCCGGTTAGGATTAGCCCTAAACGGCTTGCTAAATCAATCCAGACACATAATAAGTTCAGCCCCCTAGCTCGTCCCACTCCAACTCGGTCTACTGGCTCCCGCACCCTAGTTTTAGGTGACTCCATCACCCGTAACATAAAGCTCAGCGACTCAGCTATAGTGATGTGTATTTCCGGGGCCAGAGCACCCGACATTGAGGATAATTTGAGGGAGCTGACATGCAAACCTATTTTTTAAGGGGAAACCCGATGTTTTTGTGATCCAACCGTAACACCAAAGTGGGTTTACTTGGCAGGTATGTAACTATCGCTGTGCTAGATCTATGCCATTCACATAATTTTTGTAGTTCAAAGCGTTCCATTTCCTGCACTACACACCCTGATCCGTACTCTTTTATAGCATCTTCTTCTGTGCTTCTTACCTCCGATTCTCCCTTGTTAGGCGAGGAGGGAGAAGAAATAACATGCGTTGCTCTTATCGGAAAATATGTTGAGATTTAGGGAAAATAAAAATGTTATGGAAATAAAAGTGACCAACCTGCTCTGTTCAACACAACTCGTAGCTCCTTGCTAATGCTAACTCGGTTTAGCCGTCGATCTTCTCGCTCGGTCTCTTCTTGAATCTCCTCTTTCAAATTTCCTTTCCATCTCTCGCACATTTTAGCCACCTTTGAACTTTTCCGGAGTTAAATGCAGTTTTTGAACCTTCAAGAAATTAAATGCAGTCAGATTGTGCACACGACTGAGCAAAACACCACAAAGGCGCCGACAATGGCGGCAGTGACGTGTAGTTCTTCTCTTCTTCTTGTCATCTATCTCTTTGGTGCTCTATCGTCCCCTAGTATCATACCATCTCACAGTTCCTCTCTGCTGTGTTGTTGGCGAACGAAAGAAGTTAATGAGCCGGCTCCCTTCCCTTCGAAATGCTTTCTCTCTCTCTCTCTCTCTCTCTCTCTCTCTCTCTCTCTCTCTCTCTCTCTCTCTCTCTCTCTCTCTCTCTCTCTTCTCTTGCTCATAACTGATAAATAAAATAAGAGAAAGAGGGCGGAACAAAGAAAGAGATAGAGGGACAGAGTGTTAGAAATAAAAGAGATAAAAAGAAAAGTCGTGAGAGAGGTGGAAAGAAAGGGAGCAGAAGAAAGAAATCCAAAGAGAAATAGAAAGACAGAAGGAGTGAAAAGAGAAAAGAAGGTGCAAAGGGTAGTAAGAGAGAAAGGGAAAAGAGAGAAAAGGATAAAAGGAAGAGCAAAAGAAGTTAAAAAGACACAGAGAGTGAAAGAGACGGAGAGAGAGAGTGGGGGGAATGGGTGGAAAAGAAAGAGAGAGAGAAATTAATACAAGTACAGTGTCTTTGTTTGAGGCACCTTGTTTTGGCAACATCAAGTGGACATAGTTCAACCTGCAGCTCGTTTTTCTCTTGCGCTCCTCTGAGTGTTGTCTCACGGACCGGATTCAATCCCTTAGCGGGCCCGCCTGTTTAACACCTGTGCAGAAATGACGAAACTCCTATTGACTAGTCACAAGTGAGAGAGAGAGAGAGAGATAAAGAGAGAGAGAGAGCAAGCGAGAGAGAGAGAGAGATAAAGAGAGAGAGAGAGAGGGAGAAAGGGAGAGAGGGAGAGAGGGAGAGAGACGGAGAGAAAGAGAGAGGGAGAGAGAGAAAAAGAGAGAAAGAGAGAGAGCAAGAAAGAGAGAGAGAGAGTGAGAAAGAAAGAGTGAGAGAGAGAGCATTAGCATTTCGAAAAGGCGGCTCTGATCGACCACTTATAAATTTGTTTCGTTCGCCAACGACACAACACAATGGAACGGTGAGGTGGATGTGATGCTAGGGGGCGATAGAGCACCAAAGAGATGGATGCCAACCAAAGAAGAAGACGAGAACCACACATCACTGCTGCCATTGTCTGTGGCTTTGCGCCGTTCCGCTTCAGTCGTCTGCACAATTTAACTCCATTTAACTGCATTTAACTCGGTAAAAGAGTGAATGGTGAACATTAAAGGTGGCTAAAATTTCAGAGGGGGAAAGGAAATTTGAAAGAGGAGCTCCAAGATGACAACGAGCGACGGCTAAACCAAGTTAGCATTAGCAAGCAGCTACGAGTTGCGTCGGACGAAACAGGTTGGTCACTTTTATTTCTAAAACATTTGACTTTCTTATTTTAGGCTCCTCAAGTCCGTTGAAAGACATGCGTTTGATTTATATTCCATATTTCTGATGCAGCTGCTTCGAGGGGTGAATCCATTGGGTTGGCGTCGAGACCAAATCAAATACAGACTCCGCCCTACTTACGAACGAGATAGAATAGAATATACCTTTATTGTCATTGTTACAAAATGGGTTAACATATTGTGACAACGAATTGGGCATGACACTCAAGGTTTACACATTAACAGTGAGGTATGAGCTAAGAAGATAAAGGAACAGAGAAGATAAGATTATAAAACAAGGGGGATAAGGCTATAGTTATAATTGACATGGTATTTACACAAGAAATGTCGGCACGTGGGCTGTTACATACAGTTGTTATCGTGATACCGTTTGTTTCAAAGGGTTGTGCAATATTGAATTTGGTGCAAAAGTCATCATAGTGCAAAAAAATGGTCAGCATATGCATTGGTGCAAACATAGTCATCATAGTGCAGAAAAAAGAAATGGTCAGACATTGTGCAAGGTGAGCAGTAAACATAGTGCAGTCGACATGTGCAAGAACATAGACATGAGTACCATTATATTCGTATGAGGTAGTGTTGGCAAGAGTTTTCAGTTTTTTTGTGCGGTGTCTGTTTTGAGCAGTGAACAAACATTGTGCAGTCAGCATGTACGTGAGTACTATTTTACATTCGTGTGAGGTAGTTTTCTGCAAGAGTTTTCAGGTTTTTGTGCGGTGTCTGTTTAGGGTGGTAATGGCTGTGGGGAAGAAACTGTCTCTGAGTCTGTTTGTTTTTGCTTTGTGTGACCTGTAGCGCTTGCCGGAAGGCAGCAGGTCGAAGAGGTGGTGGCCGGGGGTGAGAAAAGTCCTCGGTGATGTTTTCTGCTCTGCTGAGGTAGCGAGAGCAGGCAATGTCCTCCAGACTGGGCAGAGAGCAACCGACGATTTTCTGGGCTGTTTTGATGATCCTCTGGAGCTTTTTCCTGTCTGCTGCTGTGCACCCAGCATACCACACCGTAATGCAGTATGTTAGAATGCTCTCCACTGTGGCTTTGTAAAAGGACACCTGCAGCTGCTGTTTTAGATTATTTTTCCTGAGCACTCTCAGGAAGTGCAGTCGCCGCTGGGCCTTCCTTACCACCGCTCTGGTGTTTGCAGACCAGGAGAGGTCGTCGGAGATGTGCACACCCAGAAATTTGAAGGAGTGGACCCTCTCTACACAGTCTTCTTTTATGATGAGTGGTTCTGGATTCCTGCCATTCCTTCTGAAATCCAGAATCAGTTATTTTGTTTTTGTGGTGTTCAGTATGAGGTGGTTTTCCGAACACCACGTTGACAGTGACTCCACCTCATCCTTGTACGCCGCCTCGTCCCCTTCAGAGATGAGGCCGATCAAGGTGGTATCGTCAGCGAACTTAATTAGAGTGTTTGTGGGCTGGGTCGGTGAGCAGTCGGAGCTGTAGAGGGTGAAAAGCAGGGGGCTCAGTGCACAACCTTGGGGGGGAGCCAGTATTCAGTGTTAGGGCCCGGTCATTCAGCTGTTTGCGTCTGTATCGTGGGTAAAATTTTGCGTTGTTTTTTTTTCGTGGTTGCCCGCGATGGAAAATGCGCAAAATTGGCCAACCCGCTGTTCATCGGTGGTATGCCCGCAAAACAGACGCCGGTGACTGTTCCGCTTCCTCATCGCGTCATTTCTGCGTCATTTTCTCGTGTGGACCACGGGTATAAAAGCTCCCGAGCCGGTGTTGTGCCCAAATCCGACTCCTACGCAAATGTTCGCCATTGCATTCCCTAAAAGTGGTATAAAAGTGAGATAAAACGAGGTAAAAGTGGTTGTAGTAGCGAGGGGATGCAAATCTTGGCAGGGATGCATTTCTCGGCATAACACCGGGCTGTAGAAATCATAACCGCTCAAGACACAGTCCCGTGAAGATCAAGATTTCAAGCTATGGCACCGAAGAAGCCAATATGTTATTATTGTAATAGTTTTTCATTTTGATTTTATTATCTTGTTACGAAATGAAAATAAATGTCAAGAAATAAAAATGGATTAAGACGAGGTCACTATGTTGACGGGGATCCATGTCCACCCCTTGACGTCTCGAGCACAACTGACGTGTGCTCGGCAAATCGCGCTGTATATACGCGGAGAAAGGCGTTTGACCGTCACACGCGTAACACGCTAATTTCACGTAATAACACCGCGATACAGGCGCAGAACATGCTATTACCATGCTCCACCCACGATGACCCGCTGAAATTTCCCGTCCTACCCATGCGTAACCACGCCCTGGCCGCGGCCAGAGCACGTCGTTCCGCGTCATTTCCGCGTCATTACCTCGTGTGCCGCCCGCGGTTAACACGTGCTCAAAGTTTTGAGCAGCTCAAAACTTTTTCGCGCGGCCAACCGCGTGTGAATTTCCGACCGCGAGTAAAGCACTGCTGTATCTCGTCTATATGGCGGTCTCAAAGTGTCCAACAGCGCCCAACAGCGTCTGCTTCACGGCCAGAAATTTCTGGCCGTGATTCAGCCTCGATACGCCCGTGGAAGGTTGTGTACCCGTGCTCTAAAGTATCGAGCAGCGCAATACTTTATCGCGCTGCCATCTGCGCGTGAATTTCCGACCGCGCGTTAAGCACTGCTGTATCCCGTCTGTATGGCGACCTCAAAGCGTCCAATAGCGTCCGCCTCACAGGCAGAAATTTCTGGCCGTGATTCAGCCGCAAACGGCTGTGTGACCGGGCCCTTAGGGTGGGAGAGACGTGTGTACAGAGTTTCACGGAGATAGGTTCCTGACTATTGTTCGTAAGTTGAATTAGAAGTTGCTTCAGTTCTATATTTTGTATGTTTAGGGCAGGGGACACCCCGAACTGGTTGCCAGCCAATCGCAGGGCACACATGGACAGACAACTCGCTTGCTCATTCACACCTAGGGACAATTTGGACCGGCCAATCCACCTGAAATGCACGTCTTTGGAATGTGGGAGGAAACCGGAGCGCCCGGAGGAAACCCACGCAAGCACAGGGAGAACATACAAACTCCGCACAGGAAGTCCGGTAGCTGGATTTGAAGCCACGCAGGGGGTTCCCAAGACCTTAGAACTGTGCCGCACACGCGCTAACCACTGCGCCGCCGTGCTGCCCATTTTTGGACCATGGCCAACCCAAATGCTTAAACACCCAAACAAGTTAGGCACCTCGGCACCTAAGTCGGTCCTGCTTTCGCCCCTCCTGAAGAAACGGAACACCAGAAAGCGATCAGGTCACTCGGGTCAGGGTGACGCAACACACTCTCTGTCCGACAGCCTTTACTGGTTTACCCCTTCTGCATCATAAGGGTTCCCAGCTCATCCTTAAGAACGCGTCCACATTCCCACTATCCTTTCACAACACCTCTCCACTCCTTTCGATCACCAACAAGAGCTCTAGCTTCCACTAGATTTCGACTTCTTTCCTGAAGTGTTCTCATCACTCCATCCTTCTATGTTAATGGCGGCCTTCCTCTTGGGCTCCATCCATTGACTTCTGCTCTGTAGATTTTCTTCAACAGAGTACTCTCTTATACACACCCTTGCTCCGGCCATCTCTGTCTATCCCTCACCCCCTCATACAACCCCCCTCCGGAGGAAAACAAAGCCTGCAACAAGGACAGTACAAACATCTTCTTTGTTACTTTATCTTCTTTGTTTTCTTTATCCCCACTGTAAAATGGTGGTACTGGAGTGTCGTGTCCAATTTCGTTGTCACAATATATTCAACCCATGTTGTAACAATGACAATAAAGGTGTATTCTATTCCAATACTACTCCAGCTTTGTTTCTAAAAATTTCATTTTTCAATCTATCCAATCTCTCCTTCCATTTACTTCTGCTCTGTCAATATAAAAAATAATACAACGTAATAAAGTCCACAAATGTGCTATTCACACATGCGGCAGACAGAGATGGCCGGATCCAACTGGATGTTTGATCTTACTGTACGCACGGTCCAGTGTTTTTCCCCTGGTTGCTCCGTCCACGTATTGAATGAATTTGGGAATTAATTATATCTTTTAAGTCTTCATTATGTACCATTGGTTTCACTACTCAATATGCACCATTTTCAGAATCTTCAACATTTGATCAGTCTGGACCCAATTTTTGATTTGGCCCTCCATCCATTTGACTTTGACACCCCTGCTGTTAAGTTGAGGGAATGTACGGAATAATTTTGAGGATGATTTGAAACAATGACTCATTTCTGTTTAAAAGTGATTGAAAAATATGTCCATGGAAATGGAATTGGATTTTTAATTGGGTTAAGATATAAAATTGATAGTGGTAAAGAAAATCAAAAGCATAAAAATGTAAAACCGTTAATTGACACGTCCATGTGTGTCTTGTGTCCTGCAGACGTCAGTCAAAAGAATCTTCTTCTTTGGCAACAGGAAACAAAGTGGCCTGCCATGAAAAAAGAGGATGATGGGTATTTCGAGACGGTTAACATAAAAAAGGAAGAGGACGATTTTGAGCTTGTTTGCGTTAAAGAGGAGCAAGACTTTGAGACTGATCACATCAAAAGGGAGGAGGAAGATTGGGAGCTTGACTATGTTAAAAAGGAAGAAGATTTGGAAGAATTTCCGGTGACCGGGGCCAGTTTAACCTCCGAAGATCAACATGAAGAGAACAAGGTGATGGTGTCTCCAAGCAGAAGCTCCGGGACAACAGATGATGACGACACATCCGACTCTGCAAACAATGATGGTGACAAACAGTCGGAAGGTGATGGCACATATCACAAATGCTCGCAGTGCGAAAAGACCTTTAGACACAAATGTTATTTGAAACGTCATAGCATTGTCCACACTGGTGAAAAACCCTTTGCTTGCTCAATTTGTGGCAAGAAATTCGGCCACAAATCGCACTTAAACACGCACACAAGGACCCACACTGGTGAGAAACCTTATTCCTGCTCGGTATGTAGTCTAAAATTCAGCCAAAAGGGAAGTCTGATAAGCCACACAAGAATCCATATTGGTGAAAAACCTTTTGTCTGCTCTGTTTGCGGTCAAAAATTCACCCGGAGAGGTACCTTAAACATCCACTCAAGAACCCACACTGGCGAAAAGCCCTTTGCCTGCTCGGTATGTGGTCAAAAATTCACCCAGAAATCACACTTAGAAATGCACGCGAGAACCCATAGTGGTATAAAACCCTTTGCATGCTCAGTTTGTGATCTAAAATTTAGACAGAAATCGGACTTAAAAAACCACACAGGCGTCCATACAGGTGAAAAACCTTATTCCTGCTCGTTTTGTGGTCTAAAATTCTGCCAAAAAGGAAGTTTGATAAACCACACACGAATCCATACTGGTGAAAAACCTTTTGTCTGCTCTGTTTGCGGTCAAAAATTTACCCGGAGAGGTACCTTGAACATCCACTCAAGAACCCACACAGGGGAAAAGCCCTTTGCCTGCTCAGTTTGTGATCTAAAATTTAGACAGAAATCGGACTTAAAAAACCACACAAGCGTCCATACAGGTGATAAACCTTATTCCTGCTCCTTTTGTGGTCTAAAATTCTGCCAAAAAGGAAGTTTGATAAACCACACCAGAATCCATACTGGTGAAAAACCTTTTGTCTGCTCCGTTTGCGGTAAAAAATTTACCCGGAGATGTACCTTAAAAATCCACTCAAGAACCCACACTGGTGAAAACCCTTTCCCTGCTTGGCATGATGTTCAAAATTCAGCCACAAAGGAGGGTTAAAAGACACACTCATTAGAAACTATTTTCTTGTTCCTTTTGTGGTCAAAGATTCTCTTGTCAAGTCAAAGTTCAGGGTCACACGTGTGTTGGTGAGAATAGCAGTCATCATTCTGGTTAATATGAGCTCATAGTTTGCGTGTACACTTAAAAAAAAAAAATCACCGATACTACTGAATGAACTCATTTGTGTACTCGTGACATCAATGATTAACTAAACTTATCCTGTTTTTACTGTTCTAATTTTGAAAGTGTTTTTCTAAATGCAAAAGTGTGTAAACTTGCAAATGTCCGGGTACTTTTCGACATCCCAAGAAAATGATCGAATCTGCCGGGATCTGTAAGTCGAATGTTCGTAAGTCGGGAACTGTCTTTATTCAGAATAAACACTTTTTGTTGAGTCAATAAGCGACTTTGTCATTCAATGCCCTAACACTAATTGACCCAGAAGTAAAACATTACAACATTTGCCTGCGGATGGAGTTAATGCAACGCCTTGAACGATTATTGGTTTTGTGCGCCAACAGGCTGTGCTTGCCCAGGACACACCACAAGAAATGTTGCCCCTACGACCCTAGTGGTTGAGGGATCTAATCATACAACACTTCGATTTGAATTTCATTGGACAAATAGTGCCATACAAATACATTTGTTGTGATTTGTGGGCAGTGAGTTGTGAGCTTGTGATGCGTTCAGGAACAGTAAATTTGATTGATTGTTTTATGTATACAGACTGAAGGATTTTATATATTTTTGACTATAGGGGATTTTTTACGATCAAATACAAATGACATTTGAATGCAAAATAATATTCACTGGCTGGGCTGTGGGGCGAGGTCATCGTAACCTAGGAGATGATGATGTTTACAGAAAACAGCAGGAACTGGGACAAGGGCTGACGCAAGAGGAGCCTCTGTGACGCAGGAGGGCAGACATTGTTTGGAGAAGTTGTTCTGATAAGCTCTGCTGTTGTGAGTTTTTTTAGACATCGCAACGCTAATTTTTATTATATTACGTGGTTTGTAGGTATATAAGCAACTACCTGAACTTGGTTTTCTCTATTTTTAAGGTTAGGCTGTGACCAAATCAAGTGATTTTTATTTCATATTGTGTTTATTGTTTTATTTTATCCTCACTGTAAAATGTGAAACCGGAGTGCCACGTCCAATTTCGTTGTCACAATATGTTGTAACAATGACAATAAAGGTCTGTTCTATTCTATTTGGTTCTTTATTAGTGTAGTGCAGACCTGGGCACTCCGGTCCTGGAAGGCCATACGTCCTGCCAGATTTTGAAGTTTGCTCTTCTTTAACTCAGGTGATACAAATTATAACCTCGTTAGCAAGCTAGCAAGTGCTCGTTAACGATACTGGTGATTGGAATCACCTGTATTGGATCAGAGAAACCTCAAAAATCATGCAGAACATACGGCCCTCCAGGACCGGAGTGCCCAGGTCTGGTGTAGTGGGTTTTACATAATTCACACATGGAACCATTGTTCAGTTAGCGAGTTCCTAGGGGGACTCTTAATTCGGCCGGCTCGAGCCACTCTGGTGTTTGTTTAGTTTTTGCAAGTTTAAATGTCATTAAAGCAGCTTTCGTTGGCACCTTTGTTTGACACTCTGCCTACGACTCCCGTCTCTGCCCGCCACATTAGCATATTTAGTATTGGATAATCTAAAAATACTGGGAATTAATCAAGTTACATGTCTGCAATATAATAATATACGGATAACGTTACTGATTCCATTTTTCAACAATAGCTCGATGGGATTACATTTTCAATGTAACCCTCTCAAATTCCCAACCCTGTCAATGCTGCAAGAAACGCTCGTTCACAGCTAAACTATGCAGACACTCCACAAGATGGCGCAGTCCCCTCACGTTTGTAGTTCGCATGTTTTGCGGCAATTTCACAATTCTATGTAGCAAAACTCCTGCAAAAATCATTATAATCTCATAAGACGCCGTTTCATAGACTAATACTGCAAAAATAAAAGCCCTGTAGTGAACCGGAAATAGTTAGGTAAGAGCTCCGCCTCCCTTCTTTGTCTTTCCGGGTCATTCCCAGGTTGGTTTCGTCAGGCGTCGTTCCGCTCCAGCCGTGTGGAAAGGCTCCATTTAACTCTATAAAAGAGTTAATTTAACTTTGTGTAACATTTAATGGTGATCTTTAAAGGTGTTTAAAATGTGTGATGAAGGGAAAGGACGTTTCGAAGAGGAGCTTGAAGAAGAGACCGAACGAGAACATAGACGGCTAACTCACGTTAGCATAAGCAAGCAGCTACACATCGTGATGGAAGGAGCAGGTTGATAATTTTCGTTTTTCTTATTTCACTCTGCCAAAGTCAATTTACTTATATCAGTGTTTGAAATAGAAAAAAAATCTTTCGTTTTTAATTTTTTTTTTCAAATCAAACGTTTGCTTTATTCCGATTTCGAAATCTTCGTTCGGTTTGGAAATTTCGGAAGTTCGTTTGGCAATTTGCATACCCGGCACCCAATCAGGAGACTGCATCGAATAACTTTGTGCTTCCGGACTTTCCCGAGCCTTATAAGGTCGTGCATTTCCATATCATTTTCCAAAGTAGACGCATGGAGAACACAAGAAAATGGAGACGTGGTTAGAAATCAAGCCAAAAGCTCAGCCCCAGAATAAAGATTCAAAAGAAGCTAACAAAATGGATGAAGCTACAAAACGTAAACGTACATGAAAAGCATCGTGGAAAGAGGAGTCCACGTCGCTTGTGGCAAACATTGCATGAATGAAGACCGCCCTGGTTTATTTCTGGACGCTGGCTATTTCAGCTGAAAATGAAAATCTCCATTCTGATCCCTGCATGAGTTTCAGACACTGCTTATACATGTTGTTACTTTTCTATGTTATATTCTTGATATGGCTGCCAGGAGGTGGTCTATTTGTGTTTTTTTAATGCCTCATTGAACAAAACGCATAAAGCACATGCGTATAAAGCATATGGGGTTTTCAGGACAGATACCGATACCAATTATTAGTATAAGAGGAGGCCGATAACCGACATTTTGTTAGTTAGTTCTGTTAGTCTTGCCGAGAAGAATTGCTTTTCAGTCCTTTGTTATATCTTCAAAAGTGTCACAACAGTGTCTTGAAACAATTCTCCAAATGAAATGTTACAGCAAAACTAACTCAAAAGAAACCCTCTTGTTGCCGCCGACCTTACAATTATTGTTTTTTTTGTGCAGCTATACTCTGGTGTATTCCAGTAATGTTTTTTAAGTGAATACAAGCAGTGAGAGGGTTTCCATGGAATTGTCTTTATTGTCATTGATAACAACGTAGTGTACATGACAACGCGATTCCGCTTAGAGGGGGAAAGATGACCAAGAATCTTTTTGGCATATACTTTTTGAATTATTTTTATTTTTTTTTCTTGTGTGTGTGTGAAGAGAGATTTACTCTATATGTGTGTGTGTGTTCTGTCCTGCAGACGTCAGTCAAGAATATCTTCTTCCTTGGCAAAAAGAGGTACCTTGCATCAAGAAAGAGGATTTAGGGCCTGATTACATCACAAAGGAAGAAGATGAGTATCTAGAGGCAGTCGACGTCAAAAAGGAGGATATCGATTTGGAGATTGTCAAGGTTAAAGAGGAAGATTTGGGAGAGTTTCCACTGGCTGGAGCCCTTTTCACCTCCAGAGATCAACATGAAGAGAACAAGGAGAAGGTCTCTCCAAGCGAAAGCCCTGGGACAACAGCCTCCTCGTCAGCTTCGACATCAGACTCCTTGTCTGTCTCGGTCTCAACAGATTCCCAGATCACTAACAGTGGTGGTGATGATAATGGTTGGTATTATTAAACTATCCAGTTAATCTGAATTCAGTCATTACAATAACCTGTCTTTACTGCACATCATATCTCTTTTTGTGGTTGTAACTTCCATCAAATGTTACCAAATGATACTGTCTTCAAAGTGTCATTTGCCTGTGCTAAAATGAACTTAATTTTCTTCAGAGCGTACAATCTGGCAACATGAGGCAGTCCTGTTGTTGGTGGAGTTGAGGCGGGAAATGGAGCCTGTTTTCAGCAGTAGCACCATGACACACAAGCATGCATGGAAGAAGCTTGCTGAAGAATTAAAGAAGAGGGGACACAGATACGGTTTTACAGAATGTGAACGGAAGTGGAGAAATCTTAAGGATCGGTATGACAATTTCTAACTATAATCTGCTATCAACTAAACCAAATTTGATTAGTAAAGATTTCACCCTTGATAAAACAATTTATATTTATTTGGGATTTGTGTTTATTTATAAAGCTATCTTCCGAAGTCATTCATTCACTTTAGTGTATCCGGAATATTCAAGATGAGTTAATTCATGTTTTAAAGAGATCAGCTCAAACATCCAGAACATATTTGTAGGTATTTGAACAGAAATTTCAAAGTCTGCATTAAGTGTGAAATAAGACAAGAGGGATGAGTATGTGACCTTTCACTTAAGAATTTGAGCATTGTAATTTTCAAATATTCTCTTTTTGGCAGACATAGGAAAATTAAAGAGAACAACAAACGCCCTGGAAGTGGCCGGAACACCTGGAAATACTTTCAGCTAATGGAGGATGTTTCAAGAGGTGATCCTGCCGTTGAACCTATAGCTGCCTGTGGCAGTATGGAGCAACAGAGAGAGGAATCCTTGTCACCTCTACCAAACAGTCCTTCATCTCCTACTGCTCTCCCTGATCTACCACCTTCTACACCACAGGCGACACCAGTTCTTTATCAAACCCCACAGAGGAAGAGGAAGAGAAATGGAATTGAGGACATCCTTGTACAGTTACGACAAGATTTAATAAATCAGCACGAGGACAGAATGGCCATGGATAGAAGAAAGGTTACTGCCCTGGAGGGAATTTTGGAGGCCATCAAAGAGAAATCTAATAGAAAATAAATACCCCAATCTACTTAACTGAACACAATTGGTTTCTTTTGAAGTTCGGGAATTTATATGGGTTGTTTATTAGGTTGAATACGGTATACAAACTATACTTCTATGTAATAAGTGTTTCAGTAATTTGTCAATGTTTTAACAGTTTTTCATATTAAATTTCGTTTCTCGAGGATGTAGAATTGATTAAACTGAATTTCAGTTGATAAAATGTGTTGGCTTTAATATGCATTACGACAATAATGAGAATCAGATCTTATTTCAATATTCAAATCCATGTTCAGTAATGTTAAACAAGAATAACAATATAAGTGTAATAACATGTTCAGTTCTCTGTTATTGATGTTATTAAACCTTGAATTTTATCATTCATAACCAGTTATTGTCTTTCTTCCAGCAGTGGCCATTCCTTCAATGTGATCACTTGTTTTAGTACTTGATCTACGTCTTTGAAATAATGCCATTTAGATAGTGAACAAATGCAACAGAGTATTAAGAGTAATAATTTTTTACTGCCAGGGACGAGTCCCGTGCAGGATTCGGACCCGCACCCTTTGAGTCAGGTTGCCCATAAACAATACAAGCCGGATTTTATAACTGAATAAAGAAGATCTTTTACTTTCGGTGTCTATGTAACTGTCAGACTCGTCTAATGATTTGAACTCTTAGAGTGCTGATGTAAATATCAACAATAGAAATGATGTATCCTCATTTGTTGTAGTTGGTATCAAAACAGCTTTCAATCAGCAGCGTATTTAACAGACTGCTAAATTAGCCTCAAGGGTAGTTGTGCAACCTATCATGCGGCCATTTCTTGAAATATTTCTTGAACATATGATGACGAGCGCTGGTGTTAAACTGTTTTAGCACAATTCTACAAATACAAATGATGCCACAAATTCTTATTACTCTTCATATATATTACAAGATATCCAGACAGTTCATGACACCAAGAAAATTCATGCTAAAAGAAACTTGATGTGATCTCTCTTATCAAGGGCACGTTTGTCTCGGTGTTTGTTTTGAACACAACATGCACTTGGCATTTCTTCCTCTGGGGCACATTCCTCAATTTCCTGGTCCAGCTCAACATTTTCATACTTAAGGATGAAATTGTGTAGTACGCAACATGTGATGACAACTTGTGGAATGTCTCTAACATTTCTCATGTCGAGATACTTCAGTTTTCTAAATTTACCCTTAAGAAGGGCAAAACATCTTTCAATATCAACACAGGTTGAGCTGTGTTTGAAATGGAAGGTTTTTTCCTCACTTGTCAAGTGACCATTGTCTCTATATGGCACTATCAAAGATGTTGAGAGGCCATAAGCAGAATCTCCCAATAGATGGTATTCCGGAGGTAAGGGATCACGCTCCAACTTCATTGCCAAGTAGCTGTTTCTGAATACCCGTGCATCATGCACAGATCCAGGATAGGCACAGTACACATCCAAGAAACTTAAACTACTGTCGCAAACACACTGGAGATGGAAGGCAGGATAACCCTTCCTACAAATATAGGAGTCTCGAAAGCTCTTAGGTCCAGGTATGGGGATGTAAGTACCATCAATAAATCCAATGGCTCCTGGAAAGCCATTCCGTGCTGCATTTCTTGTAGCTATGGGCTCCAAATCCTCCTTTGTGTGACGTGGCCACTTGATAAAAGTTTTCAAGATGTCATTTTTTGTAATTGTTCTAGAAAAATTCATCAAATAGTAGTGTAAGGATCCCTTACTGAGCCCAAATCTGTCGGCAACACTGCGGAATGTTTCTGTATTACTTAAATACCATATACAGGCCAAAGTTCTCTTTTCCAGTGACATGGTCCTGACTTCAGTGAAGGCTCCAATAACTTCTAACAACTTCTGTAATGTTCAAAATGTCAGCATTAAAAACAACATTGGAACAATACAGATGAAATACATTGTGTCTCAAATAAAATAAACTTCACTCTCTCAATTCTTGACAAAAATGGATAAATTATCAACGGGTAAATAATCACCATACATTTTTAAAATAACAGTGGTCCACATTTCCCAAAGTGTATATTTTGAAGAGATAAGGGTGCAAATTTGATTGTTGAAGAATTAATACATTAATGAAATATGTTTACATGATTTGTTTGACCCTATACAAAAGGCTTATACCTTTGAAGGGAAATTATATGCTTGACATCATTCCTTAGGCTGTTTCTTTAGCATAAAACATTATAGGCAACTATTAAATCCTCGCAATGGAAACCCAAATCAGGCCATTAAAGATCTGATCGCTATTTGAAGCTTTCGAATAAAGGCACTATAACATGTGTACGTTAGATCTACCTGAATCGACGATCTTGATAACCTGAAGTGAGCACGAAAGAGTGGGTCACTGTAGGTCGGGACAATGTCCTCCACATAGTTTGTGATGCGGCCAGTCCCCAAAGCCTCTTCTTGACTGTTAGATGCACTCCCTTCCACTGCGTTTAGGATAACCTTAACTGTGTCAATATGCGAACTGTCGCTCATATCAGCCAACTCGCTCAAAGCAAGCTGTAGAACGAAATCCATTGTACTGTCGTCGGCCATTTTGGATCAGTAAGGCAATCACAGTGAGCGATTACAACCGTTCAGCAGTGCGCGGCAAGCGATTAACAAGAGACTACATGTCTGATCACTCTCCTGAACACGCCTCTGGTGTTTGTTTAGTTTTTGCAAGTTTAAATGTCATTAAAGCAGCTTTCGTTGGCACCTTTGTTTGACACTCCGCCTACGACTCCCGTCTCTGCCCGCTACATTAGCATATTTAGTATTGGATAATCTAAAAATACTGGGAATTGTCTGCAATATAATAATATACGGATAACGTTACTGATTCCATTTTTCAACAATAGCTCGATGGGATTACATTTTCAATGTAACCCTCTCAAATTCCCAACCCTGTCTATGTTGCAAGAAACGCTCGTTCACAGCTAAACTATGCAGACACTCCACAAGATGGCGCAGTCCCCTCTCGTTTGTAGTTCGCATGTTTTGCGGCAATTTCTCAATTCTATGTAGCAAAACTCCTGCAAACAATCATTATAATCTCATAAGACGCGGTTTCATAGACTAATACTGCAAAAATAAAAGCTCTGTAGTGAACCGGAAATAGTTAAGAGCTCCGCCTCCCTTCTTTGTCTTTCCGGGTCATTCCCGGGTTGTTTTCGTCAGGCGTCGTTCCGCTCCAGCCGTGTGGAAAGGCTCCATTTAACTCTATAAAAGAGTCAATTTAACTTTGTGAAACATTTAATGGTGATCTTTAAAGGTGTTTAAAATGTGTGATGAAGGGAAAGGACGTTTCAAAGAGGAGCTTGAAGAAGAGACCGAACGAGAACATAGACGGCTAACTCACGTTAGCATAAGCAAGCAGCTACACATCGTGATGGAAGGAGCAGGTTGATCATTTTTTTTCTTATTATTTCACTCTGCCAAAGTCAATTTACTTATATCAGTGTTTGAAATGGAAAAAAATCTTTCGTTTTTATTTTTTTCAAATCAAACGTTTGCTTTATTCCGATTTCGAAATCTTCGTAAGTTCGTTTGGCAATTTGCATACCCGGCAGCCAATCAGGAGCCTGCATCGAATAACTTTGTGCTTCCGGACTTTCCCGAGCCTTATAAGGTCGTGCATTTGCATATTATTTTCCAAAGTAGACGCATGGAGAACACAAGAAAATGGAGACGTGGTTAGAAATCAAGCCAAAAGCTCAACCCCAGAAGAAAGATTCAAAAGAAGCTAACAAAATGGATGACGATACAAAACGTAAACGAAAAGCATCGTGGAAAGAGGAGTTCACGTGGCTTGTGGCAAACATTGCATGAATGAAGATGAGTCAATACAGGTATATGGATGGCAGATGGAAAACAGCCATGTCATATCCATGCAATGGATGTTATAAGTAGATTTCTAATAGACATAGTTTTAAAGTCGTGTTCTGTTTTATAGTCTGATTATCAATCCTTAATATTTTGCAACAATGTTTTTTATTGAAGACTGAAGCAGGCAACTCTAAAAGTTCAGTGTTCATTTGAGCTGTGAAAAGTGATGGGTCCCGGGGATTCGTATGCTCTAAAATCTATGGGTCCCAACAGAGATCTATGGCTCCCCAAAATTTAGTCTTATCGAGGTTGAAATTGTAATTCGGCGACAAATATATAACATAAATGTATATATTCATTCAGTTTTAATCATCACAGTTTATTGGTAATACAAATCAGTTATGATTTTTCAGTTCACAAAAATATTGTTCATTATACAAAATAATAAATATTCATGCAGTTTTAATCATTACAGTTAATTGGTAATACAAAGCAAATTATCATTTCAGATTTTTCAGTTCATAAATTCTTCGTGGTTTGCTGTCACGCCACAGTCATCATCCTCCTCATAGCGTCACGAGGATTATAATTTAGTCCATTTTGGCAGAAAAGTCCTTTTCTTGCTAGGAGTATTCTTTTGTTTATTTTCTTTCGTCGAATCGTTCGCTTCAACACACGCGTTTTCCTTGCCTCCGCGATCTTCCGTAGAATTTCTCCGCCGTTTTTTCGTGCCGGAATTATTGCCGTTGTGACCACTTTCTGCATTATGTTTCGACTTATTACTGACACTGAAGAAATGACCAATTTTGTGTTGATTTGGACATCCCCTCGACGACAACCACCACAACATAGATGTCATCTCGAAGCAACGACATCTCGTTGGCCGAGATCGGCGTGCGGACTAAACTCGAACAGCGAGACCAAAACAACAATGGCGGATCTGCCTGACGAAAAGTTTGGAGTGCGGTATATCTTTGTTAAAAAAAAAAAGTCATCGGGTAATATTGACAATTTTGTGTCAAAAAACGTTGCATCCGGGGGACGCACGTTGATTTGACACGATGCGTCCCCAGCAAATATGATGCGTCTAGGACGCAGGGACGCGGTCAAACCAGAACACTGCCTGGTGTCCACTACATTTTTGTCATGAGTTTCAGACACTGCTTATACATGTTGTTACTTTTCTATGTTATATTCTTGATATGGCTGCCAGGAGGTGGAGTCTATTTGTGGTTTTTTTTAATGCCTCATTGAACAAAACGCATAAAGCATATGGGGTTTTCAGGACAGATACCGATACCAATTATTAGTATAAGAGGAGGCCGATAACCGACATTTTGTTAGTTAGTTCTGTTAGTCTTGCCGAGAAGAATTGCTTTTCAGTCCTTTGTTATATCTTCAAAAGTGTCACAACAGTGTCTTGAAACAATTCTCCAAATGAAATGTTACAGCAAAACTAACTCAAAAGAAACCCTCTCGTTGCCGCCGACCTTACAATTATTGTTTTTTTTGTGCAGCTATACTCGGGTGTATTCCAGTAATGTTTTTTAAGTGAATACAAGCACTGAGAGGGTTTCCATGGAATTGTCTTTATTGTCATTGATAACAACGTAGTGTACATGACAACGCGATTCCGCTTAGAGGGGGAAAGATGACCAAGAATCTTTTTGGCATATACTTTTTGAATTATTTGTTTTTTTTTCTTGTGTGTGTGAAGAGAGATTTACTCTATATGTGTGTGTGTGTTCTGTCCTGCAGACGTCAGTCAAGAATATCTTCTTCCTTGGCAAAAAGAGGTACCTTGCATCAAGAAAGAGGATTTAGGGCCCGATTACATCACAAAGGAAGAAGATGAGTATCTAGAGGCAGTCGACGTCAAAAAGGAGGATATCGATTTGGAGATTGTCAAGGTTAAAGAGGAGGAAGATTTGAGAGAGATTGGAGTGACTGGGGTCAGTTTAACCTCTAGAGATCGCCATGAAGAGAACAGGGAGAAGGTCTCTCCAAGCAGAAGGTCCGGGACAACGGATGATGACGACACGTCCGACTCTGCACACAATGATGGCGTTAACGAATGTCATAAATGTTCCCGGTGTGGTAAAACATTTAGACACAAGCGTAGTTTGAAACGCCATATCTTTGGCCACACTGGTGAAAAACCATTTGCCTGCTCAGTTTGTGGTCTACAATTCAGACAGAAATCAGACTTAAAGAACCACACAAGAATCCATACTGGCGAAAAACCTTATTCCTGCTCGGTTTGTGGTCTAAAATTCAGCCACAAATCAAGCCTAAAATATCACTCAAGAACCCACACTGGTGAAAAACCTTTTGTCTGCTCAATTTGTTGCCAGAATTTTAGCCAAAGAGGAAGTTTGAAAAGACACATGAGAACCCACACTGGTGAAACACCTTTTGCCTGCTCATTTTGTGGTCAGAAATTCAGCCACAAAGGAAGTATGAAAATCCACACAAGAATCCACACGGGTGAAAAACCTTTTACCTGCTCAGTTTGCAGACAAAAATTCAGTCATAAAGGAAACTTGAAAAAACACACACAAATCCACACTGATAAGAAACTGTTTTCTTGTTCAGTTTGCGGTCAAACATTCTCCTGTCAAGTTAAAGCTAAGAGTCACAAGTGTGCTGGTGAGAACAGCAGTCATCACTCTGCTTGAAATAAGCTCATAGTTTACATTGGAAAAAACAGATACCACTAAATGAACTCATTTGTGTACTCTAGACGTCAATTATATTCCTAAACTTAGTGTATTGAGTTGTTTTAATTTTAGAATTGTTTTTTTTCTTCAAATGCACTGGTGTTACAGCTTGTATCTTTGGAGAGATATATGAAGCTGAATGATGACCAACATTACTTTAACACGATATCTCCTCTGTATGTTCAATTTCTGACTTCTCTTGTGTACTTTCAAGAGTCTCTTGAAGACGCATGTAAATATGTTGCAACTTTTGGAGTTGACTCAATCAAGCTGTCCTCTTTGGATTGCGTGAAACTGGAATAAAGAAATCTAGGCTCACTGAATAGGCGCAACTTGATCTGGCTTAATGGATTGCACGTTTGCAGAGTCAGGATAAAAAGGCATAGCTATGTCAAGCCGGCTGTCGTTTGTTAGGATAAATGTGCCTTCACTGAATCCTCAAAGAGACCGTGAAGTTATATACTATTTTATACGCTGTTTTATTCCACTCATTCTCAAAAATACTTGTCCTAAGTTTGACCTCAGCCTTGAGTGCAACCACCTTTGCTTTGGAATATGTCTTCGGTTTCAGTCTGTGGAGATAACAATGACTTATCACCTCGCCCGGGGGGTAGGGCGATGACTTATCCCTATCCCAAGCTTCAAAGGACTATTGGGAAATTTGCATCGATGACGGCGCCGACCAATCAGCCAGCGGCTTGGTCATGGGGCGTGAACATTTCATCAGCATGGATTATACCAGGGCAACCCTGGAAGCCCCCGTCATCTACTGCACACAATTGTAAAATTGGCACAGGCGGAGACCTGTTTTGTTTCAACTCTTTGATTCGGCTGAATAAATTAATATGTGGACTGTATTTGGCGCTCGGCTCAATAATTTCCCTGACTTTAGAACATGCTCCAACTGTAAGGGATTACACAAGACACGGGAAGTGTCTTCGGAGTCAGATTTCAGTATAATAAATGTTAAAACCATACAACCGCCAAGATCACTCTCTGAATCACAGATCGGAAGATGGAAGTGTTGCCCATGATTTCTTTTATGGCCGCTGAACATCATGTCCTGATGGACTTATATGAACTTTTGAAAGAAGGTAGACTAAAAAAAAGGTTATACAAGCACTATAAATAAGGAAAGGACAACGCCTGGTACTTTTGAAACAACATCCTACACATAAAGATGTTTTAGCATAATTGGCCAAACTACAAGATTATTGAAAATATGAGAAACGGTCTGTGTTTTAGCTAACATGATCAAATACTGTAAATTCAATCTTTAAACAGCAAGATGCCAGACAAACATAGCAGCGCCTACCAAGTATAGATTCTGCTATGTAAAAGACATACAAATTTTCTAGATTAATGAATATTTATAAAAAATAGTTTGATAGTTCATGTGTTTTTGACTGTTATTCTAATCAATGGTTTTCTGTTCTGAATTAAGTTTTTTTAACCAGTAAGAGGCACTAAATATTACACAATAGCCCTTTTAAAGCTGTATTATAAAAGAATGTCTAAAAATAAACGAGGCAATCAAACAATTCAATAGGCATAACAGTAAATCAGTATGCTGTCATAAGACGACGTTTCTTAAAATAATACTGTAAAAACTAGACAATTCCCGCAGCAATTGTAAGAGTTGTGATGGATCTGGCAGATGATTCCGGTATGTATTTATAACCCCGGTTGTTAGCATTATGAGTTATCATAAAGATTTTTACTCAGAGAGATGTTTCTCTCATTTTTTACTTGGTTCTATGGGGGACAAGCACCAGTCGTTAAAATATTGCCATTACCAAAATTATTTAGCATAAAGAAGTTACGCCAGCCCAACACTTTGCTAGCGGCACACATAGCTGTTAGCATCCTTTCGCTAGCATCCACTCTTTGGAATTCACCATTTACCCATGGTTAAAGGTAATGTGGGGTCGGGCCCCCTCATGCCACCCTGGACAGTCCCTGCTTACTATAACTACCCTCAGGAAAGCCCTGGTTGCCATGGCTACACATTGATTTGTATGGGCCAATGTATTCCGGATGGGAGAAATTCAAAATACATAGACTCGTATGGCTATAGTCCTGGTCGGGCCGGCATTTTTAGTACATGAATCGTAGGGCTACTCGGAGTGGTTTCAGGAAAGGAAGAGGATGTGTGGATCAGGTGTTTGCAGTGCGACAGGTGTGTGAGAAATATTTAGCAAAATGTAAAGATGTTTATTTGGCTTTCATGGACTTGGAAAAGACGTATGACAGAGTTGATAGAGAGGCGTTGTGGCAAGTGATGGTAATGTATGGAGTGGGTGGAAAGTTGTTGGAAGCATTGAAGAGATTTTATATGAACAGCAGAGCATGTGTAAGAGTAGGGAGTGAGACAAGTGAGTGGTTCCCTGTGTTGACTGGTGTGAGGCAGGGGTGTGTCATGTCATCGTGGCTGTTTAATGTGTACATGGATGGTGTGGTGAGAGGTGAATGCAGAGTATTTGGCAGAGGTGAAGAGATGATGGATAACAGTGGAACAGTGTGGCAGGTAAGTCAGTTGTTTGCAGATGACACAGCGCTTGTGGCTGATTCTGAGGAGACAATGAGAAGGTTGGTAACGGAGTTTGGAAGAGTATGTTATGTGTGAATGTTGGGAAGAGTAAGGTGATGAAGTGTTTACGCCATGTCGTGGTCATGGCGTTGGAAATGAGGTTGAATGGACGGGTACTGGAAGAAGTTGAAAGCTTTAGGTACTTGGGATGTGATGTTGCTGCAGTTGGTGGAATGGATTGTAAGGTATTGCACAGAGTGAATCAAGGAAGTAAGGTTTTGGGTGCTCTGAGGAGAGTGATGAGCAACAAGAGTATGGATATTAAGAGGCGACTGTATGAGAGTGATTGTGCCGACTGTGTTGTATGCTGCAGAGACTTGGAGCCTGAATGCAGATTTGAGAAACAAGAACAAGACGGTCCCAAAATAAACTATTTATTGGAAATAGAAATAAAGACATAGTTTTGATTTGTCGATGAGACGGCAACACAATGACACAAGGCTCTGTGAGTACTTCTATATATTACACATTGCAGAGAAGAAAAAAACAACTCAAAATTCAATGACTAATAATTACAGTTTAATATGAGAAGAAACATATTACATTGCAGGAATGAGGTTGCAGTCAAGACACAAAATCGGATGAGTTCACTGAAACCGAATACTTCAAAACAAGTGCTGATGGGAATACCTTAAGTTTAATTTCTGTCCACCTTTCTCCAAAACTGTAAATTTAAAAAAAAAGATCAAATGAACAAATGAACTTATGACATTCTGATTCTTAAACAAATGTAAATGTATGGAATTGCATTTGGTCGAAAACAAACCTCGGCTCAAATTCAAAGAACATCCAGTCAAGAATTTACTTTTCGAATATAATTACACGTGATTTAAGATAAGTACATTCAAATAAAGACACGCTTTGATTACAGGAATATTTATTATATTGTCGATTCATACAGTCGCATATGAAAAAGAAAATCCTGGTATTACAAAAAACCAAGAGAAATGCTTAAGCAGGGATTACAAGTAAGATCTTGGGCCCAGAGCCAGGCCCGAACCCTTAAAACCCTTAAAATGTCAATCATTAGGTCGGGCCATTTTGTGTTTACTTTCGCGGAAAATAAAAGCTTTGGGTTTATCTCGGGCACCATTTGTCAAATCCAGTTAATCCGTCGGGTTCGGGTTTATATTGCAGCTGGTCAGGTCAGGCTGAATTTTTTAGGCCTGACCTTAACTCTAGCAGGGATAGATTTGTTAACTTGCTTGAGTTTTAGGCTCAACATTTTGAGCTGATGTTCAGCGGCCGTAAAAGATCAAGGGCCACACTTTTCCATTTTTCGATATGTGATTCAGAGATGGAACGTACAACCCGTTAAGCCAGACTATATCAAGCTAACCCCAGGAAAAGACGTCATCTTGATTCAGTCAATCCAAAATGTAAAACGTGTGTATGCAAGAGATGCTTGAAAAATCATAGTGGAAGATACTGAGGAGATACAATAGTAATTGCTGTTATTTATCATTTAATTTCATATCATCAGGCAAAAGAGGATCAGAGTTGCAAAACTCAGGGATTTGAAAAAAAAAAAAACACAAAACATTTTAGCCAATGGAATACAAATCGGGCCCTGCGACTGGCTGACAACCAGTTCAGGGTGTTGCCTGCCCAATGCCCGAAGGCGGCTGGGATGGGCTCCAGCACCTACTCAGGATAAAGGGTGCAGATAGATGGAGGAATACAAATAGGCTATGTTAAGCTAACGTATAAAGTACACAAATTAGTTCATTCAGTGGTAGCTGTGTTTTTAAAAATGTAAATACAAATGATCAGCTCATACCAAACAAAGTGATAAGTGCTTTTCTCACCAGCACAATCGTGGTCCCAAGCTTTGACTAGACTAGGGAATCTGCAAACTGATCAAGAAAATGGTTTTACATCAGTGTGAGCTTTTAAGTGATTTTTAAGGTAATATTTCCAGGTGAATCTTTGACCACAAACCGAGCAGGAATAAGGTTTTTCACCAGTGTGAATCCTTGTATGTGTATCTAAGCTTCCTTTCCTAACGAATTTTTTACCACAAACTGAGCAGGAATGAGGTTTTTCACCGGTGTGAATCCTTGTATGTATATCCAAGTTTCCTTTCCGAGCAAATTTTTGACCACAAACTGAGCAGGCAAAAGGTTTTTCACCAGTGTGGGTTCTTATGTGTGATTTTAAGTGTGATGTCTGGCCGAATTTTTGACCACAAACTGAGCAGGCAAAAGGTTTTTCACGGATATGAATCGTGGTATGCGAATCTAAAGTTCCTTTCAGACCGAATTTTTGACCACAAACTGAGCAGGCAAAAGGTTTTTCACCAGTGTGGGTTCTGGCATGGCTTTTCAAACTTCCTTTTTGAGTGAATTTTTTACCACAATCTGAGCAGGCAAAAGGTTTTTCACCAGTGTGGGTTCTGACGTGGCTTTTCAAACTTCCCTTTTGGCTGAATTTTTGACCACAAACTGAGCAGGCAAAAGGTTTTTCACCAGTGTGGGTTATTACGTGCAGTTTTAACCTATCTTTCCGGCTGAATTTTTGGCCACAAACTGAGCAGATGAAGGGCTTTTCCCCAGTGTGTGTTATCACATGCGTTTTTAACATGTCTTTCTGGGTGAATTTTTGACCACAAACTGAACAGGCAAAAGGTTTTTCACCAGTGTGGGTTCTTAAGTGAATTTTTAAGTGCTCTTTCTGTCTGAATTTCTGACCACAAACTGAGCAAGAAAAGGGTTTTTCACCACTGTGGGTCCTTGAGTGGATTTTTAAGTGTGATTTCCGTGTGAATTTTTGCCCACAATCTGAGCAGGCAAAAGGTTTTTCACCTGTGTGGATTTTTGCGTGCTTCTTTAGGTAATCTTTCAGGCTGAATTTTTTACCACAAACTGAACAAATAAAAGGTTTTTCACCAGTGTGGGATATTGCGTGAATCCTTAAGCCTTTTTTCTGACTGAATTTTTGACCACAAACTGAGCAGGCAAAAGGTTTTTCGTCAGTGTGAGATATTGCATGCATCTTTAAGCCTTTATTCTGGCTGAATTTTTGAACATCAACCGAGCAGGCAAAAGGTTTTTCACCAGTGTGGACAAGGATATGGCGTTTCAAACTACATTTGTGTCTAAACGTTTTCTCACACTGCGAACATTTGTGATATGTGTTATCACCTTCCGACTGTTCGTCGTCATCTGTTGTCCCGGAGCTTCTGTTTGGAAACACCTTCTCCTTGTTCTCTTCATGATGATCTTCGGAGGTGAAACTGGCCCCAGTCACCAGAAAATCCTTCAAATCTTCCTCCTTTTTAATGTAAATAGGGTCCAACTCGTCCTTCTCCATTTTGACGTCAACCGTGTCTAAATACTCATCTTTCTCCTTTTTAACGCTTGGCATCGTTTTCTCCTGTTGCGCAGGAAGATACTCTTGACTGACATCTGCAGGACATGAACCACACAGTTTTCCTAAATCTCAAATATTCACACACACACAAATATTTTTTTAATAGCAAAGGTATCGCTACAAAAATCCTTTCAGCATTTCTATCCCTCCAAAATAATACTGCTCTGTCCTGCAATGAATATATGTGAAAAAATGTATGGTTGTATTTTGCAGGGTCATACTGGAAGTACAGAAAATTAGTTTTTCGGGAGGTATGGTACAGAAGACTGCTAACATGCCTTCAGACTGCCTAATAACAAGAATGTTAAAGCACTTCAACCAAAATGGAAGGATTTTTCTTACCTTGAAATCGCAACCTAAAAATTTCAAGATTTCAAGCACCCGCCAAACCCCGCGTAAGTTATACATTATCCCCTCAGGCATGTTTATTTGATTTTTTTTTAAATTTAGCATCATAAAAATGGAAAACAATCCAGGGATGGCACCATCTAGTGGTTCATGTGGTTCTACACTTCCACACGTTGTTAGCTTAGCATAGTTTAGTCCATTTGTTATTCACCTCCATAGCGACTCGAAGGCCGACTGAAAAAATCCAGTGGTATGAACATTTAGGTTTCAAATGTATTACCAGAAAATTAAATCCCTACTTTTCAAAAGTCTACCAAGTATTTGAAGAAGAAATGACGCTGCATTTTACGTTTCTTCCACACTAAAGTGCATACAGTGAGAAGAAATGGCGACTCAAACACTCAACTTTTTATTTTAGCCTTTGATTGAATTCGACTGCAAGGTAAATTCCTATTTCGTCAACATGCGCGTATAATTGATTTGGTCTCGACGCCGAGCCACTCGATAGAAATCAGACACATATCGTGCAATAGACTCAAAGAGCCACAAAATAAGAAAAGAAATCGTTGTAGAAATGAAAGTGGCCAACCTGTTTGTAGCGCCTTGCTAATGCTAACTGGGTTTAGCCGTCGATCTTCTCGCTCGTTGTCATCTTGAAGCTCCTCTTTCAAATTTCCTTTTCCCCTCTCGCACATTTTAGTCACTTTTAAAACTCTTGTACAGAGTTAAATGCTGTTAGATGGAGTTGAATTCTGCGCACGACAGCAGCAGAACGCCACGAGGCCACAAACAATGGCGGCAGTGGTGTCTTCTTCTCGATTTGCATCCATCTCTTTGGTGCATTAGCGCCCTCTAGCATCACATCCTCGTCACTGTTCCATTGTAGCGTCTTTGGCGAACGAAACGGGGATATGAGCCCACTCCCTTCCAAATGCTCTCTCTCTTTCACGCTCTCTCGAACAAATTTGCTGTTAAAATTCTGAAAAAATAACTTAACATCTTTCATATGTTTGGTGGAAGAGAAATGTTGCTGTACATAGAAAAAGATTCCATTCATTTTCATCTTTCTTCAAAAGTTTTCGCGTTTTGAGTGAAATTGGTGATGCTAAGTGGTCTCGTCGTCTATTTGTTAAAGTCTTTCCTAAATTGCCTTCCAGCAGCATTTTGGAATCTGTTTCCTTTCTTTAAAGTCAACTCTGGTTGCCATCATTGAGTTCAATAAATTCAGTCTATAAAGAAAGAAGAAATATATATATTTTTTGGGACACCCTGTATATCAAGTCAATCTTTTTAGCAAAACTGTACGGACGCTCCCCTACTTAGGAACCTTCGATTTGCAATCAATCCGAAAAAAATGTTCGGGACGTTGAAACATTTCCCGATATTGCTGTAAGTTAGATTTAGTATTGTGCACCTTTTTCCCAGTACGGGACAGTACTGTAGTGCTTCTTTCCGCCGCTACTGACGTGTGGCGCTGTGAGAGGCAAGGCAAGTTTATTTGTATAGCACAATTCATACACAAGGCAATTCAAAATGCTTTACAGAAATGGCAGACAGGTTAAAAACACACAATAAAAGACATTGAAAATTTTAAATGTGTTTTTTAAAATGCATTCAAACCACAGATAAAACATCATCAAATCAATGAATTAAAATAAGGTAAAAGTGAAGAGTACAGATAGAACCCTTTCAGTTGTATGCAGAGTTGAACAGAGCTGTTTTCAGCCTGGACTTAAACACAGTCAGAGTAGACGCCTGTCTGACGTCATCAGGAAGACTATTCCAGAGTTGAGCTGCATGGAACCCTGTTTAGTCCTGGCTCTGAGCACCAGCAGAAGGCCTGTCCCTGAGGTTCTCAGGGTCCGAGATAGTTCATATGGGACCGACGTGTAACAGATGTACTTTGGTGCTAGACCATGAAGAGACTTATACACCAGCAGATCTGTTTTAGAGTCTATTCTCTGAGCGACAGGAAGCCAGTGCAGAGACTTGAGCACAGGACTGATATGGTCCTTCTTCCTGGTTCTAGTCAGGACCCGAGCAGCAGCGTTCTGGATGTTCTGCAGCTGTCTTACAGCTCATTTAGAAAGTCCGGTCAGAAGGCCGTTACAGTAGTCTAACCTGCTAGAAATAAATGCATGAATAAGTTTCTCTAAGTCTGGTTTAGACAGTAAACCTTTGATTCTGGCAAAGTTTTTGAGATGGTAAAAGGCTGATGATGTTATGGATTTCATGTGGCTGTTAAAGTTTAGGTCTGAGTCCATTACTACCCCGAGATTTCTAACCTGATTTTTAGCTTTTAAACGAAGTGATTCCAGATGACTGAGTAACCCTACCCAACCTTGTAACAAGACTATTAGACTGGGAACATTAACACTTGTGTTGATAACATCGTACCCACAATACGAGTCAGGAAGTTTCCAAACCAGAAGCCCTGGATACATTTTCAGGTACGCCGCATGCTGCTCGCTCGATGTATTGCACACACATCAGGCAATGAGGCTGACTACAAAAGTTTTAAGTACAGGAAAACATTACAGCGGCAAAGAGACAGTAGAGAGAAAAACTGGAAGGCTTCTACTCAACTACTGATTATGGGCGGATGTGGAGAGGCTTGCAGCACATCACAGCCTACAAGACCACCACCAGCACAATCTGGTCTGGAGACAGTCTGCCAGACGACCTCAATGCATACTACATCCACGTTGAGGCCACCAACAGCGACACAGAGACACGCACCTGGACCGCCAGACTCCTTCACCACCACCAATAGTCTCATCGAGGCAAGTACTCAGAGTGCTGAAGAGAATCAACCCCCACAGAGCAGCAGGACCACACATCCCTGGCCGTGCTCTCAGGGTATGCGCCAATGAGCTGGCAAATGTTTTTACTTGTATTTTCAACCTTTCCCTCAGTAAAGCACAGTTCCCTCCAGTTTTAAGAGCACAACCATTGTCCCCCTCCCTAAGAAGACCCCACCCACCTGCCTGAACGACTACAGACCTGTAGGACTCACTCCAATAATTATGAAGTGCTTTGAGTAAGTAGTTCTTCCCCACATCCAGAGCAGCATCCCAGACAACCTGGACCCCCTACAGTATGCCTATAGGACCAACAGATCCACCTCAAATGCCATCACAGCTGTTATTCATCATGCCCTGTTCCACTTGGAAAACAAGGACTTCTACATCAGGATGCTTTTTGTAGATTACAGCTCCTCCGCCTTCAACACAGTCATCCCCTATAACTGATTCTGGATTTCAGAAGGAATGGCAGGAATCCAGAACCACTCATTATAAAAGGAGACTGTATAGAGAGTCCACTCTTTCAAATTCCTGGGTGTGCACATCTCTGACGACCTCTCCTGGTCTGCAAACACCAGAGCGGTGGTAGGGAAGGCCCAGCAGCGACTGCACTTCCTGAGAGTGCTCAGGAAAAATAATCTAAAACAGCAGGTGTCCTTTTGCAAAGCCACAGTGGAGAGCATTTTAACATACTGCATTACGGTGTGGTATGCTGGGTGCACAGCAGCAGACAGGAAAAAGCTCCAGAGGGTCAGCAAAACAGCCCAGAAAATCGTCAGTTGCTCCCTGCCCAGTCTGGAGTACATTGCCTGCTCTCGCTACCTCAGCAGAGCAGAAAACATCATCGAGGACTTTTCTCACCCCGGCCACCACCTCTTCGACCAGCTGCCTTCCGGCAAGCGCTACAGGTCACGCAAAACAAAAACAAACAGACTCAGACACAGTTTCTTCCCCACAGCCATTACCACCCTAAACAGACACCGCACAAAAAACTGAAAACTCTTGCAAAAAACGACCTCACACGAATGTAAAATGGTACTCACGTACATGCTGTCTGCACTATGTTTGTTCACTGCTCAAAACAGACACCGCACAAAAAAACTGAAAACTCGTGCCAACACTAACTCGAACGAATATAATGGTACTCATGTCTATGTTCTTGCACATGTCGACTGCACTACGTTTACTGCTCACCTTGCACAATGTCTGACCATTTCTTTTTTCTGCACTATGATGACTATGTTTGCACCAATGCATATGCTGACTATTTTTTTTGCACTATGATGACTTTTGCACCAAATTCAATATTGCACACCCCTTACGATACCAACGGTATCACGATAACAACTGTATGTAACAGCCCACATGCCGACATTTCTTGTGTAAATACCATGTAAATTATAACTATGGCCTTACCCCCCTTGTTTTATAACCTTATCTTCTCTGTTCCTTTATCTTCTGGCTCAAACCTCACTGTGAATGTGTAAAACTGGAGTGTCATGCCCAATTTCGTTCTCACAATATGTTAACCCATTTTGTAACAATGACAATAAAGGTAGATTCTATTCTATTCATAAACTCACTCACAAACTATTCACAATCGGTTTGCACCCTCTGCGACTGGCTCCTGGACTTTCTAACTGGCAGACCCCAGTCTGTCAGAATTGGAAATGGGACATCAGCCAGCATCACCACCAACATAGGAACTCAGCAGGGACGTGTCTTCAGCCCAGTCCCCCTACACCCTTTTCACGCGCGACTGTGTCTCCTCTGACAAAGACAAACAACACCATCCTGAAGTTCGCAGACGACACTGCAGTGATAGAACGCATCACTTCGGGGGACAAAACGGCTTCCAGGAGGGAAGTTGCGAGTCCGGTGACATAGTGCGGGGACAACAACCTCAGATTCGGCCGAGCATCTCTGGCTACGGTGCCCTGCACTCCAGTCTGCCCGATACCACCGCCAGCTGGGATTCTCCTTCGGAGAACTACAGAGCCTCCCACAAGC
The DNA here is from genome assembly GCF_059441175.1 of Urocampus carinirostris. Classification (NCBI taxonomy): domain Eukaryota; kingdom Metazoa; phylum Chordata; class Actinopteri; order Syngnathiformes; family Syngnathidae; genus Urocampus; species Urocampus carinirostris. The sequence goes on along the minus strand of NC_142349.1, from coordinate 75,767,617 downwards.
GAGTCTAGCGCTACTGAGGATTATCCTTAGGCGCCTTGAGTGACTCAACAATAACAACAACTTCACCCTCAATACAAGACAAAGTAGATGCTAGTGGACCTGAGGAAGAGAAGACCTCATCAGCCACGATTTATCCGGGAGCTTGAAGTAGAGCGGGTGAGCAGCTTTAAGTACCTTGGCGTGCACATCTCTGAGGACCTCATATGAACCCTCAACACCACACAGCTGGTCAGGAAAGCTCAACAGCGACTGAGAATAAGCAATAAGCAAGTGAGAATAAGCCTGGCTCATTTACAATGGCGATTTGTTCTCAACAGCAGGTGTTTCCAACATGATACTCGTCAAATGTAATGCAGTCTCATTATACCGGTTTTCAAAAGTACCAGGCATTGTCCTTTCCTTATCAATAACCTTTTTTTAGTCTACCTTCTTTCAAAAGTTCATGTAAGTCCTTCAGGACATGATGTTCAGCGGCCATAAAAGAAATCATGGGCAACACTTCCATTTTCCGATCTGTGATTCAGAGAGTGATCCTGGCAGTCTATTTGAGGATTCCGTGAAGGCGCTATTATCCTAACAAACTACAGCCGGCTTGACATATAGATGTGCTTTTTTTATCCCGACTCGGCAAACGTGCAACCCATTAAGCCAGATCAAGCTGCGCTCATTCAGTTATCCTAGATCTCTTCAATTTTGTGCAATAGCCCCCCTAGAAAGAGGCCAGCTTGATTGAGTCAACTCCAAAAGTTTACATGTTTACATGCTTCTACAAGAGACTCTTGAAATAACTCAAGAGAAGTCAGAAATTGAACATACTGAGGAGATATCGTCGTAAATTATTGTTGGTAATCATTTCGCTTCATATATCTCTCCAAAGATACAAGCTGCAACACTAGTGCATTTGAAGAAAAAAACGATTCTAACATTAAAACAAGTCTAAGAATACACCACGTATAGGGATATAAGTGATGTCTAGAGTACACAAATGAGTTCATTTAGTGGTATCTGTGTTTTTTCCAATATAAACCAGCACCAGCACACTTGGGACTCTTAGCTTTAACTTGATTGACCACAAACTGAACCAGAAAAAAGAATCCCGTCAGTGTGGATTTTTGTGTGTCTTTTTATGTTTCCTTTACGGTTGAATTTTTGACCACAAACTGAGCAGGCAAAAGGTTTTTCACCAGTGTGGATTCTTTTGTGGCTTTCTAAATTTTCTTTTTGGTTAAATTTTTTATTACAAATCGAACAGGCAAAAGGCTTTTCTCCTGTATGGGTTCTCGTGTGGCTTTTCAAATGTCCTCTTTGGCTAAATTTTTTACCACAAATAGTGCAAGCAAAATGTTGTTCGCCAGTGTGGGTTCCTATGTGGCTTTTCAAATGTCCTTTGTGGCTGAATTTTTTACCACAAACTGAGCACGGAAAAGGTTTTTCACCAGTGTGGGATCTTGTGTGGATTTTTAAGTTAGATTTGTTGGTGAATTCGTGACCACAAACTGAACAGACAAAAGGTTTCTCACCAGTGTGGGTCATAGCGTGTTTTTTCAAACTTACTTTATAACCGAATGTTTGACCGCATACTGAGCATGTAAAGGGTTTTTCACCAGTGTGGGTTCTTGTGTGGGTTTTCAAACTTACTCTGTGGCTAAATTTCTGTCCACAAACCGAGCAGGCAAAAGGTTTCTCACCAGTGTGGGTTCTTGCGTGGCTTTTCAAATTTGCTTTGAGGTGGAATTTTTTACCGCAAACTGAGCAGCCAAAAGGTTTCTCACCAGTGTGAGTTCTGCTGTGTATTTTCAAGGTACCTCTACGAGTAAATTTCTGACCGCACACTGAGCAGATGAAGGGTTTTTCACCAGTGTGTACAACCATATGGCGTTTCAGAGCATCCTTGCGCCTAAACGTTTTCTCACAATGCGGACATTTGTGATATGCGTTATCAGCTTCGGACTGTTTGTCGCCATCATCGTGCGCAGAGTCGGACGTGTCGTCGTCATCTGTTGTCCCGGAGCTTCTGCTTGGAGACACCTTTTCATTGTTCTCTTCATGTTGATCTTCGGAAGTTAAACGGACCCCGGTCACTCCAATTTCTCTCAAATCTTCCTCCTCTTTAAGGTCAAAATGCTCTAAGTCATTCTCCTCCTTTTTAACGAGATCAAACTCCATGAATTTCTCCTCCTTTTTAATGTAAACTGTCTTTAAAAACTCATCTTCCTCCTTTTTAACGTGATCGGGCTCCAAATCCTCCTTTTTGATGGCAGGCAACTTTGTCTCTCGTTGCCAAGGAAGAAGATTCTCTTCACTGATGTCTGCAGGACACAAGACACACATGAACATGTCAAATCTCTATTCAACCCAATAAATGTATTTTTTACAGCGAAAGCATTGGTACCTTTCAACATTCCTTGAAAAAAATAAATCAATAAATAATTACCAAACGCCACAGGAATATGGCATTTTTTAATTTGATCTTTTGCCTAAAAGCCTTTTATTCCATGTTTGTTGACAGGCTGCTGTGCAATTTTCCATGTTCAAAAATCTCTTATTGCTAATGAATACATAAAGGAAGGATGACAGTTAGTTAAAAGAGTTGATTTAAAATAAATTGACTTGAAATGTTCTGATTGTACATGGAACATATTTCCCTTCCAGCGAAACACATCATACACAGACACACACGATGCTTAGATGAGAATACAATTGATAAAATGAGATTCTTGCAACGAAACGGACGTGTAAAATTTCTAAACTAGCTATCTAGCTACATAACTCACTTTTTATTATTATTAATAGTTCGTCATACATAGCTAAGAGCTAACATAGCTTAGTCATCGGTAGTTAGTAGCTACGTTATCTCAAACAATCGAAACATATCTACCTACTTGTCTGCCCACTTGAATAGCGAGCTCGCTTACAAGAGAAACTACAACTTTGGTTAGCGAGCTGCTAGTTTACTCAATTCTGCTAGCTAGTAGCTAGTCGTAGGTGGCTTTAGTTATAAGTTCCATCAACCAAATTGACGCAACTTCCTTGCAGCTGCATCAAGAATATAGAAAAGTAATAATATATTTCTTAAATTGACTTCGGGAGTGGAAAGTAAAACGGAACCTAAAGTGACCAACCTGCTCCTTCCATCACGACTTGTAGCTGCTAGCTAATGCTAACTCGGTTTAGCCGTCGATCTTCTCGCTCGTTCTCTTCTTGAAGCTCCTCTCTGGAACATCCTTTCGCTCTAGAATACACTTTTGTCGCGTTTAAGGGAGGATCACCATTAACTATTTAACGGAGTTAAACGGAGCTTTTCCATACGGCTGGAGCGGAACGACGCCTGAAGAAAACGTCCTGGGAATGACCCGGAAAAACAAAAGAGGTGAGCGGAGCTATAACATAACAATTTCCGGTTCACAACAGCGCTTTTATTTTTATTTTTGCAGTATTATTTTATGAAACGTCGTCTTATGACAGCATACTGATTTACTGTTATGCCAATTAAAATGTTTGATTGGTAATTGCCTCATGTATTTTTCGACATTCTTTTATAATACAGCTTGAAAAGGGCCATTGTGTAATATTTAGTGCCTCCTACTGGTTAAAAAAACTTCATTCAGTACAGAAAACCATTGATTAGAATAACAGTCAAAAACACATGAACTATCAAACTAATATTTTATAAATATTCATTAATCTAGAAAATTTGTATTTCTTTTACATAGCGGAATCTATACTGGTAGGCGCTGCTATGTTTGTCTGGCATCTTGCTGTTTAAAGATTGAATTGACAGTATTTGATAATGTCAGCTAAAACACAGACCGTTTCTAATATTTTCAATAATCTCGTAGTTTGGCCAATTATGCTAAAAAATTAATGTGTAGGAATATTTTTTAGTATTAATTTTGCTGAGTTGGATAAAAAGTTTGAATGCCAATGACATTTTTTGCTGTTTTGTGGGCTGATTTCATAATGATAAAATTGTAATTGACACATAAAATATGGCTGCGATTGGCTGGACAGCAGTTCAGGGTGTCCCCTGCCCACTGCCGGGAGATGGCTGGGATGGGCTTGAAAATGAAAAGCATGATCTAAAAAATAGTCATAATTAATTATGCAACGTGTTTAATTATATTGGCGGACAACGTGACCATGTATTGGGCACTAGGGAGCAAATTCTACCTCAAAACCGGAGGGCCTCAAAAGAAAAGAAAAACATATCTGATTGGTGTGTGAGTGGGTAAGTGTGAAGCACATTGTAAAGCGCTTTGGGAGCTCTTCATTGACTTGAAAGGCGCAATAGAAATGCAAACCACCACCATCTAGTCACAAATTCACAATTCAAATACGCTTACAAATGATAGAAGATAATGAAATCCACATAAAAAAATCAAGCTTCGATTACAGGTGTTAGGGAAAAACTATATTACAAATGTAACGTTTACCAAATTGTTCAAATTAGTTATGACTCCATTAACCAATCACAACTTACTTTCGCCTAACAATGCACGCTCATTTCTTTATGGAAACATGAACGAGAGACCGGCATTTCCACACGGGGACAGATTTATTTTCTTAAAAGTATTTAACTAAGTGAATTCCATCGAATTAACCGAATTAGCCGATTTAGTGTCGCTCTTCGTTGAGCCTCTCTCTCGATTGTCCCTCGCGATCTACTGAAGTTCTTCTGCCCATGTCTTTTCAAAAGCCGGCACGCCGGCTCCTCCTCCCATGAGCGTGCTGACTCCTCCCGTGGGCGTTCCGACTCAAGCAAACTGAGCTCAAGTTAGGCACCTCGGCACCTAAGTCGGTCATGCTTTCGTCCCTCCAGATGAAACGGGACACCGGAAAGCGGCCAGGTCACTCGGGTTAGGGTGACACAACACACTCTTCTGTCTGACAGCTTTCACTGGTTTACTCCTGCCGCATCATACGGGTCCCCTGCCCGAAAGATCATCTGGCAAACCCTAGTTATAGGGTCACAAAATGTGAGAGGATGTGGAAGTAAACCGACTTGAGTGGAAGAAAGAGGAGATCGGAAGGATGATGACTAAGAGGAAGGTTGATGTGTTAGCCTTGAGTGAAACAAAGTCAACTCGATATGATAAAAAATCACTAGATTTGATTTTGTTTCAGATAAATGAACAGCCGAACCCTACAAATAGAGAAAACCAAGTTCAGGTAGTTGCTAGTATTCCTGCAAACCACGTGATATCATAAAAATAAAACATGTTCCTTCACGTGGCAGTCGATAACACTCAGTTTTAGTTTATTGAGAACCAAATATTGTTTTGAGCACAAGTGTTCTCTTTCTAATTTTCCAACAAACTTTTGTCCGTGTTTGAAGTGGGGATGCCGACCTGCTCGAAAGTATTTACATTGACTACACTCACTACATAACATACTGTATCGTGAATCTTGAACAACAATTAAATGGTAAATGGTCTGCATTTCTATAGCGCTTTTCAAGTCAACGAAGACCTCCCAAAGCGATTTACAATGTGCTTCACACTTACCTATTCACACACACACTCACACACCGATAGGGAGTCAGCCATGCAAGGCGCCTACCTGCTCATTGGGGGCATTACGGATTCAGTGTCTTGCCCAAGGACACTTCGACATATAACACAGAGGAACCGGGAATCGAACCTGCGACCTCTTGATCCCAAGACGTGCGCTCTACCTCTCCACACAAAATATAGCACTGAAGCAACCTACGAACAAATTCAACTTACGAACGATCGTCTGGAACCATCTCGTTCTCAAGTAGGGCTACGTCTTGTTAGGAAATAAACTATTAAAAAATGTATCGTTTACCAAATTGTTCGAATGAGTTGGCTGACTTCAATAACCAAACACAAACTTCATTCTCCTAACAATGCTTGCTCGTTTCTTTATGGAAAAATCAACACGAGACTGGCATTTCTACACGGGGGCAGATTTATTCTCTTTAAGTATTTAAGTGAATTCCATCGAATTAGCCGAATTAGTGTCTCTCTTCGTGAAGCATCTCTCAATTGTCCCTCTCACGATCTTCTGAAGTTCTTCTGCCCACGTCTTTTCACAAGCTGACATGCCTGCTCCTCCCATGGGCGTGCAGACTCCTCCCATGGGCGTGCTGACTCCTCCCATCAGCGGGCAACTTCTCCAAACAATGTCTGCCCTCCTGCGTCACAGAGGCTCCTCTTGCGTCAGCCCTTGTTCCAGACCCTGCTGTTTTCTGTAAACATCATTCTCTCCTAGGTTACGATGACCTCGCCCCACAGCCCAGCCAGTGAATATCTTTTGCATTTAAATGTAATTTGTATTTGAACGTAAAAAATCCCTTATAGTAAAATATATATATAAAATCTTTCAGTCTGTATACATAAAACAATCAAACTTACTGTTCCTGAACGCATCACTAGCTCACAACTCACTGTCCACAAATCACAACAAATGTATTTGTATGGCACTATTCATCCAATGAAATTCAAATCGAAGTGTTGTATGATTGGACCCCTCAACCACAAGGGTCGTAGGGGCAACATTTCTTGTGGTGTGTCCTGGGCAAGCACAGCCTGTTGGCGCACAAAACCAATAATCGTTCAAGGCGTTGCATTAACTCCATCCACAGGCAAATGTTGTAATGTTTTAATTTTGGGTCAATTAGTGTTAGGGCATTGAATGACAAAGTCGCTTATTGACTCAACAAAAAGTGTTTATTCTGAATAAAGACAGTTCCCGACTTACGAACATTCGACTTACAGATCCCGGCAGATTCGATCATTTTCTTGGGATGTCGAAAAGTACCCGGACATTTGCAAGTTTACACACTTTTGCATTTAGAAAAACATTTTCAAAATTAGAACAGTAAAAACAGGATAAGTTTAGTTAATCATTGATGTCACGAGTACACAAATGAGTTCATTCAGTAGTATCGGTGATTTTTTTTTTAAGTGTACACGCAAACTATGAGCTCATATTAACCAGAATGATGACTGCTATTCTCACCAACACACGTGTGACCCTGAACTTTGACTTGACAAGAGAATCTTTGACCACAAAAGGAACAACAAATTAGTTTCTAATGAGTGTGTCTTTTAACCCTCCTTTGTGGCTGAATTTTTGACCACATGCCAAGCAGGCAAAGGGTTTTCACCAGTGTGGGTTCTTGAGTGGACTTTTAAGGTACATCTCCGGGTAAATTTTTTACCGCAAACGGAGCAGACAAACGGTTTTTCACCAGTATGGATTCTGGTGTGGTTTATCAAACTTCCTCTTCGGCAGAATTTTAGACCACAAAACGAGCAGGAATAAGGTTTTTCACCTGTATGGACGCCTGTGTGGTTTTTTAAGTCCGATTTCTGTCTAAATTTTAGATCACAAACTGAGCATGCAAAGGGTTTTATACCACTATGGGTTCTCGTGTGCATTTCTAAGTGTGATTTCTGGGTGAATTTTTGACCACATACCGAGCAGGCAAAGGGTTTTTCACCAGTGTGGGTTCTTGTGTGACGTTTTAGGCATGATTTATGGCCGAATTTTAGACCACACACCAAACAGGAGTAAGGTTTTTCACCAGTATGGACAAAGATATGGCGTTTCAAACTACGCTTGTTTCTAAATGTTTTACCACACTGGGAACATTTATGACATTCGTTATCGCCATCATTGTGTGCAGAGTCGGACGTGTCATCATCATCTGTTGTCCCGGACCTTCTGCTTGGAGATACCTTCTCCTTGTTCTCTTCATGGCGATCTCTGAAGGTTAAACTTACCCCAGTCACTCCAATCTCTCTCAAATCTTCCTCCTCTTTAACCTTGACAATCTCCAAATCGATATCCTCCTTTTTGATGTGGACTGCCTCTAGATACTCATCTTTTTCCTTTTTGATGTAATCAGGCCCCAAATCCTCTTTTTTGAGGCAAGGTAACTCTTTTTGCCTAGGAGGACGATATTCTTGACTGACATCTGCAGGACAGAACACAAACAAGAAAAAAAAAAACAAATAATTCAAAAAGTACAAGCCAAAAAGATTCTTGGTCATCTTTCCCCCCTAAGCGGAATCGAGCCTTTGTCTGGCTGACTTTAGAATATCAATAGCATTGACAGTCCATGTGAGGTCAGCTGACAAGTGAGTACCTAGAAACTTGAATGAATGGACCAGTTCCACCTCACGGTCATTAAGAGATGCTTGCAAAGTATTTTGGAAGAAAAGCCACTAGTGGAACATATTGAGGACATCCATTCATCCATTGTCTGCACCGCTTATTCCCAGTAGGGTCGCGGGCGTGCTGGAGCCCATCCCAGCTATATTTAGGCAGTGGGCAGGAAACACCCTGAACCGTTTGCCAGCCAATCACAGGGCACACAGGGACAAACAACTCTCTCGCTCATTCCCACCTAGGGATAATTTGGACCAGGTATTTAACCCGACATGCATGTTTTTGGAATGTGGGAGGAAATCGTAGAAACCCACGCAAGCGCAGGGAGAACATGCGAACTCCACACAGGAAGGCCAGTAGCTGAATTTGAACCCATGACATTGAAACTGTGCGGCAGACGGGCCAACCACTCACCCGCCGTGCCGCCCATAGTTTATCTATTTTTGCTTAAAATATAGATCAACGTTGTGTTTTGATATATGACGTTTTTTCACCACGAGGTGGCACTGTCCTTTTAAGTGCAACCCTACTAGATTATCGATTCATTTATTGCTCATTTTTAGATCTTAGATAATATATAATTATATATACTTGACAGTGGTATATTTTTATCAGAACCTTTTTTTGTGGAAAACCTGATTTCGTCCCTAAGCACAAAGTTATTCGATGCAGGCTTCTGATTGGCTGCCGAGTATGCAAATTGCCAAACGGACTTCCGAAATTTCCAAACCGAACGAAGATTTCGAAATCGGAATAAAGCAAACGTTTGATTTGAACCAAATAGAAATTAAAAACGAATGATTTTTTTCTATTTCAAACACTGATATAAGTAAATTGACTTTCGCAGAGTGAAATAAGAAAAACTAAAATGATCAACCTGCTCCTTCCATCACGACTTGTAGCTGCTGGCTAAGGCTAACTTGAGTTAGCCGTTGATGTTCTCCCTCGTTCTCTTCTTCAAGCTCCTCGTCTTTCACCTTTATCGCACATTTTAAACACCTTTAAAGAGCACCATTAAATGTTTTACAAAATGAAATGAACTCTTTGACAGAGTTAACGGTTGCCTTTCCACTCGGCTGGAGCGGAACGACGCCTGACGAAAAGAACCGGGGAATGACACGGAAAGACAAAGAAGGGAAGCGGAGCTCTTAACTAACTATTTCCGGTTCACAACAGTGCTTTTATTATTATTTTTGCAGTATTATTTTATATAATGGCGTCTTATGACAGCATCATGATTTTTGTAGAAGTTTTGCTACATAGAATTGAGAAATTGCCACAAAACGTTCAAACTACAAACGTGAGGGGACTGCGCCATCTTGTGGAGTGTCTGCATAGTTTAGCTGTGAACGAGCGTTTCTTGCAGCATAGACAGGGTTGGGAATTTGGATGGTTACATTGAAAATGTAATCCCATCTACTACTGTTATTTGTATATTATTATATTGAAGACATGCAATTTGATTATTTCCCGTTACTTTTAGATTATCCAATAGCAAATATGCTATTAAAGGACAAAATAACCTATCTATCTATCTACTTTGGTCATTTCCCTCGAGAGGGGTGACCGACTGCAAGACAAACACATACAAAAGATAAACTAAAAAAGGGGAAAAGTAGTAAAAAACACACACAAAAATTTGGGGGGACCATGGCCGACCCAAATGGCCAAACACCCAAACAAGTTAGGCGCCTAAGTCGGTCATGCTTTCGTCCCTCCAGATGAAACGGGACACCAGAAAGCGGCCAGGTCACTCGGGTCAGGGTGACGCAACACACTCTTCTGTCTGACAGCTTTCACTGGTTTACTCCTGCCGCATCATACGGGTCCCCTGCCCGAAAGATCTGGCAAACCCTAGTTATAGGGTCACAAAATGTGAGAGGATGTGGAAGTAAACCGACTGAGTGGATCATTCACTAGTATCTGTGATTTTTTTTAAGAGTTAACACAAACTATGAGCTCATATTAACCAGAATGATGACTGCTATTCTCACCAAAACACGTGTGACCCTGAACTTTAACTTGACAAGAGAATCTTTGACCACAAAATGAACAAGAAAATAGTTTCTCACAAGTGTGTCTTTTTAACCCTCCTTTGTGGCTGAATTTTTGACCACATGCCAAGCAGGGAAAGGGTTTTCACCAGTGTGGGTTCTTGAGTGGACTTTTAAGGTACATCTCCGGGTACATTTTTTACCGCAAACGGAGCAGACAAACGGTTTTTCACCAGTATGGATTCTGGTGTGGTTTATCAAACTTCCTTTTTGGCAGAATTTTAGACCACAAAACGAGCAGGAATGAGGTTTTTCACCTGTATGGACGCCTGTGTGGTTTTTTAAGTCCGATTTCTGTCTAAATTTTAGATCACAAACTGAGCATGCAAAGGGTTTTATACCACTATGGGTTCTCGCGTGCATTTCTAAGTGTGATTTCTGGGTGAATTTTTGACCACATACCGAGCAGGCAAAGGGCTTTTCACCAGTGTGGGTTCTTGAATGGATGTTTAAGGTACCTCTGCGGGTAAATTTTTGACCGCAAACAGAGCAGACAAAAGGTTTTTCACCAATATGGATTCTTGTGTGGCTTATCAAACTTCCCCTTTGGCTGAATTTTTTACCACAATCTGAGCAGGCAAAAGGTTTTTCACCAGTGTGGGTCCTTGTGTGCGTGTTTAAGTGCGATTTGTGGCCGAATTTCTGACCGCAAACTGTGCAGGCAAAGGGTTTTTCACCAGTGTGGACAATGCTATGACGTTTCAAATAACATTTGTGTCTAAAGGTCTTTTCGCACTGCGAGCATTTGTGATATGTGCCATCACCTTCCGACTGTTTGTCACCATCATTGTTTGCAGAGTCGGATGTGTCGTCATCATCTGTTGTCCCGGAGCTTCTGCTTGGAGACACCATCACCTTGTTCTCTTCATGTTGATCTTCGGAGGTTAAACTGGCCCCGGTCACCGGAAATTCTTCCAAATCTTCTTCCTTTTTAACATAGTCAAGCTCCCAATCTTCCTCCTCCCTTTTGATGTGATCAGTCTCAAAGTCTTGCTCCTCTTTAACGCAAACAAGCTCCAAATCGTCCTCTTCCTTTTTTATGTTAACCGTCTCGAAATACCCATCGTCCTCTTTTTTCATGGCAGGCAACTTTGTTTCCTGTTGCCAAAGAAGAAGATTCTTTTGACGGACGTCTGCAGGACACAAGACACACATGGACGTGTCAACTAACGGTTTTACATTTTTATGCTTTTGATTTTCTTTACCACTATCAAATTTATAACTTGACCCAATTAAAAATCCAATTCCATTTTCATGGATCACTTTTGAACAAAAATGAGTCATTGTTTCAAATCATCCTCAAAATCATTTTGTACATTCCCTCAACTTAACAGCAGGGGTGTCAAAGTCAAATGGATGGAGGGCCAAATCAAAATTTGGGTCCAGACTGATCAAATGTTGAAGATTCTGAAAATGGTGCATATAGAGTAGTAATAATAATAATAATAATAATAATTTCCTTTGTATTGTCATTCTTTGTAACAATGTACACAGAACGAAATGTCGATACACCTGACCCGTTGTAGCGAGCCGATGCAGCCGCAGCCAACAGAGGGCGCCGCCATTTTACAAATTAGGTATGACTCGGCCGAGGCGCGAACCAGTGAAACCATTGGTACATAATGAAGACTTAAAAGATATAATTAATTCCCAAATTCATTCAATACGTGGACGGAGCAACCAGGGGAAAAACACTGGACCGTGTGTACAGTAAGATCAAACATCTAGTTGGATCCGGCCATCTCTGTCTGTCCCTCACCCCCTCATACACCCCCCTCAGGAGGAAAACAAAGCCTGCAACAAGGAAAGTACAAACATCTTCTTTGTTCCTTTATCTTCTTTGTTTTCCTTATCCTCACTGTAAAACGTGGAACTGGAGTGTCACGTTCAATTTCGTTGTCACAATATATTCAACCCATGTTGGAACAATGACAATAAAGGTATATTCTAATTCTAAATATGTCCAGGTAAATAAAGCAAAATTTCCTCATGGCCCTGCTGGAAATCTTGAATTTCAGGCATAAAAACAAGTCAGGAGTTAAAAGGGTGAGAATAATCAAATATGTTTAAGCCAACAAAATATTCAAGTTTGTCGACCCGCACTGCCTTTCTGTGCTCGGCAAGAGCTCATACACCTTCGGGGTATTGCACAAAAGCAAGATAAGGGATTAAGCCTGGATATGTTTGTTATTTTGGCTGAATCTAGCCTGAAGTTAGTTGCATGAACGCAGGTTCAGTTAAGCTGCGCTCAACTACCACGGTGATTTAATTTCTACAGCAAACATTTATTTAATCTTAATTTTCTCATTCAAGTCTTTATTACATGATTACCCTGGAGTTGCATATTTAATCTCGTTGCATGCAATGTTTCACAACGTTGATATCAATGACAAAAAAAGACAAAAACATTATCTCCAGAGATACACTAGCACTGCCCAATGTGTGAATAGCACATCTGTGGACTTTATTACGTTGTATTATTTTTGATATTGACAGAGCAGAAGTAAATGGAAGGAGGGATTGGATAGATTGAGAAATGAAATTGTGAGGGACAGAACTGGAGTAGAAGTGGAATAGAATAGATAAAATATACCTTTATCGTCGTTGTTACAACATGGGTTGAATATATTGTGACAACGAAATTTAATGCGGCACTCCAGTTCCACGAGTTTACAGAGGACAAAGAAAACAAAGAAGATAAAGGAACAAAGAAGATGTTTGTATTGTCCTTGTTGCAGGCTTTCTTTTCCTCCCGGGGGGGGGGTGATGAGGGGGGGTGGGGGGGTCAGAGATGGCCGGATCCAACTAGATGTTTGATCTTACTGTACACACGGTCCAGTGTTTTTCCCCTGGTTGCTCCGTCCACGTATTGAATGAATTTGGAAAGTACAGTCCTTAAGCATGCCTGATTAAAGTCGCCGGCGGGTGGATATGGGTAGATGGATAGATGATTTTTGGTACAAAACAATACAGTTTACTTATACAGGCCTTAAACATACTTGTATAAACCTTAAACATACAAGCAACTTCAAATTCAACTAACGAACGATAGTCAGGAACCTATCTCGTTCGTAAGTAGGGCGGAGTCTGTATTTGATTTGGTCTCGACGCCAACCCAATGGATTCACCCCTCGAAGCAGCTGCATCAGAAATATGGAATATAAATCAAACGCATGTCTTTCAACGGACTCGAGGAGCCTAAAATAAGAAAGTCAAATGTTTTAGAAATAAAAGTGACCAACCTGTTTCGTCCGACGCAACTAGCTGCTTGCTAATGCTAACTTGGTTTAGCCGTCGCTCGTTGTCATCTTGGAGCTCCTCTTTCAAATTTCCTTTCCCCCTCTGGCATTTTAGCCACCCTTAATGTTCACCATTCACTCTTTTACCGAGTTAAATGCAGTTAAATGGAGTTAAATTGTGCAGACGACTGAAGCGGAACGGCGCAAAGCCACAGACAATGGCAGCAGTGATGTGTGGTTCTCGTCTTCTTCTTTGGTTGGCATCCATCTCTTTGGTGCTCTATCGCCCCCTAGCATCACATCCACCTCACCGTTCCATTGTGATGTGTCGTTGGCGAACGAAACAAATTTATTATTGGTCGATCAGAGCCGCCTTTTCGAAATGCTAATGCTCTCTCTCTCACTCTCTCTCTTTCTCACTCTCTCTCTCTCTTTCTCTTTCTCTCACTCTCTCTATCCCTCTCTCTTTCTCTCCCTCTCTCTCTCTCTTTCCCTCTCTCTTTCCGTCTCTCTCTCTCTCTCTCTCTCTCTCCCCCCCATCTCTCCAACTCTCTCTCTCTCTTTCTCTCTCTCTCTTTTTCACTCTCTCACTTTCTCTCTCTCTTTCACACACTCTCTCTCTCTTTTTCTTTCTCTTACTCTCTTTCTCTCTCTCTCTTTCTCTCGCTCTCTCTCTCGCTCTCTCTCTCTCTCTCTCTCTCTCTCTCTCTCTCTCTCTCTCTCACTTGTGACTAGTCAATAGGAGTTTCGTCATTTCTGCACCGGTGTTAAACAGGCGGCCCGCGGGCCAGATCAGGCGGGCTAAGGGATTGAATCCAGTCCGTGAGACAACACTCAGAGAAGCGCAAGAGAGAAACAAGCTGCAGGTTGAACTATGTCCACTTGATGTTACCAAAGCCAGGTGCCTCGAACAAAGACACTTGGCTGTATTTATTTCTCTCTCTCTCTTTCTCTCTTTCTTGTACACCCATTTCTCCCACTCTCTGTCTCTTTCACTCTCTGTGTATTTTTAGCTTATTTTGCTCTAACTTCCTTTATCCCTTTCTCTCTTCCTATCCTTCGCGCTTTTCTTTTCTCTTTTCTCTCCTTCTGTCTTTCTATTTCTCTTTGGATTCCTTTATTCCTCTACCTTTCTTTTTGTCAAAGTCAATCATTATTATGACTTTTTCGTGGCCATATTTGCACAGATAAAATACATGTATATGGTTTAATTCGACATTATGGTGGGGGCAAAAAACTCACGCGACCTCTTGTTGAGTTTTCGGAAAGAGAGAGCCAAAGTTTATTCGTGACGTCAGAGGAATCAGTACAGAGCCGGAACACGACTTCAAAATAAAATACAAGATTGACAAAAGTTCAAAAGATATAATTACACTCATTGTCGAAACGTTACTTAATGTGTTTGTATGAGAAACATTGTTTTTATATTTAGTAATATAAAAACAAGCTGATTACCTTGAGACATAAAATCAAGAGATTTACATTAAAAACCTGACACTTTTCCCCCTCTATCACGACTTATTATCTCTCTTGTTTCTCACGCTCTCTCCCTCTCTCTCCTTTTCTTTCTTTGTCCCGCCCTCTCTCCTTTTCCCTCCCTCTTTCTCTTATTTCGTTATCTCTTTATCTTTCTCTTGAATCGACTAGTCCGGCCCCCGAGAGAATGTTTGTTCTATTGTGTGGCCCCCGAGTTCAAATGAGTTGGACACCCCTGCTTTAGCGTCTCGATTCGCCCGCAACCTCATTCTTGAAATGTATTGGTTTTTGTTTTCAACTGTGATCATGTCGTTAACATTTCGACTTCATTTTCCTTCTGTAATTAGTAAACAATGTGGTTAGGCTCTTTGGTGTGGGTATTCTGGAAGTCCTCAAGGACACTTGTGTCTTTGTCGCCGTCTCAAATCAAATCCATTTTTTTTACTTTTTATTCCAAATATATAGTTGCTTTCGTGATCGTCTTTGTTTTCATTTTGTTTTCTTATTTGAAGTGTTTGCAGTTTCAACTGCGGATGCAAGCTTAATGATTTGCAACCCCTCTTCAGTATCTTGAATGAAGATTTACGACTCGACAATTGCCGCACTAAATATATTTGGCCAGTAGATGGCATCAAAGCATCGTTGTTTAAAAATACACCCAGATGTCATTTCAGGCCAACCATCTAGAAGTCAAATCACTTTCATTTGTGACGCCCTTTGTCGTGTCCAGAATGGTTTCTGTGGCAACCAGCTGGCCCCGCCCCCTGGGCAACAGCTGAAGCAGATCGCCTAATTTGCGCGTTTGCTTCTTAAGGGGGGGGTTGGCGTTTTGCGGGTGCTGGCTCATTGCATTTACTGTCTGCATTTCCCGTTCTGTTTTGCTCTGTCCTGTTTTGTTTGAGTCGGAAGAAACCTGTGTTTGCACGTTTTTGTTAAAGCCTGTTTGTTCTGTCTTGTCCCTGAGTTTTGGACGACTTTTATTTTGGTAAATAAAAGTTTTGATCGTCAACGCAATTGAGTTCTCCCTTTCTGCCTCCTGCCTCCGTTCTGGTCCGGTCCACCCCGTGACACCCTTAATGACATGATGTCTCAAAGCACTGCACAGGATTACAATGACACCATCGCCTGATCTTAAACCAACATGCAGGCAAGGAACAACTCAAAACCTCAGCGTGAGGAAAAAGAGAAACCTTGAACAAGGACCTCACTCATCTTAAATCAACATCCGGGCAAGGAAAAACAAGTGGTCATCCCCCTTCCAGGATGACCAGGGTGGAATAGATTTAGCATTGGGTCACAGTACACAAACATAGGGAACATCAATAAAAGAACAATCGGTAACGTGATGAAATTTGTCCGAGAAGTACATGACAGCAACGACGCCTCAAGCTTGTATAATAGTCCAAAAAGTCCATGACAGCAAGGACGCAGCTTCCCATCTGTGCCTTCTGGTCGATGCTTCAGGTCAAGTCAAGTCACATTTATTTATGACGCCCTTAATCACAAAAATGTCTGAAAGGACTGCACAGGATTACAATGACACAATGACCTGATCTTAAACCAACATGCAGGCAAGGAACAACTCAAAACCTCAGTGTGAGGAAAAAGAGAAACCTTGAACAAGGACCTCACAAGTGGTAATCCCCCTTCCAGGATGAATCACAATTAGCATTACTATACACAAGCATAGTAAACACTAGGTAACATGTCGAAAATTTGTCCGGAAAGTGCATGACAGCAGCAACGCCCCCAGCCTGTAAACTAGTCCAGAAAGTCTATGACGGCCACGACGCAGTTTCCCATCTCTGCCGGCTGGTCCATGCAGGCGTTCACATGCTTCAGGTCAGACGCTGGTCCACTGACTCATCTCCAAATTGTCCTTCTCCTTCGTATCACCACCAGGCAGGCGGTCGGAAAAAGACAGGACAATACAGAATACGAGGTTCAGGTCCAGGTCCGCTGACTCGTGTCAAATTGTCCTTCTCCTTCGTATCACCACCGGCCAGGCCGTCGGAAACAGACGAAAAGTAAAGTATGGGTGGGCATCAATCATAGAATATTGAATAGAAGTGTGTCTTAAGTTTAGATTTTAAAACTTCCACTGAGGTTGCAGATCTCATCTCCGGAAGCAGAGCATTCCACAGCACCGGAGCCCGGATGGAGAACCCTCTCCAGCCGGCAGATCTCTTCTTTGCTCTTGGAGTCACAAGTAAACCGGCATTTTCAGAGCGTATCAGCGATCTCTGCCGCTAAAAAGTCCAGCGTCTTTTTGATTTCGCATACCTGTCAAGCTGCGTGATTTTCCCGTACAAAGTACGTTTATGATGCATTTTAACACTTTTGAGCAGGTAACATGTTTATTTTGCCCTTTTCTGCTCAAATCGCTCGTATTGAAACTGTTATGCACTCTACCATAAAGCTTATTTCAGCATAATCAGCTTTATGGGAGAGTGCATAACAGTTCTCAAAAGGGATTTATATAGGGTGTGCATTACCATTCGAATACAAAGACGGGATGGTTTAAGTTGTATTACATTCCCAACAAATGCAAGACAAAGTGGTTTTGGTTATATGTCCGCCATGACATTCCCGAAAAGTGATATAAAAGTGAGATAAAACGACAACACCGATCATAAAATCAGAGGCTAATGTAGCGACCCTCTTTCATGCACGACACAAGGTTTCACAGTCTCTGGGTTTATTGCCTGCATTCAGTAAACAAAACAATACAAAAGTCAGGGGCATCTGTTCACGACTGCAATTATCTTCAGCGCTTACAAATTCACTCAAGCTACGGCAAGCAGACAACATGCGAGCACATTAATAATGAAACTTCCGTAATAACAATGAACATAACTTTCCCACGTACCTGCATTCAGTAAACAAAACAATACAAAAGTCAGGGGCATCTGTTCACGACTGCAATTATCTAAAATATTAAAGATACAAAAAACGGGTCATCACTCAACAGGCCGCACCTCGTGGCGTGTTTGCATCAAAACACGTTGCATCGTCGTTTCAAGCTCTATTCCTTTACTTCTTATTTAGTACTTTTTTTAAATATACATCATTTAGCACAACTTATATATCTTTATATACAAAAAAAATTTGCGAAAGCAGCTCATAAAGCTAGCAAAATATGCATTTTTTATCGAACTGATATTGGGCACATCTTACCTTCAGCGCTTACAAACTCACTTAAGCTACGGCAAGCACTGAAGCCCATAAAGTGCCAAACGAAAAAGACAGTCGCAGACGCCCATGATTTAACAACTGAATGAGGTACTGGAAAGTTAACAGTATTACAACAAAACACAGATTTGGTGAGTATTCAAAAAAACATTCAAAACAATCAAATTTCAACTCTGTTACACCAAAGTAAACCTTACCCCAAACCAGCAGGTAGCGCTGTTGGGCTCGTCATTGCAGGACACTTATAAACAAACTATACAAATATATTTCAGCAGGAATTTCAACAAAAGAAGTTTTTAACACCCCCTTTACACATATATTTTTAAAGATCCCTCGATTTTTTTGTCAGCAACTTTGTGCAAGAGAAGTTTTCAACGCGTGCACAGCTGTGAGTGAGTTTCAAAATAATAGGTCACATAGAAATAGTGAATTTCTATGATACGATAACGATATTTAAGAGGCAATAAAAAAACCAATAGTTAGATAATATACAATTTATTTCTTCATTTAAGCTAATGCGGGTATATTTGAAAACTCGAGGTGCGATATAACGCTTTTATAACAGTAACCAGAAGTTGGCTCCATTTCCGGTGGTGAAGACGGAAATGGTGCGCCAGATTCGAAGTGGGAACATGTCGGAAGCGTGTCTCTTACTAGAGCCAGTCCTATTTGCGGTGTTTTGATCCAGTCGCGAGGAAAGGTGTCGTTGGGCTTGGAATGGGTCTAGCAAGTGCTTGAAACCCACGAGAGAGGGAAAGGAATGTTGAAAAATGAGCTTCCGGGTCCCAAAGAGGAGATCGGGTTACCGCTACAAAATGGCTGTTTGCGAGCAGCTTCGAGTGGTGATTAACGGAGCAGGTCGGTCATGTCTTTCAATTATTTTCATATCATATCTTTGTAAATAGATTTTCTCTCGTTGCATATAAGATACAATCCGGAGATGACTCGCTAAACAACGCGAAGAAGCACGAAGATTTAATATATATCGTGATTCATCTTGTTCTTCATTCGCGTATTTGAATCGCACGATGAAACCGTTAAAGTGCAATTTTTATTTAATCTAGAATTTAAAATACAACAACTATATTCTAGGCCAGGGGTGTCAAACTCATTTTAACTCGGGGGCCACGCGATAAAACGAACATTTTGTCGGGGGCCGGACTAGTAAAATAAAGAGAAAGGAAGAGAGAGAAAGAAATAAGAGAAAGAGGGACCGCATTTCCACACGGGGGCAGATTTAATTTCTTAAATAATAATCTAAGTGAATTCCATCGAATTTGCCGAATTATTGTCGCTCGAGTCTTCGTCGAGCCTTTTCTCTCGATTCTCCCTCTCGATCGATCTTCTCAAGTTCTTCCTCTCCCCATGCCTTTCTCCCAAGCTGGCGTGTCGGCTCCTCCCATGGGCAGGCCAGAGAAAAGCTCCCACGTGGCCCCACCATCTCGGAGAAGAGCGTCGGGATGTCCGTCCTTGTGCGTCTGGCCTTCTGCGTCAGAGTCCTGTTATCAACAGAACTAAACAAAACATTCGCATTCGGAACGGCATGACCTGTAGCTCACTCAGTGAAAATCTTCATTGCACTCGATAATTGTAACGTGTATTTAATCGTATAAGATATAAAATCCTTCACCCAGCACTGGTGAATTTTAAGAACAAGCCCGTGGGCACCTCAGCTGTCCTTACTTGGCACAGTGGTGCCCACGGGCACCACTTGTTGGAGACCGCTGTGTGAGTGTGTATCCCAAGAAGATAACGAGATATTTTGCCGATACGATAAGTACTATGGACTGTATAACAGTCATAAACTTTTCATTTCTCTTACCTGATATGATATGGGGCGGCAGTAGCTCAGGAGGTAGAGCGCTCGTCTTGGGACCAAAGGATCCCGGTTCGAATCCCAGCTCGTCCTTGTTACATGTCAAAGTGTCCTTGGGTAAGACACTGAACCCCTAATACCCTCAATAAGCAGGTTAGCGCCTTACATGGCTGCAAGGCCGCTATTGGGAAATGTGGAGTACATTGTAAAGCGCTTTGGGAAGTCATTGACTTGAAAAGCGCTATAGAAATGCACATCATTTCATTTCATTTCATGAACTGCGCTACAAACCCAAGCATTTTTGATGGTTGCCTCGGTCCAATCTTTTTGCTTCATCACACTTTACCGCAATTCTCTTCTTTTTTTTTTGATGAGGAGTGTCCGCCGGGATCCTGTAAAACTTCACTCACCTTTTTCTCGGATTCTGGCACCCGAACACAAAACTTGACCGCATTACAAACGAACTAGCAGAGATGAAAGCTTTGAGAGTTTTGACCAGCGCAGAGTACCGTTTTGCCTCCAGTGTGACTGTTATGTCAAGGATCTAAAAACTCAAAGAAACACTGCTTACATTTTTGTGGCCTAAAAGAGAAAACGGCCTGACAGCAAAAGTAAAGCCCAAGGGACAAAACATGTCACTTGAACAATCTGCGGTCAATCACGGACAATTCATCACATCCACGACACAGCATCATCTCCAATCAGAAGAGCTGCTTCAGCGACAGACTGTTGCCACAGTCTTCTTCCACCGACAGACTGAGGAGATCATTTCTTCCTCATACCATGAGACTCTTTAACTCCACCCGGGGGAGTAAAAGTCAACAATAAACCCCCACATTTGCACATCACTCTATTTTTATTACAGTGTGTATTTTCCATAGCACCATTATTTGATTTTTCAACACAAGGATACTGCTGGAAGTGTGAATTTCCCTTCGGGGATGAATAAAGTATTATTGTGGAAACCAAGAAAGCATTTGGAGGGTACGTGACTGACAGGACTTTGGCCATGTCAGGACTCTCCAACTGTTTGCTTAACTGTTAAGAATTTGGATTCTAAGTATTTGCTTAACTGATAAAGAACTTTTTTGGTCACCACGACTCCGAAAATGCACCCGACTGGAGAAAAACAACACGTCAGCGCTGACCGAACACAGAATAATTGCGACTGTCTGGTCCAGGGGTGGCCAACCCGGTCCTCAAAAGCCGCATGTCCTGCATGTTTTTGGAGTTTCTCTGTTCAAATACAGGTGATCCCAATCACCTGGGTCATTATCAAGCTCCCGCACAGCTTTCAAACAATCTTAAAATTTGCATCACCTGAGAAACCTCCAAAACATGCAGGACATGCGGCTCTTGAGGACCGGGTTGGCCACCCCTGGTCTGGTCGGACAACTTCGGAGCACGGCCGAATGTTTGATCGAAATGAACAACGTGTTTCGCTCTCATTTCGATTCTCTCCGCTCTCTAGTGTATAAGTTTTGGGGCGGGGCCGATATACGTCCTGCTTCTACAGTATCTATCTAACAAGAAATTAAAAGCGTAACCATGACCTGGCACTACACAGCATGTTAAAATATTACTTAACAAATAGAACAAATAGATAGATAGATAGATACTTTATTCATCCGCTTTGGGAAATTCACATTTCCAGCAGCTCCCTGAGCTGAGAACAGTACAATAATAAAGCCAAAAGAATACAATATACAAATACCCAGTGTGACGTGCAAATGCCCACTGTAGCGTGTTATATAGAGTAACTAAATAGTGCTACACAGAATACATATTGCAGTAAGATTCGGTAATATCCAATGTAACCACGGTGTACGTGTCCCACCAAAGATCCACATTCACGCTGGACTGGATGATGAGGTTTTTATTATTACAGTTTCTGCAAATGGATGAGTCACAACATTAGCTTTTTCTGCTGGGTCTGATCTCTTTGATCTCTTTGTAGTTATCTCTCGTAAGACTAACAACAAAGCATATCAAAGAGCTTTCTTTTCACTTTACAGAAAATACATTTTAGAATATCACAATACATTTTTACATCTTGTGTGGCAGCAGCGCTAGGAGCTACTATATTGTGTGACTGTATACGTGAGAAAATGTTATCAGCCAATTAAAGTCCTATCTCCTGAATAATACTTGTCATCTGATCAGCTACACCCTCAGAAACGTCACTTGTGCTCTGATTAAACATGTTTCAAAGATGTAAGTAAGTCAAAATCGCCTGCGTAACACGTCACTGTATAGCAGTTTTAAACCCAGAGAAACACTGACACGAAAATAGCGCCCCAGCCAGGCATAGGCAAAGTATGGGGTCTCCCCAAGGACAAAAACATGAACACCTGCTTCACCTGAAATGGAACTCCAAAACAATATACAGTGAAAGCACAGGTAAATAAATCACGTAATACCTAAATATGACGGTACAGCAATCATTCATATATTTATACATTTATTTCGGTATTATGTCATATATTTTGGATGATATGAAACCTATGCGTGTCTTGTGTCCCACAGATGTCAGTGAAGAATTCCTGTCTCCAGAGTTTTCTGACATTAAAAAGGAGGAGGAGGATGTGGAGCCTGATTGGGTTAAAGAGGAAGGACTTTTCACAGAATTGCCGGTGACTGAGACCATTTTAACTCCTGGGAGTCAGGTAAAACATGAAGAGAACTGGCAGGAGCCTCTAAGCAGCAGCTCCCGTCATCACGTGAAAACTAAAGATGAGGACACCTTCGACTCTACAGACACTGATGGCGCCGAACAGTCAGAAAGTGATAAAACATGTTCTCGATGTGGGGAAACGTTTGAATTCAAGTATCGTTTGAAGTTGCATATGAAAATCCACACAGGGGAGAAGCCTTTTTCCTGCTCAGTTTGCGGTCAAAAATTCAGCCAGAAAGGAAACTTAAAAACACACACAAGAATCCACTCTGCTGAGAAACCTTTTGTGTGCTCGGTCTGCGGTAAAAAGTTCACTGAGGGTGGGAACTTAAAAAAACACACAAGAACCCACACTGGTGAGAAACCTTTTGCCTGCAAAGTTTGTGGTAGAAAATTCAGCCAGAAAGGAAACTTAATAACACACACAAGAATCCACACTGGTGAGAAGCCTTTTGCCTGCTCAGTTTGCAGTCAAAAATTCAGCAGTAAAGAAAGTTTAAACAGACACACAAGTCTCCATACCAGTGAGAAGCCTTTTCCCTGCTCAGTTTGCGGCCAAAGATTCAGCTTGAAGAATGCCTTAAAAGACCACACAAGAATCCATACCGCAGAGAAACCCTTTTCGTGCTCAGTCTGCAATCAAAAATTCAGCTATAGAGAAAGCCTGAAAAGACACACAAGAATCCACACTGGCGAGAAGCCTTTTTCCTGCTCAGTGTGCGGTCAAAGATTCAGCGTTAAGCATGCACTAAAAGACCACACAAGAATCCACACAGCCGAGAAACCTTTTGCGTGCTCAGTTTGTGGTCAAAAATTCAGGCGTAAAGAAAGCTTAAAAAAACACACAAGAATCCACACTGGTGAAAAGCCTTTTTCCTGTTCATTTTGTGGTCAACAATTCAGCCATAAATCAATCTTAAAAAATCACATAAAAATCCACTCTGGCGAGAAGCCTTTTTCGTGCTCAGTTTGCGGTCAGAAATTCTCTGAGAGTGGGAACTTAAAAACACACATAAGACTCCACACTGGTGAGAAACCTTTTGCCTGCAAAGTTTGCGGTCAAAAATTTAGCATTCAAGGAAACTTGAAAAAACACTCAACGATCCACACTGGGGAGAAGCCTTTTGCTTGCCCAGTTTGCGGTCAAAGATTCAGCCGTAAATTTGCCTTAAAAGAACACTCAAGAATTCACACTGGTGAGAAGCCCTTCGCATGCTCAATCTGCAGTCAAAAATTCAGCCGTAAAGAAAGTTTAAAAAGACATACAAGAATCCATACCGGTGAGAAGCCGTTTTCCTGCTCAGTTTGCTTTCAAAGATTCAACCGTAAGCATGTCTTAAACGATCACACAAGAATCCACACTGCTAAGAAACCTTTTGCGTGCTCAGTTTGCAGTCAAAAATTTAGCCATAAAGAAAGCTTAAAAAGACACACAAGAATCCACACTGTCGAGAAACTTTTTTCCTGCTCAGTTTGCGGGCTGAAATTCTCGAGTCAGACCAGATCTCAGGGTCACAAATGTGCTGGTGAAAATAGCATTGATTCTTTTGGCCTGAAGAGGGATAGTTGCCACCAGGCTGTACTTGCCCGAGAAACACTGCATGAAATGGCGCCCCTGAGACCGTGGTGTTTAGGGATCCATCCACCCAACCAACCAACCAACCAACCACTCTGCTTGACATGATTTAAGTTCTTCCATTTACATTTAAGAAACCTACTACTGAATGTACAGATTTTTATTGTCATGTTTAAAACTTGTGATTCTGGTAGAATGAAGAAAAGAACACACTCTGAATCAGAGATTTAGGTTTTTGATAGCCCCTTCCGTCGGAGGTTCGTGTTTCCAGGATCGGATCAGGAAGGAATCACGCTCCTCCTCTTTCAGAAGACTCATTTTTTGGGAAAACACAAGAAGGAAACCACACATTGAACTGGTTGTGACATGAAACACACATTTAAATAGGATATTGAATAGAAGTGTGTCTTAAGTTTAATGTTGTTAGCTAGATGGCATGTGAGCAATAAGGATGACTTGGAATGTGGGAGGCAAGCTCTCTCCAAAATGAAACTTTGTAAACACAATGCGTCTGTAAAAAAGGAATGTGGGAGGCAAGACCATCTTTTGACCTTGAAGGCTCTTGCCTCTGAACTCCAAGTGGAATTGTAAAAGAAAACACTTATATCTTTATTTTTATAGTATACTTAATAAGAGTGCAAAAGTATAAGAGTTCATAAAAGTAAGAGTATAAAAGGCACATTTAGACCATAATTTCCCTTACAGTATACTCTTCATGTCATTTATATGTTTAAACTTTGTGCGTATACATAAGCATTCTTCATCCACAAAGAACTACAATCAAAAAAACAAGTGATATTGACAGTGTTAGGGAAAAAACTATTAAAAATGTAGCATTTACCGAATTGTTCAAATTAGTTATCTGACTCTATTAACCAAACACAAACTTCATTCTCCTAACAATGCATGCTCGTTTCTTAATGGGAAAATGAACAAAGATAGCCGGCAATTTCACACGGGGGCAGATTTATTTTCTTAAAGAATTTAACTAAGTGAATTCAATCGAATTCAGCCGAATTATTGTCAAATTAGTCTAATTAATCTTCGTCGAGCCTCCCTCTCATTCTCTGATCTGATCTTTCGTCTCTTCTTACGTCTTCTGTCTTCTGCCCACGTCTTT
Source organism: Urocampus carinirostris (assembly GCF_059441175.1). Lineage (NCBI taxonomy): Eukaryota > Metazoa > Chordata > Actinopteri > Syngnathiformes > Syngnathidae > Urocampus > Urocampus carinirostris. Next base: position 75,742,331 of record NC_142349.1, on the reverse strand, counting down.
TCAAAAGCCAGCGCGTTGGAAGTAAGTATAAAAGACCCGAGACTGGGACGGAGATTTGTCTTCCGATAAGACAACGATCCAAAACATAAAGCAAAAGCTACAATGGAATGGTTCACCAAAAACCATATCAAGGTGTTAGAATGGCCAAGTCAAAGTCCAGACCTCAATCCAATTGAGAATCTGTGGAAACAACTGAAAACTGCTGTCCACAAACGCTTTCCATCCGACTTCACTGAGCTTGAGCTGTTTTGTAAGGAGGAATGGGCAAAAATTTCAGTTTCTCCATGTGCGAGAATGATAGAAACATACCCCGAGCGACTTGCAGCTGTCATCGCAGCTAAAGGTGGCGCTACAAAGTATTAACTCTATGGGACTGAATCATTTTGGGGGGAGCCTTACGAATCCAACTCAATCCACTCAGACTCGCTCTCTCTATCTTTCTTGGTCCTCTCTCCTTCTTTGTCTCTTTTTTACACTCTTGTCTCTCATTTTCTCTATCCCTCTCTTTCCTACTCTCTCCCCACCTCCCTCACTCTCTTTTCCCCCTTTTTGCGTTTTACTCTGTCTTTCTCTCTTTCTATCTGTCCCTACTTTTCTCTCCCTTCTACTCTCCTCTCTCTGTTCTTCTTAGGGCAGGCGACTTCGAGAGCAACCCTGGTCCCCCGGTCCAAATGCCAGTGGTGCTTTCGAACCGTTCGCTGCGACCACACCCCGATCACCTGTACTACCTGCCCACGGGGCTTCCGTAAATCATGCACCGGCCTGTCCGAACGTACTAAGGACTTCAGAGGCTTCGTCTGCTTGGTTTGCTTGGGTCGCATCCCGTCAGGCCTGGCGGCACAGGACAGTCACGGCCCCCTCTCCTTCGGAGAACTACGGAGCCTCCCACGAGCGAGCCTAGCGCTACTAAGGATGACCTTAGGCGCCTTAAGTGACTCGATGACGACAGCAGCTGAACACAAACAATGACAGCAGTGACGTAAAGTTCTACTCTTCTTCTTCAAAGGCATCTATCTCTTTGGTGCTCTATCGCCCCCTAGCATCACATCCACGTCACCGTTCCATTGTGATGTGTTGTTGGCGCCTTCCTGCGTCACAGAGGCTCCTCTTGCGTCAGTCCTTGTCCCAGTCCCTGCTGTTTTCCGTAAACATCATTCTCCACTTGGTTACATTGACCTCGCTCCACAACTCAGCCAGTGACTATTTTTTGCTTTTGAATGTCATTTGTATTTGATCGTATAAAATCCTTCAATATCTATGCATCTATCTACCTACCTTGGTCACATCCCTTCAAGAGGGGTGATCGACAGCAAGACAAACACATACAATAACAAAGAAAATAAAAAAGGAAAAAGTAGAGAAAAAAACACAAAAATATTGACCATGGCCAACCCAAATGCCCAAACACCCAAACAAGTTAAGTACCTCAGCATCCAAGTTGGTCATATTTTTTGCGTAGGCTCAACAGAGGAGGATGCTTTCTATCCCCAACAAAATGGACCTCTCCATCCACTAAACATGCGGGTCTTTGGCATTCTCTCACGGCTCCCTGCCAAAAATGTCCAATAATGACAAATCATATGAATTCTGTTGGACAGAACTGGAAAGTAAATGCAGTTTTCCATAACGTCCACATGATGGCAATAATATATCATGTACGGTACATTGAAGTGAATCGGGACCTTAATCCATAGTTGTGCAATAAAACAGCAAAATTGTTTTTAAATTACAATTTGACAGTATAGTACAGAAGTCCATCCAGCCGTTATCTGCACCGCTTATCCTCAGTAGGGTCGCGGGGGGTGCTGGAGCCCATCCTAGCTGTCTTCGGGCAGTGGACAGGGGACACCCTGAACTGGTTTCCAGTCAGTCGCAGGGCACACAGGGACAGACAACTCTCTTATTCCCACTATGGGACAATTTGTACCGGACAATTAACCTGACATGCATGTATTTGGAATGTGGGAGAAAACCCAAGCAAGCACAGGGAGAACATGCAAACTCCACATAGGAAGGTTTGATCTCATGACCTCAGAACTGTGCCGCACACACGCTAACCACTGCGCTGCCGTGCTGCCCCTAGTACAGAAGTGATTTGTTAAAAAAATAAAGGTATTAAAAAAATCTTCTTTTATTTGTTGAACAAATACACGTGCCTGTAAATTGAGTTTGCTCCTTAGTAACAAATAAATAATTGAACGTGAACTTAATAATGTTTTATCCTTCACAGGCTTTGACCCTTGTGAAAAATGAGGGATTACTGTATTATTATATTATAATTTGATAGTACAGAAGTACTTTTATTTTTTTAACAAATACTCGAGCCTGTAAAATCAGTTTGTTCTTTCGTTTTAAGGTGTAATAGACTACTGAATAAATAGGCTTTTACTACCGCGGGACCTTGTGGGAAAGCTACCTACTGATAAACGAGGGATTAATGTAAAAACAGGTTTCAAAATAATATGTCGTATAAACAGAAACAGTGAATATGGTGCTTTATATAGTGTTTAAGAAGCAAGAAAACCAAATCTATTTAAAATGTTTTTTTTTTATTGTTTTAGCTAATGCAAGTATATTTGAAAAGTTTAGATACGATTGCAATGCTTTTAGAACAGTGACCGGAAGTTGGCTCCATTTCCGGTGATGAAAACGGAAGAGAACACATCCTGATCCACATTCTAAGTGGAAAATTCTCGGCAGTGTGTTTTTTCTACTGGAGCCAGTATCACGCGGTGTTTCTATCCACCCACGAGGAAAAGGGTCGTTGAAACCTGCGAGAGAGGAAAAGGAATGTTGAAAAGGGAGCTTCCAAATCCCAAAGAGGAGATCGGGTTACCGCTACAAAATGGCTGTTTGCAAGCAGCTTCGAGTTGTGTTCAAATAGCAGGTTGGTCACTTATTTCCTACTTTCTAACCTTTTATATAATATCCTTCGAAATCGTATTCCCTTTTTGGACACACATCGGAGGGGACATGGGGATAATAGCGTCAAACTGAATTTTACGATGAGCGGCCATCTTGGCCGCTTTAAGCATTTTGTATTAGTGATGTGTCGTGCGCGAACGAAGCGGCCTTATGAGCCGACTCCCCGCCAATGAAGAGCCGCTTGCCTTCAAAACGCCCCCCCCCCCCCTTGTGATTGGCCAATATGCATTTTTCTTCAGAGATTCTATAATTTGTTGAGCACACCCACTTTTAAAATTGTTCTGTATTTAATCTTGATTTGTAGATCGGTAAAAAAAAAATCAGGAACCAGGCATTTTAAAGTTTTTTTTTTAAAAGGAAATGTTATTCTTTAGTTCATTTGTTGTTGCATTGAAAAGTCAATGTCTTTAAATGAGATTTTGCTGTGTTGTGCGATGTGTGTGTATCGCCCTTACAGCAACTGTTTATCTAGAGTAAATAAGTTACTGGGTTTAAATCCTAATCACATGACATCATCCAGGCAACCTTAGTAATGGCGGCCATACCGGTTGGGTGTCAACCGGTACGTTTGCCTCGATATTGGTGCGATTGACAATCGAACTATCGTGATCAGAACTCTAGTTTGGCTGTCGTTTCAAGTTCCGAGCTAAGTTACGACAACAAACGTTCACTGATGTACAAATGAGACCCATACGCACTAGAAAAAGGACGTGGCGTAAGGATCAACTGGTATGGACTTTTCAGGACTTTTAGGGAAAAAACTATATCATTACAAATGTAGCATTTACCTAATTGTTCGAGTTAGGTATCTGACTTCATTAACCAAACACAAACTTTATTCTCCTAACAATGCATGCTCGTTTCTTAATTTTAGTGGAAAATATTGACAAGAGACAGGCATTTTCACACGGGGGCAGATTTATTTTCTTTAAGTATTTAGCTAAGTGAATTCCATCGAATTTTGCCAAATTATTGTCGAATTAGTCTAATTAGTCTTCATCGAGCCTCCCATCTCTCATCTCTGCTCCCGTCTCTAATCTGATCCCCCGTCTCTCTCCTCCGTCTTCCGTCTTTTTGACACGTCGGGGCATCGGCCACCCTCCATGGGACGTGCTGACTCCTCCCATGGGCGTTGTGACTCCTCCTCCCATGGGCGCGCCGCCGCCTCGCCGAAGGGCGTCACGGATGTTTGTCCTTGTGTGTCTGGCCTTCTCCCGTCAGCACTCACAGGAATTCTGTTATCAAAAGACGTCTGATGCATTCCACACAGCCTAACCTTCTAATGTACCTTAAAAGAAAAACAGTCAGTGAATCTCTCTACTGCATCAAACTGACTACATGTACTTATTTTGTAGTCAATTTTATAATATTGGTTATAGTCAAATGTATAAAATCTTTCAGGACCGATACCGATCATTAGTATTAAGATGAGGCCGATATTTGCAGCCCATATACATACATTTGTTGTAAAAGTTGAAAAAATGGCGCAAGAATCATGCAAAAAAGAAACAAAGAATAACACTTTACGTAGAGGAGAAATGCAGATGCCCTCACCTTAACAAACCCATTATTTTGGTATTTTGTCGTGTATTTTGGATGGTCCCGTCCAAACCGTGTGTGTCTTGTGTCCCACAGATGTCAGTGAAAATTTCCTTCCTCCAGAGTTTCCTGACATTAAAAAGGAGGAGGAGGATGTGGAGCCTGTTTGTGTTAAAGAGGAGGAACATTTCACAGAGTTACTTGCGGCCGGGGTCCCTTCTGCCGCAGAGGAACAAGGTCAACATGGAGAGGAAAACTGTCAGGAGCCTCCAAAAAGCAACTCCCGTCAACACGTGGACGATGACTACGAGTCCGACGAACAGTCGGAAGGTGATAAAACATGTTCTCGGTGTGGGACAACATTTAAGCACAAGTGTTATCTGAGGTTGCATATGAGAATCCACACAGGTGAGAAACCGTTTATGTGCTCTGTTTGTGGTCAAAAATTCAGCCGGAAGCATGCCTTAGAATACCACACAAGAATCCACACTGGGGAGAAGCCTTTTTCCTGCTCAATTTGTGGCGACAAATTCAGACATAAGGAACACTTAAAATCACACACGAGAACCCACACCGGCGAGAAACCATTTTCCTGCTCAATTTGTGGTGATAAATTCAGACAGAGGGCCCACTTAAAAATACATACAACAGCCCACACTTCCGAGAAGGCTTTTTCCTGCTCAATTTGTGGTGAGAAATTTCGACAAAAGGGAAACTTAAAATCACATGCAAGAATCCACACTGGCGAGAAGCCTTTTACCTGTTCAGTTTGTGGTCGAATATTCGGCTGGAAGAATGCCTTAAAAAAACACACGATTCTCCATACTGGGGAGAAGCCTTTTTCCTGCTCAGTTTGCGGACAAAGATTCAGCCGAAAGCATGTCTTAGAAGACCACACCAGAATCCACACTGGCGAGAAGCCTTTTTCCTGCTCAATCTGTGGTGAAAATTTCAGACAGAAGGCAAACCTAAACTCACACACGAGAACCCACACTGGTGAGAAGCCTTTTTCCTGTTCAATTTGTGATGAAAAATTCAGCCAGAAAGAACACCTCAAAAGACACACAAGAATCCATACTGATGAGAAGCCCTTTTCCTGCTCAGCTTGCGGTTTGAGATTCTCAAGTCAAGCCAGAGCTCAGGATCACACCTGTGCTGGTGAAACTAGCATTGGTCACTCTGCTTGATATGCTTTCATTTCTTTCATTAAAGTGTAAATTAATCAACCACCGAACGTTCAGATTTGTGTGCTCTTGGTACAAAAACGTTTTGTGTTTGGACATGTCTGTATAGAATATATATATGGTGCTTCTTCATACAAGCTTACTTTGTTCCCGGTTCGTGCTCGAATTGATTGTGAAGAAGCGAATTTTGAACATATGAAAACATTGAAAACATATTCATCTGTTTTGGTCTCCAGAAAGCATCCAAGTTAAATAGCCGTGAAACACATCTTCATTATCACTTAAAATTCACGATTTTGTCTCACATTTAGGCGCTGTGCATTGAAATATTCTTTTATCGTATCTAATATACATTATTTTCAAATGTGGATTCCTCTTAAGTTTATTTTAAATTTCTCTTGTTTTTATGTTTGCCTTTTTATCCTGACATTTTATTTATCTTATTTTACTCATGTAAGTTTTTATTACGCGTCTATCCTGGAGTGCTGCGTCCAATCTCTTTGTAAACAATGTTCTCTGTGTTTTTATCAATGACAGTAAAGACATTTCTGATTGTGGATGCATGAATACATGTTATTATTTGTTGAGTTGACAAAATTAAGAAGACCTTTTCCAAGATTTATTTTAAATCTGAATGTGATTGAATTTACCCACAATGAATACTTTTTTTTACCTGTAATTTAAGCGACATGAGTTTTAATGTGAATTTTATTATCTTGCATCACTGTTGGGTCTAAAGAGACCACTGATGTGTGGGAGAGCTATGAAAATTAGCTAACTCTAGAAGGAAATTCAGGCAAAGACTTGTTTTTTTCAACAACTGCAGCTGGAGAAGAAGCGCTGGAGGAACGGATAATTTACTCGCTCTCGTCTTGCTGGTCACGCTCCTTCTGGCTTTTCCCCAGTCTGCCTTTGTGTTTTATTGAAATAAGAAAACATGGAAAAGTACTGGTATGTTGAGACAAAAGGCAAAAGTCCACTCCCCTTGAAAAGTACCAATACCTTCAAACAAAGACAGGAAGACTGAGAGACGCCAAAAGAGAACATCAAACTAATTAGAAATACACACCTTTAGCAAATAAGTTTAAGCCTACTTTACATATCCCCCTGTTGTGGATTTCTAAACTTCAAAGGACATACAACCTTGCGGCTTTAAATAAATCATTAAAGGAATCACAACAGGGTGGCAGTCGCCCTGGTTTATTCCTGGACGCTGGCTATTTCAGCTGAAAATGAAAATCTCCATTCTGATCCCTGCTTAACTATTCCACGACAGAAGCTTAATGCTTATAAGGATTTCTCCTTTTCATTTTGTCTCCTAAAATAAAATTTAAATTATTCCAAACAGTCCATATGGACTTTATACTAACTTCCTCTATGTGGTTATTAATTATCAATTGTGTACAACCGATATACGTTTATCAATCTTCCTCATATATGCAAACATTTTCATTAACAAGACTCTAATATGACTTCAAGCAGACGTATAGTCTTGAATGTCCTTTGTGTTCCAGTTTTGATGACGGCCTTGACGCTTGCCCCACCATTCATGTGACGATCACTCGTAATCCACTGCATCAAAAATAGTTTTCCAAAATCTGTCCATATAAAAAAATAAATGAGATGACACCATTGTCATCGTTAGTTCCATTGCAACTGGTTGGAAACCGGTTCAGGGTATCCCCTGCCCACTGCACGAAGACAGCTGGGATGTACTCCAGCACCCCCGCGACCTGACTGAGGGTAAGCGGCGCAGACAATGGATGAATGGATGTCTTGTAAAATTTTCAGCTGTGTCCCCCATCATAGCTAACATTATTTTATGCATCTTTGTACAGAGTCCATTGACTTTCAAAAAATGTCTTTTCTTTTAAGTGGAAATTAGAAATCTGCTAAATCAATCATGCTTACATATTGGGATGTATTGGTAATCAGCTTGGCTATTCAATAGCCTAAATTTATGCTCTAAATTAAATGACCATGTAGAAATTATCTGAGCTATATCATTTCTTATCCATTTATCCTCCATGCAATTCCATTTTTAAATTCTCATGAGCTGTATCAAGATTAATGAATCTGTCCTTTTTAAATTAATCGATCCTGAGAAAGATCATATGAATCTGCTCCTCGTTGTCGTTTGAAAACGCTCTTCCCATAGGATAGGCAAATTGTTTCTTATTTTAACCAAACTATAAATCAACATTTGTTACGTACTTGTTGATCGTTTGTCAATTGTAACACGCTCGTTCTTAAACATTTACGATATTACTCATCTCATAATCTTTTGCAGCTCCTCTTATCACTTTTCCTCCTACGCACCAAAACAAAGCAAACTTTTCCTTCACTTGAATGTCCAGACCATGCAGGTCTTCACAGGGGTTCCTAAACTCATGACCTCATTACCCTGCCACGGACGCGCTAACCACTTCGCCGCCGTGCCGCCTGCAAATGTTCAACCAAGTGAAATTCTAAACTATCACACTGCCTAAACATCAAAAAAACTCAAAAAATGCCAAATACAACTTGATGTATTTTTTGCATGCTTCAAAAAGCAGTGGGACTCAATATAAAACCTCATCTCATTAGCTTTACCGCTTATCCTCAATAGGGTCGCGGGGGTACTGGAGCCCATCCCAGCAATCATCAGGCAGTGGGCAGGGGACACCCTGAACCGGTTGCTAGCCAATCGCAGGGCACACAGGGACAGACCACTCGCTCGCTCATTCACACCTAGGGACAATTTGGACCGGCCAATCCACCTGAAATGCATGTCTTTGGAATGTCGGAGGAAACCCACGCAAGCACGGGGAGAACATACAAACTCCGCACAGGAAGTCCGGTAGCTGGATTTGAACCCACACAGGAGGTTTCCAAGACCTTAGAACTGTGCCGCACACGCGCTAACCACTGCGCCGCCGTGCTGCTTTCAATATAAAACATGAGCAATCTAAATCTTGTTTCATATAACGTACATGGGCTGAACCACCCCGTTAAGAGAAAGAAGATATTGAATCAACTCAAAACATTGCAAAGCTCAGTAGCTTTATTACAAGAGACACATTTGACAGAGATTGAACATAAGAAATTAAAAAGAGAATGGGTTACCCAGGTGTAACAACTGATAAGAAAATTTCAAGCAATCGTTGAGAGCACCGCCTAGTGGACACATTTCAGACTACTTCTCCCTTCTCACTTGATTTGCGACCTGAATAGTAATGGGAATTTCTTCTCTTTTTAGAGAAGCGGCTTTTTCGGCTCGGCTCACTAAAACGGGCAGGCTCCTTTCGCCTCCAGCGGGCACTTCGGATTCAATACATGGATTAAAGACACCAAAACATTTTTTTGTTTGTTTTCAAATATATTCGAAATAAATATGAAATATGATGCCCCAAATAAAATCACTTTCAAAATGTTTATGTTACAATGTTATCATAGCCTTTTGTTTCAAAATAAATTGAACTTTTGCCTCGTTTAAACTTTTGCATGGATCATACGAAGAAAAACACACAAGAGAAAACGACACTCGTATTGACCAGTTGAGAAATCGAGAGAGAGAGCATTTCGAAGGGAGTCGACTCATTAAGCCGCTTCGTTCTCCAACAACACAGCAGAGTGGAACTGTCAGATGGTATGATGCTAGGGGGCGATAGAGCACCAAAGAGATAGATGCCATCCGAGAAGAAGAGAAGAACCACACATCACTGTTGGCATTGTCTGCGCCTTCGTCGTGTTTCGCTCCAGTCGTGTGCAGAATTTAACTCCATCTAACTGCATTTAACTCTGTACAAGAGTTTTAAAGGTGGCTAAAATGTGCGAGAGATGGAAAGGAAATTTGAAAGAGGAGCTTCAAGATGACAAGGAGCGAGAAGATCGACGGCTAAACCAAGTTAGCATTAGCAAGGAGCTACGATTCGTGTTAAACAGAGAAGGTTGGTCACTTTTATTTCCTTAACATTTTTTATTTTACTTCTGTTAGCCTCTGAATTTTTGATTGTCATCGCTATTGGCCAAGTGCAAGCTTTTCTTTACGGTGATCAGCCCTTGACAATCATAAAGGACTGTTGAAGGAAAAAATACGTCATGACCAATTCGGGTCCAAAAAATCTTCAGCCAATTGTGACCGATTTCAATGTGATTGACACATTGGTTGGCCAATCAAAACCCAACGTAGATGAACGCAAAGCCAATCTTAATTCATTTTTTACGCATCATTATTACCGGCAAGTCTGTACAATCGTGGATTTCCTTCTAGAAAGAGAAATCTTACATTAAAAATCTCTTTCACACTCTTGATTATAAGGCGCTTCCCGTACGCTATTACAGGGAAGACCATTTTGGACATAAGTGGCACCTGACTGTAAGCCGTATGTGCCCACATTGAAATATTTAAGATATTGAGAAGACAGAGCTGCGCCCCTGCACAGTAGTATTGCCCTTTACACATTGGTTAACTGCTGTTAAAAGTATCGGTAAAACTTATTTAAACCTCATATTTTTAGAATATGATATAATGAAATTGTGAATGTATTTAATTGCTGTTAAAAGTGTTGATTAAAAACTCATATTGTTGGGATATGATATACAGTGGGACCTCGCTACTTCGCGCATCGACGTTCGCGGCTTCAGAGCTTCGCGGCTTCAGAGCTTTGCGGCCTGTAATAGTTTAAAAAAAAATAATATATATATATATATATATATATATATAATGAAATGAAATGTTTACTTAAGGTATTGTTGGATACATTAATCAAAAATGACACAAAGAAAAAAACTAATGCTGAGAGTGAGCATGGCCAAATAGGGTCACCTTACGCCCCCTCCCCTAAGAAAATTTGACAAATCTATTTCTGCCAACCTTTGCTTAAAAGTTTGCACCGTATTTGCACTAATAACCCGGTCAGGCAAAAAATTCCAAATTTTTGGTATCCTGAAAGAAATCAAGTTTCCATGCAAGTTGCTGGTAGGTCTAGGCACCCGTAACTTCTATCTGTGACCACGTAAACCATCAACACGACAGAACTCAAAAAATGGATCGAAAGGCACATCCATCATTCCATGCAGTACTTTGAACACAAAAATGAAATCATATCGAATTCTGCGGAGCTCCAAAAAGTCCAAGTTCGGTCTTTGTAGTCTTTCCGGATATGACAAGTTGTGCATCCCAGGTATCCGCTTCGTATTCCGACGTTGAAGGGACGACATACGTTCCATCGCAGGTTGTGGAGGAGTACACACGCCTTGACCAGGACCCTCACAGTATATATATATATATATATATATATATATATTTTTTTTTTTAATTTTTTAATTTTTTTTTTTTTCTAGGGGCTACTTCGCAGATTTTCACTTTTAGCGGGTGGTTTTGGTAACCATTAACTGCGATAACCGAGGTCCCACCGTCATGAAATTGTGTGTTTAATTGCTGTTAAAGATAAAAAAATGTTAAAACATCATATTGTCAAATATAGCGAAATTGTGAATATGCTTAATTGCTGTTAAGATTGTTGAGAAAAATTGTTCAAACCTCACATTGTTTGTTTGCTGTTAATAGTGTCAATGAAATTGTTCAAATCCCCCCCAAAATAAGATATTTACAAAGAAAGAGTGCACACAAAAGGAGTTTTTATAATATAAGGTACCCTAATCCCTTGACATTCCGCCGATGGGCGGAAGGACCTTTAATAAACAAATGCGTGTCTGTACGATGTCACTGAAATACGCCATATTAGTGGAAAGCTTAAACTCTTGAGATTCAAAATATGGTGACCATTTCTAAATACACTCCCCAGAGAAACACCAGTCTGAAACTAAAGACCTGAAAACTATAAAGCTAAACTCACTATAAACTCACCATTACGTCCCTTGGTCGTCTTCACCTTCTTGGCTTCGTTACATGAGGGCAATTCATAGAATCCAACTGTGTGTTTATTCCAAGCCACACGATCATGCTTACGGATTCAAAATAATCCGCATGAAACATTTCTGCTTCGTTGGATGTTGCTTCTTGCAATTCGTCTGTTTTGACACATTATTGCTGGAAATGTGAATTGAATTTCCCTTCGGGGATGAATAAAGTATCTATCTAATCTATCTCTATCTCTATCTCTATCTCTCTCTCTCTCTCTCTCTCTCTCTCTTCGTTTACAACAGACTCGCAAAATGATTCTCAATATGACTGTCAGCGTTCCCTTTTCGTTTGACACCTTTGCCATGATTAAGGTCTGTTTCATGCAAAAAGCACCAACTTACATTAAACTTGCGTCTTCCTTGACACATATATTCGACGTGTCTCACTCTTACCCTTCACTGCATGGACGCCCCCTGGAGGTCGCTAAAAGAATGCACAAATTGGCCGCATCGTTGCAAAGTTGAAAGCTTTGGGGGGGAAATTAGCGTCTTATCGTCCGAATTTTACGGTATGTAACATTGTGCATTGTCTATCACTGACAGAAGAATTGGAATCAGTCTTTCAAAGCTGAGCACTTTGTGTTCCTAAATGTCGATATTCAGTAGCGACCGATGATATCTATGTTTTTGTTATAGACATTTTAATTGAGGTTCTGTGTCGTTTCTGTCTCCATTGGTTAGAATTATTACATGAATGCAATATAGATTATATATTTATACATTTTGCCATTTATGTGTTTTGGTATTATATTTTATATTATGGATGATGTGAAATCTATGTGTGTCTTGTGTCCCACAGATGTCAGTGAAGAATGCCTGTCTCCAGAGTCTCCTGATATTAAAAAGGAGGAGGAGGATGTGGAGCTTGTTTGTGTTAAAGAGGAGGGACTTTTCACAGAGTTGCTTGTCACTGAGACCATTTTAACTCCTGGGAGTCAGGTAAAACATGAAGAAAACTGGCAGGAGCCTGCAAGCATCAACTCCCGTCAACACGTGAAAAATGATGAGGAGAACACGTCTGACTCTGCAGACACTGATGGCGACAAACAGTCAGAAGGTGATAAAACATGTTCTCAGTGTGGGGAAACGTTTCAATTCAAGTATCATTTGAAGTTGCATATGGTAGTCCACAATGGTGAAAAGCCTTTTTCCTGCTCAGTTTGCAGTAAAAAATTCAGCCATGAAAAAAGCTTAAAAAGACACACAAAAACCCACACTGGTGAGAAGCCTTTCTCCTGCTTATTTTGTGGTGAATCATTCAACCGGAAAGATCAATTAAAACCACATACAAGAATCCACACTGGGGAGAAGCCTTTTTCCTGTTCAGTCTGTGGTCTAAAATTCAACCGTAAATCAAACCTGAATAATCACACAAGAACCCACACTGGTGAAAAGCCTTTTTCCTGCAAAGTTTGTGGTAAAAAGTTCAGCCACAAAGTAAGTTTGAAAAGCCACGCTATAACCCACACTGATGAGAAGCCTTTCTCCTGCTCAATTTGCGGTAAAAATTTCAGAGAAAAAAGACATTTGAAAAACCACTCTACAACCCACACTAGCGAAAAGCCCTTCTCCTGCTCCTTTTGTGGTAAATCATTCAGCCTGAAGGCATACTTAAAAATACACACAAGAATCCACACCGGTGAGAAGTCTTTTTCTTGCTCAGCTTGCGGTCTTAGCTACTCAAGTCTAGCCAAAGCTCAGGATCACACGTGTGCCGGAGAAAATGGCATCGGTCACCCTGCTTGATATATCATTTGTTGCATTTACATTTCAAACTCTACCCTTGAATGTACAGATATGTGTACTCTTCATGTCTTATCAACTCAATAACATATCTCTCCATACACACGCATTTTAGTTATATGTGTGTGATTATGTATGTATATATATGTATATATATGTTTTTGTATGTATATATATGATTATGTGTGTATATACATATATATATACGGTAAATTCTGGACTATAGAGCGCACCTGATTATAAGCCGCACCCACCATTTTTCAGGTGATTTGCTACTTTTGTACTTACACAAACCGCACCAATGTATAAGCCGCGCGTGCCCGCATTAATACTTGTGACACAATTACAAGTTTAACCCAGACCGGGCTGCAAGTTCCACGATTGTAACTACATAGATGGTACACAATTCTAGAACCACAGTTGGCTTCACAATTGGAAAATGATACCCTTAATTAACGTATGATGCAGACTTGTAAAGTCCGGGTCCCGTTGAAAGTAATCCAAGGAAACAAAATGTATATTTCCAAAGTTAAGGGTAGGAAAAATATATATCCATTATTGTTTGCTGCGACAACAGACAGATCTACCGGTAACTCGGCTTTACCCCAATTCCCATCAGCCCGCGTTTGCTCCGCCCCTTCTTTTTGATTCGTCCGCATAACAGAATAAATCTCTAAAATAAATACATTACAAAAATATACAGTTACAAATACATATTATACACGGTTACACATATTTACGAAGAAAGACAGTACACAGAGAGAGTTTTCAAAGCTTTAATAATAATAATATAACTTTCATCCCAAACCGTGCCTTTGAAAGGTACCAACACGCTAGTAGGATCACGCTCGCAATGTATCAAACGTGCCTGTCAAGAAAAAGCATCCCATAATTAAGAAATTCATGGTAGATCGTCCTCAATTCCCTCCTCGTAACTATCGCCATCAAGAGCATCCGAGCATCTTTCTCATTATCGGAACGTACCTTAACTTTACAGACTTTGTACGCTTAAACTTAGAAGTTGCGATCTTTCTTGGCGCACGTATTCTACTGGTCTTAATCTTACCTTATACTCCAGCGCCGCTGGTGGCTGTTGGAAAAATTCCATAAATTGGCCGCTTCACTGAATAAGCCGCAGGGATGAACATTTGGGAAAAAAGTAGCGGCTTATAGTCCGGAATTTACTGTATATATATGTTTATGTATATGTGTATTTTGGAAAAAAGACTACGTTTGATTTATCAATTGCAATTTGTATGTGATTTTCGATTTTTAATAAAGCGCATTTTCTATGCTAGTAACAAAATGATAACTATAGAGCTACAATTCAAAACAGAATTGCAGTTGAAAAAATTGTTCTTATTGTCTTTACACAGGTGTACCAATATTGGAGGGCTTCTCCTTTCAGAGTAACAAAGCGTTTTAGAGAGCGACTGGCTCAGCAAGTTCTTGGTGTTGATTTAAATACAAGAGTCACAAATGTTTCCTATGAGTTGTAGCTCCTGGTCATCCGTTTCTCAGTCAAATCCAAGACGTGACAATAATCCATGGAATGCATTCTGGTAATAACCTTCATTGGGCTCTGTTGACTTTCCTTAGAGTCTAATTCAATTGATGAATTTCTTTTTAATTAACCGCGTTGTACGTGTCCCACCAAAGATCCACATTCACACTGGACTGGATGATGAGGTTTTTATTATTACAGTTTCTGCAAATGGATGAGTCACAACATTAGCTTTTTTTTCTGCTGGGTCAGATCTCTTTGATCTCTTTGTAGTACTCTGGTAAAACTGACAACAAAGCATATCAAAGAGCTTTCTTTTCACTTTACAGAAAATACATTTTAGAATATCACAATACATGTATAAATCTTTGCATTTTAACAAGATACTTTTAGCAAGAGATCGTATAGTGGATTTTTAACGTTTACAATGAATTCAACATGTTTTTCTTTACTCTGAATTTTAACCAACATCATCCCTTTTTTTAATGTATATGAAAAATAGGAATAAAAACAATAATGAGTATAAAAATGGGTACAATTTACCTGCAAATGGATGAGTCACAACATTAGCTTTTTTTTCTGCTGGGTCAGATCTCTTTGATCTCTACAAGGGGAATTAATATTTAGTAAAACAGAAACAAAACGAAAATAAACCTAAACAGCTTGACAATATCAATCACATTACTATGCATGTTGAGAGATTTGTCAGCTGGGGTTATAAAGTTAAAAATTAACTTATTTTGTGGAGCACCAAAAGATATGTCTTACCTTTGTAGTACTCTGGTAAAACTGACAACAAACCCCGCCTCCTGGTCACATGTTAGAAGCCAAAACCAAACCCCACCCCATACCAGCAGATGGCACTGTTGTTGCGATTTCAAAAAGTTTCGTATGACATCCTCGTGGTTTTGCAAGAGAAGTTGAGAAAAAAAGAGAGTTTTTCGGCGAGGATGCAGTTGTGTGCCTGCCCACCCCGGCTGTTAGACTTACAGCATACACCAGTCCATCTCAATTGTGCATACATTGCTCGAAAACTTTGCAATGCCTCTATTGGCAAGTGACCTGCCATACCACCCTGAGAACGCTCGAGCTCGGAAGCTAAGCAGTGTCGGGCCTGGTTAGTTCTTGGGTGGGAGACCCCTTGGGAATACCAGATGCCATAAATCGGTTATTTGGCGCACGCTCTGCTGTGACAGCACTGACTATCCCTCTGGTACAGTCGGCGGAAATTAATTTTTCTGATGGGACCAAATAAATTGATTTATTATCATTAAAAGTTGCTTCTGATTGGCCGGCGCTTTCAAAACCTGAACTGTGACGATCTTGGTTGTCCGCACACTTCATCACTCAAAGAACAAGTCAAGTTAAGTCATGTTTATTTGCATAGCCCTTAATCACAAAGAGTCTCAAAAGGCTGCAAAGATCAAAGACTATTGCAAAGTACAGACTATTATGACGCCATCCCCTGATCTAAAACCTACACGAGGGTAAATAATACACAGATATTGTCAACATAAAGTAGAAGTTATTCATATGCTATAGAATAGAAGTGTGTTCAAGCCTGGATTTAAACATTTTCACTGAGGTTGCAGATCGAATCACAGGGGGAAGAGCATTCCACAGCACTGGCGCCCGGATGGAGAATGCTCTCGAACCCGCGGATCCCTTCTTGGCTCTTGGCATCACTAGTCGAGCGGCATTTTTGTAAAGTAGGCTTAATCGTATTTGCTCAAAAGTGTATATCTAATCAGATTGTATGGCCCTTTTCGGCTTCTCCGAGTTTTCCTGTTACTTTGTTTAAAAGTTTTGGTACTGTTCCAGGGGGAGGGTCAGAGGGAGTTTCTTTTCCTGTTTCTTTGTCTCAGAAAAATGCAATTCAATTTGAGAAAGAGAGACAAGGAAGAAAGAGAGAAAGAGAAAATGAAGGAGAAAGGTAATTAAATATTTAAGATAATTTGTTGAAAATTAAGTGAATACCATTGAATACCATTGATTGGGACAAATAACTTGAATTGTGTCAAATTTAGATTCATAAAATGGAGGGTAAGTTGATAGAGAATGTAAGGATTGTTCTTTATGTAGTCAATTTGGCCAACAAATTAGTGACATTGAAATTGGAAAGACCAATGGAAAACCAAATGGATCGTGGATCGAACCATGGACAAAACAGTATGAGTTTGATGGGAAACTCACAAAGCTATCGGTTAAAAAGTTGAAGGATAAATTAGAGTTAGAGGAATGCATCACTCCAATATTGAGTTAATAACAATCACAGAGGATAATCACACGCAGTCAGACCAAGAAGAGAGCGAGAGAGCATTTCGAAGGGAGCCGGCTCATTAACTCCTTTCGTTCGCCAACAACACAGCAGAGTGGAACTGTGAGATAGTGCTAGGGGGCGATAGAGCACCAAAGAGATGGATGCCATCCGAGAAGAAGAGAAGAACCACACATCACTGCCGCCATTGTCTGCGGTTTCCTGGTGTTTCGCCTCAATCGTGTGCAGAATTTAACTCCATCTAACTGCATTTGACTCTGTACAAAAGTTTTAAAGGTGGCTAAAATGTGCGAGGGATGGAAAGGAAATTTGAAAGAGGAGCTTCAAGATGACAATGAGCGAGAAGATGGACGGCTAAACCGAGTTAGCATTCGCAAGGAGCTACGATTCGTGTTGAACGGAGCAGGTTGGTCACTTTTATTTCAATAACATTTTCACTTCTTTGAGTCTCTGACCTTTGGATTGTCATCGCTCTTGGCCAAGTGCAAGCTTTTATACAGTTATCAGCCCTTGACACCCAATGAAGGCCTGTTTAAGGAAAAGGAAAAAAAAAACGTCATAACCAATTCGGGTCCAAAAAATCTTTAGCCAATCGTGACCGATTTTAATGTGATTGACACATTGGTTGGCCAATCAATTCCCAACGTAGATATGTACACATTTACGGTGAGTATTGAAATCAAAGATGAATACAAAGCCAATCTTGATTCATTCTTACGCATCATTATTGCCGGCAAGTCTGTACAATCGTGAATTTCCTTCTAGGAAGAGAAATCTAATATTAAAAACCTCTTTCACAATGTATATTAATCGGCTAAAGTAAAATACACAAGTTGTATGGGCTGTCAACTGGTCGTCTCCAAATGTGTAAAATACAATGATTAGTTTTTTAGATTGTGATCAAATTTGACTAGGTGTAATGGGTAAGGTTTCAAGCTATTGTCCCACTTGTTTTCCAGCTAATAATCCTTTGGTACACTTCTGCAGGCAAACATTGCAAAAACCTTCGATTCCTGTGTCTGTCCCAGATAGGATGACTCGATGTCAGGAGCACTTGCAGTGATTATTTTCGTCGGGGACAAAACATCAGAGTCTTATCTTTCAAAAGAGAATCAAATCGTCCATCTTCTTAAAACGGTTCAAGAACAGCCTTTCATTTACTTTGTCTCTTGGATTGGCAAATTTTACAGGAACGGTAAGGGGTTGAAGAAATGCAATCAAGAAATCTGATTTTTTAAAGTCTTTTATTTTGAGGATTCCCAAAAACATCAAGATGGAAGGTGCATATTTCTGCGTGTTTCTCATCTGGGCAAAAAAATGAGTGCAATAACACACATCATGCATTTTTACTAATAAAACTGAAACCTTCTGGAATCATAATATAATACAGATTAAGTTTGAATTCTGAGCAAATGCCAAATGAGTCAGTGCGAGCGTAAAGTAACTGAATTACGCTGAGGTAAAAGTGAAATGAAAAGATCTGCATTTCTCTAGCGCTTTTCAAGTCAATGACTTCCCAAAGCGCTTTACATTGTGCTTCACATTTCCAAATAGCGGCCGTGATCTCTGCAGCCATGTAAGGCGCTAACCTGCTTATTGGGGGTAATTGGGGGTTCAATGTCTTACCCAAGGACACTTCGACATGTAACACGGACAAGCCGGGATTCGAACTGGGATCCCTTAATCCTAAAACGATCGCTCTACCTCCTGAGCTACTGCCGCTGTTGTATGGCAAAGAATTTGACATTTTTTGAGCAGTATTCGAGTCGGTTTTATAAAGAACAGACCGTTAGTCGTATTATACAATGTTGTAATATGTATTGCACCTGACTAGAAGTGCAATACCAATAAAAGGTAAACAATATAGCGAGGTGCGCACCCTCCTCAAACACCGCAAGAGCGCCTTCAGGTCTGGAGACAAGGCTCTTTACAGCGTGGCCAGGGCTGACCTGAAGAGAGGCATTGAGGACGCAAAGGCAGCCTACATGAGGAGGATCGAGCACCTCTTCGCTGGAAATGACTGGAGGAGGATGTGGCAGGGTCTTCAACACATCACAAACTTCAGAGGCAACAACCTGGCAACTGTTGGGGCTGATGCTTCGCAAGCTGCGGATCTTAATCAGTTCTTTGCTCGCTTTGAAGCTGGAAGGCCACAAACGGCCACATCACACCCACTAACAACCAGCAGTAACACACTCACACTTCAGGAGCATGAAGTAAGGCGTGTGCTGAAAACTGTTAACCCCAGGAGGGCAGCTGGCCCGGATGGAGTACCAGCCAGGGTACTCGGGGACTGTGCCGATCTGCTGGCTGGGGTCTTCACCGCCATCTTCAACCGGTCCCTATCACAGGCTACCGTCCTACCCTGCTTCAAAACCTCCACCATCATTCCCATCCCCAAGAAATCAGCAGTGGAAAGCCGTAACGACTACAGGCCTGTCGCTCTTACGCCTGTGGTCATAAAGTCCTTCGAGAGGTTGGTGTCCCAGCACATCAAGGACTCCCTGCCACCCACACTGGACCCCCACCAGTTTGCCTACAGGGAAAACCGCTCCACTGCCATAAACACAGCACTTCACACCACGCTGAGACACCTGGACCACCGGGGGAGCTTTGTCAGGATGCTCTTTGTGGACTTCAGCTCAGCCTTCAATACTATTATCCCGGAGATCCTGGTGGAAAAAACTCTCTCACCTAGGACTCTCTTCCTCCATCTGCCACTGGATAATGGACTTCCTTTCAAACCGCCCACAGTCCGTGAAACTCTGCAACCACGTCACTCCCACCCTGACACTGAGCACTGGCTCCCCTTTAGGATGTGTACTGAGCCCCCTGCTTTTCACCCTCTACACCTCCAACTGCTCACCGACCCACCTCACAAACACAATTGTTAAGTACGCCGACGATACCACCTTGGTCGGCCTCATCTCTGAAGGGGACGGGGCGGCGTACAGGGATGAGGTGGAGTCACTGACAACGTGGTGTTTGAAAAAACACCTCATACTGAACACCACAAAAACAAAAGAACTCATACTGGACTTCAGGAGGAAAGGCAGGAACCCAGCACCACTCGTTATAAAAGGAGACTGTGTAGAGAGAGTCCACTCTTTCAAATTCCTGGGTCTGCACATCTCCGATGACCTCTCCTGGTCTGCAAACACGAGAGCGGTGGTAGGGAAGGCCCAGCAGCGACTCCATATCTGCCCAGTCTGGAGGACATTGCCTGATCTCGCTACCTCAGCAGAGCAGAAAACATCGAGGACTTTTCTAACCCCGGCCACCACCTTTTTGACCTGCTGCCTTCCGGCAATCGCTACAGGCAGGGTTGGGTAGGGTTAAAATGATGACTTACAACACGTGGTAAGCGTTCTCTCCTGGCTTTGATCTCCGGCAAAACTAACATAAAATGCGACAGAAACAAAATGAAAATAAATCCAAACAGCTTGCCAACATTATTTTTCCCGTTCCATGTATTCCGTTACTTCCAAGCCTGCACAAAATGTAGTCATTTTATTCATATTTAGTTTATTTTGTATTTTATTAGCATATTTGGTATTGGAGTAATCCGAAAGTAATTGAGAGTAATCCAGTTAAAGTAACTTTACCCAACCCTGGCTACAGGTCACACAAAACAAAAACAAACTGACTCAGAGACAGTTTCTTCCCCAGAGCCATCATCACCCTGAACACACACCGCACAACAAACTGAGACTCTTGCAAACACACTACCTCATACAAATGTCAAATTGTATTCATGCCTATGCTCACTTTGCACAATGTTGACTATTTTTGTACTAACGCATATTGCACTAATACCATCCCAAAACTGTATGTAACATCCTACATGCCCACATTTCTTGTGTATAATTGTAAAAAATTATAACCTTTATCTTCTTTGTTCCCTTTTATCCTCACTGTTAATTGTGAACCTGGAGTGCCACACCCAATTTCGTTGTCACAATATGTTCAACCCATTTTGGAACAATGACAATAAAGGTATATTCTATTCTATATTTACATTTTTGTTATAGACATTTTAATTGAAGTTCTGTTCGTTTCTGTCTCCATTGGTTAGAATGATTACATAAATGCAGTCAATATTATTTATTCATACATTTTGTCATTTATCTGTTTCGGTATTATGTCGTATATTTGGGATGATGCGAAACCTATGTGTGTCTTGTGTCCCACAGATGTCAGTGAAGAATTCCTGCCTCCTGTCCGTCAGGAACCAAAGTTTCCTGATATTAAAAAGGAGGAGGAGGATGTTGAGCCTTTTTGTGTTAAAGAGGAGGGACTTTTCACAGAGTTGCCGGTGACTGAGACCATTTTAACTCCTGGGAGTCAGGTAAAACATGAAGAAAACTGGCAGGAGTCTCCAAGCATCAACTCCCGTCAACACGTGAAAACTGATGATGAGGACATGTCCGACTCTGCAGACACTGATCGCGCCAAACAGTCAGAAGCTGATAAAACATGTTCTCAGTGTGGGAAAACATTTCAATTCAAGTATCGCTTAAAGTTGCATATGGTAGTTCACACTGGTGAAAAGCCTTTTTCATGCTCAGTTTGCAGTCAAAAATTCAGCCATAAAGAAAGCTTAAAAATCCACACAAGAGCCCACACTGGTGAGAAGCCTTTTTCCTGTTCAATTTGTGATGAGAAATTCTGCCATAAAGAAAGCTTAAAAAGACACACCAGAACCCACACTGGTGAGAAACCATTTGCCTGCAAAGTTTGTGGCCAGAAATTCGGCGAAAATGGAAGTTTGAAAACCCATGCACGAATCCACACTGGTGAAAAACCTTTTGCCTGCACATTGTGCGGTCAAAAGTTCAGCCGTAAAGAAAGCTTAAAAAATCACACAAGAATTCACACTGGTGAGAAGCCTTTTTCCTGCTCAATCTGCGGGAAAGATTTCAGACGCAAGGCAAACCTAAACTCACACACAAGAACCCACACTGGTGAGAAGCCTTTCTCCTGCTCAGTTTGCGGTCAAAAATTCAGCTTCAAAGAGAGTTTGAAATTCCACGCTACAACCCACACTGGTGAGAAGCCTTTCTCCTGCAAAATTTGTGGTAAAAAATTCAGCCACAAAGTATATTTGGAAAACCACGCTACAACCCACACTGGTGAGAAGCCTTTCTCCTGCTCAATTTGCGGTAAAAATTTCAGGAAAAAAGAATATTTGAAAAACCACGCTACAACCCACACTAGCGAAAAGCCCTTCTCCTGCTCCTTTTGTGCTAAATCATTCAGCCTGAAGGCATGCTTAAAAATACACACAAGAATCCACACTGGTGAGAAGCCTTTTTCCTGCTCAGTTTGTGGTCAAAAATTCAGCCATAAAGAAAGCTTAAAAAATCACATAAGAATCCATACTAATGAGAAGCCCTTTTCATGCTCAGTTTGCAATCAAAGATTCAGCCGGAATCATGCCTTAGAATACCACACAAGAATCCACACCGGGGAGAAGCCTTTTTCCTGCTCAATCTGTGGTGAAAATTTTAGACACAAGTCAATCCTAAATTCACACACAAGAACCCACACTGGTGAGAAGCCTTTTTCCTGCTCAGTGTGCGGTCAAAGATTTACCGTTAAGCATGCCTTAAAAGACCACACAAGAACCCACACCGCCAAGAAACCCTTTGCTTGCTCAATTTGCGGTCAAAAGTTCAGCCGCAAAGAAAGTTTAAAAATCCACACAAGAACACACACAGCCGAGAAACCTTTTGCTTGCTCAATTTGCGGTCAAAAGTTCAGCCGTAAAGAAAGCATAAAAATCCACGAAAGAGCACACACTGGTGAGAAGCCTTTTTCCTGTTCAATTTGTGATGGAAAATTCAGCCATAAACAAAGCTTAAACAGACACACAAGACTCCACACTGGTGAGAAACCTTTTGCTTGCAAACTTTGCGGTCAAACATTCAGCTGTAATGAAAACTTGAAAAAACACGCAACAATTCACACTGGGGAGAAGCCTTTCACCTGCTCAATCTGTGGTGAAAAGTTCAGACAGAAGGCATGCCTAAACTCACACACAAGAGCCCACACTGGTGAGAAGCCTTTTTCTTGCTCATTTTGTGGTGAATCATTCAGCCGAAAGGCATACTTAAAAACACACACGAGAACCCACACCGGTGAGAAGCCTTTTTCCTGTTCAATTTGTGATGAAAAATTCAGCTATAAAGAAAGCTTAAAAAGACACATAAGAATCCATACTGATGAGAAGCCCTTTTCCTGCTCAGCTTGCGGTTTAAGATTTTCAAGTGAAGCCAGAGCTCAGGATCACACGTGTGCCGGGGAAAATAGCATCCGTCACTCTGTTTGATACGGTTTCATTTCTTGCATTTACATATAAAAGAAATCGTCCAACGAATGTACAAAAACTTTATGTGTTTGTACATGTCTGTATAGAATATATATACACAGTCACACCCACGGTTGTACTTCTTTAATTACAAGCTTAATTTGTTCTTTTTCTTAGTTGTTACCCTGGTTAGTTGTCTCCTTGTTGGGCCGAAGGTTTAGATCAGGGGTCGGGAACCTTTTTGACCCAAATCGTCATAAAAGCAAAAATATTTTCATTTTCTTTTTTGGGGGCCACACCATATACTAAATTTAAAATAAAATTCAACAAAATGGCCAAACCTGCTCTCCAGAAAAAAAGCTAATTTTGCAGCACATTTTATTTTACTGTGTGTCACTGAAATCATTGTAATGCCGGAGCCAGTGTCCCATATTAATATAAATATATCACTTCAAATTAATCTCGTGATGAAGCTCATTTGAACCTTCATTTTTATCCTAAATAAAGTTTCAAAACAAGTTATTTTGTACAAATGCCATAAAATACTGCATGGAGGAAACCACCTCATTTATCCTCAGTGCAGACATCGCTGGGCGAGAAGAAGAAAAAGGGCATATGTGTAGCTTTGCCCATTCCGACCACTCACTCAATCAAATTGCTCTAGGTGTTTTGCTAGAGCTTTTGGATGTTTAAAGTTTGTGTTGTGGCTTTTCGTCATAAAGTGTCTCAACACTAAACATAGACTGTTTAATGAGCTTCCGTACAAAGGCTTAATTAGCGATTTACAGCCAAAACCGGGTCCGTAAACTGTAGTTGAAATTGCGTCCTATATTTACTGGACTGAACCCATTAAGCAGCCGGGACTGTCTCGGTTTCTCACGAGTGACAAACGCCTTCATAAGTGACAATATTTTAAGTAATAGCTAAAGGTCCATTTTATCTCCTAGTCATAGGTTATCATTGAAAATGACATCTGTGGCTCGCAAGCCACGAATTCTCGAACCCTGGTTTAGACGGACGGCCAGATCTTAGGTGGTTTCATGCTCTGTCCGTTTTGATATTATTGCTCGCAGAGTGCTCCAGGAGATGTGTAAATGTTGCAAAATCTTTCCATATCCAGTTCCTGCTTTTCCACAATTTTATCCTGGACCTGCCCTGTGTGCTCTTTGGTCTTCATAATGTTGTCTGATCTCCAGTGTCTCCTTTCACCAACCTCTGATCTCACCACAGAGCAAATGCATTAAAACTGACATGCTTAATGGGGTATAGGTTCACTTTATTAGTCCTTGTTAGTCATTTAGGTGGACATTGGATCATTCAGAAGTCATCAGCGAACTTCTCGTGTTCGTTGGTTCAACTGAGAGAACCGAGGGACAATATTTTCGAAACGCTTCATTTTCACTTGTTTTCGTAGTAAATATAACACAAATGGGGAACTCACTTGGTTCCACTTCAAGATTTTGTCTCACATTTAGGCGATGTACATTGAAATACTCTTTTATCGTATCTAATAAACATTTATTATTTTCAACTGTGGATTTCTTTTCTAAAGTTATTTTTTAATTACTCTTGTTTTTATGTTTGCCTATTCATCCTGACATTTTATTCATCTTATTTTTCTCTTATAAGTTTTTATTACGCTTCCATCCTGGAGTGCCACGTCTAATCTCTTTGTGAACAATGTTCTCTGTGTTTTTATCAATGACAATAAAGACATGTCTAATTGTGGATTAAAGTTATATACTATTTTATACGCTTGTTTATTCCACTTATATTCAAAATACTTGTCCTAAGTTTGACCTCAGCCTTGAGTGCAACTTTTTAGAAGGATGTTGTAAAAACACTGATGCTTTGGAATGTTTTCTTTGGTTTGAGTCTGTGCAGATTGTTAGGGTTAATATTTTCGTAATAGGTTGGACTGGAGTGATCAGTAAGAGAGGCAAATGTAGTTTTAGAATTTATTCACTGCAGTGGGCAGACGGATTCAAAAAGTCTCACTGTCTCACAAGTTTCCCGCGGTGCAACCGGGTTTTGTTCAAAAGCGTGCGCATGCGCAGAAAGTATCAATGACGTCACACATACGTCTACGGTTCAAAGTTCGCAAATGCGCAGTAATAACCAACGACGTCATATATATCTTTCGGTTCAAAAATAGTACAAAACAGCAGAAAACGAGTTGTAATACAAGTCAAGCTCATCAGGATTATTTGTAACATAGAAGACAGAGAAATACACAATTAACTAATTACGATTAGCTTTGACGTTTCCCCCCTGTTGTGGATTTCGAAGGACATCAGTGATAATACCACAGATTTTCAAGTTAACACATCATTAAGAAATACAACAGGTTAGTAGTTTCGTGGAGGGGCGAAAAACCTTCGTAAAGGAAAAAATTCCCCTCCTCCCACCTCATTTCCATGAGGTCGAGAGTGTTTCTTATGCTAGAAAACGTAGTAGTAGTAATGAGCGATGGTTAAAAACACAAAACAAAGAACCCTGCCTGTGCGTTGGTCTCCACAGGGCCTGAATGACTTGGTGAGCGGGACTCGATTAGCTTACCCGCTCAGATCTTCGCGTGTGCAATGGGGAGGTTTCCCTTTAGGGATAAGTCCTTTTAGACAATGTTGTCTAAGTCCATTTAAATTTGGTGTATGGGAACTGATACCAATGTAACAAAGCAGTCCGCAAAGTCCAAAATTTTCAACATTACGATAGAAGAAATTGAACCTAATCTCGTTTCTTCCCTCAGTTGTTAGGATTCTCATTTTGGTACTTTTACGACCACCATTTCTCTAGATATCATTGTAGAATCTAATGCCTATTCTTTCGGAAGAATAGATTAGGGCACTATTGGCAGCTTTTGATGCTGTTTTTCATGAGCATGGGCACCGTAAGGATCCCCACACCTCCTGGCGTGTTGATGATGTGTTGCTTGTAGATGAGATGACACCATCCAGTTGTCCACATTGGATTGCTCCTCTTTTCGGATCTGGCAAGTTAGCTTCTTCCCTGAGATGACAACAGCCTCCTGCGTCGAGGCGGACGTGTGTAGGAGACACAGTTGATGGCGCGAGTGCTAGCACACTCCCCAGAATCCTGACCGCTGTCCTTGGAAATAAGTTAGGTTTGACGCTCCCTGTGGGCTGACAGAACTCCATCATCTGATCAGCAGGGGTCACCTTCTGTATGGATGAGAAGCATAAATCAATACCATAGAACTGAATATTCAGGGAAAGCTATAGATGGTGAAAAAAGGATTAGTCAGGACTTATTTTTTTTTTTTTTTTTTTTTTTTTTTTTTTAATAGATTGTGCTATGCATATTCTTCCCCCCTCTTGAGACTTCATGGCTCAAAACAAATTAAAAAAAAAAATCATTTATAGATTTGTATATTTTCTCAAGTTGTCTTTATATTATTATAAGTGAAAATCAAAATCCCCACTATAAGATGCCCTATCCATTTTGAGCATTTTATCCCAAAATTCTAACTAGAAGATAAACAATTTATTTTTTAAATTGTCAGTTCTAAATTTCAAATTTTGCTTTTTCACTAAATCTAGTCACTGAATCAGTTTAACCATTATCCTTGTCAGAATCATTTACCCTGATTTGAGTGTTTTCTCTTTTGTAGATTGATCACATTCAAGAAAAAAATTGTATGCACTTTTTATTTGCATTTTCTTTTGATTTTCAACGTTTTATCTTGCTGTTGGCCATTCCCCTCGAGGCAGATGACCAGGATAGATTGTTAAATTGTCAATTTAACCCAAGAAAAGACGTTTTTATTGTTATGATTCACTCTTTGTTTTGCCTTTTGTAAAAATCATAACCTATATATTATCTTTTCAGTAAGTAAATTTCAGATAAAATAACAGTATTTTGCAAAGAAAGCAGGTAATTCACGTTCAAAGTGAATGATTTTGCCAAAAATGAAAAATACCATCCCAAAATGTTCTCAATGTGGGCGATTTTCTAATGGTGAATGGTTATTTTCATTGATTTTTGTTAATCAATTTGATAAACATTGTAAATTTTGTTATATTACAACATTTCTTCTGTGTAATATTTTTCTAGCCGTCCAAATTTCGTAATTTGAATCTCAAAAAACAGTTATATGGAGAGCTTATTCAGAAGACAATTTTTCATCAATTTCGGAAAAAACTAGGTTTTAACTTATTTTTTACTGAATGTCTCAAAACTTCCCCCCTGAGTTAAAACCTAAGTTCCCAATCTATGAATAGGAGTGAAATCAGACACATTTATAAATTTGCAAGATGAATTTATCAATCTTCCTCAAATACATTTACACTTTGTATTAACAAGACTCTATATAACTTCAAGCAGACGCATTCTTGAATGTTGTTGTCTTTCAGTCTTTTGATTTGCTTATTCCACATTACATTCACCATTTGAATGTTGCTTTTGGCCCATCAAAAATAGTTTTTCAAAAATGTGTCCATGTCAAACACAAAATGACTTTATTGACTTTTTTGTCAATTTCACTGGTAACGACTGCAGGAATCTCCTGTTAGCTGTCTGAAAAGCAGCTGGGATGTGCCCCATCACTCCCTTGATGTCGTTGTTGATGAGCGTAGCTGGGATGTGCTCCATCTCACTCCCTTGGCCTCGCTGTTGATAAGCGGCGCAGATAATGGATGACTGATGTCTTTGGCTCTTTCAGCAAATGATTTTTGTCCATGATTTGTTTTTGACAGGGTGGTATGTCCTTTGAAGAGTAAATGGACTTTCAAAAAGAAAGGAAAGAGTCTTTTTGTGGAATTCACTGGCACTTAAGAGTCTCGCTAATTCCATTGTGCTTACGTAGTGGGATTTTTTTTTTTTGTAAATTGGCCGGATTATTCAATGTCTTAAATTTTTCTCTAAATTTAAGTACCAGTAGACATTATCTTAGTTTAATCAATTTCTATCCATTTATTTCCCATGCAATTATTCTTAAATTAGCATTATATGTCTCGAAATCAACTAATCCTTTACTTTTATTTCCTATGACCCTTTTCAAGATTGATCAGTTTCTCATTGTCTTCTAAAAATGCTCTTCCATAGAAACCGTTTCCTTTTAACTTAACCAAAAGTCAGTATTTGTTACACATTTGTTTATCATTTGTCAATTGTAACACTCAATCTAAAAAAATTCAGTGTGTAATCAATTGTCCTCCCAATTTCCTTTGGGCTAAATTTGTCAAAATTCCAAATTCTCACACTAAACATCAGAAATCTCAAAAGATCAACAAAAAATTCTCAAAAAAAATGCCAAATCGAACTTAATGTCATAACTTTTCTAATTGTATTTTGTTCTCTCTGTAATCATAATCAATCTTTTATTATTGATTCAATATAGAGCCATACATACTTGTCACTTATGAATTATCTTGTTGAGTGTATCTATTTTGTTCATTCATTATCTTTTATTTTGCGCAACAATCTTTGTTTCTACGCACTAGTCTTCGTTCTAAGCATCCTTTCGAGATCCCTTGTGATTAAAGCTAAACAAATTAACGATCTGGTCCGACTTAATAGTTGTTTCTTTTTTTTCCTGTTTAAAAGAAAAAAATAGATTCAGTGACTGAAATAGCTTCAGCTACGTTATGATTTCTAGTCTCCAATTCTTTTTTGTGTTAATGTTATCAACAAGTAAAGCTTTTGGAGCAAGCGATCTAATATTTAACAGACCAAATTTCAGCTTTGCTGAATCATTTGACTTAGCTGAACTCTTTGTAGTCTTTGTCGAGATCTTCAAAAGCTCCCGGCGTTGTGGCCGCTCGTGAGCGCTGAGTTTAAAGCGTCGGTTGTCCGGCGAGGAATGAATGGTGGAATTAGTTACATCGTCGCGTCCATCCTCGCGTCCATCTTGCTGCTTGGAATTCACACGCTTCACACATCTACCTGCACGGCAACCACGCTTCTGTGTCCTTTCTTTACGGCGCCGTCGGCGACGTTTATTAAGAGGAATAGCTGTCCACAAGGATGCCGGGTCTCTTTGAAGTTCGCTCGGTATATCATGGGCGGTATAAAAAGTGCTCGAAAAATCGAAATTTAGACGCCCACCCAACCGAATAAGTTCGTCCCTACTGTAAGTGTTTTTGGCCACACATGTGTCCAAAAGTGAAAGCAAAAAAGACAAGAGAACGGCAATAAATAGAAGATTAGCTGGAGAGCTAGCCGCAAGCATGTATCCATGCGCAGCCGCCATCTTGCAATGTTATGTGTATGTTATGTTCGTGATTATAAACTTAACTGTATGGGTCTTTGTGAAACGTGGTTACGCCCGGATGAGCACTTAGCGCTAAATTATGCCTCTCCCCCAGACTACGAGAGTAGTCATATAGCACGCACGCTGAAAAGAGGTGGTGGTGTTGCGCTAATCTCTGAAAAATCGCTCAAATTTAATACACGTACCTCTAATAATTACAAAACGTTTGAGGCTCTTGTGATGCGGTCCCCTCAATTGTCAATTGATGTAATAACTATCTATCGTGCACCTGGGCCATACACAACTTTCTTAGACGAATTTGCTGAACTTTTGTCTGAACTAGTAACCTATGCAGACAAAATTATAATTATGGGAGACTTTAACATTCATATGAACTCCCCACACAGTTCACTTACTATTGCGTTTAGTTCTCTAATTGATGCATTTGGTTTTACTCAACTGGTTGACTTGCCAACCCATAAAAATGGGAACACGCTAGACTTGATTCTGACTCGAGGAGTTTTAACCTCAACCATTATGGTTCTACCGTGTACTACTGTTATCTCTGATCATTATTTAGTGACATTTGAGGTGCTAACTAAATGTAGACTTAATAAAGCTGAGGGATTTAGCGGACGCAATATAAGCACTGGCACAGTTTCTGAGCTCTTTGAACTCCTTCCTGGAGCAGTTGCGTCCTTTCCTAAATACAATGGCTCGATTGACTCACTCATGAATGAGTTCAATACCACCCTGACTAGTGTGCTGGATTCAATAGCGCCCATAAAACTAAAATCACGTCCTAAAAGATGCACACCTTGGTTTACTGATGAAACTAGAGCCCTTAAAAAAGAATGCAGGAAATGGGAGAGAAAATGGCGCGCTACCAAGCTTGAGGTTTTCCATCAAACCTGGTGTGACAGCTTGTTAAAGTATAAAGCGGCCCTTGCCTCTGCAAAATCGGCCTACCTTTCGAAGGTGATTGCGTCTCAAAAGAACAACCCCAAAGCCCTTTTTGACACTGTAGCATCGCTTACAAGGCAACAGGCTATCGCAGACAGTTCGACACACTCTGCTCAGGACTTAATGGTCTTCTTCACTAAGAAGATTCAATGCATACAGGAAGAAATTGCAAAAGATATTGTTAGTACCACACGTATTAAAGGACTGAAATTTACAGATGCACGACAGGGTGGCTGCCCTGGGAAAATGGCCGGTTTTAGTGAACTGTCACTTGATGATCTCAAACAAGTGGTGAATGCGGCCAAACCGACAACTTGCCAGTTCGACCCTCTCCCAGGTTCACTTATTAAAAGTCTTTTTAGCGTCCTTGGGCCTTCAGTTCTAAATATTATAAATACATCACTCTCCTCAGGTGTAGTTCCAGCAGCTTTTAAGTCCGCCGTTATTAAACCCACACTGAAACGACCCAACCTTGATCCAGAAATATTAAGTAATTACAGACCTGTGTCAAACCTACCTTTCCTCTCTAAAGTACTCGAAAGAGTAGTGGCACAGCAGCTGAATGCTTTCATATCGGAGAATAACCTTTTTGAATCCATGCAATCTGGATTCAGGGCTAACCACTCTACTGAGACAGCTCTGATCAAGGTAACAAATGATCTCCTAATGTCAATGGATTCTGGCGCATCATCACTTTTGCTGCTGCTGGATCTTAGTGCTGCTTTTGACACAGTGCACCACAATATCCTACTAGAACGGTTGGAAAAATGGATTGGTCTCTCAGGAACCGTCCTCTCGTGGTTCAGATCCTACCTCTCAGATAGGACGCACTGTGTTAAATATGGTGAAATGACATCTGAGCCCTTTAATGTTACCTGCGGTGTTCCGCAGGGTTCAGTGCTCGGCCCCCTACTTTTCAACATTTACATGCTTCCATTAGGTGATATTATTCGCAAGTACAATATCAGCTTCCACTGCTACGCAGACGACACTCAACTATATCTTCCGTTGGAGGAATCTTCCACTCTAAACTGTGGAAATTTGGAGGCCTGTCTCACTGAGATAAAAGAGTGGATGTCACTCAATTTCTTGCGTCTTAACTCTGAAAAGACCGAAATGTTAGTCATTGGTCCTTCTAAATGCCGGGACTTATTCGCAAAAACTGCTGTGAACATTGACAAATGTCACATCACACAGAGTGACTCAGTTAAAAATTTAGGTGTCATATTTGACCCTGATCTATCCTTTGAGATGCATGTAAAGCAAATTACTAGAACTGCCTTCTTCCATCTTCGCAACATTGCTAAAATCCGTTCAATACTGTCTCAGTCTGATGCGGAAACAATAATTCATGCATTTGTTACCTCCCGTCTCGATTACTGCAATGCACTACTCTCCGGTCTCCCGAAGTCCAGAATCAAGTCTCTTCAGCTAGTACAAAATGCCGCAGCGAGGCTTTTAACCAGGACAAAAAAGTACGATCACATAACACCGATTTTGGCTAACCTGCATTGGCTCCCAGTTAGCCAAAGATGTGACTTCAAAGTTCTCTTAGTATTGTACAAAATCATACATGGACTTGCTCCCTCTTATCTTTCAGATCTGATCTGCCACTATGTCCCGGTCCGAAGCCTACGATCTGAGAGTGCTGGTCTTCTGGTGATCCCGAGAGCAAAGAAGTCTTCTGCTGGTTCGAGAGCCTTCTCCATCCGGGCACCGGTGCTGTGGAATGCTCTTCCCCCTGAGATTCGATCTGCAACCTCAGTGGAAATGTTTAAATCTAAACTTAAAACTCACTTCTACTCCATTGCATACGAATAACCTACTCCTCTTGTCGGTTGAAAATAGTTTGTGTAATATAGTGTAACAATCTGTGAAGCCCTTTGAGACTCTTCGTGATTTAGGGCTATACAAATAAAAATGACTTGACTTGACTTGACTTAATTTGTCGTCATTTTCAAACTTCTTTCAAAATTTTGATTATTTGAAATGGTTCAAATGACCTATTGAGAGTAATCTATTATTGAATACGAGAACAACTAAGGAAATAAGCTTTACATATTACGCCTCTTTTGAATTTGTCCATTTACGAACGAGATGAACACTAAAATTATGGACGTTTTTCCAGTCATCTTCATTGCTTTTTTCGTCCCTGCTTTATCAGGAGCAAAACTACATGTCTTAAAGTTATTACCCTTTTGCTATTCGCATATTCAACAAAAAATGATTAGTTCGGTTACTCAAATATTCTTTCTTTTTAAACTATTCTGTATAGTTATCTTGTATTATACACTCATTGTTTTCATTTCCCCACGTCATTTATGCTGGGGACGCAACTTTTTTCCCTTTAAATTGTCATTATCATGTAGTTACTCTTTAACAAAGATTTATCGCATTACAAGCCTTATCGTTATTTTGAGTTTTATTTTCCTGCACACCGATCTTAGCTAACGAGATTACGTCATTGTTGTTGGTAATTCTTGTCGAGCGAAGGTCCGTCTTTTTTATTAGACACAGATAACAATGACTTATCACCTCGCCTGGGGTGTTAGGATGTGTGTGTCGTGCCCCATTCTGTCCGGAGGGCGATGACCTATCACCAAGCTTCGAAGGACTATTGGGAAATTTGAAACGACGACCGCGGACCAATCAGCCAGCGGCTTGGTCATGGGGCGTGAACATTTTATTGCCATGTGTCATAAAAGTGAGCAACCCTAAAAGTTAAATATCAAACAGAGAGAGAGAATACCATTCACTCCTTTTAGCAGAGGAACAGCTGGAAACTGTCAACACGCACACTTCACGGTTTGGGAAGTCCTGGAGGTGCGCACACTTAAATCTGGCAGACGCGTGCACGCACATACAAAAAATTGTGAGGGCTTATCGCACACACACACTCTCAGTAAATCTCATTCACGCACACACATTCTTTTTATCGCTTTTTCTATGCAATCTTATCTTAATAATAATAATACCATCTGATTAACTGCCCAATAATCAACGCCGGAAAAACCGGCGAGAATTGCAAGAATGGCAAAGCGAGGCACACTGCGCTTTTTCTCAAGCACAACCTGTGAGCCCTATCACCACCCCCAATCAATCTAAAGAGACACACCAAAAGTTACCTCCAGTACGAATCATTTATAGATTGCCTAATCTTGAACTGTCAAATGCAGCCGTGACGATGTCTTATCACCGCTTTTTCGCATATCTCAGGGCAATTATACGGACTGGAATCAACCGTCCCTCCTATTAAAAACTTCCCGGCGCCACTGCTTTTTTATTCGCAATTGACAGTCGTCCAAATTCCTGGGCGAGGAATAGCAATGCTAGACAATGTTTAAAAAATTCCCTCGCTTAAATCCTGTGCGGGGTGTGACTGAGGATTAAGCATCAACTCAATTTAACTCTACATCTTTCGCTGCTATCCGAGCTGGGTCAGACTAAGGAAAACACTACGTGCACGATTAATATGGCTCTCTTGTCAAAACCTCTGCACTTGATCCTTTTTTCTTTCCCGTTCTCATCCTTCAATTCAGGTCTCCCGACAAACAAAATAAAATAAGGACAATTTAAAATTCTCCCTTACCCTCCGTTGGGCGCCAAGTATTTCAGAGCAGACCTTATTGCCTCGCCCCAGAAATATAAACAAAGTTCAGAGGAATCTTGGCAGGAGAGGGAGAAGCTGTTTATTGATGTTCATCAGTGTCCAAAACAGAGTTCTTATTTGTTATTGTTAATAATACTCGCTGACATTTAAACTCAGGAGAAACAAGCCTGGAATTTCCTGTCTTAAACAAATGTGTCCTCATTATGTCAAGCTTTGACTCCATTAAACCACAACAATCTCTGCTCTTGTTTCACTTTTATTTTGTTCCGCTTCAATCCACTGTCTAGACAAACGAAATTGAAACGAGGAACAATTAAAATTCTTCCTTACCTCAACTGCGCGTTTTTTTTAGCCAGGAAAGTCTCGAGAAGAAGAGAACGTCATTAGGTTCGATTTTCCAAGTCGGGGGCCACTTATTTTGGAGAGGACGTCGTTGGGCGTTGCCCCAAAACAGAAACAGTGTAGAAACATGATAGAGAGGGAAACGCAGTTTATTTCACCCGTACATCAGCGTTCATAGAGCGTTCTGTTCGTCTGGGAGACGTTCAGCTTTTTTATACTCTGTTCAACAACATCGGTCAGCGATGACGCGTTCTTCCTGAGAATTGACGGTGTTTTTTTCCCCATCCCGACCTGGCTCAGCCAACACCGTGGTATTTCACAGTAGGTCAGGAGGTAGAGCGATCGTTTTAGGATTAAGGGATCCCAGTTCGAATCCCGGCTCGTCCGTGTTACATGTCGAAGTGTCCTTGGGTAAGACACTGAACCCCTAATACCCCCAATAAGCAGGTTAGCGCCTTACATGGCTGCAAGGCCGCTATTGGGAAATGTGGAGCACATTGTAAAGCGCTTTGGGAAGTCATTGACTTGAAAAGCGCTATAGAAATGCATGATAAAAGAGTGGATGTCACTCAATTTCTTGCGTCTTAACTCTGAAAAGACTGAAATGTTAGTCATTGGTCCTTCTAAATGCCGGGACTTATTCTCAAAAACTGCTGTGAACATTGACAAATGTCACATCACACAGAGTGACTCAGTTAAAAATTGAGGTGTCATATTTGACCCTGATCTATCCTTTGAGATGCATGTAAAGCAAATTACTAGAACTGCCTTCTTCCATCTTCGCAACATTGCTAAAATCCGTTCAATACTGTCTCAGTCTGATGCGGAAACAATAATTCATGCATTTGTTACCTCCCGTCTCGATTACTGCAATGCACTACTCTCCGGTCTCCCGAAGTCCAGAATCAAGTCTCTTCAGCTAGTACAAAATGCCGCAGCGAGGCTCTTAACCAGGACAAAAAAGTACGATCACATAACACCGATTTTGGCTAACCTGCATTGGCTCCCAGTTAGCCAAAGATGTGACTTCAAAGTTCTCTTAGTATTGTACAAAATCATACATGGACTTGCTCCCTCTTATCTTTCAGATCTGATCTGCCACTATGTCCCGGTCCGAAGCCTACGATCTGAGAGTGCTGGTCTTCTGATGATCCCGAGAGCAAAAAAGTCTTCTGCTGGTTCGAGAGCGTTCTCCATCCGGGCACCGGTGCTGTGGAATGCTTTTCCCCCTGAGATTCGATCTGCAACCTCAGTGGAAATGTTTCAATCTAAACTTAAAACTCACTTCTACTCCATTGCATACGAATAACCTACTCCTCTTGTCGGTTGAAAATAGTTTGTGTAATATAGTGTAACAATCTGTGAAGCCCTTTGAGACTCTTCGTGATTTAGGGCTATACAAATAAAAATGACTTGACTTGACTTGACTTGACATTTTCATTTCATTTCATTAATCGTTTTTCATATTTCTGTTATATTTGATGAGCACTCCCAATTACTCAAATGTATAAAATTGACTTAAGAATCTCCCCTCGTATTGGATTAAACATAGAATTTTTGTTTTTACTTTGCCTATTCATATAATTTCCTTTTCTCCATATTTCTTCAGCACTTTCTGTTCCTTTAAACTTGACAATGACTCTGTATTGTTTGGCTATTTCATACCCGTTAGGTTTGGGATGATGAAATGTTCAATTAAAAAAATAGAAATAAAACACACAAAACTTGAAAATATTGCACCCATAAACAAAAAAAATGGGTTTTGGTGTATTTCATGCAGCGCTATTTGGTGTGAATGTTGTTTGGAACAAGACATTTTCTAACAACAGATAAGGAAATTTCAAGCAACCGTTGAGAGCGCCGTCTAGTGGACGCACTTCAGAATACCTTTCCCTTCTCACTTTGCTTTGCCACCTGAATAGTGATGGGAATTTCTTCTCTTTTTAAAGAGGCGGCTTTTTCGGCTCGGCTCACTAAAACGGGCATGCACCTTTAGCCCCCAGCGGGTTCTTCGGATTAAATACATCGTGTTCATGTTGAGTTTAAAGAGGACTCCGTCCATCTTTTGCAATCATTGCCTTTATATTTTCAATATGAGGTGAACCTTGGCCTCATTTAATCTTTTACATGGATGAGAGAGAGAGAGAGAGAGAGAGAGAGAGAGAGAGGGGCAGAAAGAAAAGAGAGAGAGTGAGCGCATTTCGAGGGAGCCGGCTCATTAATTCTTTTCGTTCACCAACAACACAGCAGAGTGGAACTGTCAGATGGTATGATGCTAGGGGGCGATAGAGCACCAAAGAGATAGATGCCATCCGAGAAGAAGAGAAGAACCATCACTGTTGACATTGTCTGCGCCTTCGTGGTGTTTCGCTCCAATTGTGTGCACAATAAAACTCCATCAAACTTCATTTAACCCAATAAAGGTTCAAAGTTGGCTAAAATGTGCGAGAGATGGAAAGGAAATTTGAAAGAGGAGCTTCAAGATGACAACGAGCGAGAAGATCGACGGCTAAACCAAGTTAGCATTAGCAAGGAGCTACGATTCGTGTCGAACAGAGCAGGTTGGTCACTTTTATTTCCATAACATTTTCATTTTACTTCTTTGAGTCTCTGACTTTTTGATTGTCATCACTCTTGGCCAAGTGCAAGCTTTTCTTTACAGTAATATCAGCCCATGACAACTTATGAAGGTCTGTTTAAGAAAAATGAAACAAAAGCCAATAGCGACCGATTTAAATGTAGACTGACACATTGGTTAGCTAATGAATTCCCAACCTAGATATGTTCACATTTAAGGTGTGTATTGAAATCAGAGCCGAAGATGAACGTGTGCAAAGCCAATCGTGGTATTCAAGTCAAGTCATTTTTATTTATTTGTATAACCCTTGAACACAAAGAGTCTCAAAGGACTTCACAGGTTATTACACAGAATATTTTTTTCAGACTATTATGACACCATCCCCTGATCTGGAACCAACATGAGGGAAAGGAAAAACTCAAAAATAACCTCGACACGAGGAAAATTAAGTAACCTTGAGAAAGGACCGCACATGTGGTATCCCCCTTCCAGGATTACCAGACAGCAAAGGATGTTGCAATCACAAATATTGTCCACGAAAAGTATAGGTTATTCATATGCTATAGAGTAGAAGTGAGTTTTAAGCTTAGATTGAAATATTTCCACTGAGGTTGCAGATCGGATCTCAGGGGGAAGAGCGTTCCACAGCACCGGTGCCCGTATGGAGAACGCTTTCGAGTCAGTTTAATGAAGAACAGACCATTAGTAGTGTCATACAATGTTGTAATATTTGTTGCATCTCCCTAGAAGTGCAATACCAATAAAAGGTAAACAATATAACATAACAATCAGCAGCAAAAAAGTGAGTTTAATAAATGAAATCCAACTCTCACAATCGGAGACATAAAAAGAAAGAATAATAAAGAAAATGAATATGTTTAAAATATATCCTTTAAATAAGCAAATTTTACTTTTAGAAAGTGGGCCAGATTTTGTAAGATAAAAATCTCTGAGCGCTGACGGTCTTTAATAAATTCACCCTCTATGAGAGGTTTGCAGCGGTCGGGATGGAAGAGCAGGGCAGAAACAGGTCGGCAACAGGTATCAGGCAGGAGAAAAACAGGGCAGGAAAATGTCGGAAGGTATGAGCTTGCCTAGCTGGGAGCATAGGTTCGCAAACGGTATGACGGCTTCCTCTTGGAAGCCAGGGGTTTAAGAAGAGTCTTTGAACCAATCGGCGCTCATGGCTGTTGGCTCCAATTGGGCAGGCACAGGTGCCCTGAATCAGCAATCGTGACATGGAAGAAATGGAAATATTGTGAAAAGAATTGTAAAAACAACTGACGTTTGTACAACCTTTGCAGTAGTACATGAGTCAACTCATTCAAAAGTGAAAAATAATTCTGCATTGCCGGAGCAAAATGTTCCGTGATGTCAACTTTTGGACATGTTTGATAATAATTTAGTTGCCACACTTGGGATTGCCGTTGCTCTCGGTTGTTTCAAGCGTTGCTCACCGATTTTGTGTGAACGCTCAGACCCGTAAGGAAAATGACAGGGAACATTGCTGCCAGGATGTTACTTGTCCCACTCTTTGCAGATCTTCTCTAAATCATTAAGGTTGGTGGGCCTGTCGCTTACCAATTCGGACCTTCAGCTCCCTCTAGAGATTTGCAATTGGATCTAGGTC
The DNA here is from genome assembly GCF_059441175.1 of Urocampus carinirostris. Classification (NCBI taxonomy): domain Eukaryota; kingdom Metazoa; phylum Chordata; class Actinopteri; order Syngnathiformes; family Syngnathidae; genus Urocampus; species Urocampus carinirostris. The sequence goes on along the minus strand of NC_142349.1, from coordinate 75,703,607 downwards.
CTTAACGTGGTTTTTCTTGAGCCACTCCCTGGTTTTCTTTGTCGTACCTTTCTGGTTATTGTCATGTTGAAAGCCCTAACCACGGCCCATTTTCTGGTTGTCCCTCAGAATTGCACGGTAAATGGCTCCATCCGTCTTCCCACTGATACAGTGAAGTAGCCCGGTGCCTTTGGCAGAGAAACACCCCCAAAACATGAGGTTTAGAATGAAATCACTTGTTTTTCGTCTTTTACTTCAAATTCTTATTCCGTGTTAGAATACATATATGTTAAAGTCAATCATTATTATGACTATTTTGTGGCCATATTTGCACAGATAAAATACACGTATATAGTTTAATCTTACATGATGGCGGGAGCAAAAAACTCACGCGCCTTCTTGGCTGAGTTCCCGAAAAGAGAGAGGGAAAGTTTATTCGTGACGTCAGAGGAATCGGTACAGAGCCAGAACACGACTTCAAAATAAAAGAATACAAGATTGATAAAAGTACAAGAGATATAATTACACTCATTGTTGAAACGTTACTTTATGTGTGTGTTTATATGAGAAACATTGTTTTTATATTTAGTAATATAAAAACAAGCTAATTACCTTGAGACAGAAAAATCAAGAGATTTACATTGAAAACCTGACATTTCCCCCCTGTTGTTAATCTCGAAGAATTTAAAAAAATAGATTGGTAATCACACGGAGAAGCAAAAACACTTCATAAAAGGAAAAAACTTTATCGCCTCCAAAGAATGTCTCTTGCTGGAAAAACAGGATAAAACAAAAACGGACAAAAACATACAAAAGTTGGCCAACTAAAACGAACAAAAACAAAAAGGTGAAAAAGTTCTAAAGTGAAGAAAAAATCTCCAGTTAAGCAATCGTTAACTATATGGTCATTGATGGAGACCGCGAGAATTAAGATAAACAGAATGAAAAGATCCCCAAAATCATTTTCGAAACTGTAGCATCACTAATTAGGCAAGAGGTTAGAATGCATGGTGCCAATTTATCAAAAAATTGTATGCATAAACAAACCTCCAAAACCCTTAAGAAAAATTTTGTTTTAAAATGATAGCAATATGACAACCGGTATCGATAAGATGTGTGGATGTCTTACTATAGGAATAAAACCCAAAATCAAAAATATTATATCGCCTGTTACCCTGATTGTTCCTTCATTAAGTTTGAGACCTAATGTTGAAACGCATCAGAAAAACCTTGATAAGATATATTTTCTTATCATAATACGTTCATTCTATGATCTGATTCATGTGAAAAAACGTTATTCTCTTATGTTAGCTCAATTGTCAAGTTTTTTGACCTAGCAAGTATTTGTTAGAGCACATATGTCAGAGTCAAGGCCCGCGGGCCACATTAGGCCCGCGAGAGGGTTTTACCTGGCCCGCGTGACGATATCAAAATATTATTAGATCCGGCCCGCAGGCCGCTGCAAGCCAGCAGCCCGCAGTACGCATGAATACTACATTTCCCACAATGCAACGGGGACGCGCCGAGCGGGAGCAAAGCGGGAGGCGGTTTGATTTATTCAGCAGTCGATCAGCAGCAGTCATTAGCATAACAGCAAAAATTAGCCCACAGATACCCATCAACAATGGCTAAACGGAAGGTGGACACTGAAAACCGGGGCTTTCAAACAAGGTGGGAGTTGGAGTACATGTTCACGGAGGTAGCTGGAAAACCTGTGTGTCTGCTATGTGGAGAAAGTGTGGCGGTGATGAAAGAGTATAATATTAGACGGCATCATGAAACAAAACACACGCCTCAAACAAGTAATGTAGAGTTGTAGTAATACAGTACTGTATATAAATGTATGTAAATACAGTAATAATACAGTAATGTTTCCTGTGCAATTACACATTTGAAGTTTTTACTCCGTTCAAGTTTAAAAGTTAAATATGCACATAAAGAAGGTCTTGTTTTTTGTTGTTCCCCTCTGGAATTTTAAAGCTTTATTGTCTATGTTGACTATGTTGTTTTTGTTTGCCGACTCTGTCCTGGGAGTGTTTCTTGTTTTTCGGCTTTTCGTGGAAAATAGATCTTGATGTGGACAACAGTCTTTTGATAAAATTGTCTCCTATTTAGCAGAGAAAATGACTTTTGATTGTTATTATTTGTTAATCAGTCATTCCTTTTTTTCACACTAACCCAGAGAAAGCCCAGAAAGGAAAGTCAATGTACATTTGAGCAGGACAGATGAGGTCCAGTGTGTTGATTGCTATTGGTTTTAAGTAACAAGAGATTTTTGCACTTTATTTTATTGTATTTCGAGGCAATATTTCTTTTTAATAATTTCAGATGATTGAATGATAGAAAATGGTTATGAGTTGTTGTTATGAGATATGGTATGATTTTTTTTTATAAAGGACATTTGTATTTTGTGCCTGCTGAAATTAAAAATGACTGACAGAGTCATAAGAAAATATTGCTTTATTGATACAATCATATTGTAATATATTTGTTGTGTTTTCAGTAGGTTAAATCTTGGTTTCAGTAAAGATTGGACAGTCCGGCCCTCGGCTTGTAGCCAAATGTTTTATTTGGCCCTCCGTCCATTTGACTTTGACACCCCTGTGTTAGAGAATAAACAAAAATTTCAATCAAAGAATCAATCAATTAATCAGTGTTAATTTTGATTAACCCAGTAACTATGTTTATAGTTGAGGGGTCCGATGTGCAAGTATGTGAGACTTGTGAAATATCTAGTTATTATCAATGAAATTGTGTGATGTGTGGTAGGCTGACACTAATGTAGCAAAGCAGTCCGCAAAGTCCAAAGTTTTCAACAAAACAATCTTATTTTGGTACTTTTACGACCACCATTTCTCTAGATATCATTGAGGAGTCCGATACCTATTCTTTAGGGAGAATAGATTAGGGCACTATTGGCGGCTTTGATGCCGTTTTTCATGAGCATGGCCACCGTTAGAATCCCCACACCTCCTGGCGTGATGACGTGTTGCTTGTAGATGATAACGGCCTCGATGCGGACGTGTGTAGGAGACATAGCTGATGTCGAGAGTGTTGGCACACTCCCCAGAGTCCTGACCGCTGCCCTTGGGAAGAAGTTAAGTTTGACGCTCCCTGGGCTGACAGAACTCCGTCATCTGATCAGCAGGGGTCACCTTCTCCTGTATGGATGAGATAAGCATATATCTATACTATAGAACTGAATATTCAGGGAAAACTATAGATGGAAAAAGGATACTTAAATTTTTTCTTTTTTAATAGTTTATGCTATGCCTATTTTTCCCCCCCTATTGAGACTTTCATGGCTCAAAACAAATAAAAAAAAAAACAACAAATTCATTTATAGATTTGTATATTTTCTTAAGTTGTCTTTATATTTATTATAAGTGAAAATCAAAATCCCCACTATAAGTTGCCCTATCCATTTTGAGCATTTTATCCCAAAATTCCAACTCGAAGATAAACAATTTATTTTTTAAATTGTTAGTTCTAAATTTCAAATTTTGCTTTTTCACTAAATCCAGTCACTGAATCAGTTTAACCATTATCCTTGTCAGAATCATTTACCCTGATTTGAGTGATTGAGTGTTTTCTCTTTTGTGGATTGATCATATTCAGAAAAAAAATTTGTATGCACTTTTAATTTGCATTTTCTTTTGATTTTCAATGTGTTATCTTGCTGCTGGCCATTCCCCTTGAGGCAGATGACCAGGGTAGATTGTTAAATTATCAATTTAACCCAAGAAAAGACGTTTTTATTGTTTGTTTTGCCTTTTGTAAAAATCATAACCGATATATTATCTTTTCAGTAAGTACATTTGTTCAAAATAACTTTTTGCAAAGAAAGCAGGTAATTCACGCTCAAAGTGAATGATTTTGCCAAAAATGAAAAATACCATCCCAAAATGTTCTCAATGTGGGCGATTTTCTAATGGTGAACGGTTATTTTCATTGATTTTTGTTAATCAATTTGACAAACATTGTAATTTTGTTATATTACAACATTTCTTTTGTATAATATTTTTTCTATCCGTCCAAATTTCGTAATTTGAATCTCAAAAAACAGTTATATGGAGAGCTTATTCAGAAGACAATTTTTCATCGATTGCGGACAAAACTAGGTTTTAACTTTTATTTTACTGAATGTCTCAAAACTTTCCCCCCTGAGTTAAAACCTAAGTTCACTATCTATGAATACCAGTGAAATAAGACACATTTATAAATTTGCAAGATGAATTTATCAATCTTCCTCAAATACATTTACACTTTGTATTAACAAGACTCTATATAACTTCAAGCAGACGTATTCTTGAATGTTGTTGTCTTTCAGTCTTTTGATTTGCTTATTCCACATTACATTCACCATTTGAATGTTGCTTTTAGCCCATCAAAAATACTTTTTCAAAAATGTGTCCATGTCAAACACAAAATGACTTTATTGACTTTTTTGTCAATTCCACTGGCAACGACTGCAGGAATCTCCTGTTAGCTGTGAAAAGCAGCTGGGATGTGCCCCTATCACCCCCTTGATCTCGTTGTTGATGAGCGTAGCTGGGATGTGCTCCATATCACTACCTTGGCCTCGCTGTTGATAAGCGGCGCAGATAATGGATGACTGATGTCTTTGTCTCTTTCAGCAAATGATTTTTGTCTATGACCTCTTTTTGACAGATTGATATGTCCTTTGGAGAGTGCACTGACTTTCAAAAAGAAAAGAGTCTTTTTGTGGAATTCACTGGCACTTAAGAGTCTCGTTAATTCCATTGTGCTTACGTAGTGGGATTTTTTTTTTTTTTTTTGTAAATTGGCCGGATTATTCAATGTCTTAAATTTTTCTCTAAATTTAAGTACTAGTAGACATTATCTTAGTTTAATCAATTTCTATCCATTTATTTCCCATGCAATTCTTTTTAAATTGGCATGATATGTCTCGAAATCGACTAATCCGTTACTTTTATTTCCTATGACCCTCTTCAAGATTGATCAGTTTCTCATTGTCTTCTAAAAATGCTCTTCCATAGACACCGTTTCCTTTTTTAACTTACACAAACCATAAGTCAGTATTTGTTACACATTTGTTTATCATTTGTCAATCGTAACACTCATTCTAAAAAAATATTCAGTGTGTAATCAATTGTCCTTTCAATTTTCCTTTGAGCTAAATTTGTCAAAATTCCAAACCCTCACACTAAACATCAAAAATCTCAAAAGATCTAAAAAAAAATTCTCAAAAAAATGATATTGATTCAATATAAAGCAATACATACTTGTCACTTATGAATTATCTTGTTGAGTCGTATTTATTTTATTTTCATAATCTTTATTCCGCGCAACAATCTTAGTTTTTACGCATTAGTCTTTGTTTTAAGCAGCCTTTCGAGATCCCTTGTGATTAAGGCTATACAAATTAACATGATCTGGTCCGACTATTAATACTTGTTTCTCTTTTTTCCTGTTTAAAAGAAAAAAATTAATTCAGTGACTGAAATAGCTTCAGCTACGTTATTAATGATTTCTAGTCTCGAATTTTTCTTTTCTGTGTTAATTTGTCGTCATTTTCAAACTTCTTTCAAAATTTTGATTATTTGAAATGGTTCAAATGACCTGCATTATCTTATTGAGAGTAATCTATTATTGAATACGAGAACAACTAAGGAAATAATCTTTACATATTACGCCTCTTTTGAATTTGTCCATTTACGAACGAGAAGATGAACACTAAAATTATGGACGGTTTTTTAGTCATCTTCATTGCTTTTTTCGTCCCTGCTTTATCAGGAGCAAAACTACATGTCTTAAAGTTATTACCCTTTTGCTATTCGCATATTCAACAAGAAATGATTAGTTCGGTTTCCCTTTAAGTTGTCATTGTCATTTAGTTACTCTTTAACAAAGATTTAACGCATTACAAGCCTTATCGTTATTTTGGTTTTGCTGTATGAGTTTTATTTTTCTGCACGCCGATCTTAGCTAATGAGATCTCGTCGCTTCGAGATTACGTCATTGTTGTTGGTAATTCTTGTCGAGCGAAGGTCAGTCTTTTTATTAGACAAACGGCTTTTTTCTTTGTTCAATTCATCAAAGAGATCTCGCTTTTAAACGGCTCATTTGCTTTGATGATTGATATCACGAATTATGTTGTACTAAGATGTTAAAGAAAAGTACAGAAAGTAGAAAAATGGAAAAAGACAAGCCTGTTATTCGCAATTACTATCTACAAATGCAGAAAATAAATTAATAATTCGATGATCAAAACTGAATGAATACGCAGATATCTACTATATTTGTCACCGATTCATAACTTCGATCTTTGTATCACTAAATTTCAGGGGTTCTTAGATCTCTGCCAAGATCTATAAATCTTTTAGCAAGCTAGTACACGGAATTCAAAATTCCTATCATATTATCATTATTGATAGTTCAGTTTTAAAATTGTTTCATATATACATATATATATATATATATATATATATATATGTGTGTGCAGCACGGTGGCGCAGTGGCCAGCACGTGTGCGGCATTACTAAGGACCTGGGAACAGGTGTGTGTGTTCCAAGCCAGCCACTGGGCTCCTGTGCGGAGCCTGCATGCTCTCATTGTTTACGTTAGTTTCCTCCGGCTATCCGGTTTACTTACCTCTTTCAAAAACATGCATTTCAGGTGGACTGGCTGGTCCAAATTGTCCCTATGTGTGAATGATCTAGTTAATTGTCTATCTTTGTGTGCCCTGCAATTGGCTTGCAACCAATTCAGGGTGTCCTCCAATCGCTGCTCGATGATCGCTGTGATGGACTCCAACATTCCTGCTACCCCACTGAGGACAAGCGGTGTAGCTGATAAGATGAGATTTACCTATCATGGTTATGGTTTATACCGGCCGAATATGAACACAAAACTTTTCTGCATCTCACCTGTAACGCCCTTATTGTTGACATATTCCTTTAATATCATAAAAATTGGTATTTCACTTACCATTGTTCATCCCATGTAATATCTTCATCATCGTTATTAGTGCTACCTTTCCCTGATCCCATTTTCTCCTCAGCGGGTTGTTGAGTCCAAATGAGACAAGAACCAAAATTCTAAAACTCAAGAACATCGTTAGTGCAACACTTTTGCTGTAAAATCAAACTTTACCTTAGTTCCTTTGTAGTGTTTTCACGATAGTTCCCTAACAATATTTCTCTAGTCTATAATATTTCCCATTATGGCAACGAAATAGTGTAGTGTTCTATAGTATGTCTATGTCCATTTGCCTTCAAACATATTTTCATCCTTTAAATAATTTCCGTTAATTTTTATAGCTTATCTATAAAAATACTGTCACATGTTTTGCACAATGCTGACAACTTTTTTGCACTACGATGACTATTCACCAAATGCATATTACACAAACCTCAATTGTATGTAACATCTTACATGCAATTATTTTAGTGTAAATATTGTATCAATTATAACTATAACCTTATCTTCTCTGTTCCTTTACCTGACTTTGAAGATGGATTGTCATGCCAAATTTCATTGTCAGTCACAATATGTTAACCCATTTTGTAACTATGTCGGTAAAAGTATATTCTATTCTATCATAAATGGTTTGCATTTATATAGTGTTTTTCAAGACCATGAGGGACTGAAAAATACCATCCCAAAATGTTCTCAATGTGGGCGATTTTCTAATGGTGAACGGTTATTTTCATTGATTTTTGTTAATCAATTTGACAAACATTGTAATTTTGTTATATTACAACATTTCTTTTGTATTATCAACAGATAAGATCTTCATGTCTTTATTAGTTGGCCAACCCACAAAATCAGCAAGGGAACAAACTCTCACTGTATATAAAATTACACACCAGTAAAGCTTTTTTGTACGATCTTAAATCGTTCCAGGATCGGGTTTAGATCGCTCGTGTAATGAGTGAATGGAAAACTAATCTGTTCTGGCCTACAAGTTGATTCTAAATTGCTATAAAACATCTTCTTGAGCACTAAAAACACATTCAAATAGTAACTAAAAAAAACATATACACTTATAGTCTAAATACGACTAAATTATTGAAATCAAATTCACGTTTATCAGAAATATTTCCAATGGAGGCATCAGTGTAAGGAATGTGTAACGAAGGTGCCGAGGAAGAAGGGTGGCGGTGTTAGTGTATTCATCCAGGTCATCCAATGTGATTAAGGGCCACTTGGTTGCTTTTATGATTAGTTTTCTCCTTGTTTGGGCCAAAATTTTAGAGGGGATGGCCAGGTCATGGTAACTTTGTAGTGGTTTTACGCTCTCACCGTTTTTATATTATTGCTCTTTTTGTTTCCCGTTCCTTTTTTGATTGTGGAAACAGCCCGATCAATTTGCCCCACAATATATAACGCGTAATACTTGAAAAACAAGGTGGAGCGGAGTCGTGGCATAAGAGGGAGAGTTCGTTTATTGAACCTCGTCCAGAGAAATCTCGAAGTCTCGTTCGTCTTCAGAGACAATTGGCTTTTTATATCCTAATACAACATGGGTATTAGTTTTCGCCCGTCCCCCTTGCATGCGTTCATGCACGCCACAAGACAGGACCTTTTGTAATCTTCATGTCACTTCCAAGAACTGATTGGTGTCGGCTTCCAAGAATTGTTTTGGGTCGGTTTGACCCGGCATGCTCCCTGCCAAGAAATCTTGGCAGGACGAACGCTAGTCTTTCGTCCAAGGCGATCATTAATAATAATATTCGCCGACATTTGCACACGGGGTAAACAAGTTGAAATTTCCCCTTTTTCTATCCTAATGCGTTCCTTATGCAAGCCGACTCCACAACAATCCACAACACTTTGAACTTTTCCACTATTTTATACCGGACCGGCCTGGTGTGTAGTTTGTCTGTTCTGCGGCGTCTCCTTTCACTGAACTCTAAACCCATCACAGAGCATGTGCATTCATACTGAGACTTTAAGACACACAGGCGCATCCTTTTTGTCATTGTTAGTCAGTTAGGTCATCTCTCATCTCATCTCATCAGCTGCACTGCTTATCCTCAGTAGGGTCGCGGGGGTGCTGGAGCCCATCCCAGCAATCATCGGGCAGTGGGCAGGGGGACATTTAGGTCAACATTAGATCATTCAAAACTCATCAGAGAATGTCTGTAATCAGTTGGCTGAGCTGAGATAGCAGGGTGCCAATATTTTTGCAACAACTACCTTCCAGATTTTTCGGCGTAAATATAAAATTAATATGTTGAAATAATTGTGTTTCACTTCACGATTGCGTCCCACATGTTGTTTCTAAGAAAATATATTCTGTTTTTTTAGCTTTTAGTTTGAAACCCGAAATGTGGCAATACGACTAAAAGTTATTGGGGGCCAATACCTTCTTGAGGCGCAGTACATTTAAATACTCTTTTAAATGATCTACTACAATATACATTTATTGTTATTGTAATTCGTCTGTTCCGACACATTATTTCCGTTTACAAGTCAACAGACTCGTGAAATGATTCTCAATATGGCCGCCAGCCTTCCCCTTTCGATTGACACCCTTCCCATGATTAAGGTCTGTTCATGCTAGTTTTTTCATGCACAAAATACCAAGTTACATTCAACTTGCGTCTTCCTTGACACATACATTCGACGTGTCTCACTCTTACCCTTTACTAGATTGGCGCCCCCTGGCAGTCGCTAAAAAGAAGTAGTGGCTTATAGTTCGAATTATACGGTATGTAACATTGTGCATTGTCTATCACTGACAGAAGAATTGGAATCAGTCCTTCAAAGCTGAGCACTTTGTGTTCCTAAATGCCAATATTATGAATAGACCAATTATATTTATGTTTTTGTTATACACAATTAAATGAGGTTCTGTGTCGTTTCTGTCTCCATTGGTTAGAATTATTACATAAGGGCAGGCTATGTATTTATACATTTTGCCATTTATGTGTTTTGGTATTATGTCGTATATTTTGGATGATACGAAACCTATGTGTGTCTTGTGTCCCACAGATGTCAGTGAAGAATTCCTGTCTCCAGAGTTTCCTGATATTAAAAAGGAGGAGGATGATGTGGAGCCTGTTTGTGTTAAAGAGGAGGAGGCACTTTTCACAGAGTTGCCGGTGACTGAGACCATTTTAACTCCTGGGAGTCAGGTTAAACATGAAGAAAACTGCCAGGAGCCTCCAAGCAGAAGCTCCCGTCAACACGTGAAAACTGATGATGAGGACACGTTCGACACTAATGGCGCCGAACAGTCAGAAGGTGATAAAACATGTTCTCAGTGTGGGGAAACATTTCAATTCAAGAATCGTTTGAAGTTGCATATGAGAACCCACACTGGTGAGAAGCCTTTTTCCTGCTCAGTTTGCGGTCGAAGATTCAGCCATAAAAGAAGCTTAAAAAGACACACAAGAACCCACACTGAGAAGCCTTTTTCTTGCAAACTTTGTGGTCAAAAATTCTGCGATAAATCACACCTAAATAATCACACAAGAATCCATACTAACGAGAAGCCTTTTTCCTGCTCAATCTGTGGTGAAAATTTCAGAAAGAAGGCAAACCTAAACTCACACATAATAACCCACACTGGTGAGAGGCCTTTTTCCTGCTCAGTTTGCGGCCAAAAATTCAGCCGAAAGCATGTATTAGAAAACCACACCAGAATCCACACTGGTGAGAAGCCTTTTTCATGTTCAATTTGTGATGAAAAATTCAGACAGAAGGCAAGCCTAAACTCACACACGAGAACCCACACTGGTGAGAAGCCTTTTTCCTGCTCAATCTGTGGTCAGAAATTCAGGCAAAAAGGAACCTTAAAAATCCACACAGGAGTCCACACTGCCGAGAAGTCTTTTTCCTGCTCAATCTGTGGTGAAAATTTCAGACACAAGGCAAGCCTAAACTTACACACAAGAACCCACACTGGTGAGAAGCCTTTTTCCTGCTCAGTTTGCGACCAAAAATTCAGCCAAAAGCATGTATTAGAAAACCACACCAGAATCCACACTGGTGAGAAGCCTTTTTCCTGCTCAGTTTGTGGTCTAAAATTCAGCCACAAAGTAAGTTTGAAAAACCACGCTACAACCCACACTGGTGAAAAGCCTTTTTCCTGCAAACTTTGTGGTAAAAACTTCAGCATTAAAGGAAACTTGACAAAACACTCGACAATCCACACTGGGGAGAAGCCTTTTTCATGTTCAATTTGTGATGAAAAATTCAGCCAGAAAGAAAACTTGAAAAGACACACAAGAACGCACACTGGTGAGAAGCCTTTTCCTTGCTCAATCTGTGGTGAAAATTTCAGACACAAGGCAAACCTAAACTATCACATAAGAACCCACAGCGGCCAGAAGCCTTTTTCCTGCTCAATTTGCGGTGTAAAATTCAGCCAGAGATCAATCTTAAAAATGCATGCAAGAACCCACACTGGTGAAAAACCTTTTTCCTGCTCTACTTGCGGTCAAAAATTCAGCCATAAAGAAAGCTTAAAAAGACACACAAGAACCCACACTGGTGAGAAGCCCTTTTCCTGTTCAATCTGTGGACTAAAATTCAGCCACAAAGTAAGTTTGAAAAACCACGCTACAACCCACACTGGTGAGAAACCTTTTTCCTGTTCAATCTGTGGTCATAAATTCATCCATAAATCAAACCTAAATAATCACACAAGAACCCACACTGGTGAGAAGCCTTTTTCCTGCAAACTTTGCGGTCAAAACTTCAGCATTAAAGGAAACTTGAAAAAACACTCAACAATCCACACTGGGGAGAAGCCTTTTTCCTGTTCAATTTGTGATGAAAAATTCAGCCTGAAAGAAAACTTAAAAAGACACACCAGAACCCACACTGGTGAGAAGCCTTTTTCCTGTTCAATTTGTGATGAAAAATTCAGCCATAAAGAAAGCTTAAAAAGACACACAAGATCTCACACTGCCAAGAAGCCCTTTTCCTGCTCAGCTTGCGGTTTAAGATTTTCAAGTGAAGCCAGAGCTCAGGATCACACGTGTGCCGGGGAAAATAGCATCCGTCACTCTGTTTGATACGGTTTCATTTCTTGCATTTACATATAAAAGAAATCGTCCAATGTATGTACAAAAACTTTGCGTGTGTACATGTCTGTATAGAATATATATACACACACAGTCACACGCACAGTGGTACCTCTTCATACAAGCTTACTTTGTTCCAGGTTCGTTCTCAAATTGATTGTGAAGATATGAAATCATTGAAAACGAATTCATCTGTTTTGGTCTCCAGAAAGCATCCAAGTTAAATAGCCATGAAACACATCTTCATCATCACTTCAAATACATTTGAACTGTCATCAAACCGTTACAGTACAAAAACCAGCACTGCGTATTATTAACGAGTCTAAATTTCAGGGTCTCATCAAACACGATCCGGCTGTAGTTTTATTTCAAGTTTTTCAACAAAACGATGCCCTAAATTTACAGAAAATATTTGAAGAAAGGGCTCTTAACTTGAGAGGTTATGGTGAATTTAAAATACTGAGAACTCAAACAACGCTTGAAGGTTTTTGTGTCTCCGTACGTCGCGTGAAACTCCGGAACAGTCGGATTTTACAACAGAAACGAGGCAAAAATATTGAAGAGTTTAAACTAAAGGTTGACCGATCATTGGGCGGGACGATTATGTATTCAATGTGATTAACGTTTTCTTAGTTGTTTCTCTGATTAGTTGTCTCCTTGTTGGCCGAAGGTTCAGCTCAGGGGTTGGGAACCTTATTGACCCTTTTCAACTGTGGATTTTGTCTTCTAAAGTTATTTTTGAATTTCTCTTGTTTTTATGTTTGCCTTTTTATCCTGACATTTTATTGATCTCATTTAAGTTTTTATTACGCGTCTATCCTGGAGTGCTACGTCTAATCTCTTTGTAAACAATGTTCTCCGTGTTTTTATCAATGACAATAAAGACATTTGTAATTGTTGATTGAAGTTGTATTCTATTTTATACGCTGTTTTATTCCACTTATATTCAAAATACTTGTCCTTAGTTTGACCTCAGCCTTGAGTGCAACTTTTTAGAAGGCTGTCGTTAAAACGCCTGTGCTTTGGAATGTTTTCTTTGGTTTCAGTCTGTGCAGATAGCAATGACTTATCACCTCGCCTGGGGGGTTAGAATGTGTGTGACGTGCCCCATTCCTTCCGGAGGGCGATGACCTCTCACCCTTCTCCCAAGCTTCGAAGGACTATTGGGAAATCTGCATCGACGACCGCGGACCAATCAGCCAGCTGCTTGGTCATAAAATGGGCAACCTCGGAAGTCCCCGTCGTTCACCTGCACACAATTGTAAAATTCGCACAGGTTTAACTCTTTGATTCGGCTAAATAGATTAATACGTGGACTATACTCGGCTCAATAACTTCTCCGGCTTCTGGACATGCTCCAACTGTAAGGGATTACACAGGACACAGGAAATGTCATCGGAGTCAGATGTCAGTATAATAAATGTAAAAACCTTACAGGATGCATGAATACATTTGTTGAGTTGACAAAACTAAGATGACCTTTACCAAGATTTATTTGAAATCTGAATGTGATTGAGTTTACCCACAATGAATACCTGTAATTAAAGCTGCATGAGTTTTAATGTGAATGTTATTATCTTGCATCACATATAACTTCCTGTTACAGAAATGTTAATGACACAACAATTTTAAACACTGCCTAGCTTCAAATGCCTAGCTTTGCTGTTTTGTTAGCGAGCTAAATCTAAACCTTACTTTTCAGGGAGTGCGTCATCTGGTGGGTAAATGTGATACTGCAACTTCCATGTCTAGAGTTTGGCCAGCTCCACAGGAGGAGGTTGAATTTTCGGTTTTATTTTTATTTTAATCCGACGGGACGTTTTGCTGTGGAACCTGTGACAATGATGCCATGTGAAATCGGAATAAACCAACCACGGTTGGGTAGGGTTACTTGAACTGGATTACTTTCAATTACTTTTGGAATACTCCAGTACCAAATAAGCTAATAAAAGACAAAATCAACTAAATATGAATCAAATGATGACTCACAACACGTGGTAAGCTTTCTCTCCTGGCTTTGATCTCAGGCAAACGAACATAAAATGTGACAGAAACAAAATGAAAATCAATCCAAACAGCTTGCCAACATGATTTTTGCCGTTCCATGTATTCCGTTACTCCCCAAGCCTGCACAAAATTTAGTAATTGGATTCATATTTAGTTTCTTTTGTCTTTTATTAGCATATTTGGGATTAGAATAATCCAAAAGTCATTGAAAGTAATCCAGTTCAAGTAACCTTACCCAACCCTGATTACAACAATCAAAACAATTAAAAAAAAAAAAAAGAAATATTAGGACAAATAATGAAACACAATGCAGCAAATTAATTAATTTTGAAAATGTATAATGCTTCTATTTTATGACAGCCTTTATCGTTTCAATATAGAGTGAAGTCAATAAATAACGACAACAACTTTTATCTCATTTCAATTTTTGAATTCTCGATACAAAGCGAACAACACAGATATGAGGAAACTTGTATCGACCAGTCACAAGCACCTGAGAGAGAGAGTGTGTGTGTGTGTGAGAGAGAGAGAGAGAGAGAGAGAGAGAGCATTTCGAAAGGAGTCGGCTTGCAAAGCCGTTTCATTCGCCAATGACGCATCCAATTGTAACCGTGACGAAGATGTAATGCGAGGGGGCGCTAATGCACCAAAGAGATGGATGCCAACCGAAGAAGAAGACAAGAACGACCCGTCACTAATGCTCGGGGCTTCGTGGCGTTGTGCATGATTTGACTCCATGTATCTGCATTAACACCGTAAAAGCGTTAACGCTGAGCTTTAAAGTTGTCTAAAATGTGCGAAAGACGGAAAGGAAATTGGAAAGAGGAGCTTCGGGAAGTCCAAGAAGAGAACGAGCGAGAAGATGGACGGCTAAACCGAGTTAGCATTAGCGAGCAGCTACAAGTTGTGTTGAACCGTACAGGTTGGTCATTTTTATTTCTACAACCTTTTTATTCTCTTATTTTGGACTCCTCGCGTCCATTGCACGGCAAATGTTTGTTTTCTATTTCATATTATTGACGCAATTGATCGAGGGGTAAACCCATTTCGTTGGCGTCGAGACCAATTATTCGTAAAGTATGTCGTCGTCACATTAACAACAATCATCCTGAGCATTTCAAAAATCTCCTTTGAGAGAATAAAACTATCGTTAGTGAGAGTTTTTCAATGTGACAAGAGCCACAGAAACACGGCTAAAGTTTGCCAAAACTGCATACAAAAGGACATGCCATGAGGCTCTTGAACTCCACCCGGGGGAGTAAAAGCCCACATGAAACCATACCCTCACATTGCATATCACCATATTTTATGACAGTGTGTATTTTATGTAGCACTATCTAAATACTCTATATCAACACGTTACATTGGGTATTTATGTAATATATTCCTTTTACTTTATTATTGTTTATCTTTCAACAAAAGGATACTGCTGGAAAGTGGGAATTTCCCTACCCGGATGAATAAACTATTCATCTATCTCGCCCTCTCTATCTATATCTATCTATCTCTATCCCTCTATCTCTTTCTTTCTTTCTCTATCTCTATATCCCTCTATATATCTCTGTACCTATATAGCTCTATATATCTTCATCTATATATCTCTCTTTCTAAACATGGAATAAAAAAGGCTTTTAGGGGAAAAATGATGAAAGAGATACCACGTTGCTGTTAAACATTTTGTTTATTCAATTTTCATTTTTCTAGTGATGCATTTGTTGTAAAAATAAATCCATGTGTGTTTGTGTCGAGATTTTCCACGTGTCTTGTGTCCTGCAGACGTCTGTCAGGAGTATCGTCTTCCTTCGCGACAGGAGACAAAGTTGCCCGGCGTCAAAAAGGAGGAAGAGAAGTTTTTAGAGATGCTGGACATTAAAAAGGAGGAGGACGACTGTTTGGAGTCCGTTGACGTTAAAAAGGAGGAAGATTTGAGAGAGTTTCCAGTGACTGGGGCCAGTTTAACCTCTGTAGATGAATATGAAGAGAACAAGGAGATAGTGTCTCCAAGAAGAAGCTCCGGAACAACAGACAATAACGACGCGTCCGACAATGATGGCGACAAACAGTCGGAAGTTGAGAACACAAATAACAAATGTTTAGAGTGTGGGAAAACGTTTAGACACAACTGTAGTTTGAAATCACATATGATTGTCCACACAGGTGAAAAACCCTTTGCCTGCTCGGTTTGTGGTCAAAAATTCAGCCAAAAGGGAAATTTGAAAAGCCATGCAAGAACCCACACTGGTGAAAAACCTTTCGCTTGTTCAGTTTGTGGTAAAAAAATCAGTGAGATATCAAACCTTAAGACACACTCAAAAATCCACTCTGGTGAGAGACCTTTCGCGTGCTCGGATTGCGGTCAAAAATTCAGCGGAAAAGCAAGTTTGAAATACCACACGAGAACTCACACTGGTGAAAAACCTTTCGCCTGCTTGGTTTGTGATAAAAAATGCAGCCAAATATCACACTTAAGACCGCATGCAAGAACTCACACTGGTGAGAAACCTTTTGCCTGTACAGTTTGTGGTAAAAGATTCACCCGGAGACTACATTTGAAAAGCCACATTAGATCACATACTGGTGAAAAACCTTTTTCTTGCTCAGTTTGCAGCCAGAAATTCAGCCATAAAGAAAGCTTAAAAATCCACACAAGAAACCACACTGGTGAGAAACCTTTTGCCTGTTCAGTTTGTGATAAAAGATTCAGCCGTAGCGGTCATTTGAAAAGCCACACAAGAACTCACACTGGTGAAAAACCTTTTTCCTGCTCAGTTTGTGGCCAAAACTTCAGTCATAGAGGAGGATTGAAAAGCCACACAAGAACCCACACCGGTGAAAAACCCTACGCCTGCTCAGTTTGTGGTCAAAAATTCAGCGAAAAAGCAAGAATGCAATGTCACATAAGAATCCATACTGGTGAAAAACCTTTTCTCTGCTCAGTTTGCGGCCAAAAGTTCAACCACAAAGAAAGTTTAAAAAGCCACACAAGAACCCACACTGGTGAAAAACCTTTTGCCTGCGCATTTTGTGACCAGAAATTCGGCCATAAAGGAAACTTAAAAATCCACACAAGAACCCATACTGGTGAGAAACCCTACACCTGCTCAGTTTGTGGTCAAAAATTCATTCAGCAATCAAACTTAAATTACCACACAAGAGCCCACAGTGATGAGAAACCATTTTCTTGTTCTGTTTGTGGCCTAAGATTTTCAAGTCAGGTTAACGCTCAGAATCACAAGTGTGCTGGTGAGAATAAGTTATTTTAAATTGAATTTACATTGAATCACAGTCATCACTGAATGAGTAAATTTGTGTACGCTTGTGGTCAGTGACATGTCTTAACTTACCTGTTTTAACATTGTGCTGGTTTTGAAATTGTTTTTTCTTAAAGTACGAGTTTACAGCTTTTATGCTTTAATTGAATGATTCTATAATGTACATATAAAAGGGTTGATGAATATCAGCACCAATTATTATTTCCTTAGTATGTTCCTCTATTATCCTCTATATCTTGTGTAGACATGTAAATATAATATTCATGGCGGCGCCCTGTTCGGCTGCGGCTGCATCGTCTTGCAACGGTTTTTTTACACGTCGGCCATAAGATCCAGTCTTCGACTCAGTTTTGATGGCGCACAAAGTCGGCTCGAACTGCAGATTAAGATACGATCGCAGTTTTTTTTGCTGGATATGCGATCATCCAGACATCAAGCGCTCGGTGTTTATTAGCCACGGACTGCTATGTCAACAAGACCCAGCGGCCTACAAGGCAGCGAAGCAGAGTGGCAAGACAGCGGCGTGACCGCCGAACGAGGACAATCAAGCGCTCGGTGCTACGACCACTCGACATCAAGCGCTCGGTGCTACGACCACTCAGGAGTGTTTATTAGCCACGGACTGCTATGTCAACAAGACCCAGCGGCCTAAGAAGCAGCGAAGCAGAGTGGCAAGACAGCGGCGTGACGAGGAAGCGGGCCGGGCTAACAGCTAGGCTAAAGGCTAACCCCTCTAACATCCATTTTGCTCTCCAACATTCGCTCTCTGGACAATAAACTGGACCATTTAACAACCGGAAGTGGCATCGAACCGCGAGATGACGAACTGCTGCGCTAAAATTCTGACCAAGACGCGGTTAATCTTATCTATCCCGGCTGACGTTCAAAGAAACTGTGCGGGTCAGATGTATCGACATTTCGTTCTGTATACACGTGTACACGAATGACAATAAAGTAGATCTGAATCTGAATAATATAACAAAATATGTGAGTTGACTTAACCAAAATGATCTCTTCACAAGTTTTATGTAAAAGTTATTTTGATTAAATTAATCTACAATGTCTTTATTTTTTACCTGTAATTAAAGCATGATGACTTTTTATGTGGACTTCATGAGTTGGTATGACATATTTGAAGAGTTTTTGACCCCCTTTGAAGATTGAGATTTGTATTCAACCTAATGTGATTCTACAACTTCATACATTTCATACGTTTGACTAAAAATGACTTCGAGTCAAGTCCCATTCATTTGTGACGCCCTTAACACAAGATGTCTCAAAGGACTGCACAGGATTACAATGACACCATCGCCTGAACTTGAACCAACATGCAGGCAAGGAACAACTCAAAACCTCAGCGTGAGGAAAATAAGAAACCTTCAGAAGGTGCCTCACGGGTGGTGATCCCTCTTTCAGGATTACCCGAGTGCAATGGATTTAGCATTGGGTAACAGTACTCAAAACGTAGTGAACATCAGTAAAAGAGAACAATAGGTAAAATGTTGAAATTTGTCCAAGAAGTGCATGACGGCAACGACGCCTCAAACATGTAACGTAGTCCAAAAAGTCCGAGATATGAGGACGCAATTCCATGCAAACATTGGTATGTTAGTAAGAGAACCTTAAAGTCACATCTTAAGTGGACTGGCAGCCAGTGCAAGTTGGCCAATACAGGAGTAATATGCTTAAACTACCAGAACAATTCCCGAGGAGAGCGATATGTTAATAATATTTAAAACTGACATTTCTGATTAGCTGCCGACACAGTCCTGACATAAAACCTCTGCTTTTCAAGTAATTTTGCAAAAAAAAAAGGTAGATTTAATTTCAACTTTGTATCTGTAACGAATGGTGGACTAAATAAATTGCCAACGCTATTTTAAGAAATGTCACATGCGCTCAAGTTGTCTGTTTTTCTTTTTTGGGGCAAGAATACCGGAAAAAACACATTCTGTTTTTGTCCCGTTTAGATGTATGTACGGTGTCGTTGCTGTCATGCACTTTCCGGATACATTTTCAACATATTACCTAGTGTTTACTATGTTTGTGTACTGTAATGCTAAATCTAATTCACCCTGTGTAAAGTAAGCTACTTTTAGTCATTGTGCATTTCTCAGACTCCTATGTCACAAATTAACTTGTTTAACCTGATGAAATTAACGTGTTTAACCAGTTTTTCTATTTTAATGCACAAGTAATCATTCACACACACACATATAAAGCCTCACCCAAAGATCTATGCATTTCAGTACTTTTCCATTGCGCGTGACTCTACAATAAATGCGCTACTGCACCCGGAAGTAGATTAGAAGGATCCGGACAGCCAAACGTGCCACGTTGCACTCTCTGACCAATCTTTTTCCTACTGTAGTAGCAAAAACTGGAATTCTTGCCTTCGCCTGCATTCCTTGGACAGCCGTTGGGCCGGGTCTGCCCTCTTTCAGACCCGGCACCCTGGTCATCCTGGAAGGGGGATTACCACTTGTGAGGCCCCTTCTCAAGGTTTCTTTTTTTCCTCACGCTGAGGTTTTGAGTTTTTCCTTGCCCGCATGTCGGTTTAAGATCAGGTCATTGTGTCATTGCAATCCTGTGCAGTCCTTTGAAACATTTTGGTGATTAAGGGCGTCAGAAAGAAATGGGGCTTGACTTGACGTGTATTCAGGGTTCGAATGCTATCCACCCATCCATTATCTGCGCCAATTATCCTTAGTAGGGTAGCGGCCCCAGCTGTCCTTGGCCAGTGGGAAGGGGACAACCCGAGCTGGTTGCCAGAAAACCATTCAGTCGCTCATTCACACCTAGGGGCAATTTGGACCAGCCAATGAACCTGACATGCATGCTTTTGGAATGTGGTAACTGTAGTGCCTGGAGGAAACCCACGCAACCACGGGGAGAACATGCAAACCTGGACTTGAACCTCTGCACCTTAGGGCTGCGCTAATCACCAATCCGCCGTGCCACCCAGGATGAGAATGCCCTATATACAGGGTGCCCCAAAAGATGCGTACCCATATTTTATTGGATAAAAAAAATCCATTTTTTAACAAATGCCTTTTCTGTTGCAGGACGTGAAAGGTGAACCTAGGGGTGATCATTTGCAGCTAGAGTTGCCCTGAAAATGTCTTGGACAAATCAGCAAAAGATATTCTCCCCGGAGACCTATTTTGCGACAAAATCATACCAGAGTGTACAGATTCAGTTTCGAAAGCGTTTCCATCGTCGCAACTTTCCATCAAAATCAATGATTGTTAGTTGGATTAAGAAGTTCAGAGAGCATGGAACTGTAGTTGACCTATGTTCTAAAGCCACAGGGGGAACTTATTCAGGCAGGAAGTGTTGTGGATTGTTGTGGAGTCTGCTCCCATAAGGAACGCATTAGGCTAGAGAAAGGGGAAATTCCAACTTGTTTACCCCGAGTTTAAATGTTGGCGAATATTATCGCCTTGGACGAAAGACTGGCGTTCGTCCTGCCGAGATTTCTTGGCAGGGAGCAGGCCGTGTCACACTGACCCAGGACATTGGAAGCAGAACCCAGAAAAGTAACGTGTGCGTGTACACGTGCAAGGGGACGGGCGAAGGCTATGCTGATGTTGTATTAAGGTTATAAAAAGCCACCCGTCTCTGAAGACGGGGAGAGATTTCGAGGTTCCTGTTACAATAAACAAACTCTCCCTCTGACGTCACGGCTCCTTGCACCTTGTTTTTTCAAGTATTAGTATACTGTGAGACAAATCACTCGGGCTGTTTCCACATAAGAAGAACAGTGCAAGGAAAGAAGAAAACATTGCTGCAGTGAGGGACTCAGTAGGACGCAGCCCTTGGAAATCAGTGCGTGGACGCAGCCAAGAACTCGGAATGACACTGTGGCGTGTTCTTACGTCTGATCTGCACCTATCCCCATACAAGATCCAAATCGAGCAAAAATGAACTGATACTGACAAAGAAAAGCCAGTAACAATGTGTGAAGGGTTCGATAACGTCTGCTGATTTTGCAACATTGATATTGAAAGCACAGATTGTTTTACGATGGATAAGACATTTAAACAAAGACATGGACACAGATGTATGTTACTTAGCTTTACCAGAAACTTCAGTGTGTATGTTGCAAGTTGGTGCACCTCTATAACCGCACCGGAAGAAACTCACACATTGTAATATTTATCCGTCAAAATATTTCTGAAAAAAAAAAACGTTTGCTGATTTTGCAACATTGATATTGAAAGCACAGATTGTTTTTACGTTGCTATGACACTTAAATGACGAATAGCACACAGATGTATGTCACTCAGCTTTACTGGAAAACAGTGTGTGCGTTGCAAGTTGGTGCACCTCTATAACCGCACCGGGTGAAACACATCCATTGTAACATTTATCCATCAAAAGATTTTTGAAAAGAACGTTTTAAAATTGAAAATAACGTCTGCTGATTTTGCAACATTGATATTGAATGCACAGATTGTTTTACGTTGGATATGATATTTAAATAAAGACCCGGACACAGATGTATGTTACTCAGCTTTACAGGAAACTTCTGTGTGTACATTGCAATTAGGTGCCCCCTTATAACCGCACCGGGTGAAACACACACGTTGTAACAATGTTGGTATTTTTGCATCATTATGATTGTCGAGACTCACTCATTCTGATTTGTTTTTTTAATTTGTTTCGTATGATTTTGTGCGGCACTTGTTTACCAGATGCAGTGCTAGCAAGCGACCAGCAGGAGGCTGGTGTTTTCAATAATAATAATAATTGGAGCAACATTGGATTTATCGACATCATATTTCCTTCTTATGGACACATGAAGATTGTTTTGGAATTTAATGATAAAAATACACCGTTTATTAAGTTGTTCGAATGAGTTATCTGACTCCATTAACCAAACATGACCTACATTCATCCAACAATTATGCGCGCTAGTTTCTTGAGAGAAAAATGATCAGGAAAGCCGACATTTCACACGGGAGTGGCTGTCTATTTTTCCGAACAGAAGAACTAAGTGTACTCAGGAGACGGCCGAAGAAGTGACGTTGGGAGTCTGTGGGAAGCCTCCTTCTAAACTTCTTTTGTTTTCTCTTATTGTCTCACGTCTGCCCGCAAGATGGCGTCTCGGCTCCTCCCATGGGCGTGCCAAGGAAGCCCACTGGGCTTTACATTCTCATACACCAGCTCCTTGATGTCTGGTCAGCAAATCCACGAGTCAGAATTTCCGAGACAAAATATAATGCATTTCGAACAGCCTGCCCTGGCATTGAACTAAAGCCCAGTCAGTGAAAATCTTTATTGCAATAAACTGAGTCAATCGTATAAAATCCTTTATAGTCAAATGTATAAAATCCTTTAATTGTAAATTTTTTCTTTAATAAATTTTCATCTTCGTTTTCAAAAAGAGTCAGAAAAAGGCGTTTTTAATTGGATTAAAATTCGACACATAGAGCGTAATGTCGATCCTCTACTACTTGTAATTGTACACAAATGTCGTTGAATGATAAACAAAACAAATGTAACTACTTCATTTAAAATGATTTGGATTTAAGGACATGTTCAAGTCGCAAACATGATAGTTGCGTTGAAAGGATGTAAATACACATCTATGTTAAAAAAAATATCACATTATCCTGTGATAAACACTGTAGATAGATAGATAGATAGATACTTGATTCATCCCCGTAGGGAAATTCAGACTTCCAGCAGTCTACCCCGTTGTTTATTAACAGATGAACATGATGCCCTAGGGGTGCTTGTAGCGAAGTGGATGACGTCACGCCAGTCCAAAAGTTCGACATCCCTGCGGCAGATGGAAAACTTTTCTTTGTGAGATCGAACCTTCCTGTGTGGAGTTTGCATGTTCTCCCGGTACTTGCGTGGGGCACTCCAGTTTTCCTCCCACATTCCAAAAACATGCATGTCAGGTGAATTGGCCGGTTCAAATTGTCCCTAGGTGGAAATGAGCAAGCGAGTTGTCTGTCTCTCTGTGCCCTGCGATTGGAGTTTGCATGTTCTCCCCGTGCTTGCGTGAGTTTCCTGCAGGCACTCCGGTTTCCTCCCACATTCCAAAAACATGCATGTCAGGTGAATTGGCCGGTCCAAATTGTCCCTAGGTTTTGATGAGCGAGCAAATTGTCTGTCCCTGTTTGCCCTGCGACTGGCTGGCAAGCAGTTGAGGGTGTCCTCTGCCCACTGCCCGAAGACGGCTGGGATGGGCTTCAGCACCCCCGCTGAAGGATAAGAGGTGCAGATAATGGATGGATGGATGTGAGTTCCATTTTGATCTTTTGAACTTGCAAAACCTTTTTAAACCACAAACTGAGCAGGCAAAAGAATAGAATAGAATATACCTTTATTGTCATTGTTACAAATGGGCTAACATATTGTGACAACGAAATTGGGCAAAAAGGCATTTGCAAAGGTTTCTCACAAGCGTGGGTTCTTGCGTGTGTTTTTAAGTGTGATATCTGGGAGATTTTTTTAATCACAAACTGAGCAGGCAAGAGGTTTTTCACAAGAATATGGCGTTTTAAACTACACTTGTGTGGAAACATTTTTCCACACTGCCAACATTCGTGACATGCGTTATCACCTTCCAACTGTTTGTCGCCATCATCTGTTATCCCAGAGCTTCTCCTCGGAGACACCTTGTCCTTGTTCATGGTGATCTTCAGAGGTGAAATAGGGCCCAGTCACTGGAAACTCTGAAATCTTCCTCCTTTTTTACGTCAACTGTCTCTAAATATGAATCTTTCTCCCTTTTAAAGTTATCAGGCTCCAAATTGTCCTCCTTTTTACTGTGAAATGCTCCAAGTCTTCCTATTTAAAGAAATGACTAAATGATCCTTTTTTAATGTCAGCCTCATCTCTCTCCTTTTTGACATGCTCTGGCTTTAAGTCCTATTTTTTACGCCCTGAAAGTTTCAGGAAGAAGATTCTCTTGACTGACATCTGCAGGGCACCAGACACATTGTTTTGGAAAACCTCTCCACACACAAAAAATGTTGTTTTTTTACAGCAAACGCATGGCTACAAAAATCGTTTAAGCATTTCTGATAAATGAATTCAAAGTTAACATGTTTTATAGGAGTATAGTAATTTTCCACTGCCTAAAATCATTTTATTCCATTTTTATCCTGTGGAGTTTGCATGTTCTCCCCGGAATCCGGTGGTCACGTACACTACATTGTTATCAATGACAATAAAGACAATTCAATGAAAACCCTCTAAGTGTTTATATTCATATAAAGGCATTATCGGAATAAACTCGAGTATAGCTTTACAATAAACAATCAATTGTAAGGTCAGGGGCAATCAGAGGGTTTCTTTTGAAGTTCCTAATTAGCGCAAAGGGCATACACTTAAGTCAGTGCTTCTCAATCATTTTTTGGGCATGATCAGTTTAATGTAAAAACAAAAAACAGTGCATTTCAGGAGTAAGGTTGCAGTGAAATCAAGACACCAAGAGAATGAAATCATTGAATTGAAGCCAAAAACAACGGCTGATGGGAACAGTTCAAGTTGATCTTGTTTCCCCTTAACAACTTGGACACTCGACACAAACGGTAAATTTTAAAAACAAAATAAAATCCCTGCGGACGACCTACACGAGATATCTTAACTTGTCCCCTTGGTTGAATCTAACTATTAAAACTATCTTAAGGTTGCATAAAAGCAAGCTCAAATGATGGTGGTTTCTTCTTTACAGCAGGTGTTTCCAATGTGGTCATTGTCAAATATACCGTATTTTCCGCACTATAGGGCGCACCGGGTTATAGGGCGCACCCCCCAAAAAAAGTTTTTGGTCCTATATCTTCCATAGATAAGGCGCACCGGATTATAAGGCGCTACAATGGGAACGTGGACAAAACAGTCAGATGATTCAGTCCAACTGATTACCCCCTTAACATTCCCAAAGCTTGCAAAGAAGCAAATACGTGTCGTAGACACGTGCGGATGCGGTGTCCGTACGATGTCACTCAAATGCATCCATTCAAATATCATTCAGAAGGTTAAAGTCTTGGGATTCAAGAAATGCCAACCATTCCTTAGTTTCAATTTTCTTTTTCGCTCGCAACTTTAATGTGCATATGACAATAAACACTTGGAATTGAGTTGAATTCACTCAACTCATCACAGCAACATCAAGATGGTTCTAAAACAAGATACCGGGAAAATAGAAAGCCGCATAGCTCACCTAAGTTCTCACGTTCAATAATGATACGCAGCAATGGTCTTTTTACAACCGTGAGTGTAGTCAATCCAGGAGAGTAGAATATTTACAAATACAGACTAATGAAACATGTTTCTTTATGGCTTGCTATTCAGTCATCTTTTTCGGCCAATTGCAGGGTTTGTTTTGGCCCTCTAGCCTATCCGAGGCTCCGAATAACTTCAGCCAATAGCGATCGATTTAACGGATGATTGACACATCTTTTTCGGCCAATTGCAGGGTTTGTTTCGGCCCTCTAGCCTATCCGAGGCTCCGAATAACTTTAGCCAATAGCGATCGATTCAAATGATGATTGACACATTGGTTAGCCAATGAAACGCCGGTATATAAATCCCAGCATACACCGCGGACGACTCCACGTTCGGGGGAAAATCGAGTCGGCGGCTGCTGCGTAAGTTGCGAGACCTTGCGATTTAATATTGAGCCATATATAAGGCGCACTGTATTATAAGGCGCATGGTCAGCTTTTGAAAAAAATTAAGACTTTTAGGTGCGCCTTATAGTGCGGAAAATACGGTAATTGTGTTTCAAAGAATCAGTCCGAAAAAGTCTTACCTTCAAAATTTCATAATGCTCCGTCAGAAACTGATGTTCAGCGGCGCTAAAAGATCATGGCCAACACCTTACCATTTTAAAATCCGTGATTCTGGGATGTACCCCAACTATCTACAGCTAGCTAGACGACTATTTATTCTGACTCGGGAAACATGCAACCCATTAAGCCAGACTAGATCAAGCTGCGCTTACTCAGTTATCCTAGATCGCTTCAATTTTGTGCAATGCCACACTGTAAAGATGCCATCTTGATGAAAAAGGTATAACATATTTACATGCGTCTACGACAGACGTTTTAATTTTATCAAGAGAAGCCAAAAAAATTGAACATACTGATGATACCATAGTAATTACTGTCATTCATTATTCGATTACATATCTAAGAATCTAAAAAAGGATAAAAACTGCAACACTTGCTTATTTTAGAAAACAAAGTTTCAAAAGTTGTAGCTCAATAAAAATAGGATAAGTTTAGGACTATCACAGTTGTCAAGAGTACACAAATGAGATCATTTAGAGTTTTTTTTAATGTAAATACAAAGTATGAGCTCATATCAAGCAGAATGATGACTGCTATTCTCACCAGCACACGTGTGACCCTGAACTTTGACTTGACAAGAAAATCTTTGACCGCAAACTGACCAAGAAAATAGTTACCCATCAGGGTGAGTTTTAGTGTGTCTTTTTAAGTTTCCTTTCCGGCTGAATTTTTGATCGCAAACTGAGCAGGCAAAAGGCTTTTCGCCCGTGTGGGTTCTTGTGTGCCTTTGTAATTCGGATTTATGGGCGAATATTTTACTACAAATTGAGCAGGCAAAAGGTTTATCACCTGTGTGGGTTCTTGCATGTCTTTTAAAGTCAGATTTAAGGGAGAATACTTTGTCACAAATTGAGCAGGCAAACAATTTATCAGCGGTGTGGATTTGAGTGTGTCTTTTTAAGCTTCCTTTTTGAGTGAATTTTTGACCACAAACTGAGCAAACATGAGGTGTTTCACCAGTGTGTGTTATAGCGTGGCTTTTTAAGCATAATTTCCAAGTGAATTTTTGACCACAAACTGAGCAGGTAAAAGGCTTCTCACCAGTGTGTGTTCTCCTGTGGCAGATCAAACTCCCTTTTTGGGTGAATTTTTGACCACAAACTGAACATTCAAATGTTTTTTCACCAGTGTGAGTTCTAATGTGGTTTCTCAAATGTTCTTTTAGGCTGAATTTCTGACCGCAAATTGAGCAGACGAAAGGTTTCTCACCAGTGTGGGTTCTTATGTGGCTTTTCAAATGTTCTCTTTGGCTAAATTTCTGACCGCATATTGAGCAGGGAAATGGTTTTTCACCCGTGTGGGTTCTTGTATGTCTTTTCAAAGTTTCTTTTAGATTGAATTTTTGACCACAAACTGAGCAGCAAAACGGTTTTTCAAAAGTGTGGACAATGGTATGGCGTCTCAAACTACGCTTGTGGCTAAACATTTTTCCACACTGCGGACATTTGTGATATGCGTTACCACCTCCCGACAACTTGTCACCATTATTGTGTGCAGAGTCGTACGTGTCGTCATCATCTGTTACGGAGCTTCTGCTTGGAGACACCGCCTCCTTGTTCTCTTCTTGTTGATCTTCGGAGGTGAAACGGGCCCCGGTCACGGGAAAATCCCCCGAATCTTCTTCATTTTTAACGTCAACTGTCTCGAAATATTCCTCTTCCTCCTTTTTAAAGTTATCAGGTTCCAAATTGTGCCTGTACTCCTCCTTTTTAATGCGAAAGGGCTCCAAATCGTCTTTTATGATGCCAGGCAACTTTGTCTCCTGTTGCCAAGGAAGAAAATTCTTGTCACTGAGGTCTGGAGGACACAAGACACAAATAGTTTTGTAAAATATCGATTCACAAAAAAAAATAGGATTCTTTTACAGAAAATGCATCGCTACAACAATCCTTTTAGAATTTCTGGAAAAAAAAAAATCTGTTTTCTTTTTTTTTTGGTCGTCCTGGAGTGCGAGGCGGAATGGAGTTGTCACGGACACTACGTTGTTATCAATGATAATAAAGACAATTCAATGAAAACCCTCCCAATGTTTATATTCATATAAAAGGCATTACTGTTGTGGAGTCGGCTTGCATAAGGAACGCATTAGGATAGAAAAAGGGGAAATTCCATCTTGTTTACCCAGAGTGCAAATCTTGACGAATATTATTATTAATGATCGCCTCGGACGAAAGACTGGCGTTCGTCCTGCCAAGATTTCTTGGCAGGGAGCATACCGGGTCAAACCGACCCCAGGAACAACAGTTCCTGGAAATGTGGAGCCGACCCAAAACAATTCAAGGAAGTTATATAAAAAATTAAAAAAACAATCGGTCCGGAGGCGTGCATGTACACGAGCAAGGGGACGGGCGAAAACTAATACCAATGTTGGATTAGGATATAAAAAGCCACCCGACTCTGAGGACGAGGAGAGACTTCGAGATTTATTTGGATGAAGTTCAATAAACGAACTCTCCCTCTTACGTCACGACTCCGCTGCGCCTTGTTTTTCAATTATTATTAGTATATCGTGAGGCAAATTGATCGGGCCGTTTCCACAATATTAGCAGAATAAACCTGACCATAGCTGCACAAAAAAAATAATCATTGTAAACTCGGCGGCGGCAGTGCACGGGTTTTCTCTTAAATGAGTTTTGCAGGCACATCTTATTTAATAATAATAATAATAATAATAATAATTTCCTTGTATTGTCATTCTGTGTAACAATGTACACAGAACGAAATGTCGATTGCATCTGACCCGATGCAGCCGCAGCCAAGAGAGGGCGCCGCCGACCACTTTTTAAGTCTTAGGAATGACTCGGCCGGGGCGCGAACCCGAACCTCCCAGTCTCAAAGCGGGCGCCTTACCATCTAGGCTACTGAGCTGGTATTTGTAAAATTGTTTAAGAGCAAGATGTTTTGACACTTTTGAAGATGTACCAAAGACTAGAAAGCAAATCTTCTTGGCAAGATTGACAGGCCGCTTTGCAATTTTTCACCTTTAAAAATCTTTTATTGCTAATGATTACGTTACAATCTCTTGAAATAGTCCATTTGGAATCAAATCCTGATTGTATATGGAACAGTATTCTCTTGGATTATTATTCTTAGCTTGGAATTACACTATCAAGAAAAAAGTCTTCGTTTCTTGCCCTCTTATTTTCAAACACGATTTATCTCCAGTTGAATGAATGAATGAAAACTTTATTTCGAACATTGAAATAAAAACTGAACGAAAACATTAACTCAACAACCAAATAATGTTACATAATGTGTTGGAAAAGGGGTAGTCGGAAGCAGATCCTTATAATCCCTACCCCTTCATCTTCCCTATTAAATACATCAATGATAATAGATAGATAGATAGATAGATAGATAGATAGATAGATAGATAGATACTTTATTCTTCCCCTAAGGGAAATTCACAAATGACAACAATAGTAATAATATTAATAATAAAAGTTATGATATAACAATAGTAACAATAACAACAAAGTTAACCATAGTTGTAGACGCACTATTCCCAATCTCCCATATCACTCATACGCCATTTTCTTCATCTCTGTATTCCGCCAGTAATGTTTTTTTGTATTTAAATTAGAACAAGTGAATCGTTGGACATTGTTTGATCTCGTCTTGTAAATGATTCCGTAGTTTGACTCCACACACAGACACACACATACTTTTCCTGGTGGTTCTCACTTTTGGGATGATGAATTCGCTACAGCCCCTTAAGTTATAACTTCCCTCTTTCCGAGTGAATCATTTTTGGATGTTTTTGTTGACCTTAAATAGTTGTGCAGTGAAAAATTGGACTAAATCATCCTATTTTAATCATTTGGACTGCAGGAATAAAATATGAGTATGATCTCCATATCCTACCCTGTGTATGTTTCTAATTGCACGTTTTTGGAGGATAAAAAGGGCCTGTAGTCAACTTTTGTAATGATTGCCCCAGACTTCTGCAAATACTGTATATGGAACGATCATGACATATTACTTCAAAATAAATATGTTTTTATCCAATAACGTGATCCTAATTTCCCAGTGATTTGATCTTTACAGCTATAAAGAATCAAAATTGACGATGGGTTGAAACACTTCTGTGCTTGAAATATGAGTCCCAAACAGATTAAAAAAAAAGCAGTGCAAGTAGAAAAATGTCTTTTAAAGAGGTAAAACATATTTTCGCCCATAAAGCTTTTCCACCAGCACAAGGCCATTCACACCAATTTGATGTGAAAACATGTGGCCATTTTTATGTCAGTTGTCTGTTATCCCTCTAGCACACAGGTGTCAAACAGGCGGCCCGCGGGCCATATAAGGCCCGCGAAGGGATTGAATCTGGCCCGTGAGACAACACTCAGAGAAGAGCAAGAGAAAAACAAGCTGCAGGTTGAAATAGGTCCACTTGATGTTGCCAAAGCTAGGTGCCTCACACAAAGACACAGTACTTGTATTTATTTCTCTCTCTCTCTCTTCCACCCCTTTTCTCCCACTCTCCGTGTCTCTCTTTTTCTCTTCCTTTGTTGCTCTTTGTCTCTTTCTTTCTCTGTGTCTTTTTTGCTCTAACTTCCTTTTTTCCTTTTTTTCTCTTCTCTCTCTTCATACCCTTGGCACTTTCTTTTCTCTTTTCTCTCCTCCTGTCTTTCTATTTCTCTTTGGATTTCTTTCTTCCTCTCTCTTTCTTTCCCCCCTCTCTCATGACTCTTTATCTCTCTTGTTTCTCACACTCGCTCCCTCTCTCTCTTTTTCTTTCTTTGTCCCGCCCTCTCTCCTTTTCCCTCCCTCTTTCTCTTATTTCTTGATCTCTCTTTTTCTTTCTCTTGAATCTACAAGTCCGACCCCCGACAGAATGTTTGTTCTATCGTGTGGCCCCCCGAGTTCAAATGAGTTTGACACCCCTGCTCTAGCATGTTTGTTCATTTATATTTCCTTGTAATTTGAATTGTTAAAAAAAGGAAAGGATTTCCTGTAAGCTTCCACGGGTCTGAGCAATCACGCAAAGTCTGTGAATAATAACATCAATCCCAAGTTTGGCAACCAAATCATGAGCCGACATGTCCAAAACTTGACGTCAAATCAAGTTACGTTTTAATGACATTTTCACATTTGAATGACCCCGATCTGTCCTTTCAAACACACGTGAAGAATATGACTAGAACAGTCTTCCATCTTAGCAACATTGCTAAAATTGGCCTTATGCTGCCTCCGTCGGATGCGGAAATTACGATTCATGCGTTTGTTCGATGACTGTAATGCACTACTCTCCGGTCTCCCGAAGTCCAAAATCTGCGGGCCTTAAAATGCAGCTAAGAAGTAACACATTTTACTTTTTTTTTTTTCACAATCACAACCTCATGTTTATTGTCAATTTACCTTAACTGTACTGATGGAAACAATCCAAAGAAAGTTCTTTAAAACCTCAAAAATGAATTTCATATAACAAAGTCATAGAAAACTCTCATAGTTTTCTTTTCAATATTTGATACAATAACAAGTTTAAAAAAAAAATAATATATAAAAAACAAGAGTAAAGAGTAAAAAACAAGACTAGAGTAGAATAGGTCAGAGGAACGTCGTTGGCATAATAATACTATACGTAATAACCTAAATCGGTTCCCGTTGAACATACGAATAGCGGAAGGGTAAAAACTCTCTTTAAGACGTGTAGTCTTGCTCACAATGGAGCGAAGCTGGCGACCTGACGGCAGGTCATCAAGGTACCTGCGAGCAGGGTGACTGGGATCGTCCATCATTTTTAGTGTCCGTTTTCTAGTTCGATCGATGTAGATACTTATTAGGGACGGGAAGCCAGTACCTATTATTTCCTCTGCCGTACTCACCACTGATTCCATCTTTGACAATTCTTTATGATTGACGCAAACAAAGAAAACTGCGATTGACCTCGTTCAAACGGATTCAATGGTAGCACCATAAAAATGGACTAGAATAGATTGACGGACTCCTATCCAGGGTTGGGTAGGGTTACTTTTACTGGATTACTTTCAATGACTTTTGGATGACTCCAATAGCAAATATGCTAATAAAAGACAAAAGAAACTAAATAGGAATAAAATGACTCAATTTTGTGCAGGCAGCAAAAATCATGTTGGCAAGCTGTTTGGATTTATTTTCATTTTGTTTCTGTCGCATTTGATGTTAGTTTTGCCGGAGATCAAAGCCAGGAGAGAAAGCTTACCACGTGTTGTGAGTCATCATTTTGTTTGTATTTAGTTTCTTTTGTCTTTTATTAGCATATTTGCTATTGGAGTCATCCAAAAGTCATTGAAAGTAATCCAGTTAAAGTAACCCTACCCAACCCTGCTCCTATCTATGGGTGTCGCGTAGTGATGATGTCACGTCACGCTTTCCTGGCGCCGATCGAAGGCGACGCAGGTTTATTTCTTTTTCATTAATCTTAAAAATGTTCTCGCCCGTCGATTATTCACGATTTTATTTTTTGTATTTTTTTTTTATGGGAAAACCGTATTTTTTGTGACGCAACCGTAATACCGTAGTGGGTTCGATAAAACTGTACTCATTACGGCAGAACCGGAGTACTTGGCTGGTATGAGCGTGTGTGCGTCACAGTTCTGAGGTCATGAGATCGAACCTCCTGTGTGGAGTTTGCATGTTCTCCCCGTAGTTGCGTAGGTTTCCTATGGGCACGCCAGTTTCCTCCCACATTCCAAACACATGCATGTCGGGTTAAATACCCGGTCCAAATTGTCCCTAGGTGTGGATGAGCGAGCGAATTGTCTGTCTCTGGGTGCCCTGCAACAGGCTGGCAACCAGTTCAAGGTGTCCCCTGCCCACTGTCCGAAGATAGCTGGGATGGGCTCCAGCACCCCCGCGACCCTACTGAGGATAAGCGGTGGATGACAACACTTATTGTACCTTTTCTTCCGTTCTTGTTTTTATTTCTGTTTAGTAATTACTTATTGCTACCCTGTATTTATTATTGACTGTAAAGCACTTTGGAACACCATAAGGACCGTTCTAAGGGCCTGTAAAATTAAAGTGCATTCAGATTTACAAATACAAATAAATATGCTCAACACACTGCGCAAATGCACTTCAACCGAGGTGACCGACAACTCCGTTGCCTTTCTTCTTTTTAGTTTTTCCTTGCCTTCATGTTGGTTCCAGATCAGGGGATGGTGTAATAATAGTCTGAAATAATAGTCTGTGTAATAACCTGTGAAGCCCTTTGAGACTCTTTGTGATTAAGGGCGTCACAAATAAAAATGACTTGACTTTTTGC
Source organism: Urocampus carinirostris (assembly GCF_059441175.1). Lineage (NCBI taxonomy): Eukaryota > Metazoa > Chordata > Actinopteri > Syngnathiformes > Syngnathidae > Urocampus > Urocampus carinirostris. The sequence continues at coordinate 75,670,261 of NC_142349.1, read as the reverse complement.
TGATATTTCAAAAGGTGAAACAAATTGATTTGTGATGCGCCCAACAACCAAAAACACCCGATACAATAAAATACAAATAAGATTCTGACAAGAAAAGGGACGCGTAAACTTTGTTATACAATAAAGCTATATAGCTCAATTTTGATGATTGGTAGTTAACATTTGGAGCTATATAGCCCGAAGATAAGTAAATCTAGCTCACAGGTGTAAAACTCCCGGCCCGCGGGCCACATCCGGCCCGGCGTACAATTATATCCGGCCCGCGAAATCCTTTTATATACATTTACTATATTGGCCCGGGTCTATGAAACCCTGATCACTTTCAAATTATACTCGGATACTAAAAACCACAATGGCCGAGAAAATGATGTTTATTGACATTGCCGGTAAACCCGTGTGTCTTATTTGTGGAGATTTTGTGGCCGTCATGAAGGCATTTAATGTAAAACGGCACTACAAGACAAAACTTTAGAGTACGCTGAAAAACTTGAATCCAGAGAACAGATACAGAAAGTTGAAGAGTCAAAGAAGACTATGAAGATGTTTTTCCATGAAAGCAAATTCCCAAAGAGAAAAGCACAAATTTGTATTATATTTTCCGTTTTTTCATATATTCATTTTTATAGTTTTGACAGGAGATATTTTTATGGAGAGCAAAGATTTTTAATTCATTGAATGTTTAAGTTTGTTTCTTCTGGAATAACATTCCTGACTGTTTTAAATTCATATTAATTTATTTTTTTAAACGGAAAGTGTATTCAATAAATATTTATCCTGTTTGGCCCGCGACCAAAGGTGTGGTTTTGAGTTCTGGCCCTCTGTAAAATTGAGTTTGACACCCCTGATCTAGCTGGTGGCTACATTTTCATCTCAAACAATAGAAACAGATCTACTTACTTGCCCATTGTAAATAGCTCAATAGATTACAAGATAAACTACGTTTTTGATAGGCTGGTTTACGACATAACGCTATATACCTTACTTATGCTAGCTAGTAGCAAGTAGTTAAGGGCTATAACTAGAAGTGGGCCAGCTGCACCAATAACATAGAAAAGTAACAAGATATATAGTGAATTGAATTCGAAAGTGGAAAATAAGATGAAACCGGAAGTGACCAACCTTCTCCTTTCAGCTCAACTTGTAGCTGCTTGCTAATGCTAACTTGAGTTAGCCGTCGATTTTCTCCCTCGTTCTCTTCTTCAAGCTCCTCTTTGAAAAGTCCTTTCACATGAGAGAGCATTTTAAACACATTTAAAGCCCACTATTACTATTTTATGGAGTTAAATGGAGCTTTTCCACAAGGTTGAATGGAAACGCCGTGTAGCCGAAAACACGCTGAGTGACCCGGAAGGACAACGCAGGTGGGCGGGGCTCCAACGAAACAACTTCCGCTTCACAAAGAGAACTTTTAATTTTTCTTTCTTTCTTTTGATAATATTTTGGTATATTTCATAAAGATTCTTCTTATGGCGGCATACTGGTTTTTGTAACCGTTTTTTGACACGGCATTGCGAAAGGACTGCAAAATATATGTTAAAGGGAAACGTTTAGGGAGTCCGCAATCTTGTGGAGTCTTTGCATAGCTTCGCTCTTTTGTGCAGGAAAAAGCTATGGCAGGGTGTCAAACTCAACTTCACACTGGGCCAAAATTAAGCAGAGAATGAGTCACGGGCCAAATTAAATATTTATTGAAAAAATATCTGATTGGTAATGTTTAACCATTTTAGAATAGAATATACATTTATTGTCATTGTTACAAAATGAGTTAAACATATTGTGACAACGAAATGGGACGTGGCACTCCAGTTCCACATTTTACAGTGAGGATACATATGGAAACAAACTTTAGTTTTGCTTAAACACAGAATTTGGAACAACCAAAATTTGATATTACAAAAAACATCCATCCATCCATCCATCGAATTATCTGCACCACTTATCCCCAGTAGGGTCGCGGGGTGCTGGAGCCCATCCCATCCATCTGCGGGCAGTGGGCAGGGGACACCCTGAACTGGTTGCCAGCCAATCACAGGGCACACAGGGACGGACAACCCACTCGCTCATTCGCACCTAGGGACAATTTGGACCGGCCAAATAACCTGACAGGCATGTGTTTGGAATGTGGGAGGAAACCGGAGTACCTGGAGGAAACCCACGCAAGCACGGGGAGAACATGCAAACTCTACACAGGAGGTTCGATCTCATGACCTCAGAACTGTGACGCACACGCGCTAAGCACTGTCCCGCCGTGCTGCCCTATTACAAAAACATGAGAAATTAAATTTGAAATGAAAGACACAGTGGTTTTCATTTTTTATTCAAATAAATAAAGTAGTACGTCTCTGCCTTTATCCTTTTAAGGTCATTTTTCAAGTAAATATTTTTCAAAGCCAACAACAACTGAACCAAAAATAATAATGTCATTCTGTCAGGACCAGAACGGAGACCGAACCCACTTGCGTTGCGTTTCTCAAAAGTTTTATTGGAAGAAAGGGAAGCAGCCGGTGATTAATGGAAGCGGGAAGCAGGTCGCGGAAGTGGCGAGCGATGGTGGTGTCGGTAACAGAAAAGTGGGTCAGTAACAGGGGAGCAAAAACATGGTCAGAAGCGAGTCATAAGCCAGAAGAGGAGAGAAAACGTAATCGGGGACAAAAAGAGGTCGAAAACCGGGACGGAGGAGCAGACGTGGTCAGGATCAAAAACGGGTCGAAGCCGGGGGACAGACAGGAGCAAAAAAACAGGTGGGAGTCAGGGTCGAAAAAGGCTTGCCTAGTGTTAACTGAGATTCAAGACGGACTTACAACAGGGGATTGACAGGACTGAGTTCAAATACTGACAGGGAGCCAATCAGAACCCGCGGCAGGTGGCGCCAAAGGAGCGGGCACAGCCGAGTCGCATCACTCATCATGACAGCCGAGCGCATTGATTTTTTTCATCAAACTGCGCACTAGGCAGCACGGCATGAGGAAATTTGCGCGGTCACGGTTTGGCTGCCAGAAACTGACCAAAGTTTCCTTGCAGCCAGTGTTCCCTCTAAGCTGCGCGCGTGGGCAATTGCGCACTGCTCGCACATTCTCAGAGCACAAGAAAATCGAGCCAGCTCACAAAAATCAGGGCTCAAAATTACTCATTAAGAAGCGACTTAAGTCAAAGTTACAGTGCATGAAGGTCAAAATACACGGGTTTCCCTGACGCTGTGTCCTATATGCGGTATTTTGAAGTCGAGTCGAAGTAGAACGAAGTTGAGTAAAGTTAGTAGAGTTTGTCGAGAACCGGCTTCTTCGGCTCGGCTCACTAAAAGGAACCGGCTCTTTCGTGTCCTAAATGGCTCTTCAGGTTGTTTTTGCTTGTTTAATCCCAACATGACCAAATATTATGTAAAACTGTGCACAAAATGACTCAAAGGAAGGGGGGGAATAGAACAAAAAAGAAAAAAATACCAAAATGAAAAAGTAGTGAAAAGCTGAGAAAAATGAAACAAAAGGAAGAGAAAAAAGAAGGAAACATTCAGAAAAACTCCAGAAAAAAAGAAAAGAAAGAAACAAAGGAAAAAAAGTAAAGAGAACAAAAAGAAAAAAGTAACAGCTAGGAAAAAATAAACACAATGAGATTTTTTTAAAGGAATTTTGAAAAAAGTAGAAAAAAATAAGAAAAAGTTTGTGTTGCATTCAAATAATTTCCAAGTGAATCTTGTTGGCAACATTGTACTTCCATTAAAAAATGTGATTAAATACAGTGCTGTATCTTACAACCGACTCAATAAGCCCCCCAAAATGTTAGTATTATGCCACAAAAGATACCAGAAAAAAAAAGAAATGGAAATCTTGTGAAAGAATTGTGGTAAAAACAAATGAAGTTTATAGGCCGTACAAACTTTGCAATAATACATGAGTCAATTCATTCAAAAGTGAAAAAAATATTTGCATTGCCGGAAACTGTAACGCGATGTCAAGTTTTGGACATGTTTGATAATGAATTATCTTGCCACACTTGGGATTGCTGTTGCTCACTGTTGTTTCAAGCGTTGCTCACGTACTTTGTGTGAACGCTCAGACCCGTAAGGCAAATGACAGGGAACATTGCTTGCAGCATCGGAGTCTTCCACAGATTCAACTTCGTTTTAAAGGCCCTCCAGCTGCTTACACGTCTGGGATGACGTCGCCCCGTCCCTGAAGCCGCAGGTTAAGCACATCGAGATGGCTCACAATGTCAGAGACAAATGCCAGCTTACACAGAAACTTTTCATCTCTCAGCTCTAACGTAATATCACCCAGAGTGACTCAGTCAAAAATCTAGGTGTCATATTTGACCCCAATCTGTCATTTCGAACACACTTTAAGAATATGATTAGAACCGATTTCTTCCATCTTGGCAACATTGCTAAAATTCGTCCTATGCTGTCTCAATCGGATGCGGAGATTATAATTCACGCGTTTGTTACCTCCCGTCTTGATTACTGTAATGCAGTACAGGAGGAAGTTGGAGAAAAAGCTGCAGAATAACAGCATAGAGAAATGAAATGATGAAATGATCTGCATTTCTCTAGCGCTTTTCAAGTCAATGACTTCCCAAAGCGCTTTACAATGTGCTCCACAATTTCCAATAGCGGCCTTGCAGCCATGTAAGGCGCTAACCTGCTTATTGGGGGTATTAGGGGTCCAGTGTCTTACCCATGGACAATTCGACATGTAACACGGACGAGTCGGGATTCGAACTGGGATCCCTTGATCCCAAGACGAGCGCTCTACCTCCTGAGCTACTGCCGAGGAGCAGAGGAGGTGTGGGAAGGGATGAAGACTATCACCGGGTGCAGCACCAAGCAGGGTGTGGCCGTGGACGTAGATGTGGGGAGGGTCAACCAGTTAAATAACTTTTTTAACAGGTTTGACCATCCCAACTCGTACTCACCCCCAGAGTACTGCAGCTGTTGAGAGCGATAGTATCTCACAGCACTCTTGCCCCTGTCAATTACTCGAGCCGAAAAGTCAATAATTGAACATACCAACATGATATAGTCATTCCAGTTAGCCATCGTTTAATTTAAAATCAATAAGAGAATACAAGCCGAAAAACGCATTTGATGAAACATTTTCAAAACTAGCACAATCAAATAGTCTGACAAAATTTTATACATGTGACTGACATCAAGAGTACACATACTGTATGCATTCTTTCAGTGCGATTTTTTCAATGTAAATACAAACTGTGAGCTCATATCAAGCAGAGTGATCAATGCTATTCTCACCCGGACACCTGTGACTCTGGGATTTAACCTGACTTGAAAATTTATAACAACAGACTGAGCAAGAAAAAGGTTTCACATCGGTGTGGGTTCTTGTGTGCTCTTTTAAGTTTTTTTTCTGCCTGAATCGTTGACCACAAATTGAACAGGAATAAGGTTTTTCGCCAGTGTGGATTGTTGTGTGTTTTTTTAAGTTGCCTTTAATACTGAATTCTTGAGCACAAAATGAGCATGAAAAAGGTTTTTCACCGGTGTGGGTTCTGGTGTGTTTTTTTAAGTTTCCTTTCTGGCTGAATTTTTGACCGCAAATTGAGCAGGAATAAGGTTTTTCACCAGTGTGAGTTCTTGTGTGTATTTTTAAGTCACGTGTCAGGCGGAATTTCTGACCGCAAACTTTGCAGGCAAAAGGTTTTTCGCCTGTGTGTGTTCTTGTGTGTCTTGTTAAGGCACTACTCGCCCTGAATTTTTGACTGCAAACTGGGCAGGCAAAAGGTTTCTCATCAGTGTGGGTTCTCGTGTGTGTTTTTAAGGCACTGGTCACGCTGAATTTTTGACCGCAGACTGGGCAGGCAAAAGGTTTTTCACCAGTGTGGGTTCTTGCGTGAGTTTTTAAGGCGCTGCTCACCCTGAATTTCTGACCGCAAACTTTGCAGGCAAAAGGTTTCTCACCAGTGTGAGTTCTTGTGTGGTTTTCCAAGTGTACTTTCTGGCTGAATTTTTGACCACAAACCGAGCAGATAAATGGTTTCTCACCAGTGTGGGTTCTTGTGTGGCTTTCCAAGTGTACTTTCTGATTGAATTTGTGACCACAAACGGAGCAGATAAATGGTTTCTGACCAGTGTGGACAATGATATGGCGTTTCAAACTACACTTGTATCGAAATGTTTTCAAACACACCGAACATTTGTGATATGTGTTATCACCTTCCGACTGTTTGTCTCCGTCATTGAGTGCAGAGTCGAAAATGTTGTCATCGTCTGTCGTCCCGGAGCTTCTGCTGGGAGAAACCTTCCCCTTGTTCATTTCGCGTTGATCTTCCGAGGTAAAACGGGCCCCTGTCACGGGAAACTCGCTCAAATCTTCCTCCTTTTTAACGTGATCAGGCTCCAAATCGTCCTCTTCCCTTTTAACGTCAACTGTCTCGAAATAATCCTTCGTCTGTTTTTGGACAGCAGGCGACTTTGTCTCCTGTTGCCAAGAAAGAAGATACTCTTGACTGACATCTGCAGGACACAAGACACACATGGTTTGTGTAAAACCTCAGTTTTGGATTTGTATGCTTTTGAGTTTCTTTAAGACTATCTCAACCCAATCAACTATGCAATTTTGGACTTCAATTCTCATTTACATATTTTCAATGACTAGATTTTTAAACATAAGTTAGAAATGTAATATTTTGCACCTGCGTTATTGTTGGCGATAAGCATTATCATTTATTGATTTTAGGTTATTTGGTTTTTCAGTATCATACGGTTTCACATCATCAAACAAATCTGTTGGAAAAAGACCCCAAAATCAAGTTCATTGGCCAGGCTCGGGGTGAGTCACGCTGGATTTTCTAGGCCTCATCTTATCTCTACGAAGCACTGAGATAACTGAACGCTAAAGGATTTTATAAATTTGACTATAAAGGATTTTATACGATCGACTACAAAGTACTTGTATTCAGTTCAATAAAAATATTCACTGACTGTTTTTATTCAAGGTACAATAGAAGGTTAGGCTTTGTGGAATGCATGAGACGTATTTCTGATAACAGAATTCCTGTGAATGCTGACGGAGAAGGCCAGACGTAGAAAGGCAGACGTCGGGGGCGCGCTGGTATGCGAAGATTGCGGAGCCCAGCCGACACGCCTTCATACGAGGAGAAGACCAATAAGAGAAAGCTAACGTTAACTACAGATGACACATAGCACATAGCCAATGGGATGTCTTTTTTTTGTTTGTGAAATGTATAAATGATCCGGGGCAACTGGGAGGGGGACGCGGTCTCCTGTTGATACACTTAGATCTTCTGTTAGGAACGATAAACATCCGCCCCTTTGTGACCCTACTGGTCATCTCATCTCATTTCATCAGCCGTACCGCTTATCCTCATTAGGGTCGCGCGGGGGCTGGAGGCCATCCCAGCCATCTCCGGGCAGTGGGCAGGGGACACCCTAAACTGGTTGCCAGCCAATCGCAGGGCACACAGGGACAGACAACTCATTCGCTCATTCACACCTAGGGACAATTTGGACCGGCCAATTCACCTGAAATGCATGTTTGTGGAACGTGGGAGGAAACCGGAGTGCCCGGAGGAAACCCACGCAAGCACGGGGAGAACATACAAACTCCGCACAGGAAGTCTGGAGCTGGATTTGAACCCACGACAGGTTCCCATGACATGAACTGTGCCGCACAAGCGCTAACCACTGCGCCGCCGACAAAACAGTCAGATGATTCAGTCCAACTTCTTACCCCCTTAACATTCTGAAAGATTGCAAAGACACAAATACGTGTCGAAAACACGTGCGGATGCGGTGTCCGTACGATGTCACTCAAATGCATCATTCGGAAGGTTAAAGTCTTGGGATTCAAGAAATGCCAACAATTCCTTAGTTTCTATTTTCTTTTTCGCTCGCAACTTTACTGTGCATATGACAATAAACACTTGGAATTGAGTTTAATTTAAAAATAGACACTCCATTCCATCCATTATTTGCACCGCTTATCACAGAAACATCGAGTTCAGTCTGAAACAAGATACAGGGATAATATATAGCCGGAGTAGCTCACCGAAGTCGTTGTGTTCATAATAATGTGCAGCCAATGTCCTCTTATATACGTGAGTGTAGTCAATCCAGGAGAATAAAATATTTACAAATACAGTATAGTAAAAAATGCTTTCTGTATGCCGTCAACCACGTGCTATACACATTCATCTTTTTCGGCCAATTGCAGGCTTTGTTTTGCCGTTCAAGCCAATGCCAGCCTGTAAATGATAAAAAGGATCCGCCCCTTGACCTCCGAATAATTTGAGCCAATAGTGATCGATTCAACTGATAATTGACACATTGGTTAGCAAATGAAACGCCGGTAAATAAATCCCAGCATACACCGCGGGCTACTTGGCGTTCGGGGGAAAATCGAGTCGGCGGCTGCTGCATTAGATGCAACACTTTGCGACTTAATGTTGATCCATAAATAAGGCGCACTGTATTATAAGGCGCAGGGTCAGCTTTTGAAAAAAATAAAGGCTTTTAGGTGCGCCTTATAGTGCGGAAAATACGGCACTTCCAACATTTGATTATTTGGCACAAAATAGAATAGAATCTAAAGTTGACAAAAACCCCTCTCGATTTTTTTAATGTGGCAATTTACAGAACTGCAAATTGAGATCATATTTTGACCACACGAGTGTACATTTTCTTTTGTCTCAATGAAATGATCTGCATTTCTAGAAGCGCTTTTTCAAGTCAATGAAGACTTCCCAAAGCGCTTTACAATGTGCTTCACCCATTCACACACCAATAGCGGCCGTGCAGCCATGCAAGACGCCAACCTGCTTATTGGAGGCATTAAGGGACATTTCGACACGTAAGACGGAGGAGCCGGGATTCGAACCTGCGATCTCTTGATTCCAAGACGAGCGCTCTACCTCCTGAGCCAATGAAACGCGTTCACCCCTGCCCCTCTTAGCAGCCTCATCAAAAATATTTCAATAGATTGTCATGGTTACTGATGTGACTCAGCTGTGCCCGCTCTTTAGGTGCCATCTGCCACGGGTTCTGATTGGCTCCCTGTCAGTATTTGAACTCAGTCCCGTCTGTCCTGTTGTCAGTCTGTCTGTCTGCTAACCTCAGTGAATACTAGGCAAGACTTTTTCGACCCTGACTCCCACCTGTCCCGTTTTTTGCTCCCTTCTGTCTCAGGCTACGACTTGTTTTGCTCCTGACCACGTCTGCTCTCCCGTCCCGGCTTACGACCTCTTTTGTCCAAAACTACGAATATATATATATATATATATATATATATATATATATATATATATATATATATATATGATAGAAAAGGCCTGGTCCTAGTTTTTTTAAGGACTTTCATGTAAAGTGTTAAACTTTCAATGCAGCCGTTTATAGCGTGTATAAATTGTTCATCAATCGTTTCAATAAATTGTTTGTCTTTCATTGGAAAAAAAAGGCTTTTTCCGTTTTTACATTCGTCAATAACTATTCATAATAACAGCTCACGTTGACAAAATCGTTGAAAATCGGTTGTTACGATTTATTTTCAATGTAGGATACATTGTCTTAACGGGGTTGTTGACCCGACCAATATGGCCGCCACGTAGGCACGCTAGTAAGCAGCCTCCGACAGCGCGCTGACATATCTAGTGTTCTGCCACCATTAAATACTTTCTACTCATCTTTTGTTGGATTTTATTGAAGTGCCGAGTTAAATCTGAAGTTTCCGCATAGGCGTATATTTTATTTCGTCTTGACGCCCACAAAACGAATTCCCCGCCCCCTCATTTAAACAGTCCATCAAGAATACGTCGATAGAGATAAGAATCGCATCGTGCAATGGACTTTGGGGAATTGAAAATTATAAATAAAAGAAGTTATAAAAACTAAAGAAACCAACCTGCTTTGTTCATCAGTTGCGTGCTAACTTCGTTTAGCCGTCCATGTTTTTGCTCAGTCTCCTCCTGCGATCCCCGAAACTCCTCTTTGAAATTTCCTTCCCCTCTTTCGCACATTTTAGCCATGTTTGAAGAAATCGCTAAACGTTTACTGATTTAAATTGAGATTTTACACACATTTGGGGCAGAAAATCTCATTCTCGGAGCGGGCCCAAAGGATAAAGGCTAAAGAAAGTGGCCGGAAACGCAATTAAATACTTCCGGTTCACCCCAGTACGACCCAAAGCTGTATCCTTTTATATTTTTGTTGGAGCATTCGTTTCGTACATTTAATAAAGCATCCTTTTGATTACAGCATACAGTTTTTTCCAGGAGAGAAAGCATACCACGTGTTGTGAGTCATCATTTTATTCATATTTACTTTCTTATTAGCGATTTCTTAAGGGTTATTGTTCTATTTTCTTTATTTTTTGTCTATTATCCGTTATCGGTCAGTTCATAATACGCTACAAAGCCAAGGAGCCGGGACTCTTACTCTCAGCCAAATGGCCAAGCTAAGGTCCTAGCCTCAAAGCATTGCTGCGATCATTGCGAATGCACCGTTCCCGGAGCTACTGCAATACCGGGCCGATGCGTGGAGTGGACAGAGCAAGCTCTTATTCCATCTCCGGATTGCAAAAATATCTCATGCCGCCTCAATGCCTTTTAAGACGGCTTACCGTGAAATTCATATTTGCGGCACAGCCGATGCAAGGTGCCGACACTTTTAAAATCTTATGGTACACAATCCCATAATGGAGTCATCCAAAAGTCAATGAAAGTAATCCAGTTAAAGTAACCCTACCCAACCCTGCTCATAAAGCCGTTTCGTTGGCCAACGACATATCACGGTGGAACGGTGACGAGGATGTGATGCTAGGGGGCGCTATTGTACCAAAGAGATGGTGGACGCCAACCGAGAAGAAGACTAGAACAACACATCACTGCTGCCATTGTTTGTGGGTTCGTTGGTGTTCCGCTCCTCTCTTGTGCACAATTTAACTCCATTTAACTCTGTAAAGGAGTTAGTGGCGAACTTTAAAGATGGCTAAAATGTGCGAGAGGGGAGAAGTAAATTTCGAAGAGGAGTTTCAAGAAGAGAAGGAGCGAGAAGATCGACGGCTAAACCAAGTTAGCATTAGCAAGCAGCTACGAGCGGGTTGGTTACTTTCATTTCTACAACCTTTTCTGTATTCTTATAAGTCCTTAGCATTGAAAATGTTTCAATTATATTTCCTATTGACGATGCAGCTACTTCGAGGAGCGAATTCATTGGGTTGATGTCGAGACCGAATGAAATATACGCTCATGCGGACAAAATAGGAATCCAAACAGCGGATTCGTGCAACGGAATCGCCAAAACAAACCGATGAGAGTGTTTTGGTTCCCATTTGTTCTCCCTGTTTGCACTTTCGTGCGGGACAAATCGAAAATGCTACATTTTTAAAAGTAGGCATAGTGAACAATTCAGATCTAATCCGCTTTTAATTTCCATCTAAGTAACGTTAGAGAAAAAACTTACAAATGTAGCGTTTACCAAATTGTTCGAATTGGTTATCTGATTCCATTAACCAAACACAAACTTTATTCCCCTAACAATGCATGCTCGTTTCTTAATTTTAGGGAGAAATATTGACAAGAGACATGCTTTTCCACACGGGGGCAGATTTATTTTCTTCAAGTATTTAACTAAATGAATTCCATCCAATTAGCTGAATTATTGTCGCCTCCTTTTGATTGTCCCTCTCATTCTCCGATCTGATCTCCTATCTCTCTCCGTCCGTCTTCCGTCTCTGAAGTTCTTTTTCACAAGTCGGGGCGGGTCAGGTGCCAGCTCCACCACCTCCTCGCCAAAAGGCGCCGCTACGTCTAAAAAACTCACACCCACAAACCTTATCAGAACAACTTCTCCAAACAATGTCTCCTTTCCCGCGTCACAGGCTCCTCCAACATCAGCCCTTGTCCCCGTTATCAAAATTCCCCAGCCATAACACTCCACACTTGGGACGGCGCGACCCGTCATCGAACTTCAGCCTCCTCTGTGAAAAATCTTCATTGCATTCAATAACTGTAATTTGTATAAAATGATACTAAATCCCTTATAGTCAAAGAAATAAAATATAGAATCCTTCAGTATCCAAGGGAATTTGGAGATGGCACACTGTTTTACTGTATCTACCAGTCTGGGGAGTCATGTGCAGCATTAGAAAATGGTTCGATACATCCATCCATTCATTATCTGCAGCACTTATCCTCAGTAGGGTCGCAGGGGTGCTGGAGCCCATCTCAGCTGTCTTCGGGCAGTGGGCAGGGGACACCCTGAACTGGTTTCCAGCCAATCGCAGGGCACACGAAGACAGACAACCATTCACATGCTCATTCACACCGGCCAATTAACCTGACATGCATGTTTTGGGAATGTGGGAGGAAACCAGAGTGCCCAGAGGAAACACACGCAAGTACGAGGAGAACATGCAAACTCCACACAGGAGGTTCGATCTCATGACCTCAGAACTGTGCCGCACACGCGCTAACCACTGCGCCGCCGTGTTGCCTTGGTTAGATACATACGATCTATCTATCTACCTTGGTCATATCCCTCAAGATAGATAGATAGATAGATACTTTATTCATCCCCGTAGGGAAATTCACACTTCCAGCAGTCTACCCCGTTGTTTATTAACAGATGAACACGATGCCCTAGGGGTGCTTGTAGCGGAGCGGATGACGTCACGCCAGTCCAAAAGTTCGACATCCCTGCGGCAGATGGAAATCTTTTATTTGTGAAAATCCAGGGATACACCACCTCGTGTTAGCAAGTCCGCCTCCTCTCCGATTCCCCCCGGCTTTGTTGTCTCTGTATAGCGGCGTTGAAGCCGGATAGCTCCGGGTAGCTCCGGGTGGCTACACGTTAGCGTCCGGAATGCTAAACGTGAGCCACGTTTCCGCAAAACACAGCAACTGCGCTCCCTGTGCGCTTCGATGTTTTCCATCAGCACTGGATGATCTTATTTGGTCGTGAGTTCGCATTTACCATGATTACGGACGGTACCGAAGACTTATAACGCCGCTAGCCGCTTCGCTAGCTCCGGCTCTTCTTCCACGATAGGCCCCTTCATCACGCCGGCACGAGAATTCTTCAGGGCAAGGAGTTGAAATTCCTTGAATACACGCATTTGTGTGCGCTAAAACCCATGTCCCATAGGATAGAAGTAATCCATAGTGTAGTTGTCAAAACGGGAAGAAAAAACACCGAAGATAGGAGCAGATAATTAAACAATAGGGCAGCTGCTGGAAAAGGCAGCCGCTCGTGGCAGCGCCGCTTTGACCGATAGCAAGACAAACACATACAATAACAAATGAGGCTCTTTAACTCCACTAAAAGTAAAGAGTGGATTAGCACATGAATTCACCCTATGGCATACTCCCTGAATTATATTTTACGTGCCAATTGAAAATATAAATAAAAGAACAAGCCAGGGGGGAAACAGACTAGTTACACAAAAATATTAGTTTGAATGGCTCGCTTGTGGAAAAGCTTTCTGGACGAAAATATGTTGTTTTACTTAACACTGAAAAGGTTTTTTTTTTGTACTCAATTTGCTCTTTTGAATTGGGCTATAAATATTTTAATATTGAAAATACGTTATGCTTTGGCTTAATTTGATGTTTTGAGGCATCTATACTGCTGTCACAGTCTTCCACGGACAGACTGAGGAGATCATTTCTTCCTCATGCCATGAGGCTCTTGAACTCCACCCGGGGGAGTAAAAGCCCACATTAAACCTCACCCCAACATTTGCATATTGCCCTTGTGTGTATTTTCCGTAGCACTATTTAAATACTATGTATCAACACCTTATATTGGGTATTTTTGTATTCTATATCTTTATCTTATTAATTTATTTTTCAACACAAGGATACTGCTGGAAGTGTCAATTTCCCTGCGGGGATGAGTAAAGTATCTCTGTCTGTCTCTGTCTGTCTCCTATCTATCTATATCTATCTCTATCTCTCTGTCTCTGTCTCTTTCTGTCTTTCTCTCTCTCAAATATATATATATATTCCAAGCACACAATGGTTTGAAGCCATTGTCAAGCTTGACTCTTTATAGGAGTAACGATGAAATCACTGTGAAACCATTAGAAAATGGCTAAATAGAAATGGATTTAGTTTGAAATAATATGTCCCGATTGCTCCATCTGCAGTATTTATGTGCGGATAAATTCAGTTTAAAAAGAAGAGAGCAAGGGAGGAAAGGAAGACGTTCTTCTCAATATCGTCTTTCGAAGCTAAGAAGAATCGTGGCAGGAAATGATGTTCCATATAAAATCAGGATTTTTCAAGCCAATTTATTTTATATCAACTCTTTCAAGAAATTGTAAATGTATGTAATCATTAGTCAAGTCATGTTTATTTGTGACGCCCTTAATCACAAAGAGTCTCAAAGGGCTGCACAGACCACAGCTTATCGCAAACGACAGACTATGATGACACCATCCCCTGATCTAAAACCGACATGAGGGCAAATAATACACAGATATTGTCAACATGAAATCTAGGTTATTCATATGCTATAGAATAGAAGTGTGTTTTAAGCTAAGATGTAAACATTTCCACTGAGGTTGCAGATCCAATCTCAGGGGGAAGAGCGTTACACCATAATGCCATACTTAACATATTGTGCAGTAGTCTGTGGCAATCATTACAAAAGTTGACTTTGGCCCCTTTTTATCCTTCAAAAACTTGCAATTAGAACCATACACATGGTCGTATATCGGGATCATACTCATGTTTTATCCCTGCATTCCAAATGATTAGAATTGGATGAGTTAGTCAAATTTTTCACTGTACAACTGCTATTTAAGGTCAACAAAAACACAGTGCCAGAAAACTTCCATAAATGATTCAGTTGGAAAGAGGGAAATTCTAACTTGAAGGGCTGTCGTAAATTCATGATCCCAAAGGTGAGAACCACTGGGAAAAGTATGTGTGTGTCTGTGTGCGGAGTCAAACTTTGGAACAAGTTGGAAAACGTTATCAAACAATGTCCAAATATTCACCTGTTCAAATCCAGACACAAAAAACAATACTGGCGGAATACAGAGATGAAGAAAATGGGGTATGAGTGATACGGGAGATTGGGAATAGTGCGTCTAGAACTATGGTTAACTTTGTCGTTATTCAGATTTACTTTATTGTCATCCGTGTACACGTGTATACAGAACGAAATGTCGATACATCTGACCCGCACAGTTTCTTTGAACGTCAGCCGGGATAGATAAGATTAACCGTGTCTTCGTCAGAATTTTAGCGCAGCAGTTCGTCATCTCGCGTTTCGATGCCACTTCCGGTTGTTAAATGGTCCAGTTTATTGTCCAGAGAGCGAACGTTGGATAGGAAAATGGATGGGAGAGGCGTTTTGCAGGGTTTAGCCTTTAGCCTAGCCGTTAGCCCGGCCCAACAACCTCGCTTCCTCGTCCGGCGGTCGCGCCGCTGTCTTGCCACTCTGCTTCGCTGCTTTGTAGGCCGCTGGGTCTTGTTGACATAGCAGTCCGTGGCTAATAAACACTCCCGAGTGGTCGTAGCATCGAGCGCTTGATGTCTGGATGATCGCATATCCAGCAAAAAAAACTGCCATCGTATCTTAATCTGCAGTTCGAGCCGACTTTGTGCGCCGTCAAAACTGTTTTGAAGACTGGGTCTTATGGCCGACGTGTAAAAAACTGTTGCGAGCCGATGTAGCCGCAGCCGACCAGGGGCGCCGCCATATTGTTGCTATTGTTATATCAGAACTGTTATTATTAATATTATTATTATTGTTGTTATTATGAAGGGTTAAGGAATACAAGCATTTGCTTCTGACTACCCCTTTTGAACATACTATGTAGCATTATTTTGTTGTTGAGTTTTTGTTCTGTTTTTATTTTAATGTTCGAATAAAGTTTTTATTCATTCATTCGTAATCATTTTTATTGTGTTCTGCGTTCTGATTGGCTATAAAAGACTTTTGAACATGAAAAATTACAAAGCGACCTGTAAGTAAACTGGCAAAAACAGGGCCAGAAACGCCATTTTGTTTTTATGTAGAAATGCTGAAAGGCAGCGATGCTTTTGCTGTGGAAAAAAACATTATTACTGTTTTGAAAAGAGATTTGACACATTATTGTGTGTCTTGTGTCCAGCAGACGTCAGTGAAGGGAATCTTCTTCCTCGGCAACAAGAGACGATCTTCCCTGGCGTCAAAAAGGAGGAAGATGAGTTTTTAGAGACAGTTGATGTTAAAAAGGAAGAGGAAGTTTTGGAACATTTTGGCCCCAAAGAGGAGAAAGATTTGAGAGAGTTTCCGGTGACTTGGGCCTGTTTAACCTCCGAAAATCAATATGAAGAGAACAAGGAGGGAGTGTCTCCAAGCAGAAGCTCCGGGACAACCGATGAAGAGGACACGTCCGACTCTGCAAACAATGAGGACAAACAGTCGGAAGGTGATACATACCACGAATGTTTGCAGTGTGGAAAAAGATTTCGCTATAATTCTAGTTTGAAACGCCATATCTTTGTCCACACTGGTGAAAAACCCTTCACCTGCTCGGTTTGTGGGAAAAATTTTACCCGGGAAAGTACCTTAAAAGTCCACACGAGAACCCATACTGGTGAAAGACCTTTTGCCTGCTCAGTTTGTGGTCAAACTTTCAGCCAAAAAAAACATTTGAAAAATCACAACAGAACGCACACTGGTGAAAAACCTTACGCTTGTTCAGTTTGTAGTCAAAAGTTCAGCCATAAATCAAACTTAAAAATCCACACAAGAACCCACACGGGTGAAAAACCCTTTGTGTGCTTGCTTTGTGGCAAAACATTCAGCCAGGAGGGACATTTGAAAAGCCACACAAGAACCCACAATGGTGAAAAACCCTTTGCCTGCTCAGTTTGTGGTCATAAATTCAGGCACAAAGGAAGCTTAAAAATACACACAAGAACCCACACTGATGAACTATTTACCTGCTTAGTTTGCGGTAAAAAATTCAGCCAAAAGGGAAATTTGAAGAAACATACAAGAACCCACACTGGTGAAAAACCTTTTGCTTGCTCAGTTTGTGGTCAGAAATTCAGCCAAAAAAGAAGCTTGAAAAAACACACAAGAACCCACACTGGTGAAAACCCTTTTCCCTGCTCATTTTGTGGTCAGGAATTAAACGAAGAGGGAAGTTTAAAAAACCCACACAATAAACCGCACTGGTGAACAACCTTTTTCTTGTTCACCTGGAAATTGTGTTTAAAAAGCCACTCGATAACGCACTCTGCTGAAAAACTATTTGCCTGCTCAGTTTGCGGTCAAAATCGGCCTATTCATACATCTGACAGGGAGCGCTAAGCTACGCTCACCATAGTTACAGTATCCATGTATCACAAGGGCCAAACAACACCAGCTTGCGTCTCTTTCGTAAAGGATCTTAATTATATGTAGAGTACTATTCATGGCATGAAAGATGCTAACTTTGTAAGGGTGGATGCAAATAGTCAATGATCTAAGAGGAAGAAGCCACATACATTCTACACAAAGAAATTGATTCCGATTTGTCTTCTCTGACAGACTATTGTCAAGCAGGGTATGTACACTTCATTTTCCGTTCCAACAGACCTTCATGAATTTTAGATAATGCTATAAAAGAAGAAAAGTTCTCTTTCAGCTATTGTAGAATAATGAAGTCGGAGCTTATCAACATAATGAGGACACATTTGTTTGAACAGGAAATTCTAGGATTGTTTCTCCCGATTTTGAATCTCAGCGAAGTAATAACATTCGGCTTGGTTTGGAACAAGCTGTCAGGAATTTGGCTGGGTCACGGCGACTTTTGATGAGAAACATTGCAAAAACACTGTCAATTCCTGGAAGCATGCACGTTGAGAAAAATAACGCGTCATTGAAGGAGGACGCACCAATTTTTGGGAAAACACATAATGTTGGAAAATCGAAAAAAGGACGCACCAACTTCGGGGGAAAACAACATGTGATATGGCTTGACGGGATGTGTCTGCTCCAGAGGGTATAAGAAAGCCGATTGTCTCTTAGAGGAATGAGAACGCTGTTTTGAACGCTGACGAATATCAAAAAACAACTTCTCCCTCTCCGTCAACTTCTCTGCTTTTTGTTTGTATTTCTGGGGCGAGGCAATACGGTTTGCTCCGAAACTATCTTTGCAGATAAGTTCATAACCTATGACGCAACAAACCCATTCTAAAAATGTTTAAGGCGTGTCCAGGTCTCTATTTCATGGTTATATACCATGGCAGGGACGAGCTCCAGGTCATGCTACGAGGCTGATTGGGCACTGTGTTCATATTTGAATCAACTGATTTTCCCTGCTTGTTACTGTGTATGTATAGGTCGGTATTCCTCTTGATGGTTGATTTGACAAGAACAGTCGTGAGTCGGCTCATTTCTAAGACTTTATACGCAAAGGCAACAACCTGTCAATCATAGGAAGTGCCAGATGTGGGTTTAAACCTATTCTCTGACAGGTGTTAGGGAAAAAAATTATATTACAAATGTAGCGTTTACCAAATTGTTCAAATTAGTTATCTGACTCCATTAACCAAACACAAACTTTATTCTCCTAACAATGCATGCTCCTTTCTTAATTTTAAGGAAAAATATTGACAAGAGACGGGCTTTTCCACACGGGGCAGATTTATTTTCTTAATTTATTAAGTGAATTCCATCGAATGTAGCTGAATTATTGTCGAATTAGTCTAATTAGTCTTCGTCGAGTCCCCTGTCTCTCGTCTCTCTCCTTCCGTGTTCCTTCTTTTTGACACGTCGGGGCATCGGCCCCTCCCCCATGGGCGGGCCAGGAACTCCCCACCTTGTCTGGCCGGTGCATCACAAAATAAGATACACACAAGGGTAAAATGCAAATGTGTGGGGTGGGGTTTCATGTGGGCTTTTACTCCCCAGGGTAGAGTTAAAGAGCCTCATGGCATGTGGAAGAAATGATCTCAGTCTGTCCGTGGAGTAAGACTGACAACAAAGATGGAGGACCTAAATTGGCAGACACAGGCTTTTGTGTAGGAATTGTCCGGTTAAAGCTCCCAAACACAGCTACCACCACATGAATTTATATTTT
Source organism: Urocampus carinirostris (assembly GCF_059441175.1). NCBI lineage: Eukaryota > Metazoa > Chordata > Actinopteri > Syngnathiformes > Syngnathidae > Urocampus > Urocampus carinirostris. The sequence goes on along the minus strand of NC_142349.1, from coordinate 75,651,227 downwards.
TATAGTCGTCTAGTTTTAAAAAAGGTTGTTTTTTTTTGTCGTTGCAGCGTGTATCTTTTTTGATTGATGATATTAATTTACATTAATTTATTAAGATATCTCAATTTTTGACTTCTCATGACTAATATCGAATGTATCTTGTAAACATGTAAATATATAGTATATAACATTTGGAGTTGACTTCCTCAAGATGGCCTCTTTACGGGGGGTGATTGCACGAAATTGGAATTAATAAATCCAGGCCAACTGAATAAGCGCAGCTTGGTCTAGTCGGGCTTAATGGGTTGCATGATTGCTGAGTCAGGATTAAATGGAGCAGCTATGTCAAGCCAGCTGTAGGTAGCGGGGATAAAATGTATGGTCACAGAATGCTCAAATAGACCCTCGGATCCGCCCGGAATCATGGATTTGAAAATGGAAAAGTCTTTCCCATGATCTTTTTAGGGCTTCTGAACATGAGCTCCCGATGGAGTTTTATAGACCTTTTGAAAGAAAGTAGACGAAAAAAGGTTACACGAGTACTATGCATAAGGAAAGGACAAGGAGCAAAGCTGATTAGAACTTACTTTCATGCAACCCACTTGAGGCTAATTTTAACCAAGATAATTTGATCACAGCCTAATCCCTTATTTTGGTTTCCTGCAATACGCCCCCAAGTTGTTGTTGTTTTTTTTTACGTGATTGCATGATCTACCATATATATCTTTGAACCTGTAATCAAAGCATGGCTGATGTGGTATTCATTGTCTTATATTCCATGTAAGCATATTTAAATTGTGAATATGTGTCAGCTTCAACCCAGCACTTGTAACAAAAACCTGCATACAAAATGACAGAGAATTGTGTATGGTTTTACTTACAAGGGAAGTGACAGGAAGACTGCCTCAGTTACAATCCTCCAACTCACTCAGAAGCAGTCTTCCCTCTGCTTGCCTTTTATTTACAAAAGGAAGGCCCTAGTTATAATGTGGTTTCAACTGCTAAGGGGAAGGGGTGCGTTTGAAGATTAAATGTTCCAGTTGTAACCAGTTCTTGCACAACAACTTGTTATTTGAAATGTGACTGATTAACTCTCTATCTTCAGGAAAGAACCTTGGCCTGCGGTCAAATCTGTAATTGATTCATACCGTTAGTTCTCTCGAGTGCAGTGGAAAACTTTTGTGTAAGAACATCCAATAATAATAATAAGCACAATATTACAAGCAAACATATAACACACATAAGTTGAATAACTTATGTACATTATTCCAACAATATGTGACTGGATATTCTTTTGAAGATTGACTTGTAACAGAATGTGATTCAATGTAATTTAACAGTTGCATACATTAAGATGTGACCAAAAATAAAAATGCCATGAGTTCATTCCTTTATATGATTGTTTTGTCCTCAAATCTAACATTTGTGTAGTGTTGTTGAATTGAAAGGATTACAAGATAAACTGGAGATATTCCCATTGTTGTGGATTAACTGTGGGTCGGCTGGATGGGGAACATATGTATGTTATTGTCAGGTTTAACCCAACAGATGTACAAAACCTATATACAAAAAGACACAAAGAATCGTGAGTATAACTTACTTGCAAGGAAAATATCCATAGTCTACCCTAAGGCAGTCTGCTGGATACTCTGAAATATTCTTATGCTCCTTGTCTATTTATTGTGTTCGGAAGGCCCTAATTTACATAAGGTCACCTCTGCTAAGGGAAGGGGAGTAATCAAAACAAACAGTTGAGACCTGTTTATACGATAACATGTTATCCATAGCAAACAAAAACTAGGCGTGCCTGCGGTCAGACAGGTCCCTTATCTGGCCGCAAATAAGGTGTTATCCTGTTTCCTCCTTCTTCAAACACAAGCAAGAAAGGCGCATTGTATGCAAAGAAGCTTGTGCAATAGTAGAATAACATCTTTAGAGTTTAAATCCATCATTTCCCTCCTGTTTATTCACTTTGCACTATTTCTCTTTGTCATCCAATAACTTCTTCTCTCGATTTTCAGTTACAGAATCATGTTATGGTACTCATGTTACACTTAGAGGTTAAACTTTGTCGTCTGATTCACCATAGTCAAAAACTTCTGAAAAAAGATCTGGAAAATGTAAGGAAGTGGCATTTGCCAGGCCAAAAAGGTCCCGGCGACGAAGATCTTGAGGTCTTTGCAAAAAAAATGGCGTTGTGAAGGAAGTTCTCAAAGAGCTTGAGAAAGACGCGGTCATCCTTCTCCCGGTCCTTCTCCTCTGGGGTCTTTGGGCAAACGCAGCAAGGACCTTTCTTGGCCCCGGACAATTCTGACTTGGTGGGCTTGCTGATCTCCTCCATGTCGCTAAATCCCGTGGCAGGGATCCGGATCGGGATCTTCAGCTCTTTGGAGTAGTAATTGTGCAGGTATAGCTCTCGGTCTTCTGGCTGCCGCTGCCATCTGACGAGGTAGTAAGTTAGGTTGCCGTTGGGAAAAAAAGGCGGCGACCATTTGACCAGCAGCTTCGTGGATGAATTTGCGTAGGCACGGGGTTCTTTGGGCACGGTCGGCAATGACAGACGAGTTCGAATTCAAATAATGTCACTCTTTGCACCAGGAATGTGCTTGTCCTCCACCCGCAGGGTAATGGCCTTGACAAAAATGGCATACTGGGTCCAGGGTTTGAGGTGGTGAATGGCGACTTTGGGGTTCGTATTATTATCCTTTGGAAGATCCACGTCCACCATGTGCCAGCTGTTGGAACCGCAGCCGTCCTGGCCGTCGAATTCGGTGATGTTCTGAGAAGGGGCCTCTTTGTAGTAGACCATAAAGCTGATAAGGCCTTTGTAATCCCGTGGATGGTAGCGCTCCCACATCAGGCGGATGGCATAGCTGGACGTGCTGTTGGACAAAATCCTGAGGACGTGGCTCACACAACTGGCTCTTTCGCCGTTATTGCGAAAGTCGCCTTCCTGGGGCTTTTCCGTGACGCTGGTTTTTTCCCACATGGTGTGGATCTCAGACATGCAGAGTTTGGTATTGAGGCGGAAGAAGAGGCGTCCCGCACGGATGGTTAGGTTGTGCTGAGTCCAGTCCCAGATGTTGTGAAGGTGCTGGATGTTGATGTCCAGATTGCCGGCGATGACGGTGCAGTCCTTGAGGGACTGAGCGGCGTTCACCGAGTCGATGACGGAGGTGGAGCAGATTTTGTCGCATAGGCCGTTGCAGGCGCTGCACAGCATCCGATTACTCTCGTTGGTGCGGACCCGGAGGGGCAGTCGGGCATGCACTCGCCCTCGTGGATGACAAAGTGAACGTCGCTGGGCAGGTGAACTTGTGAGCAAAGGTCCATGGTGATGCAGCGCCAGCCCTCGAACTTGAAAGTGCCGGGCGGGCAGTCGGGCACGCAGCGGCCTTCGTGGTAATAATGCAGGCAGGCGGCGCATGCCGTGTCGCTGTTTGCGTGCGTGCAGCTGCCCAGACATTGGCGGTGGCAGCATTCGCCTTTTTCGGTGCAGGCGTGCTTGCAACGGCTGGGACACATTAATCGTTGTCCATTCGCAGCAACTCCACCAGGATGGAAAGTTCTTTTTCCTACCACACTGCAGCACGGTTGTATGCCGCAAACTTCCAGTGAGAGGTTTTGAAGTGACCCTGCAGCGCCCTCCAGAGTTGCAGGGTTGGAGCTCTCAGCAAGGAGTGTCAAATATGGCTTCACCACTGCCGGGTGCAAAAGCATCTCAGCGCCCGTGGGGTTCTTGGAGAAACCTGGGGAACGCCATCCCAGTTGTCTTCCTGAGAGTTCTTTTACTTTTTCTTCTTCTCTTTTGCACATTAAGGTTTTCTTCAAATAACAATAAAAATGTTGCTATAATTGCTACTATCAATTCGCCTACCGCTACCATTCTACCTGTTAGCATTCTACCTGCAGATATGCAATTCCTCCTAACACTTCCAGAGTTGTGGACAATCTTCACTGGTTTGAGACGACTGCAAACTATAATTGCAGCCCCCTTTGTAGCCAGACTTCCTCTGAAAGTTTTGTTGAGGAATAACAGCTCTCCAGTAGGTACCACAGTGCTATTACAATGACGCAACTAAGAACAATCAAAGCGTATGCTAAAATAGAAACATTGAAACAGTTATTTTACTCATGCTTAATTACTTTCTTACAGTGTGTCAAATGAGCTCATGTGTTTTTCTGCAATCTTTACTGCTTTTTATCAGAACCCAATCACCTGGTTCAACTAATTGGCTTTCCTGTGGAGACATAGAAAGTGTATCATCGTTCTCATTAGGATCTGCTAGTTGCTTCTGGTGCTGCAACATTTTTCTCATGTAATCAACCAGAGTACTTTCATCATCAGTTTCCCACATATTTTTAAATAATGGTAATTCACCAAATATTACTTCATATGGTGTTAGCACATTTGTACTGATGGTGTTAATATACAGTTTTACTAATTCTAGACATTTAGTCCATGGTCTTTTGGTTTCTTCCATACACTTCCTAAGTCTGTTTTTTTTATAGTTCCATTCTTTTATTTCCACTAACCCTGCACTTTATGGGTGATAAGCACAGTGATCTTTTAGGTCTATATGAAATGCCTATTTTAGTTAATTTTTTTGATTTACAAAATGTGAACCATTATCACTATAGATCTTTTCTGGAATCCCATAACATGGAATTATGTCTTGGCATAATGCTTTAGCTACTGTTAGCGCATCTGGGTGTTTTGTAGGAAAAAGCTCTATCGATTTTGAGAATGAACCTATTATCATTAAACATAACTTTTTCCCTTCACTATTGTTAAGTTCTATAAAGTCCATAAAAGGTGATTAATTACAGTTCTCTATCTTTGGAAACTGTCCTCTCTTTGGTCTTAGATTACCCTGAGCATTGTGCTTTGCACATATCAAACATGTTCTACAATTTTTTTATTTTATTATTATTATTATTATTTTTTTTTTTTTTAATAGGAGTTAAAACCATAGGTTTATCAATATCTGGTTTATCAATCCTACTATCCCTCCTGTTGAGACATGTCTTCCCTTGTCTCAATATTTCTGCCCATTTGTATAGATTTTTTGGTAGGATTGGTTTATCTTCTTGTCATTTACAGATTCCATCTTTTAGGTGTGCTCCTTTTCTTTTCCAGAGTTCTTGCTCTGGTTTAGGCGATTGTTGTTGCATTTCTTGTAGTATTTTGTTTTTTTAAGGCATTTTCTGTTAGACTTAGAACTGTTATTTCTCGTTGTGCAGCTTGTTTTGCTATTTTATCTGCAAATGCATTGCCCTTTGAAACTGGGTTTGTTTCTGGTGTGTGGGCCACACATTTACATATAGCTAACTGTTTTGGCAGCTGCACTGCTTGTAATAGTTCTGTTAGCAGTTTTGCATGTGTCACTGGTTTTCCTGTTGATGTTATCATACCTCTATTTTTCCAGTGTTGTGCAAACGTGTGAGTTGTTGCATAGGCATACTGGCTATCTGTGTATATTGTTGTTGTTGTTCTTTCATAAGTTTGCAGGCTTCTGTTAGGATCACTAATTCTGCAGCTTGAGCTGAACAATGTTGGGTTAATGCTTCTGCCTTTAATACTTTATCATGTGTTACTATAGCATAGCCTGTCCTCCTTTTTCCTGTTTCATCTTTCTTTCCTACGAAACAATACTTTCTCTGTTATTTTAGCCTTTTTTTCTTTTGTTCACGTTTTGTTTCCTTTCTTCTTTAAGTTAAATGACCATGTAAACATTATTTTTTATCCATGCAGATATATTTTTAAATTCTCATGATCTGTCTCAAGATAATTAATCTGCTATTTTTAAATTCCTATGATCCTACCTACTCAGGCTCAATCAGTTTCTCGTTATCTTCTGAAAACACTCCTTCCATAGAAATTGTTTCTTTTTAACTATAAGTCAGCATTTGTTACGTATTTATTAATCATTTGTTAATTGTAACATGCTTATACTTAAAAATTAAGCGTGGCTTATTTCACCTTCTCTTGAAAGACTTTTTATCAGTTGTCCTCCTAGGGGATCTTGTTCTTGGCGCTAAACTTATCAAAATTCCAAACCATCACACTGTCTAAACATCAAAAATCTCAAAAATGCCAAATGGAACTCAACGTCAAATCTTTTTTAATTGTCATTTCCTCTCTCTTCAATCATAATCAACTATCTTTTCTCATTGATTCAATATAAAACAACATATACTTGTCACTAATAAATTGCCTTATCAACTCGCATTGTATTATATTATATTATTATCCTAATCTTCGGTTTGCAATAGTCTTTTCTCTTTGCAGCCCCTTAATATCCTTAGAGATTAAGAGCTATACAAATAAACATGACCTTATCTGAATTAATACTTAATACTGTGTGTATTTTTTTTCCTTTTAAAAACAAAGCACATCTCATTTAGAGATTAAAACAGAAAATTTAATTTCCAATCTCACGATTTCTTTTTCTGTGTTAATAAGTCGTTATTTTCAAACTTATTTCAAAATTTTGATTATTTAAAATGACTCAGATTTCCTGCTCTTTACTATGCAATATTCTTTTTCTTTCCCTGGTTCTACTAATATGTCATCTACATAAGTTAATAGTTCGCTCTTATTTAGAGGCTCGAAACTTACTTGAGAGTAAATTCTTGGACTTTCACAATACCCTTGAGGTAATCTGGTGTAGGTATATATTTTCCCTTTAAACGTAAATACAAACCAGAATTGGCTGTCTTTATGCACTGGTACTGAGAAAAATGCGTTGCTTATATCTACCACTGTGAAATATTTTGCCTTTGGGTTCAGAGAGTTCAATAGCGTGTGTGGATCCACCAAACAGGGACCTTTGGATCACTGTATTATTTACTGCTATCAAATCCTGAACAATTGTCCATCATGTTGATGGGGGTGCCTCATTTACAGGAAATATCGGTGTGTTTACGGGCGACTCAGCACATTCTACTAGTACTCCCGCCTTCTTTAGATCTTCTATTACTGGTTTTATTCGTTCCATTGCATCTGGTCTTAAAGGATATTGTTTTATTCTGGGCCGATGTTCTGTTTTGGGTCTTATTATTATAGGTTGTGCTCCTTTTACTAGTCCTACATCTGTGGGTCCCTGGGACCATAGTTTATTAGGAATTTGTTTTAATAGCTCCTGCTGTTCCTTAGTAAAGTAAATGTGTCATTCCTTCTTTTTTTTCTTTTTTTTCAGATGTACTCCTGAGTTTACTATTATAGTCCAGAATAATGACTTCCTGGATAGTCCAGTAGAATCGCTGAACCATGTGTTAACGCCTGTTGCTACCCAATACCGTACATTTTCTCCTCTGTAATATTATTTGTGTATAAATATTGTGGTATTTCTTTCTTCTTCTTCTAAAGCAAAACAACATATTATGTCCATGCTTATTAGCATTTAATTAGATATTCATAATTTTCTTTTATATTAGTAGCTTTTCTATAAAAGTAATGTTATAAATGGTAAATGGTCTGCATTTATACAGCGCTTTTCAAGTCAACGAAGACCTCCAAAAGCACTCTATAATGTGCTTCACTCTCACCCATTTGCTTTTAGTCATCTAGACTTAACACAATTCAATGTTGAAAAAGTAAAGTTATTTGTCCCAATCTATGGTATTACGGTTAGTCTCACTTAATTTTCAACCAATTATCTTTTTTGATATTTAATTAACTTTCCCCTTTATGTTTCTCTTTCTCTTTTTTTTTATATGCTCCTTTTCTTAATATTTATTTTCTTTTCCCTTTATACCTTCTTTTACTTACTCTTATCTTTCTGTATTTGTAACTTCCCTACCTGTTCTGCCAACAATCCATTCTCAACATAACATTCCTTCCTTACACGCTCTCTCACAATAGCTTTTTAGCTCACCAGTTTAATGCGAAAATGACGTTTAATCATCTCACTTAATTTTAATTTTTTCCTTCAAACCAATTAAATCTACTATTTTTCACTTATTTAATGTGAAAATCACATATATTGATGTGCAACAAGTTATATTACTCATTTGTATTCCACTCAATACATTTTTCCTCCATATTCATTGAAAATAAATTATTTATTAACGCTTTTTCAATACTTTTTGTATAAAAATGCCTTTATCTCAAATTAATTTATTCCAATTCACTCAAATAGATTTTTTCCTAGTCTTCCCAGTCCTTATTTTACCAATTTTTTTTACTGAAAACAGGAATATCTTATCTTTTTCTGTATTATTCTGTCATTATCTTGAATTAACGCATCTAAAATAACTCAGTCATTTTTTTTCCTAAATTTCTCAGTTTTTAATTTATCGATTTTCAACTAAAAAAATTCGGACCGCAAGAAAATCTCCAGAACCATCTGTGGCCCCCGGTGCCTGTGTTAAACACCCTTATGGTGAACACCTATTCCTCAAAAAAATCTACTTTTTCCAACTCCTTTAATCTGTTCTATCAATTCTTCTTAAATATCACTCTTTAAACAATCTCAGCTCTTTTGAAAACGTACTTTTTTTAGCGTTTAGCTTTCTTTTTGACAAGTAAGACAGACAAACATATAACATAAGACATACACAGGGCCCAAACAATCAAACTTCTAATAAATTTAACAAAATTTGGTGATTTAGGTTTCTTATTTTCTCTTTATACAGTATGTTTTCTAAGTTTAAAACCTCTTCTTCAAATCTCTCATGGCGAGTTTTGAAAAGATATTCTTCCTCTTCCTCATTTTTATCCTTTAGCTTTATCTCTATCTCAAATTTCATTTCAGGCTTTGGTCCTGGTTCCGGGCCTAGTCATGCACTCTGATAGTCTTGTGGGGAAGAGTTGCCTCCGCAATTTATAGCAATATGCCCTTCCTTCCCACAAGACCAACAGGTTCTAGGTTTATTGCTTGCACGTGATCCAAAACCTCTGCCTCTACCTCTAGATTGTTGAAAAAACACTGTGGTTCCTTCATCTTCTTGGTAGAAAATTGTTGATGGCTTCTTCTCCCCTTTCTTACTTTTGATCACTTTCTCAGCATGGAGGGCATGATTTATGTATTCTGCAAGTGTTCCTCCATTCATGCTTATATAGTGGCGATTTACCCATCCACTAATCTCTGGTAAGGAGCCTGAGTGCAATGCATTTTTTAATTGTTGTTTATAGGGGCCCTCGTCAGCTCCATCACCAGGTTCTAACCCACTATGTGCCCTAAACACCTTTTCCATTCTTACTCTGTATTCATCAAATGGCTCATTTGGTTTTTGTTTACATCTCCCTATTTCATTGTAATTTGCTCTTTTCCTGTATTTAGTTCTGATTCTTTCTAGGAGAGGGGTCACCTGTTGTGTCAATCGTTTAGATTCGGGTGCAAGTATCACAGGAGGGTTAGCGTCATTAGTTGGAGAGTATGCTACTTTTACGTGGAACCAATCTGGCCCTAATTGTGTCATCCAAACTTGCTGTACTTCCATTCCGTTTAGATGATAAGATCGCCTTAGATTTTCTATCTGCGTTATGAATTCCTCTACATCCTCTCTCTCCTGTCTTGGCCTCCTTTCACCTTCCTCTCGCTGTCCTGCTATTTTTATCCAGACTTGTGTCTGTTCATAACCTTCTTTTCTCATCTTATTATTTTTCTGTTTGCATTTGTTTCTTATTTTTTGTTGCAGTTCTCTAATGCCTGCTGTGGACAACTTCCCATTAAAGTTATATTGTTTTATCCAGTAACATAGGGGTTTTATTGCTGAGGAATCTTCCTTTTCAATAACTTTCCAGTCTTTGCACGAAAAATCTTCTAAAAGCTTCTGTTTTGCTTTACTTTGCCCCTTTCCCATTTTTAGAACTAAATTTGGACTCAGTGGTTTTTAATACCTAGTGTATTCTAACACTGAGTTTCTCTTTCAACAGGATGGTGATAAATAACCTTTTGTGGTAAAACTCACTTCAACCTATGCAGGTAGAATTTTCTTGCATACATGCATCCACAAAGGCTCACCATTTATTCCCTGTTGCTTTGGTATAAAATACAATTACCTAGTGGTAATAGTATTTTCTTTCACACTCACTTTCACTCTTTTTGAAGAACAAAGAACTTCCCTTGAGTTCTTTTTAAACAGAGAGGAACCCTTGCCCTTTTACTTAGAGGAACCCTTGCCCTCTTACTTAAAGAACTTCCCTTGAGTTCTTTTTGAAACGGAGAGGAACCCTTTCCCTCTTACTTAAGACTTCACTTATTGAAACATGAATATTTTGTTTGTTTGTTTGTACATGATTCAATTGTTTGTTTGTTTGTTTGTAAATGATTCAAATTGAATCTTTTCTTCCGGCGCTGTCACGAATGGCAGCCACTCCAGCAGCTCCCGTGTTATTTTCGATTGTTCTCGATTGTTCTCAGCTCAGGGATGCTGCTGGAAATGTGAATTTCCCTTCGGGGATGAACAAAGTATCTATCTATCTATCTATCTGTGTCTTAAGTCTTACTGGCCACGTTTCTCTTTTACCTAATAGTGCCTAGGATTGTTAGGATTTATTTTCTTAACTCTGTTTTGAATTCTTCACACTCATACCCTTTTACTTTAGTCACATGCATTCCTTTTTAAAATAAAAGTTTTACTCACAGTTCTCTGAGTCCTTGGACTTTCCGTCAACCTTCGGATCCCAACTTGTAAGGAAAAGGACCAGTCCCGAAAAGGGTCTTAATGCTGTGGCCACAGACTTGCCTGGATCTTTACTCACACGCTGGGATCGTCAGGTATCTTGGAATCCGGCTCTCGAAGGACCAAATAAATGTCAGGTTTAACCCAACAGATGTACAAAACCTATATACAAAAAGACACAAAGAATCGTGAGTATAACTTACTTGCAAGGAAAATATCCATAGTCTACCCTAAGGCAGTCTGCTGGATACTCTGAAATATTCTTATGCTCCTTGTCTATTTATTGTGTTCGGAAGGCCCTAATTTACATAAGGTCACCTCTGCTAAGGGAAGGGGAGTAATCAAAACAAACAGTTGAGACCTGTTTATACGATAACATGTTATCCATAGCAAACAAAAACTAGGCGTGCCTGCGGTCAGACAGGTCCCTTATCTGGCCGCAAATAAGGTGTTATCCTGTTTCCTCCTTCTTCAAACACAAGCAAGAAAGGCGCATTGTATGCAAAGAAGCTTGTGCAATAGTAGAATAACATCTTTAGAGTTTAAATCCATCAGTTATGAAGCAATGTTTATACAGAAAATGCCACAGGTTGACTGAGCAAAGTCATGGCGGGAAAAACATTGTCGGTCCTGAGAAATAATACTGTCGGTTGGAGAAAAACATTACGTAAGCACGAGGGCACAGTATAAAAAGCTGATCATTGTAAACTATCCTGTCTCAGTCTGATGCGGAGATTATAATTCACGCATTTTTTACCTCCCGTCTCGATTGCTTTAATGCACTACTCTCCGGTCTCCCGAAGTCCAAAACCAAGAGCCTGCAGATGGTACGAAATGCGGCAGCGAGGCTTTTAACGAAGACAAGAAAGTTGGATCACATGACCCTGATTTTAGCTAACCTGCATTGGCTCCCTGTTTGCTTAAGATGTGATTTCAAGGTTCTGTTGGAAGTATACAAAATCATGCATGAACTTGCTCCCTCAGATTTGATTTCCCCCTATGTTCCGGTCCGGAGCCTTCGCTCTGAAAACGCCGGTCTGCTCGTGATCCCAAGAGCCAAGAAGAGATCCGCAGGTTGGAGAGCGTTCTCCATTCTAGCCCCGGTGCTGTGGAATGCTCTTCCTCATGAGGTCCAACCTCAGTGGAGATGTTTCAATCCAAGCTTAAAAGACACTGCTATTCTATAGTTTATGAATGACCGATATGCATACCAATGGGATGCTCAGATGGGTCCTCTCCCTTCTTGTTCCTACCTTCCACAACCACCCGAAGAGCCAGGCCGTTGCTGCCGGTGTTATGCCGAGAAATGCACCCCTGCTAAGATTTGCATCCGCTAGCTATTATAAGCACTTTTACCTCATTTTATCTCACTTGTATATCACTTTTCGGGAATGTGGACTGGAGGATGCTGCCTGGGAGGGTGGGAAGAAATCCCACTTGAGAAAACAGAGCTGCGCCCCTGCACAATAGTATTGCCCTTTACACATTGATTAACTGCTGTTAAAGTGTCGATAAAAATTGTTCAAACCTCATATTGTTTATTTGCTGTTAAAATTGTCAATAAAATTGTTCAAACTAAAAAAAAACTAAACTAAACAAAACAGGTAAAAAAGGAAAATGGAAAAAAAGCTCTTTTTGTGAAGCGAGAGTTGTTTCACTGGAGCTGTTGCAATGTATGTGTTTCACCCGGTGCGGTTATTGGGGGACACCTAACGTAAAACAGAAGCCCCGCCCACATTATTTGTCTTTCCGGGTCATTCCCAGGGTGTTATGCGCTACGCGGCGTTCCGCTCCAGCCTTGTGGAAAAGCTCCTTTTAACTCCCTTAAAGAGTTCATGGTGAGCCTCAAACGCGACTAAAATGTTCTCCAGAGGGAAAGGACGTTTAAATAAGGAGCTTCAAGAAGAGAACGAGGGGAGAACATCGACGTCTAACTCAAGTTAGCATTAGCAACCAGCTTCAAGTTGTGTTGAAAGGAAAAGGTTGGTCACTTCCGGTTTCATCTCATTTTCCACTCCCGAAGTCAATTTACCAAACATCTTGTTACTTTTCTATATTCTTGATGTGGCTGCAAGGAGGTGAAGTCCATTTGGTTGATGTAACTTCTAGCTATAGCCCTCTACTGCTAACTATTAGCTAGCAGAATTGTGTTATTTAGCTTTATATAGTACACTATATAACCATATAGCTAGACAGCTATGTCAAACTCATTTGAACTCGGGGGCCACACGATAGAAAGAACATTCTCTTGGGGGCCGGACTAGTAGATTCAAGAGAAAGAAAAAGAATGATAAAGAAAGAAGAGAAAGAGGGAGGGAAAAGGATAGAGGACAGGACAAAAAAAGAAAAAGAGAGATAAGTCATGCAAGAAGGGAAAAAGGAGGGGAGCGGAAGAAAGAAATCCAAAGAAAAATAGAAAGACAGAAGGAGAGAAAGGAGAAAAGAAAGCGTGAGGGGTAGGAAGAAAGAGAAAAGAGAGAAAAGGAAGTTAGGGCAAAAGAGGTTAAAAGACAGGGTGAAAGAGACAAAGAGCAACAAAGGAAGAGAAAAAGAGAGACAGAGAGTGGGAGAAAAGGGGTGGAAAAGAGAGAGAGAGAAATAAATACAAGTAGTGTCTTTGTTGGAGGCACCTGGCTTTGGCAACATCAAGTTGACCTATTTCAACCTGCAGCTTATTTTTCTCTGGCGCTTCTCTGAGTGTTGTCTGGCGGGCCGGATTCAATCCCTTCACGGGCCTGATTTGGCCCCCGGGCCGCCTGTTTGACACCTGTGGCTTAAGACGTGATTTGAAGGTTCTGTTGGTCTGTTTATACACAATCTTGCATGGACTTGCTCCCTCGGATTTGATTTCCTCCTATGCTTCGCTCTGAAAACGCTGGTCTACTGGTGATCCCAAGAGCCAAGAAGAAATCCAATAGTGTTTTCCATTGGGTGCCTTGGTGCTGTGGCATGCTCTTCCCCCTGAGATTCCATCCGTAACCTCAGTGGAAATGTTCAAATTTGAGCTTAAAAGACACTTCTACTCTATAGCGTATGAATAAGCTATATTTTATGTTGACAATATCTGTGGATTATTTGCCCTTGTGTAGGTTTTAGATCAGGGGATGGTGTCATCATAGTCTGTGGTTTGCAATAATCTGTGGTCTGTGCGGCCCTTTGAGACTCTTTGTGATTAAGGGCCAAACAAATAAACGCGACTTGACTTTGTACGAAAAATATGATCTCACTTGGGTTGTAAACAGCTTACGAATTCAAATCATTTGCCAATACATAAAATGTAGATACATCTTAGCAGCCGATAACTCAATGATTTATTCTTTCTCTATAGATCGAACCCATTGAAGCAAGCCATGGCAGCCAGACTTGACTTTGAAGAAGGTAAAATTCTAAAAAGTATGAAAAAGCTCTTCATTCCTGATAAATCAGGGGTGTCAAACTCAATTCTACAGAGGGCCAGAACTACAACCACACCTTTGGTCACGGGCCGAACAGGATCAATAATTATTGAATACACTTTCCGTTTAAAAAAAGTGAAATAAATATGAATTTAAAACAGTCAGGAATATTATTCCAGAAGAAACAAACTTAAACATTCAATGAATGAAAATTCGTTGCATTCCATGAAAATATCTCCTGTCAAAATGAAAATATGAAAAAATGGTAAATATAAATCAAATTTGTGCTTTTCACTTTGGGAATTCGCTTTAGTGAAAAATGAAATGAAATGATGTGCATTTCTCTAGCGCTTTTCAAGTCAATGACTTCCCAAAGCGCTTTACATTGTGCTTCACATTTCCCAATAGCGGCCGTGCAGCCATGTAAGGCGCTAACCTACTTATTGGGGGTTCAGTGTCTTACCCAAGGACACTTCAGCATGTAACACGGACAAGCCGGGATTCGAACTGGGATCCCTTAATCCCGAGACGATCGCTCTACCTCCTGAGCTACTGCCCCCCATCACACTTAAAAATGCATGCAAAAACCCACACAGGTGAGAAACCTTTTGAGTGTTCAGTTTGTGGTCAAAAATTCATACAGGAAGAACTTTTAAGAATCCATATAAGAATTCACACAGGTGAAAAACATCTTCATATTCTTCTTGAACTCTTCAACTTTCTGTATCTTTTCTCCGGATTCAAGCTTTTTCAGCTTACTCTGAAGTTTCGTCTCGTAGTGCCGTTTTACATTCAATACCTTCATTCCGGCCACAAAATCTCCACAAATAAGACACACAGGTTTACCGGCAATCTCAGTTAACATCATTTTCTCGGCCATTGTGGTTTTTAGTATCCGAGTATAATTTGAAAGTGATCAGGGTTTCATAGACCCGGGCCATTATAGTAGATGTATATAAAAAGGTTTCACGGGTTGGATATAATTGTTCGCCGGGCCGGATGTGGCCCGCTGGCCTCCTGTTTGACACCCCTGGGCTAGAGGATAAAGGTGACGTCGGGTGGGAGGTACAGCACCTTACTCAACGAAAACTCATCCAGGATAATGTCTTCAAGGCTGGACGGGTGAGCAGGAGCATGATCAATTATTTCCTGCTTTGTTGCAATGTCCAGAAAAAGTCTTTTCTGTTTCTTTTCTCCTCGCTGCTCACTTTTCCAAATGTCGTTCTTGGGGTCCATCGTTAATGTTTCGTATCGTGTTGTTTACAGAGCAGGAATGGGACCGAAAGTGGACACAAAGGATAGATAGATAGATGGATACTTTATTCAACCGGGTAGGGAAATTCCCAATTACAGCAGTATCCTTGTGTTGAAAAAAATAAATAAATAAAAGTTATAGAATACAAAAATACCCGATATAACGTGTCGATATAGAGTATTTAATCGAGCTACTGAAAATACACACTGTCGTAAAAATAGGTTAATATGCAAATGTGGGGGTGGGGTTTAGTGTGGGCTTTTACTCCCCCGGGTGGAGTTAAAGACCCTCATGGCATGAATAAGCGGTAGACACGAGATCATGCCGGCACTCACGCCAGGTACGGTACTGTGGAGCGCCGAAAAGCAAAGTATGTTTATTCGTATCCTGAAAAAAAATCGTACCTCGAGGTCATTTTTTACGCTCAGTTTGCTCGTAACCTGAAAAACCCGTATGTAGAGACGTTTGTAAGTAGAGGTATAACTGTATATATATATATATATTTATAAAATATATGAGTATGTGTAAATATTTTTCTAAACCATGTGTGTCTTGTGTCCTGCAGATGCCAGTGAAGATTACCTTCTTCCTTGGCAACAGGAGACAAAGTTGCCTGCTGTCAAAAAAGAGGAGGAATATTTAGAGACAGTTGACGTCAAAAGGGAAGAGGAGGATTTGGAGCTTGATCACGTTAAAGAAGAAAAGGAGGAAGACTATTTGGAGCTTGATCACACCAAAAAGGAGGAAGATTTGAAGGAGTTTCCCGTGACTGGGGTCCTTTTAACCTCCGAAGATCAACATGAAGAGAACAAGGAGAAGGTGTCTCCAAGCAGAAGCTCCGAGACAACAGATGATGGCGACCGACAGTCGGACGGTGATAACAGAAATCACAAATGCTCGCAGTGTGGAAAAACGTTTCAATACAAGTGTCATTTGAAACGCCATAGCATTGTCCACACTGGAGAGAAACCCTTTTCTTGCTTGGTTTGTGGTCAAAAATTTACCCGGAGAGGTACCTTAAAAATCCACATAAGATCCCACAACGGTGAAACGCCCTTTTCCTGCTCAGTTTGCGGTCAAAAATTCATCCAGAAATCACACTTAAAATTTCACGCAAGAACCCATAGTGGTAAAAAACCCTTTGCCTGCTCAGTTTGTGATCTCAAATTCAGCTTGAGAAGTAACTTACAAATCCACACAAGAACTCACACTGGTGAGAAACCGTATTCCTGCTCAGTTTGCGGTCAAAGATTCGGCCAGAAATCAAACTTAACCAAACACTCAATAACCCACACTGGTGAAAAACCCTTTGTCTGTTCAATTTGTGGTCTAAGATTCACACAGAAATCACACTTAAAAACACACGCAAGAACCCATACTGGTGAGAAACCATATGCTTGCTCAGTTTGCGGTCAAAAATTCATACAGAAAGAGCATTTAAAAACGCACTCAAGAATTCACACTGGTGAAAAACCTTTTGACTGCTCAGTTTGTGGTCTAAAATTCACCCAGAGAAAAACCTTACAAATTCACACAAGAATCCACACTGGTGAAAAACCTTTTGAGTGCTCAGTCTGTGTTCTAAAATTTGCGCAGAAATCACACTTAAAAATGCACGCAAGAACACACACAGGTGAGAAACCTTTTGAGTGCTCAGTTTGTGGTCAAAAATTCATACAGCAAGAACTTTTAAGAATCCATATAAGAATTCACACAGGTGAAAAACCTTTTTCCTGCTCTGTGTGTGGTCAAAAATTCAACAAGAGAAGTACCTTAAAAATCCATACAAGAACCCACACTGGTGAAAAACCTTTCGCCTGCTCAGCCTGTGGTAAAAATTTCACCCATAAATCACACTTAAAAAGACACTCAAAAACCCACGCTGATGAGAAACCCTTTTCTTGTTCAGTTTGCGGCCAGCGATTTTCATGTCAGGGTAAATTTCAGGATCACAATTGTGCTGGTGAGAATAGATGTTAATTATTATTTTGAATAGAACATCCATTGATGAGAATCACAGCTACTACTGAATGAACAAATTTGTGTACTCTTGACACTAGAGACATGTGTTAGCCTATTTAATTATTGTGCTAGTTTTTTTTAACCTGTCATCAAAGCATGGTGACTTTTTATGGATTTCATTATTTTGTAATACATATTAGCGTATTTGAATTGTGAGTTTGTGACCCTCTTTAATGATAATGATTTGTTTTCCACCGAACGCATTTAACATTTGCTCCCCTGTTATCTTGCACTTTTTGTGATTGTTTTATCGTCTGCTTCTATCTTCTGTGTTTTTCGTCCCGTTTGACAACGACACTTTGGATTACTTTCTATCCTATGGTTCTGGGCTTTAACGCACAAAAATGCGTTTATTCGAGGAATCAACTCCTTGCCCTGAAGAATTCTTGTGCCGGCGTGATGAGGGGGCCCTATCGTGAATGGAGAGCCGAAGCTAGCTAAGCGATTAGCAGCATTATAAGCTTTCGGTACCGTCCGTAATCGTGATAAATGTGAACTCTCTACCAAATAAGACCGATGAACAGACTGTGCTGGTGAAAAACATCAAAGCGAACAGGGAGTGCAGTTTGCTGTCTTTTACGGAAACGTGGCTCACGTTTAGCATCCCGGACGCTAACATGGAGCCACATGGACCTACCCGGACCGGAGCTGTCCGGAGCTAACTGGCTTCAGTGCCGTTGGGCAGAGACACGAAAGCATGCCGGAAGCGGAGAGGAGGTGGACTCGCTAACACGAGGTGGTGTATCCCTGGGAACAAAGATTTCCATCTGCCGCAGGGACGTTGAACTTTTGGCCTAGCGTGTGACGTCATCCACTCCGCTAAACTACAACAAGCACCCCGAGGTCATCCTGTTAATCTGTTAATAAACAACAAAGGATACTGCAGGAAGTGTGAATTTCCCTACGGGGATGAGTAAAGTACCTATCTATCTAAGTGCCTTAAAGGATGATGCTGTTTTAAAAAATCTGAACTTAGCCACGTGTGGGCTAGTGGTTCATCCAGATGCATCACCTGATGGGCATGGTGTATGACGCTATCGAACGACCATCGTTTGGGCTCGTTGGAACCAAATGCCCACTATTCAAAGTTACATAGATTGCAAGTACAGTGGAACCTGGGTTTTCGAACGCCTCTTAGTTCGAACAAATCGGAGTCCCACCAAAAATTTGGAGAAATCCTTGCTTCGCTGTTAGGTCAAAAAATCGGAGTTCGAACGCCGGTAATGCGCGAGTGCGCACGATGGGATGCGATGCTGAGCGGCGTACGGGTGTAGATGGCTCTTTTCGTGACCGACTGTTACCGCGTGCGGATGTGCTTCCTTTTGCTTTCGCTTTTAATACAGGTGTACCGAGTGTTTTAGCCCCTAATTATGCCTCTGAAGAAAGTCAGTGCAAGGGGCAAAGTTGCTACAGGTGAAAAAAGAAAAGTAGTGCGTACAACTGTTGCATTTAAGAAAGAAATAATAGCACCACCGTCCACCTGCGCCTTCTGCTGAGCACCACAAAGGTAAGAAATCCTCATCATAATTATTTTCTTTATCCTTTTTTTATTTTTACACGTTCATGTTCGTGTAATCTTTCGTACGGATGATTACGATAATGCGAACGTACGATTAGCCTGGGTTAGCTTCATGTTGACGTTAAACATTCGAGGTAAACATTCAGGGTGTTGGAACGGATTACAACGATTTACATTATGTTTAATGGGAAAAATGATTTCGGTGATCGAACAAATCGGTTTTCGAACGGGGTTCTGGAACGGATTACGGTCGATAACCGAGCTTCCGCTGTACCTCAAAATGGATCACGGTGTGCATAAGCTGAAAGAAAACCATAAGTCCAGGGGAAGTTGCTGATTCCAGGACTCGAGTGGTGTGACTTTGTTATCTCTGCCAATGAAGACATTCTTGTGCAGCGCATTCACAGAGACAAAAAGTTGATTGTTTTTTCTTGTATATTTGATGTTGACAATACCTGTGCATGATTTGCCCTCATGTCGGTTTTAGATCAGGGGAGGGTGTCATCATAGTCTGTGGTTTGCAATAATCTGTGGTCTGTGCAGCCCTTTGAGACTCCTTGTGAATAAGGGCGTCACAAATAAACATTATTGTGGAAACAGCCCGAGTAATTTGCCCCTTTCTGTAGCTAGATGGTAAGGCGCCCGCTTTGAGACTGGGAGGTTCGGGTTCGCGCCCCGGCCGAGTCATTCCTAAGACTTAAAAAGTGGTCGGCGGCGCCCTCTCTTGGCTGCGGCTGCATCGGGTCAGGTGCAATCGACATTTCGTTCTGCGACATTTCGTTCTGTGTACATTGTTACACAGAATGACAATACAAGGAAATTATTATTATTATTATTATTATTATACAAGATGCAAGGAGTCCTGACGTAGGAGGGAGAGTTCGTTTATTGCAACAGGAATCTCAATGCAATACTTTGATTAAAGAAAAAGTCAACGAGCTGCAACGAGAGCCATGTGTGTCATTTAAGGAAAGCAAAAACATAACACAAAATTCAACACTAAAGCATATTGCAGGTAAGTTATCAGGAGTCAAATATCGATACACATCTGTGGGCATTAGCTGTGAAGGATTTTATACATTTGACTATAAAGGATTTTATACGATCGAATACAAATTACCGTATTTTCCGCACTATAAGGCGCACCGGGTTATAGGGCGCACCCCCCCAAAATAGTTTTTGGTCCTATATTTTCCATACATAAGGCGCACCGGATGATAATAAGGCGCTACAACGGGAACGTGGACAAAACAGTCAGATGATTCAGTCCAACTTCTTACCCCCTTAACATTCCCAAAGCTTGCAAAGAAGCAAACACGTGTCTCAGACATGTGCAGAAACAGTGTCTGTACGATGTCACTCAAATGCATCGTTCCAAATATCATTCGGAAGGTTAAAGTTTTGGGATTCGAGAAATGCCAACCATTCCTTAGTTTCCATTTTATTTTTTGCTGGCAACTGTGTGGACAGCAAAGTGAGAATTTTATTGTTCAGGGAAACGGGATTCTTTACTGTGCATATGACAATAAGCACTTTGAATTGAATTGAGTTTAAAAATAGACTCATCACAGAAACATCAAGATGGTTCTAAAACAAGATACCGGGAAAATATAAAGCCGCATAGCTCACCTAAGCTCTCACGTTCAAAAATGATACATAACCGTGGTCCTCTTACAACCGTGAGTCTAGTCAATACAGGAGAGTCAAATATTTACAAATACAGAATAGTAAAAAAAAAATTCTCTATGCCGTAGTGCAACCCAACGTGTGATTCGCGTTCATCTTTTTCGGCCAATTGCGGGCTTTGTTTCGCCCCTTTAGCCTATGCGAGCCAGTAAATGATGAAAAGGATCCGCCCCCTTGACCTCAGAATAACTTTAGCCAATAGTGATCGATTCAAATGATGATTGACACATTGGTTAGCCAATGAAACGCTGGTATATAAATCCCAGCATACACCGCAGACGACTTCGCCTTCGGGGGAAAATCGAGTCGGCGGCTGCCTTCCTTAGTTGCAAGACTTTGCGATTTAATATTGATCCATAAATAAGGCGCACTGTATTATAAGGCGCATGGTCAGTTTTTGAAAAAAAATAAAGGCTTTTAGGTGCGCCTTATTGTGCGGAAAATACTGTATATTAAATGCAAAAGATATTCACTGGCTGGGCTGTGGTGCGATGTCAGGGCACCCTGGTGGGAAATGTTGTTTACAGGAACGGCGGGAACGGGACGTAAGGCTGATAAGATAATCAGCACATCTAGACGCAGAAAGGCCCTGATGACGTAGAAACGCTCGGTGTTGTTTTGAGTATTCCAGGCATCGTGACGCCCAGGGGGGGCTTCCTTGGCACGCCCAAGGGAGGAGTCAGCACGCCATTATGCGGGGAGAAGATGGCCAATTGGAGAGAGCTAAAGGACTTGAGAAAAAAGCTTCCCAGAGACTCCAACGACGCTGTTTTTGATGGAGTACACTTCGTTAAATTGTTAGGGAAAATAAATCTGCCCCTGGGTGAAAATATCGGCTCTTTGATGATTGATGACCCACCGTTTTGGGGAAACATGGAATCTTGGAACTGAATTACAAGTAGCCGCTGCTGTACATTGAGGTACCTAGAGTGGAAATGAATTTCAAATAACGTCCCGAAACAAATCGGTATTCGTTTTTGGCAGGTTTGTTGCTTAGCATAACATTGAGACCTGCGCTGATTGGAAAATTCAGACCAAATTTCGAGCAATCGGGGAGAGAGACCACCGACTGGACTCATTTCTAAATACCTGTACTTTTTTCCCTCCCAAACGGCTCTCTGGATCCAATGTATGGAATAAAGCAAGGTTTTTGTTTTCAGAAAGAGAGAGAGAGAGAGATTGAGAGAGAGAAATTGGAGAGAAATTAGAGAGATGAAAGAGAACTGAGAGAAAAATGAAAGAGAAATGAGAGAAAGAGAAGGAGAGAGAGATGAGCGAGAGAGAGGAAGATTGTAGAGAAATGAGAGAGAGAAGAGAGAGATGAGAGAGGGAGAAATGAGAGAGAGAGATTGGAGAGAAATGAGAGAGAGAGAGATGAGGGAGAGAGGAATGAGAGAGAGAGAGATGAGGGAGAGAGAATGAGAGGGAGAGAGAGAAATGAAAGAGCAAGAGAAATTAGAGAGAGAGATGAGAGAGAGAGAGAGAGAGAGAGAGAGAGAGAGAGAGAGAGAGAGAGAGAGAGAGAGAGAGAGAGAGAGAGAGAGAGAGAGAGAGAGAGAGAGAGAAAGAAAAGAAAGAGAGAGCGTCGAAAGGAGCCGGCTCCAGTTGCTTACTGGAAAGAGTTGGTTCATAAATCCGTTTTATTCGCCAACGACATCACGGTGGAACAGATCGAGGATGTGATGCTGGGGGGCGCTATTGTACCGAAGAGATGGACGCCAACCGAGAAGAAGACGAGAACGACACATCTGCTGCCATTGTTTGTGGGTTGGCGGTGTTCCGCTCCTCTCTTGTGCACAATTTAACTCCATTTAACTCTGTAAAGGAGTTAGTGGCGAACTTTAAAGATGGCTCAAATGTGCGAGAGTGAGGAAGTAAATTTCGAAGAGGAGTTTCAAGATGACAACGAGCGAGAAGATCGACGGCTAAAGCAAGCTAGCGTTAGCATGCAGCTACGAGGAGGTTGGTCACTTTCATTTCTAGAACATTTTCTATAATCTTATTGTCTGCTCTTCAATTCCATTGTACCGCAAATGTTTGATTTCTATTTCATATTTACGATGCGGCTCTTTTAAAGGGTGAATCATTTGGGTCGGCGCCAAATCGGACAAAACAGCAATTCAACTTGCAGTTTCATAAAAATCAATCGCCCGATTCAAAAGATCAGTGTTTTAGTCATCATTCGTTCTCCCTATATATGCATTTTTTGTGTGAAAAAAAAACAAAGTTGCTAGTACTATATAGCATAATTTATTTTCAAATACCTGTTGACTTTCAAAAAGTACGGATGAATATTCTAGTAATACATTTGAAACCTAAATGTTCATATCGTCGGATTTTCTCAGTCAGCCTTCGAGTCGCTATGGAGACGGCTAACAAATGGGCTAAACTATGCTAAGCTCATGGGGTTTTTGGGGTTTTTAAGGGTTATTTATCTATCTTCGTTATTCATTATTCATTATCCGTTATCGGTCAGTTCATAATACGCTACAAAGCCTAGGAGCCGGGACACTTACTCTCAGCCAAAAGGCCAAGCTAAGGTCCTAGCCCTAAAGCCTTGTTGCGATCATTGCGAATGCACCGTTCCCGGAGGTACTGCAATACCGGGCCGATGCGTGGAGTGGACAGAGCAAGCTCTTATTCCATCTCCGGAATGCAAAAATCAAAGTCAATAGTACACAATCCTAGAACCACAGTAAAGAGTGTTGGTTGAAGATCAGGAGATGGTGTCATTGGAACCTGTGCGGTCCTCGGAGACATTTTGTGATGAAGGGCCAAACAAATAAATGGGACTTCACTTGACGGGTGTATTCCCACATGGACCCGCTAGATCACAGTCTCAAACTCATGGCCCGAGGGGCAAATGTGGCCCACGAGAGCTTAAAATGCATCTTATAATTATTTAGTTCCGAGTGCTTTCCCACAATGCCTGTCGCCTACCAACATCCATGTGACGACCCAGCGTCACCACATGGCAGTGCTTTTACATCGATGTCAAAAATTTAAATTGAGAAATAAATTATACCTGTCGAGGGGGGCGCGGGCATGTTTGACTTTGGGGAACTTTTTTTGTTGTTGTTTTGACTTTCATAGAATCAAGTGCAATTGGACACCCACTACAGTAGGGGGCAGCAGCATTCTCAATGGCTAAGTGTTCTGGAGGGACGAAAGCATGACCGACTTGGGTGCCGAGGTGCCTATCTTGTGTTTGGGCATTTGGGTTGGCCGTGGTCCAAAAAATGTCGTGTGTGTTGGTTTTTTTTTGTTATTTATTTCCCTTTTATGTTCTTTGTTATTGTATGTGTGTTTCTTGCTGTCGGTCACCCCTTGTAAGGTATATTACATCTAGTTATTTGTAATTTTCTCAATTACTCACGTTACAAATGGCTCCGATGGAATATACTTGATTTCATACTATTTTTATGACTTATTCTCTAGTTTTCTACTCTTTTATATGATTCTGTTTAAAACCATGCATACTTTCAGTCTTTATTTTGAAGGGTACAGGAAACTCATCATGGTATGTTTTTACAACCGCTTGACTTCTTCTAAATAAAAACAATCGCGTCACCGGGCCACGATATGAAAGAGGAGTCATTCGAAGGAGTGGGTCCGTTTTTCTCCCCGCGGTAACCGGGGGCCTCCTGTTGATATCAAACCTGCAGCTTCCTTGACTCTCATATCAGCCAGAGATTAATATCCCAAATTAATCTGTCACCCCTCTTGAGGGATATGACCAAGGTAGATAGATAGAAGTGTTTTGTTTGTATTCAGCCTCCACATCGTGCGTTAAGCCCAAAATATAAGCACGAGAGGATTTTTACCTTCCAAAGCCAAAACGGGGGCATGAGCCAAAATAATCGAAAATAATTGCATGACACTGATTTGGCCGGCGGTGAAACTGAGTTTGACACCTCTGCACTAGATGGCGCTCTCCCTTAATGCTATTTTCTTTTTCTTTTCTTTAAATAGCAAATGACAAGGAAATCTAAATAAACAAACATGGGGGAAAATCTATGACTTGCGCAGGGTTGGTACGGTTGCTTGACATCCGGTCAAATGCTTGAATTTCAATGTTGTTTTCAAGGTGAGGGAAGCGCTTGAATTGATTGCGAAGCGCTTGAAAACGCTTGAAATACTTGCTCCGTTTTTCGTCAGTCCGACTCGACGAACCGAGCGATAAACAACGAAAAATAATAAATCGATAAAGTCGGCTTTAAGACGAAGCCGACACAGCAGCTGCGTTGTCGTGTGAAGCGTCATCGCCCCCTACAGGTGCATTAGGACAGGTACACCACTCCGTCCATATCTGTTAAATCAAGGGTCGTTTACCCCAAATGATGAAAGAGCCATATTGCAGCCAAATAAGCAAAATGTCTGGAGCAAATGGAAAACTTTATATAAGCCTCGTAATGAAGGCGACACATGCTGTATATAAATCTATATTACCCTACTCTCGATATGTCTAAGTTGGTTACAAACACACATTGTTCTGGTTTTCCCGCGTCCCTGCGTCTTAGACGCATCATTTTTGCTGGGGACGCATCGTGTCAAGTCAACGTCTGTCCTCGGGACGCAACTTTTTTGACACAAAATTGTCATTACTACCTGATACTTTTTTTTTTAACAAAGATTTACCGCACTCAACTTTTCGTCAAGCAGATCCGCCATTGTTTTGAGATTTCATCCGCACGCCGATCTCGGCAAACGAGATCTTGTTGCTACGAGATGACGTCATTGTTGTGGTGGTGGTTGTCGAGGGAAGGTGATGGTTAAGTATGCCTCTGAAAAAACAGTTGGTATTAGGTGAAAATCAACACAAAATTGCTCATTTCTCCAGTGTCAATAATAAGTCGAAACGTAATACAGAAAGTGATAACGGCCTGTAATTCCGGCACGAAAAAACGGCGGAGAAATTCTTCGTAAGATCGCGGAGGCAAGGAAAACACGCGTGTTGAAGCGAACGATTCGAGAAAGATGATAAACAAAAGAATACTCCTAGCAAGAAAAGGACTTTTCTGCCAAAATAGACTCAAATATATTCCTGGTGACGCTATGAGGAGGATGATAATGGATTGGACCTTGAGAAGGCATTCCAACTGCGGCGGGAAAGCAAACCGCGAAGAATATACGAACTGAAAAATCTGAAGTGATAACTGCTTTGTATTACCAATTAACTGTGGCACAGTTCTGGGGTTGTGGGTTCAAATCCAGCTTCTGGACTTCCTGTGCGGAGTTTGTATGTTCTCCCTGTGCTTGCGTGGGTTTCCCCCGGGCACTCCCACATTCCAAAAACATGCATGTCGGGGGAATTGGCCAGTCCGAATTGTCCCTAGGTGGAAATGAGCGAGCGAGCTGTCTGTCTCTGTGCCCTGCGACTGAAGTTTGCATTTTCTTCCCTTGATTGCATGGGTTTCTTGTGGACACTCCGGTTTCCTCCCACATTCCAAAAAACATGCATGTCCGGTGAATTGGCCGGTCCAAATTGTCCCTAGGTGTGAATGGGCGGGCAAATTGTCTGTCTCTGTGTCCCCTGCCCACTGCCCGGAGATAGCTTAGATGGGCTCCATTACCCCCGCGACCCTACTGAGGATAAGCGGTGCAGATAATGGATGGATCTTGATAAATGACTCCTTGATTTTGTCACCATTTGTGAAGGTTTTCTCCGCTTTATTATCTCCCGGGTTGCAACACCATTGACTATAGTAGTGACGTTTTAAGATAAAGTCCACATCTTGTGTTGGAGAATTTGGAGGTTCGATAATCGAGAGAAAAGTCTTCTCATATGTGGATAAGGAAAACGGACAGGAGCCAGCCTCGTGGAGGGAGATACAACTTTATTGATGCGTCAATGAAGATCTCAGAGAGCTGGGAACATGACAATGTTTTTAAAGCTGGTAGCGACGATTAAGCTTCGGTTACACCCCAAAAGGCGGTCCTGTATCACGTATCAAGTACAGAGCGTCCCGTCCCTTGCACGCTATCTTCAAGGAAACTTAATGTCTGCCAAGAGTATCTTCAAGGATGTCTACCCGACCTTTTCCCACAACTGTAAGCAAGTCTTTCTAAATTTCTACATGTATGCAAATCTATTCTACATTTCTACATGTATGCAAATCTATTCTACAAATGCAAGTGTATTGACCACAACACTTGCATCTATGTTGCGCTCTTTGATGAAGTTTTCTCGCTTCCCATTGGTGCTCGGCTGCAAATGGAGCATGCCGTCCCACGACTCTTTTTGTTATTTCACCACTTTGCTCTTCAAAATTAGGAAGCCCTTCCCCATCGGCACCGTCTGCAAAAGATTCCGTCCAAGAAATGTCGAGTACTCCGTTTTCCCGAGTTATTTTTCTCTTTTTGCCTTCGGCCTCAATGGCAGATTTGTTGAAAACAGCCACTTGCTCGGCACCACGGAGAGCATGGTAACGTTGATTCGATTTCGGTTCTTGTGCGGCCATACTTCCCAGTTTGTTGACGGAGGCGGGGCCCGCCCACTGTTTGACTGACAGCTCACCCCAGCCTATCCATCGCTCGCACAGTCATCAGCCCATCACACCTACCCAACAGAGGACCCTCTTTAATCCGTCCCCGCTGAACACAATGCACGATACAACGACATTAATGACAACAAAGACTAAATCGTTTTCTTTAAAATTCTGCCAAGTAGCGAACCGGAAAAAAAACAGAAAATAGTGTGTGAATAGAGATTCTACACATTCATGTATGTATTGTGTCTTGCAGATGATCTAAGGTTCCCCGGCATGAAACAAGCCGATGAGTTTTTAAAGATGTTTGACATTAAAAAGGAAGAGGAGGATTTGGAGCCTGATCACATTCAAAACGAGAAAAAGGACTTGGAGCCTGTTGACATTAAAAAAGAAGAGGAGAATGATGTGGATTTTGCTGATGTTAAAGAAGAGGAATATTTAAGAGAGTTTGCCGTGACTGAGGCTCGTTTAACCTTCAAAGATCAACATGAAGAGAACAAGGAGAAGGTGTCTCCCAGCAGAAGCTCCGGGACAACGGATGACGACGACACGTCCGACTCCGCACACTATGATGGCGACCGACAGTCGGAAGTTGATAAAGCAAATCTCAAATGTTTGCACTGTGGAAAACTGTTTAGACACCAGTGTCAGTTGAAACGCCACAGCATTGTCCACACTGGAGAGAAACCCTTTTCCTGCTCAGTTTGTGGTCAAAAATTCGGTCATAAATCGCACTTAAAAACGCACACAAGGACCCACACTGGTGAAAAACCTTTCGCCTGCTCAGTTTGCGCTAAAAGATTCACCCAAATTTCACACTTAAAAACGCACGTGAGAACTCACACTGGTGAGAAACCCTTTTCATGCTCAGTTTGTGGTGAGAAATTTGGGGATAAATCCCACTTAAAAACCCACACAAGAACCCACACAGGGGAAAAACCTTTTGCCTGCTCGGTTTGTGGTAAAACGTTTAACCAAAAAGGAAATCTGAAAAGCCACACAAGAACCCACATTAGTGAAAAACCGTTTTCATGCTCAGTTTGTGGTCAAAGATTCACCTGGAAATTTTGCTTAACTATCCACTCAAGAAAACACACCGGTGAAAAACCTTTTGTTTGCTCAGTTTGCGGTCAAAATTTTGCCCAAAGAGGTGACTTAAAAATCCACACAAGAGTCCACACTGGTGAAAAACCTTTTGCCTGCTCAGTATGTGGTAAAGATTTCATCCATAAAGGAGATTTGAAAAGCCATACAAGAACCCACACTGGTGAAAAACCCTTTCCTTGCTCAGTTTGTGGTCGAAAATTCAGCGTGAAATCAAATTTAAAAATCCACACAAGAACACACACTGGTGAAAAACCATTTGCCTGCCTAGTTTGTGGTAAAAAGTTCAACCAAAATCGTTGTTTGACAATACACACAAGAACCCACACTGGCGAGCAACCTTTTGCCTGCTCAGTTTGTGGTAAAACATTCAGCTTGAAGAGACACTTAAATTGTCATACAATAACCCACACTGGTGAAAAACCTTTCGCTTGCTTATTTTGTGGTAAGAAATTCACCCACAAATCACACTTAAAAGAACACACAAGAACCCACACTGGTGAAAAACCCTTTTCTTGCACAGTTTGTGGTCAGAAATTCAGCTTGATGGGAAACTTAAAACGTCACACTAAAATCCACACTGATGAGAAACTATTTTCTTGTTCAGTTTGCGGTCAAAGATTCTCTAGTAAAGTCAAAGCTCAGGATCACAAGTGTGCTGTTGAGAATAACAACCATCACTCTATTTGATATGAGCTCTCAGTTTGCATATACATTAAAAACACTGATCTGTTTTTTTTTTTTTACTCTTGACATTGGCGATATCCCTTAAATTAGCACATTTTTATTGTTGTTGGTTTTTCAAATGCACAAGTGTTTCATGTTGTATTTTGTATGAAATAAATCCATTAATAACAGTAATTTACAAAATATAATTTTTGATTTTTCTTGTGGAGTTGAATGAATCAAGATGGCCTCTTTACACGGGGGATATTGCACAAAACTGGAATATAGAAAACCAGGCTAACTGAATAAGCTCAGCTCGATGTAGTCCGGCTTAATGGGTTGCACCTTTCCCGAGTCGGGATAAAAAAACGCGGCGACGTCAAGCCAGCTGTAGATAGTTGGGATAAATGCGCGTTCTCGGATCCTCAAATAAATCCCCAGGGTCCGTCTCAGGATCAGGAATCGGAAAATGGATGATCTTTTAATGTGGAAACAGCAAGAGCAATTTGCAAGGAGTCTTGGCGTAGGAGGGAGAGTTCGTTTATTGAACTTCGTCAACAGAAATCTTGAAGTCTCTCCGTCTTCAGAGACAATTGGCTTTTTATATCCTAATACAACATTCTCGTATTACTATCGCCCGTCCCCCTTGCACGTGTACATGCACGCCACCAGACAGGATGTTTTGTAATCAATATGTAACTTCCGAGAATTGTTTGGAGTCGCCTCGACCTGGCAAAGAAGACGTTAAACAAGGTCCTTTCTCAAGGTTTCTCTTTTCTCTTCACTCTGAGGTTTTTGAGTTGTTCCTGGCCCGCATGCTGGTTTAAGATCAGGTCATTGTGTCATTTTGTAATTGTAATCCTGTGCAGTCCTTTGAGACATTTGACTTGAAGACTTCTTTTGGCGGCCCAAGGCGATCATCAATAATATTTGCTGACATTTGCACTCGGGATAAACAAACTGGAATTTCCCCTCTTAGTATCCTAACGTGTTCCTTATGCAAGCTGACTCCACAACAATTTCACAGTCTTGGAGTTTAAAAAACTTTTGAAAGAAATTATAAGAAAAAAAGGTGACACGAGCACTACTAATAAAGAAAGGACAACGCCAAGTAATCTTGCGGCCCGGTTTATTGAAACTTGATTTTATTCGACGAGTACCACGTCGGAAACACAAAATACAAATTCAAACGAGATGATAAATATATCCCGGCGTGATCCCTCATCTTGGTGTCGTGCAATAACCCCTTAGGTTTTTTATTTTAATCTGATTGTGATTGTGTGAATACAGAAGCTCCTACATCACTGTAGTGCTTCTTTTCGCCGCTCCCGGCGTGTGGTGGCGCTGTGTGAGCTCACCCAGCATCCACCCCGAAGAAGAAATCCGCCTTCTACTTCCTAGTTGGTGTGTAAAGATTCTATACTGTCTGTCGATACCAGTGTTTTTCAACCAGTGTGCCGGGGCACACTAGTGTGCCATGAGACCTTGTCTAGTGGGCCGCTGGAATTTGCCCAATTGGATCCTTCCAAAAAATCAGGCCATTATTTAGTATTTTTGCACTCTTCAGACGAGGAACTGTAATAGTCATCCATATCAGTAGGTGGCAGTAGATTTTTATATACTTTTTATGTACTCATTATCTGCTCTTGAGGTAGAACAGTTCATTTAATAACTTAATTTGTTTAACAAAGCGATTTAAGATTGCACGGTAAAAAATAAAAACCTAAATAAAGCACATCATTCTTTTTTATTTTAAGTATTATTCTCTTTTTGTATACTAATTACCTACTTCTGAGGTAGTACAGTGAAATATTTAACAACTACATTTACGACAGACGTGTGCCTCGGAACTTTATGAATAAAGGTCTACTTTAGTTCAAAAAGGGTTGAAAAACATTGGTTTATACTATCTCCTATATCGCTAAGTACTTGGACATTTTCATTGTTTAATATGTCGTGCATCCATTCAATAGGGTTGATGTAAAACTTAAAGAAGAGGCGAGCCGTTTCTTTTGAAATGAAAGTGGAATATGAAAGCTTGATGCGGTTGAGAAAATGGTCGGATCGCTTTTTTTTTTGGCCACTTTCTACCACGGACGAGGACCTTTTGAAGCGCATCTTCCAAAAGTAAGTTAAACCTTACTTTATTTATCTTTTATAGAGCATATTATTTTATGAAATGTTTATTTTTTTTAGTACAAAACAATACAGGTTACTTATACAATCCTTAAACATACAAAATATAGCACTGAAGCAACTTACGAGCAAACAATTGTTTGGAACCTATCTCGTTGGTAAGTAGGGTAGCGTCTGTATACAATATATATTTTTATACTTGTAATCAAAGCAACTCGGGGGCCACACAATAGAACAAACATTTTGTCGGACTAGTAGATTAAAGAGAAAGAAAAAGAGAGATAAAGAAATAAGAGGAAGAGGGAGGGAAAAGGAGAGAGGGCGGGACAAAGAAAGAAAAAGAGAGAGAGGGAGAGAGTGTGAGAAACAAAAGACAAAAAGTTGTGAGGGAGGGGGACAGAAAGGGAGCGGAAGAAAGAAATCCAAAGAGTAATATAAAGACAGAGGGAGAGAAAAGAGAAAATAAAGCAGCAAAGAATAGGAAGAGAGGAAAAGAAAGAAAAGGAAGTTAGAGCAAAAGAGGTTAAAAGACACAGAAAGTGAAAGAGAGTGGGAGAAAGGGGTGGAAAAGAGAGAGAGAGAGAGAAATACAAGTACAGTGTCTTTGTTGGAGGCACCTGGCTTTGGCAACATCAAGTTGACATATTTCAACCTGCAGCTTGTTTTTCTCTTGCGCTTCTTTGAGTGTTGTCTCGCCGGCCAGGTTCAATCCCTTAGGGGGCCTGATCTGGCCCGCGGGCCGCTTGTTCGACACCTGTGTTGTAGACCCTTCTAACTACCGAGAGAGCTAACTGCTTCACTCTCAGTAAAATGTGAAACTGGAGTGCCACCTCCAACCCATTTTGTAACAATGATAATAAAGGTATATTTTATTGGATGTAAGCAATTTGAATTGTAAATGTATGACTGGATATTTTTTGAAGATAGTTTTCAAACTGTGATTTAACAATTTCCTTCATTTAGATTTGACTAAAAATCAAAATGTCAAGAGTTGATTTGTTGGATTGATTTTCTATGTTTTGAAGTATTGAAGGGCACACGAGATACATTTGAGTTGTTCCCATCAGCCCTTATTTTGAAGTTTCAGTTATCTTAGCATCCTTTTGTGTCTTGATTTGTCTGCGACACTTATTCCTGAAACAAAATTGTTCTTATAATAAATTACGATGATGTCATTCAATTTGGATCCGGTATGGTTCCCGTTTATTTTTGTCCTGTTTAATTTCGATATCCTGTTTTGACTTCATAAATACGACCAAAATACTAACAAAAATTCTTAAACTGTAATACAACTGTCACAGTTGCCATGGCGCCCAATTGGCCCCGCCTGTGTGGCGCCAGTTGCAGGTCATTAACAGATTGGCTTTCTGTTCATTTAAGCTCAGTGCTCGCATTCTTCCTTTGCCAGTCCGTCAACCAACCACTGCCCCGCAAGACGTGGGTTTTGACTCTGTCCTGTGTCCTGTTGGTATTTCCTGCCCGGAATGTTTTTGTCCTGCTTAATATTGGTTTCCAGTTTCGTTCCCGTCTAGTCTGTCCTGTTTAATTTCGATAGCCTGTTTTGACTTCATAAATACGACCAAAATACTAACAAAAATTCTTAAACTGTAATACAACTGTCACAGTTGCCATGGCGCCCAATTGGCCCCGCCTGTGTGGCGCCAGTTGCAGGTCATTAACAGATTGGCTTTCTGTTCATTTAAGCTCAGTGCTCGCATTCTTCCTTTGCCAGTCCGTCAACCAACCACTGCCCCGCAAGACGTGGGTTTTGACTCTGTCCTGTGTCCTGTTGGTATTTCCTGCCCGGAATGTTTTTGTCCTGCTTAATATTGGTTTCCAGTTTCGTTCCCGTCTAGTCTGTCCTGTTTAATTTCGATAGCCTGTTTTGACTTCATAAATACGACCAAAATACTAACAAAAATTCTTAAACTGTAATACAACTGTCACAGTTGCCATGGCGCCCAATTGGCCCCGCCTGTGTGGCGCCAGTTGCAGGTCATTAACAGATTGGCTTTCTGTTCATTTAAGCTCAGTGCTCGCATTCTTCCTTTGCCAGTCCGTCAACCAACCACTGCCCCGCAAGACGTGGGTTTTGACTCTGTCCTGTGTCCTGTTGGTATTTCCTGCCCGGAATGTTTTTGTCCTGCTTAATATTGGTTTCCAGTTTCGTTCCCGTCTAGTCTGTCCTGTTTAATTTCGATAGCCTGTTTTGACTTCATAAATACGACCAAAATACTAACAAAAATTCTTAAACTGTAATACAACTGTCACAGTTGCCATGGCGCCCAATTGGCCCCGCCTGTGTGGCGCCAGTTGCAGGTCATTAACAGATTGGCTTTCTGTTCATTTAAGCTCAGTGCTCGCATTCTTCCTTTGCCAGTCCGTCAACCAACCACTGCCCCGCAAGACGTGGGTTTTGACTCTGTCCTGTGTCCTGTTGGTATTTCCTGCCCGGAATGTTTTTGTCCTGCTTAATATTGGTTTCCAGTTTCGTTCCCGTCTAGTCTGTCCTGTTTAATTTCGATAGCCTGTTTTGACTTCATAAATACGACCAAAATACTAACAAAAATTCTTAAACTGTAATACAACTGTCACAGTTGCCATGGCGCCCAATTGGCCCCGCCCGTGTGGCGCCAGCTGCAGGTCATTAACAGATTGGCTTTCCGTCCATTTAAGCTCAGTGCTGGCATTCTTCCTTTGCCAGTCCGTCAACGAACCACTGCCCCGCAAGACGTGGGTTTTGACTCTGTCCTGTTTCCTGTTGGTATTTCCTGCCCGGAATGTTTTTGTCCTGCTTAATATCGGTTTCCAGTTTCGTAGCGGAAGTGAAGCACTGGACCAGTTGTGACAAACATGAGCTTTGCTAGCTTCCAGTGAGTCGCTGGACCGCATATGTTGCGATCAGGGTTGGGTAGGGTTACTTGAACTGGATTACTTTCAATGACTTTTGGATGACTCCAATACCAAATATGCTAATAAAAGACAAGAGAAACTAAATATGAATAAAATGATGACTCACAACACGTGGTAAGCTTTCTCTCCTGGCTTTGATCTCTTTGATCTCCGGCAAAACGAACATCAAATGCGACGGAAACAAAATGAAAATTAATCCAAACAGCTTGCCAACATCGTTTTTACCGTTCCAGGGATTCCGTTACTCCCCGAGCCTGCACAAAATTTACCGGTAGTCATTTTATTCCCATTTAGTTTCTTTTGTCTTTTATTAGCATATTTGCTATTGGAGTCATCCAAAAGTCATTGAAAGTAATCCAGTTCAAGTAACTCTACCCAACCCTGGTTGCGATTAACGAGACGATAAACTCATCCGACACTGTGTGCTTGTCACACCGTATTTCCGGTTTTAAATAAAAAAGACGAACATCTGTTAGGATATAAATACATTAAAAATGTGACGTTTATCAAATTGTTGGAATTGGTTATCTGACTCCATTAACCAAACATAACCTTCATTCTCCCAACAATGCATGCTCTTTTCTTAATTTAGGGAAAATATTGACAAGAGACCGGCATTTCCACACGGGGGCAGATTTATTTTCTTCAAGTATTTAACTAAAATGAATTCCATCAAATAAGCCTAATTAATGTCGAATTAGTCTAATTAGTCTTTGTCGAGCGTCCCTCTCACTATCGATCTCCCATCTCTTCCTCCCGTCTTCTTTTCACAAGCTGGGGTGTTGGCTCCTCCCCCATGGGCGGGCCAGGAGCTCCCCACGTGGCCTCCACCTAGTCGCCACCTCGTCTGGACCGGTGCGTCACGAAGGCCCCTCCCATGGGGCGGGTCAGGTGCCGGCTTCACCACCTCCTCGCCGAAAGGCGCCGCCACGTCTAAGGAAACTCACAACAACAAAGCTTATCAGAACTTCTCCAAACAATGTCTGCTTTTTCCGCGTCACAGATGCTCCTCCGGCGTCAGCCCTTGTCCCGTTCTCGCTGTTTTCTGTAAACATCCCTCTCTGTCTAGGCCGCATTGACCTCAAGCCTCCTTTGTGAAAAATCTTCATTACGCTCAACAAATGCAACCTGTATAAAACTGTACAAAATCCCTTATAGTCAAATAAATAAAATATAAAATCTTTCAATCTGAATTCCACCTGGCATCAAACCCAAAAGCGTTGTGGTGCGCTGTAGCCAAAGTTGGAGGCACACCCCGATACATTGGTGCCGTGACCCGTCGATCTCCAGTGGCTTTCTACACGCCAGACCAGAACCGCATCCCCGAAAGGCTCCCGTGTCGTCGCCTAGTGGATCGTGCAATTGTTCTGATGTGTTCTTATGGTTTCACACATACTTTTTTTCCCCCATCTTAAAATGAATAGTGTCCAAAATAAATGGAGTACACCTTTAAATGGGTAAAATTGTTTAAATTTCGTAGCCTGGTTCGGAGGGATGTAAGTGAGGTAGTGGATTCAAGACAGGATTCAGCTAAGGCCCCATTTGTAAGTGGGGACAGGGATTCCTCCCAGAATAACTGCAGTACCACCACATCAACAGCAGAGGGTGCTATTCCACAGACGTCAGACCCCATCCCTCAGTCATTCGCAGGTAATCAGATAAGTGAAATGATGAAATTTGTTGGCCCGCAGATGGCGAATGGCTTTGCTGCATGTTTATCACCAAAGCAAAATGTTCCTGCATGTGATTTTATTTTATTACTCGGGAAACGAGACGATCCGCATCCATGGGAGCTCGATATGGATCCTGTTGACAACACTCCCAGTAGTTTGATAGCTGGTGAAGTTATATACTATTTTATACACTGTTTTATCTTACTTAGTCAAATATACTTGTCCTAAATATGACTTCAGCGTTCGAGTGCGAGCCTTGGCAGAAGGGTGTCGTAAACCGCGCTTTGCCTTGGAATGTGCCTTTTGTTCCATTCTGTGCAGATAACAAGGACTTATCACCTCGCCTGAGGAGTTGGAGTGTGTGTCTTGCCCCATTCTGTCCAGAGGGCGATGATCCATCACCCCTCCCCCCATTCGTCAAAGGAGGATTAGGAAGTCTGCATCGGCAACAGCGTGGACCATTCGGCAGCAGCTTGATCATGTGGCGTGAACATTTCATCGCCATGTGATATAACATGGGAAGACCCTGGAGCCTTCTCCACACGATTGCAATTTGGCACGGCAGAAAGACCCGATCTGTTCAACTCTTTGATTAGGATAAATAAATTGATACGTGGACTATACTCGTCGCTCGGCTGATTGAATTTCTCGGACTTTTGAACATGCTCCAACTGTAAGGGTTTAGACAAGACACGTGAAGTGTCTTCAGAGTCAGATTTCAGTCTAATAAATGGTAAAACCTGACACTGCTTACGTCATACATACATCCAAACAATGAAACAGACTGTCTTTTCGTTTTCAGTATTCCTACTTAAAAAAATGAATGGAAAAACAGACCTCTTGAACACATGTGACTTTTCTTAAAATGATGTCAGCAATTTATTTTTCTTCCTCTCATTTCAGGAACAAGGTTGCAGTCAAGTCAAGAGACAAAACACAAACAAGGGCTAATGGGAAAAGATCCAAGTTTATCTTTTGTCCCCCTGACAACTTGGACACTTATCACAATTTGTAGATGTTAAAAAAAAAAAAAAAGAATCAACAAATGAACTTATTAAAATTTCATTTTTAGTCCGATATAAATGTATCAAGTTGTTGAATAGCATTCGGTTAAAAAAAAAAAAAGACTAACTGACAATTCAAATACGCGCTGTCACAAATAATGACAAACGCATAAAAAGTCATCATGCTTCAGACATAAGGACATTGTAGTCATTAAATATCAATTAGATCTAAAATAATCTTGTAAAGAGAGATCCTCTTGGTTAAGTAGACTCACCAAATTAGAACATATTTACATGCGTACACAAGAGATGCTTGAAAAAACTCAGCAGTAAAACATACTCAGGAGATACTGTCGGAATCACGGCTATGATTCATCAATCCTGTTCTATAGAATCGTTCGATAAAAGCATTCGAGCTGCGACACGTTTAATAAAAACAATTTCAAAACGAGCACGATCATGAAAAAGGCTAAGACGGGTGACCGATGTCAAAAGTAAACACACGTGTTCATTTCATGTCAATTCTGTTTAGAATAAAAATTGAAATCTATCCACCACTTGTGATCCTGAGTGTTTTGAAAAAAAAAACAGAACAAGAAAATGTTTTTTCATCTGAGTGGGTTCTTGTGCGGATATCTAAATTCGATCGCTGGGTGAATTTTCAAACGCAAACTGAAAAGGGAAAAAGTCTCTAACAAGTGTGGGTTCTTGTGTGGATTTTTAAGCTTACTTCGTGGCTGAATTTTCGGTCGCAAACTGAGCAGGCAAAAGGTTTTTCACCGGTGTGTGTTCTTGTGTGGATTTTCAAATGTACTTTCCGGCTGAATCTATTACCGCAAACGGAGCAGGCAAAAGGTTTTTCACCAGTGTGGGTTCTTGCATGGGTTTTTAAGTGTGATATCTGGGTGAATTTTAGATCACAAACTGAACAAGCGAAAGGTTTTTCACCAGTATGAGTTCTTATGTGGCGTTTCAAACTTGCTTTTCTGCCGAATTTTCGACCACAAACTGAGCAGGCAAAAGGTTTTTCACCAGTGTGAATTTTTGAGTGTCCTTTCAGTTGGGCTTTCTGGGTGAAATTTCTACCGCAGACTGAGCAACCAAAAGGTTTTTCACCAGTGTGGGTTCTTGTGTGCGTATTCAAGTGTGCTATCTGGGTGAATGTTTTATTACAAACTGAGCAGGCGAAAGGTTTTTCACCAGTGTGGACGAGAGTATGGCGTTTTAAACTACACTTGTGGGGAAACATTCTCCCACACTGCAAACATTTGTGATTTGTGTTATCAACTTCTGAGTGTTTCTCGCCATCGTTGTGTGCAGAGTCGGACGTGTCCTCTTCATCTGTTGTCCCGGAGCTTCTACTTGGAGATACCTTCTCCTTGTTCTCTTCACAGTGGTCATCAGGGGTTAAACAGTCCCCAGTCACAGGAAACTCTCTCAAATCTTCCTCCTTTTTGACGTCGGCGGGCTCAAAATCCTCATTTTCCTCTTTAACTTGGTCAGGCTGCAAATTGTCCTCCTCCTTTTGGACGTGATCAGGCTCCAAATCATTTTCCTCTTTTTTGACAGCAGCCAATTTTGTCTCCTGGTGCCAGGAAAGAAGATACTCTTGACTGACATCTGCAGGACACAAAACAGGTGTTTTGGGGAAAATTTCCAATGGTCCGATGGTCTGCATTTATACAGCGCTTTTCAAGTCACTGAAGAGCTCCCAAAGCGCTTTACAATGTGCTTCACACTTTCCCATTTACATACTAACTCACCGATAGCAGCGTCAGCCATGCAAGGAAACTACCTGCTTATCGGGGGCGTTAGGGATTCAGTGTCTTGCCCAAGGACACTTTGACATATCAAACTGGGTGCCTTTTGCACTAATAAGTAACCTAAAAGTAGCTCTCAGCTTAAAAGAGTTGGGAGAGCCCAGATATAAAGCGATGTAGCACAATTTGAATGATTAGCAATAAGTCCAAGACACACCACAGGAAATAGTGCCCCTACCACCCTAGTTGTTGAGGCATCCAACCAACCAATTCAATTATAAGTGATATAGCTAGAAGCTAAATTTAGCTAGCTAGTGGCCGCGTTTTCATCTCAGTCAATAGAAACGGATCTACCTACTTTGCTGCCCACTGTAACTAGCTATGTAGCTTACAAGATAATAATGAAGCTATATACCACAATTCTGCTATAAAATAGCTTTTAGTTAAGGGCACTAGCTAGAAGTGAACCAAATGGACTCCACCTCCGAGCAGCCGCATTAACAATATAGAAAAAAACAAAATACTTCGTAAGAGTGGAAAATAAATTGTTCTAGAAATGACCAACCTGCTCTGTTCAACACAACTTGTAGCTTCTTGCTCATGCTAACTCGGTTTAGCCGTCGATCTTCTCGCTCGTTCTCTTCTCGAAACTCCCCCTTGAAACGTCTCTCCCCCTTGCAGTACATTTTAGCCACATTTAACGCTCATCGTTAACACTTTTAGGGAGTTAATTGGCGCTTTTCCACAAGGCTGGAGCGGAACGCCATGTTGCCCCAAATGACCTCCGAGTGACCCGGAAAGACAAATAAAGTGGGCGGAGCTACAACGAAACAGCTTCCGCCTAACAAAATGAACTTTCAATTTTTTCTTCCATTTTTTAAAACAGTTTTGGTATATTCTAGGGAGAATATTTTTATGACAACATAGTGATTTTGCACGTTTTTCAACGTGGATTAGAAAAAGGACTGGAAAAAATGTGATGACTGCAAAGTATCACAGTTGATCTATTCAACTCGCTCGGTCGATAAAGCAAGAAACTTAAAGTTTAATTATTGAGGCTTTTAGAATCCTAATTCTAAATATAATATAATATAGTATAATATAATATAGTATAATAAAATACAGGCAGCACGGCACAGTTCTAAGGTCTTGGGAACCGCCTGTGTGGGTTCAAATCCAGCTACAGGACTTCCTGTGCGGAGTTTGTATGTTCTCCCTGTGCTTGTGTGGGTTTCCTCCGGGCACTACGGTTTCCTCCCACATTCCAAAGACATGCATTTCAGGTGTATTGGCCGGTCCAAATTGTCCCTAGGTGTGGTGTGAATGAGTCGTCTTTCCCCGTGTGCCCTGCGATTGGCTGGCAACCGGTTCAGAGTGTCCCCTGTCCACTGCCCGATGATTGCTGGGATGGGCTCCAGCACCCCCCCAACCCTACTGAGGATAAGCGCTGGAGATAATGAGATGAGATGAGATAATATAATATCATGTAGAAATTCTCCAGTGCAGAGTTTGCATGTTCTCCTTGTGCTTGTGTGGATTTCCTCCGGGCACTTCGGTTTCCTCCCACATTCCAAAAAACATGCATGTTGGGTTAAATAGCCGGTCCAAATTCTCCCTAGGTGTGAATGAGCGAGCAAGTTGTCTGTCTGTGTGTTCCCTGTCCCCTGCCCACTGCCCGAGGTCGGGTGAGATTGGCTCCAGCACCCTGCTACCCTACTGAGGATAAGATAGAGCATTTCAAATGCAGGCGGCTCATAATGCACCAAAGGGATGGATTCCAACCAAGAAGAAGAACGTATCACTGCTTCAACAAAATATTCATTAACAATAAATATGATATCACGAAACACATGTTAAACGACATAAATAAACACGTTTGGAAAAAAAATATGGTGTGAGATTATTTTCTTTTTTGTAAGGGAAAATACCACAGTTTGTAAGGGCATGGAGCCCTGGAGCGCGACAGTATGATACTATTCCGTTTTTTGAGATGCTTTTTGACGAGGTTTGTGGGATGGAAGAGGTGACGGGTATTCGGTGATGGGGGCGGTAATTCACCAAAGCGATGGATGCCAACTGCCATTAAACCTAAAGAAGAAGAAGATATCACCGCCGCCATTGTTTGTGGCATCGTGGCGCACCACTCCGGTCGTGTGCACAATTAACTGCGTTTAACTCTGTAAAAGAGTTAACGGGGAGCTTTAAAGGTGGCTAAAATGTGCGAGAAAGGACGATTTAAAGAGGATTTTCAGGAAGTGCAAGAAGAGAACGAACGACAAGATCGTTGGCTAAACCAAGTTAGCATTAGCAAGGAGCTAATGGCGAACGGAGCAGGTTGGTCACTTTTATTTGTATTATTTTCCTATTTTGGGCTTATCAAGTCCATTGCACGGCTTGCGGTTCATTTCTATTCTTGAGTCGGCTGCTTCGAGGGGTTGGCGTCGAGACCAAACGAAATCTACGATCATGCGGACAACATATTCTGCAGTTAAACCCAATTCAAATAATAGTGTTTGAGTGGCCACTTGTTTTGTGCGGAAGAAATCTAAAATGGCGAAGTCGTTGCTATTACTGCTGTTGTCATTTCTTGTTCAAACATTTTTGGAGCTGGCTATCAAACTAAGGTCAACTGACAAAGCGTGAAAGTGTACATTGTTGGGGGGAAAACACATTCAAAATGATTTTGAATGAGACTACCGTATTTTCCGCACTATAGGGCGCACCGGGTTATAGGGCGCACCCCGAAAAAATAGTTTTTGGTCCTATTTTTGACATACATAAGACGCACCGGATTATAAGGCGCTACAATAGGAACGTGGACAAAACAGTCAGATGGTTCAGTCCAACTTATTACCCCCTTAACATTCCCAAAGCTTGCAAAGACGCAAATACGTGTCGTAGACATGTACAGAAATAGTGTTTGTACGATGTCACTCAAATGCATCGTTCCATCATTCAGAAGGTTAAAGTCTTGGGATTCAAGAAATGCCAACCATTCCTTAGTTTCTATTTTCTTTTTCGCTCGCAACTTTACTGTATATATGACAATAAACACTTAGAATTGAGTTGAATTTAAAAATAGACACTCCATTCCATCCATGATCTGCACCGCTTATCAAAGAAACATCAAGTTCAGTCTGAAACAAGATACAGGGAAAATATATAGCCGAAGTAGCTCACCGAAGTCGTTGCGTTCAATAATAATGTGCAACCGTGGTCCTCTTATATGGGGCGGCAGTAGCTCAGGAGGTAGAGCGATCGTTTTAGGATTAAGGGATCCCAGTTCGAATCCCGGCTTGTCCGTGTTACTTGTCGAAGTGTCCTTGGGTAAGACATTGAACCCCCAATTACCCCCAATAAGCAGGTTAGCGCCTTACAAGGCTGCACAGATCACGGCCGCTATTGGGAAAGCACAATGTAAAGCGCTTTGGGAAGTCATTGACTTGAAAAGCGCTATAGAAATGCAGATCATTTCATAGATCATTTCATTTCATTTTCATTTCATTTCATTTATATCCGTGAGTGTAGTCAATCCAGGAGAATAAAATATTTACGAACACAAAATAGTAAAAAAATGCTTTCTGTATGCCATCAGCCACGTGCTATACGCATTCATGTTTTTCGGCCAATTGCAGGCTTTGTTTTGCCGTGTAAGCCAATGCCAGCCTGTCAATGCTAAAAAGGATCCGCCCCTTGACCTCCGAATAACTTTAGCCAATAGCGATCGATTGAAATGATGATTGACACATTGGTAAGCCAATGAAACGCCGGTAAATAAATCCCAGCATACACCGCGGACGACTTGGCGTTGGGGGGGAAATCGAGTCGGCGGCTGCAAGTTAGTTGGAAGACTTTGCGACCTAATATTGATCCATAAATAAGGCGCACTGTATTATAAGGCGCATGGTCAGCTTTTGAAAAAAATAAAGGCTTTTAGGTGCGCCTTATAGGGCGGAAAATACGGTATAGATGTGTGTGTGAATGATTACTTGTGTACTTAAATAGAAAAACAGGTTAAACAAGTTCATTTCATAGCAATATCATTTGTAACATAGGAGTCTGAGAAATACACAATAACTAAAAGTAGCTTACATATGTTTTTGCTGTAAAAACAAAAGTTGTTTGTGTGTTAAAAGAGATTTTAAACATTCATGTGTGTCTTGTGTCTTGCAGATGTTAGTGAAGAGAATCTTCTTCCTCGGCAACAAGAGACGATGTTCCCTGGCGTGAAACAGGAGGAAGATGACTTTTTAGAGACCTTCTTCATTAAAAAGGAGGAGGAGGATTTTGAGCCTGTTGACATTAAGAAAGAAGAGAAGAACCATGTGGATTTTCATGACGTTAAAGAGGAGGAAGATTTAAGAGAGTTTCCAGTGACTGCGGCCTTTTTAAGCTACGAACATCAACATGAAGAGAACAAGGAGAGGGTGTCTCCGAGCAGAAGCTCCGACGAGGACACGTCCGACTCGGCAGACAATGATGGCGACAAACAGTCGGAAGGCGATAACGCATGTCACCAATGTACACAGTGTGGAAAATCGTTTCGATACAAGTGTGATTTGAAACGTCATATGACGGTCCACACCGGTGAGAAACCCTTTTCCTGCTCAGTTTGTGGTCACAAATTCCGGTTGAAAGGAAACTTGAAAATCCACGCAAGAACTCACAGCGGTGAGAAGCCCTTTGCCTGCTCCGTTTGTGGTCAAACATTTGCCCAGAAATCAAACTTAAAAATCCACACCAGAACGCACACTGGTGAGAAACCCTTTTCCTGCACAGTTTGTGGTCAGAATTTCCTCCATAAATCACACTTGCAAATGCACACTAGAACCCACACGGGTGAAAAACCTTTCTTCTGCTCAGTTTGTGGTAAAAAATTCAGCCGAAAAGGCAATTTGACAAGCCACACAAGACTACACATTCTTGAAAAACCCCTTGCCTGCACAGTTTGTGGTCAGAGATTCGGTGATAAATCGCATTTAAAATCACACGCGAGAACCCACACAGGTGAAAAACCTTTCGCCTGCTCTGTTTGTGGTAAAACATTCCGCCGAAAAGGTAATTTAAAAGGCCACACAAGTACCCACATTAGTGAAAAGCCGTTTCCCTGCTCAGTTTGTGGTCAAAGATTCGGGCTGAAAGGAAACCTAAAAGTCCATATAAGAACTCACAGTGGGGAAAAACCTTTTGCCTGCTCATTTTGTGGTCAAACATTTGCCCAGAAATCAAACTTAAAAAGCCACACCAGAACGCACACTGGTGAGAAACCCTTTTCCTGCTCGGTTTGTGGTCAGAATTTTGCCCATAAATCACACTTGCAAACACACACTGCAACCCACACAGGTGAAAAACCTTTCGTCTGCTAAGTTTGTGGTAAAAAATTGAGCCAAAAAGCCAATTTGACAAGCCACTCAAGAACCCACATTAGTGAAAAACCCTTTACCTGCTCAGTTTGTGTCAAGAGATTTGGTGATAAATCACACATAAAATCACACACAACAACCCACACAGGTGAAAAACCTTTTGCCTGCTCTGTGGTTAAAAAATCCGCCAAAAAGAAACTTTGAAAGGCTACACAAGAACCCACATTTGTGAAAAGCAGTTTCCCTGCTAGGTTTGTGGTCAAAGATTCACCTGGTAATTTTGCTTAGAATTACACTCGAGAAAACGCACAGGTGAAATACCTCTCGCCTGCTCAGTTTGTGGTCAAAAATTCACACATAAATCACACTTAAGAATCCACACAAGAATCAAGTTTGTGGTAAGAAATTCTGCTTGAAGAGAACCTTAAAACATCACACAAGAACCCTCGCTGATGAGGAACAGGTCAAAAATTCTCTCGTCAAGACAAAGCTCAGGATCACAAGTGTGCCAGTGAGAATAGTAGTCATTCTTTCACTCGATATGAGCTCGTGGTTTACATTTAAAATAACACAGCTACCACTGAATGAACTCATATAACCCTTGACATCAGGGATATCCCTAAACTGAGCTTATTTTATATTTGTAGTTTTTAAATGTGTTGCAACTTGTATCTTTTTTGGACCGATTATATGAAATGACTGATAACATTCGTAGCTACGCGGACCGGAGCTAACCGGCTTCAGTGCCGTTAGACAGAGACACGAAAGCCTGCGGGAAGCGGAGAGGAGGCGGACTCGCTAACACGAGGCGGTGTAACCTTGGGCACAAAGATTTCCATCTGCTGCAGGGACGTCCAACTTTTGGACTACTATGTAACGTCATCCACTATGCTGTTGCTAAACTACAACACAGCACCCCGAGGCCATCCTCTTAATC
Organism: Urocampus carinirostris; assembly: GCF_059441175.1. Lineage (NCBI taxonomy): Eukaryota > Metazoa > Chordata > Actinopteri > Syngnathiformes > Syngnathidae > Urocampus > Urocampus carinirostris. The sequence goes on along the minus strand of NC_142349.1, from coordinate 75,606,692 downwards.
TGTTAATAAACAACAAAAGGTCACTGCTGGAAGTGGGAATTTCCCTACGGGGATGAATCAAGTATCTATATCTATCCTCAGTATGTTCGATTGGTGACTTCTCTTGAGTCATTTCAAACTCTTCTTGCATTTAAATTGATGTTATAACTTTTTGAGTTGACTTGTAAAAGATGGCCTCTTTACAGGTGAGGTATTGCACCAAATTGGAATCTAGAAAACCAGGCCAACTGAAATAAGCTCAGCTTGATCTAGTCTGGCCTGATGGGTTGCACCTTTCCCGAGTCATATAAAAAACCAGGCTAACTGAAATAAGCTCAGCTTGATCTAGTCTGGCTTAATGGGTTGCACCTTTCCCGAGTCAGGATGAAAAGGCGTGGCTACGGCAAGCCATCTGTCGATAGTTGGGATATATGTGCTTTTACGGAATCATTAAATCAAACCTCGGGAACCTTCTCAGAATCCCGGATGTGGAACATGAGGTCCTGATAAAATTTTATGAATTTAAGGAAGAAAACGGAACACAAGCACTATTAATAAGGAAAGGACAAGTAATTTAGTGCACCGGTTCATTAAATCTTCATTCTATTTGACGTCAGAAACACAAATTTGAACATGGTCATGAATACATGATGGATTCATTGATCCCTCATTTTGGTGTCGGGCAATAACCCCTTAGGGTTTTTTTTTTTCAATTTGATTGTATGAATCTACAATATTTCTCTTATTATGTAAAACATAACCTTTATCTTCTTTGTTCCTTTATATTATGTCAATTATAACCTTATCTTTTTTGTTCCTTTATCTTCTTATTTTCTTTTATCCTCACTGTTAAGTGTGAAACTGGAGTGCCACGACCAATTTCGTAGTTACAATATGTTCAACCGACTTTGTAACAATGACAATAAAGGTATATTCTATTCTTTCATGTGGATTTCTTGATTTTCTATCACATGTAAGCGTATTTGAGGAGTTAATTAATGACTGGGTAATATTTGAAGATTGATTTTTTAAAGTGAATGTCGGGAGTTCATTTTGTTTATTTGATGATTTTAAAGTATTGAAGTGAAGGGCACAAGACAAATACGAGTTGTTCCTATCAGCCCAGTTTTAGGTTTCGGTGATCTCATCATCCTTTTGTGTCTTGATTTGTCTGCAACTTTAGTCCTAAAATGAAATGTATATGTTCTTATGCATAACTTTTGTTGAAATATAGTGGAAGCCCTCAAAGAGACTTGTGTATTTGTCGCCTTCTCATCAGCAAATCCAAACCGTTTCTTAACTTTTATTTCCATTTAAAAGGTTACTTTCTTGACCGTATTTGTTCTTGTATTCAACAGCAATTTTGTCACCCATTTTGGTTTCTCTTGTTTTAAGTTAAGTCCTGTTGGTTTGTTTGGCCCTTAATCATAAGGAGTCTCAAAAGGCTGCACAGATTATTACAAACCACAGACCATTATAACACCATCACCTGATACCGTTTGGCAGTTTGAACTGCGGATGCGAGTTGGATGATTTGCAACCCCTCGAGCATATATCTGTCAATTATTATTTACCACTGAACAATCGCTCCACTAAACAGATTTGGCCTGTAGATGGCGTAAATGCATCGTCGTTTAAAAAAAGAATCCAGAAGTCATTTCAGGCGAAACGCCAAGAATTAGATGAACGTGTTCAGGTCCTAAGGGAATTCCATTATCCTCTTGTAATCTTTCTTTGTAATCTTTCTCCACCTCGAATTGGAATTGATATTTTTCTATCAACCCATCCCTTTTCAAAGGGACAGTCTGTCATTTTTGGTGGCTCTAAGTCACAGGTGTGAAACAGGCGGCCCGCGGGCCAGATCAGGCCCGCTTAGGGATGGAATCCGGCCTGCGAGACAACACTCAGAGAATCACAAGAGAAAAACAAGCTGCAGGTTGAAATATGTCAACTTAATGTTGCCAAAGAAAGGTGCCTCAGACAAAGACACTGTACTTGTATTTCTCTCTCTCTCTCTCTCTTTTCTACCCCTTTCTCCCACTCTCTGTCTATCTCTTTCACTCTCTGTGTCTCTTTTTCTCTTCATTTGTTGCTCTATGTCTCTCTCTCCCTCTGTGTCTTTTTAACTCCTTTTGTTCTAACTTCCTTTTTTCCTTTTCTCTCTTTTATTTTTCTCTCTTCCTACCTTTTACGCTTTCTCTTCTTTTTTCTCTCCTTCTGTCTTTCTATTTCTCTTTGGATTTCTTTCTTCCGCTCCCTTTCTTTTCCTCCTCTCTCACGACTTCTCTTTTTATCTCTTGTTTCTCACGCTCTCTCTCTCTCTTTCTTTGTCCCGCCCTCTCTCCTTTTCCCTCCCTCTTTCTCTTATTTCTTTATCTCTCTTTTTCTTTCTCTTTCATCTACTAGTACGGCCCCCGACAGCTCTAAGTGGTACAACACTTTTTCCAATAAAAAGAGATGTTGGTTTTAAAATATCATACCAATGTTAAAATTCTCATATGTCCAGAAATTTGTATTTGTTTTACATAGTGGAATCCCTACCGATAAGTCGTCGCCATGTTTGGATACTATCTTGCTGCTCCGGCTCCTAAAGTGACCAAAATTCACTGTGTTTTAAATGTTGGAAAAATGGAGTGCACTGGTCATGGCTTCACGTAACAGATGACACGATCCGTTGGGCTGAAAACTTCCCACGGCAAGACAATGTACAAGTATTTCCGGTCTGACTCGAGAGAACTCAAAAGAAGCACGCCATCGCGGAATACTACCATGAAGAAATACTTTTGGTCCTCGTTCGGAGCAAAAGAAAGTCGCATTGGTAAGCTCTCAAATTTGGCATGAAACAGTTAAACAAAGTGAACCGTTTTCAAGGCAATAGAGAAAAACAACCACTGGAAAATAGATACAATAATAGTGACATTGTTAACCCAACACGAGAGGCAGATTCTTAAGAATATTTTATATCATTTGCACTTTGGGAATGTTTATCATATTTAAAAATCAACCCAAAAATCAAATTGGCTGACAACATTTTGAACAGCGGATTTAAGTCAAGTCCCATTTCTTTGTTTGGCCCTTCATCACAAAAATGTCTCAAGGGACTGCACAGGATTACAATGACACCATCGCCTGATCTTGAACCGACATGCAGGCGAGGAAAAACTCAAAACCCCAGCGTGAGGAAAAAGTGGTCATGCCCCTTCCAGGATGACCAGGGTGGAATAGATTTAGCATTGGGTAACGGTACACAAACATAGTAAACATCAATAAAAGAGAATAGGTAACATGTTGATTTTTTTCCCGGAAAGTGCATGATAGCAGCAACACCTGCAGTCTGGTTGATGCAGGCGTTGACATGCCTCAGTTCCAGGTCTGCTGACTCATCTTGAACTGTCCTTCTTCTCCGTCTCACCACCAGCCAGGCGGTCGGAAAAAGACAGGACAATACAAAATATGAGGTGGGCATCAATCATAAGCTATTGAATAGACGTGGGTCTTAAATCTAGATTTAAAACCTTCCACTGAGGCTGCAGATCTTATCTCCGGAGGCAGGGCATTCACCGGGCCCAGATGGAGAACGCTCTCAAGCCTGCAGACTTCTTCTTGGTTCTCTCAGTCACAAATAGACCGGCATTTTCAGAGCGGATGTTCCGTGCAGGAACATAGGGGGAATTCAAATCAGAGAGATAAGAGTCCATCAAACATTTGTATGTTAATAAGAGAACCGTAAAGTCACATCTTAAGTGGACAGGGAGCCAGTGCAGGTTAGCTCATTTAGGAGTGATATGGTAAAACTTTTTTTTTTCGGTCAACAGTCTAGCCGCTGCATTTTGAACCAGCTGCAAACTTTTGATGCTAGACATCGGGAGACCAGAGCGTAATACATGACAGTAATCAAGCCGAGAAGTCATAAACGCATGAATTAGAACCTCTGCATCTGACTGGGACAGCATCGAGCGAATCTTCACAATATTACGGAGGTGGTAGAAAGCTATTCTAGTAATATTTTCCACATGTAACTGAAACGACAAATTAGGATGAAATATAACACCTAGATTTTTGACCGAGTCACTATGGGTGATATTACAATTGTCGAGGTTCAGGGCGGTGTTTGAGAACAAATCACAACTATGAGTCGGACCAACAATCAACATTTCAGTTTTATTCCGAGTTAAGGCGTAAAAAAGGAAGTGACATCCATCTTTGTGTGTCAGTGAGGCAGGCCTCCAAATTTCTACAATTTAACGGAGTGGTTATCTCTAGTGGCAGATACAGTTTATTGTCATCTACATAGAAATGGCAACTAATATTATACTTGCGGATAATGTCACCAAGCGGAATCATATAGATACTAAAAAGAAGGGGGCCAAGTACAGAGCCCTGTTTAGAGGTCAGACTGTTTACATTTTTGAAATTTTTGGGGATCAATAATTTTGCTAGACATAAAATGAGATTGTCTGCCGACATCTCGATGCGATTGAATCTCAGCTCTTTTCTAGTGTTTTTTTTTATGTGTTGCCGTGTTCTTTCCCCGAACCTCAATAAAGTAAAACTAATAAAAGATTTAACTCATTTCATTCTATTAGAGATATGTCAAGCTATACAGGTTTGACTTCTTCTTGGCATTCATCTTTTTGAAATTCATTCTGGAAAAAAGGCCCAGATCCGAGGTCGGCAACCCAAACCAAAAGGACTATCGAGAGAGTGAGGAAATCATTCCAACCCTGGTTACACACATCTCAATAATAACGTTTTCCGTATCCTTACATAAGAAAAGAAAATACATGAGAAAAACAGACACCTTCAGCACTGTTCTTAAAATGATGTCGTCCATTTATTTTATTTTCATTTTATGAACAAGGTTGCAGTCAAGGACAAAAAGAACAATCAAACACAAGAACAAGGGCTGATGGGAAAAGATCAAGTGTATCTTTTGTCCCAATAACAACTTGGACACAATTATTACATGTTGAAAGCAAAAGATATCAACAAATGAACTCATGACATTTTCATTATTAGTCCAATAGAAATGCATCGAGTTGTTCTATCGCGTTGGGTCACAAAGTCACAATTCAAAGACGCTTAGAAGTCATACAAAATCATAAAGTCCGCATCAAAAGTCATCATACTTTGAGTACGGGTCAAAAATAAAGACATTGTATATTTATTGAATCCAAATCTTGTGAGGAGATCATCTCGGTTAAGTCAGAAACTCAGAAATGTGAGCATATTGACATGTGTACACAATAAATGCTACGAAAGTACCTAAGAAGAAAAGTCAATCGGGGAACTTACTAGGTAGTAGTCACTGCTATTATTCTTCATGACTATTCTACATACTTTATATAACCATTTGAGAAACAAGTTGCAACAGATGTACATTTTGTAAAAACAATTAAAAAACTTGCAAAATAATTAGATTCTGAGCGTAAGAATGACCTGAAAATCATTAGCCGCAAACAGGACAAGAAATTAGATTCTGACCCGCCTGGGTTCTTGTGTGGATATTTATTTCCGATTGCTGGGGGAATTATAAAACACAAACTGAAAAGGGGGAAGGTTTTTCACCAGTGTGGGTTCTGGCGTGGCTTTTCAAACTTCCTTTTTGAGTGAATTTTTTACCACAATCCGAGCAGGCAAAAGGTTTTTCACCAGTGTGGGTTCTTGTGTGGCTTTTCAAATTTCCTTTATGGATGAAATCTTTTCCACATACTGAGCAGGCAAAAGGTTTTTCACCAGTGTGGGTTCTTATGTGGGTTTTTAAGCTCGCTTTATGGCTGAATTTTTGGTCGCAAACTGAGCAGGCGAAAGGTTTTTCACCAGTGTGGGTTCTTGTGTGGCTTTTCAAATTTCCTTTATGGTTGAAGTTTTGACCGCAAACCAAGCAGGCAAAAGGCTTTTCACCAGTGTGGGTTCTTGTGTGGTTTTTCAAATTGACACTCTGGCTGAATCTTTGACCACAAACTAAGCAGGCAAACGGTTTTTCCCCTGTGTGCATTCTAGTGTGCATTTTTAACTTGTATCTATGGCCAAAATCGTGACCACAAATTGAGCAAGAATAGGGTTTCTCACCAGTGTGGATTCTTGCATGCTTTTCCAATTGTGATATTTGGGTATATTTTTTACCACAAACTGTGCAGGAATGGGTTTTACCAGTGTGGGTTCCTGTGTGAATTTTCAAGTGCCCTTTCTGTCTGAATGTTTTACCACAAACTGAACAAGCAAATGGTTTTTCTCCAGTGTGGACTATCATATGGGATTTTAGATGATCCTTGCGCCTAAAGGTTTTCCCACACTGCCAACATTTGTGATAAGCGTTATCACCTTCCGACTGTTTCTCGCCATCATTGTGTGCGGAGTCGGATGTGCCGTCATAGGTTGCCCTTAAGCTTTTGCTTGGAGACACCTTCTCCATGTTCTCTTCATGTTGATCTTGGGAAGTTAAAAATGCCCCAGTCACGGGAAACTCTCTCAAATCTTCCTCCTTTTTGACGTCAACATGCTCCACATCATTCTCCTCTTCTTCTTTGACGTCATCAGGCTCCAAGTCTTTTTGCTCCTTTCTAATGTCGACAGGCTTCAAATCCTCCTCCTCCTTTTTAATGACAAACGTCTTTAAAAACTCATCTTCCTCCTGTTTCACGCCAGGGAACATCGTCTCTTGTTGCCGAGGAAGAAGATTCTCTACAGTGACATCTGCAGGACACAAGACACACATCAATGTGTAGAATCTCTATTCACATACTATTTTTTGGGGTTTTTGCTGATTCACTACTTCACAGATTTTAAATGGAACGATTTCGTCTTTGTGGTCATTCATATCGTTGAATCGTGCATTGTGTTCAGCGGGGACAGATTAAGGAGGGTGCGACTGTCTTTCTGCACGGCCGTGATAGGCTGATGTGACTGTGTCCGCGAATCTGATAGGCTGGTGTAAGCAGTTCAACAGCGGACGGGCACCGCAACTGTTGTGGACTGTTTGGAGTCGGCTTGCATAAGGAACGCACTAGAGGGGAAATTCCAGTGTGTTTATCCCGAGAGTAAATGTCAGCGAATATTATCAATAATCGCCTTAAAAGAAAGACTGGCGTTCGTCCTGCCAAGATTTCGTCCGACCCAAAACAATTCTTGGAAGCCGACCTCAATCAGTTCTTGGAAGTTACATAAAGATTACAAAACGTCCTGTCTTGTGGCGTGCATGAACACGTGCGAAGAAGGTTCAATAAACGAACTCTCCCTCTTACGCTACGACTCCGCTGCACCTTGTTACATATTGTGGGGCATATTGGGCTGTTTCCACAATACAACCACTTTTAGGTGCTCATTACCATGGGCAGAAATTCATCAATTAAATGGGACTCTAAGGAAATTCAGAAGAGCGCGATTAAATGCCAGCAGGAGCTATGTGGATTGTTATCGCATCCATGAATTGACTCAGGTGGCATTGGAAGGGAACGCAATAGCCCGACAGCAAGTCCGGCTAGCTGCTAATGGTATATTTGGGACTCCTATTTTAATCATCTCAAAAATTGGCCTCAATTAGAGGTCATCCTATGCTCGCGCACCGGCCGCCCTCTAAATTGCTTTCTCACCGTGAAAGGAAAATCCCTCAAACTATGCTTTACTTTTGGATTATGACAATAAAAACATGAATCGAACTGCAATTATGTGTAGATCTCTGATTGTTATTTTGTTACGACCGTGAGTCGCTAGTGATGCTACTTCGTGGGGTTTCACTTTTCGTGGGTTGTTCTTTTCCCATAAACAGCAAAAACCCAAGGATCTCTGTGTCTGCAAAAAAATATTGTCGTTTTTTTCCCTTTCCCCCTAAAAGCTTTATACTCCATGGTTCCCCTGGAGTGTTACGCAGAATCTAGTTGTCATGTACACTACGTTGTTATCAATGACAATAAAGACAATTCATCAAAAGGCATGACCGGAATGAACCTGTGTAGAGCTTCACAATAAAAAACTATTGTAAGGTTGGCAGCAATGAAAGGGTTTCTTTTGATTTAATTTTGCTGGCACAATTCATTTGTAGAATTGTTTTAAGAGCAAGATGTTGTGTTTAAAGATGAAATGTGCAAAGGACTGAAAAGCAATTCATCTGGGTGAGACCGACAGGCTGCCATCATCAAAAATCACTGATTGATCATGACTTAACCTTTAACCTCTTCCAGATGGCAGCGCGCGAGTGCAGCGGCTTCAGGCTCTCCAGTTAATCTTTTCACTTTCAGTGTTCTTTTATCTCTCATCTTTTCTTCTTTGTTTTCTTTTATCCTCACTGTTAAATGTGATACTGGAGTGCCACATCCAAATTTTTTGCATTTTGTAACAATGATGATAAAGGTATATTCTATTACGTTTCAATTTCTTGAAATAGTTGATTTCTAATCAATTGGCCTAAAAAAAAAAAAAAAATCTTGATTGTACATCGAACATCATTCTCTTCCATAATTCTTCGCGGCTTCTAATTGCAGTAGTGAAATAGAAAGGCGGCTGATTGGGGCATAGAAAATCAAAGTGGGTTTCTGTGCCCCACTTATTAGTATTTGCTTTCTCCGTTTGGTTCATGTTGTATGGAACGTTTCTTGTGTTTTTTTCTAACAAAGCGCTCGATGACGTCCGACTGTAGAGCGATTGATTGGTGCCAGATTTTTCCGTGTCGATTGCAAAATGGGAGACGGATTCATACTCCGGGGACAGCATGCTCCGTTTGCAGCCGAGTACCAGTGGGAAGTGAGAAAAAGTGAGATCGTTTCAAAGGGTTATTTTGGTGCATTGAGGCTCTTTAAGCATTATGGCTTGCCAAGCCCTGATTTAACAGATGTGGACAGAGTGGTTGTTGGAATGATATACATATATTTATCCTACAGTAGACATTAATGTTATAAGTGTTCTCAGCCCTTTTTGTAGAGTTTTCAGTTTGTAAGCTGTTCTTCAAGGCCACGAGTTGTTTTTTGTACAGTCTGTCTCTTTATCTCCCATACCAATGGGTGCAACTTGCCCTGGAATAATCTGTGTCATAATATTCCTTTTATGCATGCAATAACTCAAGTTGTTTTTCACCGAAAGTCTCGAAAGAAGAGAGGAGGTGTCCAAACAGAAACCAGCAGTGATCATCGGGCGGAAAGCAAGGCGTGCGAAAGAAGATTAATTAACTCTGCGTAGCAACAGTTAGAATCTCAACCAGTTAGATAGAACCCCTACCTTTAGAGAAGTTGAGACTTATGTACGATAGGGCGAATCCTAATAAAAAGAGGAGAGAGATCGAAGAGTGGTGTACCTGTCCTAATGCACCTGTAGGGGGCGATGACGCTTCAGATGACAACGCAGCTGCTGTGTCGATTTGTTATTTTTGTTTGTTTACCGCGCGGTTCGTCGAGTCAGACTGCCGAAAAGCAAAGCAAGTATTTCAAGCGTTTTCAAGCGCTTCGCAATCAATTCAAGCGCTTCCCTCACCTTGAAAGCAATATTAAAATTCGAGCATTTTACCGAATGTCAAGCACCCGTACCAAACCTGTCTAAGTCATCGATTTCCCCCCATGGCATGTTTGTTTATTTAGATGTCCTTGTCATTTGCCATTTAAAGAAAACATTTAGGGAGTGCACCATCTAGCGGGTCCATGTGGCATTACACTCGTCAAGTGAAGTCCTATTTATTTGTTTGGCCCTTCATCACAAAATGTCTCAAAGGACCGCACAGGTTCCAATGACACCATCCCCTGATCTTCAACCAACACTCTTTATGAGCTTAGCATAGTTTAGCCCTTGTGTTGACTCGAAGGCCGACTGAGAAAATCCGACGATATGAACATTTAGGTTTCAAATGTATTACCAGAATATTTCATCTGTACTTTTTGAAAGTCAACAGGTATTTGAACAAGAAATTATGATATATAGTACTAGCAACTTTAGGTTTTTTCCCGCACAAAAAAATGCATATATAGGGAGAACGAATGGCGACTAAAACACTGATCTTTTGAATCGGGCGATTGATTTTTATGAAAGTCGAATTGCTATTTTGTCCGATTTGGTCTCAACGCCGACCCAAATGATTCACCCTCAAAAGAGCCGCACCAATAATATGAAATAGAAATCTAAGATTTGCGGTGCAATGGAATTGAAGAGCAGACAATAAGATTATAGAAAAGATTGTAGAAATGAAAGTGACCAACCTGTTCGCAGCTGCATGCTAATGCTAGCTTGGTTTAGCCGTGGATCTTCTCGCTCGTTCTCTTCTTCAAGCTTCTCTTCGAAATTTACTTCCCCCCTCTCGCACATTTTAGCCACCTTTTAATCACAGCATTGACTCTTTTGTAGAGTTAAATGGAGTTAAATTGTGCACAAGAGAGGAGCGGAACGCCACGAGCCCACAAACAATGGCAGCTGATGTGTGGTCGTAGTCTTCTTCTCGGTGGGCGTCCACCATCTCTTTGGTGCAACAGCGCCCCCTGTGATGTCGTCGGCGAACGAAACGGATTTATGAGACGGTGTTATGCCGAGAAATGCATCCCTGCCGAGATTTGCATCCCCTAGCTATTTTAACAGCTTTACCTTGTTTTATCTCACTTTCATATTACTTTTCGGGAATGTCATGGCGAACATATAACCAAAACCACTTGGTCTTGCATTTGTTGGGAATGTAATGGAACATGCACACCATATATAAATCGCTTTTGAGCAGGTAACATGTTTATTTGGCCTTTTTCTATTCAAATCGCTCGTATTGAAACTGTTATGCACTCTAACGTAAAGCTTTTTTCAGCATAATAAGCTTTACGGTAGAGTGCATAACAGTTCGGGACGGGAGAACTGGTTCTCTTTGTCCCGCCCTCTCTCCTTTTCCCTCCCTCTTTCTCTTTTTTCTTTATCCCTCTTTTTCTTTCTCTTGAATCTACTCGTCCGGCCCCCGACAGAATGTTTGTCCTATGGTGTGGCCCCCGAGTTCAAAGGAGTTTGAGAGCCTTGCATCATAATGTCTATGTATACACAAGAGATGGTTGAAAAGTACTGTACCGTAATTTCCGCACTATAAGGCGCACCTAAAAGCCTTTATTTTTTTCAAAAGCTGACCATGCGCCTTATAATACAGTGCGCCTTATATATAAATCAACATTAATTCGCAAAGTCTTCCAACTAACTTGCAGCCGCCGACTCGATTTCCCCCCGAACGCCAAGTAGCCCGCGGTGTATGCTGGGATTTATTTACCGGCGTTTCATTGGCTAACCAATGTGTCAATCATCATTTGATTCGATCGCTATTGGCTAAAGTTATTCGGAGGTAAAGGGGACGGATCCTTTTTATTTTTAGCATAGGCTAAAGTGGCAAAAGAAAGCCTGCAATCGGCCGAAAAAGATGAATGTCAATAGCAAGTGTGGTTGTCTACGGCATAGAGGAAAGATGTTTTACCATTCTGTATTTGTAAATATTTTATTCTCCTGGATTTACTACACTCACGGATATAAGAGGACCATGGTAGCACATTATTATTGAACACAACGACTTCGGTGAGCTACTCTGGCTATATATTTTCCCTGTATCTTGTTTCAGACTGAACTCAATGTTTCTGTGATAAGCGGTGCAAATAATGGATGGAATGGAGTGTCTATTTTGAAATGAAATAGACTGCCCAAAACATATCAAAGAGTTTTCTTTTCAATTTACATAAAATGCATTTGAGAATATCACAATACATTTTGACATCCATTTTGACAAGATACTTTTAACAAGAGATCGTATATTGTTTTTTTTTTAACGTTTACAATGAATTCAACATATTTTCTTTAGTCTGAATTTTAACCAACATCATCCTTTTTATATATATGAGAAAATATAAATAAAAACAATAATGAGTATAAAAATGGGTACAATTTACCTGCAAATGGATGAGTCACGACATTAGCTTTTCTGCTGGCTTTGATCTCTACAAGGGGAATTAACATTTTAGCACAACAGAAACAAAACAAAAATAAATCCAAAGAGCTTTCCAACATCAATCACATTGCTGTGCATGTTGAGGGATTTGTCAGCTGTGGTTATAATGTTTCAAATGAACTTCTTTTGTGGAGCACCAAAAGATGTGTCTTACCGTTGGCACCTGGCTCTGTAGACTGCCAACAAAACCCCGCCTTCCGGTCACATGTCAAAAGCCAAAACAAACCCTACCCCATACCAGCAGGTGGCACTGTTGGACTCATCATTGCAGAACACTTACCAAAAACTATACACATATTTCAGAAGGAATTTCAATTAAAAAAAAGTTATTATTACACCCGTTACACATGCAATGCAAACAAACTTTTGGGAACACAATCATTTATTAGATACATTTAATCATTCATGTTTTTTGGCCCTTTAAATAAAATTTCCAGGCGAATTTTTGACCACAAACTGAAAAGGCAAAAGGTTTCTAACCAGTGTGGGTTCTCGTGTGTACTTTTAAGCTTTCTTTACGGTTGAATTTTTGACCACAAACTGAGCACACAAAAGGTTTTTCACCAGTGTGGGTTCTGGTGTGGATTTTTAAAGTACCCCTCTCGATAAACCTCTGACCGCAAACTGAGCAGGAATAAGGTTTCTCACCAGTGTGCTTTCTTTTATGTTTATTGAAGCAAGATTTCCAGGTAAATTTTTGACCACAAACTGAGCAGCCGAAAGGTTTTTCACCAGTGTGGGTTCTCGTGTGTACTTTTAAGCTTTCTTTACGGTTGAATTTTTGACCACAAACTGAGCACACAAAAGGTTTTTCACCAGTGTGGGTTCTGGTGTGGATTTTTAAAGTACCCCTCTCGATAAACCTCTGACTGCAAACTGAGCAGGAATAAGGTTTCTCACCGGTGTGCATTCTTTTATGTTTATTTAAGCAAGATTTCCAGGTAAATTTTTGACCACAAACTGAGCAGCCGAATGGTTTTTCACCAGTGTGGGTTCTCGTGTGTACTTTTAAGCTTTCTTTACGGTTGAAGTTTTGACCGCAAACTGAGCAAACAAACGGTTTTTCACCAGTGTGGGTCCTGGTGTGGGTTTTTAAGGTACCCCTCTGGATGAACCTCTGACTGCAAACTGAGCAGGAATAAGGTTTCTCACCGGTGTGCATTCTTGTATGTTTAGTTAAGCAAGATTTCCAGGTAAATTTCTGACCACAAACTGAGCAGGCGAAAGGTTTTTCACCTGTGTGGGTCCTTGCATGCCTTTTTAAGTCTGCTTGATGGGTGAATTTCTTATTACAAACTGAACAAACAGAAGGTTTTTCGCCAGTGTGGATTATGGTGTGGATTTTTAAAGTTCCTTGCTGGGCAAATTTTTGACCACACACTGAGCAAGAAAACGGTTTTTCCCCAGTGTGGACAACGATATGGCGTTTCAGATAAGACTTATATCGAAACGTTTTCTCACAATGCGGACATTCGTGATACGCGTTATCACCTTCCGACGGTTTCTCCCCGTCATCGTGCGCAGAGTCGGACGTGTCATCATCGTCTGTTGTCCCTGGGCTTCTGCTTGGAGACACCGACTCCTTGTTCTCTTCACGTTGATCTTCGGAGGTAAAACGGTCCCCGGTCACGGGAAACTCTCTCAAATCTTCCTCCTTTTTGACGTCGACGGCCTCAAAATCCTCATTTTCCTCTTTTACATGATCGGTCTCCAAACCGTCCTCCTCCTTTTTGACGTCTTCGGGCTCCGAATCCTCTTTTTTGACGGCAGGCAACTTTGTCTCCGGTTGCCAAGGAAGAAGATTCTCTTGACTGACATCTGCAGCACACAAGACACACATTACTTTGGAAAGTCTCTACACCAGGGGTGTCAAAGTCATTTGAACTCGGGGGCCACATGATAGAACAAACATTCTCTTAGGGGGCGGACTAGTAGATTCAAGAGAAAGAAAAAGAGATAGAGAAATAAGAGAAAAAGAAAAACAGAGTGTGGGACAACGAAAGAGAAAGGGAGAAAGAGAAAGACAAAGAGAGAGAAAACAAAAGAGACAAAAAGAGAAATAGTGAGAGAGGGGCAAAGCGAGAGAAAGAAAGAAATCCAAAGAGACATTGGAAGTGAGAAAGAGAGGAGAGAAAGATAGAAGGGGAGAGCAAGAAAAAGAGAGAAAGAAAGATAAGAGAGAGAAAAGGAAAAAAGGAAGAAAGAGCAAAAGGCGTTAAAAAGACACAGAGAAAGAAAGAGACAAAGAGGAACAAAGAAAGAGAAAAAGAGAGACTGAAAGAGATAGATAGATAGATAGATTCAATCCTTTAACGGGCCTGATCTGGCCCGCAGGCCGCCTGTTGGACACTTGTGCTCTACACTCAAATAAAATGATTTTATAACAAATGCATCGCTACAAAAATCCTTTCTGCAACAAAAAATGAATTAAAAAGTTAGAAATGTTTAGATTAGAGAGATAGAGGTCTAGATAGATAGATGTCTAGATAGATGGAGAGATAGATAGATACGTTACGTGGACAAAACAGTCAGATAGTTGAGTCCAACTTCTTACCCCCTTAACATTCCCAAATCTTGCAAAGAAGCAAATACGTGTCGTAGACACGTGCGGATGCGGCGTCCGTACGATGTCACTTAAATGCGTCATTTCAAATATCATTCGGAAGGTTGAAGTCTTGGGATTCAAGAAATGCCAACCATTCCTTAGTTTCAATTTTCTTTTTCGCTCGCAACTTTACTGCGCATATGACAATAAACACTTGGAATTGAGTTGAATTTCAAAATAGACACTCCATTCCATCCATGATCTGCACCGCTTATCACAGAAACATCGAGTTCAGTCTGAAACAAGATACAGGGATAATATATAGCCGGAGTAGCTCACCGAAGGCGTTGTGTTCATAATAATGTGCAGCCAATGTCCTCTTATATCCGTGAGTGTAGTAAATCCAGGAGAATAAAATATTTACAAATACAGTATAGTAAAAAATGCTTTCTGTATGCCGTCAACCACGTGCTATACACATTCATCTTTTTCGGCCAATTGCAGGCTTTGTTTTGCCGCTTCAGCCTATGCCAGCCTGTAAATGATAAAAAGGATCCGCCCCTTGACCTCCGAATAACTTGAGCCAATAGTGATCGATTCAAATGATGATTGACACATTGGTTAGCCAATGAAACGCCGGTATAAAAATCCCAGCATACATTGCAGACGACTTCGCCTTCGGGGGAAAAACGAGTCGGCGGCTGCTGCATTAGTTGCAAGACTTTGCGACTTAATATTGATCCATATATAAGGCGCACTGTATTATAAGGCGCATGGTCAGCTTTTGAAAAAAAAATAAAGGCTTTTAGGTGCGCCTTATAGTGCGGAAAATACGGTATTTAAATAGTGCTACACTGTCAAAAAATAGGTTCATAAGCAAATGTGGGGGTGGGGTATCATGTGGGCTTTTACTCCCCGGGTGGAGTTCAAGAGCCTCATGGCATGAGGAAGAATAGCGTCTCCGTCTCGCGCACTAACAAAGAAATGACGCCATCAACACAAAAAACGTGCCATGTTTGGGAGCATTTGTTGATCGTGATGATTTGTTTGGCATAAGAAAGGAAGAAAAGGAGACGGAGGAGAAAATGATCATGACGACTCAAACACTCATCTTGTGAATGGTTGACTTGGATTTTCACCACTTGAGTTAGAATCCATCTACTAAAAACCGCATCGACAATCTCAAATAGAAAAGTAACAACATGTATTCTAAATGGACTTGATGAAAATAAAAGGTTGAAGAAACCTAAGGGACTAACCTGTTCCGTTCAACACAACTCGTAGCTGCTTGCTAATGCTAACTTGGTTTAACGGTCGACGTTCTCGCTCCATTTCGTCTTGCACTTCCCGAAGCTCCGCTTCAAACTATTCCTTTCCGCCTCTCACACCATTTAGCCAGCCTTAAATCGCACCATTACCTCTTTTACAGGGTTAAAAGTAGTTTTTCCACACGGCTAAAGTAGAATGCTAGCTAGCCTAGAAGGAGCGCGGAGTGACCCGGAAGAGAAAGGAAAGTGGACGGGGTTACGTCTCAACTTCCGGTTTATAACAGTACTCGTCGTTTTCGGTTTTATTTTGTATTTGTTTGGTATATTTCATAAAGCACCTTATAATAACAGCATACTGAATTTGGAAACATAAGTTACGGACTCATTTTTTATTTTTGATTGAATTTCGCATTTATCCATCCCTCCATCCGTTATCTACACCGCTTATCCTCAGTAGGGTCACGGGGGTGCTGGAGCCCGTCCCAGCCAAAAACCGTACCTTGTTTTAAGGCCGTTTTTAGGAATTGAATGTTTCTTTTAAGGCCATTTTTATGTTCATGAATGATCCTTTGATGAATTGAATTATGTCACTCTTCCATACAGTGTCATTTTTCCATTTTTAAAACGTATGGATTAAATATCATGTTGATACATCCGTCCAGCCATCCATTATCTGCACCGCTTATCCTCAGTAGCACAGGTGTCTAAAAGGCGGCCCGCGGGCCAGATCAGGCCCACCAATGGCTTAAATCCGGCCTGCAAGACAACAGTGAGAGAAGTGCAAGAGGAAAATGAGCTGTAGTTTTAAATATTTCTACCAGATGTCACCAAAGCCAGTTAACACTTGCAAAACAATTGTGGTCGTATTTCTCCATTTCTCTCTGACTCACTTCTTTTTTATTTAGATAGATAGATACTTTATTCATCCGCTTTGGGAAATTCACATTTCCAGCAGCATCCCTGAGCTGAGAACAATACAATAATAAAGCCAAAAGAATACAATATACAAATACCCAGTGTGACGTGCAAATGCCCACTGTAGCGTGTTATATAGAGTAACTAAATAGTGCTACACAGAATACATATTGCAATAAGATTCGGTAATATCCAATGTAGGTGGTGTGGTTTAATGTGGGCCTTGACTCTGCCGGGTGGAGTTCAAGAGCCTCATGGCACGAGGAAGAAAAGATCTCTTCAGTCTGTCCGTAGTACAAGACAGTGACAGCAGTCTGTCGCTGAAACTGCTCTTCTGTCTGGAGATAATGCTGTGTAGTGGATGCGATGGATTGTCCACGATTGACCTCAGCTTTTTCAGTGCTCGTCTCTCAGCTACTGTTGTTAGGCTGTCCAGCTCTTTGCCCACAACTGAGCTCGCTTTCCTAGCCAGTTTATTGAGACGAGAGGCATCCTTCTTCTTGACGCTGCCTCCCCGACACGCTGCCGCATAGAAGAGGGCGCTCGCCACTACTGTCTCATAGAATATTTTCAGGAGCTTTTTGCAGATGTTGAAGGAGGCCAGCCTTCTGAGGAAGTAAAGTCGGCTTTGCCCTTTCCTACATAGAGCTTCTGTGTTGGCAGTCCAGTTTCTTGTCCAGCTGCACACCCAGGTATTTGTTGGTCTGGACAAATTCTACACATTCTCCCTTAATGGTTACAGGAACCGGGTGAGTTCTGGTTCTCCTGAAGTCCACCACCATCTCTCTGGTCTCGGTGGTGTTTAGGTGCAGGTGGTTTGCGTCGCTCCATCGGACAAAGTCCTGAATCAATTTCCTGTACTCCTCCTCCTGCCCGTTTCTGATACATCCCACGATCGCAGTGTCGTCGGCAAACTTTTGCACATGGCGGGACTCAGAGTTGTACTTAAAGTCCGACGTATATAGAGTGAATAGGAACGGAGAGAGTACGGTCCCCTGCGGAGATCCTGTGCTGCTAACCACTGTGTCCGATGTACAGCCCCCCTGTTTCACATACTGCGGTCTGCCTGTCAGGTAGTCAGTAATCCATTCTACAAGGTGTGAGCTAACTCCCATCTCTGTCAGTTTCCTACTCAGTAGCAGAGGCTGTATGGTATTGAAGGCACTGGAGAAGTCCAAAAATGTAATCCTCACAGCCCCCTTCGCCCTATCCAGGTGAGAGAGGGATCGGTGTAACATGTATACTATAGCATCCTCCACTCCCACCTTCTCCTGGTAAGCAAATTGCAGTGGGTCGATGGCGTGACAGACCTGTAACCTCAGGTGGTGCAGCAGCAGCCGCTCCATGGTCTTCATCACATGTGATGTCAGGGTGACCGGCCTGAAGTCGTTGAGTTCCTCTGGTCTTGATTTCTTTGGGACTGGGATGATGCAGGATGTTTTCCACAGCTGAGGGACCCTCCCCTGTTCAAGGCTCAGGTTGAAGATGCGCTGTAGAGGGTCTCCCAGCTCAGACGCACAGGCTTTCAGCAGTCGGGGGGATACTCCATCCGGACCAGCTGCCTTGCTGGTTCGTAGCCTTCTCAGCTCTCCACACACCTGGGCTGAAGTTATTTTTAGTGGGGGGATGTCTTCCATGCTAGTGTCCAGAGGGGGAAGGGGAAGGACAGCTGCATTACTCAGGGGTGAGGATGAGGCGGAGTGGTCAAACCTGTTTAAAAAGTTGTTCAACTGGTTGACTCGCCCCACATCTATATCCACAGCCACACCCTGCTTGGTGCTGCAGCCAGTAATTGTTTTCATCCCTTCCCACACCTCCTTCATGTTGTTGTTCTGCAGCTTTTTCTCCAACTTCCTCCTGTACTGCTCCTTCCCTTTCCGGAGCTGGACTTTGAGCTCCTTCTGTACTCGTTCTGGCTCCTGATGATCACCATTTTTAAAGGCCCTCTTCTTTTGGTTCAGAAGGCACTTGATGTCGCTCGTGATCCAGGGCTTGTTGTTGGCATAGCAGCGTACAGTCTTTATAGGAACAACATTGTCCATGCAGAACTTAATGTAGTCAGTAGTGCAGTTTGCCATCTCCTCAATGTCCCCACTGCTGGACCCTAGCAGGACATCCCAGTCCGTACATCCAAAGCAGTCTCTCAGAGCCTGCTCTGCCTTAATGGACCATTTTCTAAATGAGCGTGTGGTTGTTGGTAGCCTCCTCACTTTTGGTTTGTACTGTGGTTTAAGCAGAATGAGGTTGTGGTCTCCTTTTCCAAGGGCAGGCAGTGGTTTAGCGCTGTATGCATTTTTTATATTCGCATACAGAAGGTCAATAGTCCTATTTCCCCTGGTCTTGCAGTTCACATACTGGACGAAAGAGGGCAGTGTCTTATCAAGAGTCACGTGGTTGAAGTCCCCAGAGATTAACATTGCAGCCTCCGGGTGTTGTGTTTGAAGTTTTGCCACCGCGGAGTGGATGACGTCACACGCTACTTCCGCATCAGCGCGTGGTGGGATGTAAACAATGACAGCAATGGCGTGTCCGAACTCTCTGGGCATGTAATAGGGACGAAGACTTACAGCCAAAAGTTCGACATCACGGCAGCAGATAGAAATCTTTGTTTTTACATGCCCGGGGTTACACCACCTCGTGTTCACGTAGATAGCCAGTCCCCCTCCTTTGCGCTTCCCACTGACTTTTGTCCCTCTGTCAGCCCGAACAGCGCAGAAGCCGTTTAGCACGATGGTCGTAAATTGAAGTTGGACAGGATCCCAGGGGACACTCCTTATGAAAGAAAGGGAAGGGACTGTAGGTAAATGCAAAAAGATTGGACCAAGGCAATCATCAAAAACATATTTGCAGCCTAAACTTCATATCAGGTAAGAGAAATCAAACGTTTAAGGTTGTTGCTATCGAGTCCAAATGACTTACTATGCTTGCAAAGTATGTCACGACCAGAACGGACACGGGACCCACTTGCGTAGCGTTTCTCACAAGTTTTATTGGGAAAAGGGAAAGGATTGCACACACGATCCTGTGATCGCTGGTCGCGGGACTTCCGTTTCGAGCGATGGCGGTGTCGGGAACGGAAAAAACAGGTCCGTAAGGTGATCAAAAACAAGTCGAGAGCCAGGAGAGGAGACGTGGTAGGGATCAAAAACGGATCGTTATTCGGGACGGGAGAACAGACGTGATCGAAATCAAAACTGGTTGTAATTCGGGACGGGAGAGCAGACGTTGTCGAGATCATAACAGATCATAGCGGGAGACAAACAGAAGCAAAAAAACGGGACGGACGTTAAAAGGCTTGCCGTGTAAAAACAGAGATTCGCAGACGGACCGAGAAAAGGAGGAGTTCAAATACCGACAGGGGAGCCAATCTGTCACAAAGCTGCAGCTGACGCCACACGGGCGGGGCCAATTGGGCGCCACGGCAACTGCGACAAAGTATCTTGTTATTTTCTTAGCTTCAGCTAAGTATTGGCGTGTCGTCTAAATGCTTACATTAGCTTAGTGTGACTGGTCGTAAATATAAAGAAGCATGTAAAACCGCAATGTACCTGTCCCACCAAAGATCCAGATTCACGCTGGACCGGATGATGAGGTTTTTATTACAGTTTCTGTAGATGCAATGGGTCACAACTCATGATTAGCTTCTCTGCTGGCTTTGATCTCTTTAGCAGCTCGCTCTGTACACTGCCCAAAACATATCAAAGAGCTTTCTTTTCAATGTACATAAAATGCATTTGAGAATTTCACAATACAATTTTACCTCCATTTTGACAAGATACTTTTATCAAGAGATCGTATAGTGTTTTTTTTAACGTTTACAATGAATTCAACATATTTTCTTTAGTCTGAATTTTAACCAACATCATCCTTTTTATATATACGAGAAAATAGAAATAAATACAATAATGAGTATAAAAATGGGTACAATTTAACTGCAAATGGATGAGTCACAACATTAGCTTTTCTGCTGGCTTTGATCTCTACAAGGGGAATTAATATTTTAGTCAAACAGAAACAAAGCAAAAATAAATCCAAACAGCTTGACAATATTAATCACATTACTGTGCATGTTGAAAGATTTGTCAGCTGTGATTATAATGTTTAAAATGAACTTCTTTTGTGGAGCACCAAAAGATGTGTCTTACCGTTGGCAGCTAGCTCTGAAGACTGCCAACAAACCCCGCCTTCCGGTCACATGTCAAAAGCCAAAACAAACCCTACCCCATACCAGCAGGTGGCACTGTTGGACTCATCCTTGCAGGACACTTACCAAAAACTATACACATATTTCAGAAGGAATTTCAATGAAACAAAAGTTATTATTACACCCGTTACACATGCAATGCAAACAAACTTTGGGGAACACAATCATTTATTAGATACATTTAATCATTCATGTTTTTTGGCCCTTTGAGTAAAATTTCCAGGCGAATTTTTGACAACAAACTGAAAAGGCAAAAGGTTTCTAACCTGTGTGGGTTCTTGCATGCCTTTTTAAGTTTGATTTCTTGCTGAATTTTTGACCGCAAACCGAGCACAGAAAAGGTTTTTCACCAGTGTGGGTTCTGGTGTGGATTTCTAAGGTACCCCTCTTGATAAACCTCTGACCGCAAACTGAGCAGGAATAAGGTTTCTCACCGGTGTGCATTCTTGTATGTTTAGTTAAGCAAGATTTCCAGGTAAATTTTTGACCACAAACTGAGCAACCAAAAGGTTTTTCACCAGTGTGGGTTCTCGTGTGTACTTTTAAGCTGTCTTTACGGTTGAAGTTTTGACCGCAAACTGAGCACACAAACGGTTTTTCACCAGTGTGGGTTCTCGTGTGTACTTTTAAGCTTTCTTTACGGTTGAATTTTTGACCACAAGCTGAGCACACAAAAGGTTTTTCACCAGTGTGGGTTCTGGTGTGGATTTTTAAAGTACCCCTCTTGATAAACCTCTGACCGCAAACTGAGCAGGAATAAGGTTTCTCACCACTGTGCATTCTTTTATGTTTATTTAAGCAAGACTTAAAGGTAAATTTTTGACCACAAACTGAGCACACAAACGGTTTTTCACCAGTGTGGGTTCTCGTGTGTACTTTTAAGCTGTCTTTACGGTTGAAGTTTTGACCGCAAACTGAGCACACAAACGGTTTTTCACCAGTGTGGGTTCTGGTGTGGATTTTTAAAGTACCCCTCTCGATAAACCTCTGACCGCAAACTGAGCAGGAATAAGGTTTCTCACCGGTGTGCATTCTTGTATGTTTAGTTAAGCAAGATTTCCAGGTAAATTTTTGACCACAAACTGAGCAGGCGAAAGGTTTTTCACCAGTGTGGGTCCTTGCGTGCCTTTTTAAGTCTGCTTGATGGGTGAATTTCTTATTACAAACTGAACAAACAGAAGGTTTTCCGCCAGTGTGGATTATGGTGTGGATTTTTAAAGTTCCTTGCTGGGCAAATTTTTGACCACACACTGAGCAAGAAAACGGTTTTTCCCCAGTGTGGATAACGATATGGCGCTTCAGATAAGACTTATATCGAAACGTTTTCTCACAATGCGGACATTCGTGATACGCGTTATCACCTTCCGACGGTTTCTCCCCGTCATCGTGCGCAGAGTCGGACGTGTCCTCATCGTCTGTTGTCCCTGGGCTTCTGCTTGGAGACACCGTCTCCTTGTTCTCTTCGCGTTGATCTTCGGAGGTAAAACGGTCCCCGGTCACGGGAAACTCTCTCAAATCTTCCTCCTTTTTGACGTCGACGGCCTCAAAATCCTCATTTTCCTCTTTTACATGATCGGTTTCCAAACCGTCCTCCTCCTTTTTGACGTCTTCGGGCTCCGAATCCTCTTTTTTGACAGCAGGCAACTTTGTCTCCGGTTGCCAAGGAAGAAGATTCTCTTGACTGACATCTGCAGCACACAAGACACACATTACTTTGGAAAGTCTCTACACCAGGGGTGTCAAAGTCATTTGAACTCGGGGGCCACGCGATAGAACAAACATTCTCTCGGGGGGCGGACTAGTAGATTCAAGAGAAAGAAAAAGAGATAGAGAAATAAGAGAAAAAGAAAAACAGAGTGTGGGACAACGAAAGAGAAAGGGAGAAAGAGAAAGACAAAGAGAGAGAAAACAAAAGAGAAATAGTGAGAGAGGGGCAAAGAGAGAGAAAGAAAGAAATCCAAAGAGACATTGAAAGTGAGAAAGAGAGGAGAGAAAAGAGAAGATAAAGATAGAAGGGGAGAGCAAGAAAAAGAGAGAAAGAAAGATAATAGAGAGAAAAGGAAAAAAGGAAGAAAGACACAGAGAAAGAAAGAGACAAAAGTGAACAAAGAAAGAGAAAAAGAGAGACAGAAAGAGATAGATAGAGAGTGAGAGAAAAAGGGAAGAAGAGAGAGAGGAAGAGAGACAAAGAAAGAAATACAACTACAGCGTCTTTGTGAGAGGCAACATCAAGTGAACCATAATTCCTGCAGGTCGTTTTGCTCTTGTGCTTTTCTTTGCGTTGTCTCATGGGCCGGATTCAATCCCTTAACGGGCCTGATCTGGCCCGCAGGCCGCCTGTTGGACACTTGTGCTCTACACTCAAATAAAATGATTTTATAACAAATGCATCGCTACAAAAATCCTTTCTGCAATAAAAAATGAGTTAAAAAGTTAGAAATGTTTAGAACAGAGAGATAGAGGGATAGATGTCTAGAGAGATGGAGAGATAGATAGATAGATACTGTATTCATCCCCGTAGGAAAATCCACACTTCCAGCAGTATCCTTGTGTTGAAAAATAAAAGATATATAATACATAAATACCCAATATAACATGTTGGTATAGAGTACCGTATTTTCCGCACTATAGGGCGCACCGTGTTATAGGGCGCACCCCCCAAAAATAGTTTTTGGTCCTATATCTTCCATACATAAGGCGCACCGGATGATAAGGCGCTACAATGGGAACGTGGACAAAACAGTCAGATGATTCAGTCCAACTGATTCCCCCCTTAACATTCCCAAAGCTTGCAAAGAAGCAAATACGTGTCGAGAACACGTGCGGATGCGGATCCGTAAGATGTCACTCAAATGCGTCATTTCAAATATCATTCGGAAGGTTAAAGTCTTGGGATTCAAGAAATGCCAACCATTCCTTAGTTTCTATTTTCTTTTTTGCTCGCAACTTTACTGTGAATATGACAATAAATACTTGGAATAGAGTTTAATTTAAAAATAGAGACTCCATTCCATCCATTATCTGCACCGCTTATCACAGAAACATCGAGTTCAGTCTGAAACAAGATACAGGGAAAATATATAGCCGGAGTAGCTCACCGAAGTCGTTGTGTTCAATAATAATGTGCAACAGTGGTCCTCTTATATTCGTGAGTGTAGTAAATCCAGGAGAGTAAAATATTTACAAATACAGAATGGTAAAACATGTTTCCTCTATGCCGTAGACAACCACACTTTCTATTGACATTCATCTTTTTCAGCCAATCGCAGGCTTTGTTTTGCAGTGTAAGCCAATGCCAGCCCTTAAATGATAAAAAGGATCCGCCCCCTTGACCTCCGAATAACTTTAGCCAATAGTGATCGATTCAAATGATGATTGACACATTGGTTAGCCAATGAAACGCCGGTATAAAAATCCCAGCATACATTGCAGACGACTTCGCCTTCGGGGGAAAAACGAGTCGGCGGCTGCTGCATTAGATGCAAGACTTTGCGACTTAATGTTGATCCATAAATAAGGCGCACTGTATTATAAGGCGCAGGGTCAGCTTTTGAAAATAATGAAGACTTTTAGGTGCGCCTTATAGTGCGGAAAATACGGTATTTAAATAGTGCTACGCTGTCAAAAAATAGGTTCATAAGCAAATGTGGGGGCGGGGTTTCATGTGGGCTTTTACTCCCCGGGTGGAGTTCAAGAGCCTCATGGCATGAGGAAGAATAGCGTCTCTGTCTCGCACGCTAACATGGAAATGACGCCATCAATGTGAAAAACGTGCCATGATTGGGAGCATTCTAAGACTTATAACATGGGCAAATGGCGGCGCCCTCTGTTGGCTGCGGCTGCATCGGCTCGCTACAACAGGTCAGGTGTATCGACATTTCGTTCTGTGTACATTGTTACACAGAATGACAATACAAGGAAATTATTATTATCATTATTAAAAGGAGACGGAGGAGAAAATGATCATGACGACTCAAACACTCATCTTGTGAAAGGTTAACTTGGATTTTCACCACTTGAGTTAGAATCCATCTACTAAAAACCGCATCGACAATATCAAATAGAAAAGTAACAACATGTGTTCTAAATGGACTTGATGAAAATAAAAGGTTGAAGAAACCTAAGGGACCAACCTGTTCCGTTCAACACAACTCGTAGCTGCTTGCTAATGCTAACTTGGTTTAACGGTCGACGTTCTCGCTCCATTTCGTCTTGCACTTCCCGAAGCTCCGCTTCAAACTATTCCTTTCCGCCTCTCACACCATTTAGCCAGCCTTAAATCGCACCATTACCTCTTTTACAGGGTTAAAAGTAGTTTTTCCACACGGCTAAAGTAGAATGCTAGCTAGCCTAGAAGGAGCGCGGAGTGACCCGGAAGAGAAAGGAAAGTGGACGGGGTTACGTCTCAACTTCCGGTTTATAACAGTACTCGTCGTTTTCGGTTTTATTTTGTATTTGTTTGGTATATTTCATAAAGCACCTTTTAATAACAGCATACTGAATTTGGAAACATAAGTTACGGAGTCATTTTTTATTTTTATTTTTGATAGAATTTCGCATTTATCCATCCCTCCATCCGTTATCTGCACCGCTTATCCTCAGTAGGGTCACGGGGGTGCTGGAGCCCGTCCCAGCCAAAAACCGTACCTTGTTTTTAGGAATTGAATGTTTCTTTTAAGGCCATTTTTTTTGTACATGAATGATCTTTGATGAATTGAATTATGCCACTCTTCCATACAGTGTCATTTTTACATTTTTAAAACGTATGGATTAAATATCATGTTGATACATCCGTCCAGCCATCCATTATCTGCACCGCTTATCCTCAGTAGCACAGGTGTCTAAAAGGCGGCCCGCGGGCCAGATCAGGCCCACCAATGACTTAAATCCGGCCCGCAAGACAACCGTGAGAGAAGTGCAAGAGGAAAATGAGCTGTAGTTTTAGATATTTCTACCAGATGTCACCAAAGCTAGTTAACACTTGCAAAACAATTGTGGTCGTATCTCTCCATTTCTCTCCGACTCACTCTTTTTAATTTATTCCTCCCTCTTTTTCTTTCTCCTGTTCACTCTCTCTTTTTTCTCTTTTCTCTGTTTCTCTCTCACTCTCTAATTCTTTATTTTTCTCTGTCTTGCGCTCTTTCTATTTTCTCTCTCTAATTTACACTTTAATTATCTTTCTTTCTATTTTTCTCTTTCTTTCCCTTTTTCGACCTCTCTCTCTCTCTCTCTCTCTCTCTCTCTCACCTCATTTTGTCTCTTTTTCTCCTGCTGACTCTTTTTCTTTTTGTCATTTCACTTCTCTTATTCTTTTTATCTTTCTCTTTTATCACTTTTTTCTCTCTCTATTCATTTCCCCCTTCTTCTCCATTCATATCTCTATTCGGCTCTCTCTTTTTCTCTCACTGTTACTCTGTCTCCCTGTTCTCCTTATCTGTTTAACGCTCTCTCTTTCCCTCCCTCTCTTTCACTGTCTTTTTCTCCCTCTCTCTTTTTCTTAAACTTACTAGTCCGGCCCCCGTGAGATTTTTTTATAGCATTTGTGGCCCTCAGCTAAAACCAGTTTGACACCCCTGCTTTAGCTGATGCTCAGCGGCAGTAAAAGATCACGGGCGACACTCTTCCATTTTCCAATCCGAGATTTTCATCGGGCAAACATGCAACCCATTAAGCCAGACTAGATTAAGCTGCGCTTATTCAGTAAGCCTGAATGTCTTTTTTTCCAATTTTGGCAATATCCCCATGTCATGAGGCGATCTTGATTAAGTCAAAACAGATAACAACAATTATAGTCAAGTCAAGTCATGTATAACATGTATGCAAGATGTCAGGACCAGAATGGAAACAGGACCCACTCGCGTAACGTTTTTCGTTGATCGCTGGTCGCGGGGAGCAGATCGCGCTGAACGCGGAAGTGGCATTTTTGTGGCGAGTGATGGTGGTGTCGAGAATGGAAAAAATGGGTCAGTAGCCGGGATAGAAGAGCAAAAACGTGATTGGGATCGGAAACAGGTCGAAATCCAGGAGAGGAGAGTAGACGCGGTCGAGATCAAAAACGGATCGTTATTCGGGGCGGGAGAACAGACGTGGTCGAGATCAAAACAGGTCGTAATTTTGGACGGCAGAGAAGACGCGGTCGAGATAAAAAACGGATCGTTATTCGGGACGAAAGAACAGACGTGGTCGAGATCGAAACAGATCGTAGCGGGAGACAAACAGGAGCAAAAAGCGGGACAGGCGAAAAAGGGCTTGCCGTGTAAAAACAGAGATTCGCAGACGGACCGACAAAAGGTGACTGACAGGACAGAGTTTAAATACTGACAGGGAGCCAATCGGACAACAAGCTGCAGCTGGTGCCACACAGGCGGGGCCAATTGGGTGCCATGGCAACTGTGACATTACGGTTCCTGTCAAATTCACCTCAAATCTCAATCCAAGACATCCCCAAAGTAAACTGAATGCTGTTATTGAACCATTGGGAGAATATGGACGCTTTTGCTTTCTTTTGAAAGGGAACACTCTTAACTTTTGTCCCAAACAAGTGCTACGAATATTAAGTCATCGGAGTTGGAACACGCAGAAATAGAAGGTTTTAGTTTCTTTTTGCAATCAATGCCTGCAAAAGAGTGTAACGTGGACATCTTGGCTGGAAAACAGGTGAGACGGTAGCTTGCATTTTACCTGGTACATATTCGAATTTGAACACAATCTGAAAAACATTGTATTTCACACATTTTTCTCAGGGTAGGTTGAAGCATTTCCAAAAGTGCTCATTTGGTAATGACCAGTTTATAACGGTAAAACTTTTGCAAATGTGTATTTCATTTTGGACATTTTCACATACATTGTGAAAGAGTTGTAAACGTTCGCTCTCCACAAGTCAATGAAGGATTCGGCACACTTGCGCGTGAAAATGAATCACGCCTTTAGTTGAGGGTCTCATTTGAATACATTAGGGTCATTCGTATCGATTTAATCAGAATTTCTTGAGCTAAGCGATGTGTCCATCGTCATTTCAATCGGTCACTATTGGCTAAAGTCATTCGTCGATAAAGGAGGCCGGTCCTTTTTAGCATTTCCAGGCGGGTTGTAGACTGCAAAACAAAGCCTGCAATTGGCCCAAAAAGACGTGAATCGCTTTTAGGTTAAGAAAGAGTTCGGAAAAAAATAATTTTCCTAGTATAGCAAAAAGGCAGTTTCTTCTTCTTTGAAAGGGCAGCATTCAATGGTGAGATGTACCTTGACATGCTGGAAAACTAGTTCAAGAAACCGACAGGATGGGGCTTCACCACACTTGAGCCTCAAGGTTAGACAGTTACTGAACAAAACACTGCCGGACGAAAGGATAGGTCGGTCTGGGTAAAATGATCCGGATCCCGTGTCCTGGCCACCCAGATCTCCAGTTCTCACAACCATGTCAAAATTGAAATGATGAGCAGTTGAGTGGTGTAGGCATCTGCGGCACAGTTCTGAGGTCATGGGATGAAATCCAGCTACCAGCCTTCCTGTGCAGAGTTTGCATGTTCTCTCCACGCTTATGTGGGTTTCCTCCCACATCCAAAAACATGCATGTCGGGTTAAATGTTTGGTCGAAATTGTCCCTAGGTGGGAATGAGCCAGTCTGTCTCTGTGATTGGCTGGAAAGCAGTTGCGAGGGTCCCCTTCCCGCTACCCGAACATAGCTGGGATGGGCTCCAGCACTCCCGCGACCCTATTGAGGATAAGCGGTACAGATAATGGGTGGATGTTTATTCATAAACGGGAATTATGGGACTGAACAGACAGCTAGCACCAAGGAACGTCCGTCAATGCAGAGATTCTTTTTGATGGATTGTTTTATCCGTCTGCATTATCGTGAGTTTTGGAGTAAATGTTCTTTAGGGTTGGATTCACTAGACCAGGGGTGGCTAACCTGGTCCTGGAGAGCCGCATGTCCTGCATGTTTTGGAGGTTTCTCTGCTCCAACACAGGTGACTCCGATTTTCAGCTTGTTATTAAGCTTTGTTAACAACCCAGGTGATTGGAATAGAATAGAACAGAATAGAACATAGCTTTATTGCCATTGTTACAACATAGGTTGAATATATTGTGACAACGAAATAGGACGTGGCACTCCAGGTCCACCTTTTACACTGAGGATAAAGGAACAAAGAAGATGTTTGTACTGTCCTTGTTGCAGGCTTTGTTTTCCTCCGGGTGTATGAGGGGGTGAGGGACAGACAGAGATGGCCGGATTCAACTAGATGTTTGATCTTACTGTACACACGGTCAAGTGTTTTTTCCCTGGTTGCTTAGTCCACGTAGTGGATGAATTTGGGAAGTACAGTCGTTAAGCATGCCTGATTAAAGTCGCCGGCGACGATAAAAGCTCCGTCGGGGTGTGCGAGCTGCTCTTTATTGATAGCAGCGGGCAGGAGATGTAACGCTATGCTAACGTTAGCATCCGGTGGAACGTTAACAGCAACCACAATGAGCACAGTTAGCTCTCTCGGTAGATAGAAGGGTCAACACGATACTGCTAGAAACTCTATATCGAGTAAGCAGTGTGTGTCAATGATTCTGCTGTTATTGCAGCGCATGGTCCCACACCTGTTTTTACCGGAGTCTCCGTCTCGGTCGTGCCGGTGGAGCGTGCGTCCTGCGAGTTGGACTGCGGCGTTGGGGAATTCAATTGGAATGACCTGTATCGGAGCAGAGAAACCTCCAAAACACGCAGGACATGCGGCTCTCCGGGATCAGGTCATCCACCCTTGCACTAGACTCTCGCGGATGTAAGGAGACCTTGGTTGCGTACCATCGTGGAATGTGACGGCTGCAAGAGGACATCGTTTGCGGACTATGTCGGATATACAGTTTTCAGGTGTATTGTTTCAGACTTTCTATGATGAGTACATTGTTCAATGGCGAGCATATCTTAAATCCCGAGAGTTGGCACTTTCCAATGAAAGGAAGTATTTCAGTGACATCGTGAAGACACGCATTAGCTTCTCAATGGGCTAGCGGCAAATGTGAACAGTCGGACTCATGTGACGTCGGACAACACAACAGAAGCAAAAAAATCTCGAGTTGTTTATAATCCTGGTAAAGCTGGAAGAATCATCTTTAAGGCAGAAACTGACTGAAACGGGGTTCCTGCACCTGAAGGCAAATCCAACTTAAGACTTTTCAATGTCTTTTGAAATCAAAGACCAATTCTACAAAAAAAAAAAAACACACAGCTGATACAAACAAAACAATAAAAATAAACAAAACATATTTTTACAGTACTCCATGGATCCCGCGTTGTTTTTACCCACAGCCATTGCAATTCTGGCCAAATTTGCTAGGGAATTATTTGGACAATTTTGAGCCCTGATTTTTAGGCGCTGGATACGTGCGTAGCTTAGAGCAGGGGTCGGCAAGCTTTTCGGTGTAGAGTGCCGCTTTCGAATGTCCTTGTAAATGAGCGTGCCACACCGAGATTTTACACCACTCCAATTATACGTCATAAATATACATTGAAATCGTGTAACTGACCAATTTTATCTTCCACTAAGGCCTGTAGACATCCATGACTTCAACCATTCTTCATCAACAATGAACTACAATCAAACAACAAGTGATATGGACAGCTCCCATTCGTCAATAAAATCTTATTTAAAAAACGATCAAAACTTGAAACACACACACACACCTTTAATATATTCGCCATAAGTAAAAAGTTTTCCAGTGAGCAATGTGATAGCTTGCTTCAGTGGTGGTGTTTTTAGCAGTGACAAAAGTTTTCAGGGTCTGTGTTTGTTTGCCGTACCTGGACGCAACACATTTGCCAGACTCGTCCTTGAATTTGTGTTCATGTTTCGTCTGGTAATGACGTTTAACACTTGACGTGCGAGGTACAACGCTCTCGAGGCATAATGCACAAACAGCGCGGTCGGTTTTTGCACAAAGCCTCATTCGTCTGTCCACGCTGGCTGAAAAGAACAAGATTTTTTCGCTGGAGGAGCTGTTGTGATTCGTACCTTTATCGGACGTCGGTGTTTCTGTGGGAGGGTTAAAACACTGATCTCTCTTTCTCTGCAAGGCACCGAGCAGACACAGGCTCACACACTGAGCAGAGGGAGGAGGGGCGCGACCGTAAAGCCTCTAAACAACACAGCGTGCAATGAAAATGTCTAAATTTCAGGTAAAAATGTGCATTCAAAAAATAATAATCATCATTACTTTGCCAAGCACTCGCGTGCCACTGGTTTACCAGTCGCGTGCCAGCAGTGGCACGCGCGTCATAGGTTGCCAACCCCCGGCTTAGAGGGATCATTGCTTAAAAGTACTTCCGAAGAAAAGTCAACAGTGGAACATACTAAGGGCATATCATAGCATATTCTGTTATCTGTTATTTAATAAAGGATAGAAGCTGCGACACTCAAGCATTTGAAAAAAATCTGGAACGACAGATTAAAAAGACAAAGACTGACGTGAAGATTACACAAATGACATCATTCAACGGTAGCTGTGTTTTTCACAATGTAAATACAAACTATGAGCTCATATCGATAGAATAGACCTTTATTGTGATTGTTACAACATGGGTTGAATATATTGCGACAAGAAAATTGGACGTGGCACTCCAGTTTCACATTTTACAGTGAGGATAAAGAAAAGATGTTTGTACTTGTCCTTATCAAGCAGAGTGATGACCGCTATTCTCACTAGCACACCCGAGACCCTGAGCTTTGACTTGACAAGAGAACATTTGACCGCAACCTGAACCAGCCAACAGTTTCTCGTCAGGTTGAGTTCTTGTGTGTATTTCCAAGTATGATTTCTGAGTGAGGTTTGGACCGCTAACTGAACAAGAATTGGGTTGTTCAACTGTGTGTGTTTTTCTGTGGTTCTGCAAACTTAATTTGTGGGTAAATTTCTGCCCACATACTGAGCAGGCAAAAGGTTTTTCACCAGTGTGGCTTCTTGTGTGGATTTTCAAGCTTTCTTTGTGGCTGAATTTTAGACCACAGACTGAACAAGCAAATGGTTTTTCTCCGGTGTGAATTCTTGCATGGATTTTTAAACTTCCTTTGATGCTGAATTCTTGACCACAAACTAAGCAGGCAAAAGGTTTTTCACCAGTGTGGGTTCTTGTGTGTTTATTTAAGTTTGATTTCTGGTTGAATTTCTGCCCACAAACTGAGCAGGCAAACGGTTTTTCACCAGTGTGGGTTCTTGTGTGCTTTTTTAAGCTCTCTCTCTGGGTGAATTTTTGATCACAAATTGAGCAGGAATAAGGTTTCTCACCAGTGTGGGTTCTTGTGTGTACTTTTAAGCTCTCTTTCCAGTTGAATCTTTGACCGCAAAACGAGCACACAAAGGGTTTTTCACCAGTGTGGGTTCTGGTGTGGACTTTAAAGTTTGATTTCCGGCTGAATGTCTGACCACAGACAGAGCAGGAAAAGGGTTTCTTCCCGGTGTGAACAAGGATATGGCGTTTCAGATTTTGCTTGTATGAGAAGGTTTTTCCACACTGCGAACATTTGTGACATTCGTTATCACCATCCGACTGTTGGTCGCCATCGTCGGGCGCGGAGTCGGACGTGTCGGCGCCATCTGTTGTCCCGGAGCTTCTGCTTGGAGACACCTTCTCCTTGTTCTCTTTAGGTTGCTCTTCGGAGGCTAAACAGGCCACAGTCACCGGTAACTGTCTCAAATCTTCCTCTTCTTTAACCTCAACAAGCTGAAAATCCTCCTCCTCCTTTTTGACATCAAAAGACTCAAAATTGTCCTCCTTTTTAACGTCAACAGGCTCAAAATTGTCCTCTTTTTTGACGTGATCTCGCTCAAAATCCTCTTTTTTGAAGGCAAGCAACTTTGTCTCCTGTCGCCAAGGAAGAAGATACTCTTCACTGACATCTGCAGGACATAAGACACACATGATTAAGTTATAATCTCTATCCAAAAACAAAATGTAATCCTTTACAGTGAAGGATTTTTTATTTATTTAATTTGATATTTAATTTAATTTTTTACAATCAAATACAAATGACATTTAAATACTAAAGATATTCACTGGCTGAGCTGTAAGGCGAGGTCATTGTAGCCTAGACAAGAACAGGAACTGGGACAAGGGCTGACGCAGCAAAAGGCTGTTAAGCTTAGTTGGTGTGAGTCCTTTAGACATGGTGGCGCCTTTCGGCGAGGAGGTGGTGACGCTGACACCTGACCCGCCCCAGGGGAGGGGTCAGCACGTCCATGGGGGCTGGCTAACGCCCCGACGTGTGAAAAGACGGAAGATGGAAGAGAGACGAGAGATGGGAAAGCAGTTCGGAGATCGTGAGAGGCTCGACGAAGACTAATTCGACAATAATTCGGCTAAATTCCATGGAATTCACTTAAATACTTGAAGAAAATAAATCTGCTCTCGTGTGGAAAAGCCTGTCAATATGTTTCCCTAAATTAAGAAAATGAGCATGCATTGTTGGGAGAATAAAGTTTTTGTTTGGTTAATGGAGTCAGATAACTTATTCAAATAATTAAGTAAACGATACATTAGTAATATCGTTTTTTCCCTGACACTTTTTAAATCACTACAATGGCAACTAAAACACTCAAATATTTCGAATTTATCGTTTGATTTTATCAAACAGGAAGCTTAATCACTTTTTTGGAGCCAGGGGTGTTACCAGCGGGGAAGGGTGGGTAGTGCCCACCCACGGACAAGGAAAGTGGAAGTCGAGCGACAGCAGTCTCGCTACCGCATTTTCTCAGTCAAGGTCCGGAATTCAGGCAGGACTTGACGTTTGCCCCGCTGTTAATCATTTATCACTCGTCCACCTTGTCATCTAGGTTCATCCATTTTCCTACCTTTGCCTCTCCTACCAAACTGTTATCATTCGTTTCACCCATCTTTCACTTTAGACATTTGTCCCATGTGTACCCTCTTGTGTGTTAGCAGAATTTAGCAGTTCAATGAATTCATATTTAAATCTATATATTTCAATCTCGACCTACGAGCTTCAACTCGAAGGAAACCGCTACGTTGGTGACTCTTGGCACTCATCACAATGACCTGGCTCAACCCAAGGATCCCTGATGCAAGCGTGCAGCGAGCTGGTCTCAGTCTACATTACTTTCTTACACTGATAACAAGCCCTGTGTAGTTGTTTTTGTATAATGAAGGAATTTTTATTTTATTTATTTGACTATGAGGGATCTAATATAATACAAATTACATTTGTTGAATGCAGGTCGAGGACAGGTCGAGTGTTTTGACTTTTGATAGCGGGGCGCTGACAAGGACATTAGGCATTGTTTTGATAAACGCTTGGCATTGCTTTGAGCTGATAAGCTTTCTTGTTGCGAGTCCTTTAGACGCGGCGGCGTCTTCCGGCGACGAGGAGGTGAGGTTGGCACCTGACCCCCCCCATGGTCAGACCGGTCAAACAAGGTGGGGAGTTCCTGGCCCCAGGGGAAGAATCAGCACGCACATGGGGGTGGCCGACGCCCGACGTGTCAAAAAAAAGAGACTGACGGGGGATCAGATCGGAGAAGGAGAGATGGGAGGCTCGACAAGACTAAATAGACTAATTTGATAATAATTCGGCTAAATTCCATGGAATTCACTTAAATACTTGAAGAAAATAAATCTGCCCCGTGTGAAAAAGCCTGTCAATATGTTTCCCTAAATTAAGAAAATGAGCATCCATTGTTAGTAGAATAAAGTTTGTTTGGTTAATGGAGTCAGATAACTATTCAACCGCCCTTATGTGTTGTGTGTTTTCATTTGTATCTCTATAGTTGTTTTTTTTTGTTTCAAATGTATATACTGTATTATATGTGACTGATTTCTGGTGAATTCATGTTCCTACTTGCCGGGTTTTGACAATCGCGGGATTTTTTGGGAACGCCACCCCCGCAAAAAAGAAGGGATCACTGTCATGTTTTTTTTTTTTTTTCCGTTTGCTAATGCCGGGATTCAATCTTCTCAAACTCATGGCCCGGGGGCCTATTGCCACCCTCAGGATGATAAATGAAGGCTCCCGCCTAAATATAAACAGGTTTCCCCAAACTTCAATTTGCTAACTTCAGATTTCAATCTATTCATCGACCTCATTGTAATTGCATTTATTTTGATCTCATTTCAAAATAAGAGCCTTTAATACGAAGCAACTTACAAGTCAAGCAACTGGAATCACTGCATAACACATTTTCAATTGAAATATTGCTTTTTCAGTGCGACAATAATCCATAAAATACAAGAATAACCTTTTTAAAGCAAGTCGTGAAACACGTCCCTGAAAAACACTGACATGAATTAAAATATGTATTAAAAAAGATGGAATAAGAAAACATTTTAAAGATTTAAATACTTAAAAATCACGGTTGTGCTCGGACATCCCCAGAAAATAGGAATATGTAAAATGCATACCTGTCAACATCCAAAATAATCTTACACCAGATTTTTTTTTCAAACATGTTTATGTAGTTGAACATGTTAGATTGAACATATGTTTCGTTGTATTATATATATTGTTCATGAACATTTTGTTGTGAGATACTGAGTTGCTCGACATGAATGAGGTATATTATCAAAAAAGTTCCAAAATGAAGTCGCTCGGACCTTCACTGTAGAAGGAAAAAATACATCCAAATAGAAAGAAGTAGAATTTTCTTATTCAAATGATTCATTCACCTTCTGCATTGAATTATTGTTGGTAATATACTGATTCAAGGGATAACCACAAACCTTCTTTTTTCATGTTCTCCTTTTATACTTCCTTTTTTTCTTAACTTCTTTTTACAACAATAATGATTCATCATATGATGCATCAAAGCAAGTGAGCCGTTGGAGAGCCGACTCTCTTTAATAAGTTGAGCCAAAAAAGCTGGTTCTCTAAAAAGAGACGGACTTCCTCTCACTACACAACTACCACGGAATGATGCATGATGGGAAATCCCCAGGCGGCAGACGCATGCGCACAGTAGCATCAAACCGTTCGCTTCGTTTGCAACGGAAAAAAAACGATAACGAGATAGAGACTACCGCGGCGAACTCGTTTGACTTGATTTGCCGCTTCGTGATCGTGCACATATCGATGCGGTCGGTTTCCACGCGAGAAGGTTGTAGATTGAATTCGCGCTTAATTCAGCGACGTGCGGGTGCCAGTCTCGCCTGTGCACGCGCGTGGAATTGCGTGTGCATGTGGAAGAGTGGACAAAAGCCTTGCAGTTGGTGTATGCACACGCGATAAGTTTGATATTACCGGATGGTACCCGTCATTAGGAAATTTGCCTATTTTCTTGTACGTCGTACACGTCTTAAAATGCGTCATAATCCTACTTTGTACGGTAAAAACGTACAGATTGAAAAGTATGAAAATGGTGTAGGAATAAAAGTGACCAACCGTCTCTGTTCAACACAACTCTTAGCTGCTTGCTAATGCTAACTGGCTTTAGCCATCCATGTTGTCGCTCGTTCTCTTCTTGGAGCTCTTCTTTCACATTTCCTTCCCCTCTTGAGCACATAATAGACATCCCTAAAGCATACCGTTAACACTTTTACGGAGTTAAATGGAGTTAAATTGAGCACAAGAGAGGAGCGGAACGCCACAAGTCCACAAACAATGGCTGCAGTGATGTGTCATTTTTGGCTTCTTCTCGGTTGGCATCCGTCTCTTTGGCGCATGACCGCCTCCTAGCGTCACCTCCTCGTCACTGTTCCACCGTGATGTGTCGTTGACGAACAGAACGAATTGATGACTCTTTCAAGTGAAAGAGGAGTTGCGGCTTGTGAGTGATCAATACGATTTTCATGATCTTAAAAGGCCAAATGAGGTGAAAATTCATTCTAGCTCAGGAGTCAGGAAGCAAAATGTTTTCAAAAGAAATGGAGAGAGCCACATCATATATTTTCAGACAAAATTGAAAAACTGCCAAACACGCTGTCTTTTATTTCACTGTGTGTCATTTGATGATTTCATCAAATGTATGAAATGAGAATCATGCCAAATCCCGTCTCCCAAATCAATGTCAATATGACATTTACCATTTGTCTTCCACCTTCAGTTTACAGCAGGGGTATCAAACTGGTTTTAGCTGGGGGCCACACATGCTATAAAAAAATCTCAAGGGGGCCAGACTAGTAAGTTTAAGAGACAGAGAGAGGGAGAAAAAAAAGAGAGAAAGAGAGGGAGGGAAAGAGAGAGCGATAAACAGATAGGGAGAACAAGGGAGACAGAGTCACAGTGAGAGGGCAGAATAGAGATATGAATGGAGAAGAAGGGGGAAATGAATAGAGAGAGAAAAAGAAAGTCATAAAAGAGAAAGATAAAAAGAATAAGAGAAGTGAAACAACAGAAAGAAAAAGAATCAGCAGGAGAAAAAGAGACAAAATGAGGTGAGAGAGAGAGAGGTCGAAAAAGGGAAAGAAAGAAGGTGAGAAAGAAAGAGAACAAATAGAAAGAGAATTAAAGTGTAAATTAAAGAGAGAAAATAGAAAGAGAGCAAGACAGAGAAAAAGAAAGAGTTAGAGAGTGAGAGAAAAACAGAGAAAAGAGAAAAAAGAGAGAGTTAACAGGAGAAAGAAAAAGAGGGAGAAATAAATGAAAAAGAGTGAGTCGGAGAGAAATGGAGAAATACGACCACAATTCTTTTGCAAGTGTTAACTAGCTTTGGTGACATCTGGTAGAAATATCTAAAACTACATCTCATTTTCTTCTTGCACTTCTCTGACTGATGTCTTGCTGGCCGGATTCAAACCATTGGTGAGCTTGATCTGGCCCGCGGGCTGCCTGTTGAACACCTTCAGTTAAGAGTGTTGAGGCCATTTTTTTCCATAAAATTTGTCTTTAATAACGCTTTCAAAACAATGTGCAAGCAAAGTTCTTTTGTAAAAATGTCACAAAATACTGCAAAGGATAAGCATATCGTCATATTCACTTGCACTGAGCGAGAGAGAAGGAAGTGCCTTGCGCCGTGTGCAGGGATCCGCCCAACTGTACTGCTCAACCAATCAAAGTCCTTTATTTATCAGTTGAAATGCTTTCTTATCCATCTTCTGTTTCTGGGGGCAAAATCGGGATGAGATCGCTTGACATTGGAACGCCACGGAGAGATTTGCAAGAGTTACATTTGATTTTGGAGTCACGCGTACTCATTAAAAGAGCCGTTTATGGCTCCCCAGCCGTAGCTTCCCTACCCCTGCATTAGGGTATACGCCGCGCATGCTCAGTAACAACGTGGCAAGGGGAAGGCAGTTTTTATGTTATTAGGCACATCAAATAATTATACTAGTCTTTTTACTTTGAATCTAGAACAGGGGTAGGGAAGCTACGGCTCGGGAGCCATATATGGCTCTTTTCATGAGTACGTATGGCTCCGAAATCAAATGTAACAATTGCGCATCTCTCTGTGGCGTTCCAAAGTCGAGCGATTTCATCCCCATTTTGCTCCATAGAAAGCCGAACCACCTTCATGCAGAAGTTGGAGAAGAAACCATTTAAACGCTGGCAAAGGACTTTGATTGGCTGAGCAGTACAGGTGGGCGGATCCCTGCACACGACGCAAGGCACTTCCTTCTCTCTCTCTCTCGCTCAGTGCAGTCTACACCCAAAATGAATATGACCATATGCTTATCCTTTGCAGACATTGGTGACATTTTTACAAAAGAACTTTGCATGCACATTGTTCTTTATGAAGGACAAATTTCATGGGAAAAAATGGCCTCAACACTCTCAACTGACAAATGACACACAGTCAAATCGAATGTGCTTTTGTCTAGAGAGCGTGTTTGGCAGTTTTTTCAATTTTGTCTGAAAAGATATGATGTGGCTCTCTCCATTTCTTTTGAATACATTTTTTGCTTTTATGGCTCTTTGGGACCAAAAGGTTCCCGACCCCTGCTCTGATGTTTGGAGTGGTATGTTATGGTTTACCTGCGAGTGACACTAAAGTAAACACCTGTTTATGTCAATATTTGAGGAGATGAGGATTTTTGCACGTTGCAAGTCCCAGGGTTGGTTGTATAAGCATATCCACAATCAGTGGCCTTTAACAGGAGCTCTTTCTCCATTTTGTTTTCACTGGGAAAATCTTGCCCTTCTCTTTTAGCTTTTTGTAGTCCTCCCAAGATATCAGGTTTACCTGTGTGTCATGATGACCGATTCATTTGACCGGTGCCCGCTCGTTTGACACCAGCCTCCGCTGGCTTCCCGATTGGTTCCCCGTCCTATTTATGCTCCGTCCTTTCACTCGCCTGTTGTCAGTCCGTCAGCGAACCTCTGTTTCTTCAAGGCAAGCATTTTGACTCTGACTCCCGTCGGTCCCGCTTTGTGACCCGTTTTCCACCCGTCCGTTCCTTATTTCCCCGTTAGTCTCCGGCGACAAGACGTTTTTGACCCCGAACACGTTTTGATCTCCCGTCCCAGCTAACGACTCGTTTTTTTGACCCTGACCACGTTCTGTTCTCTGTCTCGGCTATCGACCCGTTTTTCCGTCTACTACACTACGTTCCGATTCCGTGAGCGGCTTGCTTCCCGCGGTCCGGCGAGCACCGGATCGCGGGCGCTGCCTTTCCTCAATATCTCAATAAACTTGTGATTAACGTTACGCATCTGGGTCCTACTTCCGTTCTGGTCGTGACAGTGTGCTCTTGTATCCAGCTTGAATTCTACCGTTGTATCGTGACACATTTTAATAATCAACACTGATATTTGTTGAAGCTGTTAGATTATTAAAATGCATCACTGATTAGATAGATAGATAGATAGATAGATAGATGACTAGATGTCTATGTAGATGTCTAGATAGATACCATAGATAGATACCATAGATAGATACCATACATAGACAGATAGATACTTTATTCATCCAGGTAAGGAAATTCCCACTTCCAGCAGTATCCTTGTGTTGAAAATAAAACAATAATAAAGTCAAAGGAATATAATACATAAATACTCAATGTAAAGTGTTGATATAGAGTATTTAGATAGTGCTACAAAAATACACACTGTCATAAAAATACAGTGATATGAAATGTGAGGGCGTGGTTTAATGCGGGCTTTTACTCCCTGAGGTGGAGTTAAAGAGCCTCGTGGCATGAGGAAGAAATGATCTCAAATAATACATTTTAAAGACAAAAATCAGTCCAATTAACAAATGAACTCATGACAATTTGATTTCATCAAATATAAATGTATGAAATTGTTGAATCACATTCGGTTTCAAATCAATCTTCAAAGAATATCCACTCACACATTTACAGTTCAAAGACACATGTGATACAATATCATGAAAACCATATCAAAATATGCTTTGATTACAGGTGTGAAATATATATATATATATACTGGACTGTCTCAGAAAATGAGAATATTGTGATAAAGTTCTTTATTTTCTGTAATGCAATTAAAAAAACAAAAATGTCATACATTCTGGATTCATTACACATCAACTGAACTATTTCAAGCCTTCTATTATTTGAATATTGCTGAATTTGGCTTACAGCTTAAGAAAACTCAAAAATCCTATCTCAAAATACTAGAATACTTCCTCAGACCAAGTCAAAAATAATTTTATAACAG
Source organism: Urocampus carinirostris (assembly GCF_059441175.1). Classification (NCBI taxonomy): domain Eukaryota; kingdom Metazoa; phylum Chordata; class Actinopteri; order Syngnathiformes; family Syngnathidae; genus Urocampus; species Urocampus carinirostris. The sequence continues at coordinate 75,566,293 of NC_142349.1, read as the reverse complement.
CAAAACTAAATCAAACATTTGAAAATGTCCATTGATGCACTCAGTATTTGGTTGGGAATCCTTTTGCACGGATTACTGCGGCGTGGCATGGAGGCAATCAGCCTGTGGCATTGCTGAGGTGTTATTGATGCCCAGGATGCTTCGATAGCGGCCTTCAGCTCATTTGCATTTGTAGGTCCGGTGTCTTTCATCTTCTTCTTAACTATACCCCACAAATTCTCGATGGGGTTCAGGTCAGGGGAATTAGCGGGCCAATCAAGGACAGTGATGCCATGGTCAGTGCACCAGTTACTGGTGGTTTTGGCACTGTGGGCTGGTGCCAGATCATGCTGGAAAATGAAATCCTCATCTCCATAGAGCTTTTCAGCAGATGGAAGCATGTAGTGCTCTAAAATCTCTTGGTACACAGTTGCATTTACTCTGGACTTGATGAAACACAGTGGACCAACACCAGCAGCTGACATGGCTCCCCAAACCATTGCTGATTGTGGGAACTTCACACTGGATTTCAAGCAACTTGGATTCTGCTCCTCTCCAGCCTTTCTCCAGACTCTGGCGCCTTGACTCCCAAATGAAATTCAAAACTTGCTTTCGTCTGAAAAGAGGACTTTGGACCACTCTGCAACTGTCCAGTGCTTCTTCTCCATAGCCCAAGTCAGACGCTTCTTCCGTTGTATTGAGTTCAGAAGTGGCTCGACCATGGGAATACGGCTATTGTAGCCCATTTCCCGGACACGTCTGTGAACTGTGGCTTTTGATACCTGGACTCCAGCTTCAGCCCACTGTCTTTGAAGCTCCCTCAAATTCTGGAAGCGGCTCTTCGTCACAATTTTGTTAAGGCTGCGGTCATCTCTCTTGGTTGTGCAGCGTTTCCGGCCACATTTTTCCCTTCCGACAGACTTTTTGTGGATATGCTTTGAAACTGCACTCTGTGAACAGCCTGCTCTTTGAGAAATTTTCACTTGTGTCTTACCCTCCTGATGGAGGGTATCAATGATGGTCCTCTGGACAGCAGTCTTCCCCATACTTGTGATTTAGTTTACTGAACCAAGCTGAGTGTTTTTAAGGCTCAGGAAACCTCGCAAAATGTTTCGAGTTAATTAGATGATTCAGGTGATTAGTTGAATAGCCTACTTGTATACTTTTTCATGATATTATAATATTTTGAGATAGGATTTTTGAGTTTTCTTAAGCTGTAAGCCAAATTCAGCAATATTCAAATAATAGAAGGCTTGAAATAGTTCAGTTGATGTGTAATGAATCCAGAATGTATGACATTTTTGTTTTTTTAATTGCATTACAGAAAATAAAGAACTTTATCACAATATTCACATTTTCTGAGACAGTCCAGTGTGTATATATATATATATATATATATATATATATATATATATATAGTACAGTTTAAAAAAAACAGGGTGCAAAAGTACTTGCTGTTGTCCTTTCTTTATTAATAGTGCTCGTGCATCCATTTTTTCTTATACTTTCTTTAAAAAGCTCTTGAAATTCCATCTGTAACTGATGTTCAGAAACCGTAAAAGATCATGGGCGACATTTCTTCATTTTCCAATCCGTTATTCTGTGATGGATCCTGGGGTTCTATTTGAGGATCCGAAAACGCGCATTTATCCCAACCATCTACAGCTTGCTTGACGTCGTCGCCGTGCCTTTTTACCCTGACTTGGGAAGGGTGCAACCCATTAAGCAGGACTAGCTCAAGCTGAATTTATTCAGTTGGCCTGTTTTTCTATACGACTTGGGAAAGGTGCAACCCATTAAGCCAGACTAGATCAAGCTACGCTTATTCAGTTGGCCTGTTTTTCTATATGACTCGGGAAAAGTGCAACCCATTAAGCCAGACTAGATCAAGCTAAGCTTATTCAGTTGGCCTGTTTTTCTATACGACTTGGGAAAGGTGCAACCCATTAAGCCAGACTAGATCAAGCTACGCTTATTCAGTTGGCCTGTTTTTCTATATGACTCGGGAAAAGTGCAACCCATTAAGCCAGACTAGATCAAGCTAAGCTTATTCAGTTGGCCTGTTTTTCTATATGACTCGGGGAAGGTGCAACCCATTTAGCCATACTAGATCAAGCTGGGCTTATTCACTTAGTCTGTTTTTCTATATGACTCGGGAAAGGTGCAACCCATTAAGCCAGACTAGATCAAGCTGAGCTTATTCAGCTAGCCTGGTTCGTGCAATATCCCCCCTTGAGATATCATGGTAAATTAATGTTATCCATCATTACATTTCACATAATCAATAAAATATATATATATGTATATATATATATACTGTATATATATACGGGCTGCAACACTTGCACATTTGGGAAAAAAAAAAGTTTAAACTTCGAACAACAATAAAAAATACGCTCATTTTAGGAATATCAATGATGGCAAGAGAAATGAGATCAGTGTTTGTTTAAAGTAAATGCAAACTGTGAGCTTATATCAAATAGAGCGACGAAAGCTATTCTCACCAGCACACTTGGGATCCTGAACTTTGACTTAGAGAATATTTGACCGCAAACTGAACAAACTAAAAGTTTTTTTTACCAGTGTGGATTCTTGTGTGTCTTTTTAAGTTGTATTTATGGCTGAATTTCTGTCCACAAACTGAGCAAGAAAAGGGTTTCTCGCCAGTGTGGGTTCTGCTGTGGCTATTTAAGGTATCTCTCTCGGCAAATTTTTGACCACAAACTGAGCAGGCGAAAGGTTTTTCACCTGTATGCGTTTTAAAGTGAGTTTTTAAGTATGATCTACGGCCAAATTTCTCTCCACAAACTGAACAGGAAAAGGGTTTCTCACCAGTGTGGATCCTGCTGTGGTTATTTAAGGAATCTCTCTGGGCAATTTTTTTACCACAAACTGAGCAGGAATACGGTTTTTCACCAGTGTGAGTTCTTGTGTGCCTTTTTAAATGCCCATTTCGACCGAATTTTTGACCGCAAACGGAGCAAGCAAATGGTTTCTCACCAGTGTGGATATTGATATGGCATTTTAGATGATCCTTGCGCTTAAACATTTTCCCACACTGCGGACATTTGTGATTTGCGTTATCACCCTCCGACTGTTTCTCGCCATCATTGTGTGCAGAGTCGGACGTGTCGTCGTCATCTGTTGTCCCGGAGCTTCTGCTGGGAGACACCCTCTCCTTGTTCTCTTCATGTTGATCTTTGAAGGTTAAACGAGCCTCAGTCACTGGAAACTCTCTTAAATCTTCCTCCTCTTTAATGTTATAATAATCCACATCTTCCTCCTCTTCTTTTTTAATGTCAACAGGCTCAAAATCCTCCTCTTCCTTTTTAATGTCAAACTCATCTTCCTCTTGTTTCACACCAGGGAACATTGTCTCTTGTTGCCAAGGAAGAAGATTCTCTACAGTGACATCTGCAGGACACAAAACACACATGAATGTGTAGAATCTCTATTCACACATTTTTTTTAAATTGCTGGTTCGAATTTTTAAATGGAATTATTTTGTCTTTGTTGTCATTAATATCGTTGGATCGTGCATTGTGTTCAGCGGGGACTAAGGAGGGTGCCGTGATAGGCTGATGTGACTGTGTCCGCGAATCTGATAGGCTAGTGTGAGCAGTTCACCAGCGGATGGGTGCCGTCTTTGTCATCAAACTAGGAAGCACCGCAACCGATTTTAGCTGCTCGTTACATCGAGGAGAAATTCATCAACTAAATGGGACTCTAAGGAAAGTCAGAAGAATGCCAGCAGGTGCTATGTGGATTGTTATCGCGTCCATGAATCGACTCAGGTGGCGTCGGAAGGGAAAGCAATAGCCCGACTGCAAGTCCGGTTAACTGCTAATGGTATATGTGGGACTACTATTTTAATCATCTCAAAAATGGGCCTCAATTAGAGGTCATCCGATGCTAGCGCGCAGCTAGCCGGCCGCCCTTGTTGTGGATCGATGGAGTCGGCTTGGTATAAGGAACGCATTCGGATATAAAAAGGGAAAGTCCGGTTTGTTTATCCCGAGTGTAAATGCCAGCGAATGTTATTAATGATCGCCTTGGGCTGCCAAAAGAATGGCGTTCTTCTTTGCCAAGTCTTCTTGACAGGGAACATGTAAGGTCCAGCAGACCCCAAACAATTCTTGGAAATTGGGAGTCGAAAGATTACAAAACATCTTGTCCGGTAGCGTGCATAAACACGTGCGAGGGGGACGGGCGAAAGTAATACGAGATGTCGTATTAGGATATAAAAAGCCAATTGTCTCTGAAGAAGAACGAGATTTTGAGACTTCTGTTTTGTATGCCGATGAAGATAATTAAAGGAGCTCTCCCTCCCACGCCAAGACTCCTTTGCATCTTGTTGTTTACGTATTTTGGGACATAATTGCTTGGGCTGCTCCTCGATACCCTCTAAATTGCTTTCTCAACGTGAAAGGAGAATCCCTCTCATTTTGCTTTACTTTTGGATAATGACAATAAAAACATTCATTTAACTGCAATTACGTGTAGATCTACGATTGTTATTTTGTTACGGTCGTGTACTCTGAGTCGGTAGTGATGTCATCTGGAAGTCAGGTTAACCCTATTGGGGCTTTTTTGACGATGTGACGCTAAAACTATAGAGTAATTGATTGGTGACAGATTTTTCCATGTAAATTGCAAAATGTGAGATCAGTTCATATTCAGGGGACGGCATGCTCCATTTGCAGCCGAGTACCAGTGGAAAGTGAGATTGTTTCATAAGGGAGCGGAAGGGAAGGGAAAATTACTATAGTAAATGTTATTGCAACCCGGGATGATAATAAAGCAGAGAAAACGTTCACAAATGCTGACAAAATCAAGGAGTAATTCGTCAACATATCGCAACACCTATTTGCGGAGTTCTAGAACAAAACCGAGGTAGGGCCAAAAATCATCCCCTTCCATGATGACGTTTCATGGAATGCTTATCATAAAAAATGACATCAAAAATTGGATTTCATATTTGCATTTCTTTCATTTTATCAAAATAAAAACACGCACTGCAATTCAATAATATTGTCATAAAATCATGTACATAAGTTATTCAACTTTACTATAATCTATGTGTATTATATGTTTGCTTGAAATATTGTGCTTACGAAATAGGATGTTCTCACAGCAAAAGTTTTCCACTGCACCCTAGAGAGAACTAACGGTATGAATCAGTTAGAAATTTGACCGCAGGCCAAGGATCTTTCCTGAAGATAGCATGAAGAGAGTTAATCAGTCTCATTTCAAATAACAAGTTGCTGTGCAAGAACCGGTTTCAACTGGAACATTTAACCTACGAACGCACCTTCCCTTAGCAGTGGAAACCACATTGTAACTAGGGCGTTCCTTTCTAAATGAAAAGGCAAGCAGAGGGAAAACTGCTTCAAAGTGAGAGGAGGATTGTATGAAGCAGCCTTCCTGTCACTTTCCTTGCAAGTAAATCCATACACAATTATCTGTGACTATTTGTATGCAGGTTTTTGTTACAAGTGTTGGGTTGAACCTGACATAAAGTTCAATTGAATTGCATCCTTTACTAGAGTAGTCACGAGGTGGTTACCCACAAAATGCACAACAAAATCATGGCGGCGCATTTTGTATTTGTAACCGACTTCAAATCGGCCTGCCGTGCTCACAGCAAGCTCTTCGTGTCACCGTCACAGGTAAGACTTCACAAACGAGAAGGAAGAGGGGTTCCGGCAAAACGCAGTCCTCATTCAGCCAGACATTTTAGCAACATTCCACGAGGTTGGGGTATTTGTGGAGAGGAATCACCCGGAAAAAGTCTAGACACGTCGGGCTATTGCTGCGTCTGCCTTGCGCATTTCCGATGGAGTTTCGAAAGCCAACAAAAGCGGACATCATTGGAATATTTTTTTCAAAAGACGTGAGGAAAAGATGTCATTGAACACACGTCCATTTTTTGTTGGCTTAGCATAGTTTAGCAGTCATCACCGGAACAAATCTGTCATATATGGTCATTGATTGTGCCTGCGCAGCAGACGAGTTATTACGGTAGAGTCTGGGAGACGTTTGTTACTGAGCGAAGAAGCTATATCGTGTTCTGTAAATAAACAAAGTTCATGTTGAGTTTAAAGAGGACATCCGTCCATCTTTTACAAAATCAAAGGCTGACTGAGAAAATCCAATGACACAAAAATTCAAATTTATGACTCGAACTGCAATGTTAATTCCTTTTTTTGCCATATTTTTGATTTCTACGCCAACCCAATGGTTTCACCCCTCGAATGAACTGTATCATAAATATGGAATAAAACAATAATGATTTGTCTTGCAATGGACTTGAAGAGTCCAAAATAATAAAATGTTGTAGAAATGTGACCAACCTGCTCTGTTCAACACAACTCGTAGCTGCTTGCTAATGCTAATTTGCGTTAGCCGTCGATCTTCTCGCTCGTTCTCTTCTTGAAGCTCCCCTTTGAATCGTCCTTTCCCTCTCTCGCACATTTTAGCCACATTCAAAGCTCACCGTTAACTCTTTCACGGAGTTAAATTGACTTAAATTGGATTAAATGGTGGAGAGAAGGCCACGTAAACATTGAAGTAGTGGTGTCTTCTTCTTGTTGTCGGTTGGCATCCGTCTCTTCGGCGCATTACCGCCCCCTAGCATCAAATCTTCGTCACCACAGATACAAATAGAAGACTATATACGGCGGGGTGCCGTAGAGGCCCACTCAAACTGGCGTGCCTACGCAGCGGCCATATTGGTAAAGTCAAAATCCCCGTTAAGGTAATGTATGTCCATTGTTAGGGAAAAAACTATGACAAACGTAATGTTTACCAAATTGTTCGAATGAGTTATCTGTCTCCATTAATCAACAAAAACATTATTCTACTAACAATTCATGCTCATTTCTTCATGTAAAAATGAACAAAGATAGCCGGCATTTTCACACAGGGGCAGATTTATTTTCTTAAAGTATTTATTAAGTGAATTTCATCGAATTTATCCTAATTATTGTCGAATTAGTCTAATTAGTCTTCGTCGAGCCATTCATCTCTCGTCCCTTGCTTATTCCGTCTTCCGTCTTTTCGACATGAATGAGGTTTATTATGAAAAAAGTTCAAAAATGAAGTCACTTGGACGTTCACTGTAGAAGGAAAAAATATATGCAAATATAATTAAGTAGAATAATACATTTTCTTATTCAAATGATGAATTCGTTTTCTGCATTCAATTATTGTTGGTAATATACTGATTCAAGGGATAACCACAAACCTGTCTTTTTTCATTTTCTCCTTTTATAACTTCCTTTTTTTCTTAACTTCTTTTTACAACAATAATGATTCGTCATATAATGCATCAAAGCAAGTGAGCCGTTGGAGAGCCGGCTCTCTTGAATGAGTTGAGCCAAAAAAGCCGGTTCTCTAAAAAGAGACGGACTTCCTCTCACTACACAACTACCACGGAATGATGCATGATGGGAAATCCCCAGGCGGCAGGTGGCAGACGCATGCGCACAGTAGCATCAAACCGCTCGCTTCGTTTGCAACCAAAAAAACGATACCGAGATAGAGGCTACTGCGGCGAACTCGTTTAACTCGATTGATTTGCCGTTCGATGATCGTCGGTGTATACCAGATAGTACCCATCATTGACAAATTTGCGTTTTTTTTTGTCCAGATTTTCCTGTACGTCTCACACGTCTTAAAATGCATAATAAACGTACTTTGCACGGCAAAACCGTACAGGTTGACAGGCATGAATAGGACATTTAAAATCACTCGTGTCTTGATTCATCCCCTTCCACAATTTGTCCAAACTTGATGGCATACACATTTTCTTGGCTTGTAATGACAGCTTGATAGAATCCCAAATAAAAGGGCTTCCTTTCTTGGTCTCTCATTTTCAAACACAATTTCCTCATAAGTACTGTCTGTACTGACCAGCTCGGTGGACTTAGGGGTAGGGCGCCTGCACCAAGACTGGGAGGTTTCCGGTTCGAGCCTCAGCCAGGTCATACGTAAGACTTACAACATTGGCACCCATTACCTCGGCATTGGGGGTTGGAATTGGGGGGTTTGCTCACCCAATGACTCCCAACAAGATGTTGCAACACATTGGTTGGGTTGAGCGAGGGGGCTGGGAATCCCCTCCTCTCTATCAATCTCCCAGAGAAAGTCAAATATGTGTTCCTGACTCTAGCCACCTCCCACTAGGGGGATATGGCTCCGGTTTAATTTGTTAGGGAAAAAACTATATTACAAATATATCGTTTACCAAATTGTTCAAATCAGTTATCTGACTCCATTAACCAAACACAAACTTCATTCTCCTAACAATGCATGCTCGTTTCTTAATGGGAAAATGAGGAAAGATAGCCGGCATTTCCACACAGGGGAGATTTATTTTAAGTATTTAACAAAGTGAATTCCATCGAATTTAGCTGAATTATTGTCGAATTAGTCTAATTAGTCTTCGTCGAGCCTCCATCTCATTCTCCGATCTGATCTCCCGAGGTCTGTGGACGGACTGACAACAGGGGACAGAAAGGATTGTTTTAAAAAAAAAAGAAAAAAAAAAAGGTCTGAAATCTGTCATTTTATTGATAAGAAGATTGATGATGGGTTTGAATTATTTTGGAAATATTCTGTGTTTGGAATATATGAAGAAGAAGCCTTTATTATTAATCTTGTTATTTTAGGGAAATTATAGACTCATAAATGCAAATTCAAATACAGAATATATTTTGTCATCACTTTTAAATGTGAAATAAAACCATCTATGTTTGTCCGTCAAGATTTTCCCTCAACCAAAAGGCCAATTAAGATAATAATATTTCTGAACATTTTGGTATTTTTATGTATCTTATGTTTTCTCCCGGGCAGCACGGCGGCGCAGTGGTTAGCGCGTGTGCGGCACAGTTCTGAGGTCATGATATCGAACCTCCTGTGTGGAGTTTGCATGTTCTCCCCGTGCTTGCGTGGGTTTCCTCCGGGCACTCTGGTTTCCTCCCGCATTCCAAAAACATGCATGTCGGGTTAAATGGCCAAATTGCAGTTCATGGTGTCCCCTGCCCACTGCCTGAAGATAACTGGGATGGGCTCCAGCACCCCCCGCGACCCTACTGAGGATAAGCGGTGCAGATAATGGATGGATAATGGATGTTTTCTCCCCTGACACGTTTATTTATTTATTTCTGTATTCATTTTGTTGTACAATTGGTTATTAATCCACGTAAAGTGGAGAATCAATTATTGTATTCAAATATAATTATTTTTGTTCAATAAAAGTATTAAAAAGAGCTAAGCTTTGCAAATACTTCACAAGACGTCGGACGGGACTCCCCAAACATTTGCGGTTAGCAAATGTTTTGCAGTCCTTTCTCAATTCCTTGCCGAAAAATATGCTGTTATAAAAAGATGCTTCATAAAATGTACAAAAATAATACTGCAAAAATAAAAATAAAAGCCGATGTGAACCGGAAATTGTTAGGTTAGAGCTCCGCCCATTTTTTTGTTTTTCCGGGTCACTCTGCGCTTGTTTTAGGCTACGCGGCGTTTCCATCCAACCTTGTGAAAAAGCTCCATTTAACTCCATAAAAGAGTTAATAGTGATCATTAAACGCGTCCAAAATGTATTCTAGAAGGAAAGGAAATTTCAAAGAGGAGCGTGAAGAAGAGACCAAGCGAGAAGATCGACGGCTAACTCAAGTTAGCATTAGCAAGCAGCTACAAGTTGAGTTGAAAGGAGCAGGTTGGTCACTTTAGGTTTCATAACGTCTTATTTTCCACCCCAGAAGTCAATTTACTACGTATCTTGTTACTTTTCTATATTCTTGATGCGGCTGCAAGGAGGTGGAGTTCATTTGGTTGATGTAACTTCTAGCTAACGTCTAGCCCCTACTACTAGTTAACAGAATTGAGTTCTATAGCTTTATATAGTAAACTAGCTCACCATATTTGTAGTTTATCTTGTAAGCAGTGTTCCCTCTAAGATGCGCGCGTGCGCAATCGCGCACTGCTCGCACATTCTCAGCGCACAAGAAAATCTAGCCAGCTCACAAAAATCAGTGCTCAATATTGCTAATTAAGAAGCGAATGAAGTCAAAGTTACAGTGCATGAAGGTAAAAATACAAGGGTTCCCCTGACGCTGTGTCCTAAATGCGATATTTTGAAGTCAAGGTCGAAGTAGAACCAAGTTGAGTCAAGTCAGAAGAATTTTTCGAGATTCGGCTTCTTCGGCTCGGCTCACGAAAAGGAACCGGCTCTTTCGGGTCCTAAACGGCTCTTCGGGTTGTTTTTGCTTCTTTAATCACAATATGACCAAATATGATGTACAATGATGCACAAAATGACTTAAAGGAAGGGGGGAAATCGAACAAAAAAGAAAAAAATACCAAAATGAAAAAGTAGTGAAAAGCTGAGGAAAAAAGGAACAAAAGGAAGAGGAAAAAAATGAAAGAAACATAAAGAAAAAGCCAGAAAAAAAGAAAAGAAAGAATTGTAGGAAAAAAGTAAATAGAGAACAAAAAGAAAAAAGTAACAGCTCGGAAAAAATAAACACAATGAGATTTTTTTTTAAAGGCATTTAAAAATAGGTAGAAAAAAAACACGGAAGAAATAAGAAAAAGTTTGTGTTGCATTTAAACAATTTCTGATAATATCAAGTCAATCTTGTTGCCAACATTGTGCTTCCACTCAAAAATGTGATTAGGTACGGTTCTGTATCGTGCAACCGACTCAATAAGCCCCCAAAAATGTTAATATTATGCGACAAAATATATCAGGACATAAAAAGAAATGGATATCTTGTGAAAGAATTGTAAGAACAAATGATGTTTGTAGGCCGTACAACCTTTGCAATAATACATGAGTCAAATCATTCAAAAGAGAAAAAGAATTTTGCATTGCCGGAAACTCCGCAAAATGATAGATACTTGATTCATCCCCTTTGGGAAATTGACATTTCCGGCAGCATCCCTTCGCTGAGAACAATACAAAAATAAAGCAAAAGGAATACAATATACAATTCCCCAATGTGACGTGCTAATACCCACGTGATAACAAGTTTTGGACACGTTTGATGATGACTCAGTTGCCACACTTGGGATTGCCGTTGCTCACTGTTGTTTCAAGCTCACCCACTTTGTGTGAACGCTCAGACCCCTAAGGAAAATGACAGGGAACATTGTTTGTAAGCCAGGGGTGTCAAACTCATTTGAACTCGGGGGGCACACGATAGAACAAATATTCTGTCAGGGGCCGAATAGATTCAAGAGAAAGAAAAAGAGAGATCAAGAAATAAGAGAAAGAGGGAAGGAAAAGGAGAGAGGGCGGGACAAAGAAAGAGAGAGAGAGGGAGAGAGCGTGAGCAACAAAAGAGAGAGACAGATATAGGATTTATTGTCTGTTTGTTTTGGTTTTGCAGGCACATTTCATTTGGAGAATTGTTTTAAGAGCAAGATGTCGTGACGCTTTTGACGACGAAACGTAAAAAGGACGGAAAAGCAATACTTCTTGGCAAGACCGACGGGCCGCTCTGCAATTTTCCATCCTCAAAAATCTCTTATCGATCACGATTATATAATATCTGAAATAGTCATCGCTCCCATTCTTACAGTGATTATTTTTGGCGCAGCTATACTCGGCTTTATTCCGATAATGACCATTTAGCCGTTTTTCCAAAGAGGATCGAATCAACTTTATTTGTAGGGCACCTTTCAGGCCAAAAATGGACAAAGTGCTGTGTAAAAACATTCTGTGTGCCATTTGACAATCAAATCTTTCCTTTATCCCCGCCCGAGAATCCGAAAGACCTCGTACAAAAACACAATGGTTAAAATACAACAAAAATAAATCATAGAAATCAAATATCATTCTGGCAAGGCACAGACTAACCATGTGAGGAAAGGGACCTGTGGGGACCTATCCATCATAGGCGCCGCCGCGAGCGGCAGCCTTTCCAGCGGCTCTGTGTTATTTAGCTCTTTTGTGATTTATTGTTTTAAGTGTCTGCTCCTATCTTCGGTGTTTTTCGTCCCGTTTGACAACGACACTTTGGATGACTTTCAATCCTACGGTTATGGCTTTTAACGCACATAAATGTGTTTATTCGAGGAATCGACTCCTCGCCCTGAAGAATTCTCGTGCCGGCGTGATGAGGGGGCCCTATCGTGTATGCAGAGCCGGAGCTAGCTAAGCGGCTAGCGGCGATATAAGTCTCCGGTACCGTCCGTAATCATGGGAAATGTGGACTCTACCAAATAAGGCCAACGAACTGGTTGTGCTGGTGAAAAACATCAAAGCGTACAGGGAGTGCAGTTGGCTGTGTTTTATGGAAACGTGGCTCACCTCTAGCATCCTGGACGCTAACGTGAAGCTACCCGGCTTCAGCGCTCTTAGGGCAGACAGAGACACAAAAGCCTGCGGGAAGCGGAGAGGAGGTGGACTCGCTAACACGAGGTGGTGTATCCCTGGGCACAAAGATTCCCATCTGCTGCAGCGATGTCCAACTTTTGGACAAGCGTGTGACATCATCCACTCCGCTGTTGCCAGATTGCAACACAGCACCCCGAGGCCATCCTCTTAATGTGTTAATAAACAACAAAAGGATACGGCTGGAAGTGTGAATTTCCCTACGGGGATGAATATCTATCTATCTATCTCTATCTATGAATAGAATAGACTAGAATATACCTTTATTGTCATTGTTACAAAATGGGTGAAACATATTGTGACAACGGAATTGGGCATGACACTCCAGTTTCACACATTCACAGTGAGGTAAAAAAGCCAAGAAGATAAAGGAACAGAGAAGATAAGGTTATAAAACAAGTAGGATAAGGTTATAGTTATAATTTACACAAGAAATGTCGGCATGTAGGATGTTACATACAGTTTGGTATCGTAAGGGTTTGTGCAATTATACATTTGGTGCAAAAATAGTCAACATTGTGCAAAAAAATAGTCCACATTGTGCAAGGTGAGCAGTAAACATAGTGCAGTCAACATTGTGCAAGAAACATAGACATGAGTACCATTATATTCGTATGAGGTAGTGTTGGCAAGAGTTTTCAGTTTTTTGTGCGGTGTCTGTTTAGGGTCGTAATGGCTCCGGGGAAGAAACCGTCCCTGATTTTGTTTGTTTTTGTTTTGTGTGACCCGTAGCGCTTGCCGTAAGGCAGCGGGTCGAAGAGGTGGTGGCCGGGGTGAGAAAAGTCCTCGATGATGTTTTCTGATCTGCTGAGGTAGCGAGAGCCAGCAATGTCCTCCAGACTAGGTAGAGAGCAACCGACGATTCCCTGGGCTGTGTTGATGAGCCCCTGAAGCGTTTTCCCGTCTGCTGCCGTGCACCCGGCATGCCACACCGTAATGCAATATGTTAGAATGCTCTCCACTGTGGCTTTGTAAAAGGACACCAGCAGCTGCTGTTTTAGATTATTTTTCCTGAGCACTCTCAGGAAATGCAGTCGCTGCTGGGCCTATCTATCTAGTGATTCGTTTGCTTTAAGAAAAGAAATATATATGTTGGGTGTTTCAAGATTTTCCCAAACTGTGTGTGTCTTGTGTCCTGCAGGCGCCAATCAAGAGAATCTTCTTCCTTGGCAGCCGGAGACAAGGTTGCCTGGCGTTCAAAAGGAGGATTTGAAGCCTTATCACCTTAAAAAGGAGGAGGAGGATTTGGAGCCTGATCACATGACAGAGAAAAAGGAAGATCTTGAGCCTGTTGATGTCAAAAAGGAGGAAGATTTGAGAGACTTTCCGGTGACTGGAGCCCGTTTAACCTCTGAAGATCAACTTGATGAGAACAAGGAGAAAGTGTCTCCAAGCAGAAGCCCAGGGACAACAGATGAAGAGGACAACGGCACTTGTGATGGCCACAAACGGTCGGAAGGGGATAACGGATCTCACAAATGTTCGCAGTGTGGGAAAACGTTCAAGCGCAAGGATCATCTGAAGCGCCATATCATCGTACACACCGGTGAAAAACCCTTTATCTGCTCAGTTTGCGGTCAAAAATTTACCCGCAGAGGTACCTTAAAAATCCACGCAAGAACCCACACTGGTGAAAAACCCTTTTCCTGCTCTGTTTGTGGTCTGAAATTTACCCATAAATCTAACCTAAGTAATCACACAAGAACCCACACCGGTGAGAAACCTTTTGCCTGCTTGGTTTGTGGTCAGAAATTTGGCGAAAAAGGAAGTTTGAAAAACCACGCACGAATCCACACTGGTGAAAAACCTTTTGCCTGCACAGTCTGCGGTCAAAGATTCAGCCGGCGAGAACATTTGAAAAGCCACACAAGAACCCACACTGGTGAAAAGCCTTTTGCCTGCTCGGTTTGCGGTCAAAAATTTTCCCAGAACGGCGCTTTAAAAATTCACAAAAGAACCCACACCGATGAGAAACCTTATTCCTGCTCAGTTTGAGGTCAAATATTCCCTAAAAGGACATTTTAAAATCCATGCAAGAATTGACTCTAGCTAAAACCTGCTTCGTTTATGCTCTAAAAGTCAACCACAAAGGATCTTTGAAAACCACACAAGAACCCACACTCTTGAGAAACCTTTCGCCTGCTCCGTTTACGGTCAACTATTCACCAAGAACGGAAGTTTAAAAAAGCGTGCAAGAATTCGTACCGGTAAAAACCTTTAGCCTGCTCAGTTTGTGGTCAAAAATTCACCCATAAATCATCCTTAAAAATCCACACAGGAACCCATTTCTTGTTCGGCTTGCTTTTCAAAGATTCTCAATTCAGTCTAAATCTCAGGATCCCAAGTGTGCTGGTGAGAATAGCAGTCATCACTCTGCTTGATATGAGCTCATGGTTTGTATTTTAATTGAAGAAATGTCAGCTATCACTGAATGAACACATTTGTGTACTCTTGACATATCTCAAATTTACTCAACTTAGTTAATAAATGTACCACTTTTGAAATTTTTGTTACTTTTTTTGTAAATATTGTGGCTTAGGACCAAGGCAAAAGTTAGAGAGAGACGATATGCCCACAAGCTTATGGTCTAAAAGTTTAGCTTTGTATCATCAAATAGATATTTTTGATGTTAGTTTGGATATCCTATGTGTTAGAATATAAATATATTCAAAATGTATTGTCTACCGAATTGTTCGAATGAGTTATCCGACTCCGTTAACCAAACACAACTTACATTCGCCTAACAATGCATGCTCGTTTCTTTATGGGAACGAGAGACCGGCATTTCCACATGAGGGCAAATTTAATTTCTTAAATGATAAACTCAGTGAATTCCATCGAATTAGCCGAATTAGTGTCGCTCTTCGTCAAGCCTCTCTCTCGATTGTCCGTCGATTATCTTCTGAAGTTCTTCTGCCCGCGTCTTTTCACAAGCTGGCGTGTCGGCTCCTCAGGAATCTCAAAGTCTCTCACTCTTCAGGGACGGGTGGCTTTTTATATCCTTAATACAACATCAGTATTAGTTTTCGCCCATCCCCTTGCATGTGTACACGCCACCGGACCGATTGTTTTGTAATCTTTTATATAACTTCCAAGAATTGTTTTTGGGGCCAGCTTCCAAGAAATGTACTAGGTCGGTGTGACCTGGCCTGTTCCCTAACAAGAAATATTGGCAGGACGAACGCCAGTCTTTCGTTCAAAGCGATCATTAATAATGACATTCGCCAACATTTGCATTTGGGGTAAACAAGTTGGAATTTCCCATTTCTCTAGCCTAATGTGTTCCTTATGCAAACCGACTCCACAACAATCCACAACAGTGGCCGGGGTGAGAAGCGTACTCGATGATGTTTTCTGCTCTGCTGAGGTAGCGAGAGCAGGCAATGTCTTCCAGACTGGGCAGAGAGCAACCGACGATTCTCTGGGCTGTGTTGATGACCCTCTGAAGTGTTACTTCAAACGACAAATCTGTCTTCCGTTTACACGTATGTCAACAGATCAAAACGCAAAACGACTAATCCATCTTTTTTGTTTTGTATAAATAAAATGTAATCATGATATGAAACGTCTCAAACATTTAAAGAATGGATGCTATTTGTCTGTTTTTGTTTCTTTTGAAATGATAGAAATGGAAAACCCTCAGCTCGCATCCAGTCAGTTGTGTCAATGGAAATGTATTAGAAAATAACTTTACAAGATGGCCGATTCCATCCTGCACAAAAAAAGAAGGGTTTTGTGCACTCATTTTTTGATGTGTTTTTGTTTCTTTATTCCATTCATGTTGAATCATAAATATAAATATATACACGATTTCTCTTTTTCTCTTTTATGTACAAGAATTAGATGCTTTCATGACAGTCTTTGTTCTTATATCATTCAAATATTCATTTTCATTACTCTCGTTTCAAAAGTTTGCTAACCTGCATATGAGAGTTTAATGATTTGCAAGACCTCTAGCGCAGGAGAGTCAAACTCGTTTCAACATTGGGGCCACACCATAGAACAAACATTTTGTCGGGGCCGGACTAGTAGATTCAAGAGAAAGAAGAGAAAGAGGGTGGGAAAAGGAGAGAGAGGGCGGGACAAAGAGGGAGAGAGAGGGAGAAACAAAAGTGAGAAAAGGGGAAAGAAAGGGAGCGGAAGAAAGAAATCCAAAGAGAAATAGAAAGACAGAAAAAGAGAAAAAGCGCGAAAGGTAGGATGAACGAGAAACAGAAAAAAGGAAGTTAGGGCAAAAGGGGTTAAAAGACACAGAGAGAGACAAAGAGCAACAAAGGAAGGACAGAGAGTGGGGAAAAAGGGGTAGAAAAGAGAGAAAAAGAAATACAAGCACAGTGTCTTTGTTCGAGGCACCTTTCTTTGGCAACATCAAATTGACATATTTCAACCTGCAGCTTGTTTTTCTCTTGCGCTTCTCCGAGTGTTGTCTCGCGGGCCGGATTCAATCCCTTAGCGGGCCTGATCTGGCCCAAGGGCCGCCTGTTTGACACCTGTGCTCTAGCGTGTGTCTCATTTATCACTGGACAATTTTCAGATTTTTTTAAAGTTGCTGAGATCATTCCTATGTTTAAAAGTGGAGACTGGTTCAAATAGCAAAATGTCTGTCTCGGTGTCCTGCCAACCAATACCGGATGTCCTCCAACTCTCAAGAGAACAAGCACTTGGTTATCGGTCTATCTAAATGCCGTGATTTGCTCTCAAAAACTGCTCTGAATCAAACAGGCATAACCTGTGTCAGGACCAGAACGGAAACAGGACCCAATTGCGTAGCGTTTACCACATCTGAGCCCTTTAGTGTTACCTGTGGTGTTCCGCAGGGTTCAGTACTTGGCCCCCTTCTTTTCAGCATTGACATGCTTCCATGAGGTGATATTATTCTCAAGTATAATATCAGTTTCCATTGCTACGCAGATGACACTCAACTATATCTTCCGTTGGAGGAATCTGCCACACTAAACTGTGGAAATTTGGAGGCCTGCCTCATTGAGATAAAAGAGTGGATGTCACTCAATTTCTTGCGTCTTAACTCTGAAAAGACCGAAATGTTAGTCATTGGTCCATCTAAATGCCGTGACTTATTCTCAAAAACGGCTGTGAACATTGACGAATGTAATATCACCCAAAGTGACTCGGTTAAATATGTAGGTGACCCCGATCTGTCCTTTCAAACACACGTTAAGAATATGACTACAACAGCTTTTTTCCATCTTGGCAACATTGCTAAAATTCCCCCTATGCCGTCTCAGTCGGATGCGGAGATCATAATTCACGCGTTTGTTACCTCACGTCTCGATGACTGTAATGGACTACTCTCCAGTCTCCCGAAGTCCAGAATCAAGAGTCTTCAGCTGGTACAAAATGCCGCAGCCAGGCTTTCAACTAGGACAAAAAAGTCTGATCACATCACCCCGATTTGAGCTGACCTGCATCGGATCCCTGTTCGCTTAAGATGTGATTTCAAGGTTCTGTTGGTCATATACCAAATCACGCATGGATTTGCTCCTTCAAATCTTTCTGATTGAATATCCCCCTATGTTCCGGTCCAGAGCCTTCGCTCTGAAAACGCCGGTCTACTCATGATCCCAAGAGCCAAGAAGAAATCTGACAGTGTTTTCCATTGGGTGCCTTCGTGCTGTGGAATGCTCTTCCGCCTGAGATGCGATCTGCAACCTCAGTGGAAATTGAATGGAAAAACAATTTCGTAACAATGACAAAGGTATAAACATATTGTGACAACGAAATTGGGCATGACACTCCAGTTTCACACATTCACACTGAGGTAAAAAGCCAAGAAGATAAAGGAAATGTTTCAATTTAAGCGTAAAACACACTTCTGTTCTATAGCATATGAATAACCTCTATTTTATGTTGACAATATCTGTTTTATTTGCCCTCATGTCGGTTTTAGATCAGGGGATGGAGTCATCATAGCCTGTGGTTTGCAATAATCTATGGTCTGTGCCGCCCTTTGAGACTCGTTGTGATTAAGGGCCAAACAAATAAACAGGACTTGAATTGACACTTAGAGAATGAATTGTCTGTATTTTTATAGCGCTTTTCAAGTAATTGAAGACCTCCCGACATGACACACATATACACGCATTGATAGCTGCGACAACCACGGCAGGCACCTACCTGCGATCAGGGACAGTGTCTTGCCCAAGGACACTTCAACTTTGAACTCAGAGGAGCCGGGAATCGGATCTGCGCCCTTCTAGTCCCAAGACGAATACTCCTAAACTGTTGCAATATGACAATTAGCTATATAAAAGGGGACCGAGCACACATCGTTTTAGCTAATAATTTGTGTCTATGTATGTGGGAAGGACACTATGAGCTTTCTGAAATCAGTGTCTGAAATAACGTCTGTCCAAACGCCGGGGCCTGCCTCTTTCTGTCGGGCGTACAACTTACAAAACGTCTCCCCCCCCCCAGTGGCCGACAACTGTTTCTAGAAAAAAAACAAATCTTTTGTTTTTAATTTCTGTTTTTTTTTCCAAATCAAACGTTTGCCTTATTTCAGAAGTTCGGTTCGTTTGGCAATTTGCATACTCGGCAGGCAATCGGGAGCCTGCATCGAATAACTTTGCGTTTCCGGACTCTCCCGAGCCTTATAAGGTCGTGCATTTCCATATTATTTTCCCAAAGTAGACGCATGGAGAACACAAGAAAATGGAGACGTGGTTAGGAATCAAGCCAAAAGCTCAGCCCCAGAAGAAAGATTCAAAAGAAGCTAACAAAATGGATGACGCTACAAAACGTAAACGTACATTAAAAGCATCGTGGAAAGGGGAGTTCACTTGGCGTAAATAAAGGTACATACTGATGGAGAAGTGTTTAGGAATCAAGCCAAACCCTCAGCCAGCCCCCGAAGAAAGATTCAAAAGAAGCTCACAAAAAGGATGACGCTACAAAATGTAATCGCACATGAAAAGCACTGTGGAAAGAGGAGTTCACGTGGCCTGGCATGGAGCAGACATTGAATGAATGAAGACGAGTCAATACAAGTACATACTCATGGCGGATGGAAAACAGCCATGTCAAGGAAATTTCAGAATTTTGGTTCATTTGGCAATTTTCATACTCGGCAGCCAATCAGAGGCCTAACTTTGTGCTTCCGGACTTTTCCAAGCGTTATAAGGTCATGCATTTGTATATCGTTTCCAAAATAGACGCGCAGAGAACGCAAGAAAAATGAAGACGTGGTTAGCAATCGAGCTAAAACCGCAGACACAGAAGATTCAAAAGTAGCGAACAAAATGGATGACGCTCCAAAACATAAAGGCAAGGCAAGTTTATTTGTATAGCACAATTCATACACAAAGAAATTCAAATTGCTTTACAGAAATGGCAATGAGAAAAACACACCATTACAGTTAAAACATAGAAAAAAAGACTTTGAACATTTTTAAAACGAATTAAAACCACGAATAAAAAAAAAATCAAATCAATGAATGAAAATAAAGTAAAAGGGAGGAGTGCAGATAAAACCCTTTCGTTTGTATGCACAGTTGAACAGAGCCTGGACTTAAACAGAAGACGTCATCAGGAAGACTATTCTAGCGTTTAGCTGCTTGGAACCCTGTTTAGTCCTGGTTAGGGTTAGGGTTGCACTACGGCATAGAGAAAACCTTTTTGACGATCCTGTATTTGTAAATATTTGGCTCTCCTGGATTGACTACACTCACGGTTGTAAGAGGACCACGGTTATGTATCATTATTGAACGTGATGGCTGCAAGAGAACTTAGGTGAGCTATGCGGATTTATATTTTCCCTGTGTCTTGTTTCAGAACAATCTTGACGTTTCTGTGGTGAGTCTATTTCTAGACTCAATTCAATTCAAAGTGTTTATTGTCATATGCACAGTAAAGAATCCCCTTTCCCGGCACAATCAAATTCTTACTTTGATGTCCACACAGTTGCCAGCAAAAAACGAAATAGAAAATGGTTGGCAGACACTGTTTCCGTACATGTCAGAGAAGCGTATTTGCTTCTTTGCAAGCTTTGGGAATGTTAAGGGGGTAATAAATTGGACTGAACCATCTGACTGTTTTGTCCACGTTCCCATTGTAGCGCCTTATCATCCGGTGCGCCTTATGTATGGAAAATATAGCACCAAAAACTATTTTGGGGGGGTCCGCCCTATAACCCCGTGAGCCCTATAATGCGGAAAATACAGTACTTTGATGCTAGATCATGAAGAGACTGGTATATAGTCTATTCTCTGAGCGATAGGAAGCCGGTGCAGACTTGAGCACAGGACTGATATGGTCGTACTTCCTTGTTCTAGTCGGGACCCGAGCAGCAGCGTTCTGGATGTTCTGCGGCTGTCTTACAGCAAGTTTGAAAAGTCCAGTTTCTAACCTGCTAGAGATAAATTCATGGATAGGTTTCTCTAAGTCTGGTTTAGCAAAAGGCTGATGATGTCATGGATTTGATGTACCTGTTAACGTTTAGGTCTGAGTCCATTGCTACCCCGAGATTTCTAACCTGATTTTAGCTTTTAAACGAAGAGATTACAGATGACTGATGACACTTTCTCTGGCTTTTTGTGGGCCAAAAACAATGACTGGGTTGAACATATTGTGAAAACGAAATTGGACGTGGCACTCCAGGTTCACATTTGACAGTGAGGATAAAAGAAAACAAAGATAAAGGTCATCATTTACACAATATTTATGTCACCCCAGTGTACTTGTACCAGCAAAGATCCACATTCACGCTGGACTGGATGATGAGGTTTTTATTAGTTACTGCTAATGAGTCACAACATCAGCTTTTCTGCTGGCTTTGATCTCTTTGATCTCAGTAGCAGTTCTCTCTGAAGACTGCCCAACAAAGCATATCAAGGAGCTTTATTCTCAATTGACATAAAATACATTTTAGACTATCACAATACAGTTTGACATCCATTTCAAGAAGATACTTTTAACAAGAGATCATATAGTGGATTTTTTAACGTTTACAATGAATTCAACACATTTTACTTTAGTCTGAATTTTAACCAACATCATCCTTTTTAATATGTATGGGAAAATAGAAATAAGAACAATAATGAGTATAAAAACGGGTACAATTTACCTGCAAATGAATGAGTCACAACATTAGCTTTTCTGCTGGCCTTGATCTCTTTAATCTCTACAAGGGGAATTAGTATTTTAGTCAAACAGAAACAAAACAAAAATAAATCAAAACAGCTTGACAATATTAATCACATTTGTGCATGTTGAGAGATTTGTCAGCTGGGGTTATAATGTTTAAAATTAACTTCTTTTTGGAGCACCAAAAGATGTCTTACCTTTGTAGTTCTCTCTGGTAAGACTAACAACAAACCCCACCTCCTGGTCACATGTCAGAAGCCAAAACCAAACCCCAGCCCATAGCAGCAGGTGGCACTGTTGGACTCATCCTTGCAGGACATTTACCAAAAACTATAAACATATTTCAGCAGGAATTTCAATAAAACTAAAGTTATTATTCCACCCGTTACATTTTCACAATAAATGTGGGCAGCGTGATGAAAGCTATTCCCACAGTACACTTGTGTTCCTGAACTTGGACTTGACTGGAGAATCTTTGACCGCAAACTGAACAAATAAATACTTTCTCATCCACATGGTTTTTCATATTATGTCTTGTTAAGCTTACTTTATGGCTGAATTTCTTCCCGCAAAATGAGCAAATAAAACGTTTTTCACGAGTGTGGGTTGTGGCGTGGCTTCCTAAGTGTGCTTTACAAGTGAATTTTTTACCGCAGACCGAGCAGGCAAATGGTTTTTCACCAGTGTGGGTTCTTGTGTGGATATTTAAGGTACTTCCCTGGGTAAATGTTTGACCACAAATTGAGCAGGTAAAGGGTCTTTCACCAGTGTGTGTTCTCCCGTGCCTTTTTAAATGTGATTTCAGTGAAAATTTTTGACCGCAAACTGAACAGGAAAATGGTTTTTCACCGGTGTGGGTCATTGTGTGTACCCTTAAGCTTTCTTTCCAGTTAAAATTCTGCCCACAAATTGAGCATGCAAAAGGAGTTTCACCAGTGTGAGTTCTGGTGTGTATATTAAAGCTTTCTCTCCGGATGAATTTTTCACCGCAAACCGAGCAGGCGAAAGGTTTTTCACCTGTATGGGTTCTGGTGTGGACTTTTAAGTATGATTTCCGCCTGAATTTTTGACCACAAACGGAGCAGGAAAAGGGTTTTTCACCAGTGTGGACAATGCTATGACGCATCAAACTAGAATCATACCGAAATCTTTTTCCACAATCCGAACATTTGTGAGGTGCGTCATCACCGTCCGACTGTTGTTTGCCATCATGGTGTGTATCATCATCATCTGTTGTCTCGGAGCATCTGCTTGGAGAAACCGTCTCCTTGTTGTCTTCGTGTTGATCGTCGGCGGTTAAACGGGCCCCGGTCACCGGAAACTCGGTCAAATCTTCCTCCTTTTTGACATCGACATGGTTCTCCTTTTTGATATGATCAAGCTCGAAAACCTCCTCTTCTTTTTTTACGTCCACCGTCTCCAAATAATCATCTTCCTCTTTTTTAACGCCAGGCAACTTTGTCTCCTGTTGCCGAAGAAGACCATTCTTATCATTGACATCTGCAGGAGACAAGACACACATGGTTTTGGAAAACATCAGGTCATCTACTGAAGGATTTTGTATTTTATTTACTTGACTGTAAAGGATCTTATACAATTTTATACAAATTACGTTTGTTGAATGCAATGGGGATTTTTCACAGGGTAGGCTTGGGGTCAGGGCGGCAGTAGCTCAGGAGGTAGAGCGATCGTTTTAGGATTGAGGGATCCCAGTTCGAATCCCGGCTTGTCCGTGTTACATGTCGAAGTGTCCTTGGGTAAGACACTGATACCCCTATACCCCCAATAAGCAGGTTAGCGCCTTACATGGCTGCACAGATCACGGCCGCTATTGGGAAATGTGAAGCACAATGTAAAGCGCTTTGGGAAGTCATTGACTTGAAAAGCGCTATATAAATGCAGATCATTTCATTTCATAGACAAGAATGATGTTTACAGAAAACAGCGAGAACGGAGACAAGGGCTGATACCGGTGGAGCCTGTGACCCGAGAAAGGAGACATTGTTCTGATAAGCTTTGTTGGTGTGAATTTTTCAGACGTGGCGGCGCCTTTCGGAGAGTAGGTGGTGAAGCTGGCACCTGACCCGCACCGTGGGCGACTAGGTGGAGGCCACATGAGGAGTCAGCACACCCCATGGGGGATGGCCGACGCACCGGGCTTGTGAAAAGATGTGGGCAGAGGACAGAAGAAGAGATGGGAGATCCGATCGAGAATGAGAGGGAGGCTCGACTAAGACTAATTAGATAATAATTTGGCTAAATTCGATGGAATTCACTTTGTTAAATACCTTAAGAAAATAAATCTGTCCCCGTGTGGAAATGCTAGTCTCTTGTACTTTTTCCCTAAAGAAAGAAACGAGCATGCATTGTTAGGAGAATGAAGTTTGTGTTTGGTTAATGGAGTCAGATAACTCATTCGAACAATTTGGTAAACGCTACATTTGTAATTTCGTTTTTTTCCCTAAAACTACTCGTTCTGAAGCTGAAAGACATTATCCTCAATGAGCAAAGTGGTGGTAGTAAAGGACAGCGAAACGAATCAAGTAAGAATAGGCCCCTCGCTGATTATGGCAGAAAGGCCCTGAAAGAACTTTACTCCGGAAAAAGTAAGCCGAGAATTATAAATCTGTAGACATCACTGACTAAGCTGCAGATGTCAAAATGTCCATCTCATGGGGACAAAGAACAGAACTATGGCTCTTAGAGATGCAGGAGAGGCCATGAGTGACGGACTAAATGTTGCTATTGTCCTACTTGGAGTCTCAGAATCATCTAAGGCGCTCGCTAAAAAGAGTGAGGATTCAAAAACCGGTCTGGACACTGACTGTGAAAAGAAGGAAACCACCGAGGACCAGTAAGAAACCAGTATATCAAACTGGGGACGCAGGGGACAAACTAAGACTCCTGTTATAGAGCAATGTGTGACCTTATTTATTTGACTGTACGGGATTTTATACACAAACTAGACAATTCCCGCGGCAATTGTAAGAGTTGTAATTGATCTGGAAGATGATCTTGTCATGTATATGCAACCCCGGTTGTTAGCATTATGAGTTAGCATAATGTTTTTAACCCAGAGAGACGTTTCGGTCATTTTTTTACTCAGTTCTGTGGGGGGACTCAGCAGTTAGCATCACTTTTTAGCATGTACCCATTAGCATAACTCATCAACATGTACCAATAAGCATCATTTGTAAATATGAAGTTATTACAATATAGCCATTACCAAAATTTTTGGGCAAGAAGAAGTTAGCATTGCCGACAGTGTTTACAGCTAGCTTGCTAATATTTGGGCTGGCAAGTGCATTTGAGATGGGCCCATAACAGTTAGCGAAAAGGATATGCCTTGTGGAGGTCTAAAAAAAAAAAATCACATTCAAGGTAATAACATGGTAATATCACTGTTATTGCACTTTCAGAACATTTAAAATACACATGTTCAAAAGGAATGAGCCATTCTATTTGAATTGGCCCATCCCAAATGCATTGAGCCCATTCAATTTGCTCAGGCGTTAGCATATTAGCAACAATTTTTAGCATGAAGAAGTTAGCATTTAGCCGCTAGCGCCGCTTTTTAGCATATATCTATTAGCATAGCTCATCAACATGAGGCCATTAGCATAATTTGTGAATATGAAGTTTTTAAAATATTGCCATTACCAACATTTTTTAGCATGAAGAAGTTAGCATTAAGCCGTTAGCATCACGTTTTATCATGCACCAGTTAGAATAGCTCATCAACACGAGGCCATTCGCTTAATCTGTAAATATGAAGTCTTTAAAGTATTGCCATTATCAAAAATTTTTAGCGTGAAAAAGTTAGCATTTAGCCGTTAAAATCACTTCAGTATGTAACCATTAGCATAACTTGTAAATATGAAGTCGTTAAAATATTCCCATCATCAAATTTTTTAGCATCAAGTAGTTAGCATTTAGCTGTAAGAATTACTTTTTAGCATGTACCCATTAGCATAGCTCATCAACATGAGACCATTAGCATAATTTTTAAATATGAAGTTGTTACAATATAGCCATGCCCAAAATTTTGGGGCATGAAGAAGTTAGCATTGCCGACAGTGTTTAGAGCTAGCTTGCGCTAATACTTGGGCTAGCTATGTCAGCCCAACTAATCACCAACAGTGTTCACAGCTAGCTTGCGCTAATACTTGGGCTGGCTATGCCAGCCCAACACTTTGCTAGCGGCGCAACACTTTGCTAGCGGCGCACATAGCTGTTGGCATCCTCTCGCTAGCATCCACTCTTTGGAATTCACCATTTACCCATGGTTAAAGGAAATGTGGGTCGGGCCCCGTCAAGCCACCCTGGACAGTCCCTGCTTACTAGGACTACCCTCTGAAAAAGCCATCGTTTCCATGACTACCCATAGAAATGAATGGGCCCATGTATTCCGGATGGGGACTTTTTTGTTCTCTGGGGCCCCTTGCGACTCCCTTCGTTATGCTAATGGTTACATGCTGAAAAGTGATTTTAACGGCTAAATGCTAACTTTTTCATGCTAAAAAAATTGATAATGGCAATACTTCAAAGACTTCATATTTACAGATTAATTTTTCGGTTATTTGATTAAACCGCGGGCAGCACGACGGCACAGTGGTTGGCGCGTGTGTGTGCGACACAGTTCTGAGGTCATGAGATCGAACCTCCCGTGTGGAGTTTGCATGTTCTCCTCGTGCTTTCGTGGGTTTCTTCCGGGCACTCAAGTTTCCTCCCACATTCCAAAAACATGCATGTTAAGCTGATTGGCCTAACCGAAATCTCCTTAGGTGCGAATGAGCTGTTTGTCCCTGTGTGCCCTGTGATTGGCTGGCGACCAGTTGAGGGTGTCCCCTGCCCACTGCCAGAAGATAGCGGGGGTGGGCTCCAGCACCCCCGCGACCCTATTGAGGATAAGTGGTGCTTAAACCGCAAGCTTAATTCTTATTTATTCTACATGTGAGTATATTAGATTTGGTCTCCACGCCAAGCATGGACTATGATTTAAACATGTGCCTTGCAAAAGACTCGAATTAGTAAATAAGAAATTAGAATACATAAAATGTTGTAGAAATGAAAATGACTAACCGGCTCCGTTCGATGCTACTTGTAGCTCCTTGCTAATGCTAACTTGATTTATCCGTCGATCTTCTAGCTCGGTCGCTTCTCGAATCTCCTCTTTCCAATTTCCTTTCCGTCTCTCGCACATTTTAGACAACTTTTAAGCGCGTTGTTAACTCCTTCACGGCGTTAAACGGAGTTAAATGGAGTCAAATCATGCACAACGCCACGAGGCTCCGAGGATTCGTAACGTGTCGTTCTTGTCTTCTTCTCGGTTCTACATCCGTCTATTTGGTGCATTAGCGCCCCCTACCAGAACATCTTCGTCGACCATACAATTTGATGTGTTATTGGCGAATGAAACGGCTTTGCAAGCCGACTCCCTTCGAAATGCTCCCCCTTTCTCTTTCTATCTATTTATCTCTCCCTCTTTCTTTCTCTGCTCCGAATCGAGTAATACACTCTCCCAATAATCAAAAGATGTATAATATACTGAGGAATCTCTCCAGCTATTATTTTTCTTTTTACCTTTACCTGTGAAGCCCTTTGAGACTCTTTGTGAGTAAGGACCAAACAAATAAAAATGACTTGACCTTTGTTAGGGAGAAAAAATCCATCCACCTGTGTCCCCTTACAGATGCATCAAAACTATGGAGTATGATTTCAACATTTGTCGTGCAAAAGACTGAAAGAGAAGAAAATAAGAAGATAGGAAATGAAAATGACTCACCGGCTCCGTTTGAGACTACTTGTAGCTCCTTGCTAATGCTAACTTGCTTTAGCCGTCGATCTTCTCGCTCGGTCGCTTTTTGAAGCTCCTCTTTCCAATGTCCTTTCTGTCTCTCGCACATTTTCTACAACTTTAAAGCTCGTCGTTAACTCGTTGACGGTGTTAAATGGAGTTAAATTGTGCACACGACTGGAGCGGAAAGCCAAGAAGCCACAAACAATGGCGGCACACGAACAATGGCGGCAGTGAGGTATGGTTCTTCTCTTCTTCTCGGTTGGCATCCGTCTATTTGGTGTTTTAGCGCCCCCTAGCATCGTACATGACACCCCCCTCCCTGACTGTGTTGTTGGTGAATGAAACGGCTTAATGAGCCCACTCCCTTCGAAATGCTCTCGCTCTAAGGCTCACTCTATATCAGGGTTGTCAAAGTCATTTGAACTCTGGGGGCCACACCATAGAACAAACATTCTGTCGGGGGCCGGACTAGTAGATTCAAGAGAAAGAGAGATACAGAAATAAGAGAAAGAGGTAGGGAAAAGGAGAGAGGGCGGGACAAAGAAAGAGACCGAGGCAGAGGGAGAAACAAAAGAGATAAAAAGAGAAGTCGTGCAAGAGGGGGAAAGAAAGGGAGAGGAAGAAAGAAATTCAAAGAGAAATAGAAAGGAGAGAAAAGAGAAAAAAGAGAAAAGACAGCGTGAAGGGTAGAAAGAGAGAAAGAGAAAAGAGAGAAAAGGAAAAAAGGAAGTTAGGGCAAAAGAGGTTAAAAAGACACAGTCAGAGAAAGAGACTAAGAGCAAGAAAGGAAGAGAAAAAGAGAGACACAGAGAGTGAAAGAAAAGGAGAGACGGTGGGACAAAGAAAGACAGAGAGGGAGAGCAGGAGAAACAAAAGAGATGAGAAGAGAAGTCGTGAGAGAGGCACTGTACTTGTATTTCATTTTCTCCCCCCCCTCTCTCCCCCTCTTTTCCACCCCTTTTCTCCCACTCAGTCTCTGTCTCTCTTTTTCTCTTCCTTTGTTGCTTTTTGTCTCTTTCTCTCTCTGTGTCTTTTGAACTTCTTTTGCTCTAACTTCCTTTTTTCCTTTTCTCTCTTTTCTCTTTCTCTCTTCCTACCCTTCGTGCTTTCTTTTCTCTTTTCTCTCCTTCTGTCTTTCTATTTTTTCTTTGGATTCCTTTCATCCTCTCCCTTTCTATTCCCCCTCTCTCACAACTTTTTATCTTTTGTTTCTCACGCTCTCTCCCTCTTTTTCTTTCTTTGTCCCGCCCTCTCTCCTTTTCCCTCCCTCTTTCTCTTATTTCTTGATCTTTCTTTTTCTTTCTCTTGAATCTACTCCTCCGGCCCCCGACAGAATGTTTGTCCTATCGTGTGGCCCCCAGAGTTCAAATGTCTTTGACAACCCTGCTTTAGTCCATGTATTTAATGCGAAGAGCCGTTTGGAAACAATTCGAGCCAGCTCTTCTAGGAAAGAGTCGCTTTTCTAAAAAGGGACCAAGTTGCCATTAGGGAAAAGTATTCTGAAATGAGTCCACTAGGCGTCGCTCTCCTTGATTAATGATAAATTACTTCCCATTCCTCTCACTTGGCCCCGAGAACCCTCCAGTGAGGTCCCTCCATAGCGAAGTGCCCTCCGTGAGTGGAGTGCAAAGTGAAGATTGTCCCCTAAGAAATTGGACGACACTTGCAAGGTTCCACCCCAGTCCAGTAGATGGCGGTAACACGAATTGGCTGTAGACCTCAGTGACGTATTGGTCTACGTCACATGTAAACAACTCGAGTCTCAACCTGTGGCGTCAGTTGGAGAGTCCGTGCAACGTTAAAAATGCCTGTTATTACCGATTGCCTAGAAGCTCGTTTTCCGTGTCTCCAATCGACGGAGGAGAAATGTGCTATAGAGGGATCCGCGCTTTGTGCTAAAAATAGTAACACGGCTTCGTGCCGCCATCTTGGAAGTCAGTCGATTACAAGCGGCGATAGCGAGAGGAGCAAATATTGACTCAGTTTGTCTATTGATTTACTCAACTAGCTTCGTTTGTGTACGGATTTGGTCCATCAACACTATGGAAAACTACGTGGAGAGTTTAGACAAGCAAGCACGCGAGCGGTACGCCGCGAAGTTGCATTTTATTGGACAATTGGATCCCTACAAAATTAAAAACAAGGACTGGAAGTCTGATCCCGATTTGTTGCCGTGTGTGACTTACATCGAACTTGTTAACTATCTTATTTTCCCTTTTGTGAACTGAAGGATTTTCAAAATGACAAAAGTATGGAAGCCTACGACAGATTTGTGTCTGTTTGGGTTCGGGATGCGTCTGTGCACACAGTATTTAACCTAGCCATACTTGAATGGTGACGACAGATGTACATGAAGTACACATGTCCCATAACCTTTTTAAAATAAATAATTCAATGTACCTGTCAGAAAGTGGTCAGAACAAACACGAACACGGTCAAGCTTTGGCAAATTCGACCGGTCGATAGCTGCCAGCCACATTCGTCTTCTCCGTTCACTTTTCTCCTGAGCTTCAATCCCCTGATCGTCAACACACTTGGGAAGTCTAAAGAAGCCCTTCCCGCCCTTTTCCCCTCGGCTACAACAGCCGACAATAACGCACGTATTCGGCATTACGATGTAGAATCTAACTGCTTCGCTGAACAATAACGATGAAGTGAAAAGCTTTGTGGACTTCCAAAATGCCCGCCAGCAATGCATTGTGGGTAATCTTAGGACCTCGAAGCACTCTATACCGAAGACAGCTTCGGCGCTACGTAGCGCAGATTCATCTTTACAAGGTACGTCCACTCATTAAAAAAATGACCCGTTCGGTCAAATACAGTAAAAGTTAACATACAACGCACGTTCACATAATACCTTATGTTTGTGTAGACAGAAATGGCAATCTACTTATTAGTAACTTAGTGCTATTTTATGACATATAGTAGGGGTCTTGAATGTGTGACACCACGAAAAGTAAACAAACACAAGACCGGTCCACCTGACCCTTAAGCTGACTTAATATCGTCACCAAACGACCCAAAAACCTGAGTTCATAAGGAATTGAATTCAAAAGAGCTGTCATTGGATATAACAAAAAGGGGCATTTCAACATTTTTTCATGATGCTTACAGTAAAAGCTGTCTTTTTCTTTTCTATGCCCACATTTATGTCTAATTGTTATCTATTGTGTTCCAGAGTGGCTGTCTGATAAGCGTGGACAGGTTGGACAGGAATGTTCCCGTCCTGTGCTTATGACTCGACGTGGAGTCAGAACTCATTCAGGACTTAAGGTTGAGCAAGAAGGTTATGTGGGCCCTGCA
This sequence comes from Urocampus carinirostris, assembly GCF_059441175.1. Classification (NCBI taxonomy): domain Eukaryota; kingdom Metazoa; phylum Chordata; class Actinopteri; order Syngnathiformes; family Syngnathidae; genus Urocampus; species Urocampus carinirostris. The sequence continues at coordinate 75,535,703 of NC_142349.1, read as the reverse complement.
GGAGCTGCTAAAGAGGGAACAGGGCCATGGCTGGAGGGCCTATACTGGCTGGCCCACGGTCTGTCCTACCGTGTGGTGTCACGGGTCTTCAGGGTTCCCAGGTCCACGATACACAGAATTGTCTACAGTTCATATGGAATCAATTGCTCAAAAGCCATGTTTTAGGCTCTGGAAGTCAGACCCACATTTGCATTCCGTGCTTTTCTGCATTACTATTCAATAAACGTCTTCATTTTGAGTAACACCTTGGTGGTTTATTTCATAATGATGTGAGATACTGTGTGTGAACGATGTGACTGTTGGACAGAAAACAACTACAGATCACTCCAGTTTAAATAATAGTTTACTTTCAGAAAAACAAACTCACATTGGGCCAAAATACATAATAGTAAATAAATAATGTGTCACAAATTGTAACAAAAATATACCAATACTTCCATAAAGCTGGAAAACACAAACTGGAACTTCATTGAGTACTTAATAAAATAAAATATTTTCCTTTTATAAAACAAAGGGAAACATTGCAGAGATGTCACTGTTCTGGAAATTTGTCCACGAGCTTCCCAAAAAGGACGGGAACCGCTCAGTTTTGGCCACAGTTTCCTCGAGCATTTTCCTCACTCCGGCAGACTCCGCTTTCAAAAAGTCAAGGAGTGTATCGTGCTTCCTTTTTTTTCTGGGTGATTTGGGGTTTGGCGCCGGATTAGAAGGTGCCAACGACGTGCCCGGTGGTGTGGATGGCGTGGTAGCTGTGATGGTGACCAGCTGTTCCACGGGACGTTCTACAGTGGCCTTTAGGTTGGGTGGAAAAAACAAGAATGACTTAATGCTGATGTATTGTACAAAAACAACTGTGGATAGGATGCTCAACAAGTTGTTATGAGACAGGAAATTATAGGATGTGTTCTGGATAATTATTTGATCGTGAACAGATACATAAAAATGACATGTTATTCTTATGGCTGTATGAGCCTTCTATTGGCCAGCATCACATATGCTTTAGAGTTGTCTCCACATTTGGACAACATTTTGAGAAGGTAATTAGTTTACTTAATATGTGTTTACAGAGAAGGCAGTGGACTATGTGATAGTAGTTTGTTTCAACTGTATTTCCACGAGAAATTCGGAGACATTACTCATAATGCATGATGAAAACTAATGCATTCTGATCTCACATGAAAGAATCATATTGTAAATAAAACACGACACCCGAAATTGTGTGCAGTAAACAAGCGCTTATGTCCAGAACGTTATTCTGACTATGCTCCTTTAGCGACTGGCCATGTAGATGTAAAAGCACGACTCGTTTAAGATACAAACAGGGATGGGCTGAACCGTGATTTTCTGCACAGTTATCCTACTTTACAGTTTGTAGCGTGAAGATTTTTTTTTGGGCAGCTCCCTCGGTTTTTACACTTTATATGATTTGTATATTTGATTTGAATATTTGATTTGATATTTGATATGATTTGAAGATTTGTCCACTTCGTAAAGTGGCGATTTTGCAATGTTCATGTTTTAACGCGAAAATACGATTTTCTATTGCATTTACGTCTAACTAAGATATCTCCATATATTTCGTTGCAAATACATGCGTAGTTGTGGAAAACTACTTACATTTGTGCGGTTCCTCTCCAGCCATGTTGATATTAAGAATTCGCAAAGCCTTCTGGGTAGTCACTTCGCTCCAAGTGAGGTACCGACCTCCCTCGACCTGAAGTGGTTATGTCATGGGTTGAGGGCACTTCTCCCTCGGTCTTGAGAGTATCGGGACACATCCCATTTTCACGTGAACGCGCAAAACCGAGTGACTAAGGGAAATAGCGAGTGAAGAATGGGACGCAGCCATAGTCTTGCCCAAGGACACTTCAACTTTGAACTCAGAGGAGCCGGGAATCGGATCTGCGCCCTTCCATTTCCAAGACCAATACTCTACCTCCTCAACTGTTGCAATATGACAATTAGCTATATAAAAGGGGACCGAGCACACATCGTTTTAGCTAATAATTTGTGTCTATGTGTAGCGACCCTCTTTCATGCACGACACAAGGTTTCACAATCTCTGGGTTTATTGCCTGCATTCAATAAACAAAACAATACAAAAGTCAGGGGCCTCTGTTCACGACTGCAATTATCTTCAACGCTTACTAATTCACTTCAGCTACGGCAAGCAGACAACATGCGAGCACATTAATAATGAAACTTCGATAATAACAATGAACATAACTTTCCCACGTACCTGCATTCAATAAACAAAACAATACAAAAGTCAGGGGCTTCTGTTCACGACTGCAATTATCTAAAATATTAAAGATACAAAAGAACGGGTCATCACTCAACAGGCCGCACCTCGTGGCTTGTTTGCATCAAAACATGTTGCATCTGCATTTCAAGCTGTATTGCTTAACTTCTTATTTAGTGCTTTTTTTAATATACATCATTTAGAACAACTTATATATCTTTATATACAAAAATAATTTCGAAAGCAGCTCAAATGTCTGGCAAAATATGCATTTTTTTTATCCAACTGATATTGGGCACATCTTACCTTCAACGCTTACAAACTTATTTAAGCTACGGCAAGCGCTGAAGCCCATAAAGTGCCAAACGAAAAGAACAGTCGCAGACGCCCATGACTTAACAACTGAATGAGGTACCGGAAGATTAACAGTAATACAACAAAAACACAGATTTGGTGAGAATTCAAAAAAACATTCAAAACAATCAAATTTCAACTCTGTTACACATGTATGTGGGAAGGACACTATAGGCCCAATCCCATTTCTCTCACTCGGCCCTGAGGACCCTCCAGTGAGGTCCCTCGATAGAGGAGTGCCCTCCGCCGGTGGAGTGCAAAGTGGAGATGGTTTGGACAAGACTTGCAAGGTTCCACCCCTGTCCAGGAGATGGCGGTAATATTAATTGGCTGTAGACCTCAGTGACGTATTGGTCTACGTCACATGTAAACAACTCGAGTCTCAACCTGTAGTGTGTCAGTTGGAGAGTTCGTGCAACGTTAAAAATGCCTGTTATTACCGATTGCCTGAAAGCTCATCATCTTTTCCGTGTCTCCAATCAACGGAGGAGAAATGCGCTATACTGAAGACAGCTTCGGCGCTATGTAGTGCTGATTCATCTTTACAAGGTACGTACACTCATTAAAAAAATGACCCGTTCGGTCAAATACAGTAAAAGTTAGCATACAATGCACGTTCACATAATACCTTATGTCTGTGTAGACATAAATGGCAATCTACTTATTAGTATCTTAATGCCATTTTATGACATATTGTAGGGGTCTTGAATCTGTGACATGACGAAACGTAAACAAACACAAGAACAGTCCACCTGACCCTTTAGCTTACATAATATCGTCACCAAACTTCCCTGTACGACCAAAAGTTCATAAGGAATTGAATTCAAAAGAGTTGTCATTGGATATAAAAAATGTCATTTCAACATTTTTTCATGATGCTTACATCACGAGTAAAAGCTGACTTTTTCTTTTCTATGCCCAAATTTATGTCTAAATTGTTATCTATTGTGTTCCAGAGTGGCTGTCCCATAAGCGTGGACAGGTTGGACAGGAATGTTCCCGATCTGTGCTTATGACCCGATGTGGAGGCAGAACTCATTCAGGACTTAAGGTTGAGCAAGAAGGTTATGTGGGCCCTGCAGGAGCTGCTAAAGAGGGAACAGGGCCATGGCTGGAGGGCCTGTACTGGCTGGCCCACGGTCTGTCCTACCGTGTGGTGTCACGGGTCTTCAGGGTTCCCAGGTCCACCGTACAAATAATTGTCCACAGTTAATATGGAATAAATTGCCCAAAAGCCATGTTTTAGGCTCTGGAAGTCAGACCCACATTTGCATTCTGTGCTTTTCTGCATTACTATTCAATAAACGTCTTTATTTTGAGTAACACCTTGGTGGTTTATTTCATAATGATGTGAGATACTGTGTGTGAACGATGTGACTGTTGGACAGAAAACAACTACAAATCACTCCAGCTTAAATAATAGTTTACTTTCAGAAAAACAAACTCACATTGGGCCAAAATACATAATAGTAAATAAATAATGTGTCACAAATTTTAACAAAAATATACCAATACTTCCATAAAGCTGGAAACACAAACTGGAACTTCATTGAGTACTTAATAATAATAAAAAAAAAATCCTTTTATAAAACAAAGGGAAACATTGCAGAGATGTCACTGTTCTGGAAATTTGTCCACAAGCTTCCCAAAAAGGACGGGAACCGCTCAGTTTTGGCCACAGTTTCTTCGAGCCTTTTCCTCACTCCGGCAGACTCCGCTTTCAAAAAGTCAAGGAGTGTATCGTGCTTCCTTTTTTTTCTGGGTGATTTGGGGTTTGGCGCCGGATTAGAAGGTGCCAACGACGTGCCCGGTGGTGTGGATGGCGTGGTAGCTGTGATGGTGACCAGCTGTTCCACGGGACGTTCTACAGTGGCCTTTAGGTTGGGTGGAAAAAACAAGAATGACTTAATGCTGATGTATTGTACAAAAACAACTGTGGATAGGATGCTCAACAAGTTGTTATGAGACAGGAAATTATAGGATGTGTTCTGGATAATTATTTGATCGTGAACAGATACATAAAAATGACATGTTATTCTTATGGCTGTATGAGCCTTCTATTGGCCAGCATCACATATGCTTTAGAGTTGTCTCCACATTTGGACAACATTTTGAGAAGGTAATTAGTTTACTTAATATGTGTTTACAGAGAAGGCAGTGGACTATGTGATAGTAGTTTGTTTCAACTGTATTTCCACGAGAAATTCGGAGACATTACTCATAATGCATGATGAAAACTAATGCATTCTGATCTCACATGAAAGAATCATATTGTAAATAAAACACGACACCCGAAATTGTGTGCAGTAAACAAGCGCTTATGTCCAGAACGTTATTCTGACTATGCTCCATGTACATGTAAAAGCACGACTCGTTTAAGATAATAACAGGGATGGGCTGAACCGTGATTTTCTGCAGTTATCCTACTTTACAGTTTATAGCGTGAAGATTTTTTTTTTTGCCAGCTCCCTTGGTAGATTAGTGCACTTCGTAAAGTAGCGATTTTGCAATGTTCGTGTTTTAACGCGAAAATACGATTTTCTATTGCATTTACGTCTAACTAAGATATCTCAATACATTTTGTTGCAAATACATGCGCGGTTGTGGAAAACTACTTACATTTGTGCGGTTCCTTTTCGGGCATGTTTGTTGATATTGAGAATTCGCAAAGCCTTCTGGGTAGTCACTTCGCCGCCAAGTGAGGTACCGACCTCCCTCGATCTGAAGTGGTTATGTCATGGGTTGAGGGCACTTCTGCCTCGGTCTTGAGAGTATCGGGACACACCCCATTTTCACGTGAACGCGCAAACCGAGTGACTAGGGCACATAGCGAGTGGAAGTGCGAAGAATGGGACGCAGCCTAAGAGCTTTCTAAAATCAGTGTCTGAAATAACGTCTGTCCAGACGCCCGGGCCTGCCTCTTTCTGTCGGGCGTACAACTTACAAAACGTCTCCCCCCCCAGTGGCTGACATTTTACCAATCAGAAGCCTGCATTTGAATAACTTTGTGCTTCCGGACTTTCCCGAGCGTTATAAGGTCGTTCATTTGCATATCATTTTCCAAAGTAGAACGCAAGAAATACGGAGACGTGGTTAGCAATCGAGCTAAAACCTCAGACACGGAAGATTCAAAAGTAGCGAACAAAATGGATGACGCTCCAAAACGTAAAGGCAAGGCAAGTTTATTTGTAAAGCACAATTCATACACAAAGAAATTCAAATTGCTTTACAGAAATGGCAAAGAGAAAAACACACAATTACAACACAGGAGAAAAGACAATGAAAATGTAAAATGTGTTTTTTAAAATGCATTCAAACCACACATAAAAAAATCATCAAATCAATGAAAAGAAGGTAAAAGTGAAGAGTGCAGATAAAACCCTTTCAGTTGTATGCAGAGTTGAACAGAACCGTTTTCAGCCTGGACTTAAACACTGTCAGAGTAGACGCCTGTCTGACATCATCAGGAAGACTATTCCAGAGTTGAGCTGCATGGAACCCTGTTTAGTCCTGGCTCTGAGCACCAGGAGAAGGCCTGTCCCTGAGGTTCTCAGGGTCCGAGATAGTTCATATGGGACCGACGTGTCACAGATGTACTTTGGTGCTAGACCACGAAGAGACTCATACACCAGCAGAGCCTTTTTAAAGTCTATTCTCCGAGCGACAGGAAGCCAGTGCAGAGACTTGAGCACAGGACTGATATGGTCGTACTTCCTGGTTCTAGTCAGGACCCGAGCAGCGGCGTTCTGGATGTTCTGCGCCTGTCTTACAGCTCGTTTAGAAACTCCGGTCAGAAGGCCGTTACAGTAGTCTAACCTGCTAGAGATAAATCAATGAATAAGTTTCTCTAAGTCTGGTTTAGTAGAAGGCTGATGATGTAATGGATTTGATGTTGCTGTTGAAGTTTAGGTCTGAGTCCATAACTACCCCGAGATTTCTAACCTGATTTTTAGCTTTTTAAACAAAGTGATTCCAGATGACTGACACTTTCTCTGGCTTTTTGTGGGCCAAAAACAATGACTGGGTTGAACATATTGTGACAACGAAATTGGACGTGGCACTCCAGCTTCACATTTGACAGTGAGGATAAAAGAAAACAAAGAAGATAAAGGTTATCATTTACACAATATTTACACAAGAAATGTGGGCAGCGTGATGAAAGCTATTCCCACAGTACACTTGTGTTCCTGAACTTGGACTTGACTGGAGAATCTTTGACCGCAAACTGTACAAAAAAATGGTTTCTCATCCACATGGTTTTTCGTATGTCTTTTTAAGCTAACCTTATGCCTGAATTTTCTACCGCAAACTGAGCAAATAAAAAGTTTTTCACGCGTGTGGCTTGTGGTGTGGCTTCTTAAATGTGCTTTACTGATAAATTTTTTACTGCAGACCGAGCAGACAAATGGTTTTTCACCAGTGTGGGTTCTTGTGTGGATATTTAAGGTACCTCTCTGGGTAAATTTTTGACCACAAACTGAGCAGATAAAGGGTTTTTCACCAGTGTGGGTTCCTGCGTGTCTCGTTAAGTTCGTTTTCCTGCTGAATTTTTGACCGCAAACTGAACAGGGAAATGGTTTTTCACCGGTGTGGGTCATTGTGTGTACCTTTAAGCTTTCTTTCCAGTTAAAATTCTGCCCACAAATTGAGCAGGCATAAGGATTTTCACCAGTGTGGGTTCTGGTGTGTACATTTAAGCTTTCTTTCCAGTTGAATTTTTCACCGCAAACTGAGCAGGCGAAAGGTTTTTCACCTGTATGGGTTCTGGTGTGGACTTTTAAGTATGATTTCCGCCTGAATTTTTGACCACAAACGGAGCAGGAAAAGGGTTTTTCACCGGTGTGGACAATGATATGGCGTTTCAAACTATGCTTGTGCTTAAACTTTTTTCCACACTGCAAACATTTGTAAGATCCGTTATCACCATCCGACTGTCGGTCGCCATCATGGTGTGCATCATCATCATCATCTGTTGTCTCGGAGCATCTGCTTGGAGAAACCGTCTCCTTGTTGTCTTCGTGTTGATCTTCGGCGGTTAAACGGGCCCCGGTCACCGGAAACTCGGTCAAATCTTCCTCCTTTTTGACATCGACATGGTTCTCCTTTTTGATATGATCAAGCTCGAAAACCTCCTCTTCTTTTTTTACGTCCACCGTCTCCAAATAATCATCTTCCTCTTTTTTAACGCCAGGCAACTTTGTCTCCTGTTGCCGAAGAAGACCATTCTTTTCATTGACATCTGCAGGAGACAAGACACACGTGGTTTTGGAAAATATCAGGTCATCTACTGAGGGATTTTATATTTTATTTACCGTATTTTCCGCACTATAAGGCGCACCGGGTTATAGGGCGCACCCCTAAAAAATAGTTTTTGGTCCTATATCTTCCATACATAAGGCGCACCGGATGATAAGGCGCTACAATGGGAACGTGGACAAAACAGTCAGATGGTTCAGTCCAACTTATTACCCCCTTAACATTCCCAAAGCTTACAAAGACGTGTCTCAGACACGTGCGGATGCGGTGTCCGCACCATGTCACTCAAATGCATCGTTCCATCATTCGGAAGGTTAAAGTCTTGGGATTCAAGAAATGCCAACCATTCCTTAGTTTCTGTTTTCTTTTTTGCTCGCAACTTTACTGTGCATATGACAATAAACACTTGGAATTGAGTTGAATTTAAAAATAGAGACTCCATTCCATCCATTACCTGCACCGCTTATCACAGAAACATCGATATCACTCTGAAACAAGATACTGGGAAAATATATAGCCGGAGTAGCTCACCGAAGTCGTTGTGTTCAATAATAAGTGGTAACCATGGTCCTCTTATAACCGTGAGTGTAGTAAATCCAGGAGAATAAAATATTTACAAATACAGTACAGAATAGTAAAATACTGTTTTCTCTATGCTGTCAACGCAACTTGCTATTCACATTCATCTATTTCGGCCAATTGCAGTCTTTGTTTTGCCGCTTCAGCCAATGCCAGCTTGTAAATGATAAAAAGGATCCGCCCCTTGACCTCCGAATAACTTTAGTCAATAGTGATCGATTCAAATGATGATTGACACATTGGTTAGCTAATGAAACGCCGGTAAATAAATCCCAGCATACACCACGGACGACTTGGCGTTGGGGGGAAAATCGAGTCGGCGGCTGCAAGTTAGTTGGAAGACTTTGCGACCTAATATTGTTCCGTATATAAGGCACACTGTATTATAAGGCGCAGGGTCAGCTTTTGAAAAAAAATAAAGGCTTTTAGGTGCGCCTTATAGTGCAGAGAATACGGTACTTGACTGTAAAGGATCTTATACAATTTAATACAAATTACGTTTGTTGAATGCAATGGGGATTTTTCACAGGGTAGGCTTGGGGTCAGTGCGGCCTAGACAAGAATGATGTTAACAGAAAACCGCAAGAACGAAGACAGGGGCTGACGCCGGAGGAGCCTGTGACGCGGCAAAGGAGACATTGTTTGGAGAAGTTGTTCTAAAAAGCTTTGTTGGTGTGAGTTTTTTAGACGAGGAGAGTGTGAAGCTGGCACCTGACCCACCCCATGGGAGGGACCTTTGTGACGCACCGGTCAGACAGGGTGGCGAGTAGGTGGAGGCCACGTGAAGAGTCAGCACGCCCCATGGGGGGTGGCCGACAGGCTGGGCTTGTGAAAAGACGTGGGCAGAAGACAGAAGCCGGAAGAAGAGATGGGAGATCCGATCGAGAATAAGAGGGAGGCTTGACGAAGACTAATTAGACAATAATTTGGCTAAATTCGATGCAATTCACTTTGTTAAATACCTTAAGAAAATAAATCTGTCCCCGTGTGGAAATGCTAGTCTCTTGTACATTTTTCCCTAAAGAAAGAAACGAGCATGCATTGTTAGGAGAATGAAGTTTGTGTTTGGTTAATGGAGTCAGATAACTCATTCGAACAATTTGTAATTTTGTTTTTTTTCCCTAACACTACTCGTTCTGAAGCTGAAAGACATTATCCTCAATGAGCAAAGTGGTGGTAGTAAAGGACAGCGAAACGAATCAAGTAAGAATAGGCTCCTCGCTGATTATGGCAGAAAGGCCCTGAAAGAACTTTACTCCGGAAAAAGTAAGCCGAGAATTATAAATCTGTAGACATCACAGACTAAGATGCAGATGTCAAAATGTCCATCTCATGGGGACAAAGAACAGAACTATGGCTCTTAGAGATGCAGGAGAGGCCATAAGTGACGGACTAAATGTTGCTGTTATCCTACTTGGAGTCTCAGAATCATCTAAGGCGCTCGCTGAAAAGAGTGAGGATTCAAAAACCGGTCTGGACACTGACTGTGAAAAGAAGGAAACCACCGAGGACCAGTAAGAAACCAGTATATCAAACTGGGGACTTGCTTGCTTGCTTATTGCTCCAGCGAAGGTCGGGGGGTCCCGTCCCTGTGCGTTGAGCCGACCAGATGAACCAGGTTTTTCCAATGCTGGCGGTCTTGTGCCAGCTGTTCTGCATCCTCTACGGCAACTCCGTGTTGTTGGAGGTCGCCCGCAACGACGTCGAGCCATCGAGTGCGGGGTTTCCCTCGTGGTCGTCTCCAGCCTGCGGCCTTTGGGTCAAACTGGAGAATGGCTCGTGTCGGATGGTCTGGTGGTAGACGAAGGACATGGCCAAACCAGCGGGTGCGGCGTTGTGCGACCAAGGAAGATGCTTGGGGCTGGCACGTGCGGGCTCTGAGCTCTTTATTGGAGACTCGCTGGGGCCACCTGATGTTCTCGATGGTTCTGAGAGCTCTGCTATCAAAACCATCGCTTCTTGTGGCCAGGGTGTCGTTCAGGGGCCATGTTTCTGAGCCATAAAGCAGGATAGGGAGTACGGCGAGGTTGTAAATGCGGAGCTTCGTCTTGCGTGCGATGGTCTGGTGCCGCCAGAGTGGTTTCCAGAGAGACTGCAGAGCAGATGCTGCCAGGGCTCTTCTGCGGAGAATCTCTGGTTTTAGGTCCCCATTGTCTGTCACCATGGACCCCAGATATACAAAGCTCTTGACAGGCTCTACGATGTCGCTACCAATTTGGATGGGAGGTGGATCTGGTCCATCACCGACATACATGAACTTGGTTTTCGTCCAACTCACTTGCAGGCCAAGCCGCGCTGCCTCTTCGCTGTAAATGCCCAGAGCGTCTCTCAGCTGGCTGTAGGAAGTGCTGAGCATGATGGTGTCGTCAGCATACTCCAGGTCAGTCAGGTGGTAGTTGCCGAAAGACACTCCGGGGATGCGCTCACTAACCCTGAACATCAGATGGTCGATGATGCAATTAAAAAGGTCGGGAGCAGCCACGCAGCCTTGGCGAACGCCGCTGGAGATAGCAAACCAGTCGGAGTCAATGCCGTTGATACGGACACAGCTCTCTGCGTTGCTGTAGAGCAGCTTGAACAGGGCTATGATCTTGGGTGGTGCTCTGAGAGCTTGGAGGATGTTCCACAGTGAAGAGTGGCAGACGGTGTCAAAGGCGGCCTTCAGATCAATGAATCCGATATATAGATGGCGATCTTTACGGAATTCACGGGTCTTTTCTATCAGCAAACGGACGGCAGAGATGTGGTCCGTTGTGGAGCGGTTGGGCATAAAGCCAGCCTGCTGGGGACGGCGGCAGCTTCTGATTGCTGGAAGGGCACGGCTGAGCAAGATCCTGGTAAAGACCTTGCCCGGGATGGAGAGTAAGGTTATGCCTCTGTGGTTTCCACAGACAAGCCTGTCGCCCTTGCATTTCCAGAAGGGCAAGATGACTCCTCTGGTCCAGTCGGTGGGCAGCTGCTCCGATTCCCACACCTGGTTGAATAGGCGGGTTAGCCACTCCACCATGCCATCACCGCCGGCCTTGAGCATCTCGCCGGTAATGGCACAGATGCCGGGGGCTTTCTTGGTGTTCAGCTTCTTCAGAGCAGCTCTCACTTCCTCGGGTGTTACAGGGTCTGTGCAGCAGGTGTCGTTAGGAGGGTGGGATCAGCCGGGATGGTGCTGTGCTGCAAGAGGAGGCTAAAGTGCTCCTTCCAGCGCTCGAGGCAGTTGGCTTCTGTCATGATGAGGTTGCCGTCTGAGTCCTTTACCAGGGCTGTCTTTATGTGTGGGCCACTACGGGCTTGGCGTAGTAGACTGAATACGCGGCTCATGTTGTTGTTGTTGGCCGCGGACTCAAGCTGCTGGGCTTCTGCCTGCCAAAACCTCTCCCTATCTTCAGCAATGGCCACATTGCGCAGGCGATTCAGTCTCCGATACTCTGTGAGGTCGCCTCGGAGTCGGGCCTCACGCCGCTGGTCTATGATGTTTAGTGTCCTCTCTGATATCCAGGGCTTTCTCGGGGAGGATCGCGGGCGTCCGAGGACATTGTGAGCAGCCTGGAGGACACTTTCCTTGAAGGCCGCCCAGTCTGTCAGCTTGTCAGGAGCCAGGGTATTAAGAGAGCGGCGGATGGAGCAACTGAAGTCTCTGGCGATGTTGGGGTCGCTGAGTCGGGAGGAGTCGGGGCGAGGCAGAGTCTTGTGCTGGTTGGCTCGGAGCTTTAGCTTGAGCTGGGCCACCAGCAGACGATGGTCTGTGTTGCCAAGCTGTGCTCCTCTGAACACCCGGCAGTTGGTTACAAACGACTTCCAGCGTCGTGATATCAGGATGTGGTCCAATGCCTTCCTGGTTCTGCCATCTGGGCTGTACCACGTCCAGTGATGGATGCATTTCCGGGGAAACCAGGTGTCAGCAACACAAAGGTTGTTTTGGTGGCAGAGGAGGAGGAGGCGGTTGCCATTGTCGTTTGTTGTGCTGTCAACGAAGGTGGTGCCGACAGGTGAGCCGGGGGACCGATCATTGCTGGATAGAGTGGCGTTGGCATCAGTGAGGATGATGGTGACGTCGTGTGGTGGGGCTTGGTTGACAGCCTGGTGGAGTTGGTCAAAGAACGCGTCCTTCGCATCCTCATCAGCGACATCGGTGGGGGCGTAGGCGACGATCACTGTCATCTTGCCGTGATGGTGGAGGAATCGAGCAGACAGTAGTCTGTCGCTTATTGGTGTCCAGCTGATGAGGGACCTCCGGAGGGCTTTTGGAATGGCAAGAGCCACACCGTAAAGGCCGGTCCGACTCTCGGGGCCACTCCAGATGTAGCAATGGTTGCCAGCTGTTGTTTCACCATTGCCTTGCCATCGTACTTCACAGAGCCCTGCCATGGTGATGTTATAGCGACAGAGCTCTCGGGACAGCAGGGTGGCAGCTCCGGGGCGAAGGAGTGTCTGGACATTCCAGGTGGCGACACGGGTCTTATGACGAAGATCGATCCGTACTCGTTGGTCGGGGGCAGGCTGGGGTCCGTTACCGTGTTGGTCAGTCCGGCTTCTTTCTCTGGTCAGTTTCGTAACAAAGTGTGTTTCTCCTGGGTGATAGTCGGTTGGTGGGGCTGCCACCTCACAGCGTACCGACACGCTGGGGTCTTTGTTTGTCTGGAACCTACCCCGGAGACCGGCCCGCCATGGGTGACCCTACCAGGAGCAAGCTCCCGACGGTATCGCTCTCCAGGGTCACTGGAACACGCAAGCCCCCTCGCCGCATCAAGGCCAGACCCATCCGAGGGGGAAACTGGGGACGCAGGGGACAAACTAAGACTCCTGTTATAGAGCAATGTGTGACCTTATTTATTTGACTGTAAGGGATTTTATACACCAATGACTGTTATTGAATGCAATGAAGATTTTTCACAGAGGAGGCTGAAGTTCGAGAACAGGTCACAAGTGTGGAGTGTTTTGGCCGGGGAATTTGGATAGCGGGGCGCTGACGAAGGACTTAGGCCTTGTTTTGATAAACGCTTGGCATTGCTTTGAGCTGGTATGAGTTTCCTTTAGATGACGGCGTCTTTCGGCGAGGAGGCGGTGAAGTTGGCACCCGACCCGCCCCATGGGGGGGGCATTCGTGACACACCGGTCAGACGAGGTGGAGGGCATGCGGGGAGTTCCAGGCCCGCCGATGGGGGGTGGCCGACGCCCCGACGTGTGAAAAAGACGGAAGACGGAAGAAGAGTGATGGGAGATCAGATCGGAGAATGAGAGGGACAATCGAAAAAGGAGGCTCGAGGAAGCCTCGAGCGACAATAATTTGGCTAATTGGATGGAATTCACTGCAATTGGCTGGCAACCAGTCCACAGTGTCCCCTGCCCACTGCCCGATGATTGCTGGGATGGGCTCCAGCATCCCCGCGACCCTATTGAGGATAAGTGGTGCAGATGATGGATGGATGATTAAGCCGCAAGCTTAAGTTCTATTTCTTCCGCATGGGAGTATATTAGATTTGGTCTCCGCGCCAAATATGGACTATGATTTAAACATTTGTCTTGCAAAAGACTCGAATTATTAAATAAGAATACATAAAATGTTGTAGAAATGAAAATGACTAACCGGCTCCGTTCGATGCTACTTGTAGCTCGTTGCTAATGCTAACTTGGTTTAGCCGTCGATCTTCTCGCTCGTTCTCTTCTCGAATCTCCTCTTTCCAATTTCCTTTCTGTCTCTCGCACATTTTAGACAACTTTTAAGCGCGTCGTTAACTCCTTCGCGGCGTTAAAAGGAGTTAAACGGAGTCAAATCATGCACACCACAGAAGCGAGTGATTGTGTCGTTCTTATCTTCTTCTCGGTTCTACATCCGTCTATTTGGCGCATTAGCGCCCTCTACCATAACATCTTCGTCAGCGTTACAATTTGATGTGTCATTGGCGAACGAAACGGCTTTGCAAGCCGACTCCCTTCGAAATCCTCTCCCTTTCTCTCTCTCTCTTTTATTTTTACCTTATTTTATTTATTCACTTCCATTTTCTCTATATTACTCCGACAGTTTCCGTTCCCTTTCATTGAATGACTTTGTATTGATTTTCGGCTGTTTCATTTTCTTTGGAATGATGAAATGTTCCATTTTTTAAAAAAATAGAAAAAAAAAAATAAACGCACAAAGACTTCAGAATATAACAGCTGTAGTTGGAAAACAATAAGTTTGGTCTTTAATGCTTTTTATGAAGCGCTTTTTATTTTTTGAATGTTTTTTTGTGTTAGGGAAAAAAACTCGATCACAAATGTAGCGTTTAACAAATCATTCCAATGAGTTATCTGACTCCATTCACCCAACATAAAAACTTCATTCTCCTAACAATGCATGCTCCTTTCTTAATGAGAAAATGAGCAAAGATAGCCAGCATTTTCACACAGGGCAGATTTATAAAAGAAAGAGGAAGGTAAAAGAAGAGAGAGGGCTGGACAAAGAAAAAAAAAGAGGGAGAGGGAGAGAGTGTGAGAAACAAAAGATAAAAAGTCGTGAGAGAGGGGGAATAGAAAGGGAGAGGATGAAAGAAATCCAAAGAAAAAAATAGAAAGACAGAAGAAGAGAAAAGAAAGCACAAAGGGTAGGAAGAGAGAAAGAGAAAAGAGAGAAAATGAATAAAGGAAGTTAGAGCAAAAGAAGTTAAAAAACACAGAGAGAGAAAGAGAGAAAACGCAACAAAGGAAGAAAAAAAGAGAGACACAGAGAGTGAAAGAGACGGAGACAGAAAGTGGGAGAGAGGGGTGGAAAGGAGGGATAGAGAGAGAGAGAGGGGGGGGAGAGAAAAAGAAATACAAGTACAGTGCCTCTCTCACGACTTCTCTTTTCATCTCTTTTGTTTCTCCTGCTCTCCCTCTGTCTTTTTTTGTCCCACCGTCTCTCCTTTTCTTTCACTCTCTGTGTTTCTCTTTTTCTTTTCCTTTCTTGCTCTTTGTCTCTTTCTCTCTTTTTAACTTCTTTTGCTCTAACTTCCTTTTTTCCTTTTCTCTCTTTTCTTTTTCTCTCTTCCTACCCTTCACGCTTTATTTTCTCGTTTCTCTCCTTCTGTCTTTTTTATTTCTCTTTGGATTTCTTTCTTCCTCTCCCTTTCTATTCCCCCTCTCTCACGACTTTTTATCTTTTTTGTTTCTCACGCTCTCTCCCTCCCTCTCTTTTTCTTTCTTTGTCATGCCCTCTCTCCTTTTCCCTCTTATTTCTTGATCTCTCTTTTTCTTTCTCTCGAATCGACTAGTCCGGCCCCTGACGGAATGTTTGTTCTATCGTGTGGCCCCCGAGTTCAAAGGACTTTGACAACCCTGATATAGAGTGAGCCTTAGAGCAAGAGCGAGAGCATTTCGAAGGGAGTGGGCTCATTAAGCCGTTACATTCACCAACAACACAGTCGAGGAGGACGGCGTCATGGTACGATGCTAGGGGGCGCTAAAGCACCAAATAGACGGATGCCAACCGAGAAGAAAAGAACCATACGTCACTGCCGCCATTGTTCGTGTGCCGCCATTGTTCGTGTGCCCCCATTGCTTGTGGCTTCTTGGCTTCCCGCTCCAGTCGTGTGCACAATTTAACTCCATTTAACTCCATTTAACACCGTCAAAGAGTTAACGACGAGCTTTAAAGTTGTCTAAAATGTGCGAGAGACAGAAAGGACATTGGAAAGAGGAGCTTCAAAAAGCGACCGAGCGAGAAGATCGACGGCTAAAGCAAGTTAGCATTAGCAAGGAGCTACAAGTAGTCTCAAACGGAGCCGGTGAGTCATTTTCATTTCCTATCTTCTTATTTTCTTCTCTTTCAGTCTTTTGCACGACAAATGTTGAAATCATACTCCATAGTTTTGATGCATCTGTAAGGGGACACAGGTGGATGGTCTAGCTCCAGCTGGTGTTACACATTTGTTTTATATATTTTTGTTTTTGTTGTTCTTTTAGCTAATCTGCAAAATAGATGGCAAATGTCAGTCTCACGCGACACCATTTACTTGTTGCCATTAAGAGTGATTTATTGGAAGAGTCTCGTTCAATCACAGGATATCCCTTTTAACATAAATACAAAATAACATTTCCATCAATTGGTACTTTTCAAGAATCATTTAACAAAAACATCATAACTGTACCTTCCAAAACAACTCACTTTGTTTTATATGGTAACCAAATATACATATTAAAATCACAGTACACGCTTAACCCAGTCCCGCATAACGTAGCATACTTCATTCCGTTGCTTATGCTAACGGACGACTCACTCGTACTATTTCGTTTTTTGTCAACTTTACAGACATCACAAACAACCCTTACAAACATATTATCGTCCTCACAGTAAGTGTGTTACCAGTATAAACATCTCTCACCTGCAGAATAGATGGTAAATGTCAATCTCACACGACACCATTTACTTGTTGCCACTAAGTCTCATTAAATCACGTGAAGTCCCCGTGAGACTTGCCCCAAAACACCCTTCTCTGACCCGTGAGACGATGTCATCTAGTGGTGATATACTGGTACTTCACTTTTACGGCTTTACACAACAACACCAAAAATCCCCAAATATAACATTTGAACTAGTCAGCAACCCTTGTTGCGCCACACATCTCCTTCGAGGGGCGAATCCATCGGGTTGGCGCGGAGACCGAACGAACTCTACGCTCATGCGGCCAAAATAGGATTTAACCTGGCAGTTTAAGAAAATCCGACGCTCAAAATGATTGTCATCGTCGCCATTCCTTCTCCTTGTTGGTTTTTTAGTTTGAACAAATTTGATTGACCTTTTTAACTGCAAATAAACACATTCACAATTTCATGATATCATAATCTAACAAGATGAGGTTTGAACAATTTCTATCGACACTTTTAGCAGCAATTAAATATATTCACAATTTCATGATATCATAATCTAACATAATCTAACACAACTTCATCAAAGCGGCGCTGCCACGAGCGGCTGCCTTTTCCAGCAGCTGCCCTATCGTTTTATTTTCTGCTCCTATCTTCGGTGTTTTTTCTTCCCGTTTTGACAACTACACTATGGATTACTTCTATCCTATGGGACATGGGTTTTAGCGCACAAAAATGCGTGTATTCAAGGAATTTCAACTCCTTGCCCTGAAGAATTCTCGTGCCGGCGTGATGAAGGGGCCCATGGTGAAAGGACAGCCGGAGCTAGCGAAGCGGCTAGCAGTGTTATAAGTCTTCGGTACCGTCCTAATCATGGTAAATGCGAACTCACGACCAAATAAGATCATCGAGTGCGGGTGGAAAACATCGAAGCGCACAGGGAGGGCAGTCGCTGTGTTTTGTGGAAACGTGGCTCACGTTTAGCATTCCGGACGCTAACGTGGAGCTACCCGGAGCAATCCGGCTTCAACGCCGCTAAACAGAGACACGAAAGCCGGGGGGAATCGGAGAGGAGGCGGACTTGCTAACACGAGGTGGTGTATCCCTGGATTTTCACAAAGAAAAGTTTTCCATCTGCCGCAGGGATGTCGAACTTTTGGACGTTTGTGACGTCATCCGCTCCGCTACAAGCACCCCTAGGGCATCATGTTCATCTGTTAATAAACAACGGGGTAGACTGCTGGAAGTGTTAATTTCCCTACGGGGATGAATAAACTATCTTTCTTTCTATCTATCTAACAAGATGAAGTTTGAACAATTTTTATCCGTCCTCCTCGTATGCGCTTTCGTGCGAAATAAACCTAAAATGGCGCAGAGTACTTGCTATTATTGCACAGTATTACAGGAGTGGGAACCTTTTTCACCCGGAGCCATAAAAACAAAATATTTAGATAGATAGATAGATACTCGATTTATCTCCGTAGGGAAATTCCCACTTCCAGCAGTATCCTTTTGTTGAAAAATAAAATAATAAATATATAGAATACAAAAAATACCCAATATAACGTTTTGCTATAGAGCAGGGATGTCAAACTCATTTGACGTCGGGGGGCCACACCATAGAAAAAACATTCTGTCGGGGGCCGGACTAGAAGATTCAAGAGAAAGAAAATAGAGAAAGAGGGAGGGAAAAGGAGAGAGGGCGGGACATTTAAAGAAAGAGAGAGGGAGCGTGAGAAACAAAAGATAAAAAGTTGTGAGAGGGGTGGAATAAAAAAGGAGAGAAAGAAAGAAATCCAAAAGGAGAGAACAGAGAAAAGAAAGTGCGTAGGGTAGGAAGAGAAAGAGACAAAGAACCACAAAGGAAGAAAAAGAGAGACACAGAGAGTGAAAGAGACAGAGTGGGAGAAAAGGGGTGGAAAAGAGAGAGAGAGAGAGAAAAGGGGGTGGAAAAGAGAGAGAGAGAGAGAGAGAGAAATACAAGTGCAATGTCTTTGTGAGAGGCACCTTTCTTTGGCTTTGGCAACATCAAGTGGACATATTTCCACCTGCAGCTTGTTTTTCTCTTGGGCTTCTCTGAGTGTGGTCTCGCGGGCCGGATTGGATCCCTTAGCGGGCCTGACTTGGCCCGCGGGCCGCCCGTTCGACACCCGCGGAATAAGGTTTCGACGAGTTCCAAAAACCCTAAAGTTGGGTATTTTCTGGACTTTGAACATTTCCTAAACTGCAATCTGACTCCGAGATACGTTTGGTGTCCAAACCCTGACAGTTGGAGCATCTCCAGAAACCGGAGACGTTATCCGGCCGAGTAGAGTCCACGTATCCATCGATTTAGCCGAAACAAAGAGTTGAACAAATCGGGTCTCTGCCTGTGCCAGTTACAATCGTGTGCAGGAGACGGGACGACGAGAGTCCTGACCAATGTTCCCTCTAAGGCGCTTGTGTGCGCACTACCCAGAGCTTTTCCGCGCACAAGAAAATCGAGCCGGCTCACAAAAATCAGGGCTCCGAATCACGACTTAAGAGGCCAATGAAGTCAAAGTTACAGTGTATGAAGGTTAAAATACACGCGTTCCCCTGACGCTGTGTTCTAAATGCGGTATGTTGAAGTCAAGGTCGAAGTAGAACCAAGTTGAGTCAAGTCAGTTTTTCGAGAACCGGCTTCTTCGGCTCGGCTCACTAAAAGGAACCTTTCGGGTCCCAAACGGATCTTCGGGTTGTTTTTGCTTCTTTCATCCCTACGTGACCAAATATTATGTAAAACTGTGCACGAAGGGGGGGGGGAATAGAACAAAAAAGAAAAAAATACCAAAACAAAAAAGTAGTGAAAAGCTGAGAAAAAAACAAAACGGAACAGGAAAAATAGAAGGAAAATTCAGAAATAAAAGAAACAAAGGAAAAAAGTAAATCGAGAACAAAAAGAAAAGGTAACAGCTAGGAAAAAAATAGACACAATAAGATTTTTTTAAAGGAATTTAAAAAAAAGGAAAAAAACTTGATATGTAAGTTGATGTCAAGTTTGGACATGTCTGATCATGATTTAGTTGCCACACCTTGGATTGCCGTTGCTCACTGTCGTTTCAAGCGTTGCTCACCGACTTTGTGTGAACGCTTAGACCCGTGGAAAACTAGAGGGAACATTGGTCCGGGGGCTCCTCTGTTATATTTCATGCCGACAGAATGTTTACGCCACATGACCAAGCCTCTGGCTGATTGGTCCGCGCCGTGTTGACGCAATTATCCAGATCGACCTTTGAAATATCGAGCGAAGGGTGATAGGTCATCGCCCTTGACCCCCAGGCGAGGTGATAAGTCATTGTTACCTACACAAACCGAAAGCATCTCTCTCTTGCGCTCGCTCTCTCTCTCTCTCTTTCTTTGTCCCGCCCTCTCTCCTTTTCCCTCCCTCCTCTCTTATTTCTCAATCTCTCTTTCTCTTGAATCTACTAGTCCGGCCCCCGACAGAATGTTTCTTCTATCGTGTGCCCCCCCCCCCGAGTTCAAATGAGTCTGACACGCCTGATTAAGAGTATTTAGAGTGTTTGTTTTGCAAAAATCCACAAAGTAGTGAACCCGCAATAATCGAGGCTCGCCGGAGTTTTGTGGCGATGCCTTTGCTGTAAATTTTTTTTATTTTTTTGCGTTTGAAAAGACATTCTTCACATTCATGTGCGTTATGTGTCCTGCAGATGTCACTGTAGAGAATCTTCTTCCTCGGCAACAAGAGACGATGTTCCCTGGCGTGAAACAGGAGGAAGATGAGTTTGACATGAAAAAGGAAGAGGAGGATTTGGAGCGTGTTGACATTAGAAAGGAGCAAAAAGACTTGAAGCCTGATGACGTCAAGAAAGAAGAGGAGGATGATTCTGAGCTGGTTGAGGTTAAAGAAGAGGAAGATTTAAGAGCGTTTCCTGTGACGGGGGCCTTTTTAACCTCCCAAGATCAACACGAGAACAAGGAGAAGGTGTCTCCAAGCTCCGCGAGAACAGATGATGACGACACGTCCGATAATGGCGAGAAACAGTTTGAGAACGATAATCACAAATGCTCGCGGTGCGAAAAGTCCTTTAGACACAAGCGCGGTTTGAAACGACATTCAATCGTCCACACTGGGGAAAAACCCTTTTCCTGCGCATTTTGTGGTCAGAAATTCCGTCATAAATCAAACTTAAAAACACACACAAGGACCCACACGGGTGAAAAACCGTTTGCCTGTTCAGTTTGTGGTCAAAACTTCGGCCTTAGATCACACTTAAAAGAACACACAAGGACCCACACGGGTGAAAAACCCTTTTCCTGCTCAGTTTGTGATCAGAAATTCGGCCGAAAATCAAACTTAAAAACACACACAAGGACCCACACTGGTGAAAAACCGTTTGCCTGTTCAGTTTGTGGTCAAAACTTCGGCCTTAAATCACACTTAAAAGAACACACAAGGACCCACACGGGTGAAAAACCCTTTTCCTGCTCAGTTTGTGGTCAGAAATTCGGCCAAAAATCAAACTTAAAAACACACACAAGGACCCACACTGGTGAAAAACCTTTTGCTTGTTTAGTTTGTGGTCAAAAATTCAGCCGAATAGCACACTTAAAAACGCACACAAGAACCCACACTGGTGAGAAACAACCCTTTTCCTGCTCTGTTTGTGGTCAAAGATTTGGTGATAAGTCAAACTTAATATCCCACACTACAACCCACACGGGTGAAAAACCCTTTTCCTGCTCAGTTTGTGGTCAAAACTTCGGCCTTAAATCACACTTAAAAGAACACTCAAGGACCCACACGGGTGAAAAACCCTTTTCCTGCTCAGTTTGTGGTCAGATATTTGGCCATAAATCAAACTTAAAAACACACACAAGGACCCACACTGGGGAAAAACCTTTTGCCTGTTCAGTTTGTGGTCAGAAATTTGGCCATAAATCACACTTAAAAGAACACACAAGGACCCACACGGGTGAAAAACCCTTTTCCTGCTCAGTTTGTGGTCAGAAATTTGGCCATAAATCATACTTAAAAGAACACACAAGGACCCACACGGGTGAAAAACCCTTTTCCTGCTCAGTTTGTGGTCAGAAATTCAGCCGAAAATCACACTTAATAACACACACAAGGACCCACACGGGTGAAAAACCTTTTTCCTGCTCAGTTTGTGGTCAGAAATTTGGCCATAAATCACACTTAAAAGAACACACAAGGACCCACACGGGTGAAAAACCCTTTTCCTGCTCAGTTTGTGGTCAGAAATTCGGCCGAAAATCACACTTAATAACACACACAAGGACCCACACGGGTGAAAAACCTTTTTCCTGCTCAGTTTGTGGTCGGAAATTTGGCCATAAATCACACTTAAAAGAACACACAAGGACCCACACTGGTGAAAAACCATTTGCTTGTTTAGTTTGTGGTCAAAAATTCAGCCAAATAACACACTTAAAAACGCACACAAGAACCCACACTGGTGAGAAACCCTTTTCCTGCTCTGTTTGTGGTCAGAGATTTGGTGATAATTCAAACCTAATATCCCACACTACAACCCACACGGGTGAAAAACCTTTCGCCTGCTCCATTATTGGTAAAAAAAAAATCAGCCGAAAGGACAATTTGACAAGTCACTCAAGAACCCACACTGGTGAGAAACCCTTTTCCTGCTCAATTTGTGGTCAGAGATTCTGTGATAAATCACACTTAAAAACACATACTTCAACCCACACGGGTGAAAAACCTTTCACCTGTTCTGTTAGTGGTAAAAAATTCAGCCAAAAGGGTAATTGGACAAGAACTCACATTAGTGAAAAACCCTTAGTGAAACCCTCAGTAGGGTCGCGGGGGTGCTGGAGCCCATCCCAGCTACCTTCCGGCAGTGGGCAGGGGACACCCTCAACTGATTGCCAGCCAGTCGCAGAGCACACAGATATAAAATACTCTCTGGCTCATTCACACCTAGGGACAATTTGAACCGGCCAATTAACCTGACATGCGTGTTTTTGGAATCTGGGAGGAAACCCACGTAAGCACATGCAAACTCCACACGGGAAGGTTTGATTTCACGACCTCAGAACTGTCCCTAAACCCACTCCTTTCTGTCACCTGTCGTCAGTCCGCCTGCGAACCTCAGTGAACACTATTCAAGCCTTTTTTCGAGCCGTTCATGATCCTGACCACGTCTACTCTCCTGTCCCGGCTTTCGACCTCTTTTGTCCCCGACCACGTCTACTCTTCTTTCCTGGCTTACGACTTAATTCTTTACCTCGTATTTGCTCTCCTATCCCGGCTACTGACCTGATTTTCCGTCCCCGACACCGCCATCGCTCGCCACGGAAGTTCCACTTCCGCGTTCAGAGCGACCTGCTTCCCGCGCCCAGCGATCACCGGATGGTGGGCGCAACCCTTTCTTCTAATAAAACTTGAGAGAAACGCAACGCAAGTGGGTCCTGTCTCTGTTCTGGTCTTGACATGTTTATTTAAAAAAAACAAGGTCATGCAAACTTCTCTAAATGGCAAATTCCTATTTTTATATTCACTAGCCCTTTAATATGAGCATTTTTATGAAGGGACAGCGTTTCATATTTTGTGTCTCCCAGCGGTACGAAAAAACTTTTGTCAGAAAAACATGAGTGGCTTTTTATAAAAGGCAAAAGGTACGTTATTTTTACTTTTAATTCTCATAGATGGAGAAATGTATTTTATTAACATAACAAAATCCTTCCTTTCTCAGCATCCACACGTTTGTCTGGCATCTTGCTGCTACGGCCATCCGAAGCGTTTTGTTGGGGATTTTTGTAGACTTGGTCTTCAATTTGATTTCAAAAGGTATTCATTAACAGGGATCAGAATTTTCCGCGGATCTCCGCTGTTTTTGAACCCCAAAGGCCATTTCCGTAAATCGTCTAAATTCAATGAGAAAAAATTTTGGGGGGGGGGGGGGGGGGGGTGAGGTATGATACGTGACTGTTTCATCACACAACGTGGTTGAAATGTTGATTATTGGTCCAGCTCACTGTCGTCATTTGTTTTCAAACACTACCCTGAACCTAGACAAATGTAATATCACCCATAGTGACTCGGTCAAAAATATATTTGATCCTAATCTGTCGTTTCAGTCACACGTGAAAAATATTACTAGAAGAGCTTTCTACCACCTCCGTAATATTGCGAAGATTCGTTCGATGCTGTCCCAATCAGATGCAGAGATTTTAATTCATGCGTTTATGACTTCTCGGCTTGATTACTGTAATGTATTGCTTTCTGGTCTCCCGATGTCTAGCATTAAAAGTTTGCAGCTGGTTCAGAATGCGGCAGCTAGACTTTTGACTAAGACTAAAAAGTTTGAGCATATTACACCTGTATTGGCCAACTTGCACTGGCTCCCACTCCACTTAAGATGTGACTTTAAGGTTCTCTTATTAACATATAAATGTTTGCATGGGCTTGCACCCTCTTATCTCTCCGATTTGATTTCCCCCTATGTTCCTGCTTGGAGTCTGCGCTCGGAAAATGCCGGTCTACTTGTGACTCCGAGAGCCAAGAAGTCTGCGGGCTCGAGAGCGTTCTCCATCCGGGCCCCGGTGTTATGGAACGCCCTGCCCCCAGAGATAAGATCTGCAACCTCAACGGAAGTTTTTAAATCGAGGCTTAAGACACACTTCTATTCCAAAGCATATGATTGATGCCCACCTCGTATTCTGTTTTGTCCTGTCTTTTTCTGAGGCCTGCCTGGCTGATACGAAGGAGAAGGATGATTTGGGATGGGTCAGCGGACCGGCGTCTGACCTACAGCATGTCAACCCCTGCATTTACCAGCTGGCGTCGTCGTTGATGTCATGCTCTTTCCGGACATTTTCAACATCTTACCTAGTGTTTACTATTCTGTGTACAGTAATGCTAATTGTAATTCACCCTGGTCAATCCTGGAAGGGGGATTACCACATGTGAGGTCCTTTCTCAAGGTTTCTCTTTTCTCCTCACACTGAGGTTTTTGAGTTTTTCCTTGCCCGCATGCTGGTTTGCTGGTTTAAGATCAGGTAATTGTGTAATTTTGTAACTGAAATCCTGTGCAGTCCTTTGAGACATTTATGTGATTAAGGGCTATATAAATAAATTTGACTTGACTTGACTTTAGCTAACAAATAGATCGACTCCTACCATTGGTCGATAGGTTCGCTGATAACCAATCAGCGGAGCTTTTGTTCAGAGCATTGGCTTTCTCAAACATGGCGCTCCTTCCGGTCTTTTCAAACGGTGAAATGAGTGTTTGAAAAAGTAAACATGAAAATACTAAGAAAAGAAGACGAGGCTTTTGTCTCTGAGATTGATAAAGGAATCAAGAGTAAATTGAAGTGGTCATGGCTGGAGAAGATTGTCACAGTAAACGTTAAAATCGGCGGAAAGATCGGGGAAGTTGTGTCGATCTGATCGATTATGGTACGCGAGGTTGTGTGGCACTGATCGATCATGCTAAAATGAACAAGCACAAAGCAAAAATAGCTCCCTGGCGATCAAATTATGCACTCGGATCCGCATTTAAAATCGGCAGTGAAACTCACAGTAACACCACCGGTTCAACATTATTGGCCGTTCCAAATCCTTTCACTTCAAATACTAGCAGCAGTCAACCACTGGTTCCCCTGTGTGACAGAAAATCCCAATCTGAGGTATTTATAAATCTATTTATTTTGTTGTGTAAAATAGACTTGCATTTGTAGAATAGAGTTGGATACATTTAGAAATGTAGAAAGACTTGCTTACATTGCTTACAGTAGTGAGGGAATGTTGACATCATTCGAGAAGATCCTTGGCAAGACAGTTGAGTTTCCCTAAAAGGGCATGGGACCTGCAAGGTCCCGCTATGCAAGGTCCCTCTGAGCAAACTGAGGCAAACAACATGTCCTAATAAGGGTACGACAGCATCTTCCTTGTTGATTACTGAGTACTAGGGCCGCTTTTTGGGTTGTACTCAAACTGAAGCTATAAAAGCGTTGTTATGTCTGGAGTTCTCTGAGTTCTTTTGGGATGACGAAATAAAAGGCTCCCCCTCATGGCAGGTTTCCGGTGTACTTAATTCAATCACGAAAGAAGACTTAAAAGATTATCGAACCTACATTTTCTCCTACATTAAATGGCGCCCTAACGTGTTTTTTGGCTCAAATTGACTTCTCGTCGTGAACGCTGCCCCGACGAGCGGTTGAGGTAAGGACAAGGTTTTTCTTTCCTTATTTCGGTTTGCTTGTCGGGGTAAGTGAAGTGCATTGGGGCCTGTGACGTGAGGGCTAAAATTTGGAAATTCGTGCACGTGGATAATCCGTCTGTAGTCCGGCAACAAGTTGGACGGATTGTATGAGTTGATATGAGATTTATGGCCCGCAACAATCTTGTGCTCAGGGATTGTTGTGATGTTTTTTTGGTCGGGCTCCGGGGAGTCTGGATGAAGTAACGGCTGTAATTGTCCGGTCCGTAGCGATGTTAAAGGGGGTCGGTCTAGAAGGCGATGATAAGACGTCATCAGTTGCTGATATTTTCGGTGACGGAAAGTAGACGATCTATTAATGGTCCTACGGGGGTGTGTTTTTTATGTGGAGAGTTATACCGGCAGAGGTTAATGAGCAGATGTTGTATTATTGAGATGACTTCACGGATAGACAGCGTTGGAGGAGCTGTGTATGAGAATTGCTGACGTAATTTCGCTCTGAGCGTTATCTCGCTCGGGAATGTTGGCTGTTGGTGTGTGCGTGAGTTGTTTGGTGTGCGTCTTTGCCTTTTGCGGTCTTGTGTGTATCTTTTGCGCGTCTGAATGCGTGTTAGGGATGGGGGTGTGTTTGAGACAGTTGTAATCGAACTTTGTGTGTGGGGGTGTGTGCCAGCTGGCGATACTTGTGCGTGTGTCTCTCTGTATGTGGATGTGTGTTCTGTTCGGTTCGGTTTCTCCTCCGCTCCGCCAGACCCCGCCCGCCTGAGTGAGTGTGTGCGGATGATTTCTTAACTGTTTAAGGGCTGGGACGACGCTGTGCGGAGGAGAACCTTTGTTTCTTTTTGTCTGTTTGGTTTTTTGTTTTGTTTGGCGTTGGTAGGGGAGTTAAGGACGTATGGATGAAAGATGGAGTGACTGCTTATTCTCGCGGGCGAGGACACAGTGGTAGTAGAGAGTGGTTTAACGGCATGAGGGGTTTTGGGAAGCAGTGAAACCGGGATGAGAAAATATTGCGCGATTGGTGTGTGAGATAAGTGTAAGATACTTACGTTACAGGGAAATACATTGGGATGAATGATTCGTCCAGCGCTTTGTCTGCGTGTGGCCTTTTAATTTGTGAGATCTTGTTCCGTTAAACGTGATATGTATAGTATGGGTAAAATAAGAAAGCGATTTGTCAAGCGTTTTCAAAAGACAATAAGGAGCAGATTACTCGATCTTGAGGAAGTCCATGAAAAATTTAAGAATTTAATTGCTAAGGTGATGTCTTCATGGTCATTTAACCTAGACTAAACATCCAAGTTTGTAAACATGACCGATATAACAGGATTCTGAAGTCAAACGGACTGTTGAAAAGGGCTGAAGATGGACAGAAAAACAAGCAAAGAACAAACAAAGACGTTCACTCATCCATTGTCTGCGCCGCTTGTCTACAGCAGGGTCGTGGGGACACTGGAGCACATCCAGGCTGTCCTCAAACAGTGAGCAGGGGGCAATCTGAACTGATTGCAGCCAGTTTCGAGGAGAAAGAGAAAGAAAACTGGGCATGACCAAGGTCAGTGTTGCACTGATAAGGCTCATGGACACATTCCAGCAGCAGATTACGAGTGGAACGTCACAATGGACTGAGCCAGACGGCCAAGGCCGTCGACGAGGCGGTGATAACGAACAACACGAGTCTGCATTGAATCACGTTAGGATCTTGTTGATTGACGTAGTGTTTACAAATCTGAGGAATATTGATACATTTGGATTGTAAATTATTATTATTTTATTTTTAACACAGGAATACTGCTAAAATTGTACTTTGAATCTGCTTTCCAGGAAAACGGTGATGTGTCTCTCCAGATGCAGGAGCATCAGGAGGATTATTAAGGAGAATAGGTAACAGGGGAATACCGTTGATTTTATATCAGTTGTGACAGCACAATTTAAAAAATTGTGCAAGGGGGGAGGTTGTAGAATAGCTGGAGAAATAAGGTTACAGGTCTCCATATTTACAGGCCACGGTAGACGAAGTGCTCAACCAGTATATGAAATCTGTGCAGAGAACAATATCAGGAGCAGTTCCATCAAAAGATCTAGGTGCGGAAACAGTAATAAAGTTTTTGATCAGAGAAGTTATTCCGCGATTTGGTATACCGTCTGAAATAAGCTCAAATGGTCGTAATAAGCATTAGTTCAAAAGGTCGTGGAAAGAGTAAATGGAATATTAAAATCAAATATAAACAAGATCTGTTTGAGTACTAGGCTCAACTGAGGAGATGCGCTACAATTAGCGCTGATGAGTTATCGCATGCAAACTCATTGGATCACGCATATAACACCGCATGAAATGCTAACAGGCAGACCAGCGCCGCATCTGGGAGGTCCCTATAAGGCCGCTTGAGCAACTACAAACTGAACTGAGAGACTGAATGAGACAATTGACGGCTGTCATCTACCGGCTGGTTAAGAGACAAGAGTCCAAGGTCGAACGACCATTTGAAAAGACGTCCCAGGGGATCTCGTCTACACCAAGGTTTCGACGAAAGTGGAACCAACCGAGGCGTGAGGGACCGTACACCGTCGTGAGGGCAACGCCGGCCGCAGTCCAGGTCGAGGGCAGCTCAACCTGGTACCATCTGAACCACTGTACCAAGGCTCACGCTGCCACCGTCAACGAGACCAAGCAAGATCAACAGGGCAGTAACGTTAAATTAGGAAAACAAGATGTGGGTGACAAAGCTGTGTGTGATAATAAATTGTCTGATATGATTGTTACTAGGAGCAGAGCTCGAGAAATCGCAGCGGCGAATGGAAATTGCGGGTCCGAAAGTGCAGCCGGAGATCCAAAAAGCGACGCTGCAGTTGCAGACCATGACGCATCATAGAGACAGCGGCCCGGTTAAGTGTGACACTACTGTACAACATGCCAAAACGGCTGAGGATTTGGAAAGTACAAGTACATTTTATTTTATCTCATGAAGGGCTCACTGGCCCTGAGGTATGGAAGCTCGAAAGTACCAAAATTAAATTATTACAGGAAAAAAGAAAAAAAGAAAATGTGAGATATGACGAAAATGTGTAAAATATAATTTTTAAAATATGGTTTCATAAGAAACATGCACTCGAAATATTTTAAAGGGACAGCGTGTATAAATTGACCCCAAGATGTCTCTGCACTGTGGAGTGCAACCGAAATAAAAGTGCTTAACAGGATAAATAGAACAGTCACAGTGCCCCACGTTGGGCGCCATTGAAATGTTGGGGAAATCGCAGGTTCGATAATCGAGAGAAAAGTCTTCTCGTATGTGGATCAGGAAGACATGAGCCAGCCTCGTGGGAGGGAGATAACTTTATTGTCTTGTCAATGAAGGTCTCATAGAAATCGGGACATGGCAATGCTTTTGAAGCTTCAATTGAGTACACCCCAAAAAGCGGTCCGATCTTCACTTATCAAGACAGGAATTCTGTTTTTCTCTGTTTGTCTCCCTATAAGGAGATAAGGAGATAGCTCTTCCAAACAACCTGAGGTCATTTTATACAGAGACTTCCGTTCCTTGCACGAAATGATGTCAACACAACCTTTCTCACAACTGTAAGCAAGTCTTTCTGAATTTCTAAATGTATGCAAATCTATTCTACAAATGCAAGCCTATTTACCACAACATAGGCTTGGGGTCAGTGCGGCCTAGACAAGAATGATGTTAACAGAAAACCGCAAGAACTGAGACAAGGGCTGACGCCGGAGGAGCCTGTGACGCGGTAAAGAAGACATTGTTTGGAGAAGTTGTTCTGATAAGCTTTGTTGGTGTGAGTTTTTTAGACGAGGTGGCGAGTAGGTGGAGGCCACGTGAAGAGTCAGCACGCCCCATGGGGGGTGGCTGACGCGGGCAGAAGACAGAAGAATACTAACATTTTGGGGGGCAATTTTATATGATGAGGATTACGATCACGGGGCGGCAGTAGCTCAGGAGGTAGAGCGATCGTTTTAGGATTAAGGGCTTGTCCGTGTTACATGTCTAAGTGTCCTTGGGTAAGACACTGAACCCCCAATAAGCTGTTTAGCGCCTTACATGGCTGCACAGATCACGGCCGCTATTGGGAAATGTGAAGCGCACTGTAAAGCGCTTTGGGAAGTCATTGACTTGAAAAGCGCTAGAGAAACGCACATCATTTCATTTGACAAAAATTGACTTCATAGTAATAACAACTACTCTCTGTCACCATTTAAGATTTATTCCACACTAAAGCACATACAGGGAGAACGAATGACTACTTAATAACTCTCGCCCTCTTCATTTAAAGTTAGTTAATCAACAAATTGATTAATTAATTCATCAGTTCATTGCAAATTAATTTTACAGTTATTTGATTAAACCGCGGGCAGCACGGCGGCACAGTGGTTGGCGCGTGTGCGACACAGTTCTGAGGTCATGAGATCAATAATAATAATAATAATAATAATTTCCTTGTATTGTCATTCTGTGTAACAATGTACACAGAACGAAATGTCGATTGCACCTGACCCGTTGTAGCGAGCCGATGCAGCCGCAGCCAACAGAGGGCGCCGCCGACCACTTTTTAAGTCTTAGGAATGACTCGGCCGGGGCGCGAACCACCGACCTCCCAGTCTCAAAGCGGGCGCCTTACCATCTAGGCTACCTCCCGTGTGGAGTTTGCATGTTCTCCACGTGCTTTCGTGGGTTTCTTCCGGGCACTCAACTTTCCTCCCACATTCCAAAAACATGCAAGTTAAGTTGATTGGCCTAACCGAAATCTCCTTAGGTGCGAATGAGCTGTCTGTCCCTGTGTGCCCTGTGATTGGCTAGCGACCAGTTGAGGGTGTCCCCTGCCCACTGCCAGAAGACAGCGGGGATGGGCTCCAGCACCCCCGCGACCCTATTGAGGATATGTGATGCAGACGATGGATGGATGATTAAACCGCAAGCTTAATTCTTATTTCTTCCGCATGGGAGTATATTAGATTTGGTCTCCACGCCAAATATGGACTATGATTTAAACATTTGTCTTGCAAAAGACTCCAATTAGTAAATAAGAATGAAAGAGACAGAGACAGAAAGTGGGAGAGAGTGGTGGAAAGGAGGGATAGAGAGAGAGAGAGAGAGAGAGAGAGGGAGGGAGAGAAAAAAGAAATACAAGTACAGTGCCTCTCTCACGACTTCTCTTCTCATCTCTTTTGTTTCTCCCTCTCTCTCTCCCTCTCTGTCTTTCTTTGTCCCGCCCTCTCTCCCTTTCTTTCACTCTCTGTGTCTTTTTAACCTCTTTTGCTCTAACTTCCTTTTTTCCTTTTCTCTCTTTTCTTTTTCTCTCTCCCTACCCTTCACACTTTATTTTCTCGTCTCTCCTTCTATTTGTATATTGTATTTTTTTTGCTTTATTATTGTATTGTTCTCAGCTCAGGGATGCTGCTGGAAATGTCAATTTCCCTTCGGGAATGGATAAAGTATCTATCTATCTATCTATCTATCTATCTATCTATCTATCTATCTATCTATCTATCTATCTATCTATCTTCTGTCTTTTTTATTTCTCTTTGGATTTCTTTCTTCCTCTCCCTTTCTATTCCCCCTCTCTCACGACTTTTTATCTTTTTTGTTTCTCACGCTCTCTCCCTCCCTCTCTTTTTCTTTCTTTGTCATGCCCTCTCTCCTTTTCCCTCTTATTTCTTGATCTCTCTTTTTCTCTCTCTTGAATCGACTAATCCGGCCCCTGACAGAATGTTTGTTCTATCTTGTGGCCCCCGAGTTCAAAGGACTTTGACACCCCTGATATAGAGTGAGCCTTAGAGCGAGAGCGAGAGCATTTCGAAGGGAGTGGGCTCATTAAGCCGTTTCATTCACCAACAACACAGTCAGGGAGGACGGTGTCACGGTACGATGCTAGGGGGCGCTAAAGCACCAAATAGACGGATGCCAACCGAGAAGAAGAGAAGAACCATACCTCACTGCCGCCATTGTTCGTGTGCCGCCATTGTTTGCGGCTTCTTGGCTTTCCGCTCCAGTCGTGTGCACAATTTAACTCCAATTAACTCCATTTAACACCGTCAAAGAGTTAACGACGAGCTTTAAAGTTGTCTAAAATGTGCGAGAGACAGAAAGGACATTGGAAAGAGGAGCTTCAAAAAGCGACCGAGCGAGAAGATCGACGGCTAAACCAAGTTAGCATTAGCAAGGAGCTACGAGTAGTCTCAAACGGAGCCGGTGAGTCATTTTCATTTCCTATCTTCTTGTTTTCTTCTCTTTCAGTCTTTTGCACGACAAATGTTGAAATCATACTCCATAGTTTTGATGCATCTGTAAGGGGACACAGGTGGATGGTCTAGCTCCAGCTGGCGTTACACATTTGTTTTATATATTTTTGTTTTTGTTGTTCTTTTAGCTAATCTGCGAAATAGATGGCAAATGTCAGTCTCACGCGAAACCATTTACTTGTTGCCATTAAGAGTGATTTATTGGACAAGGCTCATTCAATCACGGGATATCCCTTTTAACATAAATAAAAATACAAATATATAATATACATATTAAAATCACAGTACACGCTTAACCCAGTCCTGCATAACGTAGCATGCTTTATTCCGTTGCTTATGCTAACGGACGACTCACTCGTACTATTTCATTTTTTGTCAACTTTACAGACATCACAAACAACCTTTACAAACATATTATCCTCCTCACAGTAAGTGTGTTACCAGTATAAACATCTCTCACCTGCAGAATAGATGGTAAATGTCAGTCTCACACGACACCATTTACTTGTTGCCACTAAGTCTCATTAAATCACGTGAAGTCCCCGTGAGACTTGCCCCAAAACACCCTTCCCTGACCCGTGAGACGATGTCATCTAGTGGTGATTTACTGGTACTTCACTTTTACGGCTTTACAAAACAACACCAAAATATAACATTTGAACTAGTCAGCAACCCTTGTTGCGCCACACATCTCCTTCGAGGGGCGAATCCATCGGGTTGGCGCGGAGACCGAACGAACTCCACGCTCTTGCGACCAAAATAGGATTTAACCTCGCAGTTTAAGAAAATTTTTGCTCAAAATGATTGTCATCGTCGCCATTCCTTCTCCTTGTTTGTTTTTTAGTTTGAACAAATTGGATTGACACTTTTAACTGCAAATAAACACATTCACAATTTCATGATATCATAATCTAACAAGATGAGGTTTGAACAATTTTTATCGACACTTTTAGCAGTAATTAAATATATTCGCAATTTCATGATATCATAATCTAACATAATCTAACACAACTTCATCAAAGCGGCGCTGCCACGAGCGGCTGCCTTTTCCAGCAGCTGCCCTATCGTTTTATCGTCTGCTCCTATCTTCCGTGTTTTTTCTTCCCGTTTTGACAACTACACTATGGATTACTTCTATCCTATGGGACATGGGTTTTAGCACAAAAAATGCGTGTATTCAAGGAATTTCAACTTCTTGCCCCGGAGAATTCTCGTGCCGGCGTGATGAAGGGGCTTATCGTGGAAGAAGAGCCAGAGCTAGCGAAGCGGCTAGCGGCGTTATAAGTCTTCGGTACCATCCGTAATCATGGTGAATGCGAACTCATGAACAAATAAGATCATCCAGTGCCGATGGAAAACATCGAAGCGCACAGGGAGCGCAGTTGCTGTGTTTTGCGGAAACGTGGCTCACGTTTAGCATTCCGGACGCTAACGTGTAGCCACCCGGAGCCACCTGGAGAAATCCGGCTTCAACGTCGCTGAACAGAGACACGAAAGCCGGGGGGAATCGGAGAGGAGGCGGACTTGCTAACACGAGGTGGTGTATCCCTGGATTTTCACAAAGAAAAGATTTCCATCTGCCGCAGGAATGTCGAACTTTTGGACGTTTGTGACGTCATCCGCTCCGCTACAAGCACCCCTAGGGCATCATGTTCATCTGTTAATAAACAACGGGGTAGACTGCTGGAAGTGTGAATTTCCCTACGGGGATGAATCAAGTATCTATCTATCTAATAAGATGAGGTTTGAACAATTTTTATTCGTCCTCCTCGTATGCGCTTTCGTGCGGAATAAACCTAAAATGGCGCAGACTACTTGCTATTATTGTACGGTATTAAGGAGCCATAAAAGTTAAATATTTAGATAGATAGATACTCGATTCATACATTCTGCAGTATCCTTTTGTTGAAAAATAAAATAATAAATATATAGATTACAAAAATACTCAATATAACGTTTTGCTATAGAGCAGGGATGTCAAACTCATTTGACGTCGGGGGGCCACACCATAGAAGAAACATTCTGTCAGGGGCCGGACGAGTAGATTTGAGAGAAAGAAAAAAAAAGATAAAGAAATAAGACAAAGAGGGAGGGAAAAGGAGAGAGGGCGGGACATTGAAAGAAAGAGAGAGGGGGCGTGAGAAACAAAAGATAAAAAGTTGTGAGAGGGGGGGAATAAAAAAGGAGAGAAAGAAAAATCCAGAAGGAGAGAACAGGGAAAAGAAAGTGCCTAGGGTAGGAAGAGAGAAAGAGAAAAGAGAGCAAAGGAAGTTGGAGCAAAAGAAGTTCAAAAGACAGAGAGAGAGAAAGAGACAAAGAACCACAAAGGAAGAGAAAAAGAGACACAGAGAGTGAAAGAGACAGAGTGGGAGAAAAGGGGTGGAAAACAAAGAGAGAGAGAGAGAGAGAGAGAGAGAGAGAGAGAGAGAGAGAGAGAGAGAGAGAAAGAAAGAAAAAGAAATCCAAGTGCAATGTCTTTGTGAGAGGCACCTTTCTTTGGCTTTGGCAACATCAAGTTGACATATTTCCACCTGCAGCTTGTTTTTCTCTTGCGCTTCTCTGAGTGTGGTCTCGCGGTCCGGATTGGATCCCTTAGCGGGCCTGACTTGGCCCGCGGGCCGCCCGTTCGACACCCGCGGAATAAGGTTTCGACGAGTTCCAAAAACCCTAAAGTTGGGTATTTTCTGGACTTTGAACATTTCCTAAACTGCAATCTGACTCCGAGACAAAAAAGAAAAAAATACCAAAACGAAAAAGTAGTGAAAAGCTGAAAAAAAAACAAAAAGAGGAAAAATAGAAGGAAAATTCCGGAAAAAAAGAAACAAAGGAAAAAAGTAAATAGTGAACAAAAAGAAAAAGTAACAACTAGGAAAAAAATGAATACAATAAGATTTTTTATAAAGGAATTAAAAAAAAAGGAAAAAACTTGATATGTGACATCAACTGTCAAGTTTGGACATGTTTGATCATGATTTATATATATATATATATATATATATATATATATATATATATATATATATATATACATTATATATTATAATAGCAGTTCGGAGTACCCACCCTTCTTGGGGTCCTTAGAGGGTGTGCTTGAGAGCGCGCCCCCTGGGGACTCCCTCGTACTGCTGGGAGACTTCAACGCTCACGTGGGCAATGACAGTGAGACCTGGAAGGGCGTGATTGGGAAGAACGGCCCCCCTGACCTGAACCCGAGTGGTGTTTCGTTATTGGACTTCTGTGCTCGTCATGGTCTGTCCATAATGAACACCATGTTCAGACATAAGGGTGTCCATATGTGCACTTGGCACCAGGACACCCTAGGCCGTAGTTCGATGATCGACTTTGTCATCGTTTCGTCGGACCTGCGTCCGCATGTTCTGGACGCTCGGGTGAAGAGAGGGGCGGAGCTGTCAACTGATCACCTCCTGGTGGTGAGTTGGCTTCGATGGTGGGGGAAGATGCCGGCCCGACCCGGCAGACCCAAGGTGTTGTGAGGGTCTGTTGGGAACGGCTGGCAGAATCTCCTGTCAGAAGAAGTTTCAATTCGCACCTCCGGCAGAACTTCGCCCATGTCCCGAGGGAGGCGGGGGACATTGAGTCCGAGTGGACCTTGTTCCGCGGCCGATCAGAGCTGTGGCCGCAAGGTTGTCGGTGCCTGCCGCGGTGGCAACCCTCAGACCCGTTGGTGGTCACCGGCGGTGAGGGATGCCGTCAAGCTGAAGAAGGAGTCTTATCGGGCCTTCCTGGCCTGTGGGACTCTGGAAGCAGCTGGCAGGTATCGGCTGGCCAAGCGGAATGCGGCTTTGGCGGTTGCCGAGGCAAAAACTCGGGCATGGGAGGAGTTTGGCGAGGCCACGGAAGCCGACTTCCGAACGGCTTCGAGGAAATTCTGGTCCACCATCCGACGTCTTAGGGGGAGGAAGCGGTGTGCCATCGACACTGTGTATAGTGCCGATGGGGCGCTGCTGACCTCGACCCGGGACGTTGTGAATCGGTGGGCGGAGTACTTCGAAGACCTCCTCAATTCCACCGGCACGTCTTCCTCTGGGGAAGCAGAGCCTGAGGACTCTGGGTTGGGCTCTCGTATCACTGGGGTTGAAGTCACCGAGGTTGTCAAAAAACTCCTCGGTGGCAGGGCCCCGGGGGTCGATGAGATCCGCCCGGACTTCATTAAGGCTCTGGATGTTGTGGGCGTGTCATGGTTGACGCGCCTCTGCAACATCGCGTGGATATCGGGGACAGTGCCTCTGGACTGGCAGACTGGGGTGGTGGTTCCCGTCTTTAAGAAGGGGGACCGGAGAGTGTGTTGTGTGAATCACACTTCTCAGCCTCCCTGGTAAGGTCTTTTCAGGGGTACTGGAGAGGAGGGTCCGCCAGGAAGTCGAATCTCGGATTCAGGAGGAACAGTGTGGTTTTCGTCCTGGCCGTGGAACACTGGACCAGCTCTATACACTCTTCAGGGTCTTTGAGGGTGCATGGAAGTTTGCCTGTCCGGTCTACATGTGTTTTGTGGACTTGGGGAAGGCATTCGACCGTGTTCCTCGGGAGGCCTTGTGGGGGGGTGTTTCGGGAGTATGGGGTACCGCACAGTCTTATCCGGGCTGTGCGGTCCCTGTATGCATGGTGCCAGAGTCTGGTCCGCATTGCCGGCAATAAGTCGGATTCGTTCCCGGTGAGGGTTGGGCTCCGCCAGCTGCCCTTTGTCACCGATTCTGTTCATAACTTTTATGGACAGAATTTCTAGGCGCAGCCTTGGCGGGGGTGGAGTCCGGTTTGGGGGCCTCAGCATTGCGTCACTGCATTTTTGTTTTTGCTTTAGTTACTCTTCCGGGTTATCAAGTGGCGGCAATTTTGTGTCTCCCACGTCGTCGCGATTCAGATTCCAGCTATACCAGAATTCTGGACTGAGATTTTTCAGCTTGAACTGTTGGAAAGTTTCAGAGTTGTATCGGCGACGTCGGCTCGGTGCGGGGAAGCGGCAGTCAAGCTAGCTTCGGCTCGGATGTGACTCGCCTTCACTCCCCGCCTTCACTCCCCCGCAGCCGCTTTCTTTCCTGCTCGCCGACCGTCCGGCTTTCTGGGTGACTCTGCGGTGTCGAATCGTCTTGTCGCTCGTTTGAGTGTGCTTCGTCAAGAGTGAGTTGCCATAACGCCAAAAGTGTGTCGCCACAACGTCAAAGATCGGACATTGTTGACGCTGGCAAATATGGCGGCGCTACTTGTATAGCGACCGACAGCCGGGGAAACTAAGTCCGGCGAAAATAACAACTTGGGACGGTGCCGTAAGAGGAAGGTGAAGTTTTCAAGATGCCGAGCAGGGATAAAGAACTCGAGGAAATTAAAAAGTCACTCGGCTTTTTAATGGATAAAATGGACATCGTCACCAGACAACAGGACACAATTTTGAGTCTAATGGCGGAAATCAAAGACCTAAAAAACGAAAACATGGAGAAGGAAAAGAGGATTATTGCGCTTGAAGGACGCGTAGCAGATCTGGAACAGTATACCAGGATAAATGACATCATTATCACCGGTCTGGAGATCAAACCTCGGAACTACGCCAAAGCTGTGGCAAATACAAATATTGGAACAGATGCTGATGAGGATTCTGCTGAGCAACAGGTCATTGCTTTTATGGGTAAAAAAGGCATATCCATCAATGCTGAGGACATAGAAGCATGTCACCAATTAACAAGAGGTGACAACCGACCCAAGGCGACCATCGTAAGGTTTGTCAACAGAAAACGGAAACATGAAATCCTTAAGCAAGGGAAAAAACTAAAAGGGACTAATGTTTATTTAAATGAACACTTAAGCAAAAAAAACTCTGACATTGCAAGACAGGCTCGATTTTTGAGGAAAACAAACAAAATACAAGGAACTTGGACTTCAAACTGCAGAGTATACATAAAGTTAAACGGCACTCCGGAACAAGCAAAAATATTATGGGTTCGAGAAATGCAGGAGCTGGACAGATTTGCCTGAAGTATAACAATGGCATCCTGGACCGACAATATGGACACCTTTATTACAGATCACGATATAAAAATCCATCATAAAATATTAGGCCATGATTTACCGGAACTGAGCATTGTTAATCACACTGACTCCAATAATTCAAGATTAGATGACGTCGATCCTGACTACAAATTCATATCAGCTAGCTCAGACAATTGCAAATATTATACTGGAAATGAATACAATACCTTTGTTAAATCTGAAGACAAATTCTCAATAATACACTTTAACAGTAGAAGTATGTACACAAATTTTGATGACATCACTGAATACTTACAACAATTTAAGAACCCGTTTAGTGTTATTGCAGTTTCTGAAACGTGGTTCAGTGAGGGAAGGGGTGTAAATTTTGAATTAAACAACTATAATCTGAACTATGTAAATAGAACTAACAAAATAGGAGGTGGAGTAGCTATTTATGTGCAGAAAAGATTAAAATCGAAAATATTACAAAACATGTCATTTGTCATTGACGATTTACTTGAATGTATTACAATAGAAATTATAAATGAAAAAAGGAAAAATATTATAGTCAGTTGTGTGTATAGAACACCGGGCTCAAATCTGGAAACCTTCACAAACTGGGCTGAAAAAACATATTCAGCAATAAGCGCCAAAACACTATTTATTTGTGGAGATTTCAACATCGATCTAATGAATCCAAACAAACATCAAAACATTGATGACTATATTAATATGATGTACAGTATGAGTTTGTACCCAACTATATTAAGGCCTAGTAGATTCACTTCACACAGTGCAACACTCATTGACAATATATTTACAAATAATATGGAATTTACAAACGTCAGCGGGTTACTGGTTTGTGATATTTCTGATCACCTACCAGTATTTACAGTGTATGATGAAAAGGTTACTAGACAAGAATCAATTAAGGATTATGTTTACAAACGAGTTAGAACTGAAGCGACTATTATATCACTGTATGATGACTTAGTTAAACAAAACTGGAATGCTATATATGGTACAGATGATGTGGATGGTGCGTTTGACATATTTTTGGAAATATTCACCAACAAGTACAACAAAAATTGCCCAATGAGACAAATTCATATTAAGAATAAATCTGTAAACCATCCATGGATAACTAAGGGTTTACATAATGCCTGTAAGAAAAAAAACTACTTATATAGAAAATTTATTAAACTAAGAACTAAGGAAGCCGAAACCCGGTATAAAACGTATAAAAACAAATTGACAGGAATATTAAGGGCAAGCAAGAAATTATACTATACCAATTTATTACATCATAACAAAAGTAATATCAAAGGTATTTGGGATATATTAAATAGTATAATAAAAGGAAAGAATGTAAGCAATGCATCTCCAAACTATTTTATTGATAAGAACAGTGAAAATGATCATTTTAATCGAGTTGTGGAGAATTTCAATCGTTATTTTGTAAATGTTGGGCCAGAGCTCGCTGCAAATATCCCAGAGTGCAGCGGTAAACAATTTGAGTCACTGATAAAAATGAACTCCAAGACCATGTTTTTATCCGGCGTTACGGAATCAGAAATCTTAGACGTGGTTAACAACTGTAAAAACAAAACGTCTATGGATTGTTTTGACATCGACATGGTACTAATTAAGCAAATTATAAACAGCATTGTGAAACCATTGACCTACATCTGTAATCTATCGTTTCTAACAGGCACATTTCCAAATCAAATGAAAATAGCAAAAGTTATACCAATATACAAAAATGGGAACAAGCACATTTTTACAAACTATAGACCGGTATCTCTGCTTCCTCAGTTCTCTAAAATATTAGAGAGACTTTACAATAATAGACTGGAACAATTTGTAGATAAACATAAATTGATTAATGAAAGTCAATATGGTTTTAGAGCAAACAGATCAGCAACAATGGCAATTATTGATGCAGTAGAAGAAATCACCCACAGTATAGAAAAGAAGAGATACGCAGTCGGGGTATTTATTGACTTAAAAAAAGCATTTGATACCATTAATCATAATATACTATTAAAAAAACTGGAAAGATATGGCATCAGGGGAGTGGCTCTGAAATGGATTCAAAGTTATTTGACGGGGAGGAAGCAATATGTAAAAATGGGAGAGTTTTCATCTGAATATTTGGACATCTGTTGTGGAGTACCACAGGGTTCTATCCTGGGACCAAAGCTATTTAATTTATATATTAACGATATTTTTAATGTCTCAAAACTATTGAAAATAGTAGTATTTGCCGACGACACTAACATTTTCTATTCAAATGATAACTATATGGATTTGGTAACCTGTATTAATCGTGAACTAATTAACCTAAAAATATGGATGGATATAAATAAATTATCTTTAAATTTAAATAAAACCAAAGTAATATTCTTTGGTAATCGTAAGGCAAATCAAGATTTAGAAGTAAAAATGGATGGTGTAACAATAGACATTGTATCAGAAATTAAGTTTTTAGGGGTCATAATAGACAAAAAATTAAGTTGGAAAACACACATCAGACACATACAAACAAAGGTATCTAAAAGCATTTCAATAATTAATAAAACCAAAGTTCTTTTACATTATAATGCATTGTATTTATTATATTGTTCTCTCGTTCTGCTATATTTAACCTATGGTGCAGAAGTCTGGGGCAATAATTACAAAAGTTCACTACAGCCCCTTTTTATCCTTCAGAAACGTGCAATAAGAACCATACACAGGGTAGGATAT
Source organism: Urocampus carinirostris (assembly GCF_059441175.1). Classification (NCBI taxonomy): domain Eukaryota; kingdom Metazoa; phylum Chordata; class Actinopteri; order Syngnathiformes; family Syngnathidae; genus Urocampus; species Urocampus carinirostris. The sequence continues at coordinate 75,494,782 of NC_142349.1, read as the reverse complement.
CGGGATCATACCAATATTTTATTCATGCAGTCCAATTTATTGAAATTGGATGATTTAATAAAATTTTTCACTTCACAACTGTTATTTAAGGTCAACAAAAACATAGTGCCAGAAAACATACAAAGATTATTCACTCGGAAAGAGGGAAATTATAACTTGAGGGGCTGTGGTGAATTCAAAATCCCAAAGGTGAGAACCACCAGGAGAAGTATGTGTGTGTCTGTGTGTGGAGTCAGACTTTGGAATAATTTGCAAAATGAAATCAAACAATGTCCAAATATCCATGTGTTCAAAATTAAATACAAAAAAGCATTACTGGCGAAATATAGAGATGAAGAAAATGGGAGATGAGGGAGACTGGAAATACTGCACTTCAAACTGGCTAACTTGTTGTTATTGTACTATTATCACATCAGAACTGTTATAAGTATTGTGTTTATTTTTATTGATATTGCCACTGGTGCCGCAGTGACATTATGCGCATTATGACGTTGAGGGATGGGTATTGCGAAGATTAGTGTATAAAATAGGTGATTATTGTAACTATTATAAATATTGATATCTGACCTATGTAATAAGTATATCCATGAGATTTTGTTGTATTGGACACAAGAGGAGCTATTTATAAAATGTATTTAATAGGGAAGATAAAGGGGTAGGAAAAATAAGCATCTGCTTCTGACTACCCCTTTTCGAACATGTGTGACATTATTTCGTTGTTGACTCATTGTTTTTGTCCTGTTTTTTATTTTGATGTTCGAAATAAAGTTTTCATTCATTCATTCATTCATTCAGATGACGTGGTGCTGTTGGCTTCCTCAGCCCGTGATCTTCAGCTCTCGCTGGAGCGATTCGCAACCGAGTGTGAAGCGGCCGGGATGGGGATCAGCACCTCCAAGTCCGAGGCCATGGTTCTCAGTCGGAAAAGGGTGGTATGCTCCCTCCGTGTCGGGGAGGAGGTCTTGCCCCAAGTGGAGGAGTTCAAGTACCTTGGGGTCTTGTTCACGAGTGAGGGTAGGATGGAACGGGAGATCGACAGACGGGTCAATGCAGCGTCTGCCGTCATTCGGACCCTGTACCGGTCCGTCGTGGTGAAGAGGGAGCTGAGCCGAAAGGCAAAGCTCTCGATCTACGTTCCTACCCTCACCTATGGTCATGAACTTTGGGTCATGACCGAAAGAACTCCATCCCGGATACAAGCGGCCGAAATGAGTTTCCTCCGCATGGTGGCTGGGTTCTCCCTTAGAGATAGGGTGAGAAGCTCAGTCATCCGGGAGGGACTCGGAGTAGAGCCACTGCTCCTCTGCGTTGAGAGGAGCCAGTTGAGGTGGCTCGGGCATCTAATAAGGATGCCTCCTGGACGCCTCCCTCGGGAGGTGTTCCGGGCATGTCCCACCGGCAGGAGGCCCCGGGGGCGGCACAGGACACGTTGGAGAGACTATGTCTCTCGGCTGGCTTGGGAACGCCTCGGGGTCCCGTCGGATGAGCTGGAGGAAGTGGCTGGGGATAGGGACGTCTGGGCTTCCCTTTTAACGCTGCTGCCCCCGCGACCCGACCTCGGATAAGCGGAAGACAATGGATGGATGGATGGATGATCATGATTTAGTTGCCACACCTTGGATTGCCGTTGCTCACTGTTGTTTCAAGTGGTGCTCACCGACTTTGTGAACGCTTAGACCCGTGGAAAACTAGAGGGAACATTGGTCCGGGAGCTCCTCTGTTATAATTCATGCCGACGGAATGTTTACGCCACATGACCACCCAGCCTCTGGCTGATTGGTCCGCGCCGTGTTGACGCAATTGTCCCGATCGACCTTCGAAGCATCGGGCAAAGGGTGATAGGTCATCGCCCTCGACCCCAGGCGAGGTGAAATGTCATTGTTACCTACACAAACCGAAACCATCTCTCTCTTGCGCTCTCTCTTTCTCTCTTTCTTTGTCCCGCCCTCTCTCCTTTTCCCTCCCTCTTTCTCTTGTTTCTCAATTTCTCTTTCTCTCTTTAATCTTCTAGTCCGGCCCCCGACAGAATGTTTCTTCTATCGTGTGGCCCCCCGAGTTCAAATGAGTCTGACACACCTGATTTAGAGTATTTAGAGTGTTTGTTTTGCAAAAATCCACAAAGTAGTGAACCCGCAATAATCGAGGCCATGCCTTTGCTGTAAATCTTTTTGATTTTTTTTGCGTTTGAAAAGACATTCTACACATTGATGTGTGTCTTGTGTCCTGCAGATGTCACTGTAGAGAATCTTCTTCCTCGGCAACAAGAGACGATGTTCGGTGGCGTGAAACCGGAGGAAGATGAGTTTTTAGAGACGTTTGACATGAAAAAGGAGGAGGAGGATTTGGAGCGTGTTGACATTAGAAAGGAGCAAAAAGACTTAGAGAGTGTTGACATCAAGAAAGAAGAGGAGGATGATTCTGAGCTGGTTGAGGTTAAAGAAGAGGAAGATTTAAGAGCGTTTCCGGTGACGGGGGCCTTTTTAACCTCCCAAGATCAACACGAGAACAAGGAGAAGGTGTCTCCGAGCTCCGCAAGAACAGATGATGACGACACGTCCGATAATGGCGAAAAACAGTTTGAGAACGATAATCACAAATGCTCGCGGTGCGAAAAGTCCTTTAGATACAAGTGCGGTTTGAAACGACATTCAATCGTCCACACTGGGGAAAAACCCTTTTCTTGCTCAGTTTGTGGTCAGAAATTTGGCAGAAAATCAAACTTAAAAACACACACAAGGACCCACACGGGTGAAAAACCATTTGCCTGTTTAGTTTGTGGTAAAAAATTCAGCCAAATAACACACTTAAAAACGCACACAAGGACCCACACGGGTGAAAAACCCTTTCCCTGTTCAGTTTGCGGTCAAAAATTTTCCCTGAAATCGCATTTAAAAAGGCACGGGAGAACACACACTGGTGAAAAACCGTTTGCCTGTTCAGTTTGTGGTCAAAACTTTGGCCTTAGATCACACTTAAAAGAACACACCAGGACCCACACGGGTGAAAACCCCTTTTCCTGCTCAGTTTGTGGTCAGAAATTTGGCCATAAATCACACTTAATAACACATACAAGGACCCACACTGGGGAAAAACCTTTTGCCTGTTCATTTTGTGGTAAAAACTTTGGCCTTAGATCACACTTAAAAGAACACACAAGGACCCACACTGGTGAAAAACCCTTTTCCTGCTCTGTTTGTGGTCAGAAATTTGGCCATAAATCACGCTTAAAAGAACACACAAGGACCCACACGGGTGAAAAACCCTTTTCCTGCTCAGTTTGTGGTCAGAAATTCGGCCGAAAATCACACTTAATAACACATACAAGGACCCACACTGGTGAAAAACCCTTTTCCTGCTCAGTTTGTGGTCAGAAATTTGGCCATAAATCACACTTAAAAGAACACACCAGGACCCACACGGGTGAAAAACCCTTTTCCTGCTCAGTTTGTGGTCAGAAATTTGGCCGAGAATCAAACTTAAAAACACACACAAGGACCCACACTGGTGAAAAACCTTTTGCTTGTTTAGTTTGTGGTCAAAAATTCAACCAAATAGCACACTTAAAAACGCACACAAGAACCCACACTGGTGAGAAACCCTTTTCCTGCTCTGTTTGTGGTCAAAGATTTGGTGATAAGTCAAACTTAATATCCCACACTACAACCCACACGGGTGAAAAACCGTTTGCCTGTTCATTTTGTGGTCAAAACTTTGGCCTTAGATCACACTTAAAAGAACACACCAGGACCCACACGGGTGAAAACCCCTTTTCCTGCTCAGTTTGTGGTCAGAAATTTGGCCATATATCACACTTAATAACACATACAAGGACCCACACTGGGGAAAAACCTTTTGCCTGTTCATTTTGTGGTAAAAACTTTGGCCTTAGATCACACTTAAAAGAACACACAAGGACCCACACTGGTGAAAAACCCTTTTCCTGCTCTGTTTGTGGTCAGAAATTTGGCCATAAATCACGCTTAGAAGAACACACAAGGACCCACACGGGTGAAAAACCCTTTTCCTGCTCAGTTTGTGGTCAGAAATTCGGCCGAAAATCACACTTAATAACACATACAAGGACCCACACTGGTGAAAAACCCTTTTCCTGCTCAGTTTGTGGTCAGAAATTTGGCAGAAAATCAAACTTAAAAACACACACAAGGACCCACACGGGTGAAAAACCGTTTGCCTGTTCAGTTTGTGGTCAAAACTTCGGCCTTAGAGCCCACTTAAAAGAACACTCAAGGACCCACACTGGTGAAAAACCCCTTTCCTGCTCAGTTTGTGGTCAGAAATTCGGCCGAAAATCACACTTAAAAACACACACAAGGACCCACACTGGTGAAAAACCGTTTGCCTGTTCATTTTGTGGTCAAAACTTTGGCCTTAGATCACACTTAAAAGAACACACAAGGATCCACACTGGTGAAAAACCCTTTTCCTGCTCAGTTTGTGGTCAGAAATTTCGCAATAAATCACACTTAAAAGAACACACAAGGACCCACACTGGTGAAAAACCGTTTGCCTGTTCATTTTGTGGTCAGAAATTCGGCCGAAAATCACACTTAAAATTGCACATAAGAACCCACACTGGTGAGAAACCCTTTTCCTGCTCAGTTTGTGGTCAGAAATTCGCCCTAAAATCAAACTTAAAAACTCACACAAGAACCCACACTGGTGAGAAACCCTTTTCCTGCTCTGTTTGTGGTCAGAGATTTGGTGATAATTCAAACTTAATATCCCACACTACAACTCACACGGGTGAAAAACCTTTCGCCTGCTCCATTATTGGTCAAAAAAAAAATTAGCCGAAAGGACAATTTGTGACTCAAGAACCCACACTGGTGAGAAACCCTTTTCCTGCTCAATTTGTGGTCAGAGATTCGGTGATAAATCACACTTAAAAACACATACTTAGACCCACACGGGTGAAAAACCTTTCACCTGTTCTGTTTGTGGTAAAAAATCCAGCCAAAAGGGTAATTGGACAAGACACATAAGAACTCAAATTAGTGAAAAACCCTTAGCAAAACCCTCAGTAGGGTCGCGGGGGTGCTGGAGCCCATCTTGGCTACCTTCCGGCAGTGGGCAGGGGACACCCTCACCTGCTTGCCAGCCAGTCTCAGGGCACACGGGGACAGACGACTCACTCGCTCAGTCACACCTAGGGACAATTTGAACCGGCCATTTAACCTGACATGCGTGTTTTTGGAATCTGGGAGGAAACCCACGTAAGCACGGGGAGAACATGCAGACTCCACACGGGAAGGTTTGATCTCACGACCTCAGAACTGTCCCTAAACCCACTCCTTTCTGTCACCTGTCGTCAGTCTGCCTGCGAACCTCAGTGAACACTAGGCAAGCCTTTTTTGAGCCGTTTATGATCCTAACCACGTCTACTCTCCCGTCCCGGCTTTCAACCTCTTTTGTCCCCGACCACGTCTACTCTTCTTTCCTGGCTTACGACTTAATTCTGACCTCGTATTTGCTCTCCTATCCCGGCTACTGACCTGATTTTCCGTCCCCGACACCGCCATCGCTCGCCACGGAAGTTCCACTTCTGCGTTAGAGCGACCTGCTTCCCGCGCCCAGCGATCACCGGATGGTGGGCGCAACCCTTTCCCTTTCTTCCAATAAAACTTGAGAGAAACGCGACGCAAGTGGGTCCTGTCTCTGTTCTGGTCTTGGCACGTTTATTTAAAAAAAACAAGGTCATGCAAACTTTCCCCATCTCTAATTGGCAGATTCCTATTTTTATATTCACTATCCCTTTAATATGAGCATTTTTATGAAGGGACAGCGTTTCATATTTTGTGTCTCCCAGCGGTACGAAAAAACTTTTGTCAGAAAAACATAAGTGGATTTTTATAAAAGGCAAAAGGTACGTTATTTTTACTTTTAATTCTCATAGATGGAGAAATGTATTTTGTTAACATAACAAATTCCTTCCTTTTTCAGCATCCACAGGTTTGTCTGGCATCTTGCTGCTACGGCCACCCGAAGCGTTTTGTTGGGGATTTTTGTAGACTCGGTCTTCAATTTGATTTCAAAAGGTATTCATTAACAGGGATCAGAATTTTCCGCGGATCCGCGGATTTCCGCTGTTTTTGAACCCCAAAGGCCATTTCCGTAAATCGTCTAAATTCGATGAGAAAATATTGAAATGGTTGAAATGTTGATTATTGGTCCAGCTCACTGTCGTCATTTGTTTTCAAACACTACCACTACTCGTGAGAGGACGCTGGCGTGTATGTCGCCGCTTCTCACTCCAAAAACTTTTTCGAAGCTCAGATACTTTTTCTGATTTTTCTTTTGCCCTTCTGTTTTGGACTGTGGGTACTTTGGTTGATGTAACCTGAGCCAACGTTACACTTTATAAATCAAACCCTCGTAACTTAGCCCTCGGGCTAACTTAAACATACCAGCTGTCACAGCACCGGCCTCTCTCCCTCGTCATGGCGTGCCAAAACCTCGCCGCTTTTGGATTATTCCTGATACTCCTGACGTTCTGCCACCATCCAGCGACAGGATTGCTCCAGTATTCTATCGCGGATCTTCTCCGGATCCGGTGGATTGCGCGGGGGCCTCCGCCACCGGAGCTGCTCCACCATCCTGACATAACTCGCCTGCCTTGACGCCGCTACATCCACCGCGGATCGCGCAGGCACGTCGAGTATAAAAACCCTGGTTCAATCACCTCGACCTGGTCCACATCTCGACGCCCTCCATTAAACTGCGGCCGTAGGGCTAACTGCCATACATTAGCCCGCCTAGCTAGGTCGGCTAACAGCACTGCCGCCGTCAAACAAGACACCTCCGCCGTCAACTTTGGATTGCTGAACGTCCGCTCACTCAGGAACAAGGGCCACCTCATCCAAGACGTCCTTGCCGAACGAAAACTAGACTTCCTCGTTTTAACAGAAACTTGGCAACAAACAAACGACTTCGCTGCTTTGAATGACTCCACGCCTCCTGGCTTTGTTTACATCTGCCGTCCCCGTGGCAACGGCCGTGGAGGAGGTCTCGCGGTAATTCACCGCGAGAAGTGGAAAGTCTTGCCTGTCTCTGTCACTGCACCAACTTCCTTTGAATGTCTAGTGTTTAAGCTCCCCGGACCCACGCCAACCATCATTGCTTCAATTTATCGCCCCCCAAAGCCACATAGTGATTTTATCAATGAATTCTCCAGCTTAATTACACATTTATCCACTCTCTCGCCAAATTTAATTTTATTGGGAGATTTCAATATTCACATGGACAACCCCAACCTGCCACTCACCAGAGACTTCACATCCTGCCTGGAGAGTCTCGGGATACACAGCCTTATTGACTTCCCCACCCACATTAAAGGCCACACATTGGACTTGGTTTGCTGCTCTGGCCTCTCTACTTCCAAGCCCATTTCCAACGTTTTCCTGAATCTGATCATGTCCTCCTCACTTTTAACACCGTACTCTGTCTCTCTACTGTCAAAACCTCCCGTCTCATTTCTTTTCGTAATATCAAAAATATCAACATTGACACCCTCTGCTCCATTATTGACCGTTCCCCACTCCCAGAAGCTCTTTCAAGCCCGGATGAGCTCACCACTCACTACAATACCTGCCTCACAAATATTCTAAATTCTCTTGCCCCCCTGAAAACCAGGAATGCCTCATTCTCCACATCTGCCCCCTGGTTTACACCCGCTCTTCGGTCAATGAAATCAAAGAACCGCCAACTTGAGCGACTTTATAAGAAAACCGGCCTCACCATCCATAAGGACATGTACACTACCCATACTGCTAAATACAAGGACCAAATTGCACAAACCAAATCCAGCTACTACTCCGGCCTCATCCTTTCCAACGAAGGAAATTCAAGAACTCTCTTCTCTGTCATGAACAAAATCCTCCAGCCACCAAATTCTCTCCCCCTCCACCTGTACTCCACAGCAACCTGCAACTCCATAATGGAGTACTTCAATCACAAAATCCTTAAGATTCATCACCAACTCCATCAAAACCTGTCTGCTCCCTCCCCATCTGAATTTCCTTCTCCTTGTCACTTCTTCTCCAGTTTTGCTCCACCCACGACTGCTGAATTATCCAACCTGATAATCAAAGCCAAGCCCACCACTTGCCAGCTCGATCCCCTCCCTTCATCCCTTGTTAAATCCTGCCTCCCTTCCCTGCTTCCTCCCATATCTGCCATTATTCACTCCTCACTCTCTTCTGGTATTGTCCCATCACTTTTCAAAACCGCTGCTGTTACCCCTACACTGAAAAAACATGGTGCTGACCCCAACAACTTTGACAACCTCCGCCCCATCTCCAACCTTCCATTTATTTCAAAAATCCTTGAAAAAACTGTTGCTGCTCAACTCCACTCGCACCTGTCCCTCCACTCTCTCTATGAGCCCTTTCAGTCTGGTTTCTGCCCCCGCCACAGCACAGAGACTGCCCTAATCCGTATTGTAAATGATCTCCTCATAGCATCCGACTCCGGTTTAGTCTCCATCCTCATCCTCCTAGACTTGAGCGCCGCCTTCGACACGATCTCTCACCCTATCCTCCTCAATAGACTCTCCTCCATTGGTCTCACCCATACTCCCCTCAGTTGGTTCCATTCCTATCTCACTGGCCGCACTCAGTTTGTCCAGCTGAAATCCTTCACCTCAAAGCCCTCCCTAGTCACCTCAGGTGTACCCCAGGGATCTGTCTTAGGTCCTCTTCTCTTCATCGTCTACCTCTTGCCTCTTGGTCATATCCTCCGCAAATTTAATATCCACTTTCACTGCTTTGCTGATGACACCCAACTCTACCTCTCCTGCAAACCAAACTCTATACTCCCACCTCCCTCCCTCACCTCTTGCCTTTCCGAACTCAAAACATGGTTCACAACAAACTTTCTTAAATTAAATGCCGATAAAACTGAATTCCTCCTTCTTGGCACCAAATCCACTTTATCCAAAATAAACAACTTCTCTCTCAACATCGACAGCTCCTTAGTGTCCCCCTCCCCCCAGGTCAAGAGTCTGGGTGTCATCCTGGATAGCATGCTTACCTTCCACTCACATATCAACACCATCACCCGCACTGCTTATTTCCACCTCCGCAATATTACCAGGCTCCGCCCCTCCCTCACCCCCCGCACTACTGCTATTCTCGTCCACAGTCTTGTCACATCCCGCCTTGACTACTGCAATGCTCTCCTCTTCGGCCTTCCTCAAAAGTCCCTCCATAAAATTCAGCTGGTTCAAAATGCCTGTGCTCGCATCATCACAAAAACATCTTCCCAGCAGCACATCACCCCCGTTCTCCAACAGCTACACTGGCTTCCTGTTCAGCATCGCATCAGCTACAAACTCATCCTATATACATATATGGCCATTCACAACCTGGCTCCTCCTTACCTTTCCGACCTTCTCCAGGTGCACGTCCCCACTCGCTCCCTCAGATCCTCGTCCTCCCTCCGACTGTCAGTGCCCCCTGCCCACCTGAGCACCATGGGAGCCAGAGCCTTCAGTCGCGCTGCTCCCAAGCTTTGGAACAATCTACCTCCGGACCTCCAAAACTGCACACCTCTCTCCACTTTTAAGTCCCGTCTAAAAACACACCTGTTCAGGACTGCCTACAACACATAGCTTCTCCATTTCTTATGTTTTTATGATTTTATGTCTTGTTTTTATTTATTATTTCGTTTACAACTTTTTTAAATTGTATTTTTTCTCTTTCATTGTTTGTACAGTGTCCTTGGGTGGCCTGAAAGGCGCTTTTAAATAAAATGCATTATTATTATTATTATTATTAGTTAGTTAATCAACAAATTGAGTAATTCATCATTTCATTGTAAATTAATTTTACAGTTATTTGATTAAACCGCGGGCAGCACGGCGGCACAGTGGTTGGCGCGTGTGCGACACAGTTCTGAGGTCATGAGATCAAACCTCCCGTGTGGAGATTGCATGTTCTCCCCGTGCTTTCGTGGGTTTCTTCCAGGCACTCAAATTTCCTCCCACATTCCAAAAACATGCAAGTTAAGTTGATTGGCCTAACCGAAATCTCCTTAGGTGCGAATGAGCCGTCTGTCCCTGTGTGCCCTGTGATTGGCTGGCGACCAGTTGAGGGTGTCCCCTGCCCACTGCCAGAAGACAGCGGGGATGGGCTCCAGCACCCCCGCGACCCTATTGAGGATAAGTGTTGCTTAAACCGCAAGCTTAATTCTTATTTATTCTACATGGGAGTCTATTAGATTTGGTCTCCACGCCAAATATGGACTATGATTTAAACATTTGTCTTGCAAAAGACTCCAATTAGTAAATAAGAATGAAAGAGACAGAGACAGAAAGTGTGAGAGAGTGGTGGAAAGGAGGGATAGAGAGAGAGAGAGAGAGAGAAAGAGAGAGAGAGAAAGGGAGGGAGAGAAAAAAGAAATACAAGTACAGTGCCTCTCTCACAACTTGTCTTCTCATCTCTTTTGTTTCTCCCTCTCTCTCTCCCTCTCTGTCTTTCTTCGTCCCGCCCTCTTTCCCTTTCTTTCACTCTCTGTGTCTTTTTAACCTCTTTTGCTCTAACTTCCTTTTTTCCTTTTCTCTCTTTTCTTTTTCTCTCTCCCTACCCTTCACACTTTATTTTCTTGTCTCTCCTTCTATTTGTATATTGTATTCTTTTTGCCTTATTATTGTATTGTTCTCAGCTCAGGGATGCTGCTGGAAATGTCAATTTCCCTTCGGGAATGAATAAAGTATCTATCCATCTATCTTCTGTCCTTCTATTTCTCTTTGGATTTCTTGCTTCCTCTCCCTTTCTTATCCCCCTCTCTCACGACTTTTTATCTTTTTTTGTTTCTTATGCTCTCTCCCTCCCTCTCTTTTTCTTTCTTTGTCCCGCCCTCTCTCCTTTTCCCTCCCTCTTTCTCTTATTTCTTGATCTCTCTTTTTCTCTCTCTTGAATCGACTAATCCGGCCTCTGGCGGAATGATTGTTTTATCTTGTGGCCCCCGGAGGTCAAAGGACTTTGACACCCCTGATATAGAGTGAGCCTTAGAGCGAGAGAGAGAGAGCATTTCGAAGGGAGTGGGCTCATTAAGCCGTTTCATTCACCAACAACACAGTCAGGGAGGACGGTGTCACTGTACGATGCTAGGGGGCGCTAAAGCACCAAATAGACGGATGCCTACCGAGAAGAAGAGAAGAACCACACGTCACTGCCGCCATTGTTCGTGTGCCGCCATTGTTTGCGGCTTCTTGGCTTTCCGCTCCAGTCGTGTGCACAATTTAACTCCATTTAACACCGTCAAAGAGTTAACGACGAGCTTTAAAGTTGTCTAAAATGTGCGAGAGACAGAAAGGAAATTGGAAAGAGGAGCTTCAAAAAGCGACCGAGATAGAAGATCGACGGCTAAAGCAAGTTAGCATTAGCAAGGAGCTACAAGAAGCATCGAACGGAGCCGGTGAGTCATTTTCATTTCCTATCTTCTTATTTTCTTCTCTTTCAGTCTTTTGCACGACAAATGTTGAAATCATACTCCATAGTTTTGATGCATCTTTAAGGGGACACAGGTGGATGGTCCAGCTCCAGCTGGCGTTACACATTTGTTTTATACATTTTTGTTTTTGTTGTTCTTTTAGCTAATCTGCAAAATAGATGGCAAATGTCAGTCTCACGCGACACCATTTACTTGTTGCCATTAAGAGTGATTTATTGGACAAGTCTCATTCAATCACGTGATATCCCTTTTAACATAAATACAAAATAACATTTCCATCAATTGCTACTTTTCAAGAATCATTTAACAAAAACATCATAACTGTAGCTTCCAAAACAACTCACTTTGTGTTATATGGTAACCAAATATACATATTAAAATCACAGTACACGCTTAACCCAGTCCCGCATAACGTAGCATACTTCATTCCGTTGCTTATGTTAACGGACGACTCACTCGTACTATTTCGTTTTTTGTCAACTTTACAGACATCACAAACAACCTTTACAAACATATTATCCTCCTCACAGTAAGTGTGTTACCAGTATAAACATCTCTCACCTGCAGAATAGATGGTAAATGTCAGTCTCACACGACACCATTTACTTGTTGCCACTAAGTCTCATTAAATCACGTGAAGTCCCCGTGAGACTTGCCCCAAAACACCCTTCCCTGACCCGTGAGACGATGTCATCTAGTGGTGATTTACTGGTACTTCACTTTTACGGCTTTACAAAACAACACCAAAATATAACATTTGAACTAGTCAGCAACCCTTGTTGCGCCACACATCTCCTTCGAGGGGCGAATCCATCGGGTTGGCGCGGAGACCGAACGAACTCCACGCTCTTGCGACCAAAATAGGATTTAACCTCGCAGTTTAAGAAAATTTTTGCTCAAAATGATTGTCATCGTCGCCATTCCTTCTCCTTGTTTGTTTTTTAGTTTGAACAAATTGGATTGACACTTTTAACTGCAAATAAACACATTCACAATTTCATGATATCATAATCTAACAAGATGAGGTTTGAACAATTTTTATCGACACTTTTAGCAGTAATTAAATATATTCGCAATTTCATGATATCATAATCTAACATAATCTAACACAACTTCATCAAAGCGGCGCTGCCACGAGCGGCTGCCTTTTCCAGCAGCTGCCCAATTGTTTTATCGTCTGCTCCCATCTTCGGTGTTTTTTTCTTCCCGTTTTGACAACTACACTATAGATTACTTCTATCCTATGGGACATGGGTTTTAGCGCACAAAAATGCGTGTATTCAAGGAATTTCAACTCCTTGTCCCGAAGAATTATCGTGCCGGCGTGATGAAAGGGCCTATCGTGGAGGAAAAGCCGGAGCTAGCGAAGCGGCTAGCAGTGTTATAAGTCTTCGGTACCATCCGTAATCATGGTAAATGCGAACTCACGACCAAATAAGATCATCCGGTGCCAATGGAAAACATCGAAGCGCACAGGGAACGCAGTTGCTGTGTTTTGCGGAAACGTGGCTCACGTTTAGCATTCCGGACGCTAACGTGTAGCCACCCGGAGCCACCTGGAGAAATCCGGCTTCAACGTCGCTGAACAGACACACGAAAGCCGGGGGAATCGGAGAGGAGGCAGACTTGCTAACACGAAGTGGCGTATCCCTGGATTTTCACAAGGAAAAGATTTCCATCTGCCGCAGGGATGTCGAACTTTTGGACTGGCGTGATATCATCCACTCCGCTACAAGCACCCTCGGGCATCATGTTCATCTGTTAATAAACAACGGGGTAGACTGCTGGAAGTGTGAATTTCCCTACGGGGATGAATCCAAGTATCTATCTATCTAACAAGATGAGGTTTGAACAATTTTTATTGGTCCTCCTCGTATGCGCTTTCGTGCGGAATAAACCTAAAATGGCGCAGACTACTTGCTATTATTGCACAGTATTACAGGAGTGGGAACCTTTTTCACCCGGAGCCATAAAAGCAAAATAATCAGATAGATAGATGGATACTCGATTCATCTCCGTAGGGAAATTCACACATTCTGCAGTGTCCTTGTGTTGAAAAGTAATAGAATAAATATAAATAATACAAAAATATAGAGCAGGGATGTCATACTCATTTGACGTCGGGGGGCCACACCATAGAAGAAACAATCTGTTAGGGGCAGGACGAGTAGATTCAAGAGAAAGAAAAAATAAAGAGGAAGGGAAAAGGAAAGATGGCGGGACATTGAAAGAAAATGAGAGAGCATGCGAAACAAAAGATAAAAAGTTGTGAGAGGCGGGGATAAGAAAGGGAGAGAAAGAAAGAAATCCAGAAAGAGAGAACAGAGAAAAAGTGCGTAGGGTAGGAAGAGAAAGAGAGAAAAGAGAGCAAAGGAAAAAAGGAAGTTGGAGCAAAAGAAGTTCAAAAGACAGAGGGAGAGAAAGAGACAAAGAACCACAAAGGAAGAGAAAAAGAGACACAGAGAGAGAAAGAGACAGAGTGGGAGAAAAGGGGTGGAAAACAAAGAGAGAGAGAGAGAGAGAAATAAATACAAGTACAGTGTCTTTGTTGGAGGCACCTGGCTTTGGCAACATCAAGTGGACATATTTCCACCTGCAGCTTGTTTTTCTCTTGCGCTTCTCTGAGTGTGGTCTCGCGGGCTGGATTGGATCCCTTAGCGGGCCTGACTTGGCCCGCAGGCCGCCCGTTTGACACCCGTGGAATAAGGTTTCGACGAGTTGCAAAAACCCATAAGTTGGGTATTTTCTGGACTTTGAACATTTCCTAAACTGCAATCTGACTCGGAGACACCTTTGGTGTCCAAACCCTGACAGTTGGAGCATCTCCAGAAACCGGAGACCTTATCCGGCCGAGTAGAGTCCACGTATCCATCGATTTAGCCGAAACAAAGAGTTGAACAAATCGGGTCTCTGCCTGTGCCAGTTATAAACGTGTGCAGGAGACGGGACGACGAGAGTCCTGACCAATGTTCCCTCTAAGGCGCTTGCGTGCGCACTGCCCAGAACTTTTCCGCGCACAAGAAAATCGAGCCGGCTCACAAAAATCAGGGCTCCGAATCACGACTTAAGAGGCCAATGAAGTCAAAGTTACAGTGCATGAAGGTTAAAATACACGGGTTCCCCTGACGCTGTGTTCTAAATGTGGTATGTTGAAGTCAAGGTCGAAGTAGAACAAAGTTAAGTCAAGTCCGTAGAGTTTTTCGAGAACCGCCTTCTACGGCTCGGCTCACTAAAAGAAACCTTTCGGGTCCCAAACGGATCTTTGGGTTGTTTTTGCTTCTTTCATCCCTACGTGACCAAATATTATGTAAAACTGTGCACAAAATGACTCAAAGGAAGGGGGGGATAGAACAAAAAAGAAAAAAATACCAAAATGAAAAAGTAGCCCTTAGAGACTAATTGTGATTAAGGGCTATACAAATAAAAATGACTTGACTTGACTAGTGAAAAGCTGAGAAAAAAACAAAAAGGAAGAGGAAAAATGTAAATCGAAAAGAAAAAGTAACAGCTAGGAAAAAAATGAACACAATAAGATTTTTTTTAAAGGAATTAAAAAAAAAAGGAAAAAACTTGATATGTAAGTTGATGTCAAGTTTGATCATGATTTAGTTGCCACACCTTGGATTGCCGTTGCTCACTGTCGTTTCAAGCGTTGCTCACCGACTTTGTGAACGCTTAGACCCGTGGAAAACTAGAGGGAACATTGGTCCGAGGGCTCCTCTGTTATAATTCATGCCGACGGAATGTTTACGCCACATGACCACCCAGCCTCTGGCTGATTGGTCCGCGCCGTGTTGACGCAATTGTCCCGATCGACCTTCAAAGTATCGGGCGAAGGGTGATAGGTCATCGCCCTCGACCCCAGGCGAGGTGAAATGTCATTGTTACCTACACAAACCGAAACCATCTCTCTCTTGCGCTCTCTCTTTCTCTTTCTCTCTTTCTTTGTCCCGCCCTCTCTCCTTTTCCCTCCCTCTTTCTCTTGTTTCTCAATTTCTCTTTCTCTCTTTAATCTTCTAGTCCGGCCCCCGACAGAATGTTTGTTCTATCGTGTGTCCCCCTTCCACCCCGAGTTCAAATGAGTCTGACACGCCTGATTTAGAGTATTTAGAGTTTGTTTTGCAAAAATCCACAAAGTAGTGAACGCGCAATAATCGAGGCGATGCTTTTGCTGTGAATCTTTATTTTTTTGCGTTTGAAAAGACATTCTACACATTCATGTGCGTTATGTGTCCTGCAGATGTCACTGTCGAGAATCTTCTTCCTCGGCAACAAGAGACGACGTTCCCTGGCGTGAAACCGGAGGAAGATGAGTTTTTAGAGACGTTTGTCATCAAAAAGGAGGAGGAGGATTTGGAGCGTGTTGACATTAGAAAGGAGCAAAAAGACTTTGAGCCTTTTGACATCAAGAAAGAAGAGGAGGATGATTCTGAGCTGGTTGAGGTTAAAGAAGAGGAAGATTTAAGAGCGTTTCCGGTGACGGGGGCCTTTTTAACCTCCCAAGATCATCACGAGAACAAGGAGAAGGTGTCTCCGAGCTCCGCGAGAACAGATGATGACGACACGTCCGATAATGGCGGGAAACAGTTTGAGAACGATAATCACAAATGCTCGCGGTGCGAAAAGTCCTTTAGACACAAGCGCGGTTTGAAACGGCATTCAATCGTCCACACTGGGGAAAAACCCTTTTCCTGTTCAGTTTGCGGTCAAAAATTTTCCCTGAAATCGCATTTAAAAAGGCACGGGAGAACACACACCGGTGAAAGACCCTTTACCTGCTCAGTTTGTGGTCAAAAATTCAGCCAAATAGCACACTTAAAAACGCACACAAGGACCCACACTGGTGAAAAACCCTTTCCCTGCTCAGTTTGTGGTCAGAAATTCAGTCATAAATCAAACTTAAAAACACACACAAGGACCCACACTGGTGAAAAACCGTTTGCCTGTTCAGTTTGTGGTCAAAACTTCGGCCTTAGATCAAACTTAAAAGAACACACAAGGACCCACACGGGTGAAAAACCCTTTTCCTGCTCAGTTTGTGGTCAGAAATTTGGCCAAAAATCAAACTTAAAAAAACACACAAGGACCCACACTGGTGAAAAACCTTTTGCCTGTTTACTTTGTGGTCAAAAATTCAACCAAATAGCACACTTAAAAACGCACACAAGAACCCACACTGGTGAGAAACCCTTTTCCTGCTCTGTTTGTGGTCAAAGATTTGGTGATAAGTCAAACTTAATATCCCACACTACAACCCACACGGGTGAAAAACCGTTTGCCTGTTCAGTTTGTGGTCAAAACTTTGGCCTTAGATCACACTTAAAAGAACACACCAGGACCCACACGGGTGAAAACCCCTTTTCCTGCTCAGTTTGTGGTCAGAAATTTGGCCATATATCACACTTAATAACACATACAAGGACCCACACTGGGGAAAAACCTTTTGCCTGTTCAGTTTGTGGTAAAAACTTTGGCCTTAGATCGCACTTAAAAGAACACACAAGGACACACACTGGTGAAAAACCCTTTTCCTGCTCTGTTTGTGGTCAGAGATTTGGCTATAGATCACAATTAAAAGAACACACAAGGACCCACACGGGTGAAAAACCCTTTTCCTGCTCAGTTTGTGGTCAGAAATTCGGCCGAAAATCACACTTAATAACACATACAAGGACCCACACGGGTGAAAAACCCTTTTCCTGCTCAGTTTGTGGTCAGAAATTCGGCCGAAAAACACACTTAAAAACGCACACAAGGACCCACACTGGTGAAAAACCCTTTTCCTGCTCTGTTTGTGGTCAGAAATTCGGCCAAAAATCACACTTAATAACACATACAAGGACCCACACTGGTGAAAAACCATTTGCTTGTTTAGTTTGTGGTCAAAAATTCAGCCAAATAACACACTTAAAAACGCACACAAGAACCCACACTGGTGAAAAACCCTTTTCCTGCTCTGTTTGTGGTCAGAGATTTGGTGATAATTCAAACCTAATATCCCACACTACAACCCACACGGGTGAAAAACCTTTCGCCTGCTCCATTATTGGTCAAAAAAAAATTAGCCGAAAGGACAATTTGACAAGTCACTCAAGAACCCACACTGGTGAGAAACCCTTTTCCTGCTCAATTTGTGGTCAGAGATTCGGTGATAAATCACACCTAAAAACACATACTTCAACCCACACAGGTGAAAAACCTTTCACCTGTTCTGTTTGTGGTAAAAAATTCAGCCAAAAGGGTAATTGGACAAGACACATAAGAACTCACATTAGTGAAAAACCCTTAGCAAAACCCTCAGTAGGGTCGCGGGGGTGCTGGAGCCCATCCCGGCTACCTTCCGGCAGTGGGCAGGGGACACCCTCACCTGCTTGCCAGCCAGTCTCAGGGCACACGGGGACAGACGACTCACTCGCTCAGTCACACCTAGGGACAATTTGAACCGGCCAATTAACCTGACACGGGTGTTTTTGGAATCTGGGAGGAAACCCACGTAAGCACGGGAGAACATGCAAACTCCACACAGGAAGGTTTGATCTCACGACCTCAGAACTGTCCCTAAACCCACTCCTTTCTGTCACCTGTTGTCAGTCCGCCTGCGAACCCCAGTGAACACTGTTCAAGCCTTTTTTCGAGCCGTTCATGATCCTGACCACGTCTACTCTCCCGTCCCGGCTTTCGACCTCTTTTGTCCCCGACCACGTCTACTCTTCTTTCCTGGCTTACGACTTAATTCTGACCTTGTATTTGCTCTCCTATCCCGGCTACTGACCTGATTTTCCGTCCCCGACATTGCCATCGCTCGCCACGGAAGTTCCACTTCCGCGTTCAGAGCGACCCGCTTCCCGCGCCCAGCGATCACCGGATGGTGGGCGCAACCCTTTCCCTTTCTTCCAATAAAACTTGAGAGAAACGCAACGCAAGTGGGTCCTGTCTCTGTTCTGGTCTTGACACGTTTATTTAAAAAAAACGAGGTCATGCAAACTTTCCCCATCTCTAAATGGCAAATTCCTATTTTTATATTCACTAGCCCTTTAATATGAGCATTTTTATGAAGGGACAGCGTGTGATATTTTGTGCCTCCCAGCGGTACGAAAAAACTTTTGTCAGAAAAACATAAGTGCATTTTTATAAAAGGCAAAAGGTACGTTATTTTTACTTTTAATTCTCATAGATGGAGAAATGTATTTTGTTAACATAACAAATTCCTTCCTTTTTCAGCATCCACAGGTTTGTCTGGCATCTTGCTGCTACGGCCACCCGAAGCGTTTTGTTGGGGATTTTTGTAGACTCGGTCTTCAATTTGATTTCAAAAGGTATTCATTAACAGGGATCAGAATTTTCCGCGGATCCGCGGATTTCCGCTGTTTTTGAACCCCAAAGGCCATTTCCGTAAATCGTCTAAATTCGATGAGAAAATATTGAAATGGTTGAAATGTTGATTATTGGTCCAGCTCACTGTCGTCATTTGTTTTCAAACATTACCCTGAACCTAGACAAATGTAATATCACCCATAGTGACTCGGTCAAAAATCGAGGTGTTATATTTGATCCTAATCTGTCGTTTCAGTCACACGTGAAAAATATTACTAGAATAGCTTTCTACCACCTCCGTAATATTGCGAAGATTCGTTCGATGCTGTCCCAATCAGATGCAGAGATTTTAATTCATGCGTTTATGACTTCTCGGCTTGATTACTGTAATGTATTGCTTTCTGGTCTCCCGATGTCTAGCATTAAAAGTTTGCAGCTGGTTCAGAATGCGGCAGCTAGACTTTTGACTAAGACTAAAAATTTTGAGCATATTACTCCTGTATTGGCCAACTTGCACTGGCTCCCAGTCCACTTAAGGTGTGACTTTAAGGTTCTCTTATTAACATATAAATGTTTGCATGGGCTTGCACCCTCTTATCTCTCCGATTTGATTTCCCCCTATCTTCCTGCACGGAGCCTGCGCTCGGAAAATGCCGGTCTACTCGTGACTCCGAGGGCCAAGAAGTCTGCGGGCTCGAGAGCGTTCTCCATCCGGGCCCCGGTGTTGTGGAACGCCCTGCCTCTGGAGAAAAGAACTGCAACCTCAACGGAAGTTTTTAAATCGAGGCTTAAGACACACTTCTATTCCAAAGCATATGATTGATGCCCACCTCGTATTCTGTTTTGTCCTGTCTTTTTCTGAGGCCTGCCTGGCTGATACGAAGGAGAAGGATGATTTGGGACGGGTCAACGGACCGGGGTCTGACCTGCAGCACGCCAACCCCTGCATTTACCAGCCGGCGTCGTCGTTGATGTCATGCTCTTTCCGGACATTTTCAGCATCTTACCTAGTGTTTACTATTCTGTGTACAGTAATGCTAATTGTAATTCACCCTGTTCAATCCTGGAAGGGGGATTACCACATGTGAGGTCCTTTCTCAAGGTTTCTTTTTTCTCCTCACACTGAGGTTTTTGAGTTTTCCTTGCCCGCATGCTGGTTTAAGATCAGGTCATTGTGTAATTTTGTAACTGTAATCCTGTGCAGTCCTTTGAGACATTTTTGTGATTAAGGGCGTCATAAATAAATTTGACTTGACTTGACTTTAGCTAACAAATAGATCGACTCCTACCATTGGTCGATAGGTTCGCTGATAACCAATCAGCGGAGCTTTTGTTCAGAGCGTTGGCTTTCTCAAACATGGCGCTCCTTCCGGTCTTTTCAAACGGTGAAATGAGTGTTTGAAAAAGTAAACATGAAAATACTAAGAAAAGAAGACGAGGCTTTTGTCTCTGAGATTGATAAAGGAGTCAAGAGTAAATTGAAGTGGTCATGGCTGGAGAAGATTGTCACAGTAAAGGTTAAAATCGGAGGAAAGATCGGGGAAGTTGTGTCGATCTGATCGATTATGGTACGCGAAGTTGTGTGGCACTGATCGATCATGCTAAAATGAACAAGCACAAAGCAAAAATAGCTCGCCGGCGTTTAAATTATGCACTCGGATCCGCATTTAAAATCGGCAGTGAAACTCACAGTAACACCACCGGGTCAACATTATTGGCCGTTCCAAATCCTTTCACTTCAAAAACTACCAGCAGTAAACCACTAGTTCCCCTGTGTGACAGAAAATCCCAATCTGAGGTATTTATAAATCTATTTTGTTGTGTAAAATAGACTTGCATTTGTAGAATAGAGTTGCATACATTTAGAAATGTAGAAAGACTTGCTTACATTGCTTACAGTAGTGAGGGAATGTTGACATCATTCGAGAAGATCCTTGGCAAGACAGTTGAGTTTCCCTAAAAGGGCATGGGACCTGCAAGGTCCCGCTATGCAAGGTCCCTCTGAGCAAACTGAGGCAAACAACATGTCCTAATAAGGGTACGACAGCATCTTCCTTGTTGATTACCGAGTACTAGAGCTGCTTTTTGGGTTGTACTCAAACTGAAGCTATAAAAGCGTTGTTATGTCTGGAGTTCTCTGAGTTCTTTTGGGATGACGAAATAAAAGGCTCACCCTCATGGCTGGTTCCCGATGTACTTAATTCAATCACGAAAGAAGACTTAAAAGATTATCGAACCTACATTTTCTCCTACATTAAATGGCGCCCTAACGTGTTTTTTGGCTCAAATTGACTTCTCGTCGTGAACGCTGCCCTGACGAGCGGTTGAGGTAAGGACAAGGTTTTTCTTTCCTTATTTCGGTTTGCTTTTCGGGGTAAGTGAAGTGCATTGGGGCCTGTGACGTGAGGGCTAAAATTTGGAAATTCGTGCACGTGGATACTCCGTCTGTAGTCCGGCAACAAGTTGGACGGATTGTATGAGTTGATATGAGATTTATCGCCGGCAACAATCTTGTGCTCAGGGATTGTTGTGATGTTTTTTTGGTCGGGCTCCGGGGAGTCTGGATGAAGTAACGGCTGTAATTGTCCGGTCCGTAGCGATGTTAAAGGGGGTCGGTCTAGAAGGCGATGATAAGACGTCATCAGTTGCTGATATTTTCGGTGACGGAAAGTAGACGATCTATTAATGGTCCTACGGGGGTGTGTTTTTTATGTGGAGAGTTATACCGGCAGAGGTTAATTAGCAGATGTTGTATTATTGAGATGACTTTGCGGATAGACAGCGTTGGAAGAGCTGTGTATGACAATTGCTGATCTAATTTCGCTCTGAGCGTTATCTCACTCGGGAATGTTGGCTGTTTGTGTGTGCGTGAGTTGTTTGGTGTGCGTCTTTGCCTTTTTTCGGTCTTGCGTGTATCTTTTGCGCGTCTGAATGCGTGTTAGGGATGGGGGTGTGACAGTTGTAATCGAACTTTGTGTGTGGGGGTGTGTGCCAGCTGGCGATACTTGTGCGTGTGCCTCTCTGTATGTGGATGTGTGTTCTGTTCGGTTCGGTTTCTCCTCGGCTCTGCCAGACCCCGCCCGCCTGAGTGAGTGTGTGCGGATGATTTCTTAACTGTTTAAGGGCTGGGACGACGCTGTGCGGAGGAGAACCTTTGTTTCTTTTTGTCTGTTTTGTTTTTTGTTTTGTTTGGCGTTGGGAGGGGAGTTAAGGACGTATGGATGAAAGATGGAGTGACTGCTTATTCTCGTGGGCGAGGACACAGTGGTAGTAGAGAGTGGTTTAACGGCATGAGGGGTTTTGGGAAGCAGTGAAACCGGGATGAGAAAACATTGCGCGATTGTGAGAAAAGTGTAAGATACTTACGTTACTGGGATGAATGATTCGTCCAGCGTTTCGTCTGCGTGTGGCCTTTTAATTTGTGAGATCTTGTTCCGTTAAACGTGATATGTATAGTATGGGTAAAATAAGAAAGCGATTTGTCAAGCGTTTTCAAAAGACAATAAGGAGCAGATTACTCGATCTTGAGGAAGTCCATGAAAAATTTAAGAATTTAATTGCTAAGGTGATGTCTTCATGGTCATTTAACCTAGACTAAACATCCAAGTTTGTAAACATGACCGATATAACAGGATTCTGAAGTCAAACGGACTGTTGAAAAGGGCTGAAGATGGACAGAAAAACAAGCAAAGAACAAACAAAGACGTTCACTCATCCATTGTCTGCGCCGCTTGTCTACAGCAGGGTCGTGGGGACACTGAAGCACATCCAGGCGGTCCTCAAACAGTGAGCAGGGGGCAATCTGAACTGATTGCAGCCAGTTTCGAGGAGAAAGAGGTAGACGACTGGGCACCAAGGTCAGTGTTGCACTGATAAGGCTAATGGACACATTCCAGCAGCGGATTACGAGTGGAACGTCACAATGGACTGAGCCAGACGGCCAAGGCCGTCGACGAGGCGGTGATAACGAACAACACGAGTCTGCATTGGATCACGTTAGGATCTTGTTGATTGACGTAGTGTTTACAAATCTGAGGAATATTGATACATTTGGATTGTAAATTATTATTTTATTTTTAACACAGGAATACTGCTAAAATTGTATTTTGAATCTGCTTTCCAGGAAAACGGTGATTTTTCTCTCCAGATGCAGGAGCATCAGGAGGATTATTAAGGAGAATAGGTAACAGGGGAATACCGTTGATTTTATATCAGTTGCGATAGCACAATTTAAAAAATTGTGCAAGGGGGAAGGTTGTAGAATACCTGGAGAAATAAGGTTACAGGTCTCCATATTTACAGGCCACGGTAGACGAAATGCTCAACCAGTATATGAAATCTGTGCAGAGAACATTATCAGGAGCAGTTCCATCAAAAGATCTAGGTGCGGAAACAGTAATAAAGTTTTTGATCAGCGAAGTTATTCCGCGATTTGGTGTACCGTCTGAAATAAGCTCAAATGGTCGTAATAAGCATTAGTTCAAAATGAAATGAAATGAAATGATCTGCATTTATATAGCGCTTTTCAAGTCAATGACTTCCCAAAGCGCTTTACATTGTGCTTCACATTTCCCAATAGCGGCCGTGATCTGTGCAGCCATGTAAGGCGCTAACCTGCTTATTGGGGGTAATTTGGGGTTCAATGTCTTACCCAAGGACACTTCGACATGTAACACGGACAAGCCGGGATTCGAACTGGGATCCCTTAATCCTAAAACGATCGCTCTACCTCCTGAGCTACTGCCGCCCCAAAAGGTCTTTCCAAAAGGTCGTGGAAAGAGTAAATGGAATATTAAAATTAAAGATAAACAAGATCTGTGTGAATACTAGGCTCAACTGAGGGGATGCGCTACAATTAGCGCTGATGAGTTATCGCATGCAAACTCATTGGATCACGCATATAACACCGCATGAAATGCTAACAGGCAGACCAGCGCCGCATCTGGGAGGTCCCTATAAGGCCGCTTGAGCAACTACAAACTGAACTGAGAGACTGAATGAGACAATTGACGGCTGTCATCTACCGGCTGGTTAAGAGACAAGAGTCCAAGGTCGAACAACCATTTGAAAAGACGTCCCAGGGGATCTCGTCTACACCAAGGTTTCGACGAAAGTGGGACCAACCAAGGCGTGAGGGCAATGCCGGCCGCAGTTCAGGTCGAGGGCAGCTCAACACGGTACCATCTGAACCACTGTATCACGGCTCACGCTGCCACCGTCAACGAGACCAAGCAAGATCAACAGGGCAGTAATGTTAAATTAGGAAAACAAGATGTGGATGACAAAGCTGTGTGTGATAATAAATTGTCTGATATGGTTGTTACTAGGAGCAGAGCTCGAGAAATCGCAGCTGCGAATGGAAATCGCGGGTCCGAAAGTGCAGCCGGAGATCCAAAAAGCGACGCTGCAGTTGCAGACCATGACGCATCCTAGAGACAGCGACCCGGTTAAGTGTGACACTACTGTACAACATGCCAAAACGGTTGAGGATTTGGAAAGTACAAGTACATTTTATTTTATCTCATGAAGGGCTCACTGGCCCTGAGGTATGGAAGCTCGAAAGTGCCAAAATTAAATTATTACAGGAAAAAAGAAAAAAAGAAAATGTGAGATATGACGAAAATGTGTAAAATATAATTTTTAAAATATGGTGTCATAAGAAACATGCACTTGAAATCTTTTAAAGGGACAGCGTGTATAAATTGACCCCAAGATGTCTCTGCACTGTGGAGTGCAACCGAAAAAAAAGTGTTTAACAGGATAAATAGAAGAGTCACAGTGCCCCACGTTGGGCGCCATTGAAATGTTGGGTAAATCGCAGGTTCGATAATCGAGAGGAAAGTCTTCTCATATGTGGATCAGGAAGACATGAACAAGCCTCGTGGGAGGGAGATAACTTTATTGTCTTGTCAATGAAGGTCTCATAGAAATCAGGACATGGCAATGCTTTTGAAGCTTCAATTGAGTACACCCCAAAAGGCGGTCCAATCTTCACGTATCAAGACAGGAATTCTGTTTTTCTCTGTTTGTCTCCCTATAAGGAGATAAGGAGATAGTTCTTCCAAACAACCTGAGGTCAGTTTATACAGAGACTTCCGTTCCTTGCACGAAATGATGTCAACACAACCTTTCTCACATGTGTAAGCAAGTCTTTCTGAATTTCTAAATGTCAGCAAATCTATTCTACAAATGCAAGACTATTTACCACAACATAGGCTTGGGGTCAGTGCGGTCTAGACAAGAATGATGTTAACAGAAAACCGCAAGAACTGAGACAAGGGCTGACGTCAGAGGAGGTGGCGAGTAGGTGGAGGCCACGTGAAGAGTCAGCACGCCCCATGGGGGGTGGCTGACGCGGGCAGAAGACAGAAGAATACTAACATTTTGGGGGGCAATTTTATATGATGAGGATTACGATCACGGGTGGCAGTAGCTCAGGAGGTAGAGCGATCGTTTTAGGATTAAGGGCTTGTCCGTGTAACATGTGGAAGTGTCCTTGGGTAAGACACTGAACTCCCAATAAGCAGGTTAGCGCCTTACATGGCTGCAAGGCCGCTATTGGGAAATGTGAAGCACAATGTAAAGCGCTTTGGGAAGTCATTGGCCCAATCCCATTTCTCTCACTCGGCCCTGAGAACCCTCCAGTGAGGTCCCTCGATAGAGGAGTGCCCTCCGCCGGTGGAGTGCAAAGTGGAGATGGTTTGGACAAGACTTGCAAGGTTCCACCCCTGTCCAGGAGATGGCGGTAACACGAATTGGCTGTAGACCTCAGTGACGTATTGGTCTACGTCACATGTAAACAACTCGAGTCTCAACCTGTAGTGTGTCAGTTGGAGAGTTTGTGCAACATTAAAAATTCCCGCTACTGCTGTGTTGTTACCGATTGCCTGAAAGCTCATCATCTTTTCCGTGTCTCCAATCAACGGAGGAGAAATATGCTATACTGAAGACAGTTTCGACGCTATGTAGTGCTGATTCATCTTTACAAGGTACGTACACTCATTAAAAAAATGACCCGTTCGGTCAAATACAGTAAGAGTTAACATACAATGCACGTTCACATAATACCCTATGTTTGTGTAGACATAAATGGCAATCTACTTATTAGTATCTTAATGCCATTTTATGACATATTGTAGGGGTCTTGAATCTGTGACATGACGAAACGTAAACAAACACAAGAACAGTCCACCTGACCCTTTAGCTTACATAATATCGTCACCAAACTTCCCTGTACAACCCAAAAACCTTAGTTCATAAGGAATTGAATTCAAAAGAGTTGTCATTGAATATAAAAAGGTAATTTCAACATTTTTTCATGATGCTTACATCACAGTTAAAGCGGTCTTTTTCTTTTCTATGCCCACATTTATGTCTAAATTGATTTGTTATTTATTGTGTTTCAGAGTGGCCGTCCCATAAGCGTGGACAGGTTGGACAGGAATGTTCCCGTCCTGTGCTTATGGTTGGATCTGGAGTCAGAACTCATTCAGGACTTAAGGTTGCGCAAAAAGGTCATGTGGGCCCTGCAGGAGCTGCTAAAGAGGGAACAGGGCCGTGGCTGGAGGTCCTGATCTACGTGTACTGGCTGGCCCACGCTCTGTCCTACCGTGCGGTGTCTCGGGTCTTCAGGGTTCCCAGGTCCACCATACAAAGAATTGTCCACAGTTCATATGGAATAAATTGCCCAAAAGCCATGTTTTAGGCTCTGGAAGTCAGACCCACATTTGCATCCTGTGCTTTTCTGCATTACTATTCAATAAACATCTTCATTTTGAGTAACACCTTGGTGGTTTATTTCATAATGATGTGAGATACTGTGTGTGAACGATGTGACTGTAGGACAGAAAACAACTACGAATCACTCCGGCTTAAATAATAGTTTACTTTCAGAAAAACAAACTCACATTGGGCCGAAATACACAATAGTAAATAAATAATGTGTCACAAATTGTAACAAAAATTTACCAAGACTTCCATAAAGCTGGAAAACACAAACTGGAACTTCATTGAGTTCTTAATAAAAAAAAATATTTTCCTTTTATAAAACAAGGGGAAACATTGCAGGGATGTCACTGTTCTGGAAATTTGTCCACGAGCTTCCCAAAAAGGACGGGAACCGCTCAGTTTTGGCCACAGTTTCTTCGAGCCTTTTCCTCGCTCCGGCAGACTCCGCCTTCAAAAAGTCAAGGAGTGTATCGTGCTTCCTTTTTTTTCTGGGTGATTTGGGGTTTGGCGCCCGATTAGAAGGTGCCAACGACGTGCCCGGTGGTGTGGATGGCGTGGTAGCTGTGATGGTGACCAGCTCTTCCACGGGACGTTCTACAGTGGCCTTTAGGTTGGATGGAAAAACAAGAATGACTTAATGCTGGTGTATTGTACAAAAACAATTGTGTATAGGATGCTCAGCAAGTTGATGTGAGACACGAAATTATAGGATGTGTTCTGGATAATTATTTGATCGTGAATAGATACATAAAATGGACATGTTATTCTTTTGGCTGGAAGAACTTTCTATTGGCCAGCATCACATAGGCTTTAGAATCGACTCCACATTTGGACAACATTTTGAGAAGGTAATTCGTTTACTTAATATGTGTTTACAGAGAAGGCAGTGAACTTTGTGATAGTCATTCATGTCAACTGTATTTCCACGTGAAATTCGGAGACATTACTCATAATGCACGATGAAAACTAATGCATTCTGATCTCACACGAAAGAATCATATTGTAAATAAAACAGGACACCCGAAATAGTGTGCAGTAAACAAGCGCGTATATCCAGAACGTTATTGTGACGATGCTGCTTTAGCAACTGGCCATGTAGATGTAAAAGCACTCGTTTAAGATAAAAACAGGTGTAACAGAGTTGAAATTTGATTGGTTTGAATGTTTTTTTGAATTCTCACCAAATCTGTGTTTTTGTTGTATTACTGCTAATATTCCGGTACCTCATTCAGTTGTGAAGTCATGGGCGTCTGCGACTGCTTTTTTAGTTTGGCACTTTATGGGCTTCAGCGCTTGCCGTAGCTTCAGTGAATTTGTAAGCGCTGAAGGTAAGCTGTGCCCAAAATCAGTTCGATAAAAAAATGCATATTTTGCTAGCTTTATGAGCTGCTTTCGCAAATTATTTTTGTATATAAAGATATATAAGTTGTGCTAAATGATGTATATTTAAAAAAGCACTAAACAAGAAGTAAAGCAATACAGCTCGAAACGACGATGCAACGTGTTTTGATGCAAACACGCCACGAGGTGCGGCCTGTTGAGTGATGACCCGTATTTTTGTATCTTTAATATTTTAGATAATTGCAGTCGTGAACGGAGGCCCCTGACTTTTGTATTGTTTTGTTTACTGAATGCAGGTACGTGGGACAGTTATGTTCATTGTTATTATTGAAGTCTCACTATTAATGTGCTCGCATGTTGTCTGCTGGCCGTAAGTCAGCCAATTTGTATCGAGCTGAAGATAATTGCAGTCGTGAACAGATGCCCCTGACTTGTGTATTGTTTTGTTTACTGAATGCAGGCAATAAACCCAGAGATTGTAAAACCTTGTGTCGTGCATGAAAGAGGGTCGCTACACAGGGATGGGCTGAACCGTGATTTTCTGCAGTTATCCATCCTACTTTACAGTTTGTAGCGTGAAGATTTTTATTGGGCATCTCCCTCGGTAGATTAGTGCACTTCGTAAAGTGGTGTAGTGACCCTCGTTCATGCACGACACAAGGTTTCACAGTCTCTGGGTTTATCGCCTGCATTCAGTAAACAAAACAATACAAAAGTCATGGGTGTCTGTTCACGACTGCAATTATCTTCAACGCTTGCAAAATAACTTCAACTACAGCAAGCAGACAACATGCGAGCACATTAATAATGAAACTTCGATAATAACAATGAACATAACTTTCCCACGTACCTGCATTCAGTCAACAAAACAATACAAAAGTCAGGGGCCTCCGTTCACGACTGCAATTATCTAAAATATTAAAGATACAAAAGAACAGGTCATCCATCACTCAACAGGCCGCACCCTCGTGGCGTGTTTGCATCAAAACACGTTGCATCTTCATTTCAAGCTGTATTACTTAACTTCTTATTTAGTGCTTTTTTAATATACATCATTTAGAACAACTTATATATCTTTATATACAAAAATAATTTCGAAAACAGCTCAAATGTCTAGCAAAATATGCATTTTTTTGATCCAACTGATATTGGGCACATCTTACCTTCAACGCTTACAAATTCACTGAAGCTACGGCAAGCGCTGAAGCCCATAAAGTACCAAACGAAAAAAAGAGTCGCAGACGCCCATGACTTAACAACTGAATGAGGTACCGGAATATTAACAGTAACACAACAAAAACACAGATTTGGTGAGAATTCAAAAACACATTCAAAACAATCAAATTTCAATTCTGTTACAGTGGCGATTTTGCAATGTTCATGTTTTAACGCGAAAATGCGATTTTCTATTGCATTTACGTCTAACCAAGATATCTCCATATATTTTGTTGCAAATACATGCGTAGTTGTGGAAAACGACTTACATTTGTGCGGTTCCTCTCCAGCCATGTGGATATTAAGAACTCGCAAAGCCTTCTGGGTAGTCACTTCGCTCCAAGTGAGGTAGCGACCTCCCTCGACCTGAAGTGGTTATGTCATGGGTTGAGGGCACTTCTCCCTCGGTCTTGAGAGTATCGGGACACATTCCATTTTCACGTGAACGCGCAAAATCGAGTGACTAGGGGAAATGGCGAGTGAAGAATGGGACGCAGCCATAGTCTTGCCCAAGGACACTTCAACTTTGAACTCAGAGGAGCCAGGAATCGGATCTGCGCCCTTCCATTTCCAAGACGAATACCTCCTCAACTGTTGCAATATGACAATTAGCTATATAAAAGGGGACTGAGCACACATCGTTTTAGCTAATAATTTGTGTCTATGTGTTTGGGAAGGACACTATGAGCTTTCTAAAATCTCATCTCATCTCATCTCATCAGCTACACCGCTTATCCTCAGTAGGGTCACGGGCGTGCTGGAGCCCATCCCAGCAATCATCGGGCAGTGGACACCCTGAACTGGTTGCCAGCCAATGGCAGGGCACACAGGTACAGACAACTCACTCGCTCATTCACACCTAGAAACAATTTCACCCGCCAATTCACCTGAAATGCATGTTTTTGGAATATGGGAGGAAACCGGAGTGCCCGGAGGAAACCCACGCAAGCACGAGGAGAACATACAAACTCCGCACAGAATGTCTGGAGCTGGATTTGAACCCACGCAGGAGGTTCCCAAGACATGAACTGTGCCGCACATGCGCTAACCACTGCGCCGCCGTGCTGCCCCGGTTTCTAAAATCAGTGTCTGAAATAAAATCTGTCTAGACGCCGGGGTCTGTCTCTTTCTGTCGGGCGTACAACTTACAAAACATCTCCCCCCCAGTGGCTGACACCTTACCAATCAGAAGCCTGCATTTGAATACCTTTGTGCTTCCGGACTTTCCCGAACGTTATGAGGTCGTTCATTTGCATATCATTTTCCAAAGTAGAACGCAAGAAAAACGAAGACGTGGTTAGCAATCGAGCTAAAACCTCAGACACGGAAGAAAGATTCAAAAGTAGCGAACAAAATGGATGACGCTCCAAAACGTAAAGGCAAGGCAAGTTTATTTTTATAGCGTAATTCATACACAAGGCAATTCCAATTGCTTTACAGAAATGGCAAAGAGAAAAACACACAATTAGAACATAGG
The DNA here is from genome assembly GCF_059441175.1 of Urocampus carinirostris. Taxonomy (NCBI): domain Eukaryota; kingdom Metazoa; phylum Chordata; class Actinopteri; order Syngnathiformes; family Syngnathidae; genus Urocampus; species Urocampus carinirostris. Next base: position 75,464,235 of record NC_142349.1, on the reverse strand, counting down.
AGAAAAGACAATGAAAATGTAAAATGTGTTTTTTAAAATGCATTCAAACCACAGATAAAAAAATCATCAAATCAATGAAAATAAAGTAAAAGTGAAGAGTGCAGATAAAACCCTTTCAGTTGTATGCACAGTTGAACAGAGCTGTTTTCAGCCTGGACTTCAACACAGTCAGAGTCTGTCTGACGTCATCAGGAAGACTATTCCAGAGTTGAGCTGCACGGAACCCTGTTTAGTCCTGGCTCTGAGCACCAGCAGAAAGCCTGTCCCTGAGGTTCTCAGGGTCCGAGATGGTTCCTATGGGACCGACGTGTCACAGATGTACTTTGGTGCTAGACCATGAAGAGACTCATACACCAGCAGAGCCTTTTTAAAGTCTATTCTCCGAGCGACAGGAAGCCAGTGCAGAGACTTGAGCACGGGACTGATGTGGTCCTACTTCCTGGTTCTAGTCGGGACCCGAGCAGCGGCGTTCTGGATGTTCTGCGGCTGTCTTACAGCTCGTTTAGAAAGTCCGGTCAGAAGGCCGTTACAGTAGTCTAACCGGCTAGAGATAAATCAATGAATAAGTTTCTCTAAGTCTGGTTTAGTAGAAGGCTGAGGATGTAATGGATTTCATGTTGCTGTTGAAGTTTAGGTCTGAGTCCATAACTACCCCGAGATTTCTAACCTGATTTTTAGCTTTTTAAACAAAGTGATTCCAGATGACTGACACTTTCTCTGGATTTTTGTGGGCCAAAAACAATGACTGGGTTGAACATATTGTGACAAGGAAATTGGACGTGACGCTCCAGGTTCACATTCGACAGTGAGGATAAAAGAAAACAAAGAAGATAAAGGTTATCATTTACACAATATTTACACAATAAATGTGGGCAGCGTGATGAAAGCTATTCCCACAGTACACTTGTGTTCCTGAACTTGGACTTGACTGGAGAATCTTTGACCGCAAACTGTACAAAAAAATGGTTTCTCATCCACATGGTTTTTCGTATGTCTTTTTAAGCTAACCTTATGCCTGAATTTTCGACCGCAAACTGAGCAAATAAAAAGTTTTTCACGAGTGTGGCTTGTGGTGTGGCTTCTTAAATGTGCTTTACTGATGAATTTTTTACCGCAGACCGAGCAGGCAAATGGTTTTTCACCAGTGTGAGTTCTTGTGTGGATATTTAAGGTACCTCTCTCAGTAAATTTATGACCACAAACTGAGCAGATAAAGGGTTTTTCACCAGTGTGGGTTCCTGCGTGTCTCGTTAAGTTCGTTTTCCTGCTGAATTTTTAACCGCAAACTGAACAGGAAAATGGTTTTTCACCGGTGTGGGTCATTGTGTGTACCCTTAAGCTTTCTTTCCAGTTAAAATTCTGCCCACAAATTGAGCAGGCAAAAGGATTTTCACCAGTGTGGGTTCTGGTGTGTACATTTAAGCTTTCTTTCCAGTTGAATTTTTCACCGCAAACTGAGCAGGCGAAAGGTTTTTCACCTGTATGGGTTCTGTTGTGGACTTTTAAGTACGATTTCCGCCTGAATTTTTGACCACAAACGGAGCAGGAAAAGGGTTTTTCACCGGTGTGGACAATGATATGGCGTTTCAAACTATGCTTGTGCCTAAACTTTTTTCCACACTGCAAACATTTGTAAGATCCGTTATCACCATCCGACTGTTGGTCGCCATCATGGTGTGCATCATCATCATCATCTGTTGTCTCGGAGCATCTGCTTGGAGAAACCGTCTCCTTGTTGTCTTCGTGTTGATCTTCGGCGGTTAAACGGGCCCCGGTCACCGGAAACCCTGTCAAATCTTCCTCCTTTTTGACATTGACATGGTTCTCCTTTTTGATATGATCAAGCTCGAAAACCTCCTCTTCTTTTTTTACGTCCACCGTCTCCAAATAATCATCTTCCTCTTTTTTAACGCCGGGCAACTTTGTTTCCTGTTCCCGAAGAAGACCGTTCTTTTCATTGACATCTGCGGGAGACAAGACACACGTGGTTTTGGAAAATATCAGGTCATCTACTGAGGGATTTTATATTTTATTTACTGTATTTTCCGCACTATAAGGCGCACCAGATGATAAGGCGCTACAATGGAAACGTGGGCAAAACAGTCAGATGGTTCAGTCCAACTGATTACCCCCTTAACATTCCCAAAGCTTGTAAAGACGCAAATACGTGTCGAGAACACGTGCGGATGCGGTGTCCGTACGATGTCACTCAAATGCATCCTTCCATCATTCGGAGGGTTAAAGTCTTGGAATTCAAGAAATGCCAACCATTCCTTAGTTTCTATTTTCTTTTTTGCTCGCAACTTTACTGTGCATATGACAATAAACACTTGGAATTGAGTTGAATTTAAAAATAGAGACTCCATTCCATCCATTACCTGCATTGCTTATCACCGAAACATCGATATCACTCTGAAACAAGATACTGGGAAAATATATAGCCGGAGTAGCTCACCGAAGTCGTTGTGTTCAATAATAAGTGGTAACCATGGTCCTCTTATAACCGTGAGTGTAGTAAATCCAGGAGAATAAAATATTTACAAATACAGAATGGTAAAACATGTTTCCTCTATGCCGGAGACAACCACACTTGCTATTGACATTCATCTTTTCGGCCGATTGCAGGCTTTGTTTCGCCTCTTTAACCTATGCCAGCCTGTAAATGATGAAAAGGATCCGCCCCCTTTACCTCCGAATAACTTTAGCCAATAGTGATCGATTCAACTGATGATTGACACATCTTTTTCGGCCAATCGCAGGCTTTGTTTTGCCGCTTTAGCCTATGCCAGCCTGTAAATGATAAAAAGGATCCGCCCCTTGACCTCCGAATAACTTTAGCCAATAGCGATCCATTCAACTGACGATCGACACATTGGTTAGCCAATGAAACGCCGGTAAATAAATCCCAGTATACACCGCGGACTACTTGGCGTTCGGGGGAAAATCGAGTCGGCGGCTGCAAGTTAGTTGCAAGACTTTGCGACTTGATATTGATTCATATATAAGGCGCACTGTATTATAAGGCGCATGGTCAGCTTTTGAAAAAAATAAAGGCTTTTAGGTGCGCCTTATAGTGCGGAAAATACGGTACTTGACTGTAAAGGATCTTATACAATTTTATACAAATTACGTTTGTTGAATGCAATGGGGATTTTTCACAGGGTAGGCTTGGGGTCAGTGCGGCCTAGACAAGAATGATGTTTACAGAAAACAGCGAGAACGGAGACAAGGGCTGACGCCGGAGGAGCCTGTGACCCGAGAAAGGAAACATTGTTCTGATAAGCTTTGTTGGTGTGAATTTTTTTTAGACGTGGCTGCGCCTTTCGGCGAGGCGGTGGTGAAGCTGGCACCTGACCCGCACCGTGGGAGGGACCTTTGTGACGCACCGGTCAGACGAGGTGGCGAGTAGGTGGAGGCCACGTGAAGAGTCAGCACGCCCCATGGGGGGTGGCCGACAGGCCGGGCTTGTGAAAAGACGTGGGCAGAAAACAGAAGCCGGAAGAAGAGATGGGAGATCAGATCGAGAACGAGAGGGAGGCTCGACGAAGACTAATTAGACAATAATTTGGCTGAATTTGATGGAATTCGCTTTGTTAGATACCTTAAGAAAATAAATCTGTCCCTGTGTGGGGAATGCTAGTCTCTTGTACATTTTTCCCTAAAGAAAGAAAGGAGCATGCATTGTTAGGAGAATGAAGTTTGTGTTTGGTTAATGGAGTCAGATTCGAACAATTTGCTAAACGCTACATTTGTAATGTGGTTTTATTCCCTAACATTACCCGTTCAGAAGCTGAGAGACATTATCCTCAATGAGCAAAGTGGTGGTAGTAAAGGACAGGGAAACGAATCAAGTAAGAATAGGCCCCTCGCTGATTATGGCAGAAAGGCCCCGAAAATTCGGAAAGAACATCACTCCGGAAAAAGTAAGCCAAGAATTATAAATCTGTAGACATCACTGACTACGCTGCAGATGTCAAAATGTCCATCTTATGAGGACAAAGAACAGAACTATGGCTCTTTGAGATGCAGGAGAGGCCATGAGTGACGGACTAAATGTTGCTATTATCCTACGTGGACTCTCAGAATCATGTAAGGCAAGGAGGCGGTGAAGTTGGCACCTGACTCGCCCCATGAGGGGGGCGGGGGCATTCGTGACACACCGGTCAGACTAGGTGGAGGGCACACCCCGACGTGTGAAAAAGACGGAAGAAGAGGGATGGGGGATCAGATCGGAGAATGAGAGGGACAATCGAAAAAGGAGGCTCGAGGAAGCCTCGAGCGACAATAATTCGGCTAATTGGATGGAATTTACTGCGATTGGCTGTCAACCAGTCCAGGGGGTCCCCTGCCCACTGACTGATGATTGCTGGGATGGGCTCCAGCACCCCCGCGACCCTATTGAGGATAAGTGGTGCAGACGATGGATGGATGATTAAACCGCAAGCTTAATTCCTATTTCTTCCGCATGGGAGTATATTAGATTTGGTCTCCACGCCAAATATGGACTATGATTTTAAGCATTTGTCTTGCAAAAGACTCGAATTAGTAAATAAGAATACATAAACTGTTGTAGAAATGAAAATGACTAACCGGCTCCGTTCGATGCTACTTGTGGCTCGTTGCTAATGCTAACTTGGTTTAGCCGTCCATCTTCTCGCTCGTTTTCTTCTCGAATCTCCTCTTTCAAATTTCCTTTCTGTCTCTCGCACATTTTAGACAACTTTTAAGCGCCTCGTTAACTCCTTTGCGGTGTTAAAAGGAGTTAAACGGAGTCAAATCATGCACACCACAGAAGCGAGTGATTGTGTCGTCCTTATCTTCTTCTCGGTTCTACATCCGTCTATTTGGCGCATTAGCGCCCTCTACCATAACATCTTCGCCAGCGTTACAATTTGATGTGTCATTGGCGAACGAAACGGCTTTGCAAGCCGACTCCCTTCGAAATCCTCTCCCTTTCTCTCTCTCTCTCTCTCTCTCTCTCTCTTTCTCTCTCTCTCTCTCTTTTCTTTTGACCTTATTTTATTTATTCACTTCCATTTTCTCTATATTACTCCGACAGTTTCCGTTCCCTTTCATTGAATGACTTTGTATTGATTTTTGGCTGTTTCATTTTCTTTGGAATGATGATATGTTCCATTTTTTTAAAAAAATAGAAAAAAAATAAACGCACAAAGACTTCAGAATATAACAGCTGTAGTTGGAAAACAATAAGTTTGGTCTTTAATGCTTTTTATGAAGCGCTTTTTATTTTTTGAATGTTTTTTTGTGTTAGGGAAAAAAAAACTTGATCACTAATGTAACGTTTAATAAATCATTCCAATGAGTTATCTGACTCCATTCACCAAACATAAAAACTTCATTCTCCTAACAATGCATGCTCCTTTCTTAATGAGAAAATGACCAAAGATAGCCGGCATTTTCACACAAGGCAGATTTATAAAAGAAAGAGGAAGGGAAAAGAAGAGAGAGGGGTGGACAAAGAAAAAAAAGAGGGAGAGGGAGAGAGCGTGAGAAACAAAAGATAAAAATTTATGAGAGGGGGGGAATACAAAGGGAGAGGATGAAAGGAATCCAAAGAAAAAATAGAAAGACAGAAGGAGAGAAAAGAGAAAAGACAGCGCGAAGGGTAGGAAGAGAGAAAGAGAAAAGAGTGAAAAGGAAAAAAGGAAATTAGAGCAAAAGAAGTTAAAAAGACACAGAGAGAGAAAGAGACAAAAAGCAACAAAGGAAGAGAAAAAGAGAGACAGGAGAGTGAAAGAGACAGAGACCGAGTGGGAGAAAAGGGGTGGAAAAGAGGGAGAGAGAGAGAGGGGGGGAAAGAAATTCAAGTACAGTGCCTCTCTCACGACTTCTCTTTTCATCTCTTTTGTTTCTCCTGCTCTCCCTCTCTGTCTTTTTTTGTCCCACCGTCTCTCCTTTTCTTTCACTCTCCGTGTCTCTCTTTTTCTCTTCCTTTCTTGCTCTTTGTCTCTTTCTCTCTTTTGAACTTCTTTTGCTCTAACTTCTTTTTTTCCTTTTCTCTCTTTTCTTTTTCTCTCTTCCTACCCTTCACGTTTTATTTTCTCGTTTCTCTCCTTCTGTCTTTTTTATTTCTCTTTGGATTTCTTTCTTCCTCTCCCTTTCTATTCCCCCTCTCTCACGATGTTTTATCTTTTTTGTTTCTCACGCTCTCTCCCTCCCTTTCTTTTTCTTTCTTTGTCTCGCCCTCTTTCCTTTTCCCTCCCTCTTTCTCTTATTTCTTGATCTCTCTTTTTCTTTCTCTTGAATCGACTCATCCGGCCCCTGACAGAATGTTTGTTTTATCTTGTGGCCCCCGAGTTCAAATAACTTTGACACCCCTGAAATAGAGTGAGCCTTAGAGCGAGAGAGAGAGCATTTCGAAGGGAGTGGGCTCATTAAACCGTTTCATTCACCAACAACACAGTCAGGGAGGACGGTGTCACGGTACGATGCTAGGGGGTGCTAAAGCACCAAATAGACGGATGCCAACCGAGAAGAAGAGAAGAACCATACCTCACCGCCGCCATTAGTCGTGTGCCGCCATTGTTTGCGGCCTCTTGGCTTTCCGCTCCAGTCGTGTGCACAATTTAACTCCATTTAACATCGTCAAAGAGTTAACGACGAGCTTTAAAGTTGTCTAAAATGTGCGAGAGACAGAAAGGACATTGGAAAGAGGAGCTTCAAAAAGCGACCGAGCGAGAAGATGGACGGCTAAAGCAAGTTAGCATTAGCAAGGAGCTACAAGTAGTCTCGAACGGAGCCGGTGAGTCATTTTCATTTCCTATCTTCTTATTTTCTTCTCTTTCAGTCTTTTGCGCGACAAATGTTGAAATCATACTCCATAGTTTTGATCTGTAAGGGGACACAGGTGGATGGTCTAGCTCCAGCTGGCGTTACACATTTATTTATTCATATATTTTTGTTTTTGTTGTTCTAATCTAATCTGCAAAATAAATGGCAAATGTCAGTCTCACGCGACACCATTTACTTGTTGCCATTAAGAGTGATTTATTGGACAAGGCTCATTCAATCCCTTTTAACATAAATAAAAATTAAAAATACAAATATATAATATACATATTAAAATCACAGTACACGCTTAACCCAGTCCCGCATAACGTAGCATACTTCATTTCGTTGCTTATGCTAACGGACGACTCACTCGTACTAATTCCTTTTTTGTCAACTTTACACAGGGATGTGATTTTTCCGCTAATTCGCGGAATTCCGCTTTTTTATCTCCAAAAATTTTTAAATTTTTGATTTTTTAATTGGTAAAAAACGAATTCGTCTCGAAAGCATTCCATTTTAGTGTTTCCGTAACTGAAATGAAACGTACTCGCGATTGGTTGAAGTCTCCGTGTTGACCAATAAACGCGCTTGTTATAAAAGCGTAGAAGTATGCCATTGTTCATTTCTCGCACGTTTTTGCCGAGTGTTTAAAGAAAGATGTCCGAGATCGAACGCAAAGATGCTCCGCGAGTTAAAGAAATTGCTAAGATCGTAAAAAACAAGTTTCGATCGGACTGGTTAGAGAAGGAATTATCTACAAATGTTGGTGAACCCGACGTGATCCAATGTAGCGAGCAGAGACGGGAGTCGTAGGCGGAGTGTCAAACAACGAAAGCTGCTTTAATGACATTTAAACTGGCAATAACAAAACAAACAGGAGAGTGGCTAGAACCGGCCGAATTAAGAGTCCCCCTAGGAACTCGCTAACTAAACAATGGTTCCGTGGGTGAATTATGTACAACCCACTACAGTACTTTCATTTATAGATAACATCTTCTGCTATAACAAAGACATTTGTGGTATGTTCTAATATGAGTTACTTTTCATTTGGTCATGATACAATTATTTGTTCATGAAATTTGAACTCTTCAACATGATTTATGTGTTAACTTAGTAATCACATGAGTTAGATATGATGATATTCTCAGTGATAGTTTTTAAAAGCAAAGGCAGTCCAATGTTTTTTTAATGTGACTGATTTTGAGTTGACTTCAACTGTAATTTGATATGGGATAGTTCAAAATACATTGAAAATGTATGCTGTTGTTTTGTCTATTTCTTTGTCATCTGAATGCATTGAAAGTACTTAAAAACACGGAAAACCCATGAGCTCCGGGGGGCTTCGCCCCACTTGTCCCCCCACCGGGGCACTGCCCTGGACCTAGCTGGGTGCCCGCGGCCCCCAGACCCCCGCCTAATTTTCAGATAATTTCACTTTGATCAAATCACATCCCTGAGAATGAGTCTGACACCCCTGATTTAAGTATTCAGAGTGTTTGTTTTGCAAAAATCCACAAAGTAGTGAACGAACAATAATCGAGGCTCGCCGGAGTTTTGTGAATTTGCTGTAAATCTTTTTTATTTTTTTGCGTGTGAAAAGACATTCTTCACATTCATGTGCGTTATGTGTCCTGCAGATGTCACTGTCGAGAATCTTCTTCCTCAAGCACAAGAGACGACGTTCCCTGGCGTGAAACCGGAGGAAGATGAGTTTTTAGAGACGTTTGTCATCAAAAAGGAGGAGGAGGATTTGGAGCGTGTTGACATTAGAAAGGAGCAAAAAGACTTTGAGCCTGATGACATCAAGAAAGAAGAGGAGGATGATTCTGAGCTGGTTGAGGTTAAAGAAGAGGAAGATTTAAGAGCGTTTCCGGTGACGGGGGCCTTTTTAACCTCCCAAGATCAACACGGGAACAAGGAGAAGGTGTCTCCGAGCTCCGCGAGAACAGATGATGACGACACGTCAGATAATGGCGAAAAACAGTTTGAGAACGATAATCACAAATGCTCGCGGTGCGAAAAGTCCTTTAGATACAAGTGCGGTTTGAAACGACATTCAATCGTCCACACTGGGGAAAAACCCTTTTCCTGCGCATTTTGTGCTCAGAAATTCCGTCATAAATCAAACTTAAAAACACACACAAGGACCCACACGGGTGAAAAACCGTTTGCCTGTTCAGTTTGTGGTCAAAACTTCGGCCTTAGATCAAACTTAAAAGAACACACAAGGACCCACACGGGTGAAAAACCCTTTTCCTGCTCAGTTTGTGGTCAGAAATTCAGTCATAAATCAAACTTAAAAACACACACAAGGACCCACACGGGTGAAAAACCTTTTGCCTGTTTAGTTTGTGGTCAAAAATTCAGCCAAATAACACACTTAAAAACGCACACAAGAACCCACACTGGTGAGAAACCCTTTTCCTGCTCTGTTTGTGGTCAGAGATTTGGTGATAAATCAAACCTAATATCCCACACTACAACCCACACGGGTGAAAAACCTTTTGCCTGCTCCATTTGTGGTAAAAAATTCAGCCGAAAGGACAATTTGACAAGTCACTCAAGAACCCACACTGGTGAGAAACCCTTTTCCTGCTCAATTTGTGGTCAGAGATTCTGTGATAAATCACACTTAAAAACACACACTACAACCCACACGGGTGAAAAACCTCACGCCTGCTCAGTTTGTGGTCAGAAATTTGGCCATAAATCACACTTAATAACACATACGAGGACCCACACTGGTGAAAAACCGTTTGCCTGTTCAGTTTGTGGTAAAAAATTCAGCCAGATAACACACTTAAAAACGCACACACGAACCCACACTGGTGAGAAACCTTTTTCCTGCTCAATTTGTGGTAAGAGATTCAGTGATAAATCAACCTTAATAACACACACTACAACCCACACAGGTGAAAAACCTTTCGCTTGCTCTGTTTGTGGTAAAAAATTCAGCCGAAAGGACAATTTGACAAGTCACACTAGAATCCACATTAGTGAAAAACCCTTTTCCTGCTCAATTTGTGGTCAGAGTTTCGGTGTTAAATTCCACTTAGAAAGACACACTACAACCCACGCGGGTGAAAAACCTTTCGCCTGCTCAGTTTGTGGTCAGAAATTCGGCCGTAAATCATACTTAAAAACACACACAATGACCCACACTGGCGAAAAACCTATTGCCTGTTCAGATTGTGGTAAAACATTCAGCCAAATAACACACTTAAAAACGCACAGAAGAACCCACACTGGTGAGAAGCCCTTTTCCTGCTCAGTTTGTGGTCAGAGATTCAGTGATAAATCACACTTAAAAACACACTCTACAACCCACACGGGTGAAAAACCTTTCACCTGCTCCGTTTGTGGTAAAAAATTCAGCCAAAAGGGCAATTGGACAAGACACACAAGAACCCACATTAGTGAAAAACCCTTAGCAAAACCCTCAGTAGGGTCGCGGGGGTGCTGGAGCCCATCCCGGCTACCTTCCGGCAGTGGGCAGGGGACACCCTCACCTGCTTGCCAGCCAGTCTCAGGGCACACGGGGACGGACGACTCACTCGCTCAGTCACACCTAGGGACAATTTGAACCGGCCAATTCACCTGACACGCGTGTTTTTGGAATCTGGGAGGAAACCCACGTAAGCACGGGGAGAACATGCAAACTCCACACAGGAAGGTTTGATCCCACGACCTCAGAACTGTCCCTAAACCCACTTCTTTCTGTCACCTGTTGTCAGTCCGCCTGCGAACCCCAGTGAACACTAGTCAAGCCTTTTTTTGAGCCGTTTATGATCCTGACCACGTCTACTCTCCCGTCCCGGCTTTCGACCTCTTTTGTCCCCGACCACGTCTACTCTTCTTTCCTGGCTTACGACTTAATTCTGACCTCGTATTTGCTCTCCTATCCCGGCTATTGACCTGATTTTCTGTCCCCGACATTGCCATCGCTCGCCACGGAAGTTCCACTTCTGCGTTAGAGCGACCTGCTTCCCGCGCCCAAAGATCACCGGATGGTGGTTGCAACCCTTTCCCTTTCTTCCAATAAAACTTGAGAGAAACGCAACGCAAGTGGGTCCTGTCTCTGTTCTGGTCTTGACACATTTATTTAAAAAAACATGGTCATGCAAACTTTCCCCATCTCTAATTGGCAAATTCCTATTTTTTATATTCAACCTAGCTTTTTAATATGAGCATTTTTATGAAGGGACAGCGTTTCATATTTTGTGTCTCCCAGCGGTACGAAAAAACTTATGTCAGAAAAACATGAGTGGCTTTTTATAAAAGGCAAAAGGTACGTTATTTTTACTTTTAATTCTCATAGATGGAGACATGTATTTTGTTAACATAACAAAATCCTTCCTTTCTCAGCATCCACACGTTTGTCTGGCATCTTGCTGCTACGGCCACCCGAAGCGTTTTGTTGGGGATTTTTGTAGACTCGGTCTTCAATTTGATTTCAAAAGGTATTCATTAAATATAGGTCACACATAAGCCACTTTGCTCTCACTTTGGGTGTCGGCTGCACTGAGCGAGAGAGAGAGAAGGAAGTGTGCAGGGATCCGCCCACCTCTACTGCTCAACCAATCAAAGTCAGCGTTTTTATTTATCAGTTGAAATGCTTTCTTATCCAACTTCGGTTTTGTATGGAGCAAAATGGCTTGACTCTGGAACGCCGCAGAGAGATGTGCAAGAGTTACGTTTGATTTCGGAGTCCTACGTACTCGTGCAAAGGGCCGTACATGGCTCCCGAGCCGTAGCTTCCCTACCCCTGATATATAGTGTTCCAGTTTTGTTTGAAAAACAAAGTGATTTAACTTTCTCTTCAGTTCTTACTCGTTTGTAAATATTATTTTATAGTCGATTTTTGACCCGATTCCTTATTATCATACACTGGCGGGTGGTCAGAAATCTCATCTCAACAGCCGTACCGGGGGGGCTGGAGCCCATCCCAGCCATCTCCGGGCAGTGGGCAGGGGACACCCTGAACCGGTTGCCAGCCAATCGCAGGGCACACAGAAAACTCACTCGCTCATTCACACCTAGGGACAATTTGGACCGGCCAATTCACCTGAAATGCATGTCTTTGGAACGTGGGAGGAAACCGGAGTGCCCGGAGGAAACCCACGCAAGCACGGGGAGAACATACAAACTCCACACAGGAAGTCCGGAGCCGGATTCAAACCCACGACAGGTTCCCATGACATGAACTGTGCGGCACAAGCGCTAACCACTGCGCCGCCGTGCTGCTTGGTCAGAAATCTCACAAACCAGTAATCCACTAAGGTTCGCAAATTCGATATTATTTGTAAAGACATTCTCAATGACCGGGTCTTCATCTAGTTGGGTACATTCTGTTCATATAGTCATCAGCGGTTTTATGGTTGTTTGGATTCATCGGGTCAATGTTGAAATCTCCACTGATGAATAGTGTTTACCGTAAATTCCGGACTATAAGGCGCACCTGATTATAAGCCGCACCCCCAACATTTCGGGAGGAAAACGGATTTATGACATACACAAGGCGCACCGGTATATTGGCCGCACGCACCCGCATTGGGAAAAGAAGTCCTTTTCAGCTAAACCATCAGGGAGAACCTGTATAGATTTGATGTTCCTCCAAGTCAAGTCAAGTCAAATTTATTTATGACGCCCTTAATCACAAAAATGTCTCAAAGGACTGCACAGGATTACAGTTACAAAATAACACAATTACCTGATCTTAAACTAGCAAACCAGCATGCAGGCAAGGAAAAACTCAAAACCTCAGTGTGAGGAGAAAAGAGAAAGCTTGAGAAAGGACCTTACTTGTGGTCATCCCCCTTCCAGGATTGAACAGGGTGAATTACAATTAGCATTACTGTACACAGAATAGTAAACACTAAGTAAGATGCTGAAAATGTCCGGAAAGAGCATGACATCAACGACGACGCCAGCTGGTAAATGCAGGGGTTGGCGTGCTGCAGGTCAGACCCCGGTCCGTTGACCCATCCCAAATCATCCTTCTCCTTCGTATCAGCCAGGCAGGCCTCAGAAAAAGACAGGACAAAACAGAATACGAGGTGGGCATCAATCATATGCTTTGGAATAGAAGTGTGTCTTGAGCCTCAATTTAAAAACTTCCGTTGAGGTTGCAGATCTTATCTCCAGAGGCAGGGCGTTCCACAACACCGGGGCCCGGATGGAGAACGCTCTCGAGCCCGCAGACTTCTTGGCTCTCGGAATCACGAGTAGACCGGCATTTTCCGAGCGCAGACTCCGTGCGGGAACATAGGGGGAAATCGAATCGGAGAGATAAGAGGGTGCAAGCCCATGCAAATATTTATATGTTAATAAGAGAACCTTAAAGTCACATCTTAAGTGGACTGGGAGCCAGTGCAAGTTGGCCAATACAGGTGTAATATGCTCAAACTTTTTAGTCTTAGTCAAAAGTCTAGCTGCCGCATTCTGAACCAGCTGCAAACTTTTAATGCTAGACATCGGGAGACCAGAAAGCAATACATTACAGTAATTGAGCCGAGAAGTAACTGCTAATCATTGCTTGATGATTACCAGTCATATCATATTATAACTCTAAGTTGAAACGCTTGTTTCTAGCGCAGGGCTGAGTCAAGCTCCTGACCTGTCCGATACATGCCGACACTCCTAGAATCTCACGATCGGCTGATTGAACGATGCAGATCTGCAAAGTCCAGGTGCCCGTTGAAAGTAATCCGAGGAAAAAAAAAGTGTATATTTCCAAAGGTAAGGGTGGGAAAATATATATGCACTTTTGTCTGCGGTGGCCACAAACACTCACCTTTCCTGATTATGTTGTGGCAAATACACTTGCATTTGCACTTGCACACATGTAGAAACTTAGGAGGACTTGCTTGTGGGTAAAAGGTCGCGTAACCTTGAAGATACCGTTGCCAGACGGCGTGCAAGGAACAGTCACGTACTCATTCGGGATACGGGACCGCCTTTTGGGGTGTATTCAATCAAGCGTAAACGTCACTACTGCTTTAAAACCATTGTCTTGTAAACAGCTCGCTGAGAGAATCTGCAATAAAGCAATCTCCCTCCGAAGCTGGCCTCTGTCTCCTTATCCACATATGAGAAGGCTTTTCCTAACCAACCGACAAATTCCTCAACAGTTTCTACTTCCCATAATCCCCCCTGTATGTTACACCCTTCTTTTTAATTGGTCAATGCAAAACTTATCAGAACAAGTGTCCAAAATAAATACAAATAGATAGATGACAAAAATCTACAGTTGCAAATACATATTATACATGGTTACACATTATTTACAAAGAAAGACGGTACACCCAGAGAGTTTTCAAAACTTTAATAATAACAATATAACTTTCATCCCAAACCGTGCCTGTGAAAGGTACCAACACGCTACTAGGAACACGCTCGCAGGGCTCAAAGCGTAGCTGATGAAAAAAAAAAAGCTGTGCCGCAAATATGAAATTCACGGTAAGTCGTCCTCGTCTTTCTCGTCATTATTGACGTCTTCAAGTGCGTTTTCCTCACATCTCGGTGCCGATGGCTCGTGGTCTAATACAGGGGTGGCTAACCTGGTCCTGGAGACATAGGTGAGGCCTGTGTTGGAGAAGAGAAACCACCCCTGGTCTAATATAATTTGATAGACTTATTGTGGAAACAGCCTGATCAATTTGCTCCCAATATATAACACATAAAAAACAAGGTTCAGCGAAGTCGTGGCAAAAGAGGGAGAGTTCGTTTATTGAACCTCGTCCACAGTAATCTCAAAGTCTCGATCAATTTCAGAGACAATTGGCTTTTTATATCCTAATACAACGTCGGTATTATTTAGCCCGTCCCCCTGGCACGTGTTCATGCACGCCACAAGACAGGACCTTTTGTAATCTTCATGTCACTTCCAAGAACTGCTTGGGGTCGGCTTCCAAGAAATGTTTTGGATCTGTTTGACCCGGCATGCTCCCTGCCAAGAAATCTTGGCAGAACGAACGCCAGTCTTTCGTCCGAGGCGATCGTTAATAATAATATTCGCCGACATTTGCACTCGGGGTAAACAAGTTGAAATTTCCCCTTTTTCCATCCTAATGCAAGCCGACTCCACAACGATCCCCCCTTTGGGAGTTTATCCCCCACAACGAACGGAAATCAAAATCCAAAAATGAATACAGAGTAATGGTAAAGTTCATTAACTCTACAACAATCCACAACATACTCCGATTTATAACATGAATATATTCGGGTGAGGTGTTATGACTGGCTTGTTACTGCACTCGTTGACTCTCTTATGCTGATATTCATATTTATTCAGTACTTCTATGTCCCAAAATACCCACACTTTCGCTAGTTCAGGGCTTCCATTAAGTCTGATGTATATATTTAGTGTTCTGTATTTTTTTTTTTTTGAATCTTGCTTTTTAACTAAGTCAGCATTTTGTTTTACGAAGTTACTATTCAGATAGGCATCCGTACTGTTGAGTTTCCTCCCCCGCTTCATCAGTTCAACCTTGTTTTTCCTTTTGGAAAATCGGAGGCTCATCGCTTTGGATATTGTTCCGTCTCAATGGAAGAGGGTGACAAGCTTGAATCGTGTCCATATTTTGTTGGATGTTTCTGGACGTTTAGAACACCGCCACCTGATCCTCGCTGGGCTCCATCTCGTTGCCGGTAGCTGCCACCCTTGCATCACATGCGGGGTTTCATCTTCAGGTCGATCACAATGACATCATTGGTTCTTGAGTATTGCTCAGGTCAACGACTTTTCTTTCAAGTTCAGCAATTTTTATGTCCCTCGAAGGATTTTTATTTAATTTAATTGATTATAAGGGATTTTTTTACAATCAAATACAAATGACATTTAAATACAAAAGATGTTTACTGGCTGAGCTGTGGGCCCAGGTCATTGCAGCCTAGACAAGAATGATGTTTACAGAAAAACAACAGGAACTAGGACAAGGGCTGACGCGGGAAAAGGCTGATAAGCTTTGTTGGGATGAGTCCTTTAGACATGGGAGCGCCTTTCGGCGAGGAGGTGGCGACTAGGTGGAGGCCACGTGAGGAGTCTGCCACGGGCGGAGTCAGCCACGTGAGGAGTTCCCGGCCTGCCCATGGGGGGTGGCCGACGCGCCAACGTGTGAAAAAGACGGAAGGAGAGATGGGAGATCAGATTGGACAATGAGAGGAAGCTCGATGAAGACTAATTAGACTGATTCGACAATAATTCGGCTAAATTAAAAAGTATTCACTTGGTTAAATGCTTTAAGAAAATAAATTTGCCCCCGTGTGAAAATGTCTGCTATCTTTAGTCATTTTCCCATTAAGAAAGGAGCATGCATTGTTAGGAGAATGAAGTTTGTGTTTGGTTCATGGAGTCTCCCAAAGCCCTTTACAATGTGCTTCACACTTACCCATTGGAGGATTTTATATTTGATTTATTTGACTATAAGGGATTTTATACAATTTTCTTCAAATGAGTTATTGAATGCAATGAAGATTTTTCACAGAGGAGGCTTAGGTTCGATGACGGCTCGCGCCGTTCCGAGTGTGGAGTGTTTTGGCCGGGGAATTTGGATAGCGGGCCGCTGACGAGGGACTTGTTTTGATAAACGCTTGTCATTCATTTGAGCCGATATGAGTTTCCTTAGACGTGGCGGCGTCTTTCGGCGAGGAGGCGGTGAAGTTGGCACCTGACCCGCCCCATGAGGGGGGGCATTCGTGACACAGCGGTCAGACGAGGTGGCGACAAGGTGCAGGCCACGTGAGGAATCGGCACGCCTCATGGGGGTCAGCCGACGCGCCGGGCTTGTGAAAAGACGTGGACAGAAGACTGAAGAGGAGACAGATCGGAGAACGAGAGGGACAATCGAAAAAGGAGGTTTGAGGAAACCTCGAGCGACAATAATTCAGCTAATATGATGGAATTCCCTTACAGTATTTTCCGCACTATAAGGCGCACCTAAAAGTCTTCATTTTTTTTCAAAAGCTGACCACGCGCCTTGTAATACAGTGCGCCTTATATATGGATCAATATTAAATTCGCAAGGTCTCGCAACTTACGCAACTGCCGCCGACTCGATTTCCCCCCGAACGCCAAGTCGTCCGCGGTCTATGCTGGGATTTATATACCGGCGTTTTATTGGCTAAACAATGTGTCAATCATCATTTGAATCGATCGCTATTGGCTAAAGTTATTCGGAGCCTCGGATTGGCTAGAGGGCCAAAACAAACGCTGCAATTGGCCGAAAAAGGTGACTGAATAGCATGCTTGCTAAAGTACACTATAAAGAAACATTCTCTTTAGTCTGTATTTGTAAACATTTGACTCTCCTGGATTTACTTCACTCACGATTGTAAGAAGACCATGGTTGTACATTATTATTGAACACGACGACTTCGGTGAGCTACTCCGGCTATATATTTTCCCGGTATCTTGTTTTAGAACCATCTTGATGTTGCTGTGATGAGTTGAGTGAATTCAACTCAATTCCAAGTGTTTCTTGTCATATGCACAGTAAAGTTGCGAGCGAAAAAGTAAATAGAAACTAAGGAATGGTTGCCATTTCTTGAATCCCAAGACTTGAACCTTCCGAATGATGGAGCGATGCATTTGAGTGACATCGTACGGACACCGCATCTGCACGTGTTCTCGACACGTATTTGCTCTTTTGCAAGCTTTGGGAATGTTAAGGGGAGTAATCAGTTGGACTGAATCATCTGATTGTTTTGTCCACGTTCCAATTGTAGCGCCTTATCATCCGGTGCGCCTTATCTATGGAAGATATAGGACCAAAAACTATTTTTTGGGGGTACGCCCTATAGTGCGGAAAATACGGTAGTTAAATAATTTAAGAAAATGAATCTGCCCCCGTGTGAAAATGCCGGCTATCTTAGTTCATTTTCCCATTAAGAAAAGAGCATGCATTGTTAGGAGAATGAAGTTTGGGTTTGGTTAATGGAGTCAGATAACTCATTCAAACAATTTGGTAAATGCTATTTTTTTAAATATTTTTTCCCTAACACCATTGACACACACAGTCACACACCAATAGGGAGTCAGCCATGCAAGGCACCTACCTGCTATTGGGGGCATTAGAGATTCGGTGTCTTGGCCAAGGACATTTTGACATAACATGGAGGAGCCGGGAATCGAACCTGCGACCTCTTGATCTCCTCCTGGGCTAATGCCGCCCTTGTCAAATTAATGTCATGCTTTGATCACAGGAGGGAAAAAAAAATCTATACAATCACGATCAGATTTAATAATGTCGGGGGTTATTGCGCGACAACAAGAGATTAAGCCGGGATATATTTCTGATCTTGTTCGGATGAAGCCCCGAATGGGTTGCGTGAAAGCGGGTTAACGTTAGCTTCCGCAAGGTGTTTCTGAGGAGATACTCATCAAATACGACGACGTTTCAACGGAAGAACTGGAAACTCGAGAGAGCCGTGACATTCAGATTCAGATTCAGATTGACTTTATTGTCGTTCGTGTACACGTGTATACAGAACGAAATGTCCATACATCTGACCCGAGAATTTTAGCGCAGCAGTTAGTCATCTCGCGGTTCGATGCCACTTCCAGTTGTTCAATGGTCCGGTTTATTGTCCAGAGCGCGAATGTTAGAGGGGTTAGCCTTTAGCCTAGCTGTTAGTCCGGCCCGCTTCTTCGTCACGTCGCTGTCTTGCCACTCGGCTTCGCTGCTTTGTAGGCCGCTGGGTCTTGTTGACATAGCAGTCCGTGGCTAATACACCCTCCCGAGTGGTCGTAGCACCGAGCACTTGATGTCCTCGTTCGGCAGTCACGCCGCTGTCTTGCCACTCTGCTTCGCTGCTTTGTATGCCGCCGGGTCTTGTTGACATAGCAGTCCGTGGCTAATAAACCCTCCCGAGTGGTCGTAGCACCGAGCGCTTGATGTCCTCGTTCGGCGGTCACGCCGCTGTCTTGCCACTCTGCTTCGCTGCTTTGTAGGCCGCCGGGTCTTGTTGACATAGCAGTCCGTGGCTAATAAACCCTCCCGAGTGGTCGTAGCACCGAGCGCTTGATGTCCTCGTTCGGCGGTCACGCCGCTGTCTTGCCACTCTGCTTCGCTGCTTTGTATGCCGCCGGGTCTTGTTGACATAGCAGTCCGTGGCTAATACACCCTCCCGAGTGGTCGTAGCACCGAGCACTTGATGTCCTCGTTCGGCAGTCACGCCGCTGTCTTGCCACTCTGCTTCGCTGCTTTGTATGCCGCCGGGTCTTGTTGACATAGCAGTCCGTGGCTAATAAACCCTCCCGAGTGGTCGTAGCACCGAGCGCTTGATGTCCTCGTTCGGCGGTCACGCCGCTGTCTTGCCACTCTGCTTCGCTGCTTTGTAGGCCGCCGGGTCTTGTTGACATAGCAGTCCGTGGCTAATAAACCCTCCCGAGTGGTTGTAGCACCGAGCGCTTGATGTCCTCGTTCGGCGGTCACGCCGCTGTCTTGCCACTCTGCTTCGCTGCTTTGTATGCCGCCGGGTCTTGTTGACATAGCAGTCCGTGGCTAATAAACACTCCCGAGTGGTCGTAGCACCGAGCGCTTGATGTCCTCGTTCGGCAGTCACGCCGCTGTCTTGCCACTCTGCTTCGCTGCTTTGTATGCCGCTGGGTCTTGTTGACATAGCAGTCCGTGGCTAATAAACACTCCCGAGTGGTCGTAGCAAAAAGCGCTTGATGTCCTCGTTCAGCGGTCACGCCGCTGTCTTGCCACTCTGCTTCGCTGCCTTGTAGGCCGCCGGGTCTTGTCGACATAGCAGTCCGTGGTTAATAAACATCGAGCGCTTGATGTCTGGATGATCGCATATCCAGCAAAAAAAAAACTGCCATCGTAACTTAATCTGCATTTCGAGCCGACTTTGTGCGCCATCAAAACTGAGTCGAAGACTGGATCTTATGGCCGACGCGTACAAAAACCGTTGCGAGTCGATGCAGCCGCCGCCATCAGGGCGCCGCCATCTTGAATGACATGACGTACTTCACAAGTGTGTGTCAACCTCGGACCACAAACTAAACGTGCATCTACAAAAAGCATCTGAATTACTCGGGAACGGGAAAAAATGAACATCCTTGGGAGATATCATGGTAACTTAAATGGATTTTAATATCAGATTCACTCCTTTTGCACATCTGTTCTCCTCTGCACTACCGTACTCCATTGTTATTGTTATTGTATAGTGACTTGTTTACCCGACTGCCAATTTTGCACATCTGTTCAGCTGCTCCTCTTGCACTCTTTGCACTACTGTATAATACTCATCGCTATAGTTATTTACCTACTATTGCACATCCATATTTTTCTGTATATTATATGACCCCCCCGCTTGCGTGTTTCACTCTACAATTTTTTCGCACTGTTGTACATAAACTCCCTTTTCGATACGCCAACTCAATACTACATATTTATATCTGTATACTTGAGGAAACTGTGCGGGTCAGAGGTATCGATATTTCGCTCTGTATACATGTGTACAAGAATGACAATATAGTATATGTGAATCTGATTTTAATATCGTGCAATCGATGAAAAAAAATACAAACCAACACTTGTGCATTAGGGTGGAACTTATACGACCGATATTTTTTTTCACGTATTCTTTTATCTTACCCCACAAAAATGTACCACTTCCATCAAAAACTACAAAATTTTAGTCATGTAAATTGATATTTACAGGTAGCTCAATCGCTGTATAAATTCGGATTAGCGGCCATGACACACGCAAAATAATGATGGCTTAGGTCCGTAATACAAACACAAAGAGAAACCGGGTCCTTTTTTGGAGTCTCTTTACGGCTGTCGGGAAAAGTTTTGCGGCGTTTTTTACCAATTTGCAGCATAAGAGTTTCATCTTTTGTGATATGACCACAGAATTCCTGAATCAGCGCCACACCTCGTTCTGCAAGAGCAGTGACCACGCCGATTGCCTGAACAGCTTCCAAAGCTTGTTTGAAGTCATCCCGTGATTCACATTCCTGTGGTTCAACATCAAGATAGCCAGCGGGAAGGTCCATGATCTTGAAAAAAGTGCTACATCTAGAGGACATAAAGTCTTTTTGACATTTGCTAGTGAAGTTATATACTATTTTATACGCAATTTTATTCCACTTATGCTCAAAAATACTTGTCCTACTTTTGACCTCAGCCTTGAGTGCATTTCTTAAGAAGGGTGTCTAAACCCCTTTACTTTGGAATGTGTCTTTGGTTTCCGTCTGT
Organism: Urocampus carinirostris; assembly: GCF_059441175.1. Classification (NCBI taxonomy): domain Eukaryota; kingdom Metazoa; phylum Chordata; class Actinopteri; order Syngnathiformes; family Syngnathidae; genus Urocampus; species Urocampus carinirostris. The sequence goes on along the minus strand of NC_142349.1, from coordinate 75,443,233 downwards.
GCAGATAACAAGGATTTATCACCTCGCCTTGGGGGTAGGGCGATAACCTATCACCCTTCTCCCATTGACACGGCGCGGACCAATCAGCCAGAGACTTGGTCTTGGGGCGTGAACATTTCATCAGCATGAATTATAACAGAGGAAGACCCCGTAACCCGCTCGTCTTTTTACAGACTTCTCTTGTTGTTTTCTTTGTCGCCTTTTAGAATCAGGATTTCATGAAAAATCTTGGGATATTGTACCCGAGGCTATTGGCAGTTTCAGCAATTACAAATGTCGCTTTTCTGGCAGACATCTCAAGCAGCTGCTAACTCTGGAGTTACAACATTTTTCATGTCTCTCTTTCTCTTTGAGATACCAACACCTGATATGTCACGACTTGTTCCCGGTTTATCATCTTCCAAACGACGACTGCTCCGTGATAATTGAACAGACTCATTGGCGATTCTTTTGCTCAGCTTCGGATTCAAGGTCTTTTCTTGTTTTCCTTCGAGTATTTTTTCTTTCTCTGCTCATTTTTTGTCAGCGCCTGTCATTGTGGTTGCTGTTTACGTTCCACCGGATGCTAACGTTAGCATAGCGCTACATCTCCTGCCCGCTGCTATCAATAAAAAGCAGCTCGCACACCCCGACGGAGCTTTTATCGTCGCCGGCGACTTTAATCAGGCATGCTTAAGGACTGTACTTCCCAAATTTATTCAGTACGTGGACTGAGCAACCAGGGGAAAAAACACTGGACCGTGTGTACAGTAAGATCAAACATCTAGTTGGATCTGGCCATCTCCGTCTGTCTCTCACCCCCTCATACACCCAGAGGTAAACAAAGCCTATGCAACAAGGACAGTACAAACATCTTCTGTGTTCCTTTATCTTCTTTATCCTCACTGTAAAATGTGGACCTGGAGTGCCGCGTCCAATTTCGTTGTCACAATATATTCAACCCATGACAATAAAGGTATATTCTATTCTATCGTATTCATTGAGCCCTTTCCTCCCTTTGCTCTTTGAGCCAACAAAAACTTCTTCTCGGAACTCCCTTTCCTTGGCTTTTCGCGTTTCCGTCTGTCGTCCTTCGTTCTTCTTGAGCGGACGCCGCGCTCGAAAATCTTTTTCAAGTCGAGTTTGACAATTTTGCGCGTCTCGGATGGGAATTCTCGCTGGACTCCAAAAGGAGGGTATTTCTTTCACCGTCGCCGCGGACGACGCTCTGATGGGCTCGCGCAATTCCGAGCGTCGATAAAGACAGAAACCGAGAGCCGTGCCGACGGACGGGAGTTTGCTTCTACCCACTTCAGACACATAAGTACCGAACAGATACACTTCTTTGCGGGAAGACCGCCTGCAATATGGACGAACATTGATTAGAAAGTATCGACTTTATGTCCCTTGACCAATGTTCCCTCTAAGCTGCGCGTGTGCGCCATTGCGCACTACCCAGAGATTTTCCGCGCACAAGAAAAATCTAGCCGGCTCACAAAAATCAGGGCTCCAAATTGCTAATCAAAAAGCCAATTAAGTCAAAGTTACAGCGCATGAGGGTAAAAATACACGGGTCCCCCTGACGCTGTGTTCTAAATGCAGTATTTTGAAGCCAAGGTCGAAATAGAACGACGTTGAGTAAAGTCAGTAGAGTTTTTCGCGAACCGGCTTCTTCGGCTCGGCTCACTAAAAATAACCGGCTCGTTCGGGTCCCAAACGGCTCTTCGGGTTGTTTTTGCTTCTTTAATCCCTACATGACCAAATGAAATGTAAAAATGATGCACAAAATGACAAGAGAAGGGGGGGAAATAGAACAAAAAAGAAAAATACCAAAATGAAAAAGTAGTGAAAAGCCGAGAAGAAACAAAAGGAGAGAAAAAGAGAAAAAAAGAGCAGGAAAATTTCAGAAAAAAAGCCAGAATAAAAGAGAAAAGGAAAAAGTAACAGTTAGGAAAAAACACAATGAGATTTTTTTCAAAAGAATTTAAAAGTCAAAGTTACAGTCCATGAAGGTCAAAATACACGGGTTCCCCCGACGTTGTGTCCTAAATGCCGTATTTTGAAGTCAAACGAAGTTGAGTAAAGTTAGTAGACTATGTCGAGAACCGGCTTCTTGGGCTCTGCTCACTAAAAGGAACCGGCTCTTTTGGGTCCTAAACGGCTATTTGAGTTGTTTTTGCTTCTTTCATCCCAACATGACCAAATATTGAGAAAAATTATGAACTAAATGACTTACAAGAAGGGGGGGAATAGAACAAAAAAGAAAAAAAATACCAAAAATGAAAAAGTAGTGAAAAGCTGAGAAAAAAAAGGAAAAATTTAGAAAAAAAGCCAAAAAAAAAGAAAAGAAAGAAATGTGGGAAAAAAGTAAATAGAGAATAAAAACAAAAAAGTAACAGCTCAGAAAAAAATAAACAGAATGAGATTTTTTTTTAAGGGATTTTTTAAAAAAACACGGAAAGAAGAAGAAAACGTTTGTGTTGCATTCGAATAATTTCCAATGATATCAAGTTAATTTTATTGCCAACATTGTACTTCCACTAAAAAAATGTGATTAAATACAGTTCTGTATCTTGCAACCGACTCAATAAGCCCCCCAAAAAACGTTCGTATTACGCGACAAAAGATATCAGGAAAAAAAAGAAATGAAAATATTGTGAAAGAATTGTAAAAACAAATGACGTTTGTAGGAAATAGTAAATGAATCAATTCATTCAAAAATGAAAAAGAATTTTGCATTGCGGGAAACTCAGCAAAATGTCACTTGATGTCAAGTTTTGGACATGTTTGATCACGACTTAGTTGCCACACTCGGGATTGCCGTCGCTCACTGTCGTTTCAAGCGTTGCTCACCCACTTTGTGTGAACGCTCAGACCCGGGGAACATTGCTCTCGACTCTTCATGCAGATATCAAACGGTATCATGCTTGGACAAATGTATTTTGCGGAAGTTGTGATTTTTCATTTCATTTGAAAATGTACCTGATGCCGATCTTTGAATTCCAATCGATTCCTGGAGGACAAAGAAGGTCTGCTGGCCTTGTCATCAAAAGTAGGTCAAGGAAAATGATACCGGCTGAATGAGACTAATCTCGTTGAGCAATGGCTTGTGGGTAATAATTGTTTGTTTGAGATATCAACTTAAACATCTGTGGCTTGTCCCAGCATCTCTGGAACTCCCGTTTGAGAAAACCGATAGAAAAGGCCAAACTTCTCAGCAATTGAGCTACCTCTAAAATAGGGGTAGGGAAGCTACGGCTGGGGAGCCATATACGGCTCTTTTCATGAGTACGTACGGCTCCGAAATCAAACGTAACAATCGCGCATCTCTCCGTGGCGTTCCAAAGTCAAGCGATCTCATCCCGATTTTGCTCCATAGAAAACAGAAGATGGATAAGAAAGCCTTTCAACTGATCAATAAAGGACTTTGATTGGCTGAGCAGTACAGGTGGGCGGATCCCTGCACACGGCGCAAGGCACTTCCTTCTCTCTCTCTCTCTCTCTCTCTCTCGCTCAGTGCAGTTTAAAGTGAATATGACGATATGTATGCTTATCCTTTGCAGTCATTTGTGACATTTCTACAAAATAACTTTGCTTGCACATTGTTTTGAAAGCGTTAAGGGCAAATTTCATGGAAAAAAATGGCCTCAACACTCTTTACTGTAGGTGGAAATGTCATATTGTCATTGATTTGGGACACAGGATTTGGCGTTACTATCATTTCATACATTTGATGTAATAATCAAATACCAGCTCAGTAGCCTAGATGGTAAGGCCCCCGCTCTGGGACTGGGAGGTCGCTGGTTCGCGCCTCGGCCGAGTCATACCTAATTGGTAAAATGGCGGCGCCCTCTGTTGGCTGCGGCTGCATCGGCTTGCTACAACGGGTCAGGTGTATCGACATTTCGTTCTGTGTACATTGTTACAAAGAATGACAATACAAAGGAAATTATTATTATATTATTAAATGACACACAGTGAAATAGAATTAGCTTTTGTCTAGAGAGCGTGTTTGGCAGTTTTTTCAATTTTTGTCTGAAAAGATAGGATGTGGCTCTCTCCATTTCTTTTGAATACATTTTTTGCTTGTATGGCTCCAAAAGCTTCCTGACCCCTGCTCTAAAATGTCCTTTATTTAGAGCAAACTGCACAGCGATTGTTCTTTTGTGTAATGGAGCGCGATAAGGGGGTAAGACAGTGACTTTTGGCAACTTTGAAAATAAACTCCACCCTATTGTGCATCTGGGAAAAACCATATTTACGCAAAGTTTGGGAACATCGGAACGCATCGTGAGTACACAAATGAGATCATTCTGTTTTTTTTAATGTCATTTTTTTAATTGCCATTCTCACCAGAACACTTGTGATCCTGAACTTTGACTCGACTAGAGAATCTTAGACCGCATGTTGAACAAGAAAACCATTCCTCATCAGTGTGACATTTTATGTTTCCCTTCTGACCCAAAATTGAGCAGGCAAAAGGTTTTACACCAGTGTGGGTTCTTGCGTGACTTTTCAAATTGCCCTTGTGGTTGAATTTTTTACCGCAAAAGGAGCAGGCAAAAGGTTTTTCACCGGTGTGGATTCTTGTGTGGATATTTAAACAATTTTTCTGGGTGAATCGTTGACCACAAATTGAGCAGGAGAATGGTTTCTCGCCAATATGGGTCCTGGTGTGGGTTTTCAAATTTCCTTTTTGGTTGAATTTTTGGCCGCAAAAGGAGCAGGCGAAAGGTTTTTCACCTGTGTGGGTTCTACTGTGCGTTTTTAAGTGCGCTTTATCCCCAAATTTCTGACCACAAACTGAGCAGGAAAAGGGTATCTCACCAGTGTGTGTTCTCTCGTGTCTTTTTAAATGCGATTTCTGGGTAAATTTTTGACCGCAAACTGGGCAGGCAAAAGGTTTTTCACCTGTGTGGATTCTTGCGTGCCTATTTAAGTCCAATTTTTGGGTGAATTCTTTACCGCAAACTGAGCAAACAAAAGGTTTCTCCCCCGTGTGGGTTCTTGCGTGCCTCTTTAAGTTTGATTTGTGGCTGAATTGATGGCCACAAACTGGGCAGGTAAATGGTTTCTCACCAGTGTGGATAAGTATATGGGATTTCAGATGATACTTGTGTCGAAAAAGTTTTCCACAGCGCGAACATTTGTGATATTTGTCATCACCTTCCGACTGTCGGTCGCCATCATAGTGTGCAGAGTCGGACGTCTCGTCCTCATCTATTGTCTCTGAAGTTCTGCTTGGAGACACCTTCTCCATGTTCTCTTCATATTGATCTTCGTAGGTGAAACGGGCCCCAGTCACATGAAACTCCTTCAAATCTTTCTCTTCTTTAACCTCAACAAGCTCAGAATCATCCTCCTCTTCTTTCTTGATGTCAAAAGGCTCAAAGTCTTTTTGCTCCTTTCTAATGTCAACACGCTCCAAATCCTCCTCTTCCTTTTTAATGTCAAACGTCTCTAAAAACTCATCTTCCTCCTGTTTCACACCAGGGAACATCGTCTCTTGTTGCAAAGGAAGAAGATTCTCTACAGTGACATCTGCAGGACACAAAACGCACATGAATGTGTAGAATGTCTTTTCACACGTGAAAAAAAATGAAAAAAAAATGACAGCAAAGGCATGGCTAAAAAAATCCTGTTAGCATACAGAGACCTCTCGCTACTTTGCGCTTCAGTTATTGCTGGTTCACTACTACACAAATCATAAATGAATTGATTTTGTCTTTTTTGTCATTAATATCAGATCAAAGCAGTGCTGCCGGGCGGCAGCCTTTTCTGCAGCTCCCCTGTTGTCTCTCACTTTTTGTGATTTATTGTTTTAATTGTCTGCTTCTATCATCCGTGTTTTTCGTCCCGTTTGACGACTAAACATTTGGATGACTTTCTATCAAAAATGCCTTTATTCGAGGAATCAACTCCTTGCCCTGAAGAATTTTCGTCCCGGCATGATGAGGGGGCCTATCGTGAATGCCGAAGCTAGCGAAGCGGCTAGCGGCATTAAAAGTCCTTGGTACCGCCTGTAATCATGGGAAATGAGAACTCTCTACCAAATAAAACCGACAAACTAGCTGTGCTGGTGAAAAACATCAAACAGGGAGTGCAGTTTGCCGTCTTTTACGGAAACCTAGCTCACGTCTAGCATCCCGGACGCTAACGTGGAGCTATCCGGAGCTACCCGTTTTCAGCGCTGTTAGGGCAGACAGAGACACAAAAGCCTGCGGGAAGCGGAGAGGAGGTGTACTCGCTATCTACGTGAACACGAGGCGGTGTAACCCTGGGCACAAAGATTTCCATCTGCTGCAGGGACGTCGAACTTTTGGACTAGCGTCTCCACTCCGCTGTTGCTAAACTAAATGAAATGATCTGCATTTTATATAGCGCTTTTCAAGTCAATGACTTCTCAAAGCGCTTTACAGTGTGCTTCACATTTCCCAATAGCGGCCTTGCAGCCATGTAAGGCGCTAACCTGCTTATTGGGGGTATTAGGGGTTCAGTGTCTTACCCAAGGACACTTCGACATGTAACACGGACGAGCCAGGATTCGAACTGGGATCCCTTGAACCCAAGACGAGCGCTCTACCTCCTGAGCTACTGCCGCCCCAAAACTACAATACAGCACCCCGGGGCCATCCTGTTCATCTGTTAATAAACAACAAAAGGATACTGCTGGAAATGTGAATTCCCCTACAGGGATGAATCAAGTATCTATCTATCAATCTATATCGTTGCATCGTGTATTGTGTTCAGCGGGGACAGATTAAGGAGGGTGCTCTGTTGAGAGAGTGTGTCTGTCAATGTGCCCGGCCGCGATTGGCTGATGCGGTCGTGTACACAACTCTGACTGACTGACACCAGCCAATCAGCAAGCGGGTACTGCATTCCTAAACAAACTGGGAAGAACGGTGACTGCGAGCGGTTCAATGAAAACCCTCTCACTGTTCACATTCACATCAAAAGGCAATACCGGAATAAACAGTAAATAATCGTCGTGCGGTCAGGGGCAATGAGAGGGTTTCTTTGAATCTAGCGTCTACTCGATTTAGTTTTGCTGTCACATTTCATTTCGAGAATTGTTTCAAGAGCAAGATGTCGTGACACTTTTGAAGTTGAACAAAAGACTGAAACGCAATTCTTCTTGGCAAAACCGACAGGCTGCTTGGCAATTTCTCATCATCAAAAACCTGTCGTTGCGAAGGATGAGGTTACAATTTCTTGAAATGTTTGATTTCAAATCGATTGGCTTGAAAAATCCTGATTCGAATTTCGATATCGAAGTAATGACATCACTTCTGCATGAATTAGAGGAGCACAAGAAGTGGATCGCATCTTAAAACTTCACGACCAAAGTCGATGTTGTTGCAAGCCGGGAGATAATAAAGCGGAGAAAACCTTCACAAATGCTGACAAATCAAGGAGAAATTCATCAACACTTCTTTGCAGAATTCGAGAACAAAACCGAGGTAGGACCCAAAATCATTCCTGTCTAAGATGGCGGAGGAAAGGGCCAAAATAATGACAGACAACATCACCCATGAGCAAAACCAGCAGGGGGCACTGCTGCTGCTGCTGCTGCTGCGCTTCCTTGCTTGACATTTGCTCAGGAATCAAACTTAAACAGTATTTTATTTTTTATTATTTCAAAAGGTTGCGTTTTTTGTAGTAAAAATGCAGGCTCTGTTTTATTGCACGGACGTTATGCGCCTTCCATGATGATGTTTTTTGGAATCTTTATCATAAATACGACATCAAAAACTGGATTTCTTTGTTGCATTTCTTTAATGTTATCAAAATAAAACACACCGTAATTCAATAATAGTGTCATAAAGTTCAACTGAATTGGATCCTTCACTTGAGTAGTCACAAAGTGGTTCTTGAAAGATTTGATACATTTGACTATAACGGATATTATAAAATTAACTACGTAGTAAGTACATGTACTCCATTTGATTCACTGACTGACTGTTTTTCTTCAAGGTACATTAGGAGGTTAGGCTGTCTGGAATGCATCAGACGTCTTTTGATAACAGAATTCCTGCGAGTGCTGACGGGAGAAGGCCAGACGCACGAGGACGTCAGCATTGAGTTTTCCTTAGGCGTGGCGGCGCCCTTCGGTGAGGAGGTGGTGAAACTGGCATCTGGCCCGCCCCATGGGAGGAGTCAGCAGAGGGGAGGAGTCGGCACGCCCCGTGGGAGGGGCCAACACGCCAGCTTGGGAAAACGACGTGGGCACAGAAGACAGAACTTCAAGACGACAGAAGAGCGATCGTGAAAGGGAGGCTCGACGAAGAGCGGCACTAATTCGGCTAATTCGATGGAATTCACTTAGTTAAATACTTTAAGAAAATAAGTCCGCCCCCGTGTGGAAATGCCGGTCTCTTGTACATTTTCCATTAAGATACGAGTATGCACTGTTGGGCGAATGAAGGTGATGTTTGGGTAATGGAGTCAGATAACTGATTCGAATAATTTGGTAGACGCTACATTTGTAATCATTTTTCCCCAATATTCTCCACAATAATGCACAACAAAATCATGGCGGCGCATTTCGTATTTGTAACCAACTTAGACATTTTGAGAGTAGGCTAATATAGCTTGTGTTGCCTTCATTGCGAGGCTTGTATAAGGCTTTCCATTTGCTCCAGACATTTTGCTGATTTTGGTGCAATATGGCTCTCTTAACATTATGGGTTGCCAAGCCCTGATTTAACTGATATGGAGCGGACAGGTGTACCTGACCTAATGCACCTGTAGGGGGCGATGACGCTTCACATGACAACGCAGCTGCTGTGACGGCCGATTTTATTTATTATTTCGCTTTATTTAGCTAAATATGGAATGAAAAAAGAATTATTTGTCGTGCAATGGACTTGAAAAGTCCAACATGATTAAATTGTTGTAGAAATAAAAGTGACCAACCTGCTCTGTTCAACACAACTCGTAGCTGCTTGCTAATGCTAATTTGCGTTAGCCGCCGATCTTCTCGCTCGTTCTCTTCTTCAAGCTCCTCTTGAAATCGTCTTTTCCCTCTCTCGCACATTTTAGCCACCTTTAAAACTCTTCGTAAACTCTTTCACGGAGTTAAATGGAGTTAAATTGGGTCAAATGGGGCAGACGACTGGAGCGAAACACCACAAATCCACGTAAACATTGAAGTAGTGGTGTCTTCTTCTTCTTGTCGGTTGGCATCCGTCTCTTCGGCGCATTACCGCCCCCTAGCATCAAATCTTCCCTACAACAAATACAAAGAGAAGACTAAATACGACGACGCATTTTCTTGATTTTTCTATGTGTTGTCTTGCTGTCCGTTATCCCTCTCGAGAGATATGACCAGGGTAGATAGATAGAATCATTTTTGCTTTGGGAAGGGGAAACTTGTCTCCCGCTGAATTTTTTATTGTAATGATACACTGATGGAAGTGGTGGAACTGAGCAAGCGTGTTGATAAGAGAGTACTCGGTTGGTTTGGACACACGGAGAGGAGGGATGAGGAGCCAATGTTAAAGAGGATCTACAGAGCAGAAGTCAATGGAAGGAGACAAAGAGGAAGGACTCTATTGATGTGGATGGACGGTGTTACGAATGCTCTGCAGGAAAGAGGTCTCAATCTAGTGGAAGCTAGAGCTCTTGTTGGTGATAGGAAGGAGTGGAGAGGTGTTGTGAAAGGATAGTGGGATTGTGGACGCGTTCTTAAGGATGGGCTGGGCACCCGTATGATGCGGCAGGGGTAAACCAGCGAAAGCTGTCGGGCCCTGCTGTTGAACAAAAGAGTGTGTTGCGTCACCCTGACCCGAGTGACACAGTCGCTTTCTGGTGTCCCGTTTCATCCGGAGGGACCAAAGCATCACCGACTTGGGTGCCGAGGTGCCTAACTTGTTTGGGTGTTTGGGCAATTGGGTTGGCCGTGGTCCAAAACATTTTGTGTGTTTTTTTTTGTAGCTATTTTTTTCCCTTTTATTTTCTTTGTTATTGTATGTGTGTGTCTTGCTGTCGGTCACTCCTCTTGAGGGATACAACCAGGGTAGATAGATAATGATACACTGACATAATTTTAGATGAATTATCAGACACGGGGCAGATTTGACATCACTATCTTAATAAAAATGCTCCTATTTAAGGGATGGGTTGAATAAAAAAATACCAATTCGACAATTAGAGGTGGACACAGTTTTTGATAATGACATTCCCTTAGGACCTGAACACTAAAGGATTTTATACATTTAACCACTAAAGGATTTTATACGATTGACTCAGTTGAATGCAATAAAGATCTTCACTGACTGGGCTTTAGTTCAATGTCAGGGCAGGCTGTTCGAAATGCATCATTTTTTGTCTAGGAAATTCTGATAACAGGACTCGTGGATTTGTTGACCAGACATCAAGGAGCTGGTGTATGAGATTGTGAAGCCCAGTCGGCTACCTTGGCACGCCCATGGGAGGAGCCGAGAAGCCATCTTGCAGGGAGACGTGAGCCAATGAAAGAAAGCAAAAGAAGTGGAGAAGAAGGCTTACCACACCATTCCACGTCACTTCTTCAGCCGTCTCCGGAGTACACTTTGTTCTCTGTTAGGAAAAATAAACATCCGCTCCCGTGTAAAATGTCGGCTTTCCTGGTCATTTTTCTCTCGAGAAACGAGCGCGCATAATTGTTGGATGAATATAGGTCGTGTTTGGTTAATGGAGTCAGATAACTAGTTCGAATAATTTGAAAAACGCTACATTTTGATAGTTATATTCCAACAACACATTAAACCGATTTTACGTTTTTCATCGGAGGTTATATCGAGGAGCAGCCCGAGCAATTATGCCCCAAAATACTTAAACAACAAGGTGCAAAGGAGTCTTGGCGTGGGAGGGAGAGCTCGTTTAATCATTTTCATCTGCATACAAAACAGAAGTCTCGTTCGTCATCAGAGACAATTGGCTTTTTATATCCTAATTCAACATCTCGACGTTCGCCCGTCCCCCTCGCACGTGTTTATGCACGCTACCAGACAGGATGTTTTGTCATCTTCATGTAATTTCCAAGAATTGTTTGGGGTCGGCTCGACCTCGCATGTTCCCTGCCAAGAAGATTTGGCAAAGAAGAACGCCATTCTTTTGGCAGCCCTAGGCAATCATTAATAACATTCGCTGACATTTACACTCGGGATAAACAAGCCAGAATTTCCCCTTTTTATATCCTAATGCGTTCCTTATGCAAGCCGACTCCATCAATCCACAACAGTTACATCTGTATTGAAGAGAAACTGACAATGCATAAAGGTCATCTACAGGCCGAACCTATATTGCGCGGCAACTGTCCAGTGGTCAACAATAAGTGACAGATATGAGCTCGAATAGAAAATCATCGAATTCACATCAGCAGTTACAACTGCCCAAAGGTTAAAACAAGAAAATTCAAGTGAATGACACAACGGTCACGAAAGCAACTGTCGACTAAAAATCAATGTCAAGAAATGTATTTGATTGGAGACGGCGACGCAAATGACGCGAGTCTTTTGAGTACTTCCAAAACAATTCCACAGAAGAACCACTGCACGTTATTTAGAGATTCCAGAGGGGAAAAAAAATCTGAATTAAAGACAAAATCACAAATTGATACAAGAACAAGATGGTCATAAAATAGATTATTTATTGGAAATAGAAATAAAGACATGGTTTTGATTGGATGATAGGACGGCGAAGCAAGGACACAAGGCTCTTTGAGTACTTTTGCACAACGATATAGTACTTTTGCATAACGATATATTACATGTGGCAGAGAAGAAAAAAAAACCCTCAAAATTCAATGATATAATTACAGTTTAATATGAGAACAAGCATATTACATTGCAGGAATAAGGTTGCAGTCAAGGCACAAAAGCGGAGTTCACTGAAACTGAATACTTTAAAACAAGTGCTGATGGTTATACCTTAAGTTTCATTTCTGTCCACCTTACTCCAAAAATTGTACATTTTAAAAACAAAAACAAATCCATTAAATAAACAAATGAACTTCTGACATTCCGATTATTAAACAAATCTAAATGTATGGAATTCCATTTGGTTGAAAACAAACCTCGGCTTAAATTCAAAGAATATCCAATCAAGAATGCACTATTCGAATATAATTACATGTGATTTAAGATAAATACATCCACATACATGTCAGGTTCAACCCAACACTTGTAACAAAACCTGCATACAAAAAGACACAGAGAATTGTGTATGGTTTTACTTGCAAGGAGAGTGACAGGAAGACTGCTCAGTTACAATCCTCCAACACACTCTGAAGCAGTCTTCTCTCTGCTTGCCTTTTATTTAGAAAGGAACGCCCTAGTTACAATGTGGTTTCAACTGCTAACGGAAGGGGTGCGGGTGAAGGTTAAATGTTCCAGTTGAAACCGGTTCTTGCACAACAACTTATTATTTGCAATGTGACTGATTAACTCTTTTCACGCTATCTTCAGGAAACAACCTTGGCCTGCGGTCACATCTGTAACTGATTCATACAGTTAGTTCTCTCTTGCCAGGGTGCAGTTTGGAAACTTCTGCTGTGAGAACATCCTATTTTGTAAGCGCAATATTAAAAGCAAACATATAACACACACAAATTATAGTAAAATTGAATAACTTATGTACATTATTACAACAATAAAGGCACGCTTTGATTACAGGAATATATATTATATTGTAGATTCATACGGTCACATATTAAAAGAAAACCCTGGAATTACAAGAAACCAAGAGAAAAGGTTAAATGTCAATCATTATGTCGGGCCACGTCGTGTTTACTTTAGCCGACTATCTACAGCTGGCTTGACTTAGTCACGCCTTTTCATCCTGACTTGTCAAACGTACAACCCGTTAAGCCAGACTATATCAAGCTGACCCCCGGAAAAGACGCCATCTTGATTCAGTCAATCCAAAATGTAAAACGTGTGTATGCAAGAGATGCTTGAAAAGTCATAATGGAAGATACTGAGGAGATATAATAGTAGTTGCTGTAATTTATCATTTAATTTCATATCATCAGGCAAAAGAGGATCCGAGTTGTAAAACTCGTGGATTTGAAAAAAAAAACACAAAACATTATAAGCCAATAGCATACAAAATAGGGCCCCGCAACTGGCTGACAAGCAGTTGAGGGTGTCCCCTACCCAATGCCAACTCAGGATAAGCGGTGCAGATGGATGGAGGAATACAAATAGGCTAAGTTCAAACACATCCCTACCGTATAGTGTACACAAATGAGTTCATTCAGTGGTAGATGTGTTTTTAAAATGTAAAAACAAATGATCCGCTCATATCAAGCAGAGTGATAACTGCTTTTCTCACCAGCACACTCGTGCTCCTGAGCTTCGACTTGACTAGGGAATCTTTGACTGCAAACTGAACCAGGAAATGTTTTTTCATCAGTGTGGAGTTTTATGTGTTTTTTTAAGGTTAATTTCCAGGTGAATCTTTGACCACAAACAGAGCAGGAATAAGGTTTTTCGCCAGTGTGAATCCTTGTATGTATATCCAAGTTTCCTTTCTGACCAAATGTTCGACCACAAACTGGGCAGGAATAGGGTTTTTCGCCAGTGTGAATCCTCGTATGCATATCTAAGTTTCCTTTCCGACTAAATTTCAAACCACAAAATGAGCAGGCGAAAGGTTTTTCACCAGTGTGGGTTATTGCGTGCTTCTTCAAGTTATCTTTCCGGCTGAATTTTTTACCACAAACTGAGCAGGAATATGATTTTTCACCGATGTGGAATCTTATATGAACTTCTAAGTGTAATTTCCAACCAAATGTTTGACCACAAACTGAGCAGGCGAAAGGTTTTTCACCAGTGTGGGTAATAGCATGCTTCTTTAAGCCTCCTCTCTGGCTGAATTTTTGACCGCAAACTGAGCAGGCAAAAGGTTTTTCACCAGTGTGGGTTATTGCGTGCATCTTTAAGCCTCCTTTCTGGCTGAATTTTTGACCACAGACTGAGCAGGCAAAAGGTTTTTCACCAGTGTGGGTTAATGCGTGCATCTTTAAGCCTCCTTTCTGGCTGAATTTTTGACCACAAATTGAGCAGGAAAAAGGTTTTTCACCAGTGTGGGTTCTTGTGTGGGCTTTTAACTGTGATGGATGGCCGAATTTCTGACTACAGACAGAGCAGGTAAAAGGTTTTTCACTAAGGTGAATCGTTGTATGCATATCTAAGCTTCCTTTCCGACTAAATTTTTGACCACAAACTGAGCAGGCAAAAGGTTTTTCACCAGTGTGGATTATTGCGTGCTTTTTTAAAGTATCTTTCCGGCTGAATTTTTGGCCACAAACTGAGCAGGCAAAACGTTTTTCACCTCTGTGGGTTCTTAAATGTTTTTTTAAGGGACATCTCTGGGTAAATGTTTGATGACAAATCGAGCAGGCAAAAGGTTTTTCACCAGTGTGGACAAGGATATGGCGTTTCAAACTACCCTTGTGTCTAAACCTTTTCCCACACGGCAAACATTTGTGATATTTGTTATCGCCTTCCGAGTGTTCGTCACCATCATCGTGTGCAGAGTCAGACGTGTCATCATCATCATCTGTTGTTCCGGAGCTTCTGCTTGGAAACACCTTCTCCTTGTTCTCTTCATGTTGATCTTCGGAGGTGAAACGGGCCCCAGTCACCGGAAACTCCTTCAAATCGTCCTCCTTTTTAACGGGAATAGGCTCCAAATCGTCGTCCTCCATTTTGACGACAACCGTGTCAAAATACTCGTCTTCCTCCTTTTTAACGCTCGGCATGGTTTTCTCCTGTTGCTCAGGAAGATCCTCTCGACTGACACCTGCAGGACAAGAACCACACGGTTTTTCAAAATCTCTATTCACAAACATGTAAATACATTTCTATGATTAGATGTGAAAGAATGTATGGTTGTATTTGATCACATTTTGTCAGCAGTGTAGCGGTGCATTTAGGTCACTGGAATTTTGCAGGGTCATATTGGAAAAACAGAAAGTTAGGTTTTCAGGAAATACGAGACAGAAGATTGCTAGAAACACGACAATAATTACAAGAATTATTCAACCAAAATTGAAGGATTTTTTTTTTCTTACCTTGAAAGGACAACATAAAAATTCAAGCATGTTCCCAGATTTCAAGCACCCGCCAAACCCTGTGTTATACATTTTCCCCTGAGGCATGTTTATTTGAATTTTCTTGAAATTTAGCATCATAAAAAGGGAAAACAATGCAGGGATGGCACCATCTGGTGGGCTCACGTGGTTATACACTTCCACACGTTGTTAGCTTAGCATAGTTTAGCCCATTTGTTATTCACCTCCATAGCGACTCGAAGGCCGACTGAGAAAATCCAGTGGTGTGAACATTTAGGTTTCAAATGTATTACCATCATATTTAATCCATACCTTTCAGAAGTCTACCAAGTATTTGAAGAAGAAATGACGCCGCCATTTTAGGTTTATTCCACACTAAAGTGCATACAGTGAGAAGGAATAGCGACTAAAACGCTCTCAAATTTTAATTTTAGCCTTTGATTTAATTCGACTGCAAGGTTAATGTTAAGATTTGTCAATTTAATAGCGCTCTTACTCGTGGTATTACGGTAAGACGTTTTCCATTGTGTGACGTCATTACGCAAGGGCTATAGTTCGTTTCGCTAATTGTCGATCGCCATGTTGTATTGAATGGAGCAGTGTTCTTGTTTTGCTTGCTGTTGAGGAATAAATATGCTTAAAGGCTGAACCACAATGTCCTGATTATCTTCTCACGCATGAGGAAACTGCACTCTCTGACATATTCAGATTCAGATCTACTTTATTGTCATTCTTGTACACCTGTATACAGAACGAAATGTCGATACATCTGACGCGCGCAGTTTCCTTGAATGTACAGATATAAATAAATGTTGTACTGAGTTAGGGTATTGAAGTACTGATAATATGCTAAATAATTATAGCTATGTATAGCAGTATACAGTAGTGCAAAGAGTGCAAGAGGAGCAGCTAACCAGATGTGCAAAATGGGCAGTCAGGTAAACAAGTCACTATACAATAACAACGGAGTACGGTAGTGCAGAGGAGAACAGATGTGCAAAGGAGTGGCTAGCTATCTCATATCTTTAACAGGTTATGGACCCAGGCAGTCGAAGTTGCACTCACTACAACGTAAAGTATTACACGGAGCTTCGACGCGAGTGAAGCAGCTTGGAGTTTAAGTGGACACGGTAAGAAGTTCAACACGACGTATTACGCGAAAATAAAGGAAGTTAAAGCGGCAAGACAAAAGCCATTTTGAAATTTTGGCGCCGCCGGGAAAACGGCCAACGGAGCAGCAGGAACGACGACGAGGCGACTTTTCTTCGTCGGGACTGAAGACAAGTTTGACCTATGGGAGACCGGGTTCTTCGGTCACTCGCACATTCTCAAGCTAAAAGACACTATCATGACCGAGCCAAGTGGCGGTAGTGAAGAAGAACAGAATGGAGCAAGAAGGAAAAATGCTGACTGCTATGCTGAGCTCATTAGACTAATAGATGACAAAAGCCTGTCGTTCGTAAGGCATGAAGCACCAGATGATGGCAAAAAGGCCCTGAAAATGTTGAAAGAACATGACTCCGGAAAGAGTAAGCCAAGAATGATATATTTGTTTACATCACTAACTAAGCTGCGGATGATTTAAGAAGAAAAAGCCGCTGACTCTCTCATAAGGGCAGAAAACACTGATTATGGCTCTCTAACTGTTGCAATGATCATTTTGGCTCATCAGTCCACAGAATGTTTCTCCAAAGGTCGTGAGAATAATCAAGATGCTTTTGGTCCATTTGCGAAATGACTTTTTGTATTCTTACGTGAAAGCAGAGGTTTTCACCTTGGGACTCTCCCAAGGAGGCCAATATCTTTCTTAGAGTGGAGCCATGAACACTGACCTTAACTGAGGCCGGAGAGGTCTGCAGCTCCTTAGATGCCTTTCTAGGTTATTTTGTAACTTCTGGAAGAGTAGTCATCTCTTGGAGTGATCATAGTTTGTTGATCACTCCTGGAAAGGTTTGCCACTGTTGGATAATGGGTTTCTTCATTTTCCCCATGTTGTGGTTTTTTGAGTTTTTCCCTTGCCCTTATGTTGTTTCCAGATCAGGGGATGGTGTCATAATAGTCTGAAAAAAGAGTCTGTGTAATAACCTGTGAAGCCCTTTGAGACTCTTTGTGATTAAGGGCGTCACAAATAAACATGACCTGACTTGACTAGGTGGACTTCCAGAATACTTTAAGCCCCTAGCTGTCCATGTTATATAAATTGAAGATAAGGTCACCTGGAAGATTTCAAAAGAAGACTGAGAGTCTTTGAGAAGGCAGAGAAAATGAATATGTCTGAGTCTACAGATAATGTGATGAAAACGTATGTGAAACCAGGTCACATAAAGACACATGCTGAAGGCAGAAACGATGAAGAACGGATAAAATGCTACAAGTGTGGACATAGCAAGAAAATGCTACAGGAAGGTATGGTGTAACTACTGTAAAAATAATTATATATACCACAGCCATATCCCCCTAGTGGAAGGTGGCTAGAGTCATTTCTGACTCTTTTTGGGAGATTGGTTCAGAGGAGGGGATTCCCAGCCCCCTCGCTCAACCCAACTGAGGCGTTGGGAGTCATTAGGTGAGAGCAAACCCCCCAATTCCGACCCCTAATGCTGAACGCCCAAGCAGGGAGGCAACGGGTACCAATGTTTAAGACCTAGGTATAACCAGCTCAGTAGCCTAGATGGTAGTGTGCCCGCTTTGAGACTGGGAGGTCGCTGGTTCGCGCCTCGACCGAGACATACCTAATTGGTATAATGGCGGCGCCCTCTGGCTGCGGCTGCATCGACTCGCTACAACGGGTCAGATGTATCGACATTTCGTTCTGTGTACATTGTTACAAAGAATGACAATACAAAGGAAATTATTATTATTATTATTATTTTATTATTATTATTATGACTCGGCCGAGGCTTGAACCGCAACCTCCCAGTCTCGGGGCGGGCGCCATACCCCCGAGGCCACCGAGCTGGTAAAAATAATACACACCATAAATCCTTATGCGAGAAGAAGAATGGACAAGACGGTGCCAGAAAGGTCTCGGGGGAAACGGATGACGACCGGGATCACTTCTTCGAGGCCGAACACACAAAGAAGGAAAAACCACCGCACAACGTTGAAATGAAAGCCATCGCGGTGGATGGAGGAGCGACATCCTTCATCGTCAACGACATCCAAAAGTTTGTCAAGTTTGAGGACAACTTCATGCCGGAGACCCATTCTGTTGAAATAGCTGACGACACAAAGTGCACCGGGACAGCGCAAGGAAGAGGGACGGCGATGATAAATCTACGTGACAACGCTGGACGAAAACACAGAGCACAGCTACGTGATGCGCTCTACATGCTTTCATACCCGCACGACATCTTCTCGGTGCCAAGAGCAACCGACGGGGGAGCCACAATCATCTTCAAGCGAGGAGACAGCTACATGGTCACTAAAGACGGAAGTAGGTTTTAAATTCATGAAAATGGAAATTTGTTTCATTTGCCAACTGTTTGGTTGAATGCAGTTAAACAAGGTATCAAGACATATATGGCATGAAATATTGGGTCGCTGTAAATATGAAGATCAGCAGAAGTTACAAGGTGTAATGAAAGGTATGGAAATGACAAGATGTACAGTCAAGCCAGATCAGTTTTGTGAAGTATGTACACAAGGAAAATTCACTCCGACAAGAAATAGAGAACCGGACACAAAAGCTAAGAAACCCTTACATCTGGTTCATACTGATCTCGCTGGTCCAATGCAAACTAAGCATAGAAGGTCACAAATATGCGCAGTCGTTTACAGACGATGACTCGGGTACTACGTTTGTGTATATTCTCAAAACAAAAGGTGACGTTGTACGAGCTACAGAACAATTCAGATCTACTTTATTGTCATTCTAGTACACGCGTTTACAGAACGAAACGTCGATACATCTGACCCGCACAGTTTCCTCGAATGTACAGATATAAATAAAATGTATCGAGTTGGAGTATTGAAGTACTAATAATATACTAAATAATTATGGCTATGTATAGTATTATACAGTAGTGCAAAGAGTGCAAGAGGAGCAGCGAACCAGATGTGCAAAATGAGCAGTCGGGTAAACAAGTCACTATACAATAACAATAACATTGGAGTACGATAGTGCAGAGGAGAACAGATGTGCAAAGGAGTGGCTAGGTAAGGCTCAATTCCTAGCAGATGTTGCACCTTACGGAAAAGAGAGGTGTATTAGCTCAGGTAACGGCTCTGAATTTACAAGTAGAGAGGCTCCGCTAAGCAAGAATAGGATTAGACATGAGACGTCTGCAGCCTATTCACCCCATCAAAACGGGACAGGAGAGAGGTTGGCCAACTCTCTACAGCATGGCTAGATGTTTACTGTTAGACAGTCAATTACCAAATGAGCTCTTCTGTACAAACAGCAGCCTATGTGAGGAACAGGCTTGGGTAGGGTTACTTGAACTGGATTACTTTCAATGACTTTTGGATGACTCCAATAGCAAATATGCTAATAAAAGACAAAAGAAACTAAATGGGTATAAAATGACTCCATTTTGTGCAGGATTGGGGAGTAACGCAATACACGGAATAGCAAAAATGATGTTGGCAATCTGTTTGGATTCATTTTCATTTTGTTTCTGTGGCATTTGATGTTGGTTTTGCCGGAGATCAAAGAGATCAAAGCCAGGAGAGAAAGCTTAACACGTGTTGTGAGTCATCATTTTATTCATATTTAGTTTCTTTCGTCTTTTATGAGCATATCTGGTATTGGAGTCATCCAAAAGTCATTGAAAGTAATCCAGTTCAAGTAACCCTACCGAACCCTGAGTAGACACACAAAGAAAACACCATATGAGCTGTTTACAGGAAAAATGCCCAACATATCCAAACTTCACAAATTTGGATCAATCTGTTTTGCTTATAAGCAAGATAAAAATAAATTAGATTCTAGGTGTGATCAAGGTATTTGTGTGGGCTATGATAAAAACAGCCCAGCTTATCTGCTGTACAACCCAGATACGGCAAGAGTCCAAAAACACAGATGAGTGAAATTCACGACCAAAACTGTCAATGAAAAGCAAACACAGACATCGGAAGTCTCGATAGCAATCGGACACATATCGCGTAATGGACTCGAGGATCCCAAAAATAAGAAAAGAAATCGTTAGAGAAATGAAAGGAGCCAACCTGCTCGTAGCTCCTTGCTAATGCTAACTTGGTTTAGCCGTATATCTTTTCGCTCGTTGTCATCTCGAAGCTCCTCTTTCCAATTTCCTTTCCATCCCTCGCACATTTTAGCCACCTTTAAAACTCTTGTACAGAGTTAAATGCAGTTAGATGGAGTTGAATTCTGCGCACGACAGCAGCAAAACGCCACGAAGACAAAAACAATGGCAGCGATGATGTGTTCTTCGCTCTTCTTCTCGGTTGGCGTCCATCTCTTTGGTACAACAGCGCCCTCTAGCATCACATCATCGTCACTGTTCCATTGTAGCGTCTTTGGCGAACGAAACGGGTGTATGAGCCGACTCTCTCTCCCTCTCGCTCTCGAACAAATTTGCTGCTAAAATACTGAAAAAATAGGTTAACATCTTTCTTTTTTTGGCGGAAGAGGAATTTTGCTGTACAAAGAAAAAGATTCAATTCAATTTTGTCTTTCTTGTTCTGCATAAGTTCAAACCTGTGGCGCTCCAGGGCTCCGCGCCCTTACAAACTGTCGTATTTTCCCTGACAAAATACAAAATAACCTTTCAAACCTGTTTATTTATATAGTTTAGCATGTTATATTGTACATGTGTTTCGTTATATCATATATATTGTTCATGAACATTTTGTTGTGAGATACAGAGTTGCTCGGCACGAATGAGCTTTATAATAAAAAGAAGTTCCAAAATGAAGTCGCTTGGACGTTCACCGTAGAAGGGAAAAATACATGCAAATAGAATCAAGTAGAATAATACATTTTCTTATTTTCTGCACTAAATTATTGTTGGTAATATACTGATTAAAGCAGGGGTGTCAAACTCATTTAAACTCGGGGGCCACACGATAGAACAAACATTCTGTCGGGGGCCGGACTAGAAGATTCAAGAGAAAAAAAAAAGAGAGAGAAGGAAATAAGAGAAAGAGGGAGGGGAAAAGGAGAGAGGGTGGGACAAAGAAAGAGAGAGAGAAAGAGAGCGTGAGAAACAAAAGAGATAAAAAGAAGTCGTGAGAGAGGGGGAAAAGAAAGGGAGAGGAAGAAAGTAATCCAAAGAGAAATAGAAAGACAGAAGGAGAGGAAAGAAAAAAGAAAGCGCGAAGGGTAGGAAGAGAGAAAGAGAAAAAAGAGAAAAAGGAAGTTAGAGCAAAAGAGGTTAAAAGACACAGAGAGAGAAAGAGACAAAGAGCAAAAAAGGAAGAGAAAAAGAGACACAGAAAGTGAAAGACACAGAGACAAAGTGGGAGAAAGGGGTGGAAAAGAGAGAGAGAGAGAGAGAGAGAGAGAGAGAGAGAGAGAGAGAGAGGAATACAAGTACAGAGTCTTTGTTGGAGGCACCTTTCTTTGGCAACATCGAGTGGAACTACTTCAACCTGCAGCTTGTTTTTCTCTTGCGCTTCTCTGAGTGTTGTCTCGCGGACCGGATTCGATCCCTTAGCGGGCCCGATCTGGCCCGCGGGTCGCCTGTTTGACAACGGTGGTCTAGAGCCACTCCACGCATCCTTTGGTCTTTCACCGCCGTCAACAGATCAAATATCAAATCTTGTACGTGTTAGATGTTTTTGACTTAGTTTGGTAGAAAGTCTAGTATCGTAATATCGTCCAAAATCAGCCAAGAACAAAAAATCAATCCAAAGAAAGTCCTTAATAGACCGAAGCTTGACCACGAAGGCCCGAATTCCAATAATGACCAGTCTCTACTTACGTATTTCATTCCTTCTGCGGGCCTCCTTGTTCACTGTCAGGACCAGAACGGAAACGGGACCCACTCGCGTAACGTTTACCACAAGCTTTATTGGCAGAAGGAGGAAGGGGTGCGCCCACGATCCGGTGTTCGCTCTCGTACCCGGCTCGTCATCCGAACAGTGGATCTTCCGGAGCGAGCGATGGCGGCGTCAGGGGTGGAAAACCGTTCGGTAGCCGGGACTGGGAGAGCAGACGCGGTCGGAATAAAAAAGGATCGTCATTTGGGACGGGAGAGCAGACGTGGTCGGGGTGGGAAACGAGTCGTAAGCCAGAACAGGAAAGTAGACGTAGTCAGGGTAAAAAAAGGGGGTCGTATGCCGGGACGGGAGAGCAGACGTGGTCAGATCAAAAAACAGGCATTAGCCAGGGGACAGACGGGAGCAAAAAACAGGTGGGAGTCAAGGTCGAATAAAAGGCTTGCGTAGCGTTAACCGAGGTTCGCAGATGGACTGACAAAAGGGGACAGATAGGAGTGGGTTTGAATAGGGACAGGGAGCCAGACAGAGTCCGAGGAAGTTGGCGCCAAAGGAGCGGGCACAAGTGATTCACATCGGTATTCATGACATTTACTGGTCTTCAGCAGTATTTTTGACTCACTTTTCCCCCCCCAAAAAAAATGATCCAATGACGTCCACTTTTGCCAATTTTTGACAATAGGGCAGACGTCATCAGAACAAGCGAAAGCCCGACCTTTCACCATTTTTTCCGGGTGATTCCTTTCCATTAATTCCGACGACCCATACGCGTCACGATTACTGATGTGAATCAGCTGTGCCCGCTCTTTTGGCGCCAACTGCCTCGGACTCTGATTGGCTCCCTGTCCCTATTTAAACCCACTCCTACCTGTCCCCTTTGGTCAGTCCGTCTGCAAACCTCAATGTGTTCTAGACAAGCTTTTCGCCCCCGACTCCCACCTGCTTTCGCTCCCGTCTGTTTCCCGGCTTCTACTCGTTTTTTGTCCTGACCGCGTCTACTCTCCTCCCCGATAACCAATAATTGAAGCTGATATACTTTTGCTTTCACGCTTAAAAATAGGCGTGAGCAAAACAGAGAATATCTGTCGTAAGCCAGGAACGGAGAGTAGACGCGGTCGGGGACAAAAGAGGTCGAAAGCCGGGACGGGAGAGTAGACGTGATCGGGATCAAAAACGGGTCGAAGCCGGTAATAAAACCGCTTGTGTTTGAGAACACAGAGGTCGATTATTTATGACTTATTTAAAAGACTTTACAGCTTTACGATAATAATGATAAAAAATCAAAGATTTATACGGCGACTGCGCATGGATACATGCTTGCGGCGAGCTCTCCAGCTAATCTTCTATTTATTGCCGTTCTCTTGTCTTTTTTGCTTTCACTTTTGGACACATGTGTGGCCAAAAACACTTACAGTAGGGACGAACTTATTCGGTTGGGTGGGCGTCTAAATTTCGATTATTCGGGCACTTTTTATACCGCCCATGATATACCGAGCGAACTTCAAAGAGACCCGGCATCCTTGTGGACAGCTATTCCTCTTAAAAAACGGCGGCGGCGGCCCCGTAAAGAAAGAAAACAGAAACGTGGTTGCCGTGCAGGTAGATGTGTGAAGCGTGTGAAGTCCAAGCAGCAAGATGGACGCGAGGATGTAACTAATTCCACCATTCATTCCTCGCCGGACAACCGACGCTTTGAACTCAGCGCTCACGAGCGGCCACAACGCCGGGAGCTTTTGAAGATCTCGACAAAGACTACAAAGAGTTCAGCTAAGTCAAATGATTCAGCAAAGCTGAAATTTGGTCTGTTAAATATTAGATCGCTTGCTCCAAAAGCTTTACTTGTTGATAACATTATTCGTGATTATAAACTTAACTGTATGGGTCTTTGTGAAACGTGGTTACGCCCGGATGAGCACTTAGCGCTAAATTATGCCTCTCCCCCAGACTACGAGAGTAGTCATATAGCACGCACGCTGAAAAGAGGTGGTGGTGTTGCGCTAATCTCTGAAAAATCGCTCAAATTTAATACACGTACCTCTAATAATTACAAAACGTTTGAAGCTCTTGTGATGCGGTCCCCTCAATTGTCAATTGATGTAATAACTATCTATCGTGCACCTGGGCCATACACAACTTTCTTAGACGAATTTGCTGAACTTTTGTCTGAACTAGTAACCTATGCAGACAAAATTATAATTATGGGAGACTTTAACATTCATATGAACTCCCCACACAGTTCACTTACAAATAAAGTGCAATAGATTTATTTCTGGTTCTTCAGCAGTTCATCAATTTGGGTTTTGAACATGCTCTTGACATCCTCAAGGTCTAGCCTCAGCTCCTCTGCCTCCTCGGCTTTTTCTCCGTACATCTGCAAGATGGTGTTGTGCCTCTGCTCCAGATCCTTGAGTTGAACCTTCAACTTGGGTATCTCCGCAACCTGCTCTTCCATTTCCTCATTTTGATTGGTAAGCCGCACTAGTTCCTCTGCCATCACCGAACGACTCCTCTCCAGACCCGAAATTTCCACCTGTAACTGTGCTATCTCTCCTTCCCTCAGTTTCAGTTGAGACTGCATATTCTCTATGACGGTAGAGCCGCCAGAAAGCCGGGCCACTTCGTACAAGTTGGACCCGCTCATCGACGAGGACATGATGCCGCTTCTCATTGTATGGTCTAACAAATCGTCCTGTGAAAATATAGAGGAGTGCAAACCAGCATTGTCAATCCCACTGATGGAGCTAGAGCGAGACAGTGAGGGCGTGGACGATGCTGGTGGATCATGGGCATTGTTCTTCTGCTTTTCCTTGAGCGCCTCTAGTGCCAAGTAGGACTTTTTCTTCTCCTGTTCCACTTTCATTTTCTCCATCTCTAGCTGATTGGTGAGCAGCAGCTTTTCTTTCTTTGCTTCTTCAAGGACGCGGCAGTGTTCTACTCGTAGGTTTGCCAACTCAATATGCTCCCTGCTGCTTTCATCTTCCAATTGTTCTCTTCTGCTCTTCTCAGTCTCTACAAGTGCCTGGTATTTGACTTTCTCCTGGCGAAGAATGGAATTTTGTGACTCCAGTGAGGCCAACTGGCACTTAATTGAGATCAAATCTTCTGCTGCAGCACGTTCCTTCTCAACTGCGACAGCTAATTGTGCCTGAGCTTCAACAAGCCTATCAGAGATGCTCTTCTCTAATTTTTCCCAAGTTGCAGTTTGTCCTCCCAGTGAAGCCTGCAGGTTCTCAATTTGGCGCAGCAAGGGTCTTGTTGCCGAAGTAACACTTTCACTGAGCTCCTGGTTCCTTGACTCCGCCTCCTGGAGCCTCTGCTGTAACACACTAATCTCTTCCCTTAAATAATCTTCTTTCCTGGCATGCTGTTGCTCCGCCCTCTGAAGTGCCAACCTCAGGTCACCAACCTGATTGGCTAGAACCTCTTGCTGTATCCGAGATTCCCCTTGGGCCTTTTCAAAGGCTAAGGTTTGCAGCTCCTTGGCCTGAATCTCGCGGTTCAGAGCTGCCTCTTCAGCCTCACTCACTCGGCTGGCGTTAGCTTTGTGAAGTTCTGCTAGCTCTTTGTAACTATTATCCAGAGCGGCCTGAAGACTTCTGTTGTTCTCCAGCATCTCCTCAGAGACTTCCTGCAGCCTGCTCATCTCCTTCTCCTGGCGCTCTACAGCGGAGTTCAGCTTCTTAATGTTTTCCCTATGCTGCTTCTCCACTCCTTCCTTATCTTCCAAAACCTGCTGCAGATGCTCAAGCTCCTCCTCAAGTTCCTTTATTTTCTTCTGTTGCTTGGTGAGTCTTGAGTCACTGTCCTTCTCTTTGGCACGCAGTTTTTTAATGATGTTACTGTGTTGAAGTTGTTGCTTTGATAACTTCTCACCCTCTTCCAGCAGGCCTCTGATCTGTTCCTCCTTCTCTTTAATAAGCTCCAATGAAACACTGGAGTGAAGTCTTGAAGAAAGTTCCTCTCGAAGACCTTTTATTTCCTTCTTTGCTATATCTCTCTCTTTGCACGCCACCTGAGCTTTCCTCTCAGTCTCTGCTATGCGCTGAGTAAATTCATCCTTCAAGGACTGAACTGTAGAACTCTCCTCTTTCAGGGTCAAAATTTCATCTTTAAAATTGTCACATTGCTCTTCCAGGGTAGCCTTGTCCTTGCTGACAACAAGCAGTTGCGACTCTCGCTTTTCAAGGCGGCTCGTCAGCTCATTAATAACCTTTTGAAGCTCAAAAATCTGAGCAGTGGAGGCACCTTTCATTTCTTCTGTGATTGGTGTAATGAACTTTTCAGCATTTGTGGTGGAAATGGACTGAGCAACTTTCACCCCCGAATCTGGTTTCTGCTCAAAAAGCAATTCCGGCTGTTCGCAATTCACAGGCGTCAAACTCCGTCCACTTTCTTCCATATCGTCCACTGACTGCTCCCTCGAGGTTTTGTTTAAACACTCTTCTTTCTCTACTACTGGCTCATTTGTAATTTCCACAGCAAACCCTTCCTGTTGCTCACATACATCTAGTGGATTATCTAATGGAGGAGCAGTGCCTGAAGTCACAGAAGCGAGCGTCCGATTTGCAGGTGTGTCATCGTCTGAGTTAATCTCACTTACACTTCTACTATCCAGCGATTGTACACTGAACGAATCGATTCGCTCAAATGCATCTGAGGAGGAACCAGAACTCTCTGTGAGTTTTGGATAGTCTTCCAGGCGGGAAAAATCTCCACAAGCAGAGGCTGAAAGAAGTTGAAATGAGCCATGCATCAGGTGCAAGTTCGCTTTAGCCTCTCCTGTCTCTTGTCTCGAGCTTGCTGAGCTTTCACTCAACACACTTTCATGGTCCAGAACTTCAATGTCACTGGTTGTAGATGTTCCTGAAGAGAAGGCACTAACTGGAGGTGAGGGGGTGTCACTCTGACGGTCTTCTGTCTTAACATCTTTCTGCTGTGAATGTACGTCCTTGGAACATTGGGAGGCCGGTGCATCTGAATGATCAGATTTATTAGAGTCTGAAGAACCTATACAAGATTTAGGATCTGGCGGATTTTTCCCGACCAGGTATTCAGTCTGAATCTGTGACCACTCTGTGCTGGAGTCAACAGAATCTTTGGTGATAGAGGTACATTCTCCTTGGCTTGTGTAAATTTTTGTGCCATCAGGGCTACAGGTCGTGTCATCACAATTTTCAACTTGAGAAACTGGCAGTAGGAGAATAGAGTCCTGATGCGAGAGTTCCATGTCCACCAATTGGTCATCACCTCTATTGGTAGTCAAATCAGGAGACACTGTGATTTCAATTTCTGATTCGACCTTCGAAGTATTTTTGCTATTATTTTCTTTTTCCTGAGGCTGCCTCTGAGATTTAGATGGGGGGACGGACACCACCTGCAATGTGGTGACACATTGTCCATCTGGTGGAGGGAAGGCACTAAAAAAGCTTTCAGGTTCATCCATAACAGTGCGGGTGACGGGTGTAGTTATGGCTTCAGATGAAGGGGGAATTGGAATCTCTTCTTCGGGCGGTGGTTCCCATTGGGTCATTCCCCATCCACCACTTAATGACAATTTTTCAGGCAAAGTCACACCGTCAAAAGGCATCACAGTTGTGTCACCCCATTCCCCGTCTTCTTGAATGTCCAGAACCCGATCGATTGATTTCTGGGCTGTTGTCAACGCTTGTTTGGCAAAAGTGGACAGGTGAGTGGCGTTGAACCAACTCATCTCGACCACAGATTTAGCTCCAAGTTGCTCGGAAGGTTGACAAATTAAATCAACGAACGAAAAATGGAAAGGTTAACGTGATCAGCATTTTTGCTCAGTTTTTTTGCTTAACTTGACTATGTAACACTACGTCAACAATTCGATTTGTTTACAGAACACTCCACACAGCTAGCATGCTAGCATTAGCCTTCGTCCCAAGATCGCTGTCAGTACTGACGTAAATTCGGATGTCGTCAGTGGAATGTACATGAGAATACGCCTACCAAAGTCATTACGCAAACGTATGATGATAACCGGCAACAGCCTATCGCAGACAGTTCGACACACTCTGCTCAGGACTTAATGGTCTTCTTCACTAAGAAGATTCAATGCATACAGGAAGAAATTGCAAAAGATATTGTTAGTACCACACGTATTAAAGGACTGAAATTTACAGATGCACGACAGGGTGGCTGCCCTGGGAAAATGGCCGGTTTTAGTGAACTGTCACTTGATGATCTCAAACAAGTGGTGAATGCGGCCAAACCGACAACTTGCCAGTTCGACCCGCTCCCAGGTACTACAAAGAGATCAAAGAGATCAAACCCAGCAGAAAAAGCTAATGTTGTGACTCATCCATTTGCAGAACTGTAATAATAAAAACCTCATCATCCAGTCCAGCGTGAATGTGGATCTTTGGTGGGACACGTACAACGCGGTTACATTGGGAAACTGTGCCAGTGCTTATATTGCGTCCGCTAGATCCCTCAGCTTTATTAACTTTACATTTAGTTAGCACCTCAAATGTCACTAAATAATGATCAGAGATAACAGTAGTACACGGTAGCACCATAATGTTTGAGGTTAAAACTCCTCGAGTCAGAATCAAGTCTAGCGTGTTCCCATTTTTATGGGTTGGCAAGTCAACCAGTTGAGTAAAACCAAATGCATCAATTAGAGAACTAAACGCAATAGTAAGTGTACTGTGTGGGGATTTCATATGGCACAGCAGCTGAATGCTTTCATATCGGAGAATAACCTTTTTGAATCCATGCAATCAGGATTCAGGGCTAACCACTCTACTGAGACAGCTCTGATCAAGGTAACAAATGATCTCCTAATGTCAATGGATTCTGGCGCTTCATCACTTTTGCTGCTGCTGGATCTTAGTGCTGCTTTTGACACAGTGCGCCACAATATCCTACTAGAACGGTTGGAAAAATGGATTGGTCTCTCAGGAGCTGTCCTCTCGTGGTTCAAATCCTACCTCTCAGATAGGACACACTTTGTTAAATATGGTGAAACGACATCTGAGCCCTTTAATGTTACCTGCGGTGTTCCGCAGGGTTCAGTGCTCGGCCCCCTACTTTTCAACATTTACATGCTTCCGTTAGGTGATATTATTCGCAAGTACAATATCAGCTTCCATTGCTATGCAGACGACACTCAACTATATCTTCCGTTGGAGGAATCTTCCACACTATACTGTGGAAATTTGGAGGCCTGTCTCACTGAGATAAAAGAGTGGATGTCACTCAACTTCTTGCGTCTTAACTCTGAAAAGACTGAAATGTTAGTCATTGGTCCTTCTAAATGCCGGGACTTATTCTCAAAAACTGCTGTGAACATTGACAAATGTCACATCACACAGAGTGACTCAGTTAAAAATTTAGGTGTCATATTTGACCCTGAACTATCCTTTGAGATGCATGTAAAAAAAATTACTAGAACTGCCTTCTTCCATCTTCGCAACATTGCTAAAATCCGTTCAATACTGTCTCAGTCTGATGCGGAAACATTAATTCATGCATTTGTTACCTCCCGTCTCGATTACTGCAATGCACTACTCTCCGGTCTCCCGAAGTCCAGAATCAAGTCTCTTCAGCTAGTACAAAATGCCGCAGCGAGGCTCTTAACCAGGACAAAAAAGTACGATCACATAACACCGATTTTGGCTAACCTGCATTGGCTCCCAGTTAGCCAAAGATGTGACTTCAAAGTTCTCTTAGTATTGTACAAAATCATACATGGACTTGCTCCCTCTTATCTTTCAGATCTGATCTGCCACTATGTCCCGGGCCGAAGCCTACGATCTGAGAGTGCTGGTCTTCTGATGATCCCGAGAGCAAAGAAGTCTTCTGCTGGTTCGAGAGCGTTCTCCATCCGGGCACCGGTGCTGCGGAATGCTCTTCCCCCTGAGATTGGATCTGCAACCTCAGTGGAAATGTTTCAATCTAAACTTAAAACTCACTTCTACTCCATTGCATACGAATAACCTACTCCTCTTGTCGGTTGAAAATAGTTTGTGTAATATAGTGTAACAATCTGTGAAGCCCTTTGAGACTCTTCGTGATTTAGGGCGTCACAAATAAAAATGACTTGACTTGACTTGACTTATAATGAATGTCTATACATAGCACACTTTGCGTATAGGATGTTGTTCACTCCTAGATCAATAACTAATAAAGCCAAATTCCGTTTAACGTCACGGACCAGGAACGGAGACGGGACCCAATCGCGTTCATTTTACTCCGTTTTATTTAGAAGGAAAACAGGACTCGCATCCACGATCCGATGATCGTCGTTCACAGGTAACAGATAGCGAGAAGGCGGAAGGTCGTCGTCGACAACGAGAAAAAAACAGGTCGATGGCCGGGGCGGAGGAGCAAAAACATAAAGGGGTCCAGAAAAGAGGTCAGCGACGGGAATCAGACAGAAAACAGGGCAGGATAGATTCGGAGAGTCACAAAAGCTTGCCCAGCTGGGAGCGTAGGTTCGCGGATGATCTGACGAGTTCTTTCAGGAAGACGGGAGTTTAAAAAGAGTCCGACAACCAATCGGAGTCCGTGGCTGTTGGCGCCAACGGGGCCGCCTCACGTGCCCTGCATTAGCATTCATGACATTTAAACTACAATGCGTTGTATTTATGATATTGTTCTCTCGTTCTGCCATATTTAACATATTGTGCAGAAGTCTGGGGCAATCATTACAAAAGTTATCCTCCAAAAAACGTGCAATAAGAACCATACACAGGGTCGGATATCGGGATCATACCAATATTTTATTCATGCAGTCCAAATGATTCAAATGGGATGATTTAGTCCAATTTTTCACTTTACAACTGCTATTTGAGGTCAACAAAAACATAGTGGCAGAAAACATCCAAAAATGATTCATCAGGAAAGAGGTAAGTTATAACTCAAGGGGCTGTAGCAAATTCATCATCCCAAAAGTGAGAACCACCAGGAAAAGTATGTGTGTGTCTGTGTGCGGAGTCAAACTTTGGAACAATTTACAAGACGAGATCAAACAATGTCCAACTATTCACTTGTTCAAATTTAAATACCATAAAACATTCCTGGCGGAATACAGAGATGAGGAAAATGGGGTATGAGTGATATGCGAGATTATAAATACAGTGGAACCCGGGTTCTCGACCATAATCCGTCCCATTTCTTTGTACAAAAACCGATTTGTACGATCACCGAAGCCTTTTTTTCCCATTAAAAGTCATGTAAAATTGTTTTAATCCGTTCCAACACCTTGAATGTTTATCTTGAATATTTAACGTAAAGCTAACCCAGGCTAACCGTACGTTCGCGTAAGCGTCATTTTCCGTACGAAAGATGACGCTAACGAGAACGTGTTCAAATAAATAAATCAGGTCGTTTACACGTCATTTAGCACCCGGGTCTCCATCGGCAGAAGCCATGCTGTATTCCTGAAAGAAGGGAAACTCGCACACCTTCTTCATATTTTGCCATTATTTCTTTCTTAAATGCAATAGTTGTACACACTACTCTTCTTTTTCACCTGTAGCAACTTTGCTGCTTGCACCGACCTTCTTCCGAGGCATAATTAGGGTTTAAAAAAACTCCCTTCACCGCTTTTGAAAAACGAAAGCATAGAAGGAGTGCGCGTTGCCGTGACAACAGTTCTTCACGAGGGTTGGGGGCAATCTACACTCGTACGCCGCTCAGCGTCGCCCCTAGCGTACCGGCGTTCGAACTCCGATTTTTTGAACGAAAAGCGAAGCAAGAACTTCTCCAAATTTTGGGTCGAGAACCAATTTGTCCCAACTGAGAGGCGTTCGAAAACTGAGGTTCCACTGTGCTGCGTTTAAAATTATGGTTAACCTTGTTGTTATTGTTACTATTACTATATCATAACTGTTATTATTAATATTATTACAATTGTTGTTATATCATTTAATAGGGAAGATGAAGGGTTAGGGAATAGAAGCATCTGCTTCTGACTACCCCTTTTCCAACGTATTATGTAACATTATTTTGTTGTCGAATTATTGTTTTTGTTCCGTTTTAATTTGAATGTCCGAATAAGGTTTTCATTCATTCATTCCTAGAGGCAATAAGGTATATATCATGCGTACCTGCATGCCACGAGGGTTACTATAAGAACCAAGGCGGCCACGAAAAACTCAACTCTAATTAGCTTTATAGACCATATTATTTTATGAAATGTTCGTATTTTAGGTACAAAACAATACAGGTTACCTTTATGAGCCTTAAACGTACAAAATATAGCACTGAAGCAACTTACAAACAAATTCAACTTACGAACGATTTCCAGAACCTATATCGTTCATAAGTAGGGCGGCATCCGTCTTCCGATTTTTTTGCGATATAATGAATGTTTCGTCTTTGACTTCCTGAGCTGCGAAATTATGCAAAGAAAACCAGAACCCTAGAAAGCCAGTCACCAAATAGGTTTACATATTGACTTGTCGAAAAAAGGTTTTGAGTGCTTTAAGCAAAGTTTTGGTCGTTTTTGTGGAGAATGCCTAGGCGTTGTGTCACAGTTCGGTGCAGCAACGGTACAACAAATGGCCAGCAGCCAAAATCAGGTCAACTGGCATGTGAAAAAAACAAAAGTGCAGGCTAGTTGGCTGCTAAAAATGGCTAACCAGGACCGAACGGCGGAAAAACTGACCCGAAAACATGCAGTAAGCAGCCAGAATAACCATGAGCAAACAACAAAAAGACAACCACGACAGCAACAAACATGAGGGATAAAAATTTAGCACGGCTGGCTGACTCCTAAAGAAGCTAACCTAAAACAAACAAAAGCGAAAGCCTTCGGGAGCCGGCACATTAACAGAAAGCTATCTGGACAATCAAATATTATTTGCAAAACACGTGACGAAAAAGAAGAAGGAAAGGTGACAATCGCATACCCATGAGGAAAACGGACGAACGCTCTACAAATGGCAGGTGGACTAACCAAACATCAAAGATCAAAGCAAGCGCCTTGGACAGTCAAAAACCTCCCAGTTTAGTTTAGGTACAAATTCTCTAGTGGTGACATCACAGTTTTGCGAGGTATGAGGTCAAACAGTTTACCTCAAAGATTAATTCCTCGAAATCCATGGAGCGTGGAACATTTTCAAACAGCTTCATGGTTGTGGAGAGAAACACTACACGTGCTGTGCCAAATTGAAAAAAAATTAGGGTCCTTTAAAATCTCTTTCAGGGATTTTTTCCGTCTGAATGTTAACCGAAATCTGAGGGGGCAAAAGGTTATTCAATTGTGTGGATTCTTGTGTGCAATTCAATGTGTGATTTATGGGGGAATTATTGACCACAAACAAAGCAAGCAAAAGGTTTTTACCAGTGTGGATCGTTGCGTGTCGTTTTAAGTTCCCCTTCTCATTGAATTTTCGACCACAAACCGAGCATTCGAAAGGTTTTTCACCTGTGTGGATTCTTGTGTGAATCTTTAAGGAACCTTTCTGGGTGAATTTTTGACCGCAAATCAAGCAGGGAAAAGGTTTCTCACCCGTGTGGGTTCTTGCGTGCGATTTAAAGTGTGATCTATGGGTGAATTTTTGACCACAAACTGAGCAAGTAAAAGGTTTTTCACCAGTATGGATTCTTGTGTGTCTTTTTAAGTTCCACCTCTCGGTGAAATTTTGCCCGCAAACTGAACAGCTGAAAGGTTTTTCACCAGTGTGGGTTTTGGTGTGGATTTTCAAGGTACATTTCTGGGTGAATTTTTGACCGCAAATTAAGCAGGGAAAGGGTTTTTCCCCAGTGTGGCTTCTTGTGTGTACTATTAAGCTCTTTTTGCAGTTGAATCTTTGACCACACACCGAGCAGGCAAAAGGTTTTTCACCAGTGTGGATTCTTACGTGCGTTTTTAAATGTGATCTATGAGAGAATTTTTGACCACAAACAGAGCAGGCAAAATGTTCTTCACCAGTGTGGATACTTGCGTGTCTGCTCAAGTTCTCCCTCCTGGTGAATTTTTGACCACAGACCGAGCAGGAATACGGTTTCTCTCCCGTGTGGGTTCCCGCGTGTTTATTCAAGTTCGCTTTCTGGCTGAATCGTTGACAACAAACAGAGCAGGCAAACGGTTTCTCGCCGGTGTGGGTTCTGGTGTGTACTACTACGCTCTTTTTGCAGTTGAATCTTTGACCGCAAACGGAGCAGGAAAAGGGTTTCTCTCCAGTGTGGACCATGATATGGCGTTTCAAACTACGCTTGTGTCGATACCTTTTCCCACACTGCGAACATTTGTGATTTCTGTTATCACCCTCCGACTCTTTGTCGCCATCATTGAGTGCGGAGTCGGACGCGTCCTCGTCGTCTGTTGTCCCGGAGCTTCTGCTTGGAGACACCTTCTCCTTGCTCTTTTCTGAGGTGAAACTGTCCCCGGTCACCGGAAACTCTCTCAAATCTTCCTCCTTTTTAACGTCAACGGGCAAAATGTCCACCTCCTCCCCTTCCAAGTGATCCGGCTCCAAATCCTCATTTTCCTCTTTAACGTGATCAGGTTTCAAATCTCCCTCCTTTTTGATGTGATCAGGCTCCAAATAATCTTCTTCCTTTTCTTCTTTAGCCTGATCAAGTTCCAAATCTTCCTCTTCCTTTTTAATATCGAGGGTCTCCAAATAATCGTCCTTCTCCTTTCTGATGCCAGGAAACTTTGTCTCCTGTTGCCGAGGAAGAAGATACTCTTCACTGACTTCTGCAGGACACAAGAGACACATGGTCTGGAAAATATTCACGTACACAAAAAAATTTGCATCACTCCATAAATCCTATCAATATTTCTACCAGATTATATATATATATATTAGAAGAAAATAGATTCTACCATTATTGTCATTGTTACAAAATGGGTTAACATATTGTGACAACGAAATTGGGCATGGCACTCCAGTATCACATATTCACAGTGAGGATAAAAGAAACCAAGAAGATAAAGGAACAGAGAAGATAAGCTTATGAAAACGAGGAGGATAAGGTTAGAGTTATAATTTACACAATAGGTATATACATATTTATATTTATTGCATTTCTCTAGCGCTTTTCAAGTCAATGACTTCCCAAAGTGCTTTTACGTTGTGCTTCACATTTCCCAATAGCGGCCGTGATCTGTGCAGCCATGTAAGGCGCTAACCTGCTTATTGGGAGTTCAGTGTCTTACCCGAGGACACTTCGGCATGTAACACGGACAAGCCGGGATTCGAACTGGGATCCCTTAATCCTAAAACGATCGCGCTACCTCCTGAGCTACTGCCGCTTCATAAGCAAATTATATACGGTGTGCATTACAGTTCAAATACAAAAGAATGATTGGTTTAAGTTGTATTACATTGCAAACAAGTGGTTTTGGTTCTATGTTCGCCATGACATTCCCGAAAAGTGACATCAAACAAGGTCCAAGTGGTTGTCGTGGCGAGGGGATGCATTTCTCGGCATAACGCCGGTTAAGACCCGTGAAAAATGACAGGGAAGATTGCTCAGAGGCCATTTTTGGCCCCTGGGCTGGAATTTGGACTGCGCTAGTATATAGTCATAGCAAGTACTTGGTCGCCATTTGATTTGCTCTCGACGCCCACCCAATGCATTCTCCCCTCGAAGCAGCCCACTCGAGAATGACATTGAGACCAAACATTAGTAGTGTAATACATTTGAAGAGCAGACAATAAGATTATTGAAATGAAAGTGACCGACCTGCTCTCTTCATCATGCTAATGCTAACTCGGTTTAGCCGTCGATGTTGTGGCTCTTTCTCTTCTGGCACTTTCGAAGCTCCACTCTCACCTTTCCTTTTCGCAAGTTTAGCAACCTTTAAAGCTCGCTGTAAACTCTTTCAAGGAGTTAAATGGAGTAAAATTGTGCACACGACTAGAACGGAAAGCCAAGAGGCCGCGAACGATGGCGGCCATGATGCGTCGTTCTTCTCTTCTTCTCGGTTGGCATCCACCCGTCACTGTGGTGCTTTAGCGCCCCCTAGCATCACATCTTGCGGTTTGTCGTTGGCGAACGAAACGGCTTTATGGGAACACACGCGGATGAGAAACCATTTTCTTGTTCCGTTTGCGGCTAGAGATTTTCATGACAGTCTAAGACTCAGGATCACAAGCGTGCCGGTGAATAGATTTTAATAGTTCTTTTAAATAAAATTGACATTCAATAACACTTGGCCAATGTTCCCTGTCAATTTCCTTACGGGTCTGAGCGGTGACACAAAGTCGGCGAGCAACGCTTGAAACAACAGTAAGCGACGGCAATCCCAAGTGTGGCGACTAAATCGTGATCAAACATGTCCATAACTTGACATCAATTTACATTTTGCCGAGTTTCCGGCAATGCAAAATTATTTTTCATTTTTGAATGAATTGATTCATTCATAATTTCCTACAAACGTCATTTGTTTTTACAATTCTTACAAGATTTTTTTTTTCCTGGTATCTTTTGTCGCAAAATTCTAACATTTTGGGGGGCTCATTGAGTCGGTTGCACACTACACAACTGTTCTTAATCACATTTTGGAGTGGAAGTACAATGTTGCCAACAAGATTGACGTGATATCATTGGAAATGATTTGAATACAACACAAACTTTTTCTTCTTTTTAAAAAAATCTGATTTTTTGCTTTTTTTGTTCTCTATTACCTTTTTTTCCTTTATTTGTTTCTTTCTTTTCTTCTGGCTTTTAAAAAAAATAATCCAGCTCTTTTTTTCTCTTTTTCTTTCCTTATGTTTCCTAAATCTCAGCTTTTCACTACTTTCTCAATTTGATACTTTTCTTTTTTGGGCTGCTCTATTCACGCCCCCCTTCCCTTTAAACCATTTTGTGTATAATTTTACATAATATTTGGTTATGTTAGGATCAAAGAAGCAAAAACAACCCGAAGAGCCGGTTCTCTTTAGTGAGCCGAGCCGAAGATGCCGATTCTCGAAAAACTCAACTGACTTTACTCAACTTGGTTCTACTTCGACCTTGACTTCAAAATACCGCATTTAGAACACAGTGTCAGGGGAACCCGTGTATTTTGACCTTCATGCACCGTAACTTTGACTTCATTGGCTTTTTGATTAGCAATTTGGAGCCCTGATTTTTGTGAGCTGGCTTGATTTTCTTGTGCGCTGAAAAGCTCAGGGTAGTGCGCAATTGCTTAGAGGGAACATTGCTTCGTCCTACATGGTAAAAAGTAGCCAGGAAAACCGACCTCTCTACCGCATCAAGCTTTCTTATTCCCCTTTCATTTCAAATGAAACGGCACGCTGACCATATTGAACGGTTGCGCGAATATTAAACAATCAAAATGACAAAAACCTTAGCGAGGTGGAGCTACAGTACAGTGTTTCCACACAACTTGGGACCGTGACAGGAAGAGGAAACCAGCGGAGAGGAGTACTACAGTACTGTCCTGTACACGGAAATAGGTGCACAATACAAAATCTAACTTACAGTAATGTCAGGATATTTTTCGACATCCCGATAAAAATGTATGTACGTACTGTTGTTTGTAACGCAAATGTTCGCCAGTAGGGGGGCGTCTGTAAAGGTCTGAAACCACAAGCTGAAAATATCCTAGCCGAAGTAGAGGCAGGTTTCAGGGAGGGAAGGAACATCATAGAACAGATTCTTAATCTGCACTGAGAAGTTTGAACAAACAACAGAGAAATCTTGATTCCATTTTTGTCGTTTTCAAAAATGAGTTTGACAGAGTATGGCAAGCCACTCGTGGGCCACCATAGGGTTGAGTTTTGGTCTGATTCCTAACCACATATTCATTTTTCTTGTGTTCTCGGTGCGTCTACTTTGGAAAATGATAGGCAAATGCACGACTTCGTTCTGAAAACGCTGGTGTACTGGTGATCCCAAGAGCCAAGAAGAAATCCGACAGTCTTTTCCATTGGAGGCCCTGGAGCTGTGGAACGCTCTCCCCGAGATTCGATGTGCAACCTCAGTGGAAATGTTTCAATCTAAGCTTAAAACACACTTCTACTCTATAGCACATGAATAATCTACATTTTATGTTGATAATATGTGTATCATTTGCCCTCGTGTCGGTTGTAGATCAGGGGATGGTGTCATTTGCATTAGTCTTTGATCTATGCAGCCCTTTGAGACTCTTTGTGATTAAGGGCCAAACAAATAAACGTGACTTGACAATTGTTTTGGAAGAGAAAGTGAACACAGCAGAAACAGAGACTAAAGCACGAGTGAAGCATGAAGTTACGCTCTGTGAAAATTCCTCAAAATAAGTAAATGTACTCAGTTACTACCAAGCTCTGGCTATACCCCCTTGTAAAGAGGCCATCTCGATTCGGTCAGCTTTGAAACTTACAATTATTGACATGCGTCTACAAGAGACGTGTGAAATGACTCAAAAGTCAAAAATACTTATTGGTTATATAATCTCATATCATCAGTCAAAAAGTAAGGTTCTTGGGCCTTCACATCACATCAGACCTTTCCAGATCTACCAACACTTGCCGCCTGGAAAAAAGGCTAAGCAAAGAATCTTTTTCCTCAGGAAAACTCAAGCGGACCGCTTTCTTCCCTCGGTTGCGCATCAACTTTTACAGGAGCAACAATCGAGAGAGTCCTCTGCCTCGATGCGACCGTGGGGTATGGCCAACTTACGGTACAGGGGAGGAACCCACCGGGGCGGGTGCTCAGGACTGTGCAGGGCGTCGTCACGGACCCCGGCCACCCGGACCACGGACAGTTTTTACCGCTTCCGTCGGGGACATCGGCGCCACCGCTCACAAACTGAAAGACGGTTTCTTTCCCAGAGCTGGAAAGTCCATCAAACAGTCCAAATCATCTTGAAAAAATGTGTAGATACATCTACATAGTCTTCCCTTTTACCAAGGACATATTTGATTTGATCATATCCTGTTCTGAACACTGTCTAGATCAGGGGTAACGGGATCAATATTTATTGAATACGCTTTTTTTTTTTTAAAGAAATACATAGATATGAATTCAAAACAGTCAGGAATAGGATTCCAGAATAAACAAACTTAAACATGAAAAATGAATTAAAAATCGTTGCTCTCCATAAAAGTATCTACTGTCAAAACTATACAAATTGAAAATATGGAAAACAAAACAAAAAAGAAATTATCAATAAAATGTGTGCTTTTCACTTTGGGAATTTGCTTTAGGGAGCAGCAGAAGCTCAGGAGGTAGAGCGCTCGTCTTGGGATCAAGGGATCCCAGTTCGAATCCCGGCTCGTCCGTGTTACATGACAAAGTGTCCTTGGGTAAGACACTGAACCCCCAATACCCCCAATAAGCAGGTTAGCGCCTTACATGGCTGCAAGGCCGCTATTGGGAAATGTGAAGCACAATGTAAAGCGCTTTGGGAAGTCGTTGACTTGAAAAGCGCGATAGAAATGCAGATCATTTTATTTCATTTCATTTTAGTGAAAAACATCTTCATATTCTTCTTGAACTCTTTCTGTATCTTTTCACCAGATTCAAGGTTTTTAAGCTTACTCTGAAGTTTTGTCTCGTAGTGCCTTTTTACATTCAATTCCTTCATGACGGCCACAAAAGCTCCACAAATAGTCTAAAACAAAAGCAATGACGGTTCACAATTTTCTCGGGCATTGTGGTTTTTAGTATACGAGTATAATTTGAAAGTTAGCCATTATAGTAGATGTGTATAAAAGGATTTCGCGGGCCGGATATAATTGTACGCCGGGCCGGATGTGGTCCGCGGGCCGTGACTTTGACACCCGAGATCTATATATATTTGAGCTTCCTTTTTAAACACTGTACACAAAGAAAAGTTCATTGAAATTTTATGTTAATGACAATGAAAACAATCTTGAAAAAACAAACACGCTGCACCACTTGAGGAAAACAAAGCCTAAACAACAAGGACAGTACAAACATCTTCTTTGATCCTTTATCTCTTTGTTTTCCTTATCCTCGCTGTAAAACGTGGAACTGGAGTGCCACGTCCTATTTCGTTGTCACAATATATCCCGTGTTGTAACAATGGCAATAAAGGTATATTCTATTCATCTATTCTATTTGAAAAATAACACTTTGAAAACTAGAACCATAAAAATCCATGATGTTTGAGTACATCACTGATGCGTAGACAAACAATTCATTCCGCGGTAAATGTGTTTTTCAAATGTGCTTATTTCAAGCAGAGTTATGACTGCTATTCTCACCATCACACTTAAGATCTTGAGCTTTGACCTCATCAGAGAATCTTTGACCACTATCTGAACCAGGAAATGGTTTCTCATCGGTGTGGCCTCTTGTGTGGTTTTTCAAACTATCTTTTCGGCTGAATTTCTGTCCGCAAATTAAGCAGGCAAAAAGTTTCTCACCGGTGTGAATTCGTGTGTGTCTCTGTAAGGTCGACCTGTCAGTGAATTTTTGACCACACACTGAACAGGCAAAAGGTTTTTCTCCAGTGTGCGTTATCGAATGGCTTTTTAGGCACAACTTCCAAGTGAATTTCCGACCGCAAACTGAGCAGGAATAGGGTTTCTCACCGGTGTGGGTTCTTGTGTGCCTTTTTAACGTTTTTCTTTGATTGAATTTCTGACCACAAACTGAGCAGGCAAAGGGTTTTTCACCAGTGTGGCTTCTTGTGTGGATTTTTAAGCTCTCCTTCTCTGTGAATTTCAAATCACAAAATGAGCAGGCGAAACGTTTTTCACCAGTGTGGCTTCTTGAGTGGATTTTTAGGCTCCCGTTCTCAGTGAATTTCTTACCACAAACCGAGCAGGCAAACGGTTTCTCGCCAGTGTGTGTTCTTGCGTGTCGTTTTAAGTGTCCTTTGCGGCTGAATTTTAGACCACAAACTGAGCAGGCAAAAAGTTTTTCACCACTGTGAGTCTTTGAGTGGTTCATCAAACTTCCTTTTTGGCTGAATTTTAGACAACAAACTGAGCAGGAATAAGGTTTCTCACCAGTGTGAATTCTCGAATGGGTTTTTAAGTTTCCTTTCCGGCCAAATTTTTGACCGCAAACCGAGCAGGCAAAAGGTTTCTCACCAGTGTGGACATTGATATGGCATTTGAGATGATCCTTGCGCCTAAAAGTTTTTCCACACTGCAAACATTTGTGATATGCGTTATCACCTTCCGACTGTTGGTCATCATCATTGTCTGCAGAGTCGGACGTGTCGTCGTCATCTGTTGTCCCGGCGCTTGGAGAAACTATCTCCTTGTTCTTTTCATGTTGCTTTTCAGAGGTTAAATGGGCACCAGTCACCGGAAACGCTCTCAAATCTTCTTCCTCTTTAATGTCAACAGGCTCAAAATTGTCCTCTTCCTTTTTAACATGATCAGGCTCCAAATCCTCTTTTTTGACGCCAGGCAACTTTGTCTGCTGTTGCCAAGGAAGAAGATACTCTTGACTGACATCTGCAGGACACAAGACAGACATCGTTTGGGAAAATCTCTACACAAAATCATGTAACACGCAAACATGGATTTTATTAACCTAATCCAAAAGGTGCATGGAAATATCAACGGAGCTGGCTAACCGAGAGAGCTAACTGTGGTCATTGTGGTTGCTGTTAACGTTCCACCGGATGCTAACGTTAGCATAGCGCTAAATCTCCTGCCCGCTGCTATCAATAAACAGCAGCTCGCACACCCCGACAGAGTTTTTATCGTCACCGGCGACTTTAATCAGGCATGCTTAAGGACTGTACTTCCCAAATTCATTCCATTCGTGGACTGAGCAACCAGGGGGAAAAACACTGGACCGTGCGTACAGTAAGATCAACCATCTAGTTGGATCTGGCCATCTCTGTCTGTCCCTCACCCCCCTCCGGAGGTAAACAAAGCCTGCAACAAGGACAGTACAAACATCTTCTTTGTTCCTTTATCTGTTTTGTTTTCTTTATCCTCACTGTAAAACGTGGGACTGGAGTGCCACGTCCAATTTCGTTGTCACAATATATTCAACCCATGTTGTAACAATGACAAAGGTATATTCTATTCTAACCGAGCGTGGGCACTCCTATTTTAGAGCCAGAATGACGAACTCATGTTAATATTCGAGCTAGTATATCAGAGTCCACCTGAACCCGCTTCCCTAAAACAAGTGAACTACACATTTTACGCCAGTTCTTAATCTCAAACACACACTTTACCAGCAAGGCACATAGCGAGTGGAGTCTGGAAAGTTT
The DNA here is from genome assembly GCF_059441175.1 of Urocampus carinirostris. Taxonomy (NCBI): domain Eukaryota; kingdom Metazoa; phylum Chordata; class Actinopteri; order Syngnathiformes; family Syngnathidae; genus Urocampus; species Urocampus carinirostris. Next base: position 75,401,162 of record NC_142349.1, on the reverse strand, counting down.
TTGTTGAAGTGAAACCGCATCATGTTCAATTTTCCAATAACGCGGCTTCGACGATTGAATGAACAAAAAAGCCGATACCGATAGCCGCCAAATCCCCGATTTGCTGTGCCGAAAATCGGTCACCCTGCAGTCAAAACTACCCTACCACCGGGTAAAATGGGGGGGTGCTAATACAGTGAAACACAAGTTCCGGAGATGAAGAATGTGACCAGCCAATCAATTTGCAGGAATAGCGGCTCACACAGCGAAGCATAAAACGACTAGACTGACAAAATGAGCGATAAAGGGACACACGATCAGAGGTGGGTAGAGTAGCCAAAACTATCACTCAAGTAAAAGTACTGTTACTTCTACTAGAGTAATATCATTCTGAAGTAAAAATAGTCATCCAAATACTTACAAGGGTTAAAGTAAAAAAGTACTTTGTGAAAAAATTAACGGTACGGAGTCACTGTGGCAAGATTGTATGTGTTGATTTTTTTTTTTTTAAATCAACCAATCAGATCACCAAATTATCAAAGCCTGTTTAATTAAAAAAAAAAAACCATTTCATTTTAAAGTAGATTAAAATAATCAACCTAGATTCAAGTTAACAATAAAATAAAAATAGTATAAATCAAATCAATAAATGAATCACACGTAGCACCAAGTACTAGCACATACATACAGTATACATATATAAGTATATGTGTGTGTCTTAATTGATATGCACTGCACATAAGCACAGCAAAAAAACTGATTATATACGTATTTCATGAAAAAATGATATTGAAAACGGGAAACTTGAATCAAAGACACTGGAGGGTTGAGCATAATAATAATAATACATTTTTCTTCGAAGAAGTTTTCAGGACACCCAAGAACGCCAATAAAACAAGGAAGTCATCGATAGCAATTAAAAACAAAATTCATTCAAATTCAGGAAACTTACTGCTACGCGTTTTCTCAAGTTCAATGTTGAATTCGAAAATGCAAAAATCTCTGTTGAGACCAACAAAGGAGACATTGCATATTGTGGCGCAGGGGTGTCAAAGTCATTTGAACTCGGGGGCCACACCATAGAACCAACATTCTGTCGGGGGCCGGACGAGTACATTCAAGAGAAAGAAAAAGAGAGAAAGAGGGAGGGAAAAGAAGAGAGGGCGGGACAAAGATATTAAAAGAGAGGGAGGGAGAGAGCGTGAGAAAAAAAAAGATAAAAAGTCGCGAGAGGAAGAAAGAAATCCAAAGAGAAATAGAAAGACAGGAGAAAAGAAAGCGTGAAGGGTGTGAAGAGAGAAAGAGAAAAGTAAGTTAGAGCAAAAGAGGTTAAAAGACAGAGAGAAAGAGACAAAGAGCAACAACGGAAGAGAAAAATAGAGACACCGAGAGTGAAAGAGAGAGTGTGGGAGAAAAGGGGTGGAAAAGAAAGAGAGAGCGAGAAATAAATACAAGTAGAGTGTCTTTGTGGGAGGCACCTTTCTTTGGCAACATCAAGTGGAACTATTTCAACCTGCAGCTTGTTTTTCTCTTGCGCTTCTCTGAGTGTGGTCTCGCGGGCCGGATTCAATCCCTTAGCGGGCCCGAGCTGGCCCGCGGGCCGCCTGTTTGACATGTAGCGGGTTTTTGGCATCCTTTTTAAGGGGAACCTGCTTTTGATGTGAGGCCGAGGGGGCTCTTCTTCTTCTTCTTTGTTTTCATAGTCTGTATTGCTAAGCGACATTTTCCATCGGTTCCCTCCGTAAACGATTCCAGAGCCCTTCCCAATCCGTGAAACGATCCGTCCGTCAAAAGGAAAACGAACTTGCGGTGTTAAAACAATCGACTTATTTAGAGGACCAGGAATCATTCCTGGAATGTCAGAAGTGAAATAGGATTTGTCCCTGCGCCAAAAATGGTCCGATGCCTTTTGAAAATGAAATGATCTGCATTTCTCTAGCGCTTTTCAAGTCAATGACTTCCCAAAGCGCTTTACAATGTGCTCCACATTTCCCAATAGTGGCCTGGCAGCCGTGTAAGGCGCTCACCTGCTTATTGGAGGTATCAGGGGTTCAGTGTCTTACCCGAGGACACTTCGACATGTAACACGGACGAGCCGGGATTCCAACTGGGATCCCTTGATCCCGAGACGAGCGCTCTACCTCCTGAGCTACTGCCCCCCTGTTTTCATTTATTGGTTGACCTCACGGGAGCTAAAGGCCTCTCGTTCTAAGAGTTGATTGAGAAGGACAGTGGGCCAGAAGCCACAGATCTACTGCTTCTAGGCCCGTGCGCCGACCACATCCCCTTTTTTCAGGAGCGGATCAGGGAGGTGGGCCTTGGCCCGAGAGCGTAAAGGAGAGAGGAGAGCGGCTTTGGAGCTTGCGTGTCGGTTTTCCAGGCGGGAGGTGGGGTCGTCACTTCAATTCCATTGGTCTACCACGGGCCAAGCCATCCACTGGGTAGTTAAGTCACTTCCTGTGAAGATCGTTTTGATCAGGTTTCTACGCCACACGGCATGCCAAACAGTGTTGGCGGAAGCAAAGGAACGGTAAGGGACAACAGAGAGCCTTGTCGGAGCAGGACGTCTATCGGCCCCGCCCCAAAACATATACGCAAGAGAGCAGAGAGTCGAAATGAGTGGGGAACACCTTGTTGATTTCACTCAAACATTCGGTCGTGTTCCGAAGTTGTCCGGGCAGACAGTCGCATTTCTACCGTGTTCGGTCAGCGCCGACGTCTTGTTTTTCTCCAGTCGGGTGCTTGATCCGAGTCGCGGTGACCCCAAAAAGTTATTTATCAGTTAAGCAAATAGTTGGAGACGTCCCGGCACGGCCAAAGTCCCGTCGGTCACGTCGCCTCCACATGCTTTCTTGGTTTCCACAATATTAAAAGTGGAGACGGTTCTCCCCCTTGGTGAAAGAACCGAGGGGGAGCGACGGGTGAAGCACACATTTGCACATCCTGCTGTCCTTAAGTTTGGATGGAAAGGATTAAGCTCCACCGTCCCAAATAAGTCCTAGAATTTCATCCGGGAAAGACCGGCTGACCAAAGGACATGAAGTAAGCAAGATGGAGAGTTAGGATTTATTCGGAGGACTGGACCGAGACTTTCGGTTGCTGCTGCTGGGACTGGATGCGAAGAAGAGGAAGAAGAATCCTGACCGATAAGCTCACTGTCACGTTTAGTTTAGATCGTGTTTTGTGGTTTTATGTTCTTTATTCTATTTGCTGGATTTGGGATATTTACCTTTAGGGGGGTTCACGACAGAAATAAGAGGTTTTGTTTTATTCAATGAATGTGGAGCAGTGTGGTGGCAGCACGCAGCAGAATAGATTCTTTTTCACAAAAATAGAATGGCTAGCACACATCAATAGGCGGCAGCCTTTCCAGCAGCTCCTTGTTATTTCACTCTTTTTGTGATTTATTGTTTTTATTGTCTGCTTCTATTTACGTCCTGTTTGATACTTTGGATGACTTTCTATCCTATGGTTATGGCTTTGAACGCACAAAAATGCGTTTATTCAAGGAGTCAACTCCTTGCCCTGAAGAATTCTCGTGCCGGCGTGATGAGGGGGGCCTACCGTGAATGCTTGAGCTAGCTAAGCGGCATTAAAAGTCTTCGGTACCGTCCGTAATCGTGGGAAATGTGAACTCTCTACCAAATAAGACTGACCAACTGGCTGTGCTGGTGAAAACCATCAAAGCGAACAGGGAGTGCAGTTTGCAGTGTTTTACAGAAACGTGGCTCCTGTCTAGCATAGACGCTAACGTGGAGCTGCCCGGCTTCAGCGCTGTTAGACAGAGACACAAAAGCCTGCGGGAAGCGGGGAGGAAGCGGACTCGCTATCTAGGTGAAGACGAGGTGGTGTAACCCTAGGCACAAAGATTTCCATCTTCTGTAGGGCCGTCCAACTTTTGGCCTAGCGTGTGACGTCATCCACTCCGCTGTGGCTAAACACTACAACACAGCACCCCGAGGCCATCCTGTTCATCTGTTATCAAACAACAAAATGATACTGCTGGGAGTGTGAATAAAGTATTTATCTATCCAAGAAAGAAGCAAAAAGAGGGTTTAAAAATGAAACAGGTCTGGGTCGGTCAAGTGTTTCACAATTTAGCGACGAGTAAGAGATGTGCTGTCATTATACCGGTCAACAAAAACTTCACATTTTGTCACATTCCATTCATTTAAGGACCTTTGTGGACAGATTTTGATAGGAATATGATGGAATATGTTAAAAATGTAAAAGTGACCAACCTGCTCTGTTCAACACAACTCGTAGCTGCTTGCTAATGCTAACTCGCTTTAGCCGTCGATCTTCTCGCTCGTTTTCTTCTTGCGATTCCTGAAGCTCCTCTTTCACGTTCCCTTTCCCTCTCTCGCACATTTTTGCCACCTTTAAATTACACAAATTTGAAAGTTAAATGCACTTAAATGGAGTTCACTTTGAACGACCGGAGGATAACGCCGCGTGGCCACGAACAATGACAGTCGTGTCGGAGCTTCTTCTTCTTTTTGGAATTAAAGGGCGGTTGGCTGTACATCGGTGCATTAGCGCCCCCATCAAAGAAAAATTCAAACGAATCATCTGTCAAGGTCTATAATCCGAGTCCAGCAATCCTTCTTCATTTCCTCCCTCTGACCTTAGTGTGCCTAAGTGGCGGCCATATTGGTCAGGTCAACGTCATTTGCGTCATTTCTTTTATTTTTGAATGATTTTTTTCATTTTTTATTTTAGAATGGATCATTTTTTATGCAGCTTTTCGTTTTCTCTTTTTCAGAGTTTTTGTAACTTATTTTAATTTGATTTACTATGGTTATAGTTTTTTCATTCATTATTCATGATCATTTTTGTCGATGCAATATTTTAGTTGAATTTATTCTTTCTTGGACTAACTCGTCTTTAAATTGACTTTTTTAAGTGATATATATGACACATTGATCTTTTTACGTTTATTTTACAATTTTTAGATGATTTTTTTTTTCTTTTCAATGCAACCGTCCTGTTTTGAACTTGAATAGGTCCTCAAATCCGAATGATTTTGAATGAAGAAGTAGTTACATTTATTTGACATAATATTCAATGACATTCATTTCTATTTCAATGTAACGTGTGGCCCTAAATTACAGTCTATGAAAAGGATTTTGACGGATGTTGTCGAATTTGAATACAATTGAAAAGCCTTTTTCTGATTCTTTGAAGACGAACATAATGAAAATCCATGAAAAATAATAATCACAGTCTTCATGTGTCCGTGAGAAAGAAAAACGATGTTGAAAAATGAAATGTATCTTCAATGATTTCAATTGGTAATTGAAAGAAACACGACGTCGTTTCATTTCATCAGTTGAGCATGTGACGTTCGTGTTACCTGGGAAAATACAATTTCGAGTATTTTTAAACATCTGGGTATATTTCCGAACGCCAGACTATAAAGTTGATTTCAGAAACGGCAGAAAAGGCACGACGATGGTGGAATTGTGACTCACCGCTATTTCTTCATCGATCTCACCTGAGACTCAACACGGCCCAACGGCGACATCTTGTGGCGATTTCTACAAAGACTTCAGCGAAATTCAATGATTCAGCAAAGCTAAAATTTGGCACTCATGATGCCAATCATGAATATAAGATTGTGTTTCATGAAATATTTTGAGATGGCATAGGAGCTTGCTCTGTCCACTCCACGCAACGGCCCGGTATTGCAGTACCTCCGGGAACGGTGCATTCGCAATGATCGCAGCAAGGCTTTAGGGCTAGGACCTTAGCTTGGCCTTTTGGCTGAGAGTAAGTGTCCCGGCTCCTGGGCTTTGTAGCGTATTATGAACTGACCGATAACGGATAATGGATAATGATTTATGAACAAGCTAAATAACCCTTAAAACCCCTAAACCCCCCTTTTAAATATTACATCCATCCTCTTATCCTCAGTAGGGTCGCGAGGTTGCCGGAGCCCATGCCAGCTATCTTCGGGCAGTGGGCAGGGGACACCCTCAACTTGCTCGCTCGTTCACACCCAGGGATGATTTTTGTTAGGCAATCAACATGACACGCATGTTTTTGGAATGTGGGAGGAAACCGGAGTGCCCGGAGGAAACCCACGCAAGCACGGGGAGAACATGCAAACTCCACACAGGAGGTTCAATCTCATAACCTCAGAACTGTACCGCACAGGGGCTAACCACTGAGCCGCCATGCTGCCCCAAATAGAAGATGGCTTGCTCCTAAAGCTCTACTTGTTGGTGATTTTATTTGTGATCACAAACTGAACCTCTTGTTATGCGCTCCTCTTTAATGTCAATTTATGTAGTAACTATTTATTGCGCACCAAAACCATATTCAGTTTTCTTAGATTTAGATCTCTGAACTGTTGTCTGATTTAGTAACCTATGCAGACAAAATACAGTTCGCAGGTCTAAAAAATAATAATAATTTAAAAATAAATAAATAAATATTTCTTTATTTATTTTATGAGCATATTTGGTATTGGAGTAATCCAAAAGTAATTGAAAGTAATCCAGTTCAAGTAACCCTATCCAACCCTGAGGGTCATCATTTTTTTTTTCACTATCTCTCTCTCTTTCACTCTCTGTGTCTTGTTCTCTTTCTTTGTTCCTTTTTGTCTCTTTCTCTCTATGTCTTTTTACCTTCTTTTGCTCTCTCTTCATATTTTCCTTTACCCTCTTTCTTTCTCTCTCTTGCTTTCCTCTTCTGTCTTTTCCCTCTCTCTCTCTTTCTATTTCGATTTGGATTGCATTCTTTCTCTTTCTTTCCTCCTCTCTCGCTATTTTTGTTTTTATCTCTTGTTTCTCATGCTCTCTCTCTCTCTCTCTGTCTGTCTCACCCTCTCTACCTTTCTCTCCCTATCTTGCTCTGATTTTTTTTCTCTCTTTTTTGTCTTTCTCTCTAATCTACTAAACCGGCCCCCGAGAGAATGTTTGTTCTATGGTGTGCCCCCCGAGTTCAAATGACTTTGACGCCCCCGGATTAGAACATGCCCTTGTCCTGTCAGCATGTGTGTAGCTACTGATGATCACTGGATCAAAAAAGCAGGAAGTGACAGAGAAAACCCAGAAGTACTATTACCCGGAAGTTGTATTATTTCACGAGATCCTCAACTTAAACAGAGCCGCTTATTTATTCAAAAAAAACAGTTATTGTAAGGAAGTTGTTAAATCACAGTGAATCCCATTCGGTGGAACATCAGTCTTTCAAGAATATCCAGTTGAAAATGAGCTAACAAGTGAAGCAAAATAAAAAAATCCACATACAATTCATACTTTTCATTCAAGGTATAAAGAATAAATACGGTTGATTCAAACAATCAGATTTTTAAGAAACTAGGAGGGTATCGCACGAAAACAAGGTAAGGGATTAAGCCGGGATATGTTTCTTATCTTAATTGAATGTAGCCTGGTGTGAGTTGCACGAAAGCAGGTTCAAATGAGCCTGAGTCCGTTGCTATGGTGATTTATTCTCAACAGCGAGCGTTTCCAATCCGATACTCCTCGAACGTAAAGTATCGGAAAAAGTATCTGGCCGTGTCCTTTCCTTATTCATGGTGCTCGTGTCACCTCTTTCAAAAATGGATCACACTCCATCAGGAGATGAAGTTCAGCGGCCGTAAAAGATCACGGGCGACGCTTTTCCATTTTCCCACCCGTGATTCTGAGGAGAACCCCGGGGGTCTATTTGAGGATTCTGTCAAGCCCCGTTTATCCCGACTACCTGCAGCTAGTTTGACATAGACGCCCATCAAGTCAGACCACAGGTGTCAAACGGGCGGCCCGCGGGCCAGGTCAGGCCCGCTAAGGGATCGAATCCAGCCCGCAAGACAACACTCAGAGAAGCGCAAGAGAAAAACAAGCTGCAGGTTGAAATATGTCCACTTGATGTTGCCAAAGAAAGGTGCCTCAAACAAAGACATTGTACTGGTATTTATTCCTCTCTCTCTCTCTCTCTCTCTCTCTCTCTCTCTCTCTCTCTCTCTCTCTCTCTCTCTCTCTTCCACACCTTTTCTCCCACTCTCTGTCTCTTTCACTCTGTCTCTCTTTTTCTCTTCCTTTGTTGCTCTTTCTCTCAACCTAAAAAAGTACAACATATGTGCACTGGTGTCTTCAAGAGACGTTTGAAGTTACTTAACAGTAGTCAAAAATTGAACATACTGATCATATGCAATCGTAATAATTGTTATTTATCATTTGATTTCATATACTCGATCAAAAAAGGAAAAAAGCTGCAACACTCATGCATTTGGAAAAAAAAAATCGAAACTAGGATAACAATAGAAATCAGATAAGTTTAAAAATTTGACTGACATCAAAAGTATACAAATTATTTAGTTTAGTGGTAGTTGTGTTATTTAAATGGAAATATAATCTATGAGTTGATATCAAGCGGAGTGATGACCGCTATTCTCACCAGCACACGTGTGACCCTCAACTTTGACTTGACAAGAAAATCCGTGACTGCAAATTGAACAAGAAAATAGTTTCACATCAGCGTGGGTTTGTTGGTGTCTTTTTAAATTACCTTTCTGGCTGAATTTTTTATCACAAACTGAGCAGGCAAAGGGTCTTTCACCTGAGTGGGCGCTTGCGTGTCTTTTAAAGTCGGATTTGTGGGTGAAAGTTTTCACACAAATAGAGCAGGCAAAAAGTTTTTCGCCAGTATGGATTTTTGCATGCCTTTTCAAGTCAGATTTTTGGATGAATATTTTACCACAAATTGAACAAGCAAAAGGTCTCTCACCCGTGTGGGTTTTAGCATGTCTTCTTAAGCTTCCTTTTTGGGTGAAAGTTCGACCACAAACTGAGCAAGCAAGGTGGTTTTCACCAGTGTGTGTTATTGAGTGGCTATTTAAGCATAATTTCTGAATGACTTTTGGACCACGAACTGAGCAGGCAAAAGGTTCCTCAATAGTATGAGTTTTTGTGTGGCTTTTCAAACTACCTTTTTGAGGGAATTTTTGACTACACACTGAGCATGAAAATAGTTTTTCACCAGTGTGGGTTCTTATGTGTTTTTTCAAATTTGCTTTGTGGCCGAATTTCTGACCGCACGTTGAGCATGCGTAAGGTTTCTCACCAGTGTGGGTCCTTATATGTTTTTTCAGAGTTTCTTTAAGGTTGAATTTTTGACCACAAACCAAGCAGGGGAAAGGTTTCTCACCGGTATGGCTCTTTATGTGGATTTGTAAGTTATTTTTAAAGCGAAAAGTTAGACCGCAGACTGAGCAGGCGAAAGGTTTCTCACCGGTGTGAGTTCTTAGGTGGCTTTTTAAATGTTCTTTTTGGTTGAATTTCTGACTGCAAATTGAACAGGCGAAAGGTTTTTCACCAGTGTGGGTTCTTGTGTGTCTTTTCAAAGTTTCTTTGATATTGAATTTTTTACCACAAACCGAGCAGGAAAAGGGTTTTTCATCGGTGTGGACAAGGATATGGCGTTTCAAACTACACTTGTACTGAAACGTTTTCCCACACTGCCAACATTTGTGATTTCTGTTATCACCTTTCGACTGTTTGTCGCCATCATCATTTGTTGTGCTAGAGCTTCTGCTTGGAGGCACCGTCTCCTTGTTCCCTTCACGTCCATCTTCAGAGGTTAAACGGGCCCCGGTCGCGAAAAACTCTTCCTCCTTTTCAATGTCAACGGGCTCAAAATCGTCCTCCTCCTTTTTGATGTGATCGGTCTCAAAGTCTTGCTCCGTTTTAACGCCAACAAGCTCCAAGTCCTCCTCTTCCTTTTTAATATCGAGGGTCTCCAAATAATCGTCCTCCTCCTTTTTAACCCCAGGCAACCTTGTTTCCTGTTGCCAAAGAAGAAGATTCTCTTCATTGACATCTGCAGGACACAAGACACACATGAATGTGTAGAATTTCTTTTCGAACACAAAAACAGGGATTTTTTGCAGCACTTAGACAAGAAAGTGTGATCACATGACCCAGATTTGAGCTCACCTGCATTGGCTCCCTGTTCGCTTAAGATGTGATTTCAAGGTAGGATACCAAATCATGCATGGACTTGCTCCCTCATATCTTTCAGATAGAATTTCCCCCTATGCTCCTGCCCGGAGCCTTCGCTCTGAAAATGCTACCCTACTGGTGATCCCAAGAGCCAAGAAGAAATCCGACAGTGTTTTCCATTCGGGGCCTCGGTGCTGTGGAACGCTCTTCCCCCTGAGATCCGATCTGCAACCTCAGTGGAAATGATTCAATCTAAGCTTAAAACACACATATGTTCTACAGCACAGGTGTCAAACAGGCGGCCCGCAGGCCAGATCAGGCCCACTAAGGGATTGAATCTGGCCCGCGAGACCACACTCAGAAAAACGCAAGAGAAAAACAAGCTGCAGGTTGAAATAGGTCAACTTGATGTTGCCAAAGCCAGGTGCCTCCAACAAAGACACTGCACTTGTATTTCTTTCTCTCTCTCTTTCTTTTCCACCCAATTTCTGCCACTCTGTCTCCGTGTCTCTCTTTTTCTCTTCCTTTGTTTCTTTTTAACTTATTTTGCTCTAACTTCCTTTTTCCTTTTCTCTTTCTCTCTTCCTACCCTTCGCGCTTTCTTTTCTTTTTTCTCTCCTTCTGTCTTTCTATTTCTCTTTGGACTTCTTTCTTCCTCTCCCTTTCTTTTCCCCCCCTCTCACGACTTTTTATCTCTTCTGTTTCTTACGCTCTCTCCCTCTCTCTCTTTCTTTGTCCCGCCCTCTCTCTTCTTTTCCCTTCCTCTTTCTCTTATTTCTTTATCTCTCTTTTTCTTTCTCTTGAATCTACTAGTCTGGCCCCCGAGAGAATGTTTGTTCTGTCGTGTGGCCCCCGAGTTCAAATGACTTTGACACCCTTGATCTACACAAATATTTTTTCCCAGAAAAAGCATCCCGACGAAAATCCTTTCAGGGAAAAAACAAAAATGATTTTGAGCATGTCATTACAATATTATTTTGAAACACAATTTCTTAAAAAAACTGAAATTGGAACAATCAGGACATTTGATGTCAAGATCAATTCCTTTTTATTCAACCGGTTTCTCCGTTCATTCACTTTTACTGCGATAAAGAGTCAAGATTGAAAATGGCTTTAAAAGCTTGACTGCTTGTCATAAATGAATTCCAAAAATATCAAATAAAGACAAAAGAAACCTTTATTATCAATCTGATGACCAATTAAGCTTAAGTCTATATTCACAGCTTCAGCGACAGACTGCCGTCACAGTCTTGTTCCACGGACGGATCATTTCTTCCTCATGCCATGAGGCTCTTTAACTCCACCCGGGGGAGGAAAAGCCCATATGAAACCCCACCCCCACATTTGCATATGACCCTATTATTATGACAGTGTGTATTTTCTTTTTCTTCCTACCCTTTGCGCTTTCCTTTCTCTTTTCTCTCCTTCCGTCTTTCTATTTCTCTTTGGATTTCTTTACACCTCTCTCTTTCTTTGTCCCGCCCTCTCTCCTTTTCCCTCTTATTTCTTGATCTCTCTTTTTCTTTCTCTCGAATCTACTCGTCCGGCCCCCGACAGAATGTTTGTTCTATGGTGTGGCCCCCGAGTTCAAATGACGTTGACACCCCTGCTCTAATAGTATTTCTAGCAGCAGCCATCGTTCCAAGGTTTTATTGGCAACAATGAATGATGCGGTAAACCCTCGCACTTCTGTTTTCACTGATGTTTCAGGAGCAACTTGTGATCATTTTCCTCGATATTTTGTCGACAAGCTCCGTGGCTCAATTTTGACGATGAAGAGTCACATAGAGCAATATAGCCCGAAGATAAACATAGTTTATTTTCGGCTCAGGTTTTATCTCAAACAATAGACAAAGATCTGCTTACTCGCCTGCCCACTGTAAATAGCTAGCTTGCTTACAAGATAAACAACGAATTTGGTTAGCTAGTTTACTATATAAAGCTTGAAGGATTTGATATTTTATTGATTTGACTATAAGGGATTTTTTTTTACAATCAAATACAAATGTCATTTAAATACAAAATATATTCACTGGCTGAGCTGTAAGGCAATGTCATTGTAGCCTAGACAAGAATGATGTTTACAGAAAAACAACAGGAACTGGGACAAGGGCCGACGCCAGAGGGGCCTGTGACGCAAAAAAGGAGACATTGTTTGGCTGATAAGCTTCCTTGTTGGGAGTTTTTTAGACGTGGTGGCGCCTTTTTTTTTTTAGGTGAGTCAGCAGACCAGCGTCTGACCTGCAGCATGTCAACCCCTGCATTTACCAGCTGGCAGAGATGGGAAGCAGCGTTGTGGCCGTCATAGACTTTCTGGACCAGTTTACAAGCTGGGGGCGTCGTTGGTGTCATGCACTTTCCGGACAATTTCAACATCTTACCTAATGTTTACTATTATGTGTACAGTAATGCTAATTGTAATTCACCCTGTTCAATCCTGGAAGGGGGATGACCACATGTGAGGTCCTTTCTCAAGGTTTCTCTTTTCTCCTCACGCTGAGGTTTTTGAGTTGTTCCTTGCCCGCATGCTGGTTTAAGATCAGTTAATTGTGTCATTGTGTAATTTTGTAATTGTAATCCTGTGCAGTCCTTTGAGACATTTTTGTGATTAAGGGCGTCAGAAATAAATGGGTCTTGAAATGTGACTTTCGGCAAAAAGGTGGTGAAGCTGGTTCCTGGCCGAAGCCCCGACGTGTGAAAAGACGAAAGGAGAGACGAGAGATCGTGAGAGGGAGGCTCGACAAAGACTAATTAGACTAATTCGACAATGATTTGGCTAAATTCGATGGAATTCACTTAGTTAAATTCTTTAAGAAAATACATCTGCCCCCGTGTGGAAATGCCGACTATCTTTCCTCATTTTCCCATTAAGAAACGAGCATGCATTGTTAGGAGAATACAGTTTTTGTTTGGTTAATGGAGTCAGAAAACTCATTCGAACAATTTAGTAAACAATACATTAGTAATATAGTTTTTTCCCTAATAAGCTATAGAACTCAATTCTTTTAACTAGTAGTAGGGGACTAGACGTTAACTAGTTGTTACATCAACCAAATGGACTCCACCTTCTAGCAGCCGCATCAATAATATAGAAAAGTAACAAGATTTATAGTAAATTGACTTCGGGAGTGGAACATGTGCTAAAACCTAAAGTGACCAACCTTCTCCTATCATCACGATGTGTAGCTGCTTGCTCATGCTAACTTGAGTTAGCCATCGATCTTCTCGCTCGGTCTCTTCTTCAAGCTCCTCTTTGAACCGTCCTTTCGCACTAGAATACATTTTGGTCGCATTTAATGGTCATTATTAGCTCTTTTAGGGAGTTAAATGGAGCTTTTTTCACAAGGTTGAATGAAAACGCAGCGTAGCCGAAAACACGCTAGGAGTGACCCGGAAGGACAAAGCAGTTGGGCGGAGTTCCAACAAAACAACTTCCGCTTCACAAAGAGAACTTTTCTTTTTTTTTCAATATAGTTTTGGTATATTTAAAGAAGATTTTTCTTAGATAGATGTCTAGATGTCTAGATAGATAGATAGATAGATAGATAGATAGATGTCTAGATGTCTAGATAGATAGATAGATAGATAGATAGATAGATAGATAGATAGATAGATAGATAGATAGATAGATAGATAGATAGATAGATAGATAGATAGATAGATAGATAGATAGATAGATAGATAGACAGATGTTGTGTGATTCATTCAGTGAAGTAAAACGATGTTATGCAATAAAACGCAAGCAAAGTGACATGATTACGACTAAATAAATAAAGAAGTTGTAAATGCTTGTAGTGTATTACAGGCAATGGTAGAGGGCTGCAGTACACTGCTTTGCTCACAGGGGTTCGGTTGTGGGTGACTTAGAGGAGACAGGAAGGATGAAGGGACATCAACAACGTGAGAGTAGGAGAAGCTCCTGGCTTGGACCCTGGCAAGGCCCTGGGATTATGTAATGGCGGCATATCTGGAACACTGCCAGAGAGAACCCTTGAGTAGTGCCTGGACTTTAGAATGGGTGTGGACAATATACAGGCCGTCGGTGGCCGGGTGAACGTTTCTTTTCCTGTTTTCCGGCGACAAGCCTGCGGGGGCCACACAGGGGTTTTGGCCATTTGATTTAGGGATTGACTTTGTCCGTGAGCTTGATTTATTTTAGTCTTTTAAACTTTCAAAGAGGATCTTCGGGATGTGCAAGAGAAGAACGAACGGCAACTCAACCGAGTTAGCATGAGCAAGCAGCTACAAGTTGTGTTGAACAGAGCAGGACGGTCACTTTAGTTTCGAGAAGATTTGATTTTCTGATTTTTGGATCATTGCGCGAAGGATGTTTGACTTCTATTCCATATTTATGAAGAAGCTGCTTCGAGGGGGGGGAATCCATAGGGTTGGCATCAATAGCAAATCAAATAGACGCCGTTCACTGGAGCGGAAATTCTGTCCCATATACTTTGGAATGAACCCCTTGATCATCAGTCTTGTCCCGGCTTCGCATGTATGACAACTGTCTCAGACAGTGCTGGTTCGACGCTAAATTCCTCCTCGCCTCCATTTTTGTCTTTCCGGGTCACGTCCAGGTTGGTTTTGGCTAAGCAACGTGCACAAGCTCCAATCAGCTCCATAAAAAAGTTCCTATAACTCCGTAAAAGAGTAATAGTAAGCTTTGAAGGTGGTTAAAATGCTATCTCGAGTGAAAGGACATTTCAAAGAGGAGCTTGAAGAAGAGACCGAGCGAGAAAATCGACGGCTAACTCCAGTTAGCATGAGCAAGCAGCGTCGAGTCGCAATGGAAGGAGCAGGTTGGTCGCTTTAGTTTTGCCATTCCCGAAGTCAATTCACTTCTATATGTTGTTACTTTTCTATTTCGTATTCGTGTTGCGGCGGCTACGAAGTGGATTCCAATTGGTTGATGTCACTTAAAAAAAAGCTACATAAATGAATACAGTGCGACCTCGGTTATCGCGGTTAATGGGGACCAAACCACCCGCGATAAGTAAAAATCCGCGAAGTAGTGGCGCCCCCTTATTTTTTTTTAATTATTATGTTTAGACCCAGTTAATAGGGAACAAAAACACCCACAAAAAGTGAAAATCTGTGAAATAGCAACGCCCCTTCAAATTTTTTTATTATTATTTTTTTTAACCATTACAGACCGCGAAGCTCTGAAGCCGCGATCATCGAACCGCGAAGTAGCGAGGTCCCACTGTAAACGCATATTCCAGGTGCTGGGGCGTGACAAGAGTTGGTCAAGAGGGGCAGTGCTCACCCACAGAAATACTCTGCCCTCCCCAAAAGAATTGAATCTAGTAAAAAATAAAACAAAAGAAGAAAAAACCCGAACAAATAAGTCTAAATCATGGAAACAAATAAACAAGAGAAGTCAAGGGGAAAAATAAATGAAAATGAATACAAATGCAGGAAAAAATAATAAAAATGACAGATTTTGGGGGGTCCTTTGATAAAGAATAATAATGTAATGTCATGCTCAAAATGAATGAATTATCTCAGCTATCGGACAGTGGGCAAGGGACACAAAGACAGACAACTGTCTCACTCTCTCACCCCTCTGGATGAATCATTGAGATATTTGCTGTTAAAAGGGTTTTTTGGGACACTCTGTATATCAAGTCAATCTTTTTGTCAGAAAAGTGTGTTCGGTCATGTGCAACCAACTCAATCCATTCTTAGTATTGTGTTACAAAAGATCCTTTTTTTAAATGGAAATTTCTCATAAAAAATGTTGTATAGAATAGAGTAGAATATACCTTTATTGTCATTGTTACAACATGGGATATATTGTGAGAACAAAATTGGACGTGGCACTCCAGGTCCACATATTACAGTGAGGATAAGGAAAACAAAGAGACAAAGGAACAAAGATGTTTGTACTGTCCTTGTTGTATAGGCGTTGTTTTCCTCCGGAGGGGGGTAGATGAGGGGGTGAGGGACAGACGGAGATGGCTGGATCCAACTAGATGTTATTACTGTACACACGGTCCAGTGTTTTTTCCCCTCGTTGCTCAGTCCACGTATTGAATCAATTTAGGAAGTACAATCCTTAAGCATGCCCGATTAAAGTCGCCGGCGACGATAAAAGCTCCGTCGGGGTTTTGCGAGCTGCTGTTTATTGATAGCAGCGGGCAGGAGATCTAGCGCAATGCTAACGTTAGCGTCCGGTGGAACGTAAACAGCAAGCACAATAACCACAGTTAGCTCTCGGTAGATAGAAGGGTCTACACGATACTGCTAAAAACTCTATATCGAGTGAGCAGTGTGTGTCAATGAGTCGGCTGTTATCGCGGCGCATAGTCCCCCACCCACCCCTGTTTTTACCGGAGTCTCCGTCTCGTTGGTGCCGGTGAAGCGTGCGTCCTGCTCGTTGGACTGCGGGAGATCCGATGGTCTCTGTATATCCCTTGGGGATGTTGTGGATGTTATTGTAGTTGCGAAAGGAGTCGAAGGGAAAATATGAGGGATAAAAGAACACTGAAAATCAAAAGACGAACTGGAGCCCGTGAAGCCGCTGCACTCGCGTGCGCCGCCATAGACAACTGAGGATGTTTGGTACTCATATTCCGAGCGCAAAATAACTCTTTCTAGGAGAAAGATGAAATTGTCAGGACCGGAACGGAGACAGGACCCACTTGCATTCGTTTCTCTTAGTTTTATTGGGAAGAGGGAAAGGACAGTACACGCCATCCGGAGATCAGCAGGTCGCTTGGACGCGGAAGTGGTATTTCCGTGGCGAGTGATGGCGGGAAAAAAACAGGTCAGTAGCCGGGGACAGGAGAGCAGAAATCGTGGTCGAGATCAGAAAATGGGTAGGAGCAGGAAACAAGAAACAGACTGAGGCCAGAACAGGTGTGAGTCGGGGTCAAAAGCTTGCCTAGCGTGAACTGAGGTTCACAGACGGCCTGACAACCGGTGACAAAAAGACGGGGGTTTAAATAGGGACAGGGAGCCAATCAATGTTAGAGGCAGTTGGCGCCGAAGGAGCGAGCACACAGGTGCCTCGCATCGGTAATCATGACAAAAATAACCGGGAAACCATATTATTCCAAAAATAACACTGTTGAATTGAAATGGATTTATGTCAAAAAAATATGTTCCAATTGTTCCACGTACATTATTTATTTGGAGAGAAAGGGTTTTTAAAATATAGAGAACAAGAAAGGAAAATTACGGCGGCGCAGCGGTTAGCGCGTGTTCTGAGGTCGAGATTGAACTTTCCTGTGTGGAGTTTGCATGTTCTCCCAGATTCCCAAAACATGCTTGTCAAGTTAATTGTGAATGAGCGAGGTATGTCTCCGTGTCCCCTGCCCACTGCCTCAAGATAGCCAGAATGGGCTCCAGCACCCTCGTGACCCTACTGAGGATAAGCGGTGCAAAAAATGGATGGATGAAAGGAAGGAAAATAAATTGTTCTCAATTTCGAAAATGTAAGCTACAAATAATTACGGAAGGCAATGACGTTCCATTTTTAATCAGGATTTTTCAAGCCAATTGATTTGGAATCCACCGATTTAAGAAACTGCAACGTAATCATAATGAAGAAGAGATTTTTGTTGATGGAAAATTGCAAAGCAGCCTGTCAGTCTGTCGGAATCATGTACAGAAGTTATTCAACTTGACTGTAATTGATGCGTGTTATATGTTTTCTTGTGAGATATTGTGCTTACAAAATAAGATATTCTCTCTGCCAAAGTCTTCCACGACACTCTGGCAAGAGAGAATAGATGGTGTCAATCGGTTACAGATTCGACCTGAAGGTCGAGGATCTCTTCTCGAGTCATTCAACAGAGTTAATCATTCACATTTCAAATAACAAGTGTTTGCACGAAAACTGGTTCCGACCGGAAATTTAACTTTCAAATGCCCGCTCCGAGACCGGGAGGTCGCCGGTTCAAGCCTCGGCCGAGTCATACCTAAGACTTCCGACGTTATTACTCGTTGCCTCCCTGCTTGGCGCTCGGCATTAAGGGTCGGAATCGGGGGGTTTGCTCACCTCATGACTAAAATGGCTGCGCCCCGTTTGGCTGCGGCTGCATCGGCTCGTTACAGTTTAACTGTACGGGTCAGGTGGATCCACATTTCCTTCTGTGTGCATTGTTACAAAGAATGACAATAAAAGTCAATTCTATTCTATTGTATTCTGTTCAGCAGTCCGAAACCACCTTGTAATTAGGGCATTCCTTTTCCTCAATAAAACGCAGGGTGAGGGGAGACTGTTTCATAGTGAGTTGGAGGCACTGTGATAAAAAGCAGTCTCCGGTTCGCTTCCCTGCAGAAAACTTTAAACAATTCTCTCTGTCCTTTTGGTTACAGGTTTTTGTTAAAAGTGTTGGGTCGAACCTGACACAGTCTCGCCAAGAAGAATGTCTTGTAAGTCCATTGTGCAACTTCAAAAGTGTCACGACGTCTTGCTCTGAAAACAATTCTCCAAATGAAACTAAATAAATTTGATGCTAGATCAAAAGAAACCCTCTCATTGCTGCCGGCCTTATTACTCTTTTGTTTTGTGTGGCTATAGTCGGGTTTATTCATTGAATTGTCTTTCTTTTCATCGATAACAACATAGTGTACGTGAGCAAGTGATTCCGCGTGGTAGTATTGTGGAAAGTAAGAGGCATTTTGAGGGTATGTGACTGACGGGACTTTGTCCTTGTCGGGACGTCCCTTAACTGTTTGCTTAACTGATAAGAATTTGGACTTTGCTCAAGCACCCGACTGGAGAAAAAACAACACTTCAGTCGTGTTGTTTTTGTTTGGATGAAATCAACAAGGTCTTCCCCTCTCATTTCGATTCTCTCTGCTTTCTTGTGTATTTTTTGGGGCGGGGCCGATATACGTCCTGCTCCGACATATTTGGCGCCCAACGTGGGGCCTTTCCCTTATCAGTTAAGTTGGAGAAGTCCTGACATGGCCAAAGTCCTGTCAGTCACTTACCCTCCAAATGCTTTTCTTAGTACTCCATGATAAACATGGACTAAAGGGCTTTTGGGCACAAAAAAAAATGTCCATTTATTTATTTATGTTTCCAGAAATGCTGAAAGGATTTTTGTACTAATCCTTTTTGCCGCAATACTATATTTTTAGTGTGTGAATCGAGATTTTCCAAAAACTCGTGTGTCTTGTGTCCTGCAGACATCAGCGAAGAGAATCTTCTTCTTTGGCAACCGGAGATAAAGTTGCCCGCCGTCAAAAAAGAAGATTTGGAGTCTTATCACGTCAAAAAGGAGGAGAATTTGGAGCCTGGCCATGTTAAAGAGGAAACATTCCATTTTGAACTTGATCATGTTAAAAAGGAGGAAGATGAATATTTGGAAATGGTTGACATTAAAAAGGAGGAAGATTTGAGAGAGTTTCCGGTGACTGGGGCCCTTTCAACCTCTGAAGATCAACATGAAGAGTACAAGGAGAAGGTTTCTCCAAGCAAAAGCTCCGGAGCAACTGATTACGTCTACACGTCTGACTCTGGGGAGAAACCGTCGGAAGGTGTTAACGCATATCACGAATGTTCGCAGTGTGGAAAAACATTTAGGCGCAAGGAACATTTAACATCCCACATGATAGTGCACACTGGAGGGAAACCCTTTACTTGTTCGGTTTGTGGACAGAAATTCGGACAGAAAGAAAATTTGAAAAGGCACATAAGAGTCCACACTTGTGAGAAACCTTTTGCCTGTTCCGTTTGTGGTCAGAAATTCATACAGAAATTTAACCTAATTAATCACATTAGAACCCACACCGGTGAGAAACCTTTTGCCTGTTCCGTTTGCGGTCAGAAATTCAATCAGAAATCAAACTTAAAAACGCACGCAAAAACCCACATGGCTAAAAATCCTTTCACCTATCCTTTCACCTGCCCAGTTTGTGGTGAAAAATTCAGCCGAAAAGGAAGTTTGAAAAAACACATAAGAACCCACCCTGGTGCGAAACCTTATCCCTGCCTGGTTTGTGGTCAGAAATTCACTTGGGAATGTGCCTTAAAGCGTCATACAACCACACACACTGGTGAAAAACCTTTTGCCTGCTCAGCCTGTGGTAAAAAATTCAGCCGTAAAGAATGCCTAAAAAATCACTCAGCAACCCATACTGGTGAAAAACCCTTTGCCTGCTCAGTTTGCAGTAAAACGTTCACAAAAGGTTTGGCTTTAAAAATTCACACAAGAACCCACACTGGTGAAAAACCGTTCGCCTGCCCAGTCTGTGGTAAAAAATTCACTCAGAAAGGAATTTTGAAAACCCACGCCAGAACCCACACTGGTGAAAAACCTTTTGCCTGCTCAGTTTGCGGTCAAAAATTCAGCCATAAAGCAAGCTTGACAAGACACAATCAAACACACACTGATTAGAAACCGTTTTCTTGTTCACTTTGCAATCACAAATTCTCAAGTCAACGTTCATGGACAAAGTGTTATATGAGCTCATAGTTTGCATTTACTTTTAGTAAGTTTCCCGCGGATCCTCGAAATGTCTTAATAGGCCTTGATATCATTCTTCTAAAAATAGGGCCTTCATTGTCTTAAATCCACTTTCTGAAAATCTTCAAAACATGAAGACATGAATAAGGTTTATATTTGCTTGAACCTTTGTCTGTTTTAACAATTGAAGGATTTACTGTCGCGGCAACATGGCGTGACCACAATGACCTCACTATCAAAACGGTCATGTGCTTTCAGTCGGGTCTTTTAGAGCCACAATACCCATAGCAACATTCACTTTGGACTTTATGACTAGTGTCCATTTCATGAGATTTCGATTTCCGGCCAACAATTTCACTGCGGCCAAAAGCTGTGCCGGGTTGTGTGTTCGGGACACCGTGCGATTTTATTTTAAACGGGGCGGCCCGGGGTAAAGCGCTCGTCTCGGGATCAATAGGTTTCAGGTTCGATTCCCGGCTCCTCCGTGTCATATGTTGAAGTTTCCTTGGGCAAGACACCGAATCCCCGATGCCCCCAAGTAGTGGCCTTGCATGGCTGATGCCTTTATCGGCGTGTGAACGGGTAAATGCTTTAAGTGCGTAATGTGCTTTGGGAGGTTTTGGGGGCGGCATTGGCTCGTCTTGGGATCGAGAGGTTGCAAGTTCGATTCCCGGCTCCTCCGTGCTATACGTCGAAGTGTCCTTAGGCAAGACTGAATCATTAATGCCCCTAATAAGCAGGTAGTTGCCTTGCATGGCTGACGCTGCTATCGGTGTCTGAGTGGGTGTGAATGGGGAAGTGTGAAGCGCATTGTAAAGCGCTTTGGGAGCTCCTCATCGACTTGAAAAGCGCTAGAGAAATGCAGAGCATTTACAGAATGTCAACTTGGTCTTCAATTTGATTTCATAAGGCCCGCACGTGGCGCTTGAGCTCAACTCTGTTGCACTTCTCAGTTTTAACACGAGACGGAGCCGGTATCGGAAAATGTGCTTCTACGCCCGAACATTTGGGATCCCCTGAACTGGAAAACATTGGAATTGTGTTTTCTTTGCTTATTTCATGAAACCTTCTTGTCATTTATTTGAACTGTCATTGAAATTATTATTGTTATTGTTACAGTGTTAATGTTACTGTGTACCTGACTTGTTAACCTGACTGCCCATTTTGCACATCTGGTTAGCTACTCTTCTTGCACTATCGGCACTATGGTAAAATACTATACGTAGCCAAAATACAATACAACTTTATTTATATCTGTACATTCGAGGAAACTGTGCGGGTCAGATGCATCGACATTTCGTTCTGTATACACGTGTACTAGAATGACAATAAAGTAGATCTGAATCTGAATCTGAAATTCAAAGTTTATTACTGTGTCACTTATTCTGACACAAAATAGATTGATTGTTCATTCTAAACCCTATCAGTGCAGATAAACCTTAATTTTATTTAGAGTAGATGACCGGCTATCAAACTGAAAAATAAATAAACCATCTATCCATCCATTATCTGCACCACTTATGCTCATTAGGGTCGCGGGGGTGCTGGAGCCCATCCCAGCTATCTTCGGGCAGTGGGCAGGGGACACCCTCAATTGCTTGCCAGCCAATCACAGAGACGTCCGTGTTACATGTGGAAGTGTCCTGGGGTAAGACACTGAACCCCTAATACCCCCAATAAGCAGGTTAGCGCCTTACATGGCTGCAAGGCCGCTATTGGGAAATGTGGAGCACATTGTAAAGCGCTTTGGGAAGTCATTGACTTGAAAAGCGCTATAGAAACGCACATCTTGTAGATTTTACAAGTCACTCATTCCCGCCCAGGGACAATTTAGACCGGCCAATTCAACTGAAATACATGGGTTTTTTTTAATGTGGAAGGAATCCCACGGGGAGAACATGCAAACTCCTCACAGGAAAGTTCGATCTCATGACTTCAGAACTCTGACGCGCTAAGCACTGCCCCGCCGTGCTGCCCGAAATGAAACATATTTAACAAAATCAATATTAGCACTCCTCAAACCTAGATTAAGTCCAGTAGCTTTTCTTTCCTCTGTCTAACAGCATAAGAGCTACACCCAGGCATTGCTGAGGTTTGTATTCCAGACTCTATCGCTCAATACAAAAAATATGTCATCAAGATTTTTTTTCTCCTCCTGGCCCTTTCAAAAAATGTTTAAGCCAATGTGGCCCGCCACTCCAAAAGTTTGCCCACTCCTGATGTAAACCATCCATCTATTATCTGCACGGTTTATCCTCAGTAGGGTCGCGGGGGTGCCGGAGCCCATCCCAGCTGTCTTCGGCCGGTGGGCAGGGGACACCCTGAACTGGTTACCGGCAGGTGGCAGGGGACACAGAGACAGACAACTCACTCGTTTATTCACATCTATAGGTTCAATTTGGACCGGTCAATGACCTGCCATGCATGTTTTTGGAACGTGAGAGGAAACCCACACAAGCAAAGGGAGACCGTACAAACTCCGCCCAGGAAAGCTGGATTTGAACACATGACCTAAGAATTGTGCTGCAGACGCGCTAACCACTCGGCGAGTCATGTCAACTAAAACAGCGTTTTTGTCTGCCGCAGTTTTTTGCTCATTTTTATATTTACATGGGAGCATTTTTTTTCTTGGATCTTATTCAAAGATGTACCTGCCCATATTGAGTCAGGATGATGTGCTTCCTTCATTTATTTAATCATAATCACGTCACTTGAGTTGCCTTTGATTTCATAATATCCTCTTACTTTAAATAAATGACACAACAGATTGGAATCATCACAAGTCTCTTCTGTCCGTTTGATCAGAATGCAATCGATTTCTTCATTAAAGGTTGAGCAGCCTGAGTAAAACTATTGCGGAAACCGAGAAAGCATTTGGAGGCGACGTGACCGACAGGACTTTGGCCGTGCCGGGACGTCTCCAACTGTTTGCTTAGCCGATAAGAATTTGGATTCTAACTATTTGCTTACCTGATATAAGAAATGTTTTGGGGTCGGGGTCACCGCGACTCGGATCAAGCACCCGACTGGAGAAAAACCAGACGTCGGCGCTGACCGAACACGGTAGAAATGCCATTGTCTGCCCGGACAACTTTGGAACACGACCGAATGTTTGGATGAAATCAACAACGTGTTCCCCTCTCATTTCGACTCTCTCTGCTCTCTTGTGTATATGTTTTGGGGCGGGGCCGATAGACGTCCTTCTCCGAGAAAACTTCCCCCAAATGACGCGGTGGTCATCGGTAGAATCCTGCTTCATGCAACTGTAGTTTTTTCCATCAACTTGCGCACTGCTCCTTTTTCTATTGAAATCACGGTGAAACACGGCAGCCGCTGTCTGCCCAGAATATATTCTGTGCGGGGTAAGCGCTCATCGGTTTTAACCTTTATTTTGAAATTTTTCGGAATCCGGAAGAAACACCTGACCTTGTTTTTCTCCATTTACTTTTCAAAGTTACCTTCTTCATTTATCTTAAAACCAAATTTGGTCGTTTTGTTTATATGATGATTATTTTGTTTTTTATGATCATATTTGGTAATGGAGTCATCCAAACGTCGTGTGAGTCATCAAGTTTTACCAAAATATTGTTTTCTTATTTTCCACTCCCAAAGTCAATTTAATATATATATCTTGTTTATTTTCTATATTTGTGATGCAGATGATAGGGGGTGGAGTCATTTGGTTAACTTCTTGCTATAGCCCTCCACTACTAGCTACTTGCTAGCCAGGGTTGGAAAGTAACGGATTACATGTAATGGCGTTACGGAAAAAGGATACAAAATAAAAGTTACTGTAATCCGTTACAGTACAGGCAAAAACAAAGTATTCAGGTTGCAGTTACAAAAAGCCTTTCCAGCAGCTCCCTGTTATCTCGCACTTTTTGTGATTTCTTGTTTTTATTGTCTGCTTCTATCTTCAGTGTTTTGTGTGACAACACTTTGAATGACTTTCTATCCTATAGTTCTGGCTTTTAACGCACAAAAATGCGTTTATTCGAGGAATCGACTCCTCGCCCTGAAGAATTCTCGTGCCGGCGTGATGAGGGAGCCCTAGAGTGGATGCAGAGCCAGAGCTAAGGCTAAGCGGCTAGCGGCGTTATAAGTCTTGGGTACCGTCCGTAATCATGGGAAATGTGAACTCTACCAAATAAGACAGAGGAACTGGCTGTAATGGTGAAAACATCGTAGCGTACAGGGTGTGCAGTTTGCTGTGTTTTACGGAAATGGGGCTCACGTCTAGTATCCTGGACGCTAACGTGGAGCTACCCGGAGATATCCGGCTTCAGCGCTGTTAGAGACACTTTAGCCTGCAGGAAACAGAGAGGAGTTGGACTCGCTAACACGAGGCGGTGTAACCCTGGGCACAAAGATTTCCATCTGCCGCAGGGACGTCCAACTCAGTTTCTGGACAAATTTCAACCTATTACCTAGTGTTTTATTCTGCTGATGTTGGCTATTTTTTGTGTTACCCAAAGATAAATGTATTGCACTCTGCTCATCCTGGCACTTGTGATGGCCTTTCCAAAGCGTTTTTATTTTTCTCATGCTGAGGTTTTAAGGTTTTCCTTTTCCGCATGTTGGTTAAAGATCAGGGGATGGTGTTTTGGTGTCCTATGCAGTTCTATGAGACATTTTGTGATTAAGAGATATACAAATAAAGTTGTCTTGACTTAAATCAGTGCCTTTCACTTATTTTATCCACCAACTTCAAACGCTTGAAAGTAGGAGAAATCAAAATGAACTGAGAAAATCGCACTTTAATATAAGAACAATGACCGCCACGGAAGCAACTATTTATTTGAAAGAAAATGTTTTTATAAGCTAATGAAACAGACAATACAACGACACAAGTCTCTTTGAGTATTTCCACGACAATCACACAGGGGGAGCCTTGAAATGATTTCTATAGCTCTAAGTCGATGAAGAGCTCCCAAAGCGCTTTACAATGTGCTTCACACTGCCACGCAAGGCAACTACCTGCTATCGGGGGCATTAGGGATTCAGTGTCTTGCCCAAGGACACTTCGGAGGAGCCGGGAATCGAACCTGCGACCTCTTGATCCCAAGACGAGCGCTTTACCTCCTGAGCCGATGCCTTTACACTTTGCAAAGATATTTGATAGCGTAATCACGGTTTCATGAAAGAACAAAGACATTGCATTTAAGGAATAAGATTGGAGTCAAAGAGGAACCAAAAACAAAGAATGATGGGAAAATTTCATGTTTATCCTGTTTCCTCTTAACAGCCGTGACACTTTACACAAATGTTACATTTTAAAAACAAATGAACTCATGTCATTTTGATTGTTAGTCAAATCTAAATGGATCAAGTTTTAGTGTCATTGATATACCAAAACAGGACCATGACCACAGTGGACGTGTAACTGGAGCTTTATTGCTTCTCCGAATGTTAAAAACTGCACAGTGCATTAAACTCTATTGAGTCACAAGCTGGCGTGCTAGCTCCTCCCATGGGCGCGCCAGGTACCAGCTTCACCACCTCCTCGCCGAAGAGCGTCGCGATGTTTTTCCCTGTGCGTCTGGCCTTCTCCCGTCAGCACTCATAGGAATTCTGTTATCAAAATACGTCTGATGCATTCCAGACAGCCTAACCTTCTCATGTACCTTGAAGAAAAACAGTCAGTGAATCTCTCTACTGCATCAAACTGAGTACATGTACTTATTTTGTAGTTATTTTTATAATATCCTTTATAGTTGAATGTATAAAATCCTTCAGTACATAAACCTAACATCTGTCAAGACTATTAGAAGATATAATTGTGTATACATCATATAAACACTTAAAAAAAAAAACTACAATACTGTTGTTCAAATTGTTTCTGCGGGCTGATTTAGACTTCATTGGCTGATGCTTTGGATCTGAAACTTGTTATCCGTTCCACATCACAAATGTTTCACCTGAGTGACAGTTAAAGTATTTTTATTTTATTTTATTTTATTGACTATAAGGGATTTTTTACAATCAAATACAAATGACATTTAAATACAAAAGATATTCACTGGCTGAGCTGTGGTGCGAGGTCATTGTAGCCTAGACAAGAATGAGGTTTACAAGAAAACAAGAACGGGGACAAGGGCTGACGCGGTAAAGGCTGATAAGCTTTAGACATGGCGGCGCCTTTCGGCGAGGAGGTGGCGACTAGGTGGAGGCCACGTGAGGAGTCTGCCACGGGCGGAGTCTACCACGTGGGGAGTTCCTGGCCCGCCCACGGGGGGTGGCCGACGCCCCGACGTGTGAGAAGATGGAAGGAGAGATGAGAGAGCAGATCGGAGATCGTGAGAGGGAGGCTTGATGAAGACTAATTAGACCAATTCGACAATAATTTGGCTAGATTCGATGGAATTCATGTCGTTAAATACTTTAAGAAAATGAATCTGCCCCCGTGTGAAAATGCCTGCTATAATTGTTCATTTTCCCATTAAGAAAGGAGCATGCATTGTTAGGAGAATGGAGTTTGTGTTTGGTTCATGGAGTCAGATAACTCATTTCAACAATTTAGTAAACAATACATTTGTAATATCGTTTTTTCCCTAACACCATTGTTGTCATGAGTGGGGCAAAGCGCTGGGGGTCTCTAAGCTCAGAAATTCTCAACTGAGACTATGTTTTCCTGCGTCCTTTCTCATTTTAGTCCGTCTGATACGGATTTAACTTAAGCTACAGCAATTTCTGTTTCTTTGTGTAGAATTCAATTCTTGCTTTCTCTACTTTAAGCTGTGCCTCTTTGATACCATATAAAGCTCTTGCCTTTGCTTGAGCTCGTCCGACACTGCTGAAGGACGAAGATGAGACGCTTGAAGTCTTCTTCTACTTGTTGCCATGTTGTCCACATTGAAGCATCAAATGCTGACTTTTCACCGGAGCGTCATCGATATGACTCCAAGCTAAACCGTCAAAGAAGGACCATGACCACAGTGGACGCGTAACTAGCTTTATTCCTTCTCAGGATGGTGAAAACTGCAAATGTACATTCAGATGCATTGAGATCATGTGGCTGAAATATCACAAGATCTCGATGTTTCTACATCATATAGACACCTTGTCGACCCTTCAACACGGATGGAGACAAATTAGAACATTCACTCGTCCTGTCAGCATGTGTGCGACTACTGATGACCGAGAGCAGAAAGTGACACGGAAAACCCAAAAGTACTATTACCCGGGAGTAGTATTCTTTCAACTGAACCGCGGTAACGTATTTATTCAACAAAAACTGTTATCGTAAGGACACCACAGAAGTTGTTAAATCACAGTGAATCACATTCGGTTGAAAATCAAGAATATCCAGCTAAAAAAAAGCTTACATGTGATGCAAAATCAGCAAATCCACATAAAAGTCATGCTTTTATTAAAAGGTATAAAATATATAGATGGTAGATTCACACAAGATTAAAAAAAACCTAAGAGCGTATCGCACGAAGACAAAGTAAGGTCACCCATCGTGCCTCCAACCAAGACTGGAAGCTGTCATCAAATCAAGGACGCTGCAACTACATACTAGTGATGTTTTGATTTAAATTTCTTTGTCGGTTTTTCATGATTCCATATTTTTTTCTCAGAATGGAGTGATTCAATACTTATTTATTCTTTCAAAATATCATTCGCTGTACATTGCAATGTTTTTCTTCATTTCTTTTAATGTTCCTGAATGCCAATATGTCGCACTTTGAAATGACCTAACCATTTTTTCATGTTTCCGGTCTGCGTTTTTTTCTGCAGAATAAATGTCTTTTTGCTATTCTCACCCCAGCACATTTGTGCCCCTAAACTTTGACTTGACAAGAAAATCTTGGACCACAAACTTAACAAGAAAAAAGTTCCTCATCAGTGTGGGTTTTGATGTGTCTTTTTAAGTTTCCTTTATGGCTAAACTTTTGAGCACAAACTGAGCAGGCGAAAGGTTTTTCGCCTGTGTGGGTTCTTGCGTGCCTTTTCAAGTCGGATTTATTGGTGAATATTTTACTGCAAACTGAGCAAGCAAAACATTTTCCGCCAGTGTGGGTTATTGTGTGCCTTTCAAAGTCGGATTTATGGGTGAATATTTTACCACAAATGGAGCAGACAGAAGGTTTTTCACCATTGTGGGTTCCTGTGTGTCTTTTTAAGCTTCCTTTTTGGGTGAATTTTCTACCACAAACTGAACATGAAAAGGGTTTTTCACCAGTATGTGTTATCGAGTGGGTATGTAAGCATAATTTCCAAGTGAATTTTTGACCACAAACTGAGCAGGCAAAAGGTTTATCACCAGTGTGAGTTCTTGTGTGGCTTTTCAAACTACCCTTTTGGGTGAAATTTTGACCACAAACTGAGCATGAAAACGGTTTCTCACCAGTGTGGGTTCTTACGTGGCTTTTCAAATGCTCTTTACGGCTAAATTTCTGACCGCATGTTGAGCATGCAAATGGTTTCTCACCAGTGTGGGTTCTTATGTGGCTTTTCAAATGTTCTTTTAGGCTGAATTTCTGACCGCATGTTGAGCAGGCGATAGGTTTCTCACCCGTGTGGGTTCTTGTATGTCTTGTCAAAGTTTCTTTTAAATTAAATTTTTGACCACATACTGAGCAGGCGAAAGGTTTCTCGCCGGTGTGGGTTCTTATGTGGATATGTAAGTTACTTTTAAAGCGAAAATTAAGACCGCATGTTGAGCAGACAAAAGGTTTTTCACCAGTGTGAGTTCTTAGGTGGCTTTTTAAATGATCTTTTTGTCTGAATTTCTGATGGCACATTGAGCAGGCAAAAGGTTTTTCTCCAGTGTGGGTTCTTGTGTGTCTTTTCAGAGTGTCTTTTATCTTGAATTTTTGACCACAAACTGAGCAGGCAAAGGGTTTTTCAACAGTGTGGACAATAATATGGCGTTTCAAACTTTGCTTGTATTTAAATGTTTTTCCACACTGCAAACATTTGTGATTTGTGTTATCAACTTCTGACCATTTGTGGCCATCATTGTGTGCAGAGTCGGACGTGTCCTCTTCATCTGTTGTCCCGGAGCTTCTGCTTGGAGATACCTTCTCCTTGTTCTCTTCATGTTGATTGTCGGAGATTAAATGGGCCTCAGTCACGGGAAACTCTCTCAAATCTTCCTCCTTTTTGACGTCAACAGGCTCAAAACCCTCCTTTTCCTCTTTAACTTGGTCCTCCTTTTTGACGTGATCAGGCTCCAAATCCTCCTTTCTAATGCCAGGCAACTTTGTCTCCTGATGCCAAAGAAGAAGATTCTCTTGGCCGATGTCTGCAGAACACAAAACTCACAATGTGATTATCAATATAGCTTATTTTCTACACACACAAAGCAACGATTTGATCGCTTTTCAACGTGAATTAAAACAAAACATGTTGTTCAATGATAATATGTACCCTTGTAAAGTAAGCTACTTTTAGTTATTGTGTATTTCTCAGACTGCTATGCAATTACCTTGTTTAACCTGTTTTACGATTTTTAATATACAAGTAATCATTGTCGGAGAGAATTTGTCGCATACGTGTTCAAAGAGAATGCAGGAATCAATGGCGTCAGAGGGAGCTCTTGTTTATTGATGCAACAATTTCACAAGAAAACTCAAAGAATCTTCAGACACGAGTGGGTCTTTATAGTTTCAATACAGCCGTACACGGGTCACAAAGGCCACGTGAAGGAGGGTTCCATAACCATAGTCCTTGGAAATGTTTTTAAATTTGGGTCAGTTTGCCCTTTGCCGTAGTCTTTGTCAGATTGTTTATAGTAATTCGTCTGCCGAGACCTTCCCAAAATGTAAGCAACATTTCTCCCAACTGTAAGCAAGTCTTTCTAAATGTCAGCTTGTCCCCTGAAGAAATGTAAACAAATCTCTACAACATAATCCCACACACACACAGTCACATTTTCAAAGATCTACGTTTTCAGTCTATTTCCATTGTAATGTAATACGCATGCGTGACTCCATTGTATGTACTGCGCATGCGTGACCTTTCAATAAATACAGCTACTGAACCGGATGTGGTCAGAGAGATCCGGGCAGCCGAACAAGATGGCTGGCGGGCCGATCTCCTACATGCGCAGTAGTAAAAACCTTATTTTTCCTGCCTCTACCTAAATTCTTTGGTCAGCAAAGGGTTTATATCTTCATAGACTCCGACAACCGTTTTTCGGGAATAGGATTTTGTGACCCCCTGTATTTGCAAATGATTCGAATGTAACTGCAACATTTTTTAGCAACTCACAACCCAACTAAGAGAATATTTTTCATGTCAAGTCAACAATCTTAACAGTCCTGTGGAGTTTTGCAAAAAAATGTTACGTTGTTTTTCTCTCCGTTTGTATTTCTAGATAGCTAGATAGATACTTTATTCATCTCCGTAGGGAAATTCCCACTTCCAGCAGTATCCTTGTGTTGAAAATAAAACAAAAATAAAGTAAAAGGAATATAATACATAAATACCCAATGTAACATGTTGATATATTTAGATAGTGCTACATAAAATACACACTGTCATAAAAATAGGGTTTAATGTGGGCTTTTACTCCCCCGGGTGGAGTTAAAGAGCCTCATGGCATGAGGGAGAAATGATCTCCTCAGTCTGTCCGTGGAACAAGACTGTGACAGCAGTCTGTCGCTGAAGCTGCTCTTCCGTTTGGAGACGATGCTGTGTAGTGGATGTGATGAATTGTCCACGATCGACCGCAGCTTTTTCAGTGCCCGTCTCTCAGCTACTGTTGTCAGGCTGTCCGGCACTGTGCCCACAACAGAGCTCCCTTTCCTCAGCAGTTTATTGAGACGAAAGGCATCCTTCTTCTTGGCGCTGCCTCCCCAACACGCTGCCGGATAGAAGAGGGCGCTTGCCACAACAGTCTGATAGAACATCTGCAGGAGCTTTTTGGCAGATGTTGAAGGACGTCAGCCTTCTGAGGCTTTGTCCTTTCCTGCACGGAGCTTCTGTGTTGGCAGTCCAGTCCAGTTTATTGTCCAGCTGCACACCCAGGTATTTGTAGGTCTGGACAAACTCTAGACATTCTCCTCTGATAGTTACAGGAATCTAGCAGCAATTATTGTCCCAAGCTTTAATTAGCAAGGATTAATGCTGTAGTAAGCCCCTGCGCTTCTGTTTTGACTGATAAATCAGTTGCCACTTATGATAACATCTTCAATATTTTCTTGACAAAGCCGGATTCTTGTCAGTAAATATCCTAATGTGAGTGTCATTACGGGCAATAACAAAGACCTGCCTGTTGTTCCAGCTCACCCTGCAGTGTTCCATCAGCTTTAGCTTGTTTCTCTCTCTCTTCTCTGGGCAACTTAGTGAAATCCTTGTAACCCACCACTTGATTATTGGATATCGTTCCTGCCGAAGTGTCGAATTTGCTTTAAACTCTCCACGTGAGCGCCGCGTCAAGATGTGTCTCATTTCTGAGCCGGGTCTCTATAAATCCAGGCGAAAAAGCCACTTCTTCAGAATGGCTTTTAATACCTAGAAGTGTGACATCACTTTGGTTATATCTTATCTTATGGTTTTTATCGTCCATTATTGTTTTTTATTTTTGTTTGGTTTTTACTTTTTGCTTCGCTCTATTTATTATCTACATTAAAGATTTGTGGTACACCGAAAGGACTGTTGGAAAGGGCCGTCTAAATAAAGTTTCTTTACATTTGCAAACAGAAAAAACATGCTCAACGTAATGCGCAAAGGTTCCTTTATTCTTTTTCTACTTCCTGATATTTCAACAGGTCAATCAAATTCATTAATAAAGCGCTTTTCAGGCAATAAATTGCCACTCAAAAACATTCAGTTTACAATAAGACAATACAATTCCCTCTTTTATCCCCACCCAATAACCAAAAACAGCCTATACACAGAAACACGAAATGATTAACATACAATAAAACAAAAGAAATTAAAATAACAATCGAAGTTTGTTCTGTTAGAAAGCTCCATTGCTCAATTTTGATGATTAAAAATGATCATATAGAACTATACAGCCTGAAGCTAAATATAGCTAGCTAGCGGCTACGGTTACATCTCAAACAATAGAAAAAAACTACTTGCCTGCCCATTGTCAATCGCTAGTTGGCTTACAAGGTAAACTACAAATTTGGTTAACTAGTTTACTATATAAAGCTATACCTCAATTATGCTAGATAGTAGCTAGTAGTAGAGGGCTATAACTAGAAGTGGACCAGCCGCACCAGTAATACAGAAAAGTCACAAGATATTGAGTAAATTGACTTTGGGAGCAGAAAATGAGATGACAACTTAAGTGACCAACCTTCTTCTATCATCACGATGTGTAGCTGCTTGCTAATGCTAACTGAAGTTAGCCGTCGATGTTCGCCCTCGGTCTCATCTTCAAGCTCCTCCTTGAATGGCCCCTTTCCACTTGAGTACATTTTGATCGCGTTTAAGGCCCACCATGAACACTTTCAGGGAGTTAAATTGAGCTTTTCCACAAGGCTGGATCGGAACGACATGTTGCCCCAGACGACCTCCGAGTGACCCGGAAAACAACTAAAGTGGGCGGAGCTACAACGAAACAACTTTCGCTTCATGAAAATAACTTTTAATTTGTTTCTATTCATCAATATTGTTTTGATATATTGTATAAAGATGCTTTTATAACACCTTACTGATTTTTGTAACCGTTTTCTGAAACAGGATAGGCTCCATGCACGCAAAACGATGACGTATGTCCGGAATGAACTCAGGACGGTTGCAAGTTTCCGGTCAGCGCTGGTCTCAATGTTATGCTAGCAACAAAGCCGCAAAAACCGAATACCGAATTGTTTTTGGACGTTATTTGCAATCAATTTCATTTCTTTTTATGCCCGCCGAAGGTCAGAAAGACTCGTAACGGCACAGATGTTTTCAAAAATGGGGAGACAGTTGGACCAGCCACCACTGCTGTGTACCTCAATGTACAGCATGGGCGACTTGTATTTCGGTCCCAAACTTCCATGTGTAACGACCCTCAATCATGCGCGACACAAGGGTTCACAGCCACTCGGTTTATTGCCTGCATTCAGTAAAAAACAATGCAAAAGTCAGGGCATCTGTGCACGACTGCAATCATCTTCAGCGCGATGCTATTTATCTCAAGCTTCGGCAAGCAGACAACATGCAAGTCAAGTCCCATTTATTTGTGACGCCCCTTAATCACAAAAATGTATTTAAGGACTGCACAGGATTTCAATTACAAAATTGCACAATGACCTGATCCTAAACCCGCATGCGGGCAAGGAACAACTCAAAAACCTCAGTGTGAGGAAAAAAGAGAAACCTTTAGAAAGGACCTCACACGTGGTAATCCCCTTTCCTGGATTGACCAGGGTGAATCACAATTAACATTACTATACACAAGCATAGTAAACACTAGGTAACATGTTGAAAATGTGTCCGGAAAGTGCAGCCTGTAAACTAGTCCAGAAAAAGTCTATGACTTGAGAGCACATTAATAGTGACACTTAAATAATAACAATGAACATAACTTTCCCACGTACCTGCATTCAGGAAACAAAACAATACAAAAGTCAGGGCGTCTGTGCAGGACTGCAATCATCTAAAACATTAAAAATACAAAAAAACGGGTCATCACTCAACAAGCCGCACCTCGTGGCGTGTTTGCATCAAAACACGTTGCATCGTCGTTTCAAGCTGTATTCCTTTACTTCTTATTTAGTGTTTTTTTAATATACATCATTTAGCACAACTTATATATCTTTATATACAAAAATAATGCAGCTCCTATAGCTAGCAAAATAGTAATGCAAGAAAAACACAGAATTTGTGAGAATTCAAAAAACTCAAAACAATCACATTTCAACTCTGTTACACATCCGTTCCACAAAACTCAGAATTACGAAAACGCTGGGTCATCAATCATTCAAAGTAGCCCTCGAGTGTGTAGCCGACATTTTCAAAGCTCTTGCCCTCAGATGCGTATCGATATTTGACTCCTGATAACTTACCTGCAATATGCTTTAGTGTTTATTTTTTTTTGCTTTCTTTAAGGCGCTTTGGGAAGTCTTGACTTGAAAAGCGCTATCTAAATGCAGATCGTTTCATTTCATGAAAAGAATGTACAAGACGTCGAATTGACGCCATCTATAGGCCAAACCGGATGTACTGCAGCATATCTCAAAATCGAACGAAGCGAGTTGAATCTTTTTTTGTCTTTTATTTGAATTAAAAGGAAAAAAATTGTGGCAAATATGAGAATCTCCGTCACGTCAAACAAATATAAAATATCGGTGGCACTTTGTTGGTGATGTTGACGAGAGACCGAAAATGACTAAGCATCCTTATTCGAACGCGGAAGTAAGTCGTCCATTGCGCTAGCTCAACTATGCCATAACTCCACAAGATGGCGCACTCCCTAAACGTTGGCGGTCCGCGTATGTTTTGGTGACATTTCTAAATTCCATGTCGTGAAAACTCCTGCAAAAGTCAGTACAGTGTCGTAGACGTTTCATAAAATAATGTTGCTAAAAAAACAACAACAATAATAATAATAATAATAATAATAATAATAATAATAATAATAATAAACATCGCTCACTTCTGAACCGGAAACGGTTTCTTTGTCTTTCCGGGTCACGTTCATGTTGGTTTTGGCTAGGCGGCGTTCCGCTTCGGTTTCGTGGACAAGCTCAATTCAACTCCATAAAAGAGTCCATCTAACTCCGTAAAAGAGTAATAGTGAGCTTTAAAGGTGGTTAAATTGCTCTCTCGAGGGAAAGGACATTTCAAAGAGGAGCTTGAAGAAGAGGTCGAGCGAGAAGACTCGAGGGCTAACTCAAGTTAGCATTAGCAAGCAGCTCCAAGTCGCGATGGAAGGAGCAGGTTGGTCACTTCAGTTTTTCCATTCCCCAAGTCAATTTACTTCTTTATGTTGTTACTTTTCTATTTCGTATTCCTGATGCGGCTACTACGACGTGGATCCCAATTGGTTGATGTCACTTTTTTATAATTTATATACTGCAGTGCTCCCGATTGTCTGCACTCCCTCCATGACATTACTGGCCACTATTTTGCACACCTTCTTTTGGAAATGTTCTGCTTTTTATTGTATATACTTCTAAATATGTGTTTATACTCTTCATATTCTAGCTGTGATTCACGATTCGCTGTCTTCCTGCTGTCCCCAAAGAATAGTCAAGTCAAGTCATTTTTATTTGTGACGCCCTAAATCGCGAAGAGTCTCAAAGGGCTTCACAGATTATTACACTATAATTACACAGACTATTTTTCAGCCGACGAGAAGAGTAGGTTATTCAAATGCTATGGAGTAGAAGTGAGTTTTAAGTTTAGATTGAAACATTTCCACTGAGGTTGCAGATCGGATCTCAGGGGGAAGAGCGTTCCACAGCACCGGTGCCCGGATGGAGAACGCTCTCGAACCAGCAGAAGACTTCTTTGCTCTCGGGATCACCAGAAGACCGGCACTCTCAGATCGTAGGCTTCGGACCGGGACGTAGGGGCAAATCAGATCTGAAAGATAAGAGGGAGCAAGTCCATGTATGATTTTGTTTAATAATAAGAAAACCTTGAAATCACATCTAAGGCTAACTGGGAGCCAATGCAGGTTAGCCAAAATCGGTGTTATGTGATCGTACTTTTTTGTCCTAGTTAAAAGCCTCGCTGCGGCATTTTGTACTAGCTGAAGAGACTTGATTCTGGACTTCGGGAGACCGGAGAGTAGTGCATTACAGTCATCGAGACGGGAGGTAACAAATGCATGAATTATAGTTGCCGCATCAGACTGAGACAGTATTGAACGGAATTTAGCAATGTTACGAAGATGGAAGTAAGCGGTTCTAGTCATTTTCTTTACATGCGTTTCAAAGGATAGATCAGGGTCAAATATGACACCTCAATTTTTAACTGAGTCACTCTGTGTGATGTGACATTTGTCAATGTTCACAGCAGTTTTTGAGAATAAGTCACGGCATTTAGATCGACCAATGACTAACATTTCGGTCTTTTCAGAGTTAAGTCGCAAGAAATTGAGTGACATCCACTCTTTTATCTCAATGAGGCAGGCCTCCAAATTTCCACAGTTTAGTGTGGAAGATTCCTCCAACGGAAGATATAGTTGAGTGTCGTCTGCGTAGCAGTGGAAACTGACATTATACTTGCGAATAATATCACCTAGTGGAAGCATATAAATGCTGAAAAGAAGGGGGCCGAGCACTGAACCCTGCGGAACACCGCAGGTAACATTAAAGGGCTCAGATGTCATTTCGCCCTATTTAACACAGTGCGTCCTATCTGAGAGCTAGGATCTGAACCACGAGAGGATGGTTCCTGAGAGACTGATCCATTTTTCCAAACGTTCTAGTAGGAAATTGTGGTGCACTGTGTCAAAAGCAGCACTAAGATCCAGCAGCAGCAAAAGTGATGAAGCGCCAGAATCCATTGCCAGTAGGAGATCATTTGTTACCTTGATCAGAGCTGTCTCAGTAGAGTGGTTAGCCCTGAATCCTGATTGCGTAGATTCAAAAAGGTTATTCTCGGATATGAAAGCATTCAGCTGCTGTGCCACTACCTTTTCAAGTACTTTAGAAAGGAAAGGTAGGTTTGACACAGGTCTATAATTACATAAGATTTCTGGATCAAGGTTGGGTCGTTTCAGTGTGGGTTTAATAACGGCGGACTTAAAAGCTGCTGGAGCTACACCTGAGTGTGGGACGAATAAAGGATGATCTTATCTCCTTGAACAAAACGCATTATCCAGGGGCAGGGGCGTTACTAGAGGGTTTTGTGCGCACCCACAAAAACGCTCTGCCCACCCCAAGAGAAGTGGAAGTAGGAAAAATAAAACAAGAGAAAAAAAGGAAATGGAAGAACAAAAGAAGAAAAACGCAGTTTAAATAAGTAAAAAGCGAGGGAAGGATAAAGAAAATAAATGAAATTGAAGAAAAATATAAAAAAAGATTGATTTTGGGGGGGGCCCCTGTTCAGTGTATTACCAATAATAATGTAATATCCAGTGTTCTGGCTTGCCTGCGTCCCTGCGTGCTAGACACATCATTTTTGCTGGGGACGCATCGTGTCAAATCAACGTGCGTCCCCGGGACGCAACTTTTTTGACACCAAATTGTCATTGTTACCCAATTCCTTTTTTTAACAAAGATTTACCGCACTCCAAACTTTTTGTCAGGCAGATCCGCCATTGTTGTTTTGGTCTCACGGTTCGAGTTTTCGTCCGCACGCCGATCTCGTTGCTTTGAGATGACGTCATTGATATGGTGTTTGTCATCGAGGGAAGGTGAAGGTTAAGTATGCCTCCGAAAAACAGTATTAGGTAAAAATCAACACAAAATTGGTCATTTCTTCAGTGTCAGTAATAACAAAACATAATGCGGAAAGTGATAACGACGGCAATAATTCCGGCACGAAAAAAACGGCGGAGAAATTCTTCGGAAGATCGCGGAGGCAAGGAAAACACGCGTGTTGAAGCGAACGATTCGACGAAAAAAAAGTGAATTCCATCGAACGGGCCGAACTATTGTCCGCTCTCGATTGTCCCTCGCGATCGATCTTCTGAAGTTCTTTCTCTGCCCGCGCCTTCCTCCAAAGCCGGCGTGTCGGCCACCCCCATGGGCGGGCCAGGAAGGCCTATGTGGGCTCCACCTCGTCTGCAGAAACTCAAAACAACACCAAGCGCTTCCACGCCATCAGGGCCTCGTTCTCCAAACATCGCCAGCCACCTGCGTCAGAATTCTGTTGTCGACAGAACTAAACGAAACATTCCCATTTTGAACGGCGTGACCTGTCATTGAACTTAAGCCTTCTCTGTGAAAAATCTTCATTGCATTCAATAAATGTAACGTGTGATGAATTCTCTATAGTAAAATGTATAAAATCCTTCAGGACCCATAGATCTTTGAGCATGTTATTCCCCGGGTCCCGTCGCCTTTCACAGCTCAAATGAACTCACGCCCAAAATGATTTGTCTTTTTTAATTCAAAACGAGTCATTTTTCTACTCAATTATAATAGCATTTATTTGTTCACTCACAACCAAACTTTTCAACCATTCAAAGTTTTTTAGCGCATTCGACCGGGTAGAAACAGTTGTTGGCCTGGAGAGGGATGGGCGCCACCGGGCTGTACTTGCCCAAGACACACCGCAGGAAATGGTGCCCCTATAACTCCTGTGGTTCAGGGATCCTATACGTATATACTGTATTTTCTGCACTATAAGGCGCACCTAAAAGCCTTTAATTTTTTCAAAAGCTGACCATGCGCCTTATAATACAGTGCGCCTTATTTATGGATCGACATTAAGTTTTCCAACTAACTTGCAGCCGCCGACTCGATTTTCCCCCGAACGCCAAGTAGCCCGCGGTGTATGCTGGGATTTATTTACCGGCGTTTCATTGGCTTACCAATGTGTCAATCGTCATTTGAGTCGATCACTATTGGCTAAAGTTATTCAAAGGTCAAGGGGGCGGATCCTTTTTATCATTTACAGGCTGAAGCGGCAAAACAAAGCCTGCAATTGGCCAAAAAAGATGATTGCGTATAGCACATGGTTGACAGCATACAGAAAGCATTTTTTTACTATTCTGTATTTGTAAATATTTTATTCTCCTGGATTTACTACACCCACGGATATAAGAGAACCATGGTTGCACATTATTATTGAAAGCAACGACTTCGGTGAGCTACTCCGGCTATATATTATCCCTGTATCTTGTTTCAGACTGAACTCGATGTTTCTGTGACAAGCGGTGCAGATAATGGATGGAATGGAGTCTCTATTTTTAAATTCAACTCAATTCCAAGTGTTTATTGTCATATGCGCAATAAAGTTGCGAACGAAAAAGAAAATAGAAACTAAGGAATGGTTGGCATTTCTTGAATCCCAAGACTTGAACCTTCCGAATGATGGAACGATGCATTTGAGTGACATGGTACGGACACCGCATCCGCACGTGTCTGAGACACGTCTTTGTAAGCTTTGGGAATGTTAAGGGGGTAATAAGTTGGACTGAACCATCTTACTGTTTTGTCCACGTTCCCATTGTAGCGCCTTATCATCCGGTGCGCCTTATGTATGGAAGATATAGGACCAAAAACTATTTTTTCGGGGTGCGCCCTATAACCCGCTGCGCCTTATAGTGCGGAAAATACGGTACGTTTTGGACTCTATGTGCCCGACAAATGTAAAGTCAATTCCACAGAATACACCGACAAAAATACTTATTGAGCAATCACAAAAGGAAAAAAAAAGCATCTAGAAGGGAGTCAAGTCATTTGGTAAATAGTAGGAAAGCCGGATAGCGCCGCCATGTTGGAAACCGGAAGTGAGGAAGGGAGCTGGCTGTCTATAGTTTTCAATTGGTGAGACCTGATGTTTGCTGCTTGTAGTGTTGTCGAACGTACCTCGGTGCTGTGTAAACATTTGTTGGGGGGTAATAATGGTGGTGGTCCCAGGCATTTAATAAATGAGCTAAAATAGGGTCAAAATCAATGAGAACAGTTGTTATTTATGCTCACTTTGAGTCTCCATCATTTGTATTGTGCTTTTTACCACTCG
Source organism: Urocampus carinirostris (assembly GCF_059441175.1). Lineage (NCBI taxonomy): Eukaryota > Metazoa > Chordata > Actinopteri > Syngnathiformes > Syngnathidae > Urocampus > Urocampus carinirostris. The sequence continues at coordinate 75,361,276 of NC_142349.1, read as the reverse complement.
TTTACGCACGCACGGGGCCTCAACGGAGAACGCTCTACTGGATCCCCAGCAGACCAGGATCTTCCCAGCAGAGGTGTCGAGCAGGAAAATAGAGGGAAGTGAAAGATGTGAGGGGGCAACAGTACGACACTCATTTACTCCCTGGGGGAGACCGCCTCCAAGCATCCTCACCTCCTGGCGTCCCAGTTCCCCTTTCCCACAAAAAACAATCCAAGACACAAATTTAACCGGAAGAAAAGAGGTGGATAGAAACAATTCTTGAAATGAAATGTGACGGCAAAACTAAATCAAGCAGACAATAAGTCGAAAGAAACCCTGTCATTGCCCCCACTCTTAAGATGATTATTCCTTGTGCAGCTATACTTGTGTTTATTCCGGTAATGCCTTTTGAAAAATATATTTTTGTGTGTGAATAGTTATTCACATTCATGTCTTGTGTCCTGCAGACGTCAGTGAAGAGACTCTTCTTCCTTGGCAAAAGGAGACCGTGTGTTCCGACCTCAAAAAAGAGGAAGAGGATGAGTATTTCTTAAAATTTAAACTCGATAAGGAAGAGGAAGACTTGGAGCCCGATGGTGTTATAAAAGAGGAGGAGAACTTTGAGCCCGGTGACATTAAAAAGGAGGAAGATTTGTGGGAGTTTTTCGCGACCGGGGCCTGTTTAACCTCTGAAGATGGACGTGAAGAGAACAAGGAGACGGTGCCTCCAAGCAGAAGCTCCGGCACAACAGATAATGATGACAACAAAGATGGCGTCAAACGGTCGGAAGGCGATAACACGATCCATAAATGTTCGCAGTGTGGAAAAACATTTAGACAAAAGTGTGATTTGAAACACCATATCTTAGTCCACACTGGTGAGAAACCCTTTGCCTGCTCAGTTTGTAGCAAAACATTCGCCCGGAAAGCACGCTTAAAAATCCACGTAAGGACCCACACAGGTGAGAAACCTTTTGCCTGCTCAGTATGTAATCAAAAATTCAATGAAAAATCAGTCTTAAAACGCCACATCATGGTCCACACTGGTGAAAAACCCTTTGCCTGCTCAGTTTGTGGTAAAAAGTTCTCTGAGAAGGGAAACTTAACAAGACACACAAGTACCCACACAGATGAAAAACCTTTTGCCTGTTCAATTTGTGATAAAACATTCACCCGAAAATCCTACGTAACAATCCACACAAGAACCCACACGGGTGAAAAGCCTTTTGCCTGTTCAGTTTGTGATGAAAAATTCAGCCTAAAATCAGACTTAAAAGACCACACAACAACTCACACAGGTGAAAAACCTTTTGCCTGCTCGGTTTGTGGTGAAAAATTCAGCCTAAAATTAGACTTTAAAGACCATAAAAGAACTCACCCTGATAAGAAACCTTTTGGGTGCTCGGTTTGTGGCAAAAAATATAGCCAGAAATGTTATTTAGAACGCCATGCAAGAATTCACACTGGTGAAAAACCTTTTGCCTGCACATTATGTGGTCTAAAATTCAGCCAAAAAGAAAGTTTGGAAAACCACACAAGAACCCACACTGGTGTAAAACCGTTTGTATGCTTAGTTTGTGGTCTAAAATTTAAATGGAAAAAAAGCTTAAAAATTCATGAAACAATCCACAATGGTGAAAAACCATTTGCCTGCTCACTTTGCGGTAAAAAATTCAGCTTGAAACGTCTTTTAAAAAGCCACAGAAGAATCCACACAGGTGAGAAACCCTTTTCCTGCTCAGTTTGCGGTCGAAAATTCTCCTGGAAATTATGCTTGAAGAACCACTTGGTAACACACACTGGTGAAAAACCTTTCACCTGCTCAGTTTGTGGTAAAATATTCAAACGCAAAAGTAGCTTAGAAATTCACACAAGAACCCACACGGGTGAAAAACCTTTTGCCTGCTCAGTTTGTGGCAAAAAATTCAATCAAAGATCAGACTTAAATCGCCACATCATTGTTCACACCGGCGAAAAAGCTTTTGCCTGCTCATTTTGTGGTCGAAAATTTGGTGAAAAGGGGAGCTTAAAAAAACACACAAGAATCCACACTGGTGAAAAACCTTTCGCCTGCCCATTTTGTGGTCGAAAATTCACCCTTAAAGCACACTTAAAAATCCACACCATAACCCACACTGGTGAAAAACCCTTTGCCTGCTCAGTTTGCGGCAAAAAGTTTGGGCGGAAAGAACACTTGATCATCCACACAAGAACCCACACTAGTGAAAAACCTTTCACCTGCTCGGTTTGTGGTCAAAGATTCAAGCATCAACGACACTTTAAAAAACACACTCACGATTTACTATTTTCTTGTTCAGTTTGCGGTCAAAGATTCTCAAGTCAGGCAAAATCTCAGAGTCACAAGTGTGCTGGGGAGAATAGCAGCCAACACTCTGGTTGACATGAACTCATCCTTCTCATTTACATAAATAAAAAAGAACACAGTTACCATTGACTTTAGTGATATGTCTAAACTTAGACTTTTTTGTAGTCGGAAAAAAATATATTTTAAAAAACATCGAGTGTTTCAGCTTGTATCCTTTTGATTGATTCTATGAAATGAAATGATGAAAAACATGAATTTACTATGATATCTCCTCAGTATGGTCCACTATAAACTTTTATTAAGTAGAGCACTTTTTAACCCCTTAACGTTTGACAGCCTATGAAATCCAGATATCCACAGATTTATCTAGTCTGGCTTAATGGGTTGCACGTTTGCCGAGTCGGGTTTAAAAAGGCACAGCTATGTCATGCCAGCTGTAGATAGTTGTAGATAGCTGTAGGTAGCGTTCACCGAATCCTCAAATCGACCCCCGGGATCCATCTCAGAATCACGGATCGGAAAAGTGTCGCCCGCGATCTTCTTCTATGGTTGCTTAACATCCGCTCCTGATGGACTTTTATGAATTTTTGAAAGAAATGAAAAGAAAAAAGGTGACACGAGATCCATCAATAAGGCAGGTACGTTTGCAAACTGCATTCGATTTGATGAGTAGCACGTTGGCAACACCTGCTTAAATCACCATGGTAACTGAGCCAGGCTAACTTTAACTTGCTTTTATGCAACCCACTTGATGTTAAATTCAAACAAGATACAAGACACTTATCTTTGTTTAGATGACCCCACCGCCCCAAGTTTTTTTTCTTAGCTGATTGTGATTGTATAACTGTACTCTACTTGTATAAAATGTACAGCTGTGATGGAAGCATATATTTCATGTGGATTTAATTATCCTTTTTTCACATATAAGTTTGTTTGAATTGTGAATTTGTGACTGAATCTTCTCTAAAGATTGATTCCCATCCAAATGTTATTCACTGCCATTCAACAACTTCATTAAGATTTGGCTAATAATCAAACTGTCATATGTTTATTTGATTGATTTTCTTTTGTTTTTCAAATGTACCATTTGTGGAAAGTGTGAAAGATCAACTTGATATTTTCCCATCAGCCCTTGTTTTCGGTTCCCCGTTTCAGTGACGTCATCCTCTTTTTGACTGCAACCTTATTCCTGAAATGAAATGTCTTGCTTCTCATATTAAACGGTGATGATGTCCTTCCGTTTGGATTTTTTTCTTTTTTTTTCTTTTCGATTTCTCTGCAGGGCAGCGCAGTGGTTAGCGCTTGTGCGGCACAGTTCATGTCATGGGAACCTGTCGTGGGTTCAAATCCAGCTCCAGACTTCCTGTGCGGAGTTTGTATGTTCTCCCCGTGCTTGCGTGGGTTTCCTCCGGGCACTCCGGTTTCCTCCTACGTTCCAAAAACATGCATTTCAGGTGAATTGGCCGGTCCAAATTGTCCCTAGGTGTGAATGAGCGAGCGAGTGAGTTGTCTGTCCCTGTGTGCCCTGCGATTGGCTGGCAACCGGTTCAGGGTGTCCCCTGCCCACTGCCCGGAGATGGCTGGGATGGGCTCCAGCCCCCCCGCGACCCTAATGAGGATAAGCGGTACGGCTGATGAGATGAGATGTTATTTCTCTGCAACGTTTATAACATGCATGGGCTTTCCTGCTTGATTTATCATTTAAGTCCTCAAAGAGACTCGTGTCTTTGTATCGTTGTCTCATCAGCAAACCAAAATCATTTCTCTACTTCTGTTTCTAATAAATAATTGCTATGGGGACCCTTATGTCATGTTATTGAATTTTAGGCCAAGAAAATTGCTCGGGACCCCACTCTTTGGTTCAGTTGCATCTCCGATTAAAAGTAAATCCAAATGAAAGATGGCTGACGCTAGACCGCACAGGCACACAAATGGGATCATTTTCCACAACAATGACTGAAAACGCTGCACTAATGTTTGACATGGATGTACGTGCACCCTGCAATATGTCTGGCTAGCTACTGACTGCGTCCGCGTTACACACTCAATTCTCTTTTATTTTTTGCAAACAGAATGCAAAATAGTCGATTCGAATTAAAACGCGTAACGAGAGGCTGCCAGAGTGCGGCAGGAGATAGTCAATGCTGTTTAACTGAAACTCAAATGATCTAAGATGCATTTTCAATGTATCTTTTGGCGAGATTCTGCCTTTGAAAACCACCTGACTTTTCGCAGACCCTAATTCAAGCGGCCCCAAGTAAATGGAGTTAGAGACCACTGCCCCACAGAATGTATCCGTCATTCATTATTTACCACTGGAGAATTTTGTGATTTTTCTTCAAAGTTGCCAAGATCATTCCTAATATTAGAAAGCGGAGACTTTTTTCCAAATTGTGTGAATGCAGATGGTCTGTTTCTGTTTCCCATCCTGGATGTTCTCCAACTCTCGCCAGAACAAGCATGCATGGTAAATTGTGCAAGTACGAGAGCGCGCTAGACATCCTTAATGATCCAGATACAGTGGTATGTCCTCTTACAATTGTCTCTGCATACAAAGGCTTCAGGTAACAAAGTACCCGGAAATGAAAATATCGCCTCTCGTTACAAAGGTGTTTCAGGATATGAAGTCAAAAATACAGTACAGTTTGGGCCGCCATTCCCTGCTCCCAAAATTCTATCCGGCAACTCGATGCGTGTATCCCGGCATGCTCTTCGTGTCCCCATTTAACATTGAAAGGTAAATGAATATTTTCTTTATTCTTTGTTTTATTTTTTAATACGATGTGCCGCTTGTTTTACGTTTATTCTGCAGTCATCTCATTTTAACAGGAAGTTATTTCCTGTTCTGGTGCTCTTATGATTTATTAAAAAATAGATCATACTTTTGCTGGGCTTGGAGCGGATTAGCCCGTTTACATTCAAAAGGTGTCTCTACTTACAAATGTTTCAGGTTACAAAGCTACTACCGGACGTAAATAAATGTGTAAGTAGAGGTGCCACTGTATGAATACATTTTCCAGGGCTTCTGGTTTATATTTGAATCTCGGTCTATGCGAAATCCTACCGATGAAGGAATGTTAATGGTCATTGTGGTTGCTGTTTACGTTTCACCGGATGCTAACGTTAGCATAGCGCTACATCTCCTGCCCGCTGCTATCCATAAACAGCAGCTTGCACACCCTGACAGAGTTTTTATCGTCACCGGCGACTTTAATTGGGCATGCTTAAGGACTGTACTTCTCAAATTCATTCAATACGTGGACTTAGCAATTAGGGAAAAAACACTGGACCGTGTGTACAGTAAGATCAAACATCTCGTTGGATCCGGCCATCTCCGTCTGTCCCTCACCCCTTCATACACCCCCCTCCGGAGGAAAACAAAGCCTATGCAACAAGGACAATACAAACATCTTCTTTGTTCCTTTATCTTCTTTGTTTTCTTTGTCTTCACTGTAAAATGTGGAACTGGAGTGCCATGTCCAATTTCGTTGTCATAATATATTCAACCCATGTTGTAACAATGATAATAAAGGTATATTCTATTCTATGTTCTGTTGTATTCCTGTTAGAACCGAACTTGTTTACCCGAGGATCACAATAACGACGGATCAGAATTGCTTTGGACGTCAAACCCATCATTGAAAAGAAGAAATGAAAGCAGTGGCATTTGTGGGGTCTCTCTCGGAATTCTCCTGTCTCAAATAAAAGGGATTTCTGGATTAACAGTCACTTCTTGATCAACAAATATTTGGCAGAGATTAACGTGCAATTTTGTATGGTAAACTAGAATTCACGATGCTGAAAAATCAGTCATTGCTAACATTGGGCAAATGGAGGATTACCGTTTCTTGATTTTCTTCATTTCCAATCAATCGGGTGTTACACATGATAAAAAAATCCTGATTGTATCGGGAACACCATTTCCTTCCATAATCTGTCCAACCTGAGAGACTTGTACAATGTTACAATGGCAATATTCTTGTAATCTTGTCATACCTAAGGCTTAAACATTGTGCCTGTATTGTAGAAACCAAGAAAGCATTTGGAGGCGACGTGACTGACAGGACTTTGGCCGTGTCGGGACGTCTCCAACTGTTTGCTTAACTGATAAGAATTTGGCTCGGTCAGGGCAACTCGAATCAAGCACCCGACTGACAAAAAAACAACACGTCGGCGCTGACCGAACACTGTATAACAGCGACCGTCTGCCCGGACAATTTCGGAACACGACCGGATGTTTGAGTGAAATAAACAACGTGTTTCCCTCTCATTTTGACTCTCTCTGCTCTCTTGTGTATAGGTTTTGGGGCGGGGCCCATAGACGTCCTGCTCCGACACCTGCTGCCCGTCTGCTTGGCGCTAGGCATTAGGGGTCGGAATCGGGTCCTACAAAATCAAGTGAATTGTTCCTGTGGCGTCATGACAAAAATATGCAATTTCGGGTTTCCTTCAGGCGTGGTCCTGCCAACTAAGTTAATTATTCAGGTTCAAGTCAGGTTTTAATACTTGCGGGTCGGGTTGAGCTGGAATTTTTTAGCCTCCTTTTTACCTCTACACGCATGTACTGTATTCCAAAGCATTTTTTAATGCATCTTGGCTTTTATTATTCTACTTTTGCCCGAAATCCAAGGTTAATTAAGCATAAATAGCGGCTAATTATCGGCTGAAAAACCGACAGAATGCCTTCAGTTCTGAAAAACTTGAGGATAGCGAAAACCGTGGGCATCATTTTGTTAAACACTCAACTCTTAATTCCGGGCGCTCACCCGCACCCTCGCGCAAACTATGGGGGATACTTGGCGCACCGCTGACGTCATTATGACGCACCTCACATTCTGTGCCTACACAATCTACAGTCTTAACCTGTATCAGGGGTCAGCAACCTATGACACGCGTGATACCGGGAAATAATGATTCTGTTTTTTTAAAAAAAATCGCATTTTTCCCTGAAATTTAGACATTTTCAGTGGCGCACTGTGTTGTTTAGAAGCTTTATGGTAGCGCCCCTCCTCTGCTCTGTGTGTGACCGAGGAGAGATCCATGTATTAACCCAGCCAACCAAACACACGCGCGCGATAAAAGAACAAACCATGTCGGCTCCTCCAGCGAAAACATCTCTTCTTTCCAGCCAGTGTGGACAGACGAACGAGGCTATGTGCAAAAAAGGACCGTGTTGTTTTGTGCATTTTGCCTCGCGAGCGTTGTACCACGCACAGCACGTGTTAAACGTCATTACGAGACGAAACATGAATTCGAGGCGTAGACATTAAAACGCGCCGTGTCCATGTACGGCAAACAAACACGGACCCCGAAACCCTTTTCGCTGCTAAGAACACCACCACTGAAGCAAGCTATCACATTGCTCACTGCGTAGCAAAGCACGGAAAACCATTTACTGATGGCGAATATATTAAAAATGTGTGTGTGTTTCAAGTTTTGATAGTTTCTGAAATAAGATTTTATTGATGAATGGTACGGTCGCTGTCCATATCACTTGTTGTTTGATCGTAGTTCATTGTCGATGAAGAATGCTTGATTCTTGTGGCAAAAAGTTGAAGTCATGGATGGCTCCAGGCCTTTCCACATGTTGCTCACATTCATGTTTTAGTTTATGGATGAACAAGTGGAAGATAAATTGGTCAGTTATACGATTTCAATGTATATCCATGTTGTATACTTGTCCCGTGATAAATAATAAATGACGGATATGCTCGAGGGCTTGTAAACCATTTAACTCACATCCGCAGTTCAAACTACACAAACACTTAGAAACATGCATTTCAGGTGAATTGGCCGCTCCAAATTGTCCCTAGGTGTGAATGAGCGAATGAGTTGTCTGTCCCTGTGTGCCCTGCGATTGGCTGGCGACCAGTTCAGGGTGTCCCCTGCCCACTGCCTGGAGATGGCTGGGATAGGCTCCAGCCCCCCCGCGACCCTTACGAGGATAAGCGGTACAGCTAATGAGATGAGAAAATGAAATGACAAAATAGCAGTTTAATAAACAGTAAAAACAAAGACGGTCACTATTCATTGTAAATGAAAGTCGAGAAATTGTTTTGATTTGCCGATGAGACAAAGACACAAGTCTCTTTGAGGACTTCCAAGAAGACCCTGTTGGGATTTAACCATTAAAATGTAGCGTTTGACCAAATTGTTGACATGAGTTATCTGACTCCATTAACCAAACACGACCTACATTCATCCAACAATTATGCGTGCTCGTTTCTTGAGAGAGAAATGAGCAAGAATGCCGACATTTCCACACGGGGGCGGATGGTTTATTATTCTTAACAGCAGATCCAAGGGTAAACAGGAGACAACCCCCATCCGAGTTTCCCGGAATCATTTATACATTTCAACAAACAAATCAAAGACATCCCACTATTCCCCAATTGGCTATGTGTCTTGTTAGGAAATGAATACATTCAAATGTAGCGTTTACCCAATTGTTCGAATAAGATATCTGACTCCATTAACGAAACACAACTTACATTAGTCTAACGATGCATGTTCGTTTCTGTATGGAAAAATGAACAAGAATAGCCGACATTTTCACACAGGGGCAGATTTATTTTCTAAAAGTATTTAACTAAGTAAATTCCATCGAATTAGCCGAATGAGTGTCGAGCCTCTCTCTCTCTCGATTGTCCCTCGCTATCGATCTTCTGAAGTTCTTCTGCCCGCGTCTTTTCATCAGCTGGCGCGCTGGTTCCTCCCATGGGCGTGCCGACTCCTCCCATGGGCGCGCCAAGTGCCAGCTTCACCACCTCCTCACCGAAGAGCGTCGTGATGTTTGTCCTTGTGCGTCTGGCCTTCTCCTGTCAGCACTCACAGGAATTCTGTTCTCAAAACACGTCTGATGCATTCCAGACAGCCTAACCTTCTCATGTTCCTTGAAGAAAAACAGTCAGTGAATCATCAAAAGCATCAAACTGACTACATGTACTTACTACGTAGTTCATTTTATAATATCCTTTATAAAATGTATAAAATCCTTTAGTCTGCAGCTAACTTTAGCTTTCTCTTATTGGTTAACTTCTCCCCGCAAGATGGCGTCTCGGCTCCTCCCGTGGGCGTGCCAAGCAGTTGTTTGCGCTCAACATTCCCACACCACAGCGCCTCGATGTCTGGTTCATTCTGCGTCAGCAAATCCACGAATCCCGTTATCGAAAATTTCCTAGACAAAGCATCTTCCGCAAAGCATGCCCTGACCTTTAATTGTACATTGAACTAAAACACAGTCAGTGAATATCTTTATTGCATTAAACTGAATACATGTAACCTGTAGTCAATCGTATAAACTCCTTTAACCCCGTGCACATTATTTACACATTGCAGGGAAAAAAAATATCAAAATGTAAAGACCTCAACACAATAATTTAATAAAGAACAAAGAAATGTCCTTTCAGGAAAGCCACAAACTCATTTGAGATCATTGAAATAGAAAGCCTAAAAAGAAAGACAGGGTTTACGTTGTGCCCAGTGTAGAGGGATTCACCGTATTACTAGACATAGAGGAATTAGTAGGCAGCTTCTGTCTTCCAAATAACGCAAATGATTCATAACTTTGAAAATACAGGCTGCGCGTTGTCTTAACTGTGTGAAATTGAGGTGACTGGGCACAATACAACTCCATTTTCTTTCGTGTTTTTTCAAATGTGTCCGATGGTGCTATTTGCTGTTCAAGAGTAGAAATCCATTTTATATTATTGTTCTGGTCACAATGTCCAATAAATATTTGCCACTTACTGTATATGTATGAAGCATATTTGTAGATAGAGATATTAATGTGGGCTTTTACTCCCCTGGGTGGCGTTATAGAGCCTCATGGCATGAGGAAGAAATGATCTCCTCAGTTATTGTATTTATCATGTAAGCATTTTTGAAGAAATAGTTGCCATTTTTATCTATATTATTTGAGCATTTGTGCAATGGACAAATACAGCGATGTTCAAAATGATAGCAGTGCAATGAGATTAAGCAAAATATCCCTGGTGTTGAGTCTATTTTGATTGTTACATGCCAGACAGAAGTTATCAGTAGGTAGATTCTCAGAAAACAAACAAGACATCGCATTCATAATAGGCACTACTATGGTGTTGGAGCAATTTATCACATACCAGGGATAATGGATCAGTTTGTGTATGTTGAAGTTACATATGAAATGCATTGCTTCCATTCTTTCCTTTTATCGTACTATTTAATACATCCCAAATACCTTTGATATGACTTTTGTTAGGATGTCATCAATTGGTATAGTATCATTTCTTGCTCGCTCTTAATATTCCTGTCAATTTGTTTTTATAGGTTTTCTATCGGGATTCGGCTTCCTCGGTTCTTAGTTGAATACATTTTCTATAGAAAGTGTTTTTTTTTCTTACGAGCATGATGTAAACCCTTAGCAAAGGTGCCACAAGTTGGTTGACTAAGCTGCAGAGATGTGAAGCAGTTATTAAAAAAATATATCTATATTAGGATTGCTAAATCCTACGTTTTTGGAAATACAAAATAGTTTTAGGTTTTTACGGTCAACAGCAGAGACAGGTATTTTTTGGAGCAAACCCTTCGACCGTTTTCCGAATTGCACGGCCTTCGAAGTGTTCCGATTATGAATGCCGGGTCTCGTTTTTGAGAATCTACTGCTCACTTGTTTGGCACGTAACAATGAAAAATATACTAAAACCCGAGTTATTCTAATTAATCCCATTGCACTGCTATTTTTTGGAAACAGAACGGTATATCTATCTCTTTATTCATGTCAGAAATGTGTCTCGGCAACTTTTTGGGCGGGGAATGAGGGTTGGGTGTTTGGAGGGGGTCTCGCCCAGGGTGTCATTTAGTGTACGATCGCACCGGTTGTGCCCTCTTAACCACTTGGACACCGTTACACAAATGTTACCTTTTAAAAACAAAAGAAAATCAAGTCACGTCCCATATTTTTGTGACACCCTTAATCACAAAAGGTCTCAAAGGACTGCTCAGGCCCAATGACAACCTCCCCTGATCTGAAACCAACATACGGGCGAGGAAAAACTCAAAAACCTCAGCATGAGGAAAATAGGAAAACCTTGAGAAGTGGTAATCCTTTTTTAACACGTTTTTTTATTATAGTTCAAATCAAAAGTGAATGAATCTTGCCGATTAAACAATCTTCAAAGAAAATCCAGTCACAAATTCATATTTCGATACGCATGTGATGCAAAATGATCAAATTCACATCAAAGACATGCTTCAATTACAAATGAACAAAATATCAAAATGATGGATTTGCACAATCACATATTAAAAAAACCTTGAGGGGGTAATGCACAAAACCAAGATAAGGGATTAAGCCGGGATTGGTTGAATTTAACCTCAAGTGGGTTGCATGAAAGTAAGTTAAAATCAGCCTGGCTCAGTTACTATGGCGATTTATTCGTTAGATCGGGTGTTTCAAACGTGCTACTTGCCAAATATCATGCCGTTTTTTTTCAACCAGTGTGTAAAAATTTCACGTGTTGTCTTTTGTTTATAAAGAGTGCTTGTGTAACCTTTTTTCTTCTGATTTCTTTCAAATGTTATTCATTATTTACCTTCAAATAATCAAAAAAGATACAAGCTAAAGCACTTTTGCATTTGAAATAAATATTTACAAATATATACCAGCACACTTGTGACCGCGAGATTTGACCTGACTAGAGAAGCTTTGACTGCAAACGGAGCAAGATAATAGTTTTTCCACCAGTGTGGGTTCTTTTGTGGCTTGTTAGACTTTCTGACCGCAAACGGAGCAGGCAAAAGGTTTTTCACGAATGTGGGTACTAGTGTGGATTCAGAAGGTACCTCTCTTGGTAAATGTTTGACCGCAAAGTGATCAAGCAAAAGGTTATTCACCAGTGTGGGTTTTGGAATGGATTTTTAAGCTTACTTTATGGCTGAATTTTTGACCGCAAATTGAGCAGGAAAAAGGTTTTTCACCGGTGTGGGTTCTTGTATGGCTTTTCAAACTTCTCTTTTCGCTGAATTTCTTACCACAAAATGAGCAGGGAAAATGTTTTTCACCTGTGTGTATTCTAGCGTGGATGTTTAAACTTCCTTTCGTGGTGAATTTTTTACCACAAACTGCGCAGGGAAAAGGTTTTTCGCCAGTGTGGGTTCTCGTGTGAATGTTTAGGGTACCTTTCTGGGTAAATTTTTGACCGCAAACCGAGCAGGCATAAGGTTTTTCACCAGTGTGGGTTCTCATGTGACTTTTCAACACTTCTCTTTGACTGAATCTTTGACCACAAACTGAGCATAAAAAATGTTTTTCACTTGAGTGGGTTTTAGCGTGTCTTTTTAATTTCCCAATTTCTATGAATTTTTGATCGCAAACCGAGCATCCAAAAGGTTTTTCGCCAGTGTGAATCCTTACATGGATTTTTAAACCTCCCTTCTGACTGAACTTTGCACCACAAACCGAGCAGGAGTAAGGTTTTTCACCGGTGTGGCTTCTGGAGTGGATTTTCACGTCTGATTTCCGCGTGAAGTTTCGACCGCAAACTGAGCAGGAGTAAGGTTTTTCCCCGAGGTGAGTTCTTAAATGTTTTTTCAAATTGTCTTTCTGACTGAAATTTTGACCACAAACTGAACAGGAATGCGGCTTTTCACCGGTGTGACTTCTGATATGTTTTTTTAGATTTCCCTTCCAACCGAATTTTTGATCGCAAACTAAGCAGGAAAAGGGTTTTTCTCCAGTGTGGACTATCATATGGGATTTTAAATGATCCTTGCGCCTAAAGGTTTTCCCACACTGCCAACATTGGTGATACGCGTTGTCACCTTCCGACGGTTTCTCCCCGTCCTCGTGCGCAGAGTCGGACGTGTCGTCGTCATCCGTTGTCCCGGAGCTTCTGCTAGGAGACACCTTCTCCTTGTTCTCTTCGTGTTGATCTTTGGAGGTTAAACGAGCCTCGGTCACGGAAAACTCTCTTAAATCTTCCTCCTCTTTGACGTCAACCGGCTCAAAATCGTCCTTCTCCTTTTTGATGCCATCGGGCTCCAAATCCTCCTCCTCTTTTTTAATGTCAGCCGTCTCTAAAAACTCATCTTCCTCTTTTTTGACGCCGGGCAACGTTGTCTCCTGTTGCCGAGGAAGAAGTTTCTCTTGACTTACGTCTGCAGGACACAAGACACACGTCGATGCGCATAATCTCTATTCACACGCAAAATGTATTTCTTTACAGCAAAAGCTTCGCTACAAAAATCCATTCGGCATATCTGCAAAAAAAAAAGGTAAATGTTAACCAAAAGGTTCTGCAGCAGGGGCGTCATACTCCTTTTAACTCGAGACCCACACGATAGAAAAAACATTCTGTCGGGGGCCGGACTGGTAGATTAGAGAGACCGAAAAAGAGAGATAGAGAAATAAGAGAAAGAGGGAGGGAAAAGGAGAGAGGGCAGGACAAAGAAAGAAAAGGAGAGAGAGAGGGAGAGAGCGTGAGAAACAAAAGTATAAAGTCGTGAGAGAGGGGGAAAAGAAAGAGAGAGGAAAAAAGAAATCCAAAGAGAAATAGAAAGACAAAGTGAGAAAAGAGAAAACAAAGCGCAAAGGGTAGGAAGAGAGAAAGAGAAAAGAGAGAAAGGAAGTTAGAGCAAAAGAAGTTCAAAGACACAGAGAGAGAAAGAGACAAAGAGCAACAAAAGAGAAAAAGAGAGACACAGAGAGTGAAAGAGAGAGTAAGAGCGAGAGAGGGGAGAAATAAATACAAGTACAATGTCTTTGTTGGAGGCACCTGGCTTTGGCAACATCAAGTCGACCTATTTCACCCTGCGACTTGTTTTTCTCTCGCGCTTCTCCGAGTGTTGTCTGGCGGGCCGGATCCTGGCCCGCGGGCCTCCTGTTTGACACCCCCGATCTAAAGAGTCAAGAATGACAGGAACTTCCGACTACTTTGTGCGTGGAATAGACGCGTGACAAACGTGTCAGACCGATCCAAAAGGAAGCTTTTTGGGCTCATCTTACGATCGCGATAGCTCGATTCCGGATTTACAAGTGCAAAGTAAAACCGTACGAGTTGTCCGGAAATCTTTCCCGCAAGGACTTTCGAACGCGGAGCGTTTGGAAACATTTTGCCATTTATACCTCGGTTTTCCCCTCTGGTACGTTGATCTATATGTCCTCGTCATTTAGCATGCCAGAAAAATGCCAGAAATTCCGGGATCGGCCTTCCCAAAGTCTGTGATTAATAACGCCGAGCGACAATCGATCCCGAGCGTGCCGACCGAAATGTGAGCCAACGTGTCCGAAACTTCGAATCGAGTTACATTTTCTTTCTGTCGATGCTAAATGACTTTTTGATCAAGTGGCTGATGTACAACAGAACACTCAGACATTTTAGAGCAGGGCTCGGGAACCTTTTTTGACTCAAAGAGCCACGAGAGCAAAATACCGTATTTTCCACACTATAAGGCGCACCGGGTTATAGGGCGCACCCCGAAAAAATCGTTTTAGGTCCTATTTTTGACATACATAAGACGCACCGGATTATAAGGCGCTACAATGGGAACATCGACAAAACAGTCGAATAGTTCAGTCAAACTTAACATTCCCAAAGCTTGCAAAGACGCAAATACGTGTCGAGAACACGTGTGGATGCGGTGTCCTTACGATATCACTCAAATGCATCCTTCCATCATTCGGAAGGTTCAAGTCTTGGGATTCAAGAAATGCCACCCATTCCTTAGTTTCTATTTTCTTTTTCGCTCGCAACTTTACTGCGCATATGACAATAAACACTTGGAATTGAGTTGAATTTCAAAATAGACACTCCATTCCATCCATGATCTGCACCGCTTATCACAGAAACATCGAGTTCAGTCTGAAACAAGATACAGGGAAAATATACAGCCGGAGTAGCTCACCGAAGTCGTCGTGTTCAATAATAATGTGCAGCTATGGTCCTCTTATATCCGTGAGGGTAGTAAATCCGGGAGAATAAAATATTTACAAATACAGAATAGTAAAAAAAATGCTTTCTCTATGCCGTCAACCACGTGCTATACGCATTCATCTTTTTCGGCCGATTGCAGGCTTTGTTTTGCCCCTTTAGCCTATGCCAGCCTGTAAATGATAAAAAGGATCCGCCCCTTGACCTCCAGATAACTTTAGCCAATAGTGATCGATTCAAATGACGATGGACACATTGGTTAGCCAATGAAGCGCCGGTAAATAAATCCCAGCATACACTGCGGACGACTTGGCCTTCGGGGGAAAATCGAGTCGGCGGCTGCCGCATTAGATGTAAGACTTTGCGATTTAATATTGATCCATATATAAGGCGCACTGTATTATAAGGCGCAGGGTCAGCTTTTGAAAAAAATTAAGACTTTTACGTGCGCTTTATAGTGCGGAAAATACGGTAGATTCATTTTATTTTGGGAAAGAGCCACACCGTATATTATCAGACAAATCGACTCAATTGCTCAACCCGCGCCCCAGACAAAAGCTTCGTCTTGAGCACATTTATTTGATCAAAAATGATGAAAAGAGAATCATGCCAGAGCCCGTGTCCCAAAATCAACAAACATACCACTTTAAACTGGTCTCTTTCTTGCAACGACTCAAGATCGGTTCAACTCATTTGGACCCTTTTTTTTCCATCCATATTGGTTTCAAAACCGGATGCAAGCAGTGATTTTGTAAAAACGTCACAACATTCTGCAAACGGGGAGCCTGATGGGCGCAGACGGCGTCGGGCGAGAGATGGGAGGGAGCGCTTGCACTTTTTGCATAGCTTGAAATTCTCTTCCGGTGTTTTGGCGTATTTACAGTTTGTTCTGTGGATTTCATCATAAGGTATCTGAACACTGAACACAGATTATAGAGTGAGCTTTTATAGAAAGGATTCTTTAACGTTGTACAGCCAAAACAATTTTTTTTTTTTGATGTGACACCTGGTCGTGAAAAACGTGCCCGATATATTCTGCGAAGTACTGCTTCGAAATTCAGCTTTGGTTTGGCTTTGCGTGTATCCGGACAGGATTTATAGCTCATATTTTGAACGAGACGGAGAAAATTTGCGTGCAATCAAATTTGTCTCTGAGCCACGGGTACTCATAGAAAGAGCCATAAATGGCTCGTGAGCCCTAGGTTCCCGACCCCCGTTTTAGAGGAACTACAGTTTTGCCAGAAAGACTAACTTGGTACCCAGGGTGACCCAAAAGTGTATACACATTTTAGCAGCTAATATCTCAATGATTTATTCCTACTTTGTAGAGTGTTGGCAGCCACACTTGACTTGGAAGAAAGGACATTTCATCTAAAACTCTACGTGAAGTATGAAAATGCAGTAGAAGACATTATGGGAAAGAGTTTATCAAAGAACCACCAAGATGAGTTAGCGTGACTGGAATTTGACAAGTTTGAAAATGATGGAAGTTCACAAGTAGCCTTTGGGAAGACCACATAGAGTGACTGGAAACCTTTAAACCAAGTCCAGGACAATAGTTTCATGAAACCTCGCCAATCCGTTTTAATGGTACCAGATTCTTAGTATGAGATTCTCACGGGTCTATTTGAACCCAACCGATGTGTTGGGAGTCATTAGGTGAGCAAACCCCCCAATTCCAACCCCTCATGCTGAGCGCCAAGCAGGGAGGCAATGGGTACTCAAGGATTTGATATTTTATTGATTTGACTATAAAGGATTTTTATGACGATCAAATACAAATGACATTTAAATACAAAAGATATTCACTGGCTGAGCGGTGGGACCAGGTCATTGCAGCCTAGACAAAAATGATGTTTACAGAAAAACAACAAGAACGGGGACAAGGGCTGACGCGGGAGAAGGCTGATAGGCTTTGTTGGTGCGAGTTCTTTAGACATGGCGGCGCCTCCTCGAGAGATGGGAGAGCAGATCGGAGATCGCGAGAGGGAGGCCCTACAAAGACTAATTCGACAATAATTCGGCTAAATTCGATGGAATTCACTTCGTTAAATTCTTTAGGAAAATAAATCTGCCTCTGTGTGAAAATGCCGGCTATCTTTGTTCATTTTCCCATTAAGAAAAGAGCATGCATTGTTAGGAGAATGAAGTTTGTGTTTGGTTCATGGAGTCAGATAACTCATTTGAACAATTTTGTAAACGATACATTTGTAATATCGTTTTTTTCCCTAACAGTACCAATGTCGTAAGTCTTAAGTATGACCCGGCCGGGGCTCGAACCAGCAACCTCCCAGTCATGGGGCGAGCTGGTTTATATGTAAAGAATTCCGAGCGGGACTTGGAAGCATGCAATGAAGATCCAAACCTTTTTACAATGAATATGTGGAGTGGTGAGGCCACATTCCAATTCAATGCTTGCTTCCATTCAAAGACACAATCGCATTGATTGAGAATCCATCTTAGGGTTGACCACCATCTTCATACCGTGACTGAATAGCTTTTTTACACTTCCGGTAACACTTTAGAATGTTCCCTTCTTCTAAGTCAAGTTTGGCCAAAATCACTTGGTGCAATGGATTCAGTCTAGAGAAAGAATAAATCTTAGCGTCATCGGCAGCTGAAAGATATATCGTCTTTAGTGTGTGAGAGAGAGAAAGAGAGAGAAAGAAAGAAAGAGAAAGAAAGAGAGAGAGAGAAAGAGAGATATATACTTTATTCATCCCTGAAGGGAAATTCACATAAAAGCAACATTTTACAGCAACCTACAACCCAAGTATTATAGCTATCATGAGAAGTAACCATGACGTTCAAAAAAAACAATCAAAATATGTCAAGTTTTTTTCTAACCATCAGCTCGGTGGCCTTGGGGGTATGTCGCCTGCCCCCAGACCGGGAGGTTGCGGTTCAAGCCTCGGCCGAGTCATACCTAAGACTTAAAAACATTGGTACCTGTTGCCTCCCTGCTTGGCGCTCGGCATTAAGGGTTGGATTTGAGGGGGTTTGCTCTCACCTAATGACTCCCAACACCTCAGTTGGGTTGAGCCAGGGGGCTGGGAATCCCCTCCTCTAAATCTATCTCCCCCAAAAAAAAGTCAGAAATGGCTCTAGCCACCTCCCACTAGGGAGATATGGCTGTGGTATATATATATAATAAATATAATTTTTCTAACAAAGTCAAAGAGAAAGGAATATGTTTATTTGAGCTAACCTGCATTGGCTTCCTGTTCGCTTAAGATGTGATTTTAAGGTTGTATATCAAATCATGCATGGACTTGCTCCCTCATATCTTTCAGATTGAATTTCCCCCCATATTCTGGTCCAGAGCCTTCGCTCTGAAAACGCTGGTCTACTCGTGATCCCAAGAGCCAAGAAGAAATCTGACAGTGTTTTCTATTGGGGGCCTTGGTGCTGTGGAATGCTCTTCCCCCTGAGATCGGATCTGCAACCTCAATGGAAATGTTTCAATCCAAGCTTAAAACACACTTCTACTCTATAGCGCAAGGCTGTCAAACTCATTTGAACTCGGGGGCCACGCGATAGAACAGACATTCTCTCAGGGGCTGGACTAATGCGGAAGGAAAAATGAAAAGGAGAGTTGGACAGAAAGAACGAAAAGGAAAGATGGGGAGAAAGAAAGAAAGACTAGTAGATTGAGAAGAATTAAAAGGTGTGAAAAAAAAGAGAAAGACAGCGAGCAAGCGAGAGAAATACAGGCACGGCGTTTGTGAGAGGCACCTGGCTTTGGCAAGATCAAGTGACATTTTTCAACAAGCAGCTCATTTTTCTCTTGTGCTTTCCTCAGCGTTGTCTCACAGGCCGCCTGTTTGACACCCGTGCTAAACCTTATGAATAAGCTAGATTTTATGTTGACAATATCTGTGTATTATTTGCTCTCGTGTCGGTTTTAGATCAGGGGATGCTGTCATCATAGTCTGTGGTTTGCAATAGTCTGTTGTCTGTGCAGCCCTTTGAGACTCTTTGTGATTAAGGCCCAAACAAATTAACAGGACTTGATTTGAGGTTTTTGAGTTTTTCCTTGCACTCATGTAGGTTTTAGATCAGGGGATGCTGTCATCATAGTCTGTAGTTTGCAATAGTCTTTGATCGGTGCAGCCCTTTGAGACTCTTGTGTTATCAACTTCCGACTGTGTACTACGGACAGATTGAAGAGATCTTTTCTTCCTCATGCCACGAGGCTCTTTAACTCTACCCGGCAGAGTAAGTAATGGCCCACATTAATTAGCACTATCTAGATACTCTATATAACACGCTACAGTGGGCATTAGCACGTCACATGTATTTGTATATTGTATTCTTTTTGCTTCATTATTGTATTGTTCTCTGTGAAGGGATGCTGATGGAAATGGGAATTTCCCAAAGGGGATGAAGAAACTATCTTTGTGATTTAGGGCCAAACAAATAAACAGGACTTGATTTGACAAAGAGTGATATAGGCCGAAGCTAAACGTAGCTAGCTAATGTCTACGCAGGGTTGGGTAGGATTACTTTAACTCACAGGTGTCAAACAGGCGGCCCGCGGGCCAGATCAGGCCCACTAAGGGATTGAATCGGGCCCACGAGACAACACTCAGAGAAGCGCAAGAGAAAAATAAGCAGCAGGTTGAAATATGTCCACTTGATGTTGCCAAAGCCAGCTGCCTCCAACAAAACACTGTACTTGTACAGTACTCTCTCTCTCTTCCATCCCTTTTCTCCCACTCTGTCTGTCTCTTTCACTCTCTGTGTCTCTCTTTTTCTCTTCTTGTCTTGCTCTTTGTCTCTCTGTGTCATTTAACCTCCTTTGCTCTAACTTCCCTTTTCTCTTTCTCTCTTCCTACCCTTCATGCTTTCTTTTCTCTTGTCTCTCCTTCTGTCTTTCTATTTCTCTTTGGATTTCTTTATTCCTCTCCCTTTCTTTTCCCCCTCTCTCACGACTTTTTGTCTTTTGTTTCTCACGCTCTCTCCCTCTAGTCTGTTTTTCTTTCTTTGTCCCACCCTCTCTCCTTTTCCTTTCCTCTATCTCTTATTTCTTTCTCTCTT
Organism: Urocampus carinirostris; assembly: GCF_059441175.1. Classification (NCBI taxonomy): domain Eukaryota; kingdom Metazoa; phylum Chordata; class Actinopteri; order Syngnathiformes; family Syngnathidae; genus Urocampus; species Urocampus carinirostris. The sequence continues at coordinate 75,341,023 of NC_142349.1, read as the reverse complement.
TTTTCATTTCTCTCTTACTAGTCCGGCCCCCGACAGAACGTTTGTTCTATCGTGTGGACCCCCGAGTTAAAATGAGTTTGACACCCCTGCTTTAACTGGATTACTTTCAATGACTTTTGGATGACTCCAATACCAAATATGCTCATAAAAGACAAAAAAAACTAAATATGAATCAAATGACTCCATTTTGTGCAGGCTTGGGGAGTAACGGAATACATGGAACGGCAAAAATGATGTTTGGATTGATTTTCATTTTGTTTCTGTGGCATTTGATGTTCGTTTTGCCGGAGATCAAAGAGATCAAAGCCAGGAGAGAAAGCTTACCACGTGTTGTGAGTCATCATTTGATTCACATTTACTTTCTTTGGTCTTTTATTAGCATAATACGGTATTGAAAGTAATTGAAAGTAATCCAGTTAAAGTTACCTTTCCATCTCAAACAACAGAAACATATCTAGCTACTTGCCAACCCGCTTAAATAGCTGGCGTACAAAATAAACTACACATTTGGTGAGCTAGTTTACGACATAAAGCTATAGAACTCCACTCTGCTGGCTAGTAGCTCGTCGTAGGTGGCTATAGCTAGAAGTTACATCAAGCAAACTGACTTTACTTCTTTGCAGCCGCATCAAGAATATAGAAAAGTAAAAAATATATTTCTTAAATTGACTTCGAGAGTGAATTATAAGACGAAAGCTAAAGTGACCAACCTTCTCCTTTCAACTCATCATGTAGCTGCTCGCTAATGCTAACTGGAGTTAGCCGTCGAGGTTCTCGCTCCTTGTCATCTTGCACCCCTCGAAGCTCTTCTTTGAAATTGTTGTTCCCTCTTGAGCACATTTTCTCCACTTTTAGAGCCCAAATGGAACCGTTTTAACGCGCAAAATGTCACTTTTCCACACGATTGGAGTGGAAAGCCGTCTGGCCGAACACGAGCTGAAAATGACCCGGAAATAGAAAGAAGGTGGGCGGAGCTCCAACAAAATCGCTTTCGCCTTACAAAAAAGGTTCTATTTTTTATTTTACGTTTACAGTATTATTTTTGTGTATTTTATGAAGCCAGTTTTTATTACAACTGTTTTTCAACTGTGTTTTGGAGTTATCTGTGGAAGTGTCCTTGGGCAAGACACTGAACCCCTAATGCCCACAGTAAGCAGGTAGTTGCCTTGCATGGCTGACGCTGCTATCGGCAGTTGAAAATGCAACAAATCTTATCTTATCTACAGCAAAATATTTCATCCACAGAAAAAAAATATCAAAAGTGGAAACCCGTTTTTCAGAAACTTATCAGTGAATTTGTTGTTTCGATTGAATCTTTGAGTTATATGAATACTGCCAGTGTTCAAAGGATTTATGATATACTTAAGAATCTCCCTCTTGTCTTGATTTAAACACGGAATTATTTTTATTTCATTTATTTTTTGTATTCACTTTTTTTTCCCCTCTGTATTTTTACAGCACCTTATGTTCTCTTGTGAATGTTAACTCTATTGTTTTTTGACTAATGCATGCGGTTTTGTTAGTATTTGCAATGTTCGAAAAAAAGCAATACAAAAAAATGCAATTATTTCTTGATTCCGTATCAAAAATCAGTATTCTGTCATAAGAAGAATCTTCTTTAAATATCCCGAAACAATATTAAAAAAAGAAAGAAAAATGGAAACTTCTTTCTGTAGCGGAAGTTGTTTCGTCAGAGCTCCTCCCACCTGCTATGTTCTTCCGGGTCACTTGGAGCCGGAGATTGTTGTGGACTACGCGGCGTTTCCATCCAACCTTGTGAAAAAGCTCCATTTAACTCCCTAAAAGAGTTAACAGTGATCATTAAACGCGTCCAAAATGTATTCTAGAAGGAAAGCAAATATCAAAGAGGAGCTCGAAGAAGAGACCGAGCGAGACCATCGACGGCTAACGCAAGTTAGCATGAGCGAGCAGCTACACGTCGTGATAAAAGGAGCAGGTTGGTCACTTTAGGTTCTTATTTTCCACTCCCGAAATCAATTTGATATATATATGTTGTTACTTTTCTATTTCATGTTCTTGACGCTGCTGCTAGGAATTGGAGTCAATTTGGTTGACATAGCTTTCAGCGATTGCCCTTACAATGGGACCTCGGTTAACACGGTTAATGGGGACCAAAACCACCCGCGATAAGTGAAAATCCGCGAAGTAGCGGCGCACCTTAAAATATATATATATATATATATATATTAATTATTTTATTTTACTATTATTATTATTTAGACCTGCAAAGCTCTGAACCCGCGAACATGGAACCACGAAGTAGCGATGCCCCTTCAGTAGCTCAGGAGGTAGAGCGCTCGTCTTGGGATCAAGAGATCCCAGTTCGAATCCCGGCTTGTCTGTGTTACATGTCGAAATGTCCTTGGGTAAGACACTAAACCCCTAATACCCCCAATAAGCAGGTTAGCGTCTTACATGGCTGCAATACAAGGCCGCTATTGGGAAATGTGAAGCACACTGTAAAGCGCTTTCTTGACTTGAAAAGCGCTATAGAAATGCAGATCATTTCATCTCATTTTCAAAAATGCTTAAAAAAAATATTAAAAAAATAATTGTTTTATTTTATTATTATTATTCATTAGACCTGCGAAGCTCTGAATCCGCGAATGTCGAAGCGCGAAGTAGTAAGGTCCCACTATATAGCTTTGTATAGTAAACTAGCAAACCAAATTTGTTATTTTGTTCGCCAGCTATTTAAGTGGGTTTGCAAGTAGGTAGATCTGTTTCTATTGGTGAAAACTTGGCCATTAGCTAGCTATTGGCTAGCTAGATTTAGCTATTAGCTATGGTATATCGCTCTATGACTAACTACTAACTACATCATAGGCGCCGCCACGGACGGCAACCTTTCCAGCAGCTCCGTATTATTTCGCTGTTTTTGTGATTTCTTGGTTTAATTGTCTGCTTCTATCATTAGTGTTTTTCGTCCGGTTTGATAACGACGCTTTGAATGACTTTCTATCCTATAGTTCTGGCTTTTAACGCACAAAAATGCTACCGAGAGCTACCTGGTTTCAGCGCTGTTAGACAGAGACACAAAAGCCTGCGGGAAGCGGACAGGAATCGGACTCGCTATCTACGTGGACACAAGGCGGTGTAACCCTGGGCACAAAGATTTCCATCTGCTGCAGGGACGTCGAACTTTTGGCCTAGCGTGTGACCTCATCCACTCTGCTGTTGCTAAACTACAGCACAGCACCCCGAGGCCATCCTGTTCATCTGTTAATAAACAACAAAAGGATCCTGCTGGAGTGTCAATTTCCCAATGGGGATGAATAAAGTATATCGATCTACTTATCAGATTGAGCAAGATAGCTTTATATCGGGGATCTCCGACCTTTCCAAGCTGAGAGCTACTTTTTGTTACTCTTTAGTTGTTAAGGCCACCCAGTTTGATAAGCGTATGTATAATTAACAACTTATGGTGTTATTACTATGTAGTTACTGTTTTATTAGCCGGTTCATTATTGGAAGCAATGTGCAAAAGACTCAGTCAATCACTTCCGGTGGACGGATCCCTGAACCGTATGGGTCGTCGGGGCACCCGTGAGGACGCGACTCTGGACAGCCTTCTCCGCCGTTGACGGTCCCTGGTCTGTTCTTTGGTCCTGGCCACGTTGGCACAAGTCCCTTCCTTAGTTCTGTTGCTCTTGGTGGTTCAAGGTGTGGTGGACGTTCCACGTGGCCGTGGTAAAGGTGTTCCTACGGCGCAATCTAGGGGTCTTCCTACCAGTCACACACTTATCTCTTTGTTATGTCTGGGACTCGTACATTCCACGCACAAAGTAGTTTGAAGTCGATATGATTCTTCACTCTTGACAGGAATAAAGATGAAATCGCTGGGAAATCATAATCATATTTTTCAAGAAAAAAAATATATATTTTGAAACAATAAGTCCCAATTGTTCCGCATACTGTATTTTGGGGGAAAGAAAGGATGTTGGAAAATAAGAGAATTCATTTTTTCAGTAAACGTAAGCTCAGAAGAATTTTGAAAGGGAATGATGTTCCGTATTTAATCGGGATTTTTCAAGCCAAATGATTTCAAATACACCTTTTTAAGAAACCGCAACGAAATCATGATCAAGAAGAAAATTTTGAAGATGGAAAATTGTAAAGCAGCCTGTCAGTTTCGCCAAGAAGAATTGCTTGTCGGTCCTTTGTGCGTTTCATCTTCAAAAGTGTCACAACATCTTGCTCTTAAAACGCTTCTCCAAATGAAACGTGCCAGCAAAACTAAATCAAGCGGACAATAAATCCAAAGAAACCCTCTCATTGCCGCCGACCTTACAATTGTACTTGATTGTAAAGCTATACTTGGGTTTATTCCGGTAATGCCTTTTGATTTGATATAAACCTTGAGAGGGTTTTCATTGAATTGTCTTTATTGTCATTGATAACAACATAGTGTTACATGACAATATGATTCTGCGTGGCTCTCGATGAGAAACAAAAAAAGGCTTTTAGTGGAAAATAAGAAAAAAAAGACCATATTCCTGTAAAATGTAATATATTTGTTTTAGAAAGGCTGAAAGGATTTTTTTAGTGATGCATATAGAATCGAATATGCCTTTATTGTCATTGTTACAACATGGGATATGCTGTGACAACGAAATTGGTTGACTCCAGTTCCTCATTTTCAGTGAGGATAAGGAAACCAGAGATAAAGGAACAAAGAACTGACTTTGTTGTAAGTAGGCTTTGTTTTCCTTCGGGGGGTGGTGAGGGAGTGAGGGACAAACAGAGTTGGTGGATACAACCGGAATGTCTGATGTTTGATCTTACATTACACATAGTCCAGTGTTTTTTCCGAATTGCTCAGTCCACAATTGAATGGATTTGGGAAGTACAGTCCTTAAGCATGCCCGATCAAAGTCGCCGTCGACGATAAAGCTCCGTTGGGGTTTGCAAGCTGCTGTTTATTGATAGCAGCGGGCAGGAGATTTAGCGCTATGCTAACGTTAGCATCCGGTGAAACGGTTAGCGGTATGCTTATTTTGTGAGTGTAGAGATTTTCCCAAACCAGGTATGTTTTATATCCTGCAGATGTCAGTCAGGAGAATCGTCTTCCTTGGCAACCGGAGAGAAATTTGCTCGGCCTCGAAAAAGAAGAAAATGATTTGGAGCCTGATCGTGCCAAAAATGAGGAGGACAATTTGCAGCCTGACCAAGAGGAACTTTTGGACTTTGATCACATTAAAAAGGAGGAGGTCGATTTGAGCGTTTTTCCAGTGACTGGGGTCTGTTTAACCTCAAAAGATCAACATGAAGAGAACAAGAAGAAGGTGTCTCCAAGCAGAAGCACAACAGATGATGATGACAACGACACATGCGACGGCGACCAACAGTCGGAAGGTGATAACGCGTATCACAAATGTTCGTATTGTGGAAAACCGTTTAAGCGCAAGGATCATCTGGAGCGCCATATCGTTGTACACACTGGTGAAAAACCTTTCACCTGCTCAGTTTGCGGTCATCATTTTAGCCAGAAATCAAGCTTAAAAAGCCATTCCAGAATTCACACTGGTGAGAAACATTTCGCTTGCTCAGTGTGTGGCCAAAAATTCACCCATAAATCACTCCTAAAAGAGCACGCAAGAAACCACACAGGTGAAAAACCTTTTTCCTGCTCAGTTTGTGGTCATAAGTTTGCTGAGAAAGCGCACTTACAAACTCACTCAAAAGTCCACGCAGATGAAGAACCTTTCGCCTGCTCAATTTGTGGTCAGATATTCATCGGAAAAGCAAGTATTAATTACCACATCAGAACTCACACTGGTGAAAAACCTTTTGCCTGCTCCGTTTGTGATCAAAAATTCACCCAGATATCACACTTAAAAACACACACAAGAACCCACACTGGTGAGAAAGATTTTACCTGTTCAGTTTGTGGTAAAAGTTTCAGCCGGAGAGAACATTTGGAAAGCCACACAAGAACACACACTGGTGAGAAACCCTTTTCCTGCTCAATTTGTGGACAGGAATTTGGTCATAGGTACAACTTAAAAATGCACACTAGAACGCACACAGGGGAAAAACCGTTTTCCTGCTCAGTTTGTGGTCAAAGATTCAGCCAGAGAGGAACTTTGACTTGCCACATAAGAACCCACACTGGTGAAAAACCTTTTTCTTGCTTAGTTTGCGGCCAAAACTTCAACCGTAAAGGACATTTGAAAAGCCACACAAGAACCCACACCGGTGAAAAACCTTTTGCCTGCCCAGTTTGCAACCAAAAATTCAGCCATAAAGCAAGCTTAAAAACCCACACAAGAACCCACACTAGTTAGAAACCTTTCCCGTTTCAGTGTGTGTTGTAAAATTCCCCCAGCAATCGGAATTACATATCCACACGAGAACCTAAGCGGGTCAGAATCCAATTTCCTGTCTTGTATGCGGCCAAAGATTTTCAGGTCAACCTTACGCTCAGAATCACAAGCGTGCCGGTGAATCGATTTGAATCCTTATTCTAGACGAAATTTACATCGAATGAACACATTTGTGTACTCTTGACGTCGGTCACGTGTTTTTGCTAGTTTTTAAATAGTTTTTCTAAAATGTACATGTGTTGCAGCTTGTATGCGTTCCTCGAATGGTTAAATATAGTATGTAGAATAGTAATTATGAATAATAGCAGTGATTTCGACAGTATCTACCTAATATGTTCCCCGATTGACTTCTTAGGTACTTTTGTAGCGTCACATGTCAATATGCTCACATTTCTGAGTTTCTGACTTAACCGAGATGATCTCGTCACAAGATTTGGATTCAATAAATCTACAACGTCTTTATTTTTGACCCGTACTCAAAGTATGATGACTTTTGATGCGGACTCGATGATTTTGTATGACTTCTAAGCGTCTTTGAATTGTGACTTTGTGACCCAACGCGATAGAACAACTTGATGCTTTTCTATTGGACGAATAATGAAAATGTCATGAGTTCATTTGTCGATTTCTTTTGCTTTCAACATGTAATAATTGTGTCCAAGTTGTTCTGGGGACAAAAGATAAACTTGATCTTTTCCCATCAGCCCTTGTTCTTGTGTTTGATTGTTCTTTTTGTCCTTGACTGCAACCTTGTTCATAAAATGAAAATAAAATCAATTGCCAACATCATTTTAAGAACAGTGCTGAAGGTGTCTGTTTTTCTCATGTATTTTCTTTTCTTAAGTAAGGATACGGAAAATGTTATTATTGAGATGTGTGTAACTAGGGTTGGAATCATTTCCTCACACTACCAATCGTCGTTTTGTCAGACTGAAGAGATCATAATTCCCCATGCCATGAGGCTCTTTAACTCCACCCAGGGGAGTAAGCACACCCCCTACATTGCATATTACCCAATTTTATTGCAATATGTATTATGTGTAGCACTATTTAGATATTCTATACAACACGCTACTGTGGGCATTAGCACGTCACATTGGGTATTTGTATATTTGTTTATCAAAGCGGCGCTGCCACGAGCGGCTGCCTTTTCCAGCAGCTGCCCTATTGTTTTATTGTCTGCTCCTATCTTCGTTGTTTTTTCTTCCCGTTTTGACAACTACACTATGGATTACTTCTATCCTATGGGACATGGGTTTTAAACGCACAAAAAAAATGCGTGTATTCAAGGAATTTCAACTCCTTGCCCTGAAGAATTCTCGTGCCGGCGTGATGAATGGGCCTATCGTGGAAGAGGAGCCGGAGCTAGCGAAGCGGCTAGCGGCGTTATAAGTCTTCGGTATCGTCCGTAATCATGGTAAATGCGGACTCACGACCAAATAAGATCATCGAGTGCTGGTGGAAAACATCGAAGCGCGCACGGAGCGCAGTTGCTGTGTTTTGCGGAAACGTGGCTCACGTTTAGCATTCCGGACGCTAACGTGTAGCCACCCGGAGCTACCCGGAGCAATCCGGCTTCAACATCGCTAAACAGAGACACGAAAGCCGGGGGAATCGGAGAGGAGGCGGACTTGCTAACACGGGGTGGTGTATCCCTGGATTTTCACAAAGAAAAGTTTTCCATCTGCCGCAGGGATGTCGAACTTTTGGACTGGCGTGACGTCATCCGCTCCGCTACAAGCACCCCTAGGGCATCATGTCAATCTGTAAATCAACAGCGGGGTAGACTGCTGGAAGTGTGAATTTTCCTACGGGAATGAATCAAGTATCTCTATCTATCTTTTGGTTTGGGTTGCTTACCTCTGACCTGGGCCTTCTTTTCCGGAATGAATTTCAAAAAGATGAATGCCACAAAGAAGCCAAACCTGTATAGCTTGACATATCTAATAGAATGAAATGAGTTAAATCTTTTATTAGTTTTACTTTATTGAGGTTCGGGGAAAGAACACGGCAACACATCAAAAAAACACTAGAAAAGAGCTGAGATTCAATCGCATCAAGATGTCAGCAGACAATCTCATTTTATGTCTAGCAAAATTATTGATGTCCCCAAAATTTCAAAAATGTAAACAGTCTGACCTCTAAACATTCTGATGTTCCCTTGTGGCGTTCCACAGGGCTCTGTACTTGGCCCCCTTCTTTTTAGTATCCATATGATTCCGCTTGGTGACATCCGCAAGTATAATGTTAGTTTCTATCTCTATGCAAATGACACTCAACTGTATCTGCCACTGGAGACAACTGGACAGTTAAGTTGTAGAAAAATCTGGAGGCTTGCCTCACTGAGATTCAAAGATGGATGTCGCTTATTTTTTTGCGCCTTAACCCAGAAAAAACTGAAATGCTGATTGTTGGTCCGGCTCATTCTTGTGAGTGGTTTTCAAACACTGCCCTTAACCTAGACAAATGTAATATCACTCATAGTGACTCGGTCCAAAATCTAGGTGTTATATTTGATCCTAATCTGTCGTTTCAGTCACACGTGAAAAATATAACTAGAATAGCTTATTTCCACCTCCGTAATATTGCGAAGATTCGCTCGATGCTGTCCCAGTCAGATGCAGAGGTTCTAATTCATGCGTTTATGACTTCTCGGCTTGATTACTGTCATGTATTACGCTCTGGTCTCCCGATGTCTAGCATCAAAAGTTTGCAGCTGGTTCAAAATGCAGCGGCTAGACTGTTGACCGAAAAAAAAAAGTTTTACCATATCACTCCTAAATGAGCTAACCTGCACTGGCTCCCTGTCCACTTAAGATGTAACTTTAAGGTTTTCTTATTAACATACAAATGTTTCATGGACTCTTATCTCTCTGATTTGAATTCCCCCTATGTTCCTGCACGGAGCATCCGCTCTGAAAATGCCGGTCTATTTGTGACTCAGAGAGCCAAGAAGAAGTCTGCAGGCTCGAGAGCGTTCTCCATCCGGGCCCCGGTGCTATGGAGTGCTCTGCACCCGGAGATAAGATCTGCAACCTCAGTGGAAGGTTTTAAATCTAGATTTAAGACCCACGTCTATTCAATAGCTTATGATTGATGCCCACTTCATAATTTGTATTGTCCTGTCTTTTTCCGACCGCCTGGCTGGTGGTGATACGAAGGAGGAGGACAATTTGGAGATGAGTCAGCGGACCAGCGTTTGACCTGAAGCATGTCAACGCCTGCATGGACCAGCTGGCAGAGATGGGAAGCTGTGTCGTTTCTGTCATGCACTTTCCGGAAAAAATTCAACATGTTACCTATTCTCTTTTATTGATGTTTACTATGTTTGTGTACCGTTACCCAATGCTAAATCTATTCCACCCTGGTCATCCTGGAAGGGGCATGACCACTTTTTCCTCACGCTGAGGTTTTGATTTTTTCCTCGCTTGCATGTCGGTTCAAGTTCAGTCGATGGTGCCATTGTAATCCTGTGCAGTCCCTTGAGACATTTTTGTGATGAAGGGCCAAACAAAGAAATGGGACTTGACTTAAATCCGCTGTTCAAAATGTTGTCAGCCAATTAGATTTTTGGGTTGAATCTTTTTAAATGTGGTAAACATTCCCAAAGTTCAATGATAAAATATGCTTAAGAATCTGCCCTTCGTGTTAAAAATGTCATGATTATTATATTTCTTTTCCAGTTGATGTTTTTGTCTCTTCCTGTTGCCTTGAAAACGGTTAACTTTGTATCGTTTACCCGTTTCGTGCCAAATTTGTTTGTAATGATGCCAAAAAGCAGTTTGGAATGAATGATGAAGTTTATGTTGAGAATGTCTGAGCTATTTGGAGAATAATAATATTTCAATTAAATATAGGTTTTCATTTAATTCTTTAATGTAATGCCGTTTACACGATATGATCGATTTAGAGTTTGTGTTGTGGACGAGCGGCGCAATTGAATTTGTCGAAACGTATTCTGTAAACCGAGCTGGACCCTTTACCAAATTTGGAACCTTAGTGGTAACCTCCACAAGGATATGCTGCTAGATCTTGTGCATTAAATGGCGGCAGGTGCGGCCCCAATTCCATACTACAGGAATATTGTTGACGGGTGGAGTAACAAGATGAATAGCAGTTGAAAGTAGTGTTATTTCTTCTTCATCATCGCCTAATAAGGGAAAATCAGAGGTTAGGAGTACAGAAGAAGATGCTTTTCCCTAGAACTGTTTCCCTGTCTGGCACTGCCACTCCAAAAGCCGTTATCCCCGTTTCTGGGTCCTTCGCCCCATCTGTAAACACCTGCGTCCAATCGCGATTGTCCTGACCCATATAGTACCCCAAGGCCCCTAGCTGTCTCCCTGTCACCAAATGCCAAAAACCTGCTCGGAAGCAGTGATATGTTCTTCTCGGCCGGAATCCATCTCTTCGGTGCATTGTCTCCCCCGAGCATCACATCTGCATCACCGTTCAAATGTTGTTTGCGAAGGAAACGGCTTTATGAGTCGGCTCCCTTTGAAATGCTCTATCTTATCCTCGGTAGGGTCGCGGGAGTGCCGGAGCCCATCTCAGCTATCTCCGGGCAGTGGGCAGGGGACACCCTCAACTGCTTGCCAGCCAGTCGCAGGGCACACAGGGACAGACAACTCGCTCGCTCATTCACACCTAGGGAGATTTCGGTTAAGCCAATCAACCTGACATGCATGTTTTTGGAATGAGGGTGGAAACCACAATGCCCGGAGGAAACCCAAGAAAGTATGGGGGGGGAACATGCAAACTCTGCACAGGAGGATTTCTATATTATATTTCAAATTGGGATTTTTAAAGCCTCGATAATTAAACTTGAAGTTTCTTGCTTTATCGACCGAGCGAGTTGAATAGATCAACTGTGATACTTTGCAGTCATCACATTTTTTCCAGTCCTTTTTCTATTCCGCGTTGAAGAACGTGCAAAATCACTATGTTGTCATAAAAATATTCTCCCTAGAATATACCAAAACTGTTTTAAAAAATGGAAGAAAAAAATTGAAAGTTCATTTTGTTAAGCGGAAGCTGTTTCGTTGTAGCTCCGCCCACTTTATTTGTCTTTCCGGGTCACTCGGAGGTCGTTTGGGGCAACATGGCGTTCCGCTCCAGCCTTGTGGAAAAGCGCCATTTAACTCCCTAAAAGTGTTAACGATGAGCGTTAAATGTGGCTAAAATGTACTCCATGGGGGAGAGACGTTTCAAGGAGGAGTTTCGAGAAGAGAACGAGCGAGAAAATCGACGGCTAAACCGAGTTAGCATGAGCAAGAAGCTACAAGTTGTGTTGAACAGAGCAGGTTGGTCACTTTTGACATATTCTTATTTTCCACTCTTGCGAAGTATCTTGTTTATTTTCTATATTGTTGATGCGGCTGCTCGGAGGTGGAGTCCATTGGGTTCACTTCTAGCTAGTGCCCTCTACTAAAAGCTACTTTGTAGCAGAATTGAGGTCTATAGCTTTATTATTATCTTGTAAGCCACATAGCTAGTTACAGTGGGCAGCAAAGTAGGTAGATCCGTTTCTATTGATTGAGATGAAAACACGGCCACTAGCTATCTCAATTTAGCTTCTAGCTATATCTCTAACGACTTACTTGGTTGTTTGGTTGATCGCTTATAATTGAATTGGTTGGTTGGTTGGATGCCTCAACAACTAGGGTGGTAGGGGCACCATTTCCTGTGGTGTGTCTTGGACTAATTGCTATTCATTCAAATTGAGCTACATCGCTTTATATCTGGGCTCTCCCAACTCTTTTAAGCTGAGAGCTACTTTTAGGTTACTTATTAGTGCAAAAGGCACCCAGTTTGATATGCATTTGTATAATGACCTATCATGTTACTACAGTGTTGTTACTATTTTATGACCAGGTTAATGATTGGAAGTGTATGGGGTGCTGTGAGGGCCATCATTCAGAATTGGCTCTCACACCAAAAGTGAAGGGGAACACGCGTCAAAAGCTGACACACGTACTGCTCCAATATTTTCAGATACACTGCTCAAAAACTTTCATTCGCTTATGTGACAGACGTTCATTCACAGTACTGAGATGCATGTATAGACGATGGTCAAATATACTCATAAATAGATGTCAAACGCTTTTGAAATGATTGTGCTCGTTAAAAAAGTGAAAAATCATGTATATATATGTATATATATATATATATATATATATATATATATATATACATGATTTTTTTCATATATATATACGTATATATATATATATATACGTATATATATATATATATATATATATATATATATATATATATACGTATATATATATATATATACGTATATATATATATATGTATATATATATATATATGTATATATATATATATATATATATATATATATATATATATATATATATATATATATATATATATATATGTTTTTTGTTGATGGGTTTTTTTGTGGGTTTTTTTTCAGAAATGCTGAAAGGCTTTTTGAAGCAATGCATATGCTGCAAAAAGTGCATTCTTTTGTGTGTGTAGAGAAATATGTCAAAGTGTCCTTGGGCAAGACACTGAATCCCTAACGCCCCCGATAGCAGGTAGTTGCCTTGCATGGCTGCCGCTGCTATCGGTGAGTTAGTATGAAAATGGGAAAGTGTGAAGCACATTGTAAAGCGCTTTGGGAGCTCTTCAGTGACTTGAAAAGCGCTGAATGAATGCAGACCATCGGACCATTAGAAATTTTCCCCAAAACACCTGTTTTGTGTCCTGCAGATGTCAGTCAAGAGTATCTTCTTTCCTGGCACCAGGAGACAAAATTGGCTGCCGTCAAAAAAGAGGAAAATGATTTGGAGCCTGATCACGTCCAAAAGGAGGAGGACAATTTGCAGCCTGACCAAGTTAAAGAGGAAAATGAGGATTTTGAGGCCGCCGACGTCAAAAAGGAGGAAGATTTGAGAGAGTTTCCTGTGACTGGGGACTCTTTAACCCCTGATGACCACTGTGAAGAGAACAAGGAGAAGGTATCTCCAAGCAGAAGCTCCGGGACAACAAATGAAGAGGACACGTCCGACTCTGCACACAACGATGCCGAGAAACACTCAGAAGGTGATAACACAAATCACAAATGTTTGCAGTGTGGAAAAACATTTAAATACAAGCAAAGTTTGAAACGCCATATTATGGTCCACACTGGTGAAAAACCTTTCGCCTGCTCAGTTTGTAATAAAAAATTCAACCAGATAGCACACTTGAATACGCACAAAAGAACCCACACTGGTGAAAAACCTTTTGCCTGCTCAGTTTGCGGTCGAAATTTCACCCAGCAAGCCCAACTAAAAGGACACTCAAAAATTCACACTGGTGAAAAACCATTTGCCTGCTCAGTTTGTGGTCGAAAATTCGGCGGAAAAGCACGTTTGAAACGCCACATAAGAACTCATACTGGTGAAAAACCTTTCGCCTGTTCAGTTTGTGGTCGAAAATTCAGCGGAAAAGGGACTTTGAAATGCCACATAAGAACTCATACTGGTGAAAAACCTTTCGCCTGCTCAGTTTGTGATCTAAAATTCACCCAGATATCACACTTAAAAACGCATGCAAGAACCCACACCGGTGAAAAACCTTTTGCCTGCTCCGTTTGCGGTGATAGATTCAGCCGGAAAGCACGTTTGATAATACACACTAGAATACACACTGGTAAAAACCTTTTGCCTGCTCAGTTTGCGGCCGAAAATTCAGCCACGAAGTAAGCTTAAAAATCCACACGAGAACCCACACGCGTTAGAAACCTTTTCCCTTTTCAGTTTGCGTTCGAAAATTCACCCAGCGATCGAATTTAGATATCCGCACGAGAACCCACTCGGATGAAAAAACATTTTCCTGTTCTGTTTGATTTTCAAAACAGTTTAACACTCAGGATCACAAGTGGCGGATAGATTTCAATTGTTATTCTAAATAGAATTGACATCGAATGAACACGTGTGTTTACTTTTGACGTCGGTCACACGTTCTTAGCCTTTTTCATGATCGTGCTCGTTTTCAAATTGTTTTTATTAGACGTGTCGCATCTCGAATGCTTTTATCGAACGATTCTTTAGAACAGGATTGATGAATCATAGCCGTGATTCCGACAGTATCTCCTTAGTATGTTTTACTGTTGAGTTTTTTCAAACATCTCTTGTGTACGCATGTAAATATGTTCTAATTTGGTGAGTCTACTTAACCAAGAGGATCTCTCTTTACAAGATTATTTTAGATCTAATTGATATTTAATGACTACAATGTCCTTATGTCTGAAGATTGATGTCTTTTTATGTGTTTGTCATTATTTGTGACAAAGTGTATTTGGATTGTGAGTTAGTCTTTTTTTTTTTTTTAACCGAATGCTATTCAACAACTTGATACATTTATATTGGACTAAAAATGAAAATGTCATTAGTTCATTTGTTGATTCTTTTGTTTTTAATGTGTACAAATTGTGTTAAGTGTCCAAGTTGTTAAGGGGACAAAAGATAAACTTGGATCTTTTCCCATCAGCCCTTGTTTGTTTGTTTTAAGGATCTTTTTGTCTCTTGACTTGACTGCAACCTTGTTCCTGAAAGGAAAATGAAATAAATTGCCGACATCATTTTAAGAAAAGTCACATATGCTCAAGATGTCTGTTTCTCCATTCATTTTTAAAGTAGGAATACTGAAAACGAAAAGACAGTCTGTTTCTTTGTTTAGATGTATGTATGATGTAAGCAGTGTAAGGTTTTACCATTTATTAGACTGAAATCTGACTCTGAAGACACTTCACGTGTCTTGTCTAAACCCTTACAGTTGGAGCATGTTCAAAAGTCCGAGAAATTCAATCAGCCGAGCGACGAGTATAGTCCACGTATCAATTTATTTATCCTAATCAAAGAGTTGAACAGATCGGGTCTTTCTGCCGTGCCAAATTACAATCGTGTGGAGAAGACCTGGTGGCTCCAGGGTTTTTCCATGTTAACACATGGCGATGAAATGTTCACGCCCCATCATCAAGTTGCTGCTGATTGGTCCACGCTGTTGCCGATGCAGACTTCCTAATCCTCCTTTGAAGAATGGGAGGAGGGGTGATGGATCATCGCCCTCCGGACAGAATGGGGCAAAACACACACTCCAACCCCCCAGGCGAGGCAATAAGTCCTTGTTATCTGCACAGAATGGAACAAAAGGCACATTCCAAGGCAAAGCGCGGTTTACGACACCCTTCTGCCAAGGCTCGCACTCGAACGCTGAAGTCAGATTTAGGACAAGTATATTTGACTTTACGTAAGATAAAACAGTGTATAAAATAGTATATAACTTCACCAGCTATCAAACTACTGGGAGTGTTGTCAACAGGCTCCACATCGAGCTCCCGTGGACGCGGATCGTCCCGTTTCCCGACTGCTTTGGTGCGACACACAGCGTCTGTGTTCGGCAGTCCTGTCTGCAGGTTTCAGGCGAGTGAGATAAAAAGCATGGTTTATATTCACGAGAGTGAAGGAACGTCGAGTGGACGGCACTAGCATAGACAGCGCAAGGCTCTTTGTTTTGACCTACACTTATTGGTGACAGAAGACGAGGTAGGAGCAGCTTTTTCAAGCAAAACTCTCTCTAGCATTGAAAAGACAAGCTCTGGGGTAGTGGAGTCTGGTGCTTTTGATGACCGGTTGACTTGATTGTTGCTAGACGCTACTCGAAACTGTAGAAGCTCAGCTAGGTTCACAGACACATGTTCAGTGGGATTCCTACCCCCCTATGGCGCAGCTACAGCTCCCAAACTTGTCTCAGATTGGTGTTTATCCAAATTGTCCTGGATCTCCAATGTCGACCACTTGTCATTAGCTTTTAAAGGTATTGTGGAAAGTAGAGGCATTTTGAGGGTACGTGACTGACCGGACTTTGGCCGGGTTGAGACGTCTCCAACTATTTGCTTGACTGATAAGAATTTGTTTGGGTCAGGGCGACTCGAATCAAGCGCCCGACTCGAGAAAAACAACACGTCGGTGCTAACCGAACACAGTATAAATGCCACTGTCTGCCCGGACAATTTCGGAACACGACCGAATGATTGGATGAAATAAGCATCGTGTTCCCCTCTCATTTCGACTCTCTCTGCTCTCTTGTGTATGTTTTGGCGCGGGGCCGATATACGTCCTGCTTCGAAACAGGTCATGGACAATTTTCCAGAAGGGCAATTTTTGAGAAATCAAGCGTGTCCCGTCGAGATAGGAGCAGTCCACTTGTTTGCCGTACTCACTGAGACTGTTAGCAGCAACTTCAGCTGCATTGTTGAGCCTCAACCAGTAGTCGTTATTCTTTGGCAACGTTGTGTAAAAGCCTGCTAAGGGAAGAAGCGAGCAAGGAACTGTAGCAACATGTTGATGAAGAAAGCCATCAATAGCATCTGGGTTCTGTGTGACCTCAACTGCACTATTTCTGTGTCCCGACGGATCACCACCTTATCGTGGTGGGGCACTTTGCGCGTCTCCATGACCCCTAGAGCTATGTCGGCGGGAGTCTCGTACTCCTGGTAGGGTTACCCGAGCGAACAGGTCGAAGGGTAGAGTCCAGACTAAGAGTGATCCCAAAAGCTGGTGGCGGCACGCTTTGAGGCGGTTTCCTACAGACCTGGATCCAGGCAGCCGCCTGCAGTTGTAGGCAGATGCCGGTCATCTAGGGTCTCCCTTGCCACTGGAACCATCTTCTTTACAATCAAGATAGTGGCGTTGGGGAAAGCGCACCCCTTACGCCACTTTAAAAACCATCATTGCGCAGGTATCCTCTTTTACCTGAGTCTCCGACCACAATCCAGGATCGGACTGTTCAAACATCATCAGACTCACAAATAAAAGAAGATGGTCGCCATCGAATCGATGGACAACCCCAACGATTTCTTGCACCAACTCTCACCACACCTCTGGCTCTACCCCGAAGGCGAATGAGTATTTCTTCAGCCCGATGCTTGAGAGATACTTTTGCCCTCGTAACGTAGTTCCTCATCAACTCCTCCCACTCGTGCATACTCGCTGTGTCTGTGCCATCGACTTTGGAAAAGGAAGGTTCCTTGACCTACATGTGTGGTACCAGCAGAATTTGGGATGAGTCCGTATTCTGTGTGCATTGAAGTGTGTCATGGACCACCGGAGAATCACATGCGGGAACATTTTGCTTTGGTGATAAACATGCAGCAAAGCTATTAAGTCTAATCATTTCACTAATCCGATGACCTGCACAGCCACTCCTTCTCTAGCATGTCCACCCGAAACACCAGACCTTCTACCATACATACCTCCGAGCTGTAATTCACCCTTTCTTTTCATCTTTGTTTCACTCGAGGCTAACACATCAACCTTCCTTTTAGTCATCATCCTTCCGATCTCCTCTTTCTTCCACTCGGTCGCTTTACTTCCACATCCTCTCACATTTAGTGACTCTATCACTAGGGTTTGCCAGATCTTTTGCTCTACCGCCCCCCCTTTCTTTGCCTTGCTGTCTCTTAGGGAGTAGAGATAGAGAGGAGAGGATCCCCAGTCCCCTCGTTCCCTCCACTTTAGTCGCCTTTTACGACACGCAGCGGACCACGGTGGGAGAATTCTTACCTCTCACGAGGAGAGGGCCCCTCACTGCAGGTATGACCACGATAGATAGATAGATAGATAGATAGATAGATAGATTACTTGCAAATTACTGTGGGATGGGGTCTGACATATGTAGAATAGCATCCTCTGCTGTTGATAATGTAGTACTGCACTGTTTCTGTCCCCACTTACAAATGTGGCCTCAGCCGAATCCTGTCTTGAACCCACTACCTCACTTACATCCCTCGGAACTGGGTTACGAAATTCATTTCAAGGTGTACTATATTGATTTTGGACACTATTCATTTTAAGATGGGGGAAAAAGTATTCTATCAACGGAATTATAAGATCGTACTACCAATATGTATTTTGTAGTGGGTTTTACATAATTCACCCACGGAACCATTGTTTAGTTAGCGAGTTCCTAGGGGGACTCTTAATTCGGCCGGCTCGAGCCACTCTCGTGTTTGTTTTTGTTTAAATGTCATTAAAGCAGCTTTCGTTGGCACCTTTGTTTGACACTGCGCCTACGACTCCCGTCTCTGCTCGCTACAATTTCAACAAAACAAGTTAAGCGAGTACAGTCATACTTCGGCTGTCAAAGTTTCGCCCGAGTAGGAAGTTTCGGCAGAACACCGGCTCATACGAGGATGTGAGGCTAGGGGGCGCTAATGCGCCAAAGAGACGGATGCCAACCGAGAAGAAGACGAGAAGAACCCCACATCACTGTTGCCATTGTTTGTGGTCGAGTAGCGTTCCGCTACTCTCTTGTGCACAATTTAACTTCATTTTACTCCGTAAAATAATTATTGGTGAGCTTTAAATGTGGCTTTAATGTGCGAGGAAGGCCAAATTAATGTGATGGATGAGCTTCGGGATGTGCCAGAAGAGAACGATCGACGGCCAAACCGAGTTAGCATTAGCAAACAGCTACGAGTTGTGATGAAGAGAGCAGGTTGGTCACTTTTATTTCTAGAACAGTTTTTAATATCTTGTCTGCCCTTAAAATATAATGCACGACTAATGCATCTTTTTTAATTCCATATTTATTGGGGGATCTATTGAGTTAGTGTGGAGAACCCTTGAAATATAGAGTGCTTCGAGGTCCTAAGATTTACCCACAATGCATTGCTGGCGGCCGTTTTGGAAGTCCACAAAGCTTTTCACTTCATTGTTATTGTTCAGCGAACCAGTTAGATTCTACATTGTAATGCCGAATACGTGCGTTATTGTTGGCTGTTGTAGCCGAGGGGAAAAGGGCGGGAAGGGCTTCTTTAGACTTCCGAAGTGTGTTTACGATCAGGGGATTGAAGCTCAGGAGAAAAGTGAACGGCGAAGACGAATGTGGCTGGCGGCTATCGACCGGTCGAATTTGCCGAAGCTTGACCGTGTTCGTGTTTGTTCTGACCACTTTCTGACAGGTAAATTGAATTTTTTATGATGTAGAAATACATTTTAAAAAGGTTATGGGACATGTGTACTTCATGTACATCTGTCGACACCATTCAAGTATGGCTAGGTTAAATACTGTGTGCACAGACGCGTCCCGAACCCAAACAGACACAAATCTGTCGTAGGCTTCCATACTTTAGTCATTTTGAAAGTCCTTCAGTTCACAAAAGGGACTTGGGTGGAAAATAAGATAGTTGACAAGTTCGATGTAAGTCACACACGGCAACAAATCGGGATCAGACTTCCAGTCCTTGTTTTGAATTTTGTAGGGATCCAATTTTCCAATAAAATGCAACTTCGCAGCGTACCGCTCGCGTGCTCGCTTGTCTAAACTCTCCACGTAGTTTTCCATAGTGTTGATGGACAAAATCCGTACACAAACGAAGCTAGTTGAGTAAATAAATAGACAAACTGAGTCAATATTTGTTCCTCTCGCTATCGCCGCTTGTAATCGACAGACTTCCAAAATGGCGGCACGAAGCCGTGTTACTATTTTTAGCACAAAGCGCGGAGCCCTCTATACGCTCATGCAAACAAAATAGGAATGAACCTTGCAGTGTAACAAAATCAAATGGCAATTTTGAAAGATGCAAATGTTTTAATCGCCATTCGTTCTCTCTGTCTTCACTCCTGCTGAACAAACCTAAAATGGCGGCGAAGGAGTTGCTATTAAATAGGCCTCATTTCTTGTTCAAATACTAGGAGATCTTGAAACGTTCATATGACATCGAAAGCCAAATTGAATTGTCGTGTGATTTTTAATTCCTCAGTCGGACTTCGAGCCGCTCTCGAGCTGACCAAAAAATGTGCAAAGCCAGGGGTGTCAAAGTCATTTGAAGTCGGGGGCCACGCCGTAGAACAAACATGCTGTCGGGGGCCGGACGAGTAGATTCAAGAGAAAGAAAAAGAGAGAGAAAGAAATAAGAGAAAGAGGGAGGAAAATGAAGAGAGAGGGCGGGACAAAGAAAGAGAAAGAGCTTAAGAAACAATAGAGATAAAAAGTCGTGAGAGAGGGGGGGAAAGAAAGGGAGCGGAAGAAAGAAATCCAAAGAGAAATAGAAAGACAGAAGGAGAAGAAAAAAAAAAAGAAAGCGCCAAGGGTAGGAAGAGAGAAAGAGAAAAGGAAAAAAGGAAGTTAGAGCAAAAGAGGTTAAAAGACACACAGAGAGAAAGGACAAAGAGCAACAAAGGAAGAGAAAAAGAGAGTGGGAGAAAAGGGGTGGAAAGAGAGAGAGAGAAATAAATACAAGTGCAGTGTCTTTGTTGGAGGCACCCGACTTTGGCAACATCAAGTGGACATATTTCAACCGGCAACTTATTTTTCTCTTGCGCTTCTCTGAGTGTTGTCTCGCGGGTCAAATTCAATCCCTTAGCGGGCCTGATCTGGCCCGCGGGCCGCCTGTTTTGACACCTGTGTGCTAAGCCAACAAAGAGTGGAAGTGCAATACCGCATGGATCCCCCTGAGGGCGCAATCCCCGAATGTTTTATTTTTCCATAACTAAAGTGACAAGAAAATTCACACCAACAACATGGCAGGGGGAACGGATCCGTTATGCAAAAATATCGCTTCTGAGTTAGAATGGCTGGCTGCTTATGAGAAAACTTTATGGTCAAACTGTATCGTTTTACTTCACTTTGAAAGGTGATAAAAGACATTTTCTACCCGTACATTTGCACGTGTGAAGTTAGAATTGAGCTATAATAATATATATATTGAAAAAGGGTTTCTCTTGTCTTAATTTGATATGTTCGGGAATCATTTCAAGAACAAAATAGTTTTATGTCATTGTCAATATTGACTTTTGTGTTCGAATATTATGAAATAAATGCTAAAAGAATATGTCCCTGCCACGGCGATGTCAAGGTTTGCAGTCTTAATGCGAAACGCTGCTAAGAAGAACAGCTTCCTGACCTATTTATTCATTCACAAGAAGCCAACATGAACACGGCGCTCGTTGGACTCGACATGACAGTCATCTACAGAAACGGTGCCAGATGTTGGGATTTCTCTATCAAAATGTAGCGTTGACCAAATTCTTCCAATGAGTTATCTGACTCCATTAACCAAACACGACCTACGTTCATCCAACATTTAAGCGCGCTCGTCTTTTGAGAGAGAAATGACCGGGAAGGCCGACATTTCACACGGGGGGCGGATGTTTATTATTTCTAGCGGCAGACCTAAGCGTACCCAATGGAGACGGCCCCCATCCGAGTTGCCCGGGATCGTTTATACATTTCACAAACAAAGCAAAGACATCCTATCGGCTATGTGTCATCTGCAGTTAACGTGAGCTTTCTCTTATTGGATCTCTTCTCCCCGTATGACGACGTGTCAGCCGGGCTCCACAATCTTCGCATACCGGCGGCGCCCCGACGTCTGACCTTTTGCGTCTGGCCTTCTGCGTCAGCGCTCGCAGGCATTCTGTTATCGGAAAGACGTCTCGCATTCCGCACAGCCCGCCCCGACCTTCCACAATACACTGAACCGAAGCACAATATGTGAACATCTTTATTGCATTAAACTGAATGCATGTAATCAAGTCACATTTTATTTATATAGCCCTTAATCACAAAAATGTAATTTGTAGTCTATCGTTTAAAATCCTTTATAGTCAAATGTACAAAATCCTTTACAGATGACACCACCCAATGGAAGACGTCCTATCGTTATATCGAGAGTAAGAGCACTATTCAACTCGCAATACTTAACAATCCCGATTGTTCTGTGTACAGTATTTATTGCGAGAGAAATGATGTTTGAAAACTAGAGAGCTAGAAAGTGTTGGGATTCAAACCATCAAAATGTTTCCAACATGGCGGCGCGTGTTTACGTTGCGGCTGATTGTTACCCGATTATCCTACTACTTACAACTGTCCTCCTGCTTTCCTTTTTGGATACATGCGTGGCCAATAAGACCTACAGTCGGGAGGAGCTCATCCGACTAGGTGGGTGTCTAAATTTCGACTTTTCGGGCACTTTTTATACCACCCACGACATCCCAAATGAGCTCCAAAGGGACTCGGTTTCGCCCTGCTTTCCCGCTCCACCGAAGAAAAAGAAGAAAAATCGGAGACGAAGACGGCGAAAAGATAGAAAACAGAAGCGAGGATGTCGTGCAGGGAAGCGTGTGAAGTTGATGGAGCAACGACATGAAGATCTGTCTAATCCAACCATCATTTCTTCGTCGATTCTACGAGTAAACCGACAACCGAAGCCCAACGCACACAACCGGCATCTCGTGACGATCTCTACAA
Source organism: Urocampus carinirostris (assembly GCF_059441175.1). NCBI lineage: Eukaryota > Metazoa > Chordata > Actinopteri > Syngnathiformes > Syngnathidae > Urocampus > Urocampus carinirostris. The sequence continues at coordinate 75,318,410 of NC_142349.1, read as the reverse complement.
AGGCTACAGCTAAGTCAAATGATTCAAAGCTAAAATTTGGTCTTTTGAATGTTAGATCGCTCGCTCCTAAAGCTTTACTTGTAGATAATATTATTCGCGATTATAAACTTAACTGTATTGGTCTCTGTGAAACGTGGTTACGCCCGGATGAGTATTTAGCTCTAAATTATGCTTCTCCCCCAGATTACGAGAGCAGCCATATAGCACGCACGTTGAAAAAGGGTGGCGGTGTCGCGCTAATCTCTGAAAAATCGCTTAAATTTAATCCACGTACCTCTAATAATTACAAAACGTTTGAGGCTCTTGTGATGCGGTCCCCCCTATTGTCAATTGACGTAATAACTATCTATCGCGCACCAGGACCATACACAACTTTCTTAGACGAATTCGCCGAACTTCTGTCTGAACTAGTAACCTACGCAGACAAAATTATTATTATGGGGGACTTTAACATTCATATGAACTCTCCACTCAGTTCACTCACTGTTGCGTTTCAGTCTATAATTGATGCTTTTGGTTTTAATCAACTGGTTGATTTGCCAACCCATAAAGATGGAAACACGCTCGACTTGGTTCTGACTCGAGGAGTTTCAACCTCAAACATGGCGGTGCTATCGTGTACTACAGTTATCTCGGATCATTATTTAGTTACATTTGAGGTGCTAGCTAAATGTAGTACCAAAAAAACTGAAGGATTCACCGGACGCAATATAAGCACAGGCACAGTTTCTGAGCTCTCCGATATTCTTCCAGGAGCAGTTGCGTCCTTTCCTTCCTACATAGGCTCCATAGAACCACTCCTAAATGAATTTAACGCTACCCTGGCCAATGCCCTGGATTTAGTTGCGCCCATCCGGCATAAATTACGACCTAAAAGACGCACACCTTGGTTTAATGATGAAACTAGATCCCTTAAACGAGAATGCAGGAAATCTGAAAGAAAATGGCGCGCTACCAAGCTTGAAGTTTTCCATCAAATCTGGTGTGATAGTTTGTTGAAGTATAAAGCGGCCCTGGCCTCTGCAAAATCAGCCTACCTTTCGAAAGTGATTGCGTCACAAAAGAACAATCCCAAGGCCCTTTTTGACACTGTAGCATCACTTACAAGGCAACAGACTATCCCAGATAGCTCCACCCATTCTGCTCACGACATAATGGTCTTCTTTACTAAGAAGATCCAGAGCATACAGGAAGAAATTGCTAAAGACAATATTAATTCAACACATACTAAAGCACTCAAATCCCTAGATGCACGACATGGTGGCTGTCCAGGGACTTGGTCCCGTTTTAGTGAACTGTCACTCGAAAATCTTAAACAGATGGTGAATACTGCCAAACCGACGACTTGCCAGTTCGACCCACTTCCAGGTTCACTTATTAAAGGTCTCTTTGGCGTTCTTGCACCTTCAGTTCTAAATATTTTAAACATATCACTCGCCTCTGGTGTAGTTCCAGCTGCTTTTAAGTCCGCTGTCATTAAACCCACACTGAAACGACCCAACCTAGATCCAGAAAACTTATGTAATTATAGACCTGTGTCAAACCTACCGTTTCTTTCTAAAATACTTGAAAAAGTAGTGGCACAGCAGCTGAATGATTTCATGTCCGATAACAATCTCTTTGAATCGATGCAATCAGGATTCAGGGCTAACCACTCTACTGAGACAGCTCTGATAAAGGTAACCAATGATCTCCTACGGGCAATGGACTCGGGCGCATCATCACTTTTGCTGCTGCTGGACATTAGTGCTGCATTTGACACAGTGGACCATATTATCTTGCTAGAACGGTTGGAAAAATGGATTGGTCTCTCAGGAAACGTCCTATTATGGTTCAGATCTTACCTCTCAGATAGGACACACTGCGTTAAATATGGCGAAATGACATCTGAGCGTGTTAGTGTTACCTGTGGTGTTCCGCAGGGTTCAGTGCTTGGCCCCCTTCTTTTCACCATCTACATGCTTCCATTAGGTGATATTATTCGCAAGTATAACATCAGTTTCCATTGTTACGCAGATGACACTCAACTCTATTTCCCGATGGAGGAATCTACCACACTAAACTGTGGAACTTTGGAGGCCTGCCTCACTGAGATAAAAGAGTGGATGTCACTCAATTTCCTGCGTCTTAACCCTGAAAAGACTGAAATGTTAGTAATTGGTCCTTCTAAGTCCCGTGACTTATTCTCTAAAACCGCAGTGAACTTGGACAATTGCCACATCACACAGAGTGACTCACTTAAAAATTTAGGTGTCATTTTCGACCCTGATCTGTCCTTTCAAACACACGTGAAGAAAATTACTAGAACCGCTTTCTTCCATCTCCGTAACATTGCTAAAATTCGTCCTATACTTTCTCAGTCGGATGCGGAAATCATAATTCATGCGTTTGTTACCTCCCGTCTCGACTACTGTAATGCACTACTTTCCGGTCTTCCGATGACCAGACTCAAGAGTCTTCAGCTGGTACAAAATGCTGCAGCGAGGCTTTTAACAAGGACAAAAAAGTATGATCACATCACCCCAATTTTGGCTAACCTGCATTGGCTCCCTGTTAGCCTAAGATGCGATTTTAAGGTTCTCCTACTACTATACAAAATCATACATGGACTTTCCCCCTCGTATCTTTCAGATCTGATCTGCCCTTATGTCCCGGCCCGAAGCCTTCGTTCCGAGAGCGCCGGTCTCCTGGTGATCCCAAGAGCCAAGAAGTGTTCCGCTGGTTCGAGAGCGTTCTCCATCCGGGCACCGGTGTTGTGGAATGCTCTTCCCCCTGATATCCGATCTGCAACCTCGGTGGAAATGTTTAAATCTAGGCTTAAAACTCACTTCTACTCTATAGCATACGAGTAACCTAATCTTCTTATATGTAATAACTTGTGAAGCCCTTAGAGACTAATTGTGATTAAGGGCTATACAAATAAAAATGACTTGACTTGACTTGACTACTGTTTACCAAATTGTTGGAATGAGTTATCTGACTCCATTAACCAAACACGACCTACATTCATCCATCAAATATGCACGCTCGTTTCTTGAGAGAAAATGACCAGGAAGGACCACATGGGGCGGATGGTTTATTATTCCTAACAACAGATCTAAGTGTAAACAGGAGACGGCCCCCATCCGAGTTTTCCGGGATCATTTATACATTTCAACAAACAAAGCAAAGATATCCTACTATTCCCTTATTGGTTATGTGTCATCTGCAGCTAACTTTAGCTTTCTCTTATTGGTTATCTTTTCCCCGCATGATGGCGTGTCGGCTCCTCCCATGGGCGTGCCAAGACAGTTGTTTTGTGCCCAACAATCTCTGGTCGTCCTGCGTCAGCACACCCAGGCATCCTGTTATCAGAAATGTCCTAGACAAAACAACTGCCATTCATGCATTCCGCACAGCCTGACCTTCCACAATACACTGAACCAAAGCACAATCAGTGAACATCTTTATTACATTAAACTGAATGTAACTCAATGGTATAAAATCCTTTAAAAGGAAGGAAAGAAATACATTTTTCCCTCGACATTGTAATTAGAAGATAAGAAGTATTGTGGAAGGGAATGATGTTCCGTATGCAATCGGGATTTTACAACCCAATTGATTTGAAAAGGACTATTTTAAGAATTTCCATAATCATGAGCAATAAGAGTTTTTGGAACATGGAAAATTGCTAAGAAGCCTGTCAATAAACATGGAATAAAAGGTTTTAAGCCAAAAAAACAAGGTTAAAACCGCCACATTTCTGTGTTTGGTTGATCATTATTGTTTTAATGATTTAATTTTTTTTTTTGCAAAAATGCTGAAAGGCACCAACACACTTTCATTGTGTCTTGTGTCTTTCAGAGCTCAGTGAAGAGAATTTTCCTCCTTGGCAACAGGAGACAGAGATGCCTGGTGTCAAAAAAGAGGAGGAGGATTATTTCAAGACATTTGACCTTAAAAAGGAGAAGGACCATCACATTAAAGAGGAAAAGTTCATTGTTGTTAAAGAGGAGGAAGATTTAAGAGAGTTTCCGGTGACTGGGGCCCGTTTCACCTCTGAAGATCAACATGAAAAGAACAAGGGGGCGGTTTCTCCGAGCAGAAGCTCCGGGAGAACAGACTATGACGACGCGTCCGACTCTGCACACGATGATGGCGACCGACAGTCGGAAGTCGATGACACCTATCACAAATGTCCGCAGTGTGGAAAATCGTTTCAGTCCAGGCATAATTTGAAACGCCATATCGTGGTCCACACTGGTGAAAAACCCTTTTCCTGCTCCGTTTGCGGTCAGAAATTCAGCCATAAATCACACTTAAAAGGCCACACAAGGACCCACACTGGTGAAAAACCTTTTGCCTGTTCAGTTTGTGGTCAAACATTCCGCCTAAAAGAAACTTTGAAAAGACACACAAGAATCCACACGGGTGAGAAACCTTTTGCCTGCTCAGTTTGTGGTCAGAAATTCAGCCACAAAGTCAATTTGAAAACCCACGCAAGAACCCACACTGGTGAAAAACCTTTTTCCTGCTCTGTTTGCGGTCAAGAATTTAACCGTAAGGGAAGTTTGAATGACCACAGAAAAATGCATAGTGGTGAAAAACCTTTTGCCTGCTCTGTTTGTGGTCAAAAATGCACCCAGAAATCCAATTTAAAAATCCATATAAGAACTCACACTGGTGAAAAACCTTTTGAATGCTCAGTTTGTGGTAAGAAATTCAGCCAAATAGGACATTTGAAAATCCACACAAGATCCCACAATGGTGAAAAACCTTTTGCCTGCTCAGTTTGTGGTCAAAAATTCACTCACAAACCAAGCTTAAAAATCCACACAAGAACCCATACTGGTGAAAAACCATTCGTGTGCTCAGTTTGTGGTCAAACGTTTAGCCAAAAAGTTCATTTGAAAAGCCACACAAGAACCCACAATGATGAAAAACCTTGTGCCTGCTCAGTTTGTGGTAAAAAGTTCCGCCATAAAGGAAGCTTAAAAAGACACTCCAAAACCCACGCGGATGAGAAACTATTTTCTTGTTCTGTTTGCAGTCAAAGATTCTCTAGTCAAGTCAAAGCTCAGGATCACATGTGTGCTGGGGAGAATAGCATTCATCGCTCTGTTTGAAATACGGACGCTCCTCGACTTACGATCAATCGAGTTACGAACAACGGTACATACGAACATTTTCTTCGGGATGTCAAAAAAAATATCCGGACATTGCTGTAAGTCCTATTTTGCATTGTGCATCTTTTCCGAGTACAGGACATTTCTGTAGTGCTTTTTTCCCCCGCTTGGCGCTGTGAGAGGTCACCCAGAATCCACCCCGAAGAGGAAATCCGGCTTCTACTTCCTAGTTCGTTTGTAAACACATTGCACTGCATCTCTAGCACGCTAAGAATTTTGACATTTTTATTGTTTAGTATTTTGTGCATCCATTCAATAGGGTTGGCGTGAAGTGTAAAAAAGAGGCGTGCCGTTTCTTTTGAAACAAAAGTGGAATAAGAAAGCTTGATGCGGTTGAGAAAATGGTCGGAACGCTTTTTTTCCAGCCACTTTTTACCACGGAGGAGGACCTCTTGAAGCGCAAGTCCCAAAAGTAAGTTACACTTAACTTTATGTTTATAGAACTGAAATGATCTGAAATGATCTGCATTTCTCTAGCGCTTTTCAAGTCAATGACTTCCCAAAGCGCTTTACATTGTGCTTCACATTTCCCAATAGCGGCCGTGATCTGTGCAGCCATGTAAGGCGCTAACCTGCTTATTGGGGGTAATTAGGGGTTCAATGTCTTACCCAAGGACACTTCGACATGTAACACGGACAATCCGGGATTCGAACTGGGATCCCTTAATCCTAAGACGATCGCTCTACCTCCTGAGCTACTGCCGAACATATTATTTCATGATTTTTTTTTATTTTTGAGTACAAAACAGTACAGGTTTTTTATGCAAGCCTTAAACATACTTCTATAAACCTTAAACATACAAAACATAGCACCGAAGCAACTTACAAACCAATTCAACTTACGAACGATCGTCCGGAACCGATCTCGTTCATAAGTCGGGCAGCGTCTGTAAGCTCAGAGTTTACATTTGAAAAAATATGAATGAACTCATTTGTGTACTCTAGATGTCAGTGATATCTTTTTTTATGGTTGTTTGGGAGTTTATACTCCCATTGTGAACAGAAATTAAAATCAAAAATGAATACAGGGTAGTGTTAAAGTATTACAAATCATAGACGCGAATCGAAAATAAAGTAAAATTCTGGCGGTCAGCCTGCTGTGATTAACTTTCATTGTTCATGTTTCATTTACAAAAACCCCCAACACTCCAAACATCTGACCCATGCACTTACCCCCCCCTTCATTTATCTTTATCCGTACATACTGGATTATACACGTGGACCGTCGACGGTTGATCGGTACGTGATAAAGGTAAATGAATAAATGAACTGATAAGTGAGTGATAACAAATTTTGGTAACAGTCGTCGATACATTTCAAGATGAGTGCATGACTGGATAGTGATACAGCATACACATCGGCCTTTGGCCTGACCCCCGCGAACATCTTGAAGACCATGCAATGTCGTATTCGTCAACGGGTGTCGTGAAGTCAGATGCTGGAGTGAGTGTTCATCTCAGCAGGCATCACGCGCAGTTTCCATGCAGCCAAAAACCCGGAAGCGACGATGCATCCTGACCATCCTAGACAGCAGCTTGCTCCCCGGCAGTGTGACATACCAACAAAAGAATCACAATTAGAAATCAATATATTTGTGAAAAGAAAGTATTTACTCACGTTTTTCCACTATTCTCGTACAACAATGCTTCTATCTCAAATTAATCCATCCCAACTCACTCAATTGGATTTTTCCTCGTCTTCACATTCCTTAATTTTCCAATTTTGAACTGAAAACCGGAATAGGTTAACTTTTTCCTTTTTGATATTATTCTATCCTTTCTTGGTGTTATTCTGGCATTATCATAATCTAAAGCACCTAAAATAACCAAACATAATTTTTCTAGACTTTTCACCCCTAAATTCATCGTTTTCCAACTGAAAAAACATTTATTTTTCTGGGAACTCCATAGGCTCTCGGACGTTACGTTGCACACCCTTAGCGTCAAAACGATTTCTAAAAAAAAAACGAACGTTTTCGATTCCTAACGAGACGTGCTATCGGTTCTATCTAAAACAATACATTTTAAACCGTCTTCCTCTTTAAAAACGTTTTTCTCGTCTCAATGAGTACTGTATTGTTCCCTTTTTCCTTTTCCTTCGATATTTTTCTGTTAATCCTTTCAGTTACGTGGGCCGATTAAACGCTGGACAACCATATAGACAAGAAAGATAAGAATACAGGAAAGAATACAAACACTTACAACATTGAACAAACATAAAACATAAAACAAGACAGATGGCCCACAAAAATTTAAGTTAATTAGTCTAATTAAGTCAGTGCACATTGAGACCATGCGCCTACACAACTACCGAGTTAGGGTTATGGTTTTCCTCTCCTACACAATTTCCCGAATTTTACGTACTGGCCGTGCACTCATTTTTGGCTGTCGGCGTTGTAACCTCACTCTTCAGTGCTGTCGCCGTGGGTGTAGGTTTCTCTGGACTTTGGTGTGTCGGTACCCTTCTCACCTGTATCGTCACATTAAGGTTTAGCATATTATCCGTCACTTTAGTCTGTACTGTCGTTAACACATTTGGTTTCTGGTAGTCCATCGGCACTCCGACTGGTTGCGCGTTTTTATATTTATTTTAGGTGAAAATCAAAATCCCTACTCTAAGATGCCCTATCCATTTTGAGCATTCTATCTCAAAATTCTAACTAGAAGATAAACAATTTATTTTTTAAATTGTCAGTTCTAAATTTCAAATTTTGCTTTTTCACCAAATACAGTCACTGGATCAGTTCAACCATTATCCTTGTCAGAATCATTTACCCTGATTTGAGTGTTTGAGTGTTCTCTTTTGTAGATTGATCACATCCGAGAAAAAATTTGTATGCACTTTTTATTTGCATTTCCTTTTGATTTTCAACGTGTTATCTTGCTGTTGGCCATTCCCCTCGAGGCAGATGACCAGGATAGATTGTTAAATTGTCAATTTAACCCAAGAAAAGACGTTTTTATTGTTATGATTCACTCTTTGTTTTGCCTTTTATAAAAATCATAACCTATGTATGATCTCTTCAGTAAGTAAACTTGTTCAAAATAACAGTATTTTGCAAAGAAAGCAGGTAATTCACGCTCAAAGTGAATGATTTTGCCATAAATGAAAAATACCATCCCAAAATGTTCTCAATGTGGGCGATTTGCTAATGGTGAATGGTTATCTTAATTGATTTTTGTTAATCAATTTGACAAACATTGTAAATTTTGTAATATTACAACATTTCTTCTGTGTAATATTTTTCTATCCGTCCAAATTTCGTAATTTGAATCTCAAAAAACAGTTATATGGAGAGCTTATTCAGAAGACAATTTTTCATCAATTTCGGAAAAAACTAGGTTTTAACTTATTTTTACGGAATGTCTCAACTTCCCCCCTGAGTTAAAACCTAAGTTCACAATCTATGTCTCTCTTTCGTTTGACTCATCCCATAATACTCGGAATTTCATTAATTCAAAACTTGTCTTCTATCGCAATTGCACTATTCATACACGTCCTTCTACTCAATCAAGGAAGCAAGGTTTAGGGCGCTCTGAGGAGAGGGATGACTGAGTATGGGCGCCAAGAGTGGACTGAGAGTGTGATCGTGGCCACTGTGTTGTGCGGTGCAGAGACGATTCAGTTTTTTTTAAGACGACAGCAGTGTGCGTGTGTTGTCGTATCGATACTAATAACTAAATGGAGTGGAATGGAACTATGATGACTATAACATGAAACCAAACGAGACGTCACGCTCTATAGAGAATTTATCGACCTATTTCATCATCGCCTACATTTTGCTCAAAATTTTTTTTCCAACATTCTGCTTCTTAAAAAGAACCTAAAAAGAAATCCGCCATTAAAAGCGCAATTAACCACCAGTCCATCGTCCCAAAAACAATGGTTCTAAGTCAAGGGTGGGCAAACTTTTGGCGTCACGAGCCTGGGGACACACCCAGTTTTTCTCATTTACAGTTATGATGTTATATTTCATTATATTTATTTCATGTTTATCTATTTTGTGTATATGTATGAACCCCTACTGAACACCAGCATACCTTCAGGGCAATTGCAGTTGATTCAACAAGGTTCGTTTGCTTTCGGAACGGACTAATCCCGTTTCAATCCAATTGATTCAAATTGATAATGTGTTTCGATTTACAATAGTTTCATCATTCCATATTTACTGCTAGAACCAATTAAACTTATAAGTAGAGGTACAACTGTGTTATTGTAGTTGTGCACGTATGTAGTATTTCTGTCATGTCCAGCATGGTCGCCGTGGCGACCGTCTAATTTGCGAGTGTCCTTCTTAAGGGCTTGCCGGTCTGAGTAAAAGCCTGTTTTATGAGTATTCCTAGTCTGAGTTCCTGTTTGCCTGTAAGCCAGTTGCTGTTTTGTTTATTCCCTAAGCGTTGGACAATTTTGCTGAATAGAAGTAACCGGTCGTTAAGCGATTGAGTTCTGGTCCGCTCTGCACTTAACTCAACCATTTCTGCAGTAGTATCTTATAATATTTACAAAATAAGATTAAATAAGATTCTGTAACATTTTCGAAGTCTGTTGTAGTATTTTTGAAGGATTTTTTTTTTAGTAGCGCTAGTATTAATGCCGTTGTAGTTTTGTAGCAGTATTCTTGCAGAATTTCTGTAGTTGGTCTTTTTAGAATTATAGCCGTACCATATACTATGTCCCGTTTCTCAAGCTCTATATTCCGTTTTCTAGTAATTTCATAGAATTTCTGTAGTAGGATTTACATTATTGTAATACTTTACCATCCCATTTCTTGTTCTCTTTTGGTTTACTGCACATGAATGGCTAGATTAAACCCTAGAGGTTTAATTCTGACCCAATTGTGGAAAAATGTATTTGATAATGTTACTTCCGGCGCCGTCACGAATGGCAGCCACTCCAGCAGCTCCCGTGTCATTTTCGCTACTTTTGTGATTTATTTATTTGTTTATTTATTTTTGCTTACTTTATCAGTGCCTTGCAACACTTGGATTACTTTCTATCCTATGGATATGGGTTTCATCTCGCAAAAATACGTACATTAAACAACACCACCTACATTGGACATTACCGAATCTTACTGCAATATGTATTCTGTGTAGCACTATTTAGTTACTCTATATAACATGCTAAAGTGGGCATTTGCACGTCACACTGGGTATTTGTATATTGTATTCTTTTGGCTTTATTATTGTATTGTTCTCAGCTCAGGGATGCTGCTGGAAATGTGAATTTCCCTCAGGGGATGAGTAAAATATCTATCTATCTATCTATCTGATTAATTCGTTCACCCCTGTGCTCAGCATCTTTTTCTATAACAAAATTTTATGTATTGCGTGGTACGTATCTTCTTATTCTAAAGCAGAACAACATGTTATGTCTATGTTTATTTGCCTTCAATTAGATATTGATCCTTTTAATAATTTCCTTTTATTTTTATAGCTTATCTATAAAAATACTGTTATATGTTTTGCACAATGCTGACAACCTTTTTTGCACTACAATGACTATTTTTCACCAAATGCATATTTACACAAACCTCAACTGTATGTAACATTTTAAATGCACATTCTTGTGTAAATATTGTATTAATTATAACTATAACCTTATCTTTTCCGATCCTTTACCTAACTTTGAAGATGGAGTGTCATGCCAAATTAATTGTCAGTTACAATATGTGAACCCGTTTTGTAACTATGTCCGTAAAGGTATATGTCCCATTCCATCATAAATGGTCTGGATTTATATAGCACTTTTCAAGACCCTGGGGAACTCCAAAAACACTACCTAATGTGTTGTTTTTCATACTTTTGTCTCAAGTTTTTATATACCCAATTTTCAGCAAATTATTCTTATTTAAATAACTTACTTTTTGTCCATTTATAACCACCGAAAAGATGGACACTGAAATTATGGACGGTTTCCAGTCGTCTTCTTTGTTTTACTCGCCCTTGCTTTATTAGGAGCATAACTACACGTCTTAAAAGTTCTTACCCTTTTGCCATTCGCATATTCAACGAGAGATGATTAGTTTTGTTATTTAAACATTCTTTCTTTTTAAACTATTCTGTATAATTATCTTGTATACACTCAGTGTTCTCATTTCACCATGTTCCTGTGTCCCAGATGCATCATCCATGCTGGGGACGCAAACTTTTCCTTTAAATTGTCATTATCATTTAATTCCTCTTTAACAAAGATTCAACGCATTACATCATCGTTACTTTGGTCTTGCTGTATGAGATTTTATTTTTCTGCACGCCGATCTTAGCTAATGAGATCTCGTCGCTTCGAGACTACGTCATTGCTGTTGGTAATTGGTTAAGTCAGTCTTTTTCATTAGACAAAACTGCTTTTTTCTCAATTTATTGAAGAGAGCCAGCTCATAAATGCCCTTCTTGCACTTAACTTGGTATTTAGTTCTGTAGTTATTTATTTTTAATTGATGTAGTGTACTATGTCTCTGTTTCAAAGTACTATATTGAATCGTTAGTTTTGTGATACTGTTTAGTATACCTCTAGGGCACAGGTGTCAAAGAGGCTGCAGGTTGAAATATGAAACCCAGGTGCCTTGAACAAAGACACTGTTCTGTATTTCTTTCGCTTTCTCTCTCTCTTTTCCACCCCTTTTCTCCCACTTTGTCTCTGTCTCTTTCACTCTCTGTGTCTCTCTTTTTCTCTTTCTTTGTTATTTTGTCTCTTTCTCTCTCTCTCTCTTTTTAACTTCTTTTGCTCTAACTTCATTTTTTCCTTTCCTCTCTTTTCTCTTTCTTCTGTCTTTCTATTTCTCTCTGGATTTCTTTCTTTCTCCCCCTTTCTTTTCCCCCTCTCTCATGACTTTTTATCTCTTTTGTTTCTCACGCTCTCTAACTCTCTCCTTTTCCTTCCCTCTTTCTCTTTTATTTCTCTCTCTTTTTCTTTCTCTTGAATCTACCAGTCAGGCCCCCGACAGAATGTTTGTTCTATCGTGTGGCCCCCGAGTTCAAATGACTTTGACACCCTTGCTCTAGGGGCATTTCTCTATTACCGTATTACTGTCGTAGTATTTCTACGGTACTTTCATTTAGCGATTTTAATTTTCACTGTGTGACGTTTTGAGTGTCGAGCGACTTAAAATTCGACTCTCTCCCGCCGTCACTTATGAGTGCTGATGCTCATTTTGTCTGTCATTTTGTCTCAAATTATTGATTCAAAACCTGATGCAAGCCAAGTTATTTTGTGAAAATGTCAAAAATTCCTACAACTGAAGATACTTACGTATTAACTTTTAGCACAGGCGCTGGGCAATGGAGTAAAAGTGCGCATGTCCTGTTTATAGTTCCTAACACTTACCCAATCAAAACGTTTGAGTTTCTTTGCTACAGCTTCTGGATAAAACGTTCGTTCTCGGTTAAGGTTTTTTCCTGCGAGTTTTTATTAGAAATGTCTTGTTAGTGAACCTAAATCGTTTAATTAGCTTTCTTATAAAGTATTTTTAGCAATTTACAACCAAACCAGTGACTGCTGGTGTGACTACGTGACTGTAAACTAGAGTAATAATTAGAAGAAAATAGTGCTTCTTTGGGCACTGTGACTCTCCTTATTTATCCTGTTCAGCACTTTTACTTCGGTTGCACTCCACAGTGCAAAGACATCTTGGGGTCAATGTATACACACTGTCCCTTTAAAAGATTTCGAGTGCATGTTTCTTATGGCACCATATTTTAAACATTATATTTTACACATTTTCGTCATATCTCACATTTTTTCTCTTTTCCTGTAATATTTTTGATTTTGGTACTTTCGAGCTTCCATACCTCAGGGCCATTGAGCCCTTCATGAGGTAAAATGTACTTGTACTTCCCAAATCCTCAACCGTTTTGGCATGTTATACAGTAGTGTCACACTTAACCGGGCCGCTGTCTCTAGGATGCGTCATGGTCTGCAACTGCAGCGTCGCTTTTTGGATCTCCGGTTGCACTTTCGGACCCACAATTTCCATTCGCCGCTGCGATTTCTCGAGCTCTGCTCCTAGTAACAATCATATCAGACAATTTATTATCATACACAGCTTTGTCATCCACATTTTGTTTTCCTAATTTTAACGTTACTGCCCTGTTGATCTTGCTTGGTCTCGTTGACGGTGGCAGCGTGAGCCGTGGTACCGTGGTTCAGATGGTACCATTTCGAGCTGCCCTCGACCTGGACTGCGGCCAGCGTTGCCCTCACGACGGTGTACGGTCCCTCACGCCTCGGATGGTTCCTCTTTCGTCGAAACCTTGATGTAGACGAGATCCCCTGGGACGTCTTTTCAAATGGTTGTTTGACCTTGGACTCTTGTCTCTTCACCAGCCGGTAGATGACAGCCGTCAATTGTCTCATACAGTCTCTCAGTTCAGTTTGTAGTTGCTCAAGTGGCGGCCCCTTATAGGGACCTCCCAGATGCGGCGCTGGTCTGCCTGTTAGCATTTCATGCGGTGTTAAATGCGTGATCCAATGAGTTTGCATGCGATAACTCATCAGCGCTAACTGTAGCGCATCCCCTCAGTTGAGCCTAGTACTCACAAAGATCTTGTTTATCTTTGATTTTAATATTCCATTTACTCTTTTCCACCATCCCTTGACTTTGTTGATAAACCTCACCGAACCGTTGTTTAATGTGTAGTTTTTGTAAGATGCCCTTCACGACCTTTTGAACAAATGTTATCCGAGCTTATTTCTGACGGTATGCCAAATCGCGGAATAACTTCTCTAATCAAAAACCTAATTACTGTTCCCGCACCTAGATCTTTTGATGGCACTGCTCCTATTATTCCTATTACTCCTATTATTATTATTCTCTCCGTCTACCGTGGCCTGTATCTGATATAAAGTCAAAGGTATTCCCCTGTTACCTATTCTCCTTAATAATCCTCCTGATGCTCCTGCATCTGGAGACACATCACCGTTTTCCTGGAAAGCAGATTCAAAATACAATTTTAGCAGTATTTCTGTGTTAAAAATAAAATAATTCACAATCCAAACGTATCAATATTCCTCAGATTTGTAAACACTACGTCAATCAACAAGATTCTAGCGTGATTCAATGCAGACTCGTGTTGTTCGTTATCACCGCCTCGTCGACGGCCTTGGCCGTCTGGCTCAGTCCATCGTGACGTTCCACTCGCAATCCGCTGCAGGAATGTGCCATGAGCTTTATCAGTGCCACACTGACCTTGGCGCCCAGTTGTCTACCTCTTTCTCCTCGAAACTGGCTGCAATCAGTTCAGATTGCCCCCTGCTCACTGTTTGAGGACAGCCTGGATGTGCTCCAGTGTCCCCACGACCCTGCTGTAGACAAGCGGCGCAGACAACGGATGAGTGAACGTCTTTGTTTGTTTTTTGCCATCTTCAGCCCTTCTCAACAGTCCGTCTGACTTCTGAATCCTGTTAAATCGGTCATGTTTACAAACTCGGATGTTTAGTCTAGGTTAAATGACCATGAAGACATCACCTTAGCAATTAAATTCTTAAATTTTTCACGGTCTTCCTCAAGATCGAGTAATCTGCTCCTCATTGTCTTTTGAAAATGCTTGCCAAATTGTTTCCTCAATTTACCCAAACTCTACTTATCACGTTTATCGGAACAAGATCTCACAAATCAAAAGGCCACACGCAAACGGAGCACTTGACGAATTAAGTAATCCCTCCACTTTTTTTTATTTTCCATACAGCAAAGGAGCGAAAGACGGGGGAAAGACGGGGGTGGGGGGAGGTATTCGGAGCGGGAATACACACGGTTGAGCTCAACTCACACAGAGCGAAAGACGGGGGGAAAGACACTTTAACGCACATACAAGACCGTAAAATGTAGAATAAGCAGTCACTCCATCATTCATCCATGCTTCCTTAACTCCTCCCCCAACGCCAACCAAAACAAAAAAAACAAAAAACAGTTAAGTATAAATCACCCGCGCACTCTCACTTAGGCGGCCGGGGGAGAAACCGAACCGAACAGAACACACATCCACAGACAGAGAGACACACGCACAATTATCGCCAGCTGGCACACACACCAACATTCCCGAATGAGACATCTCCCAGACTGAAAACATGTCAGCAATTCTCACACATTCTTTGTATCGCTTGTTTCTATGCGAATATATCTTAATAATACAACATCTGATTACTGCTCATTTTTCTAACGTCAGTATAACCTTTCAGATTGTAGAAAATGGCGAGGTTCCATGCACCACACTTTTTCTTAAGTGCAAGGTTACATTTCCCTCCCAAATCATCAATCGACTAGGGAAACACATAAAACATGCCCCGTATTAACCATACATAGATCGTCTACTCTCGAACTGTCACTTCAGCAAATGACGACGTCTTATCACAGCTTCACACAGATCTCAAGACAATTATAAATATACAAATACCGACGCCGCTGCAACCTCTTATCCAGGTTAAATTAGCCTTTTTCCGTTTTCAAGCAGCCTATGTCCCAAAACAGACAGGACTCTCTGAGCTCAGAATCCCGTCGGACATAAAAATCACAACTCAGTCTATATATCTCATCCGTCCGAACTTGGGCCTGACTATAGACGGAAAATCCCACGTGCACGAATTTTCATAATTTAGCTCCGACGCCACAGGCTCCCGTCCTCCCACGAATCTCGACAAGCAAACCGAAATAAGGAGAGAAAAAGCTTTTCCTTACCTCACGCTCATTTGAGACCGTTCCACTGAGAAGTCTTTTCCCTTTTCTGTTTATTTAAGTGCCAAATCCACGTTTTTGGGCGCCATTTAAATGTTGTCGAAATGTTGGAGAAATTTGGAGGTTCGATAATCGAGAGAAAAGTCTTCTCATATGTGGATAAAGATGGGCAGGAGCCAGCCGCGTGGAGGGAGATACAACTTTATTGATTCGTCAATGAAGATCTCACAGAGCTAGGAACATGACAATGTATTTAAAGCTGGTAGTGACGATTAGGCTTCGATTGAGTACACCCCAAAAGGCGGTCCTGTATCACGTATTACTTAAAGGAATTTTGTTTTTCTCGTTCAAGCCATCTCCTTGTATCCTTATTAGGAGACAAGGAGATGGCTTCTCCAAACAGTCTGACGTCAGTGTATACAGAGATCTTCGTTCCTTGCCCAGTGTATACAGAGACCTTTCGTTCCTTGCCCAGTGTATACAGAGACTCAACTGTCTGCCAAGAACTTCCCGAACTGAGTTTTTTACTGACGTCAAATGCAAGTCTATTTACCACAATCTTTCTACATTTCTACATGTATGCAACTCTATTCTACAAGTGCAAGTCTGTTTGCCACAACAGTTGTCCGAGGACTAGAACTGTCCTTTTTTTCAAATGCAGAAGCGGTGCAGCTTGTATTTTTCATTTACTATGAAATAACCTCAGTGTGTTCAATTTTTGACATCTACGGAGTCATTTTAAAGTCCCTCGTAGACGCATGTAAATATATTTGAGAACTTTTTGAGTTGACTTCATCAAGATGGCCTCTTTACAGGGGGGATATAACACAACATCGGAATATAGAAAAGCGGGCTAACTGAAATAAGCTCAGCTTGATCTAGTCTGGCTTAACGGGTTGCACGATTGCCGAGTCGGGATGAAAAGCCATCTGTAGATAGTCGGGATAAATGTACCTTTACGGAATCATCGAATCAAACCCCGGGATCCGTCTCACAATCCCGGATGTGGAAGTGGAAAAGTATCGCCCGTGATCGTTTACGGCCGCTAAACACGAGCTCCTGATGATAAAGTTTGATGAATTTAAAGAAGAAATAATAAAAAAGGCTACACGAGCGCTATTGATGAGAAAAAAACAACGTCGGGTACTTATGCGCACCGGTTCATTTCAACTGCATGAATCACCATAGTAACTCAGCCAGGCTAAATTGAACTTGCTTTCATGCAACCCACGTGAGGCCACATTCAATTTAGACATGAAATCTATCCCGGCTTAATCCCTCATCTTGGTATCGTGCAATAACCCCCTAAGGTTTTTAAAAAAAATCTGATTGTGATTGTATGAATCCACAATATTTATATTTTATACCTGTCATCCAAACATGACTTTTATGTGGATTTCATTATTTTGTATCACATTGAATAATTGATTTGTGACCGGATATCCAAAAAGAGTCATTTTAAACCGAATGCAATTCACTGTGATCGAACGACATCATACGTTCAGATCGAACTAAAAATCAAAATGTCATGAGTTCCTTTTGTTTGTTTGATTGATTTTCTTTTTTTTTTTTTTTTTTAGAAATTTACCATTTGTGTAAAGTATTGAAGTGAAAAGAAAACTTGAGTTGTTCCCATCAGCCCTCGTTTTAAAGTTTTAGGTTTCAGTGATCTCTGTCACGGTTGCCATGGCGCCCAATTGGCCCCACCCGTGTGGCGCCAGCTGCAGTGACAGATTGGCTTCCCTTCTGTTTAATCTCAGTGCTCTCAATCTCCCTTTGTCAGTCCCTCAACAAACCTCTGCCCCGCAAGATGTGGGTTCTGACTCAGTCCTGTTTCCTGTCGGTAGTTCCCGTCCGGTATTGTTCCCGTTTATTTTGTCCTGTTCAATATAGGTTTCCAGTTTTCTTCCCGTCTATTTTTGTCCTGTTTATTATTCTCTCCAGTTTACGATCCCGTCTAGGTTGTCGTGTTTAATTTCGATATCCTGTTTCGATATCAATCCTGTCTGTCTCGTCCTGTCCGGTATCGACCCCAACCGGCCGATATCTGCTCGGGCAATTGGTATCGATCTGGTCGGCCTCTGGCTTCCTATCCTTCCCCGCCAGATCGCTGCCTAACGCGCATGACTCCTCATTTCCCGTAAAATAAAAGGCTTGTGTGAGAAACGTCACGCATTTGGGTTCTGTTCCGGTTCATGACAATCTCATCATCCCTTTGTGTCGTGATTTGACAGCAACATTAGTCCTGAAATAATGTCTTTTTTTCTTATTTGAAACGGTTATTTCATTAAATTGTGAAGATTTTTGTCTCTGCAATACGTAAATAACGTGCACGGGCTCCACCGTCTGATTGTCGTGGAAGTGTTCGCCTTCTCGTCGGCAAATCTATTTCGTTACTTCTATTTGCAATAAATTGTTGCTTTTGGGACCTTTTTGTCTTTGTTCTTATACTAAAATGTGTCATTTATTGTCAGTTATCTAGTCAAGTCATGTTCATTTGTGACGCCTTTTATCACAAGGAGTCTCAAAGGGCTGCCAAGAAATGGAAGGAAATCCTCAAGTTTTGTGACAAAATGGATATGGAGTGTTAGGAATTAAACACATGACAAAATGTAGCGTTTGTCAAATTATTCAAATGAGTTGTCTGACTCCATTAACAAAACACAAACTTCATTCTTCTGACAATGTATGCTCTTCTCTTAATTTTAGGGAAAATATTGACAGGAGACTGGCATTTCCACACAGGAGCAGATTTATTTTCTTCAAGTATCTAACAAAGTGAATTCCATCAAATTAGCCGAGACAATATTTGTTCTATGGTGTGGCCCCGAGTTCAAATGAGTTTGACACCCCTGCATGGTGTCAGAAGTGGGATCCGAACCCACGTCTCTATTTGGAGACTCATCTGCTGCGCAGGCACAATCAACTACCGTATACGACAACTACTATTATTAATGATAGTAATATTATGAGAAACGTCTGAAACGCTCCAAACACACTGTGCCGACATATTGACGTCAAAAAGGTTTCCCTAGAAGTTTCTTAAAGCAATTAACTAAGTGAATTCCATCGAATTTAGCCAAATTATCGTCGAATTAGTCTAATTAGTCCTTGTCGAGCCTCCCTCTCACGATCTCCCATCTCTCTGCCGTCTTCTCTCTTCTGCCCACGTCTTTTCAAAAGCTGGCGCGTCAGCCCCACCCCCTCCCCCATGAGGCGTGCTGACTCCTCCCCTGGGGCGGGCCAGGAACTCCCCACGTGGCCTCCACTTAGTCGCCACCTCGTCTGACCGGTGCGTCACGAAGGCCCCTCCCATGGGGCGGGTCAGGTGCCACCTTCACCACCTCCTCGCCGAAAGGCGCCGCCACGTCTAAAGGAAACTCACAACAAGAAAGCTTATCAGAACAACTTCTCCAAACAATGTCTCCTTTCCCGCGCCACAGGCTCCTCCGGGGTCCGCCCTTGTCCCAGTTCTTGCTGTTTTCTGTAAACATCATTCTGGTCTAGGCCGCACTGACCCCAAGCCTTCCCTGTGAAAAATCCCCACTGCATTTAACTAATGTAATTTGTATGAAATTATATTAAATCCCTTATAGTCAAATCAAAAAAATATAAAATCCTTCATTCCTTCTCACGACCCCCCAAAAATTGGGGCCAGAATATCAATTTGGCAATCAAATTTGGGTCTAGTATTTGTTCATGACATTTCAAACGCAAGAAGACTTCTCACCGAGTAGTCTTGCCGCCATAAACTAGTCCTATCAGTGGCACTGTCGAGGCTGTATTATTTCCGAAAAAGAGAGTCACCGGAAACATTGGATTTTTCATATTCCTTTTTATATCGAATTGTTCTTCCCATATCATTTTAACAAGGTGACGAGCAAACCACTGTGGCTTTTGGCCAAGTGAAATGTTTTCTCATTTGCACGGTCTTCCCTTTTGACCAATCCGTCCAATTATCTCCAGTTTCCCTTATTCACCAGAACAAAGGTTTATTGGTCATCCATCTCTGAATCCCTTTTATTTTCCGTCTTCCATTAAAGCAGTCCAAATCGATTGCACCTATTTCTAAGTGCATTTGGTTGATAGTTTTGATGGTATTGTTTGGAATTGCTTGGGAGAATGCTAAGCACACACATGTAGATCATCTATTTTAGTCAAATCGTTTTTGGGCCAAAAATAGATATGTCCCTTTGAAGCCATAGAACAATCGAGATTTACCTGGTTTTTACTTTGTTTTCCAAATTCAGAATTGGATTCTTTTGTTATACAGTATACGCTCCCAGATATTTCATGGTATATATTATAGGTCATTTATCAATGGCTTTACACTTCTTAAAGTTCAATCGTAGACCAAGAGGTATAAAGAAAAGGAATATTTTTTTTCCCACGGAAATTGGGACTTTAAAACTGACCCTTGATAAGATGATATCATTGCTCTACCGACCAAACCAAATCGAATAGATCAGCGTTAATAGTTTTCAGTCATTGTATTTTTTGCAATTCCATGTTGTGAAAATCAATATGGTGTTATATGAAGATGCTTGATCAAATATATCAAAATAATCATGCAAAAAAATGAAGAATGAAACGCTATTGAGTGAAGCCCCGCCCACTTTCTTTGTTCTTCCGGGTCACTCGAAGGTTGTTCGGGGCCTACTTGGCGTTTCCCTCCAACCTTGTGGAAAAGCTCCATTTCATTCCGTCGAATCATTTCATGGCGAGCTTCAAACGCGACTAAAATGTACTCCAGAGGGAAAGCTAATTTCAACGAGGAGCTTGAAGAAGAGAACGAGCGGCAAGATCGACGGCTAAACCCGGTTAGCATGAGCAAGCAGCTACAAGGTGAGTCGAAAGGAGCAAGTCGCTCACTTTCGTTTTTACAACATTTGATTTTCTTATTTTCCGCTCCCGAAGTCAATTTACTTAATATATTTTTACTTTTCTATTTCATATTCTTGACGCCGCTTTTAGGAAGGGGAGTCCATTTGGTCGATCTAACTTCTAGCTAGTGCTCTCTACCACCAGCTACTTGCTAGCGTCATTGAGTTCTATAGCTTTACATAGTAAACTAGCTCACCAAATATGTTATCTTGTAAAGCATCTAGCGAATTAACAGGGGGTAAAGAAGTAGGTAGATCTGTTTTTTTATTTATAGGGATGAAAACGTAGCCACTAGCTATATTTAGCTCAAAGCTAAATCATCAGTCATCAGAATTGAGCTCCATAGCTTTATAGAGATACTTGAATCATCCGGGTAGGAAAATTCCCACTTCCTGCAGTATCCTTGTGTTGAAAATAAAACAATAATAAAGTCAAAGGAATATAATACATCAATACCCAATGTAACGTGTTGATATAGAGTATTTAGATAAAATACACACTGTAATAAATATAGGCTAATATGCAGTGTGGTGATATGGTTTCATGTGGGCTTTTACTCTCTGGGGTGGAGTTCAAGAGCCTCATGGCATGAGGAAGAAATGATCTCCTCAGTCTGTCCGTGGAACAAGACTGTGACAGCAGGGATAACCAACCTTTTTTAAGCTGAGAGCTACTTTTAGGTTACTTATTAGTGTAAATGGCTCCCAGTTTGATATGCATTTGTATAATAATATGCTATTACCATGTTGTTACTACTTTATGACCAGGTTAATGATTGGAAGTGTATGGGGTGCCGTGAGGGCCTTGATTCAGAATTGGCTCTCACACCAAAAGTGAAGGGGAACACGCGTCAAAAGCTGACACACGTACCGCTCCAATATTTTCGGATACACTGCTCAAAAATGTCCTCCACTTAAGTGACAGACGTTCATTCACAGTACTGAGGTGCATGCATAGATGATGGTCAAGTATACTCATAAGTAAACGTCAAACGCCTTCTCACACACTTTTGAAACGATTGTTCTTGTTAAATAAATAAAAAAACGTGTAAAAGCGTTTGACATATGTTTATGTAAACAATTCACCGTCATCTATGTTTCCATCTCAGTACTGTCAATGAGCGTGTTTCACCTAAGTCAAGTCCTGTTTATTTGTTTGGCCCTCAATCACAAAGAGTCTCAAAGGGCTGCAAAGACTATTGCAAACTACAGACTATTATGACACCATCCCCTGAGCTGGAACCAACATGAGGGCAAGGAAAAACTCAAAAACCTCAACATGAGGAAAATGAAGAAACCCTGAGAAGGGACCACCTTCCAGGATGACCAGGCTGCAATGGATGTTGCAGTAACAAATAATACACAAATATTGTCAACATGAAATAGAGGTTATTCGAATGCCAAGGATTAGAAGTGTGTTTTAAGCTTAGATTCAAACATTTCCACTGAGGTTGCAGATCCAATCTCAGGGGGAAGAGCATTCCACAGTACCATGGCCCGAATGGAGAATGCTCTCAAACCTGCGGATTTCTTCTTGGCTCTTGGGATCACGAGTAGACCGGCGTTTTCAGAGCAAAGGTTCCGGACCAGAACATAGGGGGGACTTAAATCTGAAAGATATTAGGGAGCAATTCCATGCATGATTTGGTATAATACCAAGAGAACCTTGAAATCGCATCTCAGGCTAACAGGGAGCCAATGCATGTTAGCCAAAATCCGCACGATGCGATCGGACTTTTTTGTCCTAGTTAAAAGCCTGGCTGCGGCATTTTGTACCAGCTGAAGACTCTTGATTCTGGACTTTGGGAGACCGGAGAGTAGTGCGTTACTATCATCGAGACGGGATGAATAATAATCTCCGCATCCGACTGAGACAGCATAGGGTGAATTTTAGCAATGTTGCCAAGATGGAAAAAAGCTGTGAGTGAACGCATTTCACATGAATGTGTGAGAGCTATTTATACTTGCCCAGGCAGAACTTGTGTTTTCAAAATAAAACAGAGTCGAACTAAAAACCACTATGAACCCCTATCCAACCAAAAACATAACTTCATGGCATGATGTTCAGCATATACTTCTACCCAATCAGATGTTTTTTTTTTCATATTTGTGTTCAAGTCTTAGTTTTGAAAAATGATTGAATACAAATATATTTCAATGGAAGGTTTCTGACCGCCTCCAGGATGTGCCGGTCATCCAGCGTTCAGGATATGGCAGCTTGGCATTTAAAATGGCAATCTCTGACATTGGTCTGCATTTCTATAGCGCTTTTCAAGTCAATGAAGAGCTCCCAAAGCGCTTTACAATGTGCTTCACACTTACCCATTCACACACACACACTCACACACCAATCAGAAGTCAGCCATGCAAGGCGCCTACCTGCTCATTGGGGGCGTTAGGGCTTCGGTGTCTTGCCCAGGGACACTTCGACATATAATACGAAGGAGCCAGGAATCGAACTGTAGACCTCTTGATCCTTCAAAAACGTGCAATAAGAACCATACACAGGGTAGGATATCGGGATCGTACCGATATTTTATTCATGCAGTCCAAATGATTCAAATTGGATGATTTCATAACATTTTTCACTTCACATAAAATGATCTGCATTTTATATAGCGCTTTTCAAGTCAATGGCTTCCCAAAGCGCTTTACAGTGTGCTTCACATTTCCCAATAGCGGCCGTGCAGCCATGTAAGGCGCTGACCTGCTTATTGCGGGTATAAGGGGTTCAGTGTCTTACCCGAGGACATTTCGAGCCGGGATTCGAACTGGGATCCCGAGACCAGCGCCCTACCTCCTGAGCTACGGCCGCCCATTCACATCTGTTATTTAAGGTCAACAAAAACATAGTGGCAGAAAACATCCAAAAATGATTCATTAGGAAAGAGGGAAATTAAAACTCGAGGGGCTGTCGTCAATTCAAAATCCCAAAGGTGAGAACCGCCAGGAAAAGTAGGTGTGTGTCCGTGTGCGGAGTCAAACTTTGGAACGAGTTGGAAATTGTGATCAAACAATGTCCAACTATCCACGTGTTCAAATTGAAATACAAAAAACAGGGATGAAGAAAATGGGATATGAGGGAGATTGGAAATACTGCGTTATTGTTGCTATTATGATATCAGAACTGTTATTATAAATATGATGTTGATTTTGATTGTTGTTATTATCATTGCTGCCGCAGTGACATTATGCGCATGATGACGTTGAGGGATGGCTACTACGAAGATGAGTGTATCAAATCTGTGATTATTGTAATTATTATAATGATTGTTATCTGACCTGTGTCATAAGTATATCCATGAGATTTTCTTCTATTAGACATAATAGGAGAGGATGATTTGTAAAATGTATTTAATGGGGAAGATAAAGGGGGAGGGAAAATAAGCATCTAACCCTTTTCCAACAGGATTTTGTTGTCGACTCATCGTTTTTGTCCTGTTTTTATTTTAATGTTCGAAATAAAGGTTTTCGTTCATTCAATGCCGTCCCAAAGTGTATATCACCAATATGAAAATGTGAAAATGTGGCTGAAGAGTTTTTTGGAATGAGTAGTTATTTTCCAGTTTTAACTAAAGAAGCATAATGTACTGCGGACATCCTTTTTATTTCTTGTCTTCCATGACGAAAACTTTGGAGAGTGTTAGGTTTTTCAGATGCAAAGTTTTCAACCGGACCATTTTTATGTTTTTTTATCGTGAAGATAAACATTGAGAGGGCTTTTATTCCATTTATTGTCATTGATAACAACTTGGTGTACTTGGCACCATTCCGTGTGGCACTCCAGGATAAACATGGTATAAGGGGATTTTAGAGATTCTACACATTCATGTCTGTCTTGTGTCTTGCAGATGTCAGTCAAGAGTATCTTCTTCCTTGGCAACAGGAGAAAAACTTGCCCGCGGTCACAAAAGAGGAAGATGGTTTGGAGCCCGATCACGTCAAAAAGGAGGAAGCTGAGTATTTCGAGACGAACGACGTTAAAAAGGAGGAAGATTCGATTGAGTTTCCGGTGACTGGGGCTCGTTCGACCTCCGAATTTCAACACGATGAGAACAAGGAGAAGGTGTCTCCGAGCGGAAGCTTCGGCGCGACAGATAACGACGACTCTGGACACAATGACGGCGACAAACGATCGGAAGCCGATAACGAATATCACAAATGTTTGCAGTGTGGAAAAACCTTTCGACACAAGCATAATCTGAAACGCCATATCGTTGTCCACACTGGTGAGAAACCCTTTGCCTGCCCCTTTTGTGGTCTAAAATTCAGCTTAAAAAATAACTTGCAAATCCACACAAGAATCCACAGCGGTGAGAAACCGTATTCCTGCTCAGTTTGTGGCGTCAAATTCAGTCGCAAATCAAACTTAAAAATCCACACGAGAACCCACACGGGTGAAAAACTTTTCGCTTGCTCGGTTTGCGGTCAAAAATTCACTCAGAAAGCCCAACTCAAAAGACACTCAAAAATCCACACTGGTGAAAAACCTTTCCCCTGCTCGGTTTGTGGTCAAAAATTCAGTGAAAAAGCAAGTTTGAAATGCCACACAAGAACCCACACTGGTGAAAAACCTTTTGCCTGCTCCATTTGTGATCAAAAATTCACCCAAATTTCACATTTAAAAACACACTCGAGAACCCACACGGGTGAGAAACCTTTTGCCTGTTCAGTTTGTGGCAAAAGATTCAACCGGGGAGTACATTTGAAATGCCACACAAGAACACACACTGGTGAAAAACCTTTTTCTTGCTCAGTTTGCGGACGAAAATTCTGCCATAAAAGAACCTTAAAAATCCACACAGGATCCCACACT
The DNA here is from genome assembly GCF_059441175.1 of Urocampus carinirostris. Lineage (NCBI taxonomy): Eukaryota > Metazoa > Chordata > Actinopteri > Syngnathiformes > Syngnathidae > Urocampus > Urocampus carinirostris. Next base: position 75,292,877 of record NC_142349.1, on the reverse strand, counting down.
AGTGAGAAACCTTTCCCCGCTCAGTTTGTGGTCCAAAATTCACCCAGTAATCCAACTTAAATATCTACACAAGAACATCACACATATGATCGACCATTTTCTTGTTCAGTTTGTGGCCAAACTTTTTGAAGCCAGGGTCAACCTCAGGATCACTCGGTGCCTGTGAGAATAGATTATGTTTGTGTACTTTTGACGTCAGTCACATGTCTAAGCCTATTTTATTATTGTGCCGGTTTTGAAAATGTTTTTTCAAATTCATTTATTTTGAAGCTCAGATCCTTTTATTTAATGATCATGGATTCCCTTAGCCAATAGGGTCGTAGGGGTACCATTTCCTTTCGTGTGTTTTGAGCAAGAGTTGTGGATCGTCTGGAGTCGGCTTGCACGAGGAACGCATTAGGATAGAAAAAAGGGAAATTCCAACTTGTTTACCCGGAGTGCAAATGTTGGCGAATATTATTATTAATGATCACGAAAGACTGGCGTTCGTCCTGCCAAGATTTCTTGGCAGGGAGCGGGCCGGGTCAAACCGACTCCAAACAGTTCATGGAAGTGATGTTAAAGATGACAAAACACTGTCCGGTGGCGTGCATGTACACGTGCACGGGGGACGGACGAAAACGAATACCGATGTTGTATTGGGATATAGTTGGCCGCCCGTCTCTGAAGACGAGGAGAGACTTGGAGATTCCTGTTTCAATACACGAACTCTCCCTCCTACGTCAGGACTCCTTGCGTCTCGTGTAATATAGGGTGGGGCAAATTGCTCGGGCTGTTTCCACAATATAAGTACAGCCTGGTGGAGCCCCATCACTCTCCAGGCCAACATATAAAGAACATATCATAGGAATGATGGATAATACAAGTAATGACTACATTGTATCTTCAGTATGTTCCAGGATTGTCTGTTCTTCGGTAGTATTTTTCGAGCATCTCGTGTGTACACATAAGGTATACGTTCTTTGAGTGGACCTAACCAAGAAGATCTCTTTACAAGCTTTCTTTTAAATCTGATCGTAATTAAATAAATCTACGACGTCTTCATATATGACCCGTAATCAAAGCATGATGACTTTGAATGTGGATTTCCTAATCTTGGATTGTGAGTTGGTGACCCTCTTTGAAGATTGAGATTCACCCAAACACCATTTAACAACTTCATGCATTTACGTTTTACCTAAAAGCCAAGATATCACGAGTTGACTTGGTGATTTCTTTTGTTTTAAAGATTTCATCTTTGTGTCGAGTGTCCCAAGTATTCAAACGTGATCTTTATGTCTCTACCTGACTGCAAACTTGTTCATAAAATGAAAATAAAATAAATAACCAACATCATTTGAACAAATGTTGTCTATTTTCCCATTCATTTCTTTTTTTCTCAAGGAAGAATACTCCATAGGAAAAGACCGTCTATTTTATTGTTTAGCCCAGGGGTGTCAAACTCATTTGAACTCGGGGGCCACACCATAGAACAAACTATCGGCGGCCGGACAAGTAGATTAAAGAGAAAGAAAAAGAGATAAAGAAATAGGAGAAAGAGGCGGGGAGGGAAAAGAAGAGAGGGCGGGAAAAAGAAAGAAAGAGAGAGACAGGGAGAAACAAGAGATAAAAAGTCGTGAAGAAGTTAAAAAGACACGCAAAGAGACAAAGAGCAACGTAGGAAGAGAAAAAGAGACCCAGAGAGAGCCGGAGAAAAGGAGTGGAAAAGAAAGAGAGAGAGAGAGAAAGAAATACAAGTACAGTGTCTTTGTTGGAGGCACCTGGCTTTGGCAACATCAAGTTGACCTATTTCAACCTGCAGCTTGTTTTTCTCCTGCGCTTCTCTGAGATTTGTCTCACGGGCCGGATTCAATCCCTTAGTGGGCCGGATCTGGCCCGCGGGCCGCCTGTTTGACACCTGTGGTTTAGACGTAGAACCCCTAGCAAAAAGTATGGAATCACCAGTCTTGGGCAAGCCCTCACTCGGACGTTTTATTCAGAAGAACAATCTCAGATGACAGACTTGAAACCATCGTAAGATCTTTTCAAAGTGCAACATATTGAAATTCAGAAAAGCGAAAAAAAAAATAAGTCAAAAAACCTTGAAAGGCTCAGTAAATGGGCCCTTATGTAGAGCAAGTAGTACGGGTAAATAAATATGGAATCATTCCATTCTGAGGAAAAAATGGGAATAAGTGCATCTTGAGTGAAAAATAAAGACACAGCCAGTCTATTTCCTTTGCCTAATTGGGCCCCTGGCTTAGATGAAGTCTGCCCGTTAGTCGTGTCAGGTTTTCAATGTAAATCTCTTGAATTTCTGTCTCAAGGTAATTAGCTTGTTTTTTTTATTCCTAAATATAAAAACAATCTTACACACACACACATGAAGTAACGTTTCAATAATCAGTCGAATTGCATCTCTTGTACGTTTATCAATCTTATATTCATTTATTGTGAAATGCTCATATGTGCTGTTTCTCCCTGAAGAATAATAAATTACGCCCACGTTGTGGGCGGGGTCTCTTTCCCTTGTAACAACATCACATGGAGGACGTGAGTGAAATCTGCTCTTGGTATGATTAGATTTCTTGGAGGGCCCCCAGACGACTAATAACAACAACAAAAAATGTTTGCAAAGTATTAAGGATCTATCACCAGAATATAGAACAAAACAACACTTTAAAATGATGTCTATTATAAATCTACTTGTAACATTCATAGCGTGTATGTTTTCCATCCACCATCAGTATGGACCTGTGTTTACTCATCTCCATTCATGCAACGTTTGCTCCAAGCCACGTGAACTCCTCTTTCCACCATTCTTTTCATGTAAGTTAAAAAAAAATAATGAAATTGTGAATATGCTTGATTGCTAATAAGATTTTCGAGAAGGGTTGTTCAAACCTCACTTTGTGTTTGCTGTTAAAAACGTCATATTGGAATATAATATTGTGAATGTGCTTAATTACTGTTGAGATTGTCATGATTGTTTTCTGTTATTAGTGTCAATAAATTTGTTCAAACCAAAAAAACGTTTTGTAGCGTCATCCATTTTGTATGCTTCCTTTGAATATTCTTCTGGGGCTGACGTTTTGGCTCGATTCCTAACTACTTCTCCATTTTTCTGTGTGTCTAAATGATATGCAAATGAGCGACCTTATAACGCCGGGGAAAGTCCGGAACTACAAAGTTATGCGATGCGGGCTTCTGATTGGCTGCCGAGTATGCAAATTCCCAAACGAACCGAAATTTCCTAACCGAATGAAGATATCGAAATCGGAATAAAGCAAACGTTTGATTTGAAAAATAGAAAACGAAAGATGTTTTTTTTTTTTCTTGAAAAAGTTGTCGGCCACCCGGGCAGAGAGAGACGTTGTGTATGTAAAAGACACAGGCCGCGGGCGTCCGGATAGACGTTATTTCAAACACTGGCAAGCCCAATCGAATGTTCCTTTGATTCGTTGTATGGTGTCCCTTTTGGGCTTCCATAACACGAAGCACTCATCTCAAACCCCGAAGATCTCTGCCGTTAAGTGGCGCTCATGCGCCAAAGTGATGCGAAACTATTCGAAGAAGAAGAAGAAGAAGAAGAAGAAGAAGGTGACCCACTACTTCCGCCATTGTTCGTGGCGTTCCGCTGCAGTCGCGTGCGCAATTAACTGCCTTTAACTCTGTAAAAGAGTTAACGGTGACTCTAAAAGTGGCTAAAATGTGCGGGACTGGGAAAGGAAATGTGAACGAGGAGCTTGAAGAAGACAACGAGCGAGAAGATCGACGGCTAAAGCCAGTTAGCATGAGCAAGCAGCTACGCGTTGTGATCAACAGAGCAGGTGGGTCACTTTTATTTCTAGAAGATTTTCTTTTCTTATTTTGGGCTTAAGGAGTCCATTGTCTTGCACACTTCAAGGGGGACAATGATAAGTCCGGTGTGCTTTGGTTGAACGTGGTTTCATCCTTTCTGTCTGCATCTTAACACGTGTCATATTGTTTTCGCGCGCTTTCTTGTATGTCTCTCGTCTTTCATTCTTCATCCGTCCCTCCCTCCAACAGGACGCCTTAGCTGGTCAACAAAACATGGCTCCTGTTGGGGAAAAACTATATTACAAATGTAGCGTTTAGCAAATTATTCAAAAGAGTTATCTGACTCCGTTAAGCAAACACAAACTTCATTCTCCTAACAATGCATGCTCGTTTCTTCATTTAGGGAAAAATATTGACGATAGGTATTTCCACACGGGGTCAGATTTATTTTCTTCAAGTATTTAACCAATTATGTTCTCCCCGTGCTTGCGTGGGTTTCCTCCGGGCACTCCAGTTTCCTCCCACATTCCAAAGACATGCATTTCAGGTGGATTGGCCGGTCCAAATGGTCCCTAGGTGTGACTGAGTGAGTTGTCTGTCTCTGTGTGCCCTGCGATTGGCTGGCAACCAGTGTCCCCTGCCCACTGCCCGATGATTGTTGCGACAGCACCCCCGCGACCCTACTGAGGATAAGCGGTGTAGCTGATGAGATGAGATGAGATGGCTGGTCGGTCCAAATGGTCCATAGGTGTGACTGAGTGAGTTGTCTGTCCCTGTGTGCCCTGCGATTGGCTGGCAACCAGTTCAGGGTGTCCCCTGTCCACTGCCTGGAGATGTCTGGGACGGGCTCCAGCTCCGCCGCGACCCTAATGAGGATAAGCGGTACAGCTAATGAGATGAGATTGAACTCAGTGAATTCTATTGAATTATTGTCGAATTAGACTTCATCGAGCCTCCCTCTCATTCACCCATCTCTCTTTTCTCGTCTCTCCTTCCGTCTTCCGTCTTTTCACACGTCGGGGCGTCGGCCACCCCCCGTGGGCGGGCCAGGAACTCCCCACGTGGCCCCCACCTCGTCCGACCGGTGCGTCAAGAACGCCCCTCCCGTGGGGCGGGTCAGGTGCCAGCTTCACCGCCTCCTCGCCGAAAGGCGCCGCCATGTCTAAAGGAAACTCGTATCGGCTCAAAACGATGCCAAGCGTTTATCGAAACAAAGCTTAAGTTTCTCGTCAGCGCCCCGCTATCAGAATTCCCCGGCCAAAACACTCCACCCTCGGAACGGCGCCACCTGTCCTCGAACTTCAGCCTCCTTTGTAAAAAATCTTCATTGCGTTCAAAAACTGTCATTTGTAAATTCCCTTCGAGTCAAATCAATCAAATATCAAATATTCCACTACAAATGCAAAAGTTTTGCGAGACCGACAGAAAAGTGCTGAATAACGAATGTGCCACAAAACGAAACAAACGTCAACAAATAAATGAAATAACGTAAAAAGAAATGAAGAATGCCAAAACATGTTGTTCCATTGGACATTCCTCCATTCACCCCATGCACTCCATCGAAGGGGTCTCGCTTTCCCCTTCCTCGTCTCAACATGTCTTCAAGTATCGTCTTTGACAGGAAAGCCACAATCACGGGTATCGGGAGTCCCTGGTCTTCCGGGATACGGTTCTGTTTAAAAAACCCAATCTATCACCAGAATCTCCTACTTTCAAGCAATAATAATAATAATAATAATAATTTCCTTTGTATTGTCATTCTGTGTAACAATGTACACAGAACGAAATGTCGATACACCTGACCCGTTGTAGCGAGCCGATGCAGCCGCAGCCAACAGAGGGCGCCGCCATTTTACCAATGTTATAAGTCTTAGGTATGACTCGGCCGAGGCGCGAACCAGCGACCTCCCAGTCTCAAAGCGGGCGCCTTACCATCTAGGCTACTGAGCTGGTATGCGGCTCTATCTGATAAGTTGTTGGGTATTATTAGGGGAACTTGAACCGGATGACTTTCAAAGACTTTTGGATGACTCCGATAGCAAATATGCCAATAAAAGACAAAAGAAACTCAATAGGAATCAAATGATGACTCACCACAGGTGGTAAGCTTTCTCTCCTGGCTTTGATCTCTTTGATCTCTGGCAAAACTAAATAAATAAAATAATAAAAACTAAAATAAATCCAAACATCATTTTTGCCGTTCCATGTATTCCGTTCCTCCCCAAGCCTGCACAAAATCTACTCATTTTATTCCTATTTAGTTTCTTTTGTCTTTTATTAGCATATTTGGTATTGGAGTCATCCAAAAGTCATCGGAAGTAATCCAGTTCAAGTAACCCTACCCAACCCTGGGTATTAATGATCAAAATGTAGCGTTCACCAAATTCTTCGAGTGAGTTATCTGACTCCATTCACCAAACACGACCTACATTCATCCAACAATTTATGCGCTCTTTTCTCGAGAGAAAAATGACCAGGAAAGCCGACATTTCACACGGGAGCGGATGTTGATTTTTCCTAACAGAAGAACTAAGCGTACTCGGGAGACGGCCGAAGAAGTGACGATGGAGTCCGTGCGAAGCCCTCCTCTGAAGTCCTTTAGCTTTTTCTTATTGGCTGGCATCTCCCCGCAAGACGGCGTCTCGGCTCCTCCCGTGGGCGTGCCAAGCGGTTGTTTGCGCGCCTTGAGTTCCGGCTCTCCCACGACACGTATTACGAAACAGCCTGCGCTGACATTGAACTAAAGCACAGTATTGCATCAAACCGAAGACGTGTCGTTTGTAGTCAATCGTATAAAATCCTTTATAGTCAAATGTATAAAATCCTTGACTGATAACATCGTGCACTTAGAATATCTACTCTTTTCTTCCACCTAGGGGCGGGAAAATGTATTTTCATTGAGAGGTTGTGACATTTTTCCTGTACAAACACTCGGAACACAATATTTTTTGTTGCTATATAAATACTTCTTGAATACGCTATAAACAATTTCAACAAGTACCATTAACACTCTTTTGAACATCTACAAACGTACAATCGCTTGACCTATCCATCTACCCTGGTCATATCGCTCGAGAGGGATAGGACGGCGAGACAAACGCATACAAAAAAATAAAAAAGGGAAAAAATAGCAAAAAAAAAAAAAACACAATATTTTTTGGGACCACGGCCAACCCAAATGCCCAAAAACCTAAACAAGTTAGGCACCTAAGTCGCTCAGATGAAACGGGACGCAAGAGAGCGGCCGTGTCACTCGGGTCAGAATGACGCGACACTCTTCTGTCCCGACAGCTTTTGCTGGTTTACCCCCGCCGCATCATCCCTTAGAACGCGCCCAAACATCCCACTATCCTTTTCTAACGCATCTTTTCTCATTCCTATCACCAACAAGAGCTTAACCTAAGCTATAGAAAAACCGGTATTTTGGAGTGATACCGGGCTGCCCCGATCTACCACATGTCAGTGTTTTAGAAGGCTGTCTGTATCTCGCTGGACATTTTCTCATGGCTGATGATAGCTTCTCCGCGTCACTGCGGTCGTCCTCTTCACTCTGTTCTGCGGCTCCTCCGTTCCTCGGGTTTTCCCTCTCACTCCTTCCGTCCGCTTTTTCAGCCTTTTCAACGTCCTGAAAAAGGACTACCTCGTCCGGGTACGGCTCTGGGCTCCCCGACCGTGGCGCCGACTCCTCCGCTTCTGCCGGACTCGCCGTCTTCTTTTCTGGACGGATCTCCGGTTGTCTTCCTCTTCGGAGCCGCCGCGCTCGCTTTTTCCCGCGGTTTGTTGGGAATCTTCTCGCGGTCGCTCTCGTCTCGGGTCGTCTTTCTTCCATCGGGAAGAAGTCGCGAGCTAACAAAAGATGTCACACTTTAGTTCGACTCGAACCTCTCTCTGGTCTCACTTCGTAAGCCGGACTCTTTGTGGATTTTTTTTTGTCACGACGAAGTCTTTGTCCTTCCGGCGGGACCTCCTCTTTCAGCAAAGTTCCGAATGAGGACCCTGCCCACGGGAAGCAACTCGGCTATGTGACCTTTTGTTGTTGCTCTTTCTTTCTTTCTTTCTGTGCTGTCTTTGATGCAAGACGGTACGCTTTCTCCACCCTTTGTTTCCAATTTTTCACAAATTCACTGTTGGTTGAACTTTGGTCAAAATGTTTTAGGCCAATGTCCGCCGGGAGCCTCGAGCTTCTCCCAATTAGGAGGTCATACGACGCGTAACCACTAGTCTCACTTCGGGTATAATTCTATTCGTGCTGTTAGGGAAAAAACGATATTACGCGTTTACCGAATGATTCGAAGGAGTTATCGGACTCCGTTTACCAAAGACAAACTTCATTCTCCTAACAATGTATGCTGGTTTCTTTCTGGGAAAAGAGGGACAAGAATAGCCGACATTTTCTGTCAGCGACGGACAATGCGCAATGTTTTGGAGCCGTCATGTCAGAAAAACGAGTCCGGATAAGGATACGTTTCTTGCTTTGCCTCATTTTTCAAATGTATTTTCCTTCTTTTTGTCCTCTCTCTTGCCCTGTTCCTGTGTTCCATGTGCTGGTGCAGCACAGATTATGGAAGAGAGTCATGTTCCATATACAGTCCGGATTTTTCAAGCCAAGTGATTTGAAATCGACCATTTCAAGAAATTTTCACGTCATCGTGATCAATCGGAGATTTTTGAAGATGTAAAATAGCAAAGCAGCCCGTCGGTCTCGCCAAGAAGAATGACTTGTCGGTCCTTTGTACAACTTCAAAAGTGTCACATCTTGCGATTAAAACAATCCTCCAAATAAAACGTGCCAGCAAAAGAAACCCTCTCGCTGCCACCGGCCTCATAATGATTATGTTTTGTGTGGCTATAGTCAGGGTTATTTGATGTGAATATAAACCTTGAGAGGATTTTCACGGAATCGTTTTTATTGTCATTGATAACAACGTAGTGTACGTGACAACCCCATACTGCCCTACGCTCCAGGAGAAACATATAATAAATGAACAAATGACCAAGTTTCTGTAAAACTTGATTTTGGTAAATATTTCCTTTTTTGAATAAATGCTCAAAGGATGTATTTGTTGTAAAGAAATTTTGTGTGTGAATATACATTCTACAAATTCATGTGTGTCTCGTGTCCTGCAGACGTCCGTCAAGAGTATCTTCTTCCTTGGCAACAGGAGACAAAGTTGCCTGGTCTCAGAAAGGAGAAGGACACATTTTTAGAGGAGTATTTGGAGCCCGATCACGTTAAAAAGGAGGACGATCGGGGAGAGTGTCCGGTGCCCGTCGCCCGTCTCGCCTCCAAAGAGGAACGTGAAGAGAACAAGGAGAAGGTGTTTCCGAGCAGGAGCTCCGGGGCAACGGATGACGACGACACGTCCGACTCTGCGCACGACGATGGAGACAAACGGTCGGAAGGTGATAACAGAAGTCACCGATGTTGGCAGTGCGGGAAAACCTTTAAGCGCAAGTATCACCTGAAACGCCATCTGATTGTCCACACTGGTGAGAAACCCTTTTCCCGCTCCGTTTGCTGTCGAAAATTGACCCAAAGAGAAACTTTGAAAAAACACACAAGAAGCCACGCTGGAGACAAACAGCCGGAAAGTGATGACGCATATCACGAACGTTTGCAGTGTGGGAGAAGGTTTAGGCTCAAGCGGAATCTGAAACACCACTCCGTTGTCCACGCCGGGGAGAAACCATTTGCCTGCTCAGCTTGCGGTCAAACATTTGCCCAAAGAGATAACTTAAAAAGCCACGAAATAATCCACACTGGTGAGAAACCGTATTCCTGCTCAGTTTGTGGTCAAAGGTTCGTCGGGAAATCAAACTTAATTAGACACATGATAACTCACACTGGTGAAAAACCCTTTGCCTGCTTAGCCTGCGGTCAAACATTTGCCCGGAGAGATAGCTTAAAAAGCCACGGAATAATCCACACTGGTGAGAAACCGTATTCCTGCTCAGTCTGTGGTCAAAAGTTTGTCCGGAAATCAAACTTAAATAGACACACGATAACTCACACTGGTGAAAAACCCTTTGCCTGCTCAGTCTGCGGTCAAACATTTGCTCAGAAAGATCACTTAAAAAGCCACGGAATAATCCATACTGGTGAGAAACCGTATTCCTGCTCAGTTTGTGGTCAAAAGTTCGTCTGGAAATCAAACTTAAATAGTCACATGATAACTCACACTGGTGAAAAACCCTTTGCCTGCTCAGTCTGCGGTCAAACATTTGCCCGGAGAGATAGCTTAAAAAGCCACGGAATAATCCATACTGGTGAGAAACCGTATTCCTGCTCAGTTTGTGGTCAAAAGTTCGTCTGGAAATCAAACTTAAATAGTCACATGATAACTCACACTGGTGAAAAACCCTTTGCCTGCTCAGTCTGCGGTCAAACATTTGCCCAGAAAGATCACTTAAAAAGCCACGGAATAATCCATACTGGTGAGAAACCGTATTCCTGCTCAGTTTGTGGTCAAAAGTTCGTCTGGAAATCAAACTTAAATAGACACATGATAACTCACACTGGTGAAAAACCTTTTGCCTGCTCAGATTGCGGGCTAAAATTCAGCTTTGTAGCATACTTCATGACACATGCAAGAACTCACACTGGTGAGAAACCTTTTGCCTGCTCAGTTTGCGGTCAGAAGTTCAGCGACAAAATTTGTTTGAAAAAACACACAAGAACCCATACCGGTGAAAAACCTTTTGCCTGCTCAGTTTGCGGTAAACGATTCGCCGATAGGGGATCCTCCAAAACGCATGCGAGTATTCACACTGGTGAGAAACCTTTTGCCTGCTCAGTTTGCGGTAAAAAATTCCGCCATGAAAAAAGTGTGAAAAAGCACACAATAACCCACGTCGGCGACAAACAGTACACACGTCACAAATGATTACAGTGTGGAAAAGCGTTTCGATACAAGCGTAGTTTGATACTCCATGACAATATCCACACTGGTGAGAAACACCTCACCTGCTGCTCAGTTTGTGGTCAAAAATTGACCCATAAATCACACATAAAAAAAATCTCAGCAGATTTCAGGCTAGTGAAAAACCTATGCCTGCTCAGTTACAGGTCAAAGATTGAACCTGAAATCAAGCTTGAATAGACACACACACACACAAACCTACCCTGGTGAGAAACAGTTGGAAATTGATAGCACGGATCATAAATATATGAAATGTGGATAAACGTTTAGGCACCTGGATCATCTAAAATCGTATGATAGTCCACACTGGTGTAAAAACCCTGTTCCCAATCTGTGGCCCAAAATCCGGTCAAACGGGAAACTTAAAGCAACATGGATAAATTCCCACTGATGAAAAACCTTATTATTGCTTAGTTTGCGGTCCAAAATGTAGCCATAACGTAAGCTTAATCCACAAGAACTCACTGGTGAAAAACCTTTTGCATGCTCAGTTTGCGGTCGAATATTCGTGCGTAAAACAGACTTAAAAATTAATGCAAGGATTTACACTGGTGAAAAACCTTTCTGATGCTCAGTTTGCGCTTAAAATTTTGCCCAGAGAGGTACCTTAGAAATCCCCAAAATAACCCACACTGGTGAAAAACCTTTTGCCTGCTATGTTTGTGGTCAGAAATTCAACAATAAAGGAAGTTCGAAAAGCCACACAAGAACCCACACTGGTGAAAAACCTTTCCCGTCCAAAAATCGCCCATAAATCACACTTAATAGGGCTTGCAAAAACCCACACAGGGGAAAAAACCAATCTCTTGATTCGTTTGCAGTCGCTCGTCGGGTCAAAGTTCAGGGTCACGCGTGTGCTGATAACGATTCCAGTGAGCCATCCGCTAGATCCCAGCTTCGTATTTACGTTTCCAAAAACACAGCTACGGCCGCGTGAACTCATTCGTGTACTCTGTGTTATGTCTAAACCTAGCCTGTTTTTATTGTCCTTTTTGTTTTGAAAACATGTCTTTTAAATGCAAAAGTGTTTTAGCTCGTATATTTTTCAACCCGTGATATGATGAAAAATACTCTGATACGTCCTCGGTATGTTCCTCTATTTACTTTATTCTTTTTCGAGCATTTCTTGTGTACACATTGTAAGTATGTTATCCGTTTTGGACTTGATCGGGATGGCCTGTTTGTAACACGGAACGGGAATCCAGAAATTCCGGCTAACCGAATAAGTGCGGCTACGTCGAGCCGGCTGTAGATAGCCGGGACAAAGAATCCTCAAATAGGCCCCGAGGATCCATACTTGTACCTTTTTGCCGTATAAAGTACGTTTACCGTGCATTTTAAGACGCGTAACACGTACGAGAAAATCCGTACGGAAAAAGACAAATTTGTCACTGACGGCTACCGTCCGGTATACACCCACCATCACCAAACGGCAAATCCATCGAGTCGAACCAGTTCCAGTTGTGTAGAGAAAGGAAGTCCGTCTCTTTTTAGTCACTGAGCCAGGCTAGTTTTAATTTGCTTTCATGCAATTGACCCGAGGCTACGTTTATCCAAAGTAGAATATCCTAATCCCTTTTCTTGGTTCTGTGCTATACCCCCCCAGGGTTTTAAATATATGATATTGAAACTGACCGAATATTCTTTGAAGATTCATTTTCCCCCGAATGTGCTTCACTGTGATTTAACGACTTTATACATTTCGATGAGACCAAAACTAAAAATGTTAAGGGGGCGCGACATAAACTTGATCTTTTCCCATCAGCCCTTGTTTTGGAGTTTCAATTTCAATGATCTCATCCTCTTGTGTCCTGATTTGACTGCAACTTTATTCCTGTAAAGTCTTTCTTCTCCTATCCAACTGCCACGATGTGGTTAAATGTTGCTTTTTTTCCGCAACGTGTCGAAAATCTGCGTGTCTTTGTGGCCGTCTCATCGTCCGATGAAAACCATTTTGTGACTTTGATTTCCAATAAACAGTTGCTTTCCTGACTTTCTTTGTTCTTCCATTTTGTCATTTTATTTTGAATTTCTCTTCTGATAAGGCTTTGCACTTTGAACTCCCCGTGCCAGTTTTATGATTTGCAAGCCCTCTAAAATATAGCCGTCCTTTATTATTTCCCACCGGACAATAATCCAGATGTCATTTAAGACATTTAATGACCCAGCGTGTGAAAAAGACGGGAGGCTTGACCAAGACTAATTAGACTAATTCGACAATAATTCGGCTAAGAAAATAAATCTGCCCCCGTGCGGAAATGCCGGTCTCTTGTCAATATTTTCCCTATATTAAGAAACGAGCATGCATTGTTAGGAGAATGAAGTTTGTGTTTGGTTAATGGAGTCAGATAACTCATTCGAACAGTTTGGTAAACGCTACATTTGTAATTTCGTTTTTTTTCCCAAATCAGGTGATTGCGGCACAAAAGAATAACCCCAAAATCCTTTTCGTTATGTAGCATCGCTAAAGAGGCAACAGATTGTTCCAGAGAGTTCCACCCATTCAGCCTATAACTTTATGGTCTTCTTTAATAAGAAGATTCAACACATACGGGAAGAGATTTCTAAAGACAGAGTTTTGACCTCGCACCAAATAGACGCCATCTTTTCTTTGATTTTGTCGCAGATGCTGTTTGTCAGGTCGGTCAGGTTGCGCGCGAGACGGTCCGTGCGAAGTCCGAGGTCTTGGTTCGATTTCAGTGCGGGTTTCTTGGAGAGCGGCAGCTGACTCGGGGTCACGGGCAGAGACAGGAAAATGTCTTGTCGAGCCAACTTTTACCGCAGTCCATCCTACTGTCGTCGTGGTTGCCGACCAAGAGGCTACACTTAGCATCTTCACATCATTCCGGTGTTTCAAGCAGTCTTCTGGTTTTCCTGCGTCCTAGACGCATCATTTTTGCCGCGGACGCATCGTGTCAAATCAACGTGCGTCCACGGGACGCCACTTTTTGGACACAAAATTGTCATTATTACCCGATGACTTTTTTTTTAACAAAGATTCACCGCACTCCAAACTTTTCGTCAGTCAGATCCGCCATTGTTGTTTCGGTCACGCGGTTCAAGTTTTCGCTGATCTCGGCAAACGAGATCTCTCGAGAATACGTCGCTGTTGTGGTGCTTGTCGTCGAGGGAAGGTGAAAATCGACACAAAATTGGTCATTTCTTCAGTGTCGGTAATAAGTCGAAACGCAATGCGGAAAGCGGTAACGACGGCGATCGTTCCGGCACGAAAAAACGGCGGAGAAATTCTTCGGAAGATCGGGGAGGCAAGGAAAACATGCGTGTTGAAGCCGACGATTCGACGAAAGAAAATCCACAAAGAATACTCCTAGCAAGAAAAGGAATCTTCTGCCAAAATGGACTCAATTATATTCCTGGTGACGCTATGAGGAAGATGATAATGGATTCCAACTGTGGCGGGACAGCAGACCACGAAGAATATATGAACTGAAAATGTTGACGTAATAACTTGCTTTGTATTACCAATTAACTGTGATGATTAAAACTGCACGAATGTATAGACTAATATTTCTGCAATATTATTTTGTATAATGTACAATATTTTTGTAAACTGAAAAATCTGAAGTGATAACTGATTTGCATTACCAATCAACTGTGATGATTCAAAGTGAATGACTATATAGATTTATATAATATAATTGTGGCTGATTTACAATTTCAACCTGGATAAGACTTTAGGCCCAATCCCATTTCTCTCACTCGGCCCTGAGAACCCTCCAGTGAGGTCCCTCGATAGAGGAGTGCCCTCCGCGAGTTGAGTGCAAAGTGGAGATGGTTTGGACAAGACTTGCAAGGTTCCACCCCTGTCCAGGAGATGGCGGTAATATTAATTGGCTGTAGACCTCAGTGACGTATTGGTCTACGTCACATGTAAACAACTCGAGTCTCAACCTGTAGTGTGTCAGTTGGAGAGTTCGTGCAACGTTAAAAATGCCCGCTACAGCTGTGTTATTACCGATTGCCTGAAAGCTCATCATCTTTTCCGTGTCTCCAATAAACGGAGGAGAAATGTGCTATACTGAAGACAGCTTCGGCGCTATGTAGTGCTGATTCATCTTTACAAGGTACGTCCACTCATTAAAAAAATGACCCGTTCGGTCAAATACAGTAAGAGTTAACATACAATGCACGTTCACATAATACCTTATGTTTGTGTAGACAGAAATGGCAATCTACTTATTAGTATCTTAATGCCATTTTATGACATATAGTAGGGGTCTTTAGTGTGTGACATGATGAAAAGTAAACAAACACAAGAACAGTCCACCTGACCCTTAAGCTGACATAATATGGTCACCAAACTTCCCTGTACGACCCAAAAACCTTAGTTCATAAGGAATTTAATTCAAAAGAGTTGTCATTGAATATAAAAAGGTCATTTCAACATTTTTTCATGATGCTTACATCACAGTTAAAGCGGTCTTTTTCTTTTCTATGCCCACATTTATGTCTAAATTGTTTGTTATCTATTGTGTTCCAGAGTGGCTGTCCCATAAGCGTGGACAGGTTGGACAGGTATGTTCCCATCCTGTGCTTATGGTTCGATGTGAAGTCAAAACTCATTCAGGACTTAAGGTTGAGCAAGAAGGTTATGTGGGCCCTGCAGGAGCTGCTAAAGAGGGAACAGGGCCATGGCTGGAGGTCCTGATCCACGTGTATTGTCTGGCCCACGGTCTGTCCTACCGTGTGGTGTCACGGGTCTTCAGGGTTCCCAGGTCCACCGTACACAGAATTGTCCACAGTTCATATGGAATAAATTGCCCAAAAGCCATGTTTCAGGCTCTGGAAGACAGACCCACATTTGCATCCTGTGCTTTTCTGCATTACTATTCAATAAACGTCTTTATTTTGAGTAACACCTTGGTGGTTTATTTCATAATGATGTGAGATACTGTGTGTGAACGATGTGATCGTTGGACAGAAAACAACTACAAATCACTCCAGTTTAAATAATAGTTTACTTTCAGAAAACAAACTCACATTGGGCCAAAATACACAATAGTAAATAAATAATGTGTCACAAATTGTAACAAAAATATACCAAGACTTCCATGAAGCTGGAAAACACAAACTGGAACTTCATTGAATTCTTGATAATATATTTTCCTTTTATAAAACAAAGGGAAACATTGCAGGGATGTCACTGTTCTGGAAATTTGTCCACGAGCTTCCCAAAAAGGACGGGAACCGCTCAGTTTTGGCCACAGTTTCCTCGAGCCTTTTCCTCACTCCGGCAGACTCCTCTATCAAAAAGTCAAGGAGTGTATCGTGCTTCCTTTTTTTTCTGGGTGATTTGGGGTTTGGCGCCCGATTAGAAGATGCCAACGACGTGCCCGTTGGTGTGGATGGCGTGGTAGCTGTGATGGTGACCAGCTCTTCCACGGGACGATCTACAGTGGCCTTTAGGTTGGGTGGAAAAAACAAGAATTACTTAATGCTGATGTATTGTACAAAAACAACTGTGTATAGGATGCTCAGCAAGTTGATGTGAGACAGGAAATTATAGGATGTGTTCTGGATAATTATTTGATAGTGAATAGATAGACAAAATGGACATGTTATTCTTATGGCTGTATGAGCCTTCTATTGGCCAGCATCACATATGCTTTAGAATTGTCTCCACATTTGGACACCATTTTGAGAAGGTAATTCGTTTACTTAATATGTGTTTACAGAGAAGGCAGTGGACTATGTGATAGTAATTTGTTTCAACTGTATTTCCACGTGAAATTCGGAGACATTACTCATAATGCATGATGAAAACTAATGCATTCTGATCTCACATGAAAGAATCGTATTGTAAATAAAACACGACACCCGAAATTGTGTGCAGTAAACAAGGGCTTATGTCCAGAACGGTATTCTGACTATGCTCCATGTAGATGTAAAAGCACGACTCGTTTAAGATAAAAACAGGGATGGGCTGAACCGTGATTTTCTGCACAGTTATCCTACTTTACAGATTGTAGCGTGAAGATTTTTTTTGCCAGCTCCCTTGGTAGATTAGTGCACTTCGTAAAGTAGCGATTTTGCAACGTTCGTGTTTTAACGCGAAAATACGATTTTCTATTGCATTTACGTCTAACTAAGATATCTCAATACATTTTGTTGCAAATACATGCGCGGTTGTGGAAAACTACTTACATTTGTGCGGTTCCTTTTCGGGCATGTTTGTTGATATTGAGAATTCGCAAAGCCTTCTGGGTAGTCACTTCGCCGCCAAGTGAGGTCGAGAGCCCCCTCGGTCTTGAAGTGGCTACGACATGGTTTGAGGGCACTTCTGCCTCGGTCTTGAGAGTATCGGGACACACCCCATTTTCACGTGAACGCGCAAACCGAGTGACTAGGGCACATAGCGAGTGAAAGTGCGAAGAATGGGACGCAGCCTAAATTTCGGGGAGCCATAGTTCTCTGTTGGGACCCCTAGATTTTTCAGCGTGCCAGTCCCCGAGACCCGTCACTTTTCACAGCTCAAATGAAGACCGGTCCTAGTGTTCTTTTTCAGCATTTCGTTCGTATTGACTTTTTATTCTTATTCATTGAAACGTCTCGATGGACTCCGATCAGTTCCGATAACAAACAAGGAGCGTTTTGTACAAAATTTCGGACTTCGTGCCGAGCGCTGAACAAAGAGCAAGACTCCCACCGCCTCCGGCGCCACCTAGCTGCCGATTCCGCTGCGTCAAACTATCGACGTCAACCGTGATCATTTATTCGATTTTCTTTTTTGAATTCATCCTTTTTTTGTTTCAAATAGCGTTTTTCGAGTTTTTTCTCATTTTATTTTATTTCGATGTATCCAAAGTTTTTATAGTTTTTCATTGAACTTTTCTTTTCTTTATGGCATCCTTTCTTTGATTCTTTTCATTTCATTGACTTATTCTTATTTATCTTATTGGATTTTACAATTTCTTTTTAAGTTGATTTTATTTGACCTTTTTTGTCTTTCTACATCACAGGTGTCAAACAGGCGGCCCGCGGGCCAGATCAGGCCCGCTCAGGGATTGAATCCGGCCCGCGAGACAACACTCAGAGAAGCGCAAGAGCAAAACGAGCTGCAGGTTGAAATAGGTCCACTTGATGTTGCCAAAGCCAGGTGCCTCTCACAAAGACACTGTACTTGTATTTCTCTCTCTCTCTCTCTCTCTCTCTTTTCCACCCCTTTTCTCCTACTGTCTCTTTCACTCTCTGTCTCTTTTTTCTCTTCTTTTGTTGCCCTTTGTCTTTCTCTCTCTGTGTCTTTTTAACTTCTTTTGCTCTCTTTTCCTTTTCTCCTTCTCTCTTCCTACCCGCCGCGCTTTCTTTTCTCTTTTTTCTCCTTCTGTCTTTTTATTTCTCTTTGAATTTCTTTCCTCCTCTCCCTTTCTTTCCCCCTCTCCTCTCTCTTTTTTTATTGTTTCTCACGCTCTCTCCCTCTCCCTTTTTATTCTTTCTTTGTCCAGCCCTCTCTCCTTTCGCCTCTCTCTTTCTCTTATTTCGTTATCTCTCTTTTTCTTTCTCTTTAATCTACTCGTCCAGCCCCCAACAGAATGTTTGTTCTATCATGTGGCCCCTGAGTTAAAATGAGTTTGACACCCCTGTTCTACATCATTATATTTAAAAAAATATTTAGAATAACCATTTTTTGAATGGATTTATTATTTCTAAACTTTTTTCATTTTGATTTGATACATTTGTTTTATATGTCCTTCATTGACAATTTGACGTTAATTGACATTTCAACGCAATATTTGACTCTTTGATGGAGACGTGACGCCGTTGAGGAGGGGGGGGCCACTTGGGTGAAAGCGGGTCTCTGCGGGTCTGTCCGGATGGTCCGAAAATGGCCGGGAGGGGCTCCGGCGCCCCCGCGACCCTAGTGAGGATAAGAGCCTAAAGCTGCGGCTAAGACTAGCTCCTGGTTTGTTATTTGGTTCATGAAATCGGCAATTAGGCTCTAGCAACAACTCGACCACACACAGGGACATTACCATATACATCTGTCAGGACCGGAACAGAAACAGGAGCCACTTGCGTTGCGTTTCTCACAAGTTTTATTGGAAGAAAGAGAAAGGGTTGCGCCCACCATCGGAAGTGGATCTTCCGTGGCGAGCGACGGCGGTGTCGGGGACAGAAAAAGCGGGTCGGTCGCCGGTACAGGAGAGCAAAAACATGGTCAGAAGCGCGTCGCGAGCCACGGTAGGAGAGAAAACGTAGTCGGGGACAAAATGGGGTCGAAAGCCGGGAAGGGAGAACAGACTTGGTCAGGATCGAAAACGGGTCGAAGCCGGGGACAGACGGGAGCGAATAACGGGACAGGTGGAAGTCGGGGTCGAAAGAGGCTTGTCTAGTGTTTACTGAGGTTCGCAGACGGACTGACAAAAGGGGACGGATAGGAGTGGGTTTGAATACTGATCGAAAGCCGATCGGAACCTGCGGCAGTTGGCGTCAAAGGAGCGGGCACCGCAGAGTCACATCAATTATCATGACAATAAGGTTGCACATTAGGAAAGTTGATCATATTTCAAGTTTTAAGGCAAAAAAATAAATGGTTGACAGCATTTTCAAAAGTGGGTTTACATATTTGATCTTTTTTGTCGCTACACATTTTTTTGCAACACATAAAGAGATTGTCTCCTGACATCTTGATGGGATGGCGTGCCAGGAATCCACGGACAGACTGAGATCATTTCTCCCTCATGCCATGAGGCTCTTGAACTCCACCCGGTGAGTAAAAGCCCGCATGAAACCCCACCCCCACATTTGCATATGACCCTAGTTTTATGACAGTGTTTATTTTCCGCAGCACTGTTCAAATACTTTATGCCTATTTATTTCTGTATTATATTCCTTTGACTTTATTATTGTTTCATTTTCAACACAAGGATACTGCTGAAAGTGGGAATTTCCCAAAGGGGATGAACAATCCATCTATCTGTTAAAAGGAAATCTCCATCTCAAAGAGGGTCACAATCTCGCTTACAAGTCAAACAAAATAATGAAATCCACATCAAAAGTCATCCTGCTTTAATTCCAAGTAAAAATAAAAGACATTGTTGTTCTATTTCATTACAATCGGATTTCAAATAAATCTTGCGACGAGACCGTCTCGGTTAAGTCAACTCACAAAAATACAACCTATTGACATGCGTACACAAGAGATGCTTGAAAAGTACTTGAGGAGAAAAGTCAATAGTGGAACATCCTCAAGATATAGTGCGCTAATTAGGCTTCTTTCTCATCGTTCCGATTAAATACACTATATTCGTTCTAGCGCCACTCGTTAAAAGCTGCGACAAATTCAAAACTGGCACAATAATAAAATAGGCCAATGCTTGTCACTGTTATGAGTGTGGTAGCTGTGTGTTTTTTGATGGAAATGAAAACTATAACCTTATATCAAGAAGAAGCATCGTTCCTCCAATTATATTTAAAATCCATTCTCACAAACACACTCGTGATCGCGAGATTCAATCTGACTGGATATTTATTTTCTCTTCAGTGTGGGTTCTCGTGTGACATTTTAAGTGATATTTCCTTCGGAATTTGTGACCGCAAATCGAGCAGGCGAAAGGTCTCTCGCCTGTATGGATTCTCAAGTGTGTTTTTAAGGTACCCTTATGGGTGAATTTTATACCACAAACTGAACAAACAAAAGGTCTTTCACCGGTGTGAGTTCTTGCGTGTGTTTTTAAGTGTGCTTTGTGCGTGAACTTTTGACCACAAACTGAGCAGGCAAAAGGTTTCTCATTGGTATGGATTCTTGTGTGGCTTTCCAAATTTCCTTTTTGACTGAATTCCTTACCGCAAACTGAGCAGGCGAAAGGTTTCTTACCAGTGTGGGTTCTTGAGTGTGTATATAAGTTTGATTTCAGGTTAAAACTTTGACCACAAACTGAGCATGTAAAGGGTTTTTCACCAGTGTGAATGATTGTGTGTTTATTTAAGTGTGATTTCCCGACGAAATTTTGACCACAGACTGAGCAGGCAAAGGGTCTTTCACCAGTATGGGTTCTCGTATGGACTTTTAAAGTGCTTCCCTGGGTAAAATCTTGACCGCAAACTGAGCAGACAAAAGATTTTTCCCCTGTATGGATTCTCGTATGGACTTTTAAAGTGCTTCTCCAGGTGAATTTCTGACCACAAACGGAGCAGGAAAAAGGTTTTTCACCAGTGTGCACAATGAAATGGCGTTTCAAACTACGCTTGTGTCGATAGGTTTTCCCGCACTCCAAACATTTGTGATACGCGGTAACACCTTCCGACTGCTGGTCGCCATCATTGTGTGCGGAGTCGGACCTGTCCTCATCGTCTGTTGTCCTGGAGCTTCTGCTAGGAGACACCTTGTTCTTGTTCTCTTCGTGTTGATCTTCAGAGGTGAAACAGGCCCCAATCACGGGAAAAACTCTTAAATCGTCCTCCTCTTTAACAGCAACAAACTCCAAATTGTGGTTTTCCTCTTTAATGTGATGGTCCTCCTCTTTTTTGAAATCAACTGTCTCTAAAAACTCATCCTCCTCTTTTTTGACGCCGGGCAACTTTGTCTCCTGTTGCCGAGGATGAAGATTCTCTTCACTGACGTCTGCAGGACACAAGACACACATGAACCTGTATAATCTCTATTCAGACACACAAAAAATGTAGTTTTAAATATTTCAACATTTCTGAAAAATACATTTTCCAGAAACTCTTTGAAAAAAAACCGTGTTTTACAGGAAAGCCTTTTATTCTTTGTTTATCCTATTGTGTACACTAAGTCGTTATCAATGACAATAAAAACAATTCAATGAAAACCCTCTCAAGGTTCATACATCAAATAACGCTGACTATAGCCACATAAATCACAAAATTTATGAGCCCGGCAGCAGTGAGAGGGTTTCTTTTGTTTTAGCGTCGGCTCGATTTAGTTTTACTGGCACGTTTTATTTGGAGAATCGTTTTAAGAACAAGATGTTGTGACACTTTTGAAGATGAAACGTAAAAAGGACTGACAAGCAAATCTTCTTGGCAAGACCGACAGGCTGCTTTGCAATTTTCCATCCTGAAAAATCTCTCATTGCTGATTTCAAATCAATTGGCTTGAAGAATTCTGCCTTTCATAATTAAAGCGATATAACTCGAAGCAAAATATTGCTAGCGAATAGCTAGCTTGCAGCTACGTTTTCATCTCAATGGAAACGGATCTATTTACTTGCCTGCCCACTGTAAACGCTTTCTGGCTTTCAAGATAAACTTTGAGTTGGCTAGATTAACATATAGAGCTATAAAACTCAATTTGGCTCGTTAGTAGCTAGCGGTTGAGAGCACTAGCTTGAAGTTAGACCAACCAATTGAAGTCAAGTCAGATAAATGAACATTTGACAAAAACGAGTTATCTGAAAAAGCAGGAAAAAATTCGAGACACGTGGACCCCGAAGTGTCAAACTTTCATTCGATTAAACGGAACAGGGGGACAAGCCATAGTATCATCAGAAAAATCCAGGAACCAAACTATAAGGCATATATTCCGAGACTTGAAAAGGATTACGCCTGAAGGATTTTTTATTTGATTTATTTGACTAGAAGGGATTTAATATACATTAATACAAATTACATTTGTTGTATGCAGTGGGGATTTTTCACAGAGGAGGCTTAAGGTCGGGTCGCGCCGTTCCGAATGCGAATCTTTTGTTTAGTTCTGTTGATAACAGAGTTTTTGACGCAGGCGGCGGGCGTGTGTATTGGAGAATAGAGTCCTGATGACGTGGCGGCGCCTTTTGGCGAAGAGGTGGCGACTCGGTGGAGGCCATGCGAGGAGTCTGCCACGGGGGGAGTTCCTGGCTTGCCCAGGGGGGTGGCCGACACCCCGACGTGTGAAAAAGACGGGAGACGAGAGTTGGGAGAGCAGATCAGAGATCGCGAGAGAGAGGCTCGACGAAGACTAGTTCGACAATAATTTGTCAAAATTTGATGGAATTCACTTCGTTAAATACTTGAAGAAAATAAATCTGCCTCCGTGTGAAAATGCCAAATATCTTTGTTCATTTTCCTTCAATTAAGAAAAGAGCATGCATTGTTAGGAGAATAAAGTTTGTGTTTGGTTCATGGAGTCAGATAAGTCATTGGAACAATTTGGCAAACGATACATTTGTAATAGTTTCTTTCCCTAACAACGCCTAGAAATCAATGCGTTCAGGTCCTTGGAGAATCCCATTATCTTTTTTTCACAAAAACAACTATGTTGTGTTAACTTTCTCCACGTCGAATCGGTCACTTTTATTCATTCGAACAATTCGATAAATTTTGTAATCTAGTTTGATTCCTAACAAGGTTCTGCCCACGGTGAGCACCGACTGAAGACTGGCTGTCGGCACTCGCTAGCGTGTCTTTCGAACTCACTTTTTACAGCGTGAAGTTGTTTCATGATAATCACAATCGGTGGAAAAGAAATCTCACTTCTAAAAGAAAAATGCTCACAAACTACGTTTATATGTCATACAAGGTCATGAAATCCACAACAGGTCATCATCTTTTGATTACAGCTCAAAAATATGGACATTGTAGATTCATTTCATCCCGATCAGAAATCATCTCGCTTATGTCGACTGAAAAGAGTCATTACTGTTATCAATGACCGTTCATATTATACATCCGTCCATCCATTTTCTGCACCGCTCATCCTCAATAGGGTCACGGGGCTGCTGGAGCCCATCTCAGCTATCCTCGGGCAGTGGGCAGGGGACAGACAACTCACTCGCCCATTCACACCTAGGGACCATCTGGACCGACCAATTCACCTGAAATGCATGTTTTAGGAATGTGGGTGGAAACCAGAGTGCCTGGGAGAAATCCACACAAGCACGGGGAGAACATGCAAACTCCACACAGGAAGGTTCTATCTTATGATCTCAGAACTGTGCTGCCCGTATTATAAATACATTATATAATCGTTCAATAAAAGCATACGAGCGGCATCACTCATGCAGAAAAATCCAAACCAGCACAATTACAACTAGGTTGAGTATTTTGAGACTACATGTGTTCATTAAAAATATCTCCGGTTATGTGAGGTCATATCGAGCAAAAGAAATACTTCAAAATTGTATTTAAAATAATACTAAAGTATATTTTCTCCAGCACACTTGCGATTCGGAGCTTTAACCCGACTTAAGAATGTTTGACTGCAAACGGAACAAGAAAATGGTTTCTCAGTGCGGGTTCTCATGTGTTTTATTAGGGTCCGACTCTCCGAGAATTGTTTACACCAAACTAAGCAGGAAAAAGGTTTTTCACCAGCGTGGGTTCGTATGTGGCCTTTTAAGGTAGCTCTCTGGGTAAATCCTTGACCGCAAACCGAGCAGACAAAAGGTTTTCACCATTTCACCAGTGTGGAGTCTTGTGTGTCTTTCTATGCTCATATTCTCTGCAAATTCTTGACTACAAACTGAGTAGGAAAAAGGTTTTTAACCAGTGTCTTTTCAAGGATCCTTTTAGATTGAATTGTCGGACACAAACTGAGCAGGTTTTTCACCAGTATGTGCTCTTGCGTGTGTTTTTAAGTGTGCTTTCTGCGGGAATTTTTTACCACAAACTGAGCAGGCAAAGGGTTTTTCCCCCGTATGGGTTCTTGCGTGTGTTTTTAAGTGTGCTTTCTTCGTGAATTTTTGCCCACAAACTGAGCAGGCAAAGGGTTTTTCCCCAGTATGGGTTCTTGTGTGGCCTATTAAGGTAGCTCTCTGGCTAAATCCTTGACCACAAACCGAGCAGACAAAAGGTTTTTCTCCAGTGTGGAGTCTTGTGTGTCTTTCTACGTCCCCATTCTCTGCAAATCTTTTACCACAAACTGAGCAGGAAAAAGGTTTTTCGCCAGTGTGGATTCGTACGTGTCTTTTCAAGGCTTCTTTTCGATTGAATTGTCGACCACAAACTGAGCAGGTGAATGGTTCTTCACCTGTGTGGGTTCTTATGTGGCTATTCAAAGCTCCCTTTTGGCTGAATTTCATACCACAGAAGGAGCAGGCAAAAGGTTTTTCACCAGTGTGGGTTCTTGTGTGGCGCATTAAAGTAGCTCTCTGGGTAAATCCTTGACCACAAACAGAGCAGAAAAAAGGTTTTTCACCAGTGTGGGTTCTTGAGTGGTTTTTCAAACTTCCTTTTTCGCCAAATTTCTGACCACAAACCGAGCAGGCAAAAGGTTTCTCACCGGTGTGGGTTCTTGCATGAATTTTTAACTTTGATCTCTGGTGGAATTTTTTACCGCAAACTGAGCAGACAAAAGGTTTTTCGCCAGTGTGGATAAGTAGATGGGATTTCAGACTATGCTTGCGCTTAAACGATTTTCCACACTGCGAACATTTGTGAGATGCGTCATCACCTTCCCGCTGTTTTTCACCGTCATCGTGTGCCGAGTCGGGCGTGTCGTCACCATCCGTTGCCCCGGAACTTGGAGAAACTATCTCCTTGTTCTTTTCGTGTTGCTCTTCGGACGCCCCAGTCACGGGAAACTCTCCCGAATCCTCCTCCTTTTTAATGTCCTTCATTTCAAAAAACTCCTCCTCCTCCTTTTTAAAGCGACGAGTCTCCAAATTCCATTTGGTGGCAGGCAACTTTGTCTCCTGCTGCCAAGCAAGGAGATTCTCTTGAGTGATAGCTGCAGGACACAAGACACACATGAAAATGTGTAGAATTTCTTTCAACACACAAACAATATTTTTTACAGAATAAGCATTGCTACAAAAATATGTTCAACGTATTTGCAGAAATTAAACACATATTTTAAAAAAACAAAACCACATGTTTTGCTGGAATTTGTCATTGTTTTTTCCCTTTTCCCTAAAAGAATAGTCTTGTCATGTAGGTTGTTATTTAGGACGTTTGTCACCTCCTGCCTCAATGACTGTAATTCAAGATTCTCCGGTCTCCTGAAGTCCAAAATCAAAGAGCCTTCAGCTGGTACAAAATGCTGAGTTGAATGGAGTTTAACCAAGACAAGAAAGTGTCATCACATGACCCCGATTTGAGCTAACCTGCATTGGCTCCCTGTTCGCTTAAGTTGTGATTTCAGGGTTTTCTTGCGTGGACTTGCTCCCTCATATCTTTCAGATTGAATTTGCCCCTATGCTCCTGCCCGGAGCCTTCGCTCTGAAAATGCTAGTCTACCGGTGATCCCAAGAGCCAAGAAGAAATCCGACAGTGTTTTCCATTGGGTACCCTGGTGGAATGCTCTTCCCTCTGAGATCGGATCTGCAACCTCAGTGGAAATGCTTCAATCCAAGCTTAAAACAAACTTCTACTCTATAGCATATGAATAACCTAGATTTGATGTTGACAATATTTGTGTATTATTTGCCCTCATGTCGGTTTTAGATCAGGGGAGGGTGTCATCATAGTCTGTGGTTTGCGATAGTCTAGTCTGTGCAGCCCTTTCAGACTCTTTGTGATTAAGGGCCAAACAAATAAGCAGGACTTGTTTTCAGATTCAGATATACTTTGTCATTCTAGTACAATAAAGGCAAGGAAATGAAAACCCTCTCAATGTTTATATTCTTCCTTTGATTAGCATCTACTGGATTTCGTTTTGCTAGCACATTTCATTTGGAGAACTGTTTTAAGAGCAAGATGTTGTGACACTTTCCAAGATGAAATGTACAAAGGACTTGAAAAGCAATTCTTCTTGGCAGGAGAGACAGTATGGCTGCAATCAACAATTCTTTGAATCGTCTACGAATCGGTCCAGAAATCGGATTTTTATGAAACGCGGTTTTCATTTCCTCCTGTAGTTCAAATATTGAAGTTTTGGCTGGATGGAAAAATAGTGAGGGCACCACGGCGGTTAGCGCATGTGCGGCACAGTTCTGAGGTCCTGAGATCGGACCTCCTGTGCGGAGTTTGCATGTTCTCCCCGTGCTTGCGTGGGGCACTCCGGTTTTCCTCCTACATTCCAAAAACATGCATGTCAGGTGAATTAACCGGTTCAAATTGTCCCTAGGTGGGAATGAGCGAGCGAGTGCCCCGCGCCTTGAGTTTGCATGTTCTCCCCGCGCTTGCGTGGGTTTCCTCCGGGCACTCCAGTTTCCTCCCACATTCCAAAAACATGCATGTCAGGTCAATTGGTTGGTCCAAATGGTCCCTAGGTGGGAATGAGCCAGTGAATTGTCTGAATTGTGACTGTTCAGGGTGTCCCCTGCCCACTGTCCGTAGATGGCTGGGATGGGCTCCAGCGCCCCCGCGACCCTACTGAGGATAAGCCTTGCAGATCATGGATGGAAAAACAGTGCACAGAACAACAAAATATTCTATAGAATAAAAGACTTGAAAAATAAAGAGTAAAGGCCTGACTCTCGCAAGTGATGTCAGCCGTTGAATCCTTGCATATATTTTGCTCTCGTCCCGAACTCGAAGACTGTTTGATTGCAACGTGACTCCCGTGAAGTCCTTGGCCTCCCCAAAAAGCCAGAGACCCTTTTTTGGAGTCCCACCACCTCTACTCCAATCTTGACTAACAAAAACCATCCTTTCGTTTCCTTCCGAGTGATAGATGATGAAAATAGCTCACAGAGTTCGTGGTCACTAACAACAAACTGGACCGGACCGCCAACACAGAAGCTCTATGTAGGAAAGTTCAAAGCCGACTTGACTTCCTCAGAAGGCTGGCCTCCTTCAACATCTGCAAAAAGCTCCTGAAAATATTCTACGAGTCAGTAGTGGCAAGCGCCCTCTTCTATGCGGCAGCGTGTCGGGGAGGCAGCGTCACGAAGAAGGATGCCTCTCGTCTCAATAAACTGGCTAGGAAAGCGAGCTCTGTTGTGGGCAAAGAGCCGGACGGCCTAACAACAGTAGCTGAGAGACGAGCACTGAAAAAGCTGCGGTCGATCGTGGACAATCCATGGCATCCGCTACACAGCATTATCTCCAGACAGAAGAGCAGTTTCAGCGACAGACTGCTGTCACTGTCTTGTACTACGGACAGACTGAAGAGATCTTTTCTTCCTCGTGCCATGAGGCTCTTTAATTCCACCCGGCAGAGTAAAAGCCCACATTAAACCACACCCCCTACATTGCATATTACCGAATCTTATTGCAATATGTATTCTGTGTAGCACTCTTTAGTTATTCTATATAACACGCTACAGTGGGTATTTGCACGTCACACTGGGTATTTGTATATTGTATTCTTTTTGCTTTATTATTGGATTGTTCTCAGCTCAGGGATGCTGCTGGAAATGTGAATTTCCCAAAGGGGATGAATCAAGTATCTATCTATCTATTGCATGAGATTACCAGCTACAATAGTTTAAAGTCAAGTCATGTTTTGTTTGGCCCTAAATCAGGGAAGCTACGGCTCGGGAGCCATATACGGCTCTTTTCATGAGTACGCGTGACTCCGAAATCAAACGTGACTCTTGCACATCTCTCCGCGGCGTTCCAAAGTCGAGCGATTTCATCCCCATTTTGCTCCATAAAAAGCCGAAGCAACTTAGCGCAGAAGTCGGATAACAAAGCATTTCGACTGATAAATAAAAACGCTGGCGAAAGACTTTGATTGGGTGAGCAGTACAGGTGGACGGATCCCTGCACATTTCCTTCTCTCTCTCTCTCGCTCAGTGCAGTCGTCACCCAAAGTGAATTTGACCCTATGCTTACCGTTTGCAGTCATTTGTGACATTTTTACAAAAGGACTTTGCATGCACATTGTTTTTTATGAAGGACAAATTACATGGAAAAAATGGCCTCAACACTCTTAACTGAAGGTGGAAATGTCATATTGACATTGATTTGGGAGACGGGATTTGGCATGATTATCATTTCATGCATTTGATGAAATCATCAAATGACACACAGTCAAATCAAATGTGCTTTTGTCTGGAGAGCGTGTTTGGCAGTTTTTTCAATTTGGTCTGAAAAGATATGATGTGGCTCTCTCCATTTCTTTTAAAACTTTTTTTTTTTTGCTTTTATGGCTCTTGGGGTCAAAAAGGTTCTCAAAAAGCTGCACAGACCACAGATTATTGTAAACTACAGACTAATATCACACCATCCCTTGATATATAACCTACACGAGGGCAAGGAAAAACTCAAAAACCTCCAAATGGGGAAAATGGAGAAACCATGACACGAGGTAATCCCCCTGCAATGGATGTCGCAATAACCAATAATAAATCGTAAAAGGATTACTTTGATAATCACATGATTCATCAAAAAAAAAAAAAAACCAACATGGCGGCGCATGGATACATGCTTGCGGCTCGTTGTCCAGCTAATCTTCTATTTATTGCCGTTCTCTTGTCTTTTTTGCTTTCACTTTTGGACACATGTGTGGCCAAAAACACTTACAGTAGGGACGAACTTATTCGGTTGGGTGGGCGTCTAAATTTCGATTATTCGGGCACTTTTTATACCGCCCATGATATACCGAGCGAACTTCAAAGAGACCCGGCATCCTTGTGGACAGCTATTCCTCTTAATAAACGACGGCGGCGGCCCCGTAAAGAAAGGAAACAGAAACGTGGTTGCCGTGCAGGTAGATGTGTGAAGCGTGTGAAGTCCAAGCAGCAAGATGGACGCGAGGATGTAACTAATTCCACCATTCATTCCTCGCCGGACAACCGACGCTTTAAACTCAGCGCTCACGAGCGGCCACATTGCCGGGAGCTTTTGAAGATCTCGACAAAGACTACAAAGAGTTCAGCTAAGTCAAATGATTCAGCAAAGCTGAAATTTGGTCTGTTAAATATTAGATCGCTTGCTCCAAAAGCTTTACTTGTTGATAACATTATTCGTGATTATAAACTTAACTGTATGGGTCTTTGTGAAACGTGGTTACGCCCGGATGAGCACTTAGCGCTAAATTATGCCTCTCCCCCAGACTACGAGAGTAGTCATATAGCACGCACGCTGAAAAGAGGTGGTGGTGTTGCGCTAATCTCTGAAAAATCGCTCAAATTTAATACACGTACCTCTAATAATTACAAAACGTTTGAGGCTCTTGTGATGCGGTCCCCTCAATTGTCAATTGATGTAATAACTATCTATCGTGCACCTGGGCCATACACAACTTTCTTAGACGAATTTGCTGAACTTTTGTCTGAACTAGTAACCTATGCAGACAAAATTATAATTATGGGAGACTTTAACATTCATATGAACTCCCCACACAGTTCACTTACTATTGCGTTTAGTTCTCTAATTGATGCATTTGGTTTTACTCAACTGGTTGACTTGCCAACCCATAAAAATGGGAACACGCTAGACTTGATTCTGACTCGAGGAGTTTTAACCTCAAACATTATGGTTCTACCGTGTACTACTGTTATCTCTGATCATTATTTAGTGACATTTGAGGTGCTAACTAAATGTAGAGTTAATAAAGCTGAGGGATTTAGCGGACGCAATATAAGCACTGGCACAGTTTCTGAGCTCTTTGAACTCCTTCCTGGAGCAGTTGCGTCCTTTCCTAAATACAATGGCTCGATTGACTCACTCATGAATGAGTTCAATACCACCCTGACTAGTGTGCTGGATTCAATAGCGCCCATAAAACTAAAATCACGTCCTAAAAGACGCACACCTTGGTTTACTGATGAAACTAGAACCCTTAAAAAAGAATGCAGGAAATGGGAGAGAAAATGGCGCGCTACCAAGCTTGAGGTTTTCCATCAAACCTGGTGTGACAGCTTGTTAAAGTATAAAGCGGCCCTTGCCTCTGCAAAATCGGCCTACCTTTCGAAGGTGATTGCGTCTCAAAAGAACAACCCCAAAGCCCTTTTTGACACTGTAGCATCGCTTACAAGGCAACAGGCTATCGCAGACAGTTCGACACACTCTGCTCAGGAGTTAATGGTCTTCTTCACTAAGAAGATTCAATGCATACAGGAAGAAATTGCAAAAGATATTGTTAGTACCACACGTATTAAAGGACTGAAATTTACAGATGCACGACAGGGTGGCTGCCCTGGGAAAATGGCCGGTTTTAGTGAACTGTCACTTGATGATCTCAAACAAGTGGTGAATGCGGCCAAACCGACAACTTGCCAGTTCGACCCGCTCCCAGGTTCACTTATTAAAAGTCTTTTTAGCGTCCTTGGGCCTTCAGTTCTAAATATTATAAATACATCACTCTCCTCGGGTGTAGTTCCAGCAGCTTTTAAGTCCGCCGTTATTAAACCCACACTGAAACGACCCAACCTTGATCCAGAAATATTAAGTAATTACAGACCTGTGTCAAACCTACCTTTCCTCTCTAAAGTACTCGAAAGAGTAGTGGCACAGCAGCTGAATGCTTTCATATCGGAGAATAACCTTTTTGAATCCATGCAATCAGGATTCAGGGCTAACCACTCTACTGAGACAGCTCTGATCAAGGTAACAAATGATCTCCTAATGTCAATGGATTCTGGCGCTTCATCACTTTTGCTGCTGCTGGATCTTAGTGCTGCTTTTGACACAGTGCGCCACAATATCCTACTAGAACGGTTGGAAAAATGGATTGGTCTCTCAGGAGCTGTCCTCTCGTGGTTCAAATCCTACCTCTCAGATAGGACGCACTGTGTTAAATATGGTGAAACGACATCTGAGCCCTTTAATGTTACCTGCGGTGTTCCGCAGGGTTCAGTGCTCGGCCCCCTACTTTTCAACATTTACATGCTTCCGTTAGGTGATATTATTCGCAAGTACAATATCAGCTTCCATTGCTATGCAGACGACACTCAACTATATCTTCCGTTGGAGGAATCTTCCACACTAAACTGTGGAAATTTGGAGGCCTGTCTCACTGAGATAAAAGAGTGGATGTCACTCAATTTCTTGCGTCTTAACTCTGAAAAGACTGAAATGTTAGTCATTGGTCCTTCTAAATGCCGGGACTTATTCTCAAAAACTGCTGTGAACATTGACAAATGTCACATCACACAGAGTGACTCAGTTAAAAATTGAGGTGTCATATTTGACCCTGATCTATCCTTTGAGATGCATGTAAAGCAAATTACTAGAACTGCCTTCTTCCATCTTCGCAACATTGCTAAAATCCGTTCAATACTGTCTCAGTCTGATGCGGAAACAATAATTCATGCATTTGTTACCTCCCGTCTCGATTACTGCAATGCACTACTCTCCGGTCTCCCGAAGTCCAGAATCAAGTCTCTTCAGCTAGTACAAAATGCCGCAGCGAGGCTTTTAACTAGGACAAAAAAGTACGATCACATAACACCGATTATGGCTAACCTGCATTGGCTCCCAGTTAGCCAAAGATGTGACTTCAAAGTTCTCTTAGTATTGTACAAAATCATACATGGACTTGCTCCCTCTTATCTTTCAGATCTGATCTGCCACTATGTCCCGGTCCGAAGCCTACGATCTGAGAGTGCCGGTCTTCTGATGATCCCGAGAGCAAAGAAGTCTTCTGCTGGTTCGAGAGCGTTCTCCATCCGGGCACCGGTGCTGTGGAATGCTCTTCCCCCTGAGATTCGATCTGCAACCTCAGTGGAAATGTTTCAATCTAAACTTAAAACTCACTTCTACTCCATTGCATACGAATAACCTACTCCTCTTGTCGGTTGAAAATAGTTTGTGTAATATAGTGTAACAATCTGTGAAGCCCTTTGAGACTCTTCGTGATTTAGGGCGTCACAAATAAAAATGACTTGACTTGACTTGACATGAATGCACATTGTATTTATCCACATATTTACTTGCTGAATGTATTCTTTCATATCAGTGTACTTTCACGGTAATGGTCTAATCCACAGGTGTCAAAGAGGCGGCCCGCGGCCAGCTCAGGCCCGCTAAGGGATTGAATCCGGCCCGCAAGACAACACTCGGAGAAGCGCAAGAGAAAAACAAGCTGCGGGTTGAAATATGTCAACTTGATGTTGCCAAAGCCAGCTGCCTCCAACAAAACACTGTACTTGTCTTTCTCTCTCTCTCTCTCTCTCTCTCCACCCCTTTTCTCCCACTGTCTGTCTCTTTCCCCCTCTTTGTCTCTCTTTTTCTCTTCCTTTGTTTCTTTCTCTCTGTGTCTTTTTAACTTCTTTTGCTCTAACTTCCTTTTCTCCTTTTCTCTCTGTCTTTCTATTTCTCTTTGGATTTCTTTCTTCCTCTCCCTTTCTTTTCCCCCTTTCTCACGACTTTTTGTCTTTTTTGTTTCTCATGCTCTCTCCCTCTCTCTCTTTTTCTTTCTTTGTCCTGCCCTCTCTCCTTTTCCCTCTTTCTCTTATTTCTTTATCTCTCTTTTTTTTCTCTTGAAACTACTAGTCCGGCCCCCGACAGAATGTTCTATCGTGTGGCCCTCGAGTTCAAATGAGTTTGACACCCCTGGTCTAATCCTACCAAATTCAAGGTTCAACTGTGAGCTAATCTCTTGAGCAGGGTCTTCTTTTGAACTTGTAATGTGACTTCAGCATGTATGTTCCATTTTTTTGCAAATATTCCTCACTATAAGATGGGCCATAACATTCTAGCTTGACTTTTGGTGGGAGAATACCTCTCAGTCGACCGGCCCCGAGTGCTGAAGGATTTTTGATGTTATTTAATTGACTAGAAGAGATTTTTTACAATCAAATACAAATGACATTTAAAGACAAAAGATATTCACTGGCTGAGCTGTGGGGCGAAGTCCTTGTACCCTAGACAAGAATGAGGTTTACAGAAAAACAACAAGAACGGGGACAAGGGCTGTCGCGGGAAAAGGCTGATAAGCTTTGTTGGTTTGAGTCCTTTAGACATGGCGGCGCCTTTCGGCGAGGAGGTGGTGAAGCAGGCACCCGGCCCCCTCATGGGGGAGGAGCCGACGCCCCGACGTGTCAAAAGACGGAAGACGAAAGGAGAGAGAGCAGAGAAGGGAGAGCAGATCGGAGATCGTGAGAGGGAGGCTCGACGAAGACTAATTAGACTAAGTCGACAATAATTCGGCTAAATAAGATGGAATTCGATTGGTTAAATACTTGAAGAAAATAAATCTGCCCCCGTGTGGAAATGCCAGTCTCTTGTCAATATTTTTACCTAAATTAAGAAACGAGCATGGATTGTTAGGAGAATGAAGTTTGTGTTAATGGAGTCAGATAACTCATTCGAACAATTTGGCAAACGCTCCATTTGTATTATAGTTGCACTCTGATTTTATTTCTATTTTGAAAATGTGTACTAAATGTCCTCAACTGCATTGCTTCTCTCCGGCTCTATTTGCTCAAAGTCGGAATACTTTGAGTGGTTTCGGAAAAGATCATGCGGCGGGACGTCGGAATGTCCTTCGCCTTCAGATTCTATCTATCTACCCTGGTCATATCCCTCGAGAGGGGTGACCTACAGCAAAACAAACACATACAACAACAAAGAAAATAAAAAGGGAAAAGAAATAGTTAAAAAACACACATACAATCATTTTTTGGGACCATGCCCAAACACCCAAACAAGTTAGGCACCCAAGTGGGTCATGCTTTCGTCTCTCCGGATAAAAACGGGACACCGGAAAGCGACCGTGTCACTCGGGTCAGGGTGACACAACACACTCTTCTTTCCCGACAGCTTTCACTGGTTTACCCCTGCCGCATCATACGGGTGCCCAGCCCATCCTTAAGAACGCGTCCACAATCCCACTATCCTTTGACAATCATTCCTATCACCAACAACAGCTCTTGCTTCCACTGGATTTAGCCTTCGGAAACAATTTCATATTTACATAAATAGATATCTAGATTGATAGATAGATGTCTATATAGACAGATGTCTAGATAGATAGACACTTTCTTAATCCTTGTAGGGAAATTCCCACTTCCAGCAGTATCCTTATGTTGAAAATAAAACAATAAAGTACCGTATTTTCCGCACTATAAGGCGCACCCAAGTCTTTTTTTTTTAAAGCTGACCCTGCGCCTTATAATACAGTGCGCCTTATTTATGGATCAATAGTAAGTCGCAAAGCCTTGCAACTAAGGCAAGCAGCCGCCGACTCGATTTTCCCCCGAACGCCAAGTCGTCCGCGGTGTATGCTGGGATTTATTTACCGGCGTTTCATTGGCTAACCAATGTGTCCATCGTCATTTGAATCGATCACTATTGGCTAAAGTTATTCGGAGGTCAAGGGGCGGATCCTTTTTATGAGTTACAGGCTGAAGCGGCAAAACAAAGCCTGCAATTGGCCAAAAAAGATGATTGCGTATAGCACGTGGTTGACGGCATACAGAAAGCATTTTTTTACTATTCTGTATTTGTAAATATTTGATTCTCCTGGATTTACTAAACTCACGGATATAAGAGGACCACGGCTGCACATTATTATTGAACACAACGACTTTGGTGAGCTACTTCGGCTATATATTTTTTTTCCCTGTATCTTGTTTCAGACTGAACTCGATGTTTCTGTGATAAGCGGTGCAGATCATGGATGGAATGGAGTGTCTATTTTGAAATTCAACTCAATTCCAAGTGTTTATTGTCATATGCGCAGTAAAGTTGCGAGCGAAAAAGAAAATAGAAACTAAGGAATAGTTGGCATTCCTTGAATCCCAAGACTTGAACCTTCTGAATGATGGAACGATGCATTTGAGTGATATCGTACGGACACCGCATCCGCACGTGTTCTCAACACGTATTTGCGTTTTTGCAAGCTTTGTTAATGTTAAGGGGGGAATCAGTTGGACTGAATCATCTGACTGTTTTGTCCACGTTCCCATTGTAGCGCCTTATCATCCAGTGCGTCTTATAGTGCGGAAAATACGGTAAAAGGAATATTATACATAAATACCCAATACAATAATGATTTTTTTTTAAATCTAGTCAAGTCAAGTCAAGTCATTTTTATTTGTATAGCCCTTAATCACAATTAGTCTCTAAGGGCTTCACAAGTTATTACATATAAGAAGATTAGGTTACTCGTATGCTATAGAGTAGAAGTGAGTTTTAAGCCTAGATTTAAACATTTCCACCGAGGTTGCAGATCGGATATCAGGGGGAAGAGCATTCCACAACACCGGTGCCCGGATGGAGAACGCTCTCGAACCAGCGGAACACTTCTTGGCTCTTGGGATCACCAGGAGACCGGCGCTCTCGGAACGAAGGCTTCGGGCCGGGACATAAGGGCAGATCAGATCTGAAAGATACGAGGGGGAAAGTCCATGTATGATTTTGTATAGTAGTAGGAGAACCTTAAAATCGCATCTTAGGCTAACAGGGAGCCAATGCATGTTAGCCAAAATTGGGGTGATGTGATCATACTTTTTTGTCCTTGTTAAACGCCTCGCTGCAGCATTTTGTACCAGCTGAAGACTCTTGAGTCTGGTCATCGGAAGACCGGAAAGTAGTGCATTACAGTAGTCGAGACGGGAGGTAACAAACGCATGAATTATGATTTCCGCATCCGACTGAGAAAGTATAGGACGAATTTTAGCAATGTTACGGAGATGGAAGAAAGCGGTTCTAGTAATTTTCTTCACGTGTGTTTGAAAGGACAGATCAGGGTCGAAAATGACACCTAAATTTTTAAGTGAGTCACTCTGTGTGATGTGGCAATTGTCCAAGTTCACTGCGGTTTTAGAGAATAAGTCACGGGACTTAGAAGGACCAATTACTAACATTTCAGTCTTTTCAGGGTTAAGACGCAGGAAATTGAGTGACATCCACTCTTTTATCTCAGTGAGGCAGGCCTCCAAAGTTCCACAGTTTAGTGTGGTAGATTCCTCCATCGGGAGATAGAGTTGAGTGTCATCTGCGTAACAATGGAAACTGATGTTATACTTGCGAATAATATCACCTAATGGAAGCATGTAGATGGTGAAAAGAAGGGGGCCAAGCACTGAACCCTGTGGAACACCACAGGTAACACTAACACGCTCAGATGTCATTTCGCCATATTTAACGCAGTGTGTCCTATCTGAGAGGTAAGATCTGAACCATAATAGGACGTTTCCTGAGAGACCAATCCATTTTTCCAACCGTTCTAGCAAGATAATATGGTCCACTGTGTCAAATGCAGCACTAATGTCCAGCAGCAGCAAAAGTGATGATGCGCCCGAGTCCATTGCCCGTAGGAGATCATTGGTTACCTTTATCAGAGCTGTCTCAGTAGAGTGGTTAGCCCTGAATCCTGATTGCATTGATTCAAAGAGATTGTTATCGGACATGAAATCATTCAGCTGCTGTGCCACTACTTTTTCAAGTATTTTAGAAAGAAACGGTAGGTTTGACACAGGTCTATAATTACATAAGTTTTCTGGATCTAGGTTGGGTCGTTTCAGTGTGGGTTTAATGACAGCGGACTTAAAAGCAGCTGGAACTACACCAGAGGCGAGTGATATGTTTAAAATATTTAGAACTGAAGGTGCAGGAACGCCAAAGAGACCTTTAATAAGTGAACCTGGAAGTGGGTCGAACTGGCAAGTCGTCGGTTTGGCAGTATTCACCATCTGTTTAAGATTTTCGAGTGACAGTTCACTAAAACGGGACCAAGTCCCTGGACAGCCACCATGTCGTGCATCTAGGGATTTGAGTGCTTTAGTATGTGTTGAATTAATATTGTCTTTAGCAATTTCTTCCTGTATGCTCTGGATCTTCTTAGTAAAGAAGACCATTATGTCGTGAGCAGAATGGGTGGAGCTATCCGGGATAGTCTGTTGCCTTGTAAGTGATGCTACAGTGTCAAAAAGGGCCTTGGGATTGTTCTTTTGTGACGCAATCACTTTCGAAAGGTAGGCTGATTTTGCAGAGGCCAGGGCCGCTTTATACTTCAACAAACTATCACACCAGATTTGATGGAAAACTTCAAGCTTGGTAGCGCGCCATTTTCTTTCAGATTTCCTGCATTCTCGTTTAAGGGATCTAGTTTCATCATTAAACCAAGGTGTGCGTCTTTTAGGTCGTAATTTATGCCGGATGGGCGCAACTAAATCCAGGGCATTGGCCAGGGTAGCGTTAAATTCATTTAGGAGTGGTTCTATGGAGCCTATGTAGGAAGGAAAGGACGCAACTGCTCCTGGAAGAATATCGGAGAGCTCAGAAACTGTGCCTGTGCTTATATTGCGTCCGGTGAATCCTTCAGTTTTTTTGGTACTACATTTAGCTAGCACCTCAAATGTAACTAAATAATGATCCGAGATAACTGTAGTACACGATAGCACCGCCATGTTTGAGGTTGAAACTCCTCGAGTCAGAACCAAGTCGAGCGTGTTTCCATCTTTATGGGTTGGCAAATCAACCAGTTGATTAAAACCAAAAGCATCAATTATAGACTGAAACGCAACAGTGAGTGAACTGAGTGGAGAGTTCATATGAATGTTAAAGTCCCCCATAATAATAATTTTGTCTGCGTAGGTTACTAGTTCAGACAGAAGTTCGGCGAATTCGTCCAAGAAAGTTGTGTATGGTCCTGGTGCGCGATAGATAGTTATTACGTCAATTGACAATAGGGGGGACCGCATCACAAGAGCATCAAACGTTTTGTAATTATTAGAGGTACGTGGATTAAATTTAAGCGATTTTTCAGAGATTAGCGCGACACCGCCACCCTTTTTCAACGTGCGTGCTATATGGCTGCTCTCGTAATCTGGGGGAGAAGCATAATTTAGAGCTAAATACTCATCCGGGCGTAACCACGTTTCACAGAGACCAATACAATTAAGTTTATAATCACGAATAATATTATCTACAAGTAAAGCTTTAGGAGCGAGCGATCTAACATTCAAAAGACCAAATTTTAGCTTTGAATCATTTGACTTAGCTGTAGCCTTTGTAGAGATCGTCACGAGATGCCGGTTGTGTGCGTTGGGCTTCGGTTGTCGGTTTACTCGTAGAATCGACGAAGAAATGATGGTTGGATTAGACAGATCTTCATGTCGTTGCTCCATCAACTTCACACGCTTCCCTGCACGACATCCTCGCTTCTGTTTTCTATCTTTTCGCCGTCTTCGTCTCCGATTTTTCTTCTTTTTCTTCGGTGGAGCGGGAAAGCAGGGCGAAACCGAGTCCCTTTGGAGCTCATTT
The DNA here is from genome assembly GCF_059441175.1 of Urocampus carinirostris. NCBI lineage: Eukaryota > Metazoa > Chordata > Actinopteri > Syngnathiformes > Syngnathidae > Urocampus > Urocampus carinirostris. The sequence goes on along the minus strand of NC_142349.1, from coordinate 75,254,232 downwards.
GGGATGTCGTGGGTGGTATAAAAAGTGCCCGAAAAGTCGAAATTTAGACACCCACCTAGTCGGATGAGCTCCTCCCGACTGTAGGTCTTATTGGCCACGCATGTATCCAAAAAGGAAAGCAGGAGGACAGTTGTAAGTAGTAGGATAATCGGGTAACAATCAGCCGCAACGTAAACACGCGCCGCCATGTACTTGAACAAGAAAGTAACTACTTTGCCACCATTGAAGTTGTCTTCCTGGCTCAAGTACATATAGCGATAACTCATGCCGATTCAAACACTCTCATCATTTGAATCGAGCGTTTCATTTGATTCAAATGCAAGCTTCGTTCCCATTTTGATGATGGTTCTCCCCGCCAACCCAATGGATTCACCCATCGGAGCAGCTGCATCATAGAAATCAAACATCTGTCGTGCAATGGATTTGAGGAGTCCAAATTAGAAAACTAAATGTTATGAAAAAAAGGGAACAACCTTCTCCTTCCATCGCGAGGCGTAGCTCTTTGCTAATGCTATCTTGGATTAGCCGTCGATCTTCTCGCTCGTTCTCCTCCTGAAGCTCCTCTTTCACGTTTCTTTTCCATCCCTCGCACATTGTAGCCACCTTCGAAGCTCCCCGCTAACTCTTTGAGAGAGTAAAATGCAATTCGATGGAGTTCAGTTGTGCACGCGACTGGAACAAAGCGCCACGAGGCCACGAGCAATGGCGGCAGTGATGAGTCCTTCTTTTCTTCTTCTTCGGTTGGAATCCAGCTCTTTGGTGCTTTACCGCCCCCTAGCCTCACATCCACGTCACCGTCCGCTGTCATTTGTCGTTGAGGAACGAAACGGTTTTAGGAGCCGACTCTTTCTAGTGATAACGAGAGCCGGCTTCCTACGAAATGTCTCTCTCTCTCATTCTCTCTCTCTCTCTCTCTGTCTCTCTCTCTCTTTCCTTCTCTCTCTCTCTCCCTCTCTCTCTCTTTTCTCTCCCTACCCCTTTTTTCTTTTCTCTCTCTCTCTTGCTCTCTCTTTTTTCTCTCTCTCTTTTCTCTCTCTCTCTCTCTCTCTCTCTGTCTCTCTCTCTCTCTTTCTTTCTTTCTTTCTCTCTCTCCCTCTCTCTTTTCTCGATCTCTCTCTATTTTCTCTCTCTCTCTTTTCTCTCCCTCTCTCTTTTTCTCTCTTTTCTCTCTCTCTTTACTCTCTCTCTCTCCTTTCTCTCTCTCTCTATATAACTCTCTCTCTCGCTCTCTCTTTTCTCTCTCTCTCCCCCTCTCTCTCTCTCTCCCTCTCTCCCTCTCTCTATCTCGGTCTCTCTCTCTTTTCTCTCTCTCTCTTTTCTCTCCCTCTCTCTTTTTCTCTTTTCTCTCTCTCTCTCTCTCGCTCTCTCACTCTCTCTCCCTCTCGGTCTCTCTCTCTTTTCTCTCTCTCTCTTTTCTCTCCCTCTCTCTTTTTCTCTTTTCTCTCTCTCTCTCTTTTCTCTCCCTCTCTCTTTTTCTCTTTTCTCTCTCTCTCTCTCTCTCTCTCGCTCTCTCTCTCTCACTCTCTCTCTCTCGTTTAATCTCTCTGTACCTCTCTCTGTCTCTCTTACTTTCTCTCTCTCTCTCTCTCTCTCTCTCTCTCTCTCTCTCTCTCTCTCTCTCTCTCTCTCTCTCTCTCTCCCTCTCTCTCTCCCCCCCTCTCTCTCTTTGAATAAGGATTACTTTCCAGGACTACAATTTAATTAGAACTATATTTTGTGATCATTTCAATCACTGTCAAAGGAGGGACAGCGCCATCCCACCAGAGAGTGAGAGAGAGAAAGAGAGCGGGAAGGAGAGAGAGAGAGAGAGAGAATGAGATGGGGGAGAGACATAGTAAGAAAGAGAGAGAAAGAGTGAGAGAGAGAGAGAGAGAGTGAGAGAGAGAGAGAGAGCTCATAAAGCCCTTTCGTTCGCCAACAACACGGCAGAGTGGAACTGTGACGAGATATGATGCTAGGGGGCGTCATTGCACCAAAGAGACGGATGCCAACCGAGAAGAAGACAGGAACCCCACTGCTGCCATTGTTTGTGGCCTCGTGGGGTTTTACTTCAGTAGCGTGCACTATTTAACTCTATTTAACTCCGTCAAAGAGTTATCGGTGAGCTTAAAATGTGCGAGGCAGGCAAAATCAATGTGATGGATGAGCTTCGGGATGTGCAAGAAGAGAAGGAGCGAGAAGAAGATCGACGGCTAAACCAAGTTAGCATTAGCAAGGAGCTACAAGTTGTTTCGAACGGAGCAGGTTGGTCATTTTTATTTCGACACCATTTTCTATATTCTTTTATTCCGCTGTTCAAATGCATTTCACGACAAATGTTTGATTTCTATTCCATATTTATGATGGAGTTGCTTTGAGGGATGAATTTGAGGTCGAGACCAAATCAAATACATGTCCAGGCGCACAAAATGGGAATGAACCTTGCAGTTTAGATTCAAAGGATGAGTGTTTTAGTCGCCATTCGTTTCACCAAATATACCTGCTTCAACTGCCCCCCTCTTGTGATTAGTCAAGATCGTTGAGGCTCATTTTGTCCTTCATTTTTTAATGGTTTCAAAACAAGGTGCTAGCAGAGTTGTTTTGTCAAAATGTTCCAAAATACTGCAAACGAGGATACCTACGTATTTGTTTTCGGTGCAGACGGCGCGGCACCTAGCTCCGCCCACCCCTACCGCTCACCCTATCAAATTGCTCTGTGTGCTTGGCTCTGGCTGATATTATTTTCTGTGGGTTTTAATTATGAGGTGTCTCAACAGAAAACCTAAATTGTTAAATTCGCTTCTATATAATGTATCCCTTAGCGACGTACAGTCACCACGGGCTCTTTTGGTGTGGCAACGTGACCGTTTACTGTCGTGGAAAGGATGCGTTTTATATATGTAACCGCGGTGTACTTGTCCCAGCAAAGATCCACATTCACGCTGGACTGGATGATGAGGATTTTATTACAGTTACTGCAAATGAATGAGTCACAACATTAGCTTTTCTGCTGGCTTTGATCTCTTTGATCTCGGTAGCAGTTCCCTCTGAAAACTCTGCCCAACAAAGCATATCAAAGAGCTTTCTTTTCAATTGACATAAAATCCATTTTACAATATCACAATACATTTTTACATCTTTACATTTTAACAAGAGATCGTATAGTGGATTTTTAACGTTTACAATGAATTCAACATATTTTTCTTTAGTCTGAATTTTAACCAACATCATCCTTTTTAATGTATATGAGAAAATAGAAATAAGAACAATAATGAGTATAAAAGCGGGTACAATGTACCTGCAAATGAATGAATCACAACATTAGCTTTTCTGCTGGCTTTGATCTCTTTGATCTCTACAAGGGGAATTCATATTTTAGTAAAACAGAAAAAAAACGAAAATAAATCCAAACAGCTTGACAACATCGATCACATTACTGTGCATGTTGAGAGATTTGTCAGCTGTGGTTATAATATTTCAAATGGAATTCTTTTGTGGAGCACCAAAAAATGTGTCTTACCAGTAGCAGTTCCCTCTGAAAACTGCCAACAAACCCCGCCTCCCGGTCACATGTCAGAAGCCAAAACCAAACCCCACCCCATACCAGCAGGTGGCACTGTTGGACTCATCCTTGCAGGACACTTACCAAAAACTATCCACATATTTCAGCAGGAATTTCAAGAAAACAAAAGTTATTATTCCACCCGTTACATAAATAGCAAATATCAGCTTTACATCAACTTTGCACGTAGACTCGACTCCGCATTTGTCAGATTTTGAACGCTACAGGTGGGATTTCCGTGCGTACAATTTTATCTCGGAGGCGTATGTAATCATGAAAAAAGCCATATATATTGAAGGCGACCATAGTTTCCCCATTCCCCTGTGTTAGGGAAGAAACTATATTTACAAATGTAACATTGACCAAATTGTTCGGATGAGTTATCTGACTCTGTTAACCAAACACAAACTTCATTCTTCTAACAATGCATGCTCCTTTCTTCATTTTTGGGAAACATATTGACAAGAGACAGCTATTTTCACACGGGGGCAGATTTATTTTCTTCAAGTATTTAACTAAGTGAATTCCATCGAATTTAGCCGAATTATTGTCGAATGAGTCTAATTAGTCTTGTCGAGTCTCTCATCTCCCGTTCTCCGATCTGTGTTATTCCGTCTTCCGTCCTTTTGACGCGTCGGGGCGTCGGCCACCCCCCTGGGCGTGCCAGGAACTCTTCCCCTGGCTGACTCCTCACGCGGCTTCCGCTTCGTCGCCACCTCCTCGCCGAAAGACGCCGCCGCGTCTAGAGGACTCACAACAAGAGAGCTTATCAGAACACTTGTCTTCTTTTACCGCGTCACCCCTCGTTCTTGTTTTTCCGTAGACATCATTCTTGTCCAGGCCACTCTGACCCCAAGCCTTCCCTGTGAAAAATCTTCATTGCATTCAGCAAATGTCATTTGTATGATATGAAATCCCTTATAGTCAAATCAATCAAATACAAATTCCTTCACCTGCTATACAGCGTCATTTCTTATTTCAATAACCGTATACTTTTTCAACTTGCGGATGAATTATGATAGTGATACATTTCACCTCAAATTAATTGTTGATGTGATTGGATATCCTCGGTGTTTTCAAAGTTAGGAAAATGCTTGAATTTCGGATGAAGTGCTTGAAAATATTTCTTGCCGTGTTTGTCGGCAGTCTGACGCGAAAGCCGAGAAAAACAAGAAATCCTACATCCGTCGAGTCGGCCTCTGAGAAAATCTCTTCAGTAGCGTCACGCTTTCATCAAAACCCCCAAAGGGTTTCACTTACTTCGAGATGACATCATACCATACGACCGTAACAAAATAACAAGCGCGGATCTACAAAAAATAACTCCCAACGCATCATTTTATTGTCACATGCAAAAATATAGGAAAATTGGAAGGCTTCACCTTGTAGGGTAAGAAAGCAATTTAGAGAGCACCCGGCGAGCTGCGTGCTAGCATCGGGTGTCCTCGTAGTGAGCCAGGTCTCCGCGATGAATACAACAAGAGTCCAAAATGTAGCAGTTCACTTTGTAGCTCACGGGTGTCCAACAGGCAGCCCGCGGGCCAAATCAGGCCCGCCAAGGGATTGACTCCGGCCCCTGAGACAACACTCAGATAAGCTCTCTGTGTCTTTTTGAACTTCTTTTGCTCTAACTTCCTTTTTTTCCTTTTCTCTCTTTCTCCCTTCCTACCCTCCGCGCTTTCTTTTCTCTTTTTTCTCCTTCTGTCTTTCCATTTCTCTTTGGATTTCTTTCTTCCTCTCCCTTTCTTTTCCGCTTCTCTCACAACTTTTTATCTTTTGTTTCTCACGCTCTCTCCTTCCTTTTTTTCTTTCTCTGTCATCGACTCGTCCGGCCGAATGTTTGTTCTATCTATGAGTCGGACACCTCTGTCGTAGCTCCGTGTCGTTCATTTGGCGGCTAACGGAGCTGCTGTTGAAACGATACAGGGTCCACAGCGCTAGCTTAGCAGAGTTGTTAGCCTAGTTGTTAGCAGTAGGTCGGACTTACCACCTAGGTCGATCCGTCCGTGCGATAAGAATCTACAGAACAGCTGCTGAAATCGACAACAAAGACAAAATCGTTTCATTTCAAAATCTGTGAAATAGTCGACCAGGAATCACCAAAGCCTGAAGTAGCGAGGGGAGAGGATTCTTCAGGCAATGTTTTTGCTGTCAAAACAAAAGTTGTTTGTGTGTGAAAAGAGATTATAGAATAGAATCTACCTTTATTGTCATTGTTACAAAATGGGTTGAACATAGTGATCTATGAATCGAATTCTATAATATGACAAAGAAATTGGACGTGGCACTCCAGTTCTACATTTTACAGTGAAGATAAGGAAAAGAAAGAGATAAAGGAACAACTTTGGAGAGAGAATGAGTTCAAATGAGAGGAAGAAAAGAAGAAGACCGAGAAAATGGGAGGAAGAAAGAGAGAAAGGGGTAAAAAATAAAGAAAGAAAGAGTAAAGTGGGAAGAGAGAGACAGCAAAGGTGAGAAAACAAAGAGAGCTAGAGGAAGAAAGAGAGACAAAGAAAGAGAAAAAGCAAAAGAAAGAAAAAGAGGAGAAAGAGACAAACAAAAAATGAGAATGAGAGATAGATGGCGACAGAGAGAGAGGGGGTAACAGAATGAAAGTGAAAGAAAAAGAGAAAGAGAAAAATAAAGGAGAGAAAAAAAGAAAGAAAGTGAGAAATAGGGAGATAAAGAGAGAGATGTTTTAACTGTCGTTATTGTAAAAAAGCACTGAAAAACCAAAGACGAACTAGAGCCCGTGAAGCCGCTGCACTTGCGCGCGCCGCCATCTTGGACTACTGTCAAGCATTCATGTGTGTCTTGTGTCCTGCAGATGTCACTGTCGAGAATCGGGTTCCTTGGCAACAAGAGACAATGTTCCCTGGCGTGAAACAAGAGGAAGATGAGTTTGACATGAAAAAGGAAGAGGAGGATTTGGAACCTGTTGACATTAAAAAAGAAGAGGAGAAAGATGTGGATGATTATAACATTAAAGAGGAGGAAGATTTAAGCGAGTTTCCTGTGACTGGGGCCCGTTTTACCTCCGAAGATCAACGTGAAGAGAACAAGGAGAAGGTGTCTCCCAGCAGAAGCTCCGGGACGACAGATGACGTCGACAACGATTGCGAGAAACGGTCGGAAGGCGATAACGCGAATCACAAATGTTCGCAGTGCGAGAAGACCTTCAGACACAAGTGTGATTTGAAACGTCATTCAATCGTCCACACTGGGGAAAAACCCTTCTCCTGCACAGTTTGTGCTCAGAAATTTGGTCTTAAATCACAGTTGAAAAGTCACACAAGAACCCACACGGGTGAAAAACCCTTTGCCTGCGCAGTTTGTGGTCAGAAATTTGGTCATAAATCACACTTGAAACGTCACACAAGAACCCACACGGGTGAAAAACCCTTTGCCTGCGCAGTTTGTGGTCAGAAATTTACCCAAAGAGGTACCTTAAAAAAACACACTAGAACCCACACGGGCGAAAAACCTTTCTTCTGCTCAGTTTGTGGTGAAAAATTCAGCCAAAAAGGAAATTTGAAAAGCCACCACGCGAGAGCCCATAATAGCTTAGCTTCCGAGATCGGACGAGATCGGGCGTGTTCAGGGTAGTATGGCCGTAAGCGAAAGAAGAGGGTGGATTTTCAGTATTTATAATCAACACCGCGGAAGTTGCAACGCCACTGTTTGCCAAGAGGGGTAGCCATTTATGAAACATCAGGGGTTTAATATGTGCGTAATTCTTCATTTATTTGTTTTGCAAACAGGTTGTGAAAGAATGCAAATCCGTCCAAAAGGGGCTGCTCCGAGGCCAGAAAAAATACCAAAAAGCTTGCTGGAAGTAAAAAGCTTACAGCACCTGGTATTCCCAGGCGGCCTCCCATCCAAGTATTAACCAGGCCCGACTCTGCTTAGCTTCCGAGATCGGACGAGATCGGGCGTGTTCAGGGTAGTATGACCGTAAGCGAAAGAAGAGGGTGAATTTTCAGTATTTATAATCAACACCGCGGAAGTTGCAACGCCACTGTTTGCCAAGAGGGGTAGCCATTTATGAAACATCAGGGGTTTAATATGTGCGTAATTCTTCATTTATTTGTTTTGCAAACAGGTTGTGAAAGAATGCAAATCCGTCCAAAAGGGGCTGCTCCGAGGCCAGAAAAAATACCAAAAAGCTTGCTGGAAGTAAAAAGCTTACAGCACCTGGTATTCCCAGGCGGCCTCCCATCCAAGTATTAACCAGGCCCGACTCTGCTTAGCTTCCGAGATCGGACGAGATCGGGCGTGTTCAGGGTAGTATGACCGTAAGCGAAAGAAGAGGGTGAATTTTCAGTATTTATAATCAACACCGCGGAAGTTGCAACTCCACTGTTTGGCATGAGGGGTAGCCATTTATAGAACAACAGGGGTTTAATATGTTTGTAATTCTTCATTTATTTGTTTTGCAAACAGGTTGTGAAAGAATGCAAATCCGCCCAAAAGGGGCTGCTCCGAGGCCAGAAAAAATACCAAAAAGCTTGCTGGAAGTAAAAAGCTTACAGCACCTGGTATTCCCAGGCGGTCTCCCATCCAAGTACTAACCAGGCCCGACCCTGCTTAGCTTCCGAGATCGGACGAGATTTTTTTTGACTTTTATTGATAGAGCTTATCCAAAAACAATTTTACAATCCATAATTTACATCATTTTGCTCAGTACATCTTCATAGCTTTCAAAAACACAAAACGTGGTCATCTAACACTCGTACAACAACATTCGTGCATTAATGTTAAAACAAATTATGTGTAAATTCAGAGCACACTGTGTCGCATAATTCATAAAGTACTTTTTGTGCAGTGACCATAAACAACTTGTAAAATACATCTTCAAAGATTGTAATAGAGCTAAAACACAAACAGGCAAGTCGATTACATTACATCCGGTAAAATTATTCTTACACCCTCCCAAGTTATCTGAGTAAAAGGATTAGTAAGAACAAATATTTTGTTAAAAACCTCTAAATCTCCGTTAGTATTAAAATAGACATACAGTGTTTCCATTATTCTTTTCAATTTGCTTTCAAACAGTTTACATATATCCAATTTCTGTCCTTTATTTTTTACTATGTACCACCATCATCCTGTAAAAACTCAAATCTCCCTCCAGTTATTTCTATTTGTTTTGCCTTTCTTCTTCTCTCCCGTGCTTGTAATACCTTGTCCGTGTCAATACTTGGTTTTAACCTTTTCCTCTTGCTCATAAAATTGCCCAACTTGTTTAAAACGTCACAGTTACCTTTTTCAACTTCATCCAATGGTTCTTCTTTAATTAGTTCCATGTGCGTCTGGGTCTCCTCTTCTCTCTGCTCCCTCTCCCCCACCGCCTCGGTCTCAACCGCTCCGGTTAAAATTTCGATGTCCATGCCCGAGTCCTCGCGCTCTGAGGCCTGTTGTCCGGGGGGTTGGGCACAGGGGGGATCTTCTACAGGTGCCGGTTCCTGGGAGGGACCCTCATCCCCCTCCTTTGATGTCTCCATGTTTATCTCTGACTCGTTTACTTCTCCCTCTTTCTCGGCAGAGGAAACACAAGTGCAGCGTGCGAGTGCACGGCAGCAGTCTGGGCATTTTAGAGCGTCGCACTCCCGGGCGTAGTGACCCTGCCGCGAGCACTCCCTGCACGTGAACTCCGGACACTCCCGCAGCACGTGACCAGGGTTCATGCACAACCGGCAGATTTTCACCTGCCGGTCGTGAATCACCCGGCAGTACAGGGGACCGTCCGGAGTCTCGAACCTGGTGGAGTACGGCAGGGAGGCCACATCCTTGGGGAATTTAGCTTTGATGAACCTCGTTCCGTCTTCTACGGATGTGCCCGGGTAGAAGCGCCGCCTCAATGGAAGGACAGGGTCCACTCCCCACCTCTGTAGCTTCTCCAGCACCTCTTCATCCGGTATGAACAGGGGCAGTTGCAAAAAGGAGACCATGATTTCGTTCACTTGAAGTCTTTTTGTCCGGATTAAATTTCCCTTGTATAAAAGACCTCCATCTAAAGCTTCGCACGCCTCCTCGTTTTCCAGCGTTGCTTCATATTGATTATTTTGCTTAGGCCGTAGTCCGAGTAGTTTCCCTGCACCCACCATCCTCTCAATTTCCTTAATTAAGTCAATTGGTGCTATGTTCTGACTCCCCTCTGTTTCTAAGAGCATTGTTAGTTCCCTCAAATATTTTCTTTGTCTTAGTCTTTTCACATTCCCCATATCTTTTTTTTCTTCTTGGTTATTCTTCTTTTCTTTATCACGTATGTTATGTTCCTTCCTTCTTCTCGCGTCCAGTCCATCGTCCATTTTATCTGCATCATTATTCCGTCCTTGCTCAATCAGATCCGTTGTTTTATTAATTGATCCGTTCATATTATTCTCATCCGCCTCACTTTCCTTCTCTTCACATCGAGCTACTTTGTTAGAATCATTGTCCATGCTCCTTTCCTTTGTGTCCAGTCCGATTTCATTCACAATTTTCGACTTTTTAAATACCTTGTTTGTAGCGTAGTTCTTCGACGTTGTTGGTTTCTCATTGTCGAGTGCCACCTCATTCCTTCTATCAGTCCCCGGAGGCAGATCTACAACTCGGCTGCTCGCCTCCACTCCTTGATTGACGCCACGCTGTCCGTCCATTGTCCTCTCAAAAAAGGAGAGAACCCAAAAAGGCTCCCCAGACAGACACCAAGTCCGCTGGGGACGCAAAAAACGAAAAAAGTAGACAAATCAAAGTACTTAAACTTTCAAATAAACCTTCAAAGTAAGAAAAACAAAGAATGGGGAGAGCCTTTCTCTCCCTACTGCAGCCGTCTACTCGCAATCACACACCTGCAAGTGGTTGCGTTCAGGGTAGTATGGCCGTAAGCGAGAGAAGAGGGTGAATTTTCAGTATTTATAATCAACACCGCGGAAGTTGCAACTCCACTGTTTGCCAAGAGGGGTAGCCATTTATAGAACAACAGGGGTTTAATATGTGCGTAATTCTTCATTTATTTGTTTTGCAAACAGGTTGTGAAAGAATGCAAATCCGTCCAAAACCTTTCTTCTGCTCAGTTTGTGGTGAAAAATTCAGCCAAAAAGGAAATTTGAAAAGCCACCACGCGAGAGCCCATAATAGTGAAAAACCGTTTTCCTGCTCAGTTTGTGGTCAAAGATTTACCTGGAAATTTGGCCTAGAATTGCACTTAAGAACCCACACTGGTGAAAAACCTTTTGTCTGCACAATTTGTGGTCAAAAATTTACCCAGAGAGGAACCTTAAAAATCCACACAAAAACCCACACTGGTGAGAAGCCATTTGTCTGCTCAGTTTGCGGTCAAAAATTCAGCGGGAAATTTTACTTAAAAGACCACAGAAAAATCCACACTGGTGAAAAACCTTTTGCCTGTTCAGTTTGCGGCCAAAAATTCAACCATAAGGGGAATTTGAAAATCCACATAAGAACCCACACCGGCGAAAAACCTTTCGCTTGCTCAGTCTGTGGCCTAAAATTCAGTGTGAAATCAAACCTAACAAATCACACAAGAACCCACACTGTTGAAAAACCTTTTTCCTGCTTAATTTGTGGCAAAACATTTAACCAAAATCGAGGTTTGAAAATACACACAAGAACCCACACTGGCGAGAAACCTTTTGCCTGCTCAGTTTGTGGTAAAAAATTCAGCCTGAAGGAATACCTAAAGCGTCACACAAAAACACACACAGATGAGAAACCGTTTTCTTGTTCAGTTTGCGGTCAAAGATTTACTAGTCAAACCAAAGTAAAGGATCACAAGTGTTGTGGTGAGGATAGCAGTCATCAGATATGAGTTCAGTTTTCATTTGCTTTAAGAAAACACTGAATGAACTTGTCTTTGTACTCTTGATATCGGTGATATTTCTAAACTGAGCCTATTTTTGTTGTTTTTCTATTTATGATTTTTTTTTCAAATTCTTGAGTGTTGTGGCTTGTATCTGTTTTTTGTTTGATGACATGAAAATAAATGAAGAACGACAGTAATTACTAAATGTCTTCGGTGAGTTCCAGTCCTGACTTTTGAGTACTTCTAAGGCATCTCTTTTGAAAACGTGTAAATATGCGTTTATAAGTTTTTGTGTTGACTTCATCAAGATGCCTTTTTTTACTGGGGGTATTGCACCAAATGGGAATCAAGGAATCCAGGCTAACTGGGTAAGCGCTGTTTGATCTAGTCTGGGTTAATAGCTTGTACGTTCTCGCTCTCAAAAAGTGCTGTGAACTTTGACAAATGTATTATCAGCCAGAGTGACTCAGTTCAAAATGGAGGGGTCATATTTGACTCCGATCCGTCCTTTCAAACACACGTGAAGAATATTTCTAGAACGGCTTTCTTCCGTCTCGGCAGCATTGCTAAAAATTCGTCTTCTGCCGTCTCCGTCGGATGTGAAGATTAAAAATTCACGTATTTGTTACTTCCCCTCTCGATGACCGATAATGCACGACTGTCCGGTCTCCCGGCGTCCGACATCAAGAGTCTTAAGCTGGTACAAAATGCCGCAGCCAGGCTTTTAATTAAGACAAGAAAGTCTGATCACGTCACGCAGATTTGAGCTAACCTGCATTGGCTCCCTGTTCGCTTAAGATGTGATTTCAAGGTAGAATACCAAATCATGCATGGACTTGCTCCCTCATATATTTCAGATTGAATTTCCCCCTATGCTCCGGTCCAAAGCCTTCGCTCTGAAAATACGCGTCTACTCGTGATCCCAAGAGCCAAGAAGAAATTTGCAGGACGGAGAACGTTCTCCATCCGGCCCCCGGTGCTGCGGAATGCAGTTGCTGCAATGAGCGACACAACATACGCACGCCATGTGGTTAGCACCTCCGCCGGTTCTCAACATCTATGAGGGAAATGAGCATTTCAGTCGAGTACAACGCATGGCAAAACTAACATGAACGGCGACAGAAACGTAACAAAAATAGATCCAAACAGCTTGACAACATCGATTACATTACTGTGTACCGTAAAATCCGAACTATAGAGCTAGAGCGCACCTGATTATAAGCCGCAGCCACCACTTTTTAAGTGATTTTCCACTTTTGTACTTACACAAGCCGCACCTGTGTATAAGCCGCGTGCGCCCGCATTCAAACTTGTGACACGATCACAAGTTTGACCCAGACCAGGCTGTAAGTTCCACGATTGTGATTTTGTAGCGATTTATTGTTCTATATTCTTTATCAATTGTCCATTATCCGTCAAATCATACTACACTACAAAGCCAATAAGCTGAGACACTTGCTCTTAGCCAAGAGGCTGAGTCAAGGTCCTAGCCTCCTACCGATACAATCCAAAAGTCAATAGTACACAATCCTAGACCCACAGTCGGCATCATGATTGGAAAATGATACCCGTAATTAACGTATGATGCGGACCTGTAAAGTCCGGGTCCCGTTGAAAGTAAGCCAAGGAAACAAAATGTATATTTCCAAAGTTAAGGGTGGGAAAAAATATATATCCACTATTGTCCGCTGCGACAACAGACAGATCTACCGGTAACTCGGCTTTACCCCACTTCCCATCAGCCCGCGTTTGCTCCGCCCCTTCTTCTACATAAATCGGCCGCTTCACTGAATAAGCCGCAGGGCTGAACATTTGGGATAAAAGTAGCGGCTTATAGTCCGGAAATACAGTATGTTGCAAGATTTGTCAGTTGTGGTTTTCATGTTGTCAATTCACTTTTTACGGAGCACCAAAAGATTTCGGCTTACCGTTAGCAGCGCGCTGGAGACTCATACAAAATCAAAAGTAATAATTTCCCCCTATGTTCAGGTCCGGAGCCTTCGCTCTGAAAATGCTGATCTACTTGTCATCCCTTGCAAGAGCCAAGAAGAAATCCGACAGTGTTTTTCCATTGGGGGGCCCCGGTGCCGTGGAACGCTCTTCCCCCTGAGATCCGATCTGCAACCTCCGTGGAAATATTTCAATCGAAGCTTAAAACACACTTCTACTCTATAGCATTGGAATAAACCCATATTTGATGTTGACAATATCTGTGTATTATTTGCCCTCATGTAGGTTTTAGATGAGGGGATGCTGTCTACATAGTTTGCAATAGTTTTTAATCTGTGCAGCCCTTTGAGACTCTTTGTAATTAAGGGCCAAACAAATAAACTAAACTCGACTTGTACGTTTGCCGGGTTAGGACGAAAAGGCAAGCCGGTTGTTTGCAAAATCCTTAAATCGATTCCCAGGATCCATCTCAAAATCTCGGATGGGAAAACGGAAACGTGTCGCCCGTTATCTTTGACGTCCCCTGAACATCAGCTCTCGATGGCGTTTCGGGAACTTTTGAGAGAAAGTAGAAGAAAAGAAGGTAACACGAGCACTATTAATAAGGAAAGGACAACGCCAAGTAAAACTGCATTCCGAGTACCTGGTTGGAATGACCTGCCGTAGAGAATGAGCCCACATAGTTTTTGTTATTTTTCAATCCGTGTATGTAGAACTCTACTATCCGTTTTTTTTTTTCAGATCTGTCATCAAAGCGTGACTCTTACGTGGATTTCACTATCTTTTTGAAATTTAAATTTGTGACTGGATGTTCTTTGAAGATCGTTCTATAGAGCATATTTATTTGAAAGCGATTGTGATTCACTGCGAATTAACAATTTCATACGTATCGTTCTGTCACAGTCTTCTTCCACGCACATCAGAACATTTTTGACTGCCTGCCACGTGATGGAGAAGCTTTCATTTGCGTTTATTTTTTGCGCGGGTAAAATATGAGCTCTTGTAGCACTACGAGCAACTATCTCACCTTGCTTTCCTCCAATTATTTTTCAAGGGTTTGTTAATCTTGAGCAAAAACTAATTATTTTGTTTATTTTACGAACATATTTGGTATAGGAGTCATCCAAATATAATGGATAGTAATAGAATAGAATATACCTTTATTGTCATTGTTACAACATGGGTTGAATACATTGTGACAACAATGTTGGACGTGGCACTCCAGGTCCACGTTTTACAGTGAGGATAAAGAATAAGAAGATAAAGGAACAAAGATGATGTTTGTCCTGTCCTTGATGCATGGGCTTTGTTTTTTTTTTTTATTTGGAGGGGGGTGTATGAGGGGGTGAGGGACAGACAGAGATGGCCGGATCCAATGAGATGTTTGATCTTACTGTACATACACACGGTCCAGTGTTTTTTCCCCTGCTTGCTCAGTCCACGTATTGAATCAAGTCACATGAATGCAATATTATTGTTATTTGTGACCGATTCCATTTTTCAAAAGGTAAGCGGTTACTAGAAGGCATTCCATATGGAAGGTAACCCTCCCAAGTATCAACCAAAAGAGGGCGCTTGCTGAACGAACGAGCTTAAACTATGCAAAGACTCCACAAGATGGCGCACTTCACAAACGTTCGGGGTTAGCATTTGTTTTGCGGTCCTTTCTCAATTCCTTGTCGGAAAACTTTTGCAAAAACAAGTAAACTATCATAAGAAGATGCTTCATGAAATATAACAAAACAATACTGCAAAAATTGTTTTTAAACATTTTGGCGAAACGAAAGTTGTTTAGTTGTAGCTCCGCCCACTTTCTTTGTTCTTCCGGGTCACTCGGAGGTCGTTCCGTGGCGTTTCCGCTCCATCCTTGTGGAAAAGTTCCATTTCATTTCGTCGAATCATTTCATGGCGAGCTTCAAACGCGACTAAAATGTACTCCAGTGGAAAGGGACATTTCAAAGAGGAGCTTGAAGAAGAGGTCGAGCGAGAAGATCGACGGCTAACTCAAGTTAGCATGAGCAAGCAGCTCCACATCGTGATGATAGGAGAAGGTTGGTCACTTCCGGTTTCATAACATCTTCTTTTCCACTCCCGAAGTCAATTTAATACATACGTGTTGTTACTTTTCTCTATTATTAATGCGGCTGCTCTGAGTTGCAGTCGGTTTGATTGATTGAACTTCTAGCTAACGTCTAGCACTCACCCCCTACTACTAGCTAGCAGAATTGCGTTCTAAAGCTTAATATAAGAAATTTGTAGGTTGTACCGTAAGCCAGCATCTATTTATAGTAGGCAGGCAAGTATGCAGATCTTTTTCTATTGCTCGAGATGAAAACGTGACCGCTAGCTATTAGCCATCTATAATTAGCTTCTAGCTGTGTCGCTCTATGACACTGCTGCCATACAGGCGGCCCTCGGGCCAAATCAGGCCCGCTAAGGGATTGAATCCGGCCCGCGAGACGACACTCAGAGAAGTGCGAGAGAAAAACAAGCTGCAGGTTGAAATATGTCAGCTTGATGATGCCAAAGAAAGGTGCCTCCCACAAAGACACTGTATTTGTATTTCTTTCTCTCTCTCTCTCTTTTCCACCCCTTTTCTCCCACTCTCTTTCACTTTCTGTGTCTCTCTTTTTCTCTTCGTTGGTTCCTCTTTGTCTGTTTCTCTCTGTCTTTTGAACTTCTTTTGCTCTAACTTCCTTTTTTCCTTTTCTCTCTTTTCTCTTTCTCTCTTCCTACCCTTTGCGCTTTCTTTTCTCTCCTTCTGTCCTTCTATTTCTCTTTGGATTTGTTTCTTCCTCTCCCTTTCTTTTCCCTCTCTCACGACTTTTTATCTCTTTTGTTTCTTATGCTCTCTTCCTCTCTCTATCTTTCTTTGTCCCACCCTCTCTCTTCTTTTCCCTTCCTCTTTCTCTTATTTCTTGATCTCTCTTTTTCTTTGTCTTGAATCTACTCGTCTGGCCCCCGGCAGAACGTTTGTCCTATCGTGTGGCCCCTGAGTTAAAGTGACTTTGGCACCCCTTCTCTATGATGATCGCCCTATGACTGATATGCATTTATATAACAACTTATCATTGTATTGTTTTGCTGTTACTATGTTATTACCAGGTTATTATTGAAAGTAGTGTTAACTAAACTTAGTCAACCACACACAAAAAATAATTTTGCGAAACAATCACCACGGCGGCGCAGTGGTTAGCGTGTGTGCAACGCAGTTCTGAGGTGATGAGATCGAAGCTTCCTGCGTGGAGTTTGCATGTTCTCCCCGTGCTTGCGTGGGTTTCCTCACACATTCCAAAAACAGGCATGTCAGGTGGATGGGCCGCCCCAAATGGACTTGTATTTCATCCGAGCTCGGGTTGCTACCTGGTCAAGTGCCTTCGGGATCCATCTCGCTTGCACGAGGGTTACCGCTGTAAAAGTGAGGTGGTCCATAAAGCATCTCGAAGAAGACTTCGTCCTCGGCCCTCTGGTCTACTTCGCCGCGGCAGTGATGAGTAGATTCGTGCCCATAACAAACAGGATGGGGGAGATGGGGACGATCCCCTTCTCCAAGTCTTGCCACCGGGTGGTAAACTGGGTGCTTTGGAACCGAAACTTGAATCCACTGAAGTAGGACGTGATCGTTCCCCTCATGTTCTCCATGGCAGTGTTGATGAGATCACTGGGAATCGACTCCTACGCATTGGCCAAGTCAAGCCAGATGACCGTAATGTCTCCTTTGCTTTCTTTGGCCTCGCGGATCAACTGGCTGATGATGCTCGTGGGCTCCAGACTTCCAGAAGACCCCGGGATGCCATCCTTCGGGATCGACGCGTCCATATATTTGCTCTTGACCGTGTACGTTGTCAGCCTCTGTGCCAGGACTCAGAAGAAGATCTTACGTTCAACACTCGATAGAGAAACGGTTCGGAATCGGCTCAGGTCAGATGAGTCTTTTTCCTCGGGCACAAAGCACCCATCCGCTCTCTTCCAGGACGTTGGAATTATGCCCTTTATCCAAATTCTCCGCAGTCGTTTCCACAGCCTCCCTAGAAGCATTGGACATCTCTTGTACACTTTGTAAGGTATACCGCCGGGTCCTGGGACAGATGATGACCACGCTTTTCTCTCCATGATGGCTCCTTAGTGTTGAGCTTCTCTTCCGGAGTTTTGCTGCTTCTTGATCCTTGGGTGGATATCCGAGGCTTGGCCTCGAAAGGTGTCACTGTGACTTTCTTGAAGGAAACCTTTTACTGTTTCTTTAAAGCTGGTCAGTCTCCCAGATCTTGCTTCCTCCAACAAGGTTTGGGTGAACTTATGCCCTCCGTTTCTCTGGGACTGGCATGTTTGTTCTGCAAGTTGAGAGCCTCGATTCCCTTCTCAACTTCTTGATCTTTTTCCTTTCTGTTGGGCTGTTTTGCAGGTGCTATTCTCTCCTGTACCAAAACGCTCCTTGGCCATGGAGTAAGCACAAGCAGCCACGCCGTTGATTTTCCTTTCTGCTGATCCTGCCAAAGTGGCCTCTAGGACTCTATCAAGGTCCTGGTCAAATTGGTTCCACGCAAGGTCGTTGTTTGCTGGAGGCCACTTCACTGGGCGTCTGGGGTAGTGTGAGGGGGGGACCCTGTGGCCGAGGGGTGACGCGGATGCCGAGAGCTCTCCTGTACTGTGGGCTGCTTTCTGACTGGAATCCTCCTGCGTCTCACTGAGCGTCTCCACTATGTGCTGCATTTGTTTGAGCCCTTTCCCACAAATGGTCTCGGATTGATGTATCTTAAGTCCCTTTGCGTTTTACAGATTTTCCCGCAGCGGCACTTTGCCTCTAACACGTCCCCAGTCAGTGTGGTGCGGGTAAGCCGCGTCTTTGTCCTTGCCGTAGCCGTTACCAGTGAATCTGTCCTCTCGAGTCTCCCCCCCCCCTCTCGGGAGACTCTGGGGGCATTGCTCGTTGTTTAGTTTCGTAGCAATGGTCGGTGTCCTCTTGCGAGCACTGTGGGTGGGGTTGCTAGCCTCACACACCCATGCCAGTCTTTCCTGGAGGTCATCTGTCTTTCCAGCGTCACCCATCTTCCTCGGTTGCCATCCAGCCTTTCCTGGAAGTCACTGGTGATCCAGCGTCAAAACTATGACATACACTTCTAATCAGTGCAACAGTCGCTGAAACGGTGACTGTAGCCCTCAACCAGGAGAAGATGTCGTCGGGTGGTGTCCCACCGTCACTGGGCTTTTCGATCCATAGATATTTGTCTTTATTTGTTCTTGAAACGGTTCTTCTTTTGAAGATTAAAACAAGAAAGAGTGCTTTATTGGCGGATTTCAGTCCATTTTACTGGGGGAAGAAACTCTTTATAAGTGAGATCCTCCATGTTGTTGCCTTTGTGCTGGTTGGTATGGTAAAAACATGAGGAGGCACACAAAAAAAACAAGTTTGAAAAAAACATTTTGATATACTTGTCTCTCTATTTTGATGATTCGTTTTGTACTGACATCAAAACCTGAGCCACAATTATCGCATACTTTTGCAAATCGGCATTGAAATACTAGTGCAAAACCTTCATAACACGGCCATGACTTTTCATTGAAACTTCTAATGAAGATGCCGTGAAAATTATGCCAATCGGTACAAATAAATATATATCGAAAACCAGCTTTTGGCTGCAATATAAGTCATAGAACCTGAAGAGTAAAACATTTGGGTATGTGGCTAAGAAAAGTAAATGTGACCGTCATAGTGTGCAATAAAAAGGGGCTTCCCAAAATCACTCCTTTGGTTTCCATTCTAATACTCCATTTTGAGTCAGCAGCTAAATTTAAGCTTAAAGTGTTGCCACATGCCCTGAAAATCTCCTCGGGTCATCCTTGTTCCTGAAAATGTATTTGTTCACACATAACAATGCACAATAATAAAAACTTGAGATACAAATATTATAATGAATAATTCAAAACTCTTGTAAATTGGATTTCAGATACCTTAGTTTGTATGTTCAGATTCAGATCTACTTTATTGTCATTCTAGTACACGTGTATACAGAAGGAAATGTCGATGCATCTGACCCCCACAGTTTCCTTGAATGTACAGATATAAATAAAGTTGTATTGTATTTTGGCCACGTATAGTATTTTACCATAGTGCCGATAGTGCAAGAAGAGTAGCTAACCAGATGTGCAAAATGGGCAGTCAGGTTAACAAGTCAGTCAAACATGTGTCTGATGTGTCAACTTTAATGTGGTTTATTCCGGTATTGCCTTTTGATGTGAATGTAAAAACATTGAGGGAGTTTTCATTGAATTGTTTTTATTGTCATTGTTAACGACGTAGTGTACGTGATACACGATTATGGGTGGCACTCCAGGAGAAACATGGAATAAAAGGTAAGATTTAGAAAAAAATCTCTGAATTCCGGTAAAACTTGTATTTGTTCATTTAATTTTCTTCTTTCCAGAAATGCTGACAGGATTTTTGTAGCAATGTATATGCTTTCAAATGGTCTTTTTTTTCCACAACTATGTGTGTCTTGTGTCCTGCAGACACCAGTCAAGAGACTGGCGTTAAGAAGGAGGAGGATGACTTTTTACAGACTGTTAACGTTAAAAAGGAAGAGGAGCACTTTGAGCCTGTTGACGTTAAAGAGAAGGAAGATTTGGCAGAGTTTCCTGTGACTGGGATCCGTTTCACCTTGGAAGAGAACAAGGAGTCGGTGTCTCCAGGCAGAAGCTCCGAGGCAACTGATCACGTCGACGCGTCTGACTCCGCACACAACGATGGAGACAAACGGTCGGAAGGTGATAAGACCAATCGCAAATGCTCGCAGTGTGGAAAAACCTTTCGATATAGGTCTTATCTGAAACGCCATATCCTTGTCCACGCTGCCGAGAAACCTTTTTCCTGCTCCGTTTCTGGTCAAACATTTGGCCAGAAATCAGACTTAAAAATCCACACAAGAACCTACACTGGCGACCAACAGTCGGAATGTGTTATCACATGTCACAAATGTTCGCAGTGTGGAAAAACAGATCAGGACAAGCAAGGTTTGAAACGCCATACCATTGTTCGCACTGGTGAAAAACCCTTTTCTTGCTCAGTTTGCGGTCAAAACTTTACCCGAAGAGACATATTGAAAAACCACACAAGAACCCACACCAGCGACCGACAGCCGGAAGGTGTTATCACGTGTCACGGATGTTTGCAGTGTGGAAAAATATTTCAACACAAGCGTAGTTTGAGACGCCATATCATTGTCCACGCTGGTGAGAAACCCTTTTCCTGCTCAGTTTGTGCTCAAACATTTACCCAGCAATCGGACTTAAAAATCCACACAAGAACGCACACCGGCGAGAAACCTTATTCCTGCTCAGTTTGTGGTAAAAAATTCACCCAGAAATCACACTTTATAACGCACACAAGAACCCACACGGGTGAAAAACCTTATGTCTGCTCAGCCTGTGGTAAAAGCTTCAGCCATAAAGCAAGCTTAAGAATCCACACGAGGACCCACACTGGCGAAAAACCTTTTGCCTGCTCAATTTGCAGTCGAAAATTCACAGATAACGGGGATTTAAAAATCCACACAAGGATCCACACTGGAGAAAAACCATTTGCCTGCTTAGTTTGTGGGCAAAAATTCAGAAAAAAAGGAAGTTTGAAGAGCCACACTAGAACCCACGACGGTGAGAAACCTTTTGCCTGCTCGGTTTGTGGTCGGAAGTTCAACCATAAAAGAAGCTTGAAAAGACACACAAAAACCCACACTTCTGAGAAACCATTTTCTTGTTCACTTTGCGGTCAAAAATTCTCTAGTCGAGTCAAAGTTCAGGGTCACATGTGTGATATGTTCTCATAGTTTGCATTTACATTTAGCAGGGTTCTTGTGGATCTTTCAAAAGTCTTAAAAGGCATTTAATTCATCATTCCAAGATTTGATTAATTCATTCATTTACTTTCCTGGAAACATCACACGACCTCAAATAATGATATCAAAGTAGTATCAAAACGGCGATGTGGTTTCAGTCGGTCCTTTCAGAGCAGACTTCGCAGTCTTGGGTCGACCCACAGTACACATAGCAACTTGGGACAGAGACGTTGACTCTGGACCACGCCCTGAAAGCGGACATTTCTTGAGATGTGGTTGTTGGACCAAGGCTTTTTTGCCGCGGCTACAAACTGTTCCGGATCATTTTTTACGAGGCCTCTTGTGCAAGAATTTGCCTTGCAGCTAGAATCTATTTATTGATGATATGAAATTGAATGATGAATGAACGTCATTCATAAGTTAAATTTTTTATTTTTGACTCTTCTGGAGCGATTTCAAACGTTTCTTGTAGACGACGCATGCTAACAAATATGTTATACATTTTTGAGTTGTCTTAATCATTTCGTCCTCTTTACAGCGGGTTATTGCACACAATTGGAATTAAGAAATCCAGGGGAACTGAATAAGTGCAGCTTGATCTAGATAGATAGATAGATACTTGATTCATCCCCGTAGGGAAATTCACACTTGCAGCAGTCTCCTTTTGTTGTTTATGAACAGATTAACAGGATGGCCTCGGGGTGCTTGTTGTAGTTAGCAACAGCGGAGTGGATGAGGTCACACGCTAGTCCAAAAGTTGGACGTCCCTGCAGCAGATGGAAATCTTTGTGCCCAGGGTTACACCGCCTCCTGTTCACGTAGATAGCGAGTCCGCCTCCTCTCCTCTTCCCGCAGGCTTTTGTGTCTCTGTCTGTCTTAAAAGCGCTGAAGCCGGGTAGCTCCACGTTAACGTCCGGGATGCTAGACGTGAGCCACGTTTCCGTAAAAGACAGCAAACTGCACTCCCCGTACGCTCTGATGTTTTTCACCAGTGCCGCCAGTTCGTCGGTCTTATTTGGCAGAGAGCTCACATTTCCCTTGATTACAGATGGTACCAAAGGCTTAAAACACAGCTAGCCGCTAAGCTAGCTCCGGCTCTGCATCCACGATAGGGCCCCCTCATCACACCGGCACGAGAATTCTTCAGGGCAAGGAGTCGATTCCTCCAATAAAGGCATTTTTGTGCATGAAAAGCCATAACCATAGGATAGATCAGATGTGTAGTTGTCAAATGGGACGAAAAACACGGAAGATAGAAGCAGACGCTTAAAACAAGAAATCACAAAAAGTGCGAGATAACAGAGAGCTGCTGGAAAGGCTGCCGCTCGCGGCGGCGTCTATGATGTTCCAGTCATCTCGTCTAGCTTAATGGGTTATACGTTTGCCAGGTCAGGACGAAAAGGCAAGCTGTAGACGGTGATTTTTTTTTTACGGCCGCTGAGCATAAGCTCCTAGTGTTTTTTTTTTAAAGTAAGTAGAAGAAAGACCAGTGACAAGAGCAGCATCAACAAGAAAAAGACTCACTTTAGCGCACTGGTTCATTGGTTGTGGAGTACCCCGCCGGTAGCGCCTGCCGTCGAGAATAAATACCCATCGTAAATGAGCCAGGCTAATTTTACAGATTTTTTTACGCAACCGATGTAAGGCCAAGAGCAACCAAAATAAGAAAGGAATCCCCAATCTTGGTTTTGTGCAATACCACCCCATTTTTATTTCTAATCAGTGTGAATCTAAAACATCTACTTCTTTACTTGTTATCCAAGCATGCCTGTTTTGTGGTTTTCCTTATCTTCTATCACATGTATGCGTAATAGAATTGTGAATTTGTTAGTGGATATTAGTTATATTATTATATTATAGTTTGTTCTCTAGAGATTTATTCTAAACCGCGTCGGAGCAGGACGCATATCGGCCCAGCCCCAAAACATATACAAGAGAGCAGAGAGAGTCGAAATGAGAGGGGAACACCTTGTTTATTCCACTCAAACATTCGGTCGTGTTCCCCACTCATTTCGACTCTCTCTGCTCTCTTGCGTATATGTTTTGGGGCGGGGCCGATAGACGTCCCGCTCCGACAACCGATTGTGATTAACTGCGTATGGTCAATTTCATACATTTAGATTTGTCCTCGTAATCAAAATGACAGGAGTTCCTTTGTTGATTTTGATTTTTAAATGTACCATTTGTGTAAAGTGACGAACTGGCGGAAGTGCGGGAAACACTTAAGCTGTTCCTATTTTTTAGCTTTTAGGTTTCAGCGATCTCATCATCCTTTTGTGTCTCGATTTGACTACGACCTTCTTTCCTGAAATGTCTTTGTTCTTATAATAGACTTTGATGATGTCTTTAAATTTTAACTTTAAATGTGAATTTCCCTTCGGGGATGAATAAAGTATCTATCTATCCAAATTTGGATTTCTCATGTTTGTAAAAAGCCTGGTGAGTAATATGGGTGGCACTGGATTTTCACTTTTGCATTTTACTAAAGGAACAACGTTTATTATTTGACCACTAGATATTGCTGTATTGTGTAAGGCAATGGGAAACAATGAGTTCTCCAAGGCACAAGGGAAATAAAAAACTACAGACTCAAAGTGACCAAACAGCAGGCTATTCGATTTTTTTTGCACATCCTTCATGTCGCGTCATGTTATGTAAAATAAATGCTGTTTGAACTCAACATGTCATTTATCACTTACCACTGGAGAATTTCCTGATTTTTTTTAATTATTCCTCTATTTAAAAGTGGAGACTAGTCTAAATTTTCTTAAATGCAGATTCCATCCATCCATTGTCTGTACCGTTTATTCTCAATAGGGTCGCGGGGGTGCTGGAGCCCATCTCAGCTGTCTTCGGGGAGTGGGCAGAGGAACACCGTGAACTGGTTGCCAGCCAATCGCAGGGCACACAGGGACAGACAATTCGCTCGCTCATTCAAACCTAGGGATGATTTTGTTAGGCCAATCAACATGACATGCATGTTTTTGGAATGTGGGAGGAAACCGGAGTGCCCGGAGGAAACCCACGTAAGCACGAAGAGAACACGCAAACTCCACACAGGAAGGTTCGATCTCATGACCTCAGAACTGTGCCGCACGCGCGCTAACCACTGCGCCGCCGTGCCGCCCCTATAAATAAATGCAGATTGTCCGTCTCTTTGTCCTGCCAATGGCAGCCGACCCATCCTGGATGTCCTCCAACTCTGGCGAGAACAAGCAAGCGGAGAAGGAACGAACGCATGGTAAGAAGTTGTGCAAGTACGAGAGATGAGCGCAAGACATTCTTGATTATCCGATTGCAATTTGTTTTGGGGGAGAACTTCAACTTAGCGGCATGCTAACGTACCTTGAGATGACGTCCTTAGAGACCGAGAGTACACAATTGTAACAAAATAACAACCGTAGATGCACAAATAAAACAGAAATGCAGTCGAATACGTGGTCACTTAGGTCATGATACGAAAGGACAACACAATGGGACGGCTTTTCCTTTCAGTGTAAGAATTTGAGAGAGAAGACGGCTAGCGACTCGCTAGCAACGCGTAAGCGCTACTTCAGCAAGGTCTTTGTGACGATTACAATACGAGCGTCACGAATGCAGCGATTTTCCACGAGTGGCTCCAAGTCATCCGTTGCACGGGTAATGGATCGGGCCTTGGAGACGGACCACGTTCGGCAGCGGTGTCGTGGATTGTTGTGGAGTCGGCTTACGTAAGGCACGCATTAGGATGGAAAAAGGGGAAATTCCAACCTGTTTACCCCGAGTGCAAATGCTGGACAAATTATTATTATTATTAATGATCGCCTTGGACGAAAGACTGGCAAACCGACCCAAAGCAATTCTTCGAAGCAGACCCCCCCAGAAAGTTCTTGGAAGTTATATAAAAGATAACAAAACACTGTCCGGTGGCGTGCATGAAGACGTGCAAGGGGGACGGACAAAAGCTAATACTGATGTTGTATTAGGATATAAAAAGCCGCCCGTCTCTGAAGACGGAGAGAGACCTCGAGATTACTGTGGACGAGGTTCAATAAACGAACTCCCTCTTACATCACGACTCCGCTGCACCTTGTTTTTCAAGTATTATGTGTTATATATTGGGGGGCAAATTGATCGGGCTGTTTCCACAATAGTGGTTTCGTGAGAGTTGTCAGCCTAGCTGTTAGATTTCCCCTCTGGCACCGCATCAGTCCATGACGGGACGCATTAAAAATCAAGGGAGCACTCGCTTGGGATCAGCTTTTCTTTGCGCTCGTCTGTAAATGTAAATGCTCAGCATTTCTATAGAAAAGCGCTTTACAATGTGCTTCACACTTACCCATTCACACACACACTCACACACCAATCAGGAGTCAGCCATGCAAGGCGCCTACCTGCTTATTGGGGGCATTAGGGATTCAGTGTCTTGCCCGAGGCAAATGTTGGGGCGGGGTTTAATCTGGGCTTTTACTCCCCTGGGTGGAGTTAAAGAGCCTCATGGCATAAGGAAGAAATAATCTTCTCAGTCTGTCCGTGGAACAAGACTGTAGAGAGAGAGTAGAGAACCTGCGGGATCAACGATGGATGTATCTCTGGCGGGGAGGAAAGCGATGTCCGGGTTGCGATGGAGTCTCGGTAGAAGCGGCTCGGGCAGATTCCAGCGGATCCAGAGGAGTTCGGCAGGCGTATACGGCAGCGACTGCACCACGAGACGGTGACGTGACGGAAGCGGAGTCCGTGTCGACATCATTCCTGTAGCAATGTGCCAATGACCAGCAGGTGTTGGGGCTTGCATAAATAACGCATTAGGATAGAAAGAGGGGAAATTCCAGTCTGTTTATCCCGAGTGTAAATGTCAGCAAATTTTACTACTAATAATCGCCTTGGACAAAAGACTGGCGTTCGTCCTGCCAAGATTTCTTGGCAGGGAGCATGCCGGGTCAAACCGAGCCCAGGAACAACAGTTCCTGGAAATGTGCAACAGACCCCAAACAGTTCTTGGAAGTTATATAAAAGATTAGAAATCAGTCTGTCCGGTGGCGCGCACGTACACGTGCAAGGGGGACAGACGAAAATAATACTGATGTCGTATCGGGATATAAAAAGCCAATTGGCTCTGAAGACTTCCAGATTTCTGTTGACGAAGTTCAATCAACGAACTCTCACCAGACGCCTCAACTCCCACAACATGCCAAAACACAGACCAAAAAGAACCAATAAAGCTATCAAAAAAACACTAACTTTAAAGAGAAACCAGAGAGTAGCGGCAGCCAGTAGCCCCAGTGTTCATTCCCACCAATACATTTGACACATTGTGATTACTCTTATTCATCATTTCATTTAATTTCATAACATGAATCAAAAAAGGATACGAACACTATTTGAAAAAAAACTGAAAAACTAGAACAACAATACAGTTGGCTAAGGTTAGACATATCTCTTACGTCTAGAGTACGCAAATGAGACCATGCTGTCTTTTTTAAATGTCACCTGTGAGCTTTTATCAAAGAGAGTGATGGCCGCTATTCTCACCAGCACACTCGTGACCATGAACTTGGACTTGACTCGAGAATCTTTGACCGCAAACTGAACAAGAAAATGGTTTCTCATCAGCGTGGGTTCTTGTGTGGCTTTTTAAACTTACTTTGTGGCTGAATTTCTTACCGCAGACAGAACAAGAAAAAGGTTTCTCACCAGTGTGGGTTCTTGTGTGGCTTTTTAATGTTCCATTCACGCTGAATCTTTTACCGCAAACAAAACAGGGATACGGTTTCTCACCAGTGTGGGTTCTTGTGTGGATTTTTAACTTCCCCCTCTCTGAGAATTTTTGACCACAAAGTGAGCAAGAAAAAGGTTGTTCACCTGTGTGGGTTCTTGTGTGATTTTTCAAATTTCTTTGTTCGCTGAATTTCTTTCCACAAACTGAGCAAACAAAAGGTTTTTCACCTGTGTGGGTTCTTGTGTGTATCTTTAGGTGTCCTTTCTGGCCGAATGTTTTACCACAAATTGAACAAACAAAAGGTCTTTCGCCAGTGTGGGTTCTTGTGTGTAACTCCAAGTGTCCTTTTTGGCTGAATTTTTGACCACAGACCGAGCAGACAAATGGTTTCTCACCAGTGTGGAGAATGATGTGGCGTTTTAGGTGATGCTTGAGCCGAAACCTTTTTTCACACTGCAAACAATTGTGATATGCGTTGTCACTTTCACACTTTTCGTCGCCATCGTCGTGTACAGAGTCTGACGTGTCGTCGTCATCTGTTGCCCCGGAGCTTCTGCTTGGAGACACCTTCTCCTTGTTCTCTTCATGTTGATCTTCAGAGGTTAAACAGGCACCGTTCATGGGAAACTCTCTCAAATCTTCCTCCTCTTTAACACCAACATCCTCTAAAATGTCTTCCTTCTCCTTTTTAACGTGAACAGACTCCAAATCGTCCTCCTTTTTAAAGTCAACCGTCACTAAATACTTCTCTTCCTCCTTTTTGACACCAGGCAACCATGTCTCCTGTTGCCAAGGAAGAAGATTCTTTTTACCGATGTCTGCAGGACACAAGACACACATGGTTTGGGACAATATCTACACACACACAAAAAAAACATTTTTCATCAGTAAATGCATGGCTACAAAAATCCTTTAACATATCTTATTTTGCACATCTGGTTAGCTGCTCCTCTTGCGCTCTTTGCACTACTGTATAATACTATACATAGCTATAAATGATTTAGCATATTATCAGTACTTCAATACTCTAACTCAGTACAACATTTATTTCTATCTGTACATTCAAGAAAACTGTACGGGTCAGATGTATCGACATTTCGTTCTGTATACACGTGTACAAGAATGACAATAAAGTAGATCTGAATCTGAATATCTGCAAAAACAATAAGCCAATGAATATTTACCCCCAAAATGAGTTATACAGGAAAACCGCGTTGTCATGCACACTATGTTGTTATTGAAGTTATATACCATGTTATACGCTGTTTTATTCCTCTTATACTCAAAACTACTTGTCCTAAGTTTGACATCAGCCTCGAGTGCATTTCTTAAGAAGGGTGTCGTAAAACCGCCTGTGCTTTGCAATGTGTCTTTGGTTTCAGCCTGTGCAGATAACGATGACTTATCACCTCGCCTGGGGGTTATAATGTGTGTGTCGTGCCCCATTCTGTCCAGAGGGCAATGAGCCATCACCCTTCTCCTAAGCTTCAAAGGACTACTGGGAAATTTGCATTGCGACTGCGGACCAATCAGCCAGCGGCTCGGTCACGGGGCGTGAACATTTCATCGAGGAGCGTCATAAAAGTGGGCAACCCTGGAAGCCTTCGTCAACTCCTGAACACGATTGTAATCGGCAAGGACGAGAGATCGGATTTATTCAACTCTTTGATTTGGCTAATTCAATTGATATGTGGACTATATTTGGCGCTCAGCTCAATCATTTCTCCGACTTCTGGGCATGCTCCAACCGTAAGGAATTAGACAAGACACGTGAAGTGTCTTCGGAGTCAGATTTCAGTTGAGTAAATGTTAAAACCTGACATTATCAATGACAGTAAAGAAAATGGAATGAAAACCCTCATAATAGTTATATTCACAGGAACCCGAGTATAGCCGAACAAAAAATAATTATTGTTAGGTTGGCGGCAATAAGGCGGTTTTCTTTTGATTTAGCGTCTTCTTGGAGAAAGAAGTCTGAAAAGCAATTCTTCTTGGCAAGACTGACAGGCTGCTTTTCAATTTTCCATCTCTTATCGCTCATGATTACATCATGTATTCAAATAGTTGATTTCAAATCAATCGGCCTGAAAAATTCTGATTGTATACGGAACATCATTCCATTTCCATAATTCTTCTTGACTTATATTTAGAATATTGAGAAAAATCTGTTCTCTTCCTTCCTTGCTCTCTTTTATTTTCAAACATGGTTTTTCTCCCCAAAAATAGTGTATATGGAACAATCGGGGGATATTATTTCAAAATAAATACATTTCTATTCAACAACATGATAACGGTTTCTCGGTTATTTTGTCTTTCCTCGAGGTTAAATATGGCTTCAAACAACCGATTGACCGATATGGATTTTTCCAGGCCGATACTGAATCCAAGCATTAAGAGGAAGCCAATAACCGATATTTGGAGCCGATTTGCCGTAAAAGCCTAAAAGTGGACAAAACTAAAGCAGGTTCCCGTCGCGTCGCTATTTTGACGTCAATGTCAAAACGAGATCGAGCGCATTTGACCACAAATCCACATTTTTCTTCCTCATTATTTTGGCCAGCCTTTTATCGGGTTTTTGTTTTTCAGGTGCCTGTAGCAGAAAGATGAGGAAAAACCATTTCGCTCTCTCTAACTTAGGCTCACCTTAGGTCAATTTTCTCGACCTACAGGTATTTTGGATGATACACTTTTACACGTTAGTTTATCTATCGGTCAGTTTATCAATGTTGTTTTTAAACGACTGACAGTTTTGCCACTAGAACATGCAAACTCCGCACAGGAAGGCTGTAAGATTGAACTCGTGACCTCAGAACTGTGCTGCGGACGCGCTAAACATTCAACCGCCGTGTTGACCGCCATGAATTCATTTTAGGCATAAAATGACATTACTACTAGTAATATAAAGACTAGCCAACAAAAATCTGTCTTTTAGTCTTCTACTTTCCTGCATTTTTATTTCTTTTTCCAACAATTCTTCTATTTGGTGGATTTTTTTACTTCTTTTTTCTGCATTAAAAAAAAGACACATAAACCATCAACCAATTGGGGGACCACCTCCTGAAAGCTGCAACAAGAATACGAAACGGAAAAGTAACAACATAAAGAAGTAACCCCGTACCTGTCAACCATTCGCTATACATCGACGATCACGAAATGGCGAATCGATCGAGTCAAACGAGTTCGCCGCCGCGGTAGCCTCTATCTCCAAATATGGTTTTTTTTTCTCGTTGCAAACAAAGCGAGTGGTTTGATGCTACCGTGTGCCGTAAATCATTCTGATCTGAAATCAACAGGCGGGGTCGATTGAGTACATTTGAAATGCACGCGGTCTTAAAAAACATCGGATTTCAT
Source organism: Urocampus carinirostris (assembly GCF_059441175.1). Lineage (NCBI taxonomy): Eukaryota > Metazoa > Chordata > Actinopteri > Syngnathiformes > Syngnathidae > Urocampus > Urocampus carinirostris. Next base: position 75,224,056 of record NC_142349.1, on the reverse strand, counting down.
GCGGTAGTTATGTGGTGAAAGGAAGTCCGTCTCTTTTTAGAGAAGCGGCTTTTTTGGCTCAACTCATTCAGGAGAGCCGGCTCTCCGACGGCTCACTTTCTTTGGTGCATTATGTTACGAATGATGATGTTGTATAAAGAAGTGAAGAAAAAAAAGGAAGTAGAAAAGGAAAATAAGAAAATGTATTATTCTACTGGGGCGGCAGTAGCTCAGGAGGTAGAGCGCTCATCTTGGGATCAAGGGATCCCAGTTCGAATCCCGGCTCCTCCGTGTTACATGTGGAAGTGTCCTGGGGTAAGACACTGAACCCCTAATACCCCCAATAAGCAGGTTAGCGCCTTACATGGCTGCACAGATCACGGCCGCTGTTGGGAAATGTGAAGCACACTGTAAAGCGCTTTGGAAGTCATTGACTTGAAAAGCGCTATTGAAATGCACATCATTTCATTTCTACTTCATTCTATTTGCACGTATTTTTTCCTTCTACAGTAAACGTCCAAGCAACTTCATTTTTGAACCTTTTTTATAATAAACCTCATTCATCTCACAACAAAATGTTAACAATATGTATAATATAACGAAACACATGTACATTATAGCATGGTAATGACATCAATAAACACGTTTGAAAAAAAATATTGTGTAAGATTATTTTGTATTTTCTAAGGGAAAATACAACAGTTTGTAAGGGCCCTAGAGGGCGACATATAGAAGTCAATTGATTTCGGGAATGGAGAAACTAAAGCGACCAACCTGCTCCTTCCATCGCGACTTGGAGCTGCTTGCTCATATGCTAACTTGAGTTAGCCGTCGATCTTCTCGCTCGGTCTCTTCTTCAAGCTCCTCTTTGAAATGTCCTTTCCCTCCGGAGAACATTTTAGTCGCGTTTGAAGCTCGCCATTATATTATTTGACGGAATGAAATGGAGATTTTACGCACAGCTGGAGCGGAACGCCGCTTAGCCTAGCCAAAACCAACCTGAACGTGACCCGGAAAGACAAAGAAAGTAGGCGGAGTTTTAAAAAAACATTTCCGGTTCACAAATGCGCCTTTATTATTATCTGTTTTGCAGTATTATTTTATCTAACATCAACGACAACGTACTGACTTTTGCAAGGGTTTTTTTGACATGGAAATTTAGAAATGACTCCAAAACAGAGGCGGACCGCCAACGTTTGGAGAGTGCGCCATCTTGTGGATTTTTTGCATAGTTGAGCTGTGCGCTAGCGCAATGGTGCAGCATAGACAGGGTGGGGAATTTGGGAGGGTCTACTTTCAGAATGTGATCCGATACAGTTACTAATTACCTGTTGAAAAATCACTCAACAATAATAATGTTGCATTCGTGTAACTTGATGACTTTCTATTCCTTTTCGATTACCCAAAGCCCAACGTGCTAATACAATACAAAATCAAAACAGTATAAACCAGGGGTCGGGAACCTATGGCTCGCGAGCCAGATATGGCTCTTTTGATGATAACATATGGCTCGCAAATCTGGCTCGCAGATTTGGGTTTAAAAAAATGATCGTTTGCTTAAATGCATCCATCGATTTTCTATCGATCATGTCTTGTGCAGAGTCGCAGTTGCACGAGCGATTGTCTATTTTAATCGGATGATAATACCCGATGTTGGCCGTTACTGGGGGGCACAGGTACACGCCCCCTTTTGCGTCCATTGGCACTTGGCCGTCGGTCATTAGCTCAAAGCTAACTCTTCGACGGAGAAGATGGCGAAACGAAAAAAAGATGACGAATATCGTACATTTCGGGACGAACAGCCCGAAGAATTTGCCTTTGTGAAGAGGTATGCCTCATTTGCAATGACAAAATTGCACGGATGAAACAGTCGAATGTTAAGCGGCACTTCGACACACGCCGTGCCCCCTTTGCACGGTCTGCTTTTGCAGAGCAATGTGCGCCGGTTGTCAAGAGGAAAGGTGCTCAGCCGTTTTACGGCTCGCCTCGACGAAATACGGATTTTTCTCGAAACGAAAGGCAACGAGCGTCCCGAGGTAGCGAAAACCGAGCGGCTCCTCGAGTTTTATTATCTCGTGGATATTACCGAACATCTGAACCAGCTTAACGTTAAAGTGCAAGGCGTTGGAAATACAGTGTTATTCCTTCAACACGTTGTGTTTGCTTTTGAAAACAAGCTGGAGCTCTTGATCAAGGATTTTGAAACAGGTCGCTTACTACATTTGGAAAAACAGAGTTTACAGAGGCATACGCAACAAGTGAGCCCGCTCAAAACATCTCCACCAGCTAGCTGGCTTCACATCCGGTCTCCTCCAGTCGTTCAAAGCGCACTTTGGAGAATTTCGTGAGCACTGTGGTCTTATTAAGTTCACTGAACACAGCCGACCCGAGTTGCATTCCTGATGTCTCCCTGGTAGATTTTGAAGCGGAAGCGGCTGAGCCGAAGGCCTCAGAGATGAGGACGAGCGAGTTCAAATCACTGAATGAAGAATTGGAAAGAATTGCACGACAGAAAGCGGAGTCGGCAAGCAAGCACACGAGGACAGAACTGGACAAACTTCAATCCGAAGACGAGCCGATTCTCAAAGCTTGGAACGCGCTTCCGGTCGCATACCACGCACTGAGGCGTGTGAGTATTGGTGGATTGACAATGTTTGGATCGAGGTATTCACGCGAGCGGACGTTTTCACATCTCAAAAACATCAAGTCCAACCTACGATCACAGTTAACGGATGAAGGCCTCAATGCCTGCATGAAGCTTAAACTCACCAAGTACCAACCAGACTACAAAACCATCAGCAAATCCATGCAGCACCAGAAGACGCATTCATGGCGAGTATTATAACATCATTATTTCAAATAATAAATGAAGAGGCTTGTTACGCTCACATTTAATTGAATTCAGTCTTAAAATATATTATATGGCTCTCACTGAAACACATTTCCAAAAATTGTGCTTTTAAAAAGGTTCCCGACCCCTGGTATAAACGAACGGTGTCACTTTGAAAAAGAAATAAAGATCAGCAATCCCAGAGAGCGACTTGTAGTCCTTCAAAAAGTGCTCTCGTTTGCTCTTGCTATGATTTAAAAGGCAAAAACAAAACATTTTTCACCTGACGGACAAAAACGATCTATTTTAGTTTACACGAAGAACAACATTTTGATTCAAACACAACATCCGAAATTTCCAGCAAACCTTTTTACTTGTTTGGAGCGAAGATGCCGAAGCTCTTGAAAATATTTAGATTTAGTCGTTTAGGTGAAACATGGTCACAACGTAGCAATACAGTGGATCTTAAACCAGTATTACCTGCAAAAGTCAAATGTACTAACTTTCCATAAACGCATCACGAGCGCACAAATCACAACCAATGTGTTGGTGTAGCATTCATCTCATCTCATCAGCTGCACCGCTTATCCTCAGTAGGGTCGCGGGGTGTGGAGCACTCTTTCTAGGATTGAAGTGCTGTAGCAAAACATTGGTACGAGGCCTTGCTCTACCGCCATCTACAGGCCAAACTGCGTCTGCTGCGGTATCTCTCAAAATGGATGGAAAGAAGCGAGTTGAATCTTTTCTTTTTGGAATCAATTTAATTCAGTTCAGGGTGAAAAAACAACTTTTCTATTCACGATGTTAAACAAATCTAAAAGGAGACACATTTATTTTGTTCTGACAGTAGCTTTGTAACCTGAAACATTTGTAAGTAGAGACGCCTTTTGAATGTCAATGGGATAATACGTTCCAAGCAAAAATATGATATCTATTTTCAAATAAATCATAAGAGCGTCAGAACAGGAAACAAATTCCTGTTAAAATGAGATGACCGCAGAATAAACGTAAAACGAGCGGCAAATCGTGTAAAAAAAATAAAACAAAGAATAAAGAAAATATTCATTTACCTTTCAATGTTAAGTGGGGACACGAAGAGCATGCCGGGATACACGCATCGAGTTGCCGGATAGAATTTTGGGAGCAGGGAATGGCGGCCCAAACTGTACTGTATTTTTGACTTCATATCCTGAAACACCTTTGTAACGAGAGGCAATATTTTCATTTCCGGGTACTTTGTTACCTGAAATTTTTGTATGCAGAGACATTTGTAAGTGGAGATACCACTGTATCTGGATCATTAAGGATGTCTAGCGCTCTCTCGTACTTGCACAATTTACCATGCATGCTTGTTCTGGCGAGAGTTGGAGAACATCCAGGATGGGGAACAGAAACAGACCATCTGCATTCACACAATTTGGAAAAAAGTCTCCGCTTTCCAATATTAGGAATGATCTTGGCAACTTTGAAGAAAAATCACAAAATTCTCCAGTGGTAAATAATGAATGACGGATACATTCTGTGGGGCAGTGGTCTCAAACTCCATTTGCTTGGGGCCGCTTGAAATAGGGTCTGCGAAAAGTCAGGTGGTTTTCAAAGGCAGAATCTCGCCAAAAGATACATAGAAAATGCATCTTATGTCATTTGTCATCAATAAACTGGCTAGGAAAGCGAGCTCTGTTGTGGGCAAAGGGCTGGACAGCCTAACAACAGTAGCTGAGAGACAGGCACTGAAAAAGCTGAGGTCAATCATGGACAATCCATCGCATCCGCTTCACAGCATTATCTCCGGACAGAAGAGCAGTTCCAGCGACAGACTGCTGTCACTGTCTTGTACTACGGACAGACTGAAGAGATCTTTTCTTCCTCGTGCCATGAGGCTCTTGAACTCCACCCGGCAGAGTAAAGGCCCACATTAAACCACACCACCTACATTGGATATTACCGAATCTTACTGCATTATGTATTCTGTGTAGCACTATTTAGTTACTCTATATAACATGCTAAAGTGGGCATTTGCACGTCACACTGGGTATTTGTATATTGTATTCTTTTGGCTTTATTATTGTATTGTTCTCAGCTCAGGGATGCTACTGGAAATGTGAATTTCCCTTAGGGGATGAATAAAGTATCTATCTATCTATCTGAGCTTCAGTTCAACAGCAGTGACTACCTCCTTCCGCACTCTGGCAGCCTCTCGTTACGCGTTTCAATTCGAATCGACTATTTGGCATTCAGATAGATACTTTCTTCATCCCCGTGGGGAAATTCGCACTTCCAGCAGTATCCTTTTGTTGTTTATTAACAGGATGGCCTCGGGGTGCTATGTTTTAATTTAGCAAAAGCAGAGTGGATGACACACGCTAGGCCAAAAGTTGGACATCCCTGCAGCAGATGGAAATCTTTATGCCCAGGGTTACACCGCCTCGTGTTCACATAGATAGCAAGTCGGCCTCCTCTCCGCTGTCTAACAGCGCTGAAGCCGGATAGCTCCGGGTAGCTCCACGTTAGCGTCCGGGATGCTAGACGTGAGCTCCATTTCCGTCAAACACAGCAAACTGCATTCCCTGTACGCTTGATGTTGTTTGTCGGTCTTATTTGTTAGAGAGAGTTCACATTTCCCATGATTACGGACGGTACCGAAGAGTTATAACGCCGCTAGCCACTTAGCCTTCACCTTAGCTTCGGCTCTGCAGCCACGATAGGGCCCCCTCCTCACACCGAATTCTTCAGGGCAAGGAGTCGATTCCTCGAATAAACGCATTTTTGAGAGTTAAAACCCTTAACCATAGGATAGAAAGTCATCCAAACGCCGATGATTGAAGCAGACACTTAAAACAATAAATCACAAAAAGAGTGAAATAACACAAAGCTTCTGGAAAGGCTGCCGCTCACGGCGGCGCCTACAATGTTATTCAGTTTGCAAAAAATAAAAGCAAATTGAGTGTGTAACGTGTACGCAGTCAGTAGCTAGCCAGACATATTGCAGGGTGCACCTACATCCATGTCAAACATCAGTGCAGCGTTTTCAGTCATTGTTGTGGAAAATGATCCAATTTGTGTGCCTGTGCGGTATAGCGTCAGCTATCATTTGGATTTATTTTTATCGGAGATGCAACTGAACCAAAGAGTGGTGTCCCGTTCGATTTTCTTGGCCCAAAATTCAATAACTACACCAGAAGAAGAAAGACATGAGGGTCCCAATTGCAATTATTTATTGGAAACAGAAGTAGAGAAATGATTTTGGTTTGCTGATGAGACAACAATACAAAAGACACAGGTCTCTTTGAAGACTTCAATGGAAATCAAGCAGGAAAGCCCATGCATGTTATCAAGGTTGCAGAGAAATTGAAAAGAAAAAAAAAATTCCAAACGGAATGACATCATCACTGTTTAATATGAGGAGCAAGACATTTCATTTCAGGAATAAGGTTGCAGTCAAAAAGAAGATAACGTCACTGAAACGGGGAACCGAAAACAAGGGCTGATGGGAAAATATCAAGTTGATCTTTCACACTTTCCACAAATGGTACATTTGAAAAACAAAAGAAAATCAATCAAATAAACATATGACAGTTTGATTATTAGCCAAATCTTAATGAAGTTGTTGAATGGCAGTGAATAACATTTGGATGGGAATCAATCTTTGAAGAAGATTCAGTCACAAATTCACAATTCAAACAAACTTATATGTGAAAAAAGGATAATTAAATCCACATGAAATATATGCTTCCATCACAGCTGTAAATTATATAGTAGTTATACAATCACAATCCGCAAAAAAAAAACTTGGGGCGGTGGGGTCATCTAAACAAAGATAAGTGTCTAAGCCATATACAGTATCTTGGTTAAATTTAACCTCAAGTGGGTTGCATGAAAGCAAGTTAAAGTTAGCTTGGCTCAGTTACCATGGTGATTTATTCTCCTAAGCAGGTGTTGCCGACGTGCTACTCATCAAATCGAATGCAGTTTGCAAACGTACCCGTCGTTGTCCTTTCCTTATGAATAGATCTGGTGTCACATTTTTTTTCTTTTCATTTCTTTCAAAAATTCATAAAAGCCCATCAGGAGCGGATGTTCAGCAACCTTAGAAGAAGATCGCGGGCGACACTTTTCCGATCCGTGATTCTGAGATGGATCCCGGGGGTCGATTTGAGGATTCGGTGAACGCTACCTACAGCTATCTACAACTATCTACAGCTGGCATGACATAGCTGTGCCTTTTTAATCCCGACTCGGCAAACGTGCAACCCATTAAGCCAGACTAGATAAATCTGTGGATATCTGGATTTCATAGGCTGTCAAACGCTAAGGGGTTAAAAAGTACTGTACTTAATAAAAGTTTATGGTGGACCATACTGAGGAGATATCATGGTAAATTCATGTTTTTCATCATTTCATTTCATAGAATCAATCAAAAGGATACAAGCTGCAACACTCGATTGACAAAATACTACAACAAAAAAAAAAACTACAAAAGAACTTTGGACATATCACTGAAGTCAATGGTAATTGTCTTTTTTGATTTATGTAAATGGGAAGGATGAGTTCATGTCAACCAGAGTGTTGACTGCTCTTCTCCCCAGCACACTTGTGACTCAGAGATTTAGCCTGACTTGGGAATCTTAGACCGCAAACTGAACAAGAAAATGGTAAATCATGAGTGTGTTTTTTTAAGTTTCGTCGCTGGAGGAATGTTTTACCACAAACTGAGCAGGCGAAAGGTTTTTCACCAGTGTGGGTTCTCGTGTGGATGATCAAGTGTTCTTTCCGCCTGCACTTTTTGCCGCAAACTGAGCAGGCAAAAGGTTTTTCATCACTGTGGGTTCCCGTGTGTATTTTTAAGTCTGCTTTATGGGTGAATTTTCGACCACAAACCGGGCAAGCGAAAGGTTTTTCACCAGTGTGGATTTTTGTGTGTTTTTTTAAGTTCCCCTTCTCAGTGAATTCTCGACCACAAAATGGGCAGGCAAAAGGTTTTTCACCAGTGTGGATTCTTGTGTGTTGTTTTAAGTTTCCCTTTTCAGCAAATTTTCGACCACAAAATGAGCAGGCAAAAGGTTTTTCACCAGTGTGTGTTCTTGTGTGGACTTTTAATTGTGATTTTTGACTGAATGTTTGACTACATACTGAGCAGGGAAAAAGATTTTCACCAGTGTGGGTCCTTGTGTGGATTTGTAAGCGTGCTTTCCGGGTGAATGTTTTACCACAAAAAGAACAAGCAAAAGGTTTTTCACCTGTGTGGACCATGATATGGCGTTTCAAATCACACCTGTATCGAAATGATTTTCCACACTGCGAACATTTGTTGATTGTGTTATCACTTTCCAACTGTTTGTCGCCATCGTGGTTGTCATCGTCATCTGCTGTGCCGGAGCTTCTGCTTGGAGGCACCGTCTCCTTGTTCTCTTCACGTCCATCTTCAGAGGTTAAACGGTCGCCGGGCGTGAAAAACTCCCACAAATCTTCCTCCTTTTTAATGTCACCGGGCTCAAAGTTCTCCTCCTCTTTTTTAACACCATCGGGCTCCAAGTCTTCCTCTTCCTTATCGAGTTTAAATTTTAAGAAATACTCATCCTCTTCCTCTTTTTTGAGGTCGGAACACACGGTCTCCTTTTGCCAAGGAAGAAGATTCTCTTCACTGACGTCTGCAGGACACAAGACATGAATGTGAATAATCACTATTCACACACAAAAATATATTTTTCAAAAGGCATTACCGGAAGAAACACGAGTAGAACTGCACAAGAGATAATTATTGTAGGGATGGCGGCAACGAGAAGGTTTCTTTTGATTTAGTTTTGCTGGCACATTTTATTTGGAGAATTGTTTCAAGAGCAAGATGTTGTGACACTTTTGAAGATGAACAAAGGACCGGAAAGCAATTCTTCTGACAAGACTGACAGGCTGCTTTGACATTTTCCATCCTCAGAAATCTCTTATTGCTCATGATAACGTTACAGTTTCTTAAAACAGTTGATTTCAAATCGATTGGCTTGAAAAATCCTGATTGTATATGGAACGTCACTCCCTTTCATAATTCTTCTGCGCATTTTTACCCCGACACATGGGGGGGCGGCACGAGAACTTCCAAATAAATGTACGCCGTATCCTCTCAAGATATGCCTTTTGTCAAACGGACGCCCCCTCCTGGCAGCTTGGACGCTCTTAATGGATGCAAAGGTGTGCGAAGGGGGGCAATAGATCTATCTCTTTTCCTGTTAGATAGATAGATAGATACTTTATTCATCCCCGTAGGGAAATTCACACTTCCAGCAGTCTACCCCGTTGTTTATTAACAGATGAACACGATGCCCTAGGGGTGCTTGTAGCGAAGCGGATGACGTCACGCCAGTCCAAAAATTCGACATCCCTGCGGCAGATGGAAAACTTTTCTTTGTGAAAATCCAGGGATACACCACCTCGTGTTAGCAAGTCCGCCTCCTCTCCGATTCTCCCCGGCTTTCGTGTCTCTGTTTAGCGGCGTTGAAGCCGGATAGCTCCGGGTAGCTCCGGGTGGCTACACGTTAGCGTACGGAATGCTAAACGTTTCAATAGCGCTCTACAAGTCAAGACTTCCCAAAGCGCTTTACAGTGTGCTCCACATTTCCCAATAGCGGCCGTGCAGCCATGTAAGGCGCTCACCTGCTTATTGGGGGTATTAGGGTTCAGTGTCTTACCCAAGGACACTTCAACATGTAACACGGAGGAGCCGGGATTCCAACTGCGATCCCTTGATCCCAAGACGGGCGCTCTACCGCCCTCAGTATTCCTGAATCAATTCCAAATGTAGCTTTTCCATCAGACACCTTGGTGCGATCTAAAGCAGCAGCTAACTCGGGAGTTACCTTTTTCATGCCTCTTTTACTCTTTGACCTGATACGACTTGTTCTCGGATTATCGTCTTCCGAACGACGACCGCTACGTGATCATTGAACCGACGCGTTGGCGATTCTTTGCTCAGCTTCAGATTCTAAGCGTTTCTTCGTCTTTTTTCTTTCTCTGCTCATTTTTTGGCAACGCCCGTCATTGAGCCCTTTCTTCCTTTGGCTCTTTGAGCCAAAAAAAAACTCGTCTTCTGGAATGGTCATCGTGTTGAGAGCATTCGCATGAGCAATGTCAAATAAGTCCTTTGTTCTTTTTTAGAAAACGCCACGCTTAAAAATGGTTTTCGACTTTAGTCTATTTTGTCTTCAAAGGTAGGTCAAGGGGAAATGAGTTGAATGAGACCGATTTGCTGAGCAATGACTTGTGGGTAATAATGGTTTGAGATATGAACTTACACATCTGCGGCTTATCCCAGCATCTCTGGAAATCCCGTTTGAGAAAACCGATAGAAAACGCCAAACTTCTCAGCAATTGAGCTACCTCTAAAATGTATTTTATTTAGAGCAAACTGCACAGAGATTGATCTTTTGTGTAATGGAACACAATTAAGGGGTAAGACAATGACTTTTTGCAACTTTGAAAAAAAGGTCCACCCTAGTGAGGATGCTCGGAGGCGGTCTCCCCCAGGTAGTAAGTGAGTGTCGTACTGTTGCCCCCTCACATCTTTCATTTCCCCCTATTTTCCTGCTCGGGACCCCCGCTGGCAAAATCCCGGTCTGTTAGGTGATCCGGTCGAGCGTTCTCCGTTTAGACCCCGGTGCAGGGGAATGAAAGGCAAGACCGGCCTGACCGACCCGCAATTATGTAAACCCGGACTCGCTCCGACCCGTTCGCTCGATTTGAGGGATAAAGTGTGTTACTCAAGTAAAAGTACTGTTACTCGAGAAAAACATTACTGGAGTGGAAGTAAAGAGCAGTCATCTAAAAAAAAATGACTCGCGTAAACGTAAGCGTATCCCGTGCAGGCGGATCCTCCGCCAAGGGAACAAAAACCACGAGAAAGAAGCCCGGCCCCGCCTTAATGGTCGGCATTAAAATTGGGGCCCGAGACCTTACCTCTATTGTGTATCATTTGTCGACCAGATCGTGCTGTGCTTGCGAAAACGAGTGTTAAAAAGCACAAGGAAGAATACAAATGATTCAGACTCAAAGTGAGCATAAATAATTGTTCTCATTGATTTTGCCCCTATTTTAGCTCATTTATTAAATGCATGGGACCACCACCATTATTACCCCCCACCAAATGTTTACACAGCACCGAGGCACGTTCGACATCACCAAAAGCGCATCCGGCAGCAGCAGACATCAGGTCTCACCATTGAAAACTATAGACGGCCAGCTCCCTTCTAGATGCTCATTTCTACTCCTGTGATTGGTCAATATGTCCTGTGTCGTTGACTTTCCATTTGTTGGGTGCATAAAGTCTAAAAAGTATAACCGCATGGGTCATAGGGGCACATTTTCCTGTGGTGTGTCATGGGCAAGTACGGCCCGGTGGCGCCCATCCCTCTCCGGGCCTGGTGGAATGTGCAAAATAACTTTAAATGGGTTAAAAGTTTGGTTGTGATTGAACAAATAAATGCCATTATAATTGAGTAGAAAAACGACTCGTTTTAAATTAAAAAACACAATTAAAACGTTTTGAGCGTGATATTACATTATTATTGGTAATAGATTAATAAGGGACCCCCAAAAATCTCTTTTTATATTTTCCTGCATTTTCACTTATGGTTCCACAATTCTTCCATTTTCTTTATCCTTCCCTCGTTTTTTACTTATTTAAACTGCGTTTTTCTTCTTTTGTTCTTCCATTTCCTTTTTTACTTCTGTTTTACTTTTCCTACTTCTACTTCACTTGGGGTGGGCAGAGCGTTTCTGTGGGTGAGCACAAAACCCTCTAGTTACGCCCCTGCCCCTAGGTTAATGCATTTTGTTTAAGGAGATAAGATCATCCTTTATTCGTCCCACAATGGGGACATTTCTTCGGGGACAGCAGGAAGAATCATGAATAACAGCTAGAATATGAATAGTAGAAACAACTGTTTAGAAATATATAATATAAAAATCTGAAGATTTCCAATAGCTGGTGTGCAAAATAGTAGCCAGTGATGTCATGGAGGGTGTGCAGACAATCGGGAGCACGGATTATGAAAAAGTGACATCAACCAATTGGGATCCACGTCGTAGTAGCCGCATCAAGAATACGAAAGGGAAAAATAATAACATATGGAAGTAAATTGATTTCGGGAATGGAAAAACTAAAGTGACCAACCTGCTCCTTCCATCGCGACTTGGAGCTGCTTGCTAATGCTAACCTGAGTTAGCCTTCGATCTTCTCGCTCGGTCTCTTCTTCAAGCTCCTCTTTGAAATGTCCTTTCCCTCGAGAGAGCATTTTAACCACCTTTAAAGCTCACTATTACTCTTTTACGGAGTTATATGGACTCTTTTAGGGAGTTGAATGGAGCTTCTCCACAAGGCCTAGCCTAATCCAACCTGAAAATGAACCGGAAAGACAAAGAAAGTAGGCGGGGCTCTAAATAAACCATTTCCGTTTCACAAATGAGCTATTATTATTTTTTAGCAGTATCATTTTATGAAACATCTACGACAACGTACTGGCTTTTGCAATAGTTTTTTACGACATGGAATTTAGAAATGACTCCAAAACATATGCGGACCGCAAACGTTTAACGAGTGCGCCATCTTGTGGATATTTTGCATAGTTGAGCTGTGAGCTAGCGCAATAGTGCAGCGTAGACAGGGATGGGAACTTGGGAGGGTTACTTTCAAAATGTAATCCGATACAGTTACTAGTTACCTGTTGAAAAATAGAATCAGAAACATCATCTGGATCCTATGATATTGCATACAGGTAACTTGATTTCTTTTGATTATTATTGGATGACTCCGATACCAAATGCGCTCATAAAATATAAAATAAACATAGTACAAACAAAATGACACAATTTAGTTTAAGATAAACGAACAGTGTCACCTTGGAAAAGAAGTAGAGAAAACCAAGATGAGTGAGTTGCTTGAAGTCCTACAAAGCAGTGTTAAGATTTCCTTTCGTGTGGCAGACAATAAGGCTCTCTTTGAGTTGACACGAAGAGGACATTGGGAACCAAATATTCTTTCAAACACAACACGTCTTCACCTTCTACATTTCCAAGGAACTTTTGTACTTGCTCGAAGTGGGGACGCACCACTTTGCATGACATCATGATCCATTCAGTGATGCTCTTAAAAAGTCAAGATAGAATTCTCCAATATTGTTGTTGATGCAGCCGCCTCGCCCATCAATGAGAAGTTTTCCACATTGGAATTCTGAGTGTTGACGACTTTCCCAAGTCTGGAAGACAAAGAGCTGCAAAAGGCACCACACTGTCCTCTGAAGGACGCTCAGATTCAGACAGGAAATGAAAAGCTCCCCTGACCTGCCATCAAAATCCATGAGCCTCCTCTCGCCCAAGCAGGAATTTAGCGTCGAACCAGCGCTGTCCGAGAGAATTGTCATACCTGCGTAGCCGGGACAAGACTGATGATCAAGGGGTTCAATCCAAAGTATATGGGACAGAATTTTAACTCCAGTGAACGGCGTCTATTTGATTTGCTATTGATGCCAACCCTATGGATTCCCCCCCCTCGAAGCAGCTTCTTCATAAATATGGAATAGAAGTCAAACATCCTTCGCGCAATGATCCAAAAATCAGAAAATCAAATCTTCTCGAAACTAAAGTGACCGTCCTGCTCTGTTCAACACAACTTGTAGCTGCTTGCTCATGCTAACTCGGTTGAGTTGCCGTTCGTTCTTCTCTTGCACATCCCGAAGATCCTCTTTGAAAGTTTAAAAGACTAAAATAAATCAAGCTCACGGACAAAGTCAATCCCTAAATCAAATGGCCAAAACCCCTGTGTGGCCCCCGCAGGCTTGTCGCCGGAAAACAGGAAAAGAAACGTTCACCCGGCCACCGACGGCCTGTATATTGTCCACACCCATTCTAAAGTCCAGGCACTACTCAAGAGTTCTCTCTGGCAGTGTTCCAGGTATGCCGCCATTAGATAATCCCAGGGCCATGCCAGGGTCCAAGCCAGGAACTTCTCCTACTCTCTCACCTGAGGTCGTTGTTGATCTCCCTTATCCTTCCTGTCTCCTCTAAGTCACCCACAAGCAAACCCCTGTTAGCACAGCAGTGTACTGCAGCCCTCTACCATTGCCTGTAATACTCTACAAGTATTTTGCCCTAACACCCAAAGATACAAGAGCTGTGCAAAGTCCGTTTGCTTAATGCCATGTTTCCTGACCACTTATGTAAGCTCTACAGCCCACACCACACACCCTTATCAGTTCATTTATCAAACTAGTTCAACACTAGCACATCTTCCATACCATCCGGACCCAGGTGTTACTACCCCTCAGTTAGACTCAACCACGACTCGGCCATTGTAGGCAACCCTACTCCATCAGACATAGCTGGCTCAGCCGCTAGCTTCCATACCCGACCACATGGCTGCATACTACCGCCCACAACTACCGAGCCTTACCCCACTGTGCATCCAAATAGCTTTGTGAGTCTTTTACCATCGCATCAAGCCTACAGCTCCTAACTGCAATCACCTGCAGTGTACCCAGGTCTTAATCAGCTGACCTATGGTGGACCTGACCATCAAGTGAAAAAAATGTAGAAGTGTTTACTGGTCATGCTGGTAACAGAACACCTATTGAAGACTGGATATGCCATATGTAATACATTTTACAGCCACCAGAGCTGCAAGCACACCTCTGATTTCCTACCATTGTTCGTCATCTAAGTGGTGAAGCAAGAAAATTGGTTTTGAACCTGTCCCTGGACGGACCAACTCCCATGGAAGCATTAGAAGAACTGAGGGCAGAATATGGAGATGTACAGTGCTCCTTAGATCCCTTGGCTGATTTTGAAGAGTGCAGCCAACGACCTGGAGCATCTGCTTGCTCCTATGCCCTAGCCCTGGAAGCTACCCTGAGAGTGATAGAAAGTCGTAATGGTGGCTGGTACTTTTCGCTCCTCGCTTTGCTTTACGACCCGAGTCGTGATGGCAATTGCATCTCTTGTTAGAGGGGCGGCTCGTTCGGCTTAGCTCACTTTTTGCTCCTCGGATTGAAACTATGGATGAAACTGACCAAAATATTTTCGGTGTTTTTAAATATATATATGCAACAATATTGAAACATGATACCCAAAATGAATTCATTTTGAAAAGCTACCATTTATCGTTCAATATACAGCGAACCATTTCCCTGCGTCAACATTCGTTGATCCAAAGTGTGACCCGGTTTCGCTGTACCGTCCACCTTAACACGTGAAAAGACTGCGTCGTGTTTCTGAATGGTAATATTTGTGTCAAAGAAATGCGGCTCAGACATTCACTTTGAATTCCTTGTGAAACCGAAAGAAACATTGGAAGATGTAGATAAAATACGGAGTCTTGACTAGGACAAAATGAAACCACATGTTTAACTTTAAGAGAACCCCAAAAACAATAGACAGTGAAAATAACCCCTCCCCCATATTTAAGTGATGGTGTCCCTGCCACAGACCCCAATTCATTTACTTATCTAGCAAAGTAACACTTGAAATGAAGTCAACTACTGATGACATTCAACCAGAGCCAAAATTGACACACAAGTTGCTGCTCTTCTTGTTTTGACCCTCTGCCACAACGGCCTACACCTCTCCGGCCTCATTCGGTCATTCATCCCTACTACTAATATATTGGGGAATGCCGGCTTCTTGGCGGGTTTGCCGGTGGCGCTTCAGAAACAGCTGGTGTCCTGTCCCGAGGACCACTTATCTCCATATCTTGTTGGCTCGTCTCTATGTCCAGCTCTACCGTACTTGTATTTGTATCCTGTTGATTTCTAGGAGCACCCTCCTCACATCCCTCAATCTCCCTCGTTGTTTCTTCCTCTGCAGTGTGAGAATCAGTCACAGAACTTCTTCCAAAGGGATCGGGTTTAGGGCCTGTTGCCCCCACTTCCTTTTGCACTGGAAAGAACACGCATTGTGTGAGAGGGTTGCCGTGTAGCACCGGTTCCATGTCATTTTGTTTGGATCGCACGATGGAAACCGGTATGTTTGGTTTCTCCTTCACCATGATGTACGGATGTGAAGTCTAGCCCTGGCACAAACTATCAGTCAGAGTTTGGACAAAGTCACTGTACCCGCAGGTCTCGGTGGTGGAGTCGAGCCCAAACACACACTTTTGTTCGACAGCAGGGCCCGACAACTTTTACTGGTTTACCCCCGTCGAATCATACGGGTGCCTTGCCCATCCCGTAGAACGCGTCTAAACATCCCACCATCCTTTTACAACACCACTGCACTCATTCCTATCACCAACAATAGCTCTAGCTTTCACTAGATTGAGACCTGGTTCCTGCAGTGCACTCGTAACACCATCCATCCACGTCAATCTCTCGGTCTCCTTCCATTGACTTCTGCTCTGTAGATCCTCTTCAAAATCGGCTCCTCATCCATCTTCTCCATGTGTCGAAACAGACCGAGTAGTCTCTTCTCCACACGCTTGCTCAGTTCCACGACGACTCCGGTTCTGTCTCTCACAATTTCATTTCTCAAACTATCCAATCTTGTCACTCCTAACATACTCCTCAAACACTTCATCTCAAAAACATTTCATTTCCTTCAGGCTCCAAGTCTCTGCACCATACAACACAGTCGGCACAATCACACTCTCATACGGTCCCCTCTTAACATCCATACTCATACTCATGTTTTTCATCACTCTCCTCAGAGCAGCCAAAACCTTGCTTCCTCGATTGACTCTGTGCAATACCTCGCACTCCATTCCACCAACTGCAACCACATCACAACCCAAGTACCTAAAGCTTTCAACTTCTTCCAGCACCCGTCCATGCAACCTGATTTCTAACGTCATGCCCACTCCATCACAAGAACACTTCATCACCTTACTCTTCCCAACATTGACACATAACTTATGCCTATCACATACTCTTCCAAACTCTGTTAGCAACCTTCTCAATGTTTCCTCAGAATCAGCCACAAGCGCTGTGTCAGTTGCAAACAACAACTGACTTGCCTGCCACACCACTCCACTGTTGTCCATCATCTCTACACCTCTGCCAAATACTCTTGCATTCACCTCTCTCACCACACCATCCATGTACACATTAAACAGCCATGGTGACATCAGTGGTCTCAAACTCCATTTGCTTGGGCCCGTTTGAAATAGGGTCTGCGAAAGGTCAGGTGGTTTTCAAAGGCAGAAACTCGCCAAAAGATACATAGAAAATGCATCTTGGATCATTTGAGCTTCAGTTCAACAGCATTGACTATCTCCTGCCGCATTCTGGCAGCCTCTCGTTCCGCGTTTTAATTTGAATCGACTATTTTGCATTCAGTTTGCAAAAAATAAAAGAGAATTGAGTCTGTAACGCGGACGCAGTCAGTAGCTAGCCAGACATATTGCAGGGTGCACCTACATCCATGTCAAACATTAGTGCAGCGTTTTCAGTCATTGTTGTGGAAAATGATCCCATTTGTGGGCCTGTGAGGTCTAGCGTCAGCCATCTTTCATTTGGATTTACTTTTAATCGGAGATGCAACTGAACCAAAGAGTGGTGTCCCGCGCAATTTTCTTGGCCTAAAATTCAACAACATGACATGAGGGTCCCCATATCAATTATTTATTAGAAACAGAAGTAGAGAAATGATTTTGGTTTGCTGATGAGACAACGATACAAAGACACGAGTCTCTTTGAGGACTTGAATGATAAATCAAGCAGGAAAGCCCATGCATGTTATCAACGTTGCAGAGAAATCGAAAAGAAAAAAATCCAAACGGAATGACATAATCACCGTTTAATATGAGAAACAAGACATTTCATTTCAGGAATAAGGTTGCAGTCAAAAGATGATAACGTCCTGAAACTGGGACCTGAAAACAAGGGCTGATGGGAAAATATCAAGTTGATCTTGTCCCTCCAACACTTCCGTACTTTCCACAAATGGTACATTTTAAAAACAAAAGAAAATCAATCAAATATAAACAAAGACAGTTTGATTATTAGCCAAATCTTAATGAAGTTGTTGAATTGCAAAGAATAACATTTGGATGGAAATCAATCTTTAGAGAAGATTCAGTCACAAATTCACAAACACACTTACATGTGAGAAAAGATCATTAAATCTACATGATACATATGCGTGTTGTATAACTGTATTATAAAATTTACACCTGTGATTGAAGCATACCTTTCTTCAATCACATTTGTAAATTTTATAGTAGAGTTATACAATCACAATCCGCTAAGAAAAAAACTTGGGGCAGTAGGGTCATCTAAACAAAGATAAGTGTCTAAGCCATATACAGTATCTTGTTTGAATTTAACCTCAAGTGGGTTGCATGAAAGCAAGTTAAAGTTAGCCTGGTTCAGTTACCATGGTGATTTAAGCAGGTGTTGCCAACGTGCTACTCATCAAATCGAATGCCGTTTGCAAACGTACCTGCCTTATTGATGGATCACGTGTCACTTTTTTTCTTTTCATTTCTTTCAAAAATTCATAAAAGTCCATCAGGAGCGGATGTTAAGCAACCATAGAAGAAGATCGCGGGCGACACTTTTCCGATCCGTGATTCTGAGATGGATCCCGGGGGTCGATTTGAGGATTCGGTGAACGCTACCTACAGCTATCTACAACTATCTACAGCTGGCATGACATAGCTGTGCCTTTTTAATCCCGACTCGGCAAACGTGCAACCCATTAAGCCAGACTAGATAAATCTGTGGATATCTGGATTTCATAGGCTGTCAAACGCTAAGGGGTTAAAAAGTACTGTACTTAATAAAAGTTTATGGTGGACCATACTGAGGAGATATCATGGTAAATTCATGTTTTTCATCATTTCATTTCATAGAATCAATCAAAAGGATACAAGCTGCAACACTCGATTGACAAAATACTACAACAAAAAAAAAAACTACAAAAGAACTTTGGACATATCACTGAAGTCAATGGTAATTGTCTTTTTTGATTTATGTAAATGGGAAGGATGAGTTCATGTCAACCAGAGTGTTGACTGCTCTTCTCCCCAGCACACTTGTGACTCTTAGATTTAGCCTGACTTGAGAATCTTTGACCGCAAACTGAACAAGAAAATAATAAATCATGAGTGTGTTTTTTAAAGTTTCGTTGATGTTTGAATCTTTGACCACAAACCGAGCAGGTGAAAGGTTTTTCACCAGTGTGGGTTATTGAGTGCTTTTTTAAGTCAGATTTTTCACTGAAGTTTTTACTACAAACTGAGCAGGAGAAAGGTTTTTCCCCTGTGTGGGTTTTTGTGTGTCTTTTTAAATTTCCCTTCTCAGAAAATTTTTGACCACAAACTGAGCAGGCAAAAGGTTTTTCACCAGTGTGGATTCTTGTGTGGACTTTTAATCGTGATTTTTGATTGAATTTTTGACCACAAACTGAGCAGGCAAAAGGTATTTCACCAGTGTGGGTTCTTGCATGTATTCCTAGGCTATATTTACAATTGAATAGTTCACTACAAACTGAGCAGGCGAAAGGTTTTTCACCAGTGTGAGTTCTTGTGTGTTTTTCCAAGTACCACTTCTCAGCGAATTTTCGACCGCAAACTGAGCAAGCAAAAGGTTTTTGATTAGTGTGGGTTCTTGTGTGTTTTTTTAAGTACCCCTTCCCAGCAAATGTTCGACCACAAACTGAGCAGGCAAAAGGTTTTTCACCAGTGTGGATTCTTGCGTGGACTTTTAAATATGATTTTTGATTGAAATTTTGACTACATATTGAGCAGGAAAATGGTTTTTCACCAGTGTGGATTCTTGCATGCTGTTCCAAGTCTGATTTATAAGTGAATTTTTTACCACAAACTGAGCAAGCAAAAAGATTTTCACCTGTGTGGGTTCTTGTGTGAATTTTTAAGTGTGCTTTACGGGTGAATGTTTTACCACAAACTGAGCAGGCAAAAGGTTTTTCACCAGTGTGGATCAATGCGTGCTGTTTTAAGGCAGATCTTTCACTGAATTTCTCACCACAAACTGAGCAGGCGAAAGGTTTTTCACCAGTGTGGGTTCTTGTGTGGATATTTAGTTGTGATTTATGGGTGAATTTTTGACCGCAAACTGAGCAGGCAAAAGGTTTTTCACCAGTGTGGATTCTTGTGTGTTTTTTTAAGTTTCCCTTCCCTGCAAAAGTTCGACCACAAAATGAGCAGGCAAAAGGTTTTTCACCAGTGTGGATTCTTGTGTGTTTTTTTAAGTTCCCCTTCCCAGCGAATTTTTGACCACATAGTGAGCAGGCAAAAGGTTTTTCACCAGTGTGGATTCTTTCGTGCTGTTCTAAGTCTGATTTATATGTGTATTCTTTATTACAAACTGAGCAGGCATAAAGATTTTCACCTGTGTGGGTCCTTGTGTGGATTTTTAAGCGTGCTTTCCGGGTGAATATTTTCCCACAAAAAGAGCAAGCAAAAGGTTTTTCACCTGTGTGGACCATGATATGTTGATTCAAATTACACTTTTGTCTGAATGTTTTTCCACACTGCGAACATTTGTGGATTTTGTTATCACCTTCCGACTGTTTGTCGCCATCATTGTCGCCATCATCATCTGTCGTGCCGGAGCTTCTGCTTGGAGGCACCGTCTCCTTGTTCTCTTCACGTCCATCTTCAGAGCTTAAACGGTCCCCTGTCGTGAAAAACTCCCACAAATCTTCCTCCTTTTTAATGTCAACAGGCTCAAAGTTCTCCTCCTCTTTTTTAACACCATCGGGCTCCAAGTCTTCCTCTTCCTTTTCGAGTTTAAACTTCTCAAAATACTCATCCTCTTCCTCCTTTTTGACGACGGAACACACGGTCTCCTTTGGAATATTCTCTTCACTGACGTCTGCAGGAACAAGACATGAATGTGAATAACTATTCACACACAAAAGGCATTGCCGGAACAAACACGAGTATAGCTGCACAAGGAGTAATCATTGTAGGGTTGGCGGCAATGAGAGGGTTTCTTTGGATTTAGTGTGTACTCGATTTAGACACGTTTCGTTTGGAGAATTGTTTTAAGAGCAAGACGTTGTGACACTTTAGAAGATGAACTGTACAAAGGACTGAAAAGCAATTCTTTTTGGAAAGACCGAAAGGCCGCTTTGCCATTTTCCACCTTCAGAAATCTCGTATTCACGGTTATTAGAATTTCTTGAAACGGTTGATTTCAAATCAATTGCCTTGAAAAATCCTGGTCGGATATGGAACGTCACTCCCTTTTAATGACGATATTTAGAAAAAAGTCGAGCTCTCTCATTTTCAAACATCGATTCTCTCGCAAAAAAAAAGACTGTATATGGAACAATCGGGAAATATTAATTCAAAATAAATACATTTTTATTCAAC
Source organism: Urocampus carinirostris (assembly GCF_059441175.1). Taxonomy (NCBI): domain Eukaryota; kingdom Metazoa; phylum Chordata; class Actinopteri; order Syngnathiformes; family Syngnathidae; genus Urocampus; species Urocampus carinirostris. Next base: position 75,202,931 of record NC_142349.1, on the reverse strand, counting down.
AGCATCGTAATGGTTTCCTTGCCATTTCATCTATCCTCAAAGACTTAAGATTAAAAATGGCTTTAAACTAAACCGATACGGGTTTTACAGCGCCGATACCGATTATGAGTATAAAAGGAAGCCCATAACCGATATTCGAAGCCGATATTCTTTTGCCGTAAAAGCCGACAAATGAAGCTTTGGGCTTCATTTGTAAAAAAACTTGATTGGTTTTTACAATCAATAAATAAAAATGTCAACGAACAACATTTCTCAAAGGGTTAAACTTCCCCCCCAGAAGACATCATGACCAACTCAGAGTATACAAAGACTCGTATAATAACAAGCAGAGCTCTACAAATAATATATATATACAGCAGCCATATTCCCCTGGTGGGAGGTGGCTAGAGTCATTTCTGACTCTTTCTGGGAGATCGATATAGAGGAGGGGATTCCCAGCCCCCTCGCTCAACCCAACTGAGGTGTCGGGAGTCATTAGGTGACCAAACCCCCAATTCCAACGCCAAGTCTTAAGTATGACTCGGCCGAGGCTCGAACCACGACCTCCCAGTCTCGGGGCGGGCGCCAAACCCCCAAGGCCACCGAGCTTACAAATAATAACATACGAGAAATCATTGGAGTTCAACGAATGCTTTTAATGTCATGATATATAAGTAAAAGGGAATTGCTGGGCGACTCCTTTCACAATAAGATATTTAGAGAGCAGCCGGCGAGCTGAGCGCCGGCATCGGGTGTCTTTGATCCGAACCAAGTCGGTTAAAATCAAGAGTCCTCAATGGAGCATTTTGCCACGAGTTGTAGCTCTAGGTCAGGAATGGCCAACCCGCGGCTCTTAAAGTGGTTATATGCGGCTCTTTAGGAGCTGTAACATGACATGCGTCAAAAATCTTGAGCTGTCATTCGCCTTCCCTACAGCTAGATGGCGCACCGACAACGGAAACCCGTTGGAGTGACGAGAAAAGATTAACTTGACAAAACCTAGTCAATTGACGTGAAACGACCTCTTGAAAGATAAAAAAAAAATGCGGCCAAACGAAAATATGAAGAAGAACACAGGACGTTTTTGCCAGAGTGGGAGAATTTATATTTTTGGATCGAACGTCACGGCGAGCTTATCTGCCTTATTTGTGACGTAGCGTGAACACGTTTCAAAGCTTCAAATCTTCAGCGCCACTTCAGCTCACTCTGCCCTAACATCGAAGAGCAATTTCCAAGAGGGACTGAACTTCCTGAGAAAAAGTTTGAAAAGCGAGGCAGAAAAACAATTGCATTTTTTTCAAAAAATGATGAAACGCTCGGAGACCGTATCGCTTGCGTCGTATCGGTTCGCTTGGAACATAGCGCGGGCTAAAAAGCCATCCGACGAAGGGGAATTCCTTCCAAATGGCCTCGTTGACGCCTTGGAAATCTTGGCTCCCGGAGACAACAAACTAAAGGTGATCTTTAACCGTCTCGCCACATTATGGAACGAAAAATGTCTGATATTCACGCAGCTGTTGCATCGCAGTTGCGCACCGACCTTCTAGCGTGGGAATATTTGAGCGTGGCATCGGACGAGAGCCGTGAAATCCGAGACGAGCCTCACTTGGCAATATTTGCGCGGTGTCCGTCAAATCGATGCGCCGTCAAAGAAGAACTCCTGGATATGGTGCCATTCTAAGACAAAACCCGTGGCGTCGATGCGAAGGAAGCCACGACGGCCGCCTTTGCAAAAGCAAATCCGGCCGCAAGCAAAGCAACCGCAATAGCTCCGGACGGAGCGCCAGCCACCGTCCATTTTGACCACGTCATGAAACCTGTAATGGAAATTGTCAACTTCATCCGCACACATGCGCTAAATGGCAGGGAATTCGGGAATCTCATCGCTGAGCTGGACCAAGGGCTTCCAGGTCACCTGCTGCCAAAAAGCCAGGGACTCTCTGGCTTCTTTGAGCTTTGGGATGCAGTCCAACTGTTCATCAAGAACTATCCCGAGCTCTCGGACCTCAAGCGGATAATGGATCCGGCATTTAGAGTGGACATGGTACGCCGCCTGAACAGATTGAACCTTAGCCTTTAAAATGCTGCCTGACTTGATGCAAAGTGTGTTTGCATTTGTTCATAAACTAAAGCTGTTTGAGGTGAATATTGAAAAAGGAGATTGAACACATTTCCAAACTCTGCTAAAAGCCAGTGAGCAAGACATTAGCGCCATCCTGACAAAGGAAAAGAGACCGATAGGCAACACGGATCGAAACCCCGAAAGCTTTGCGACCCGCTTCTGTGATCTCCAACAGAAAAGACCACAGCTTACGTTCCTCGTCCACCCGTCGAACGCGGACCGTTGGAAAGCCCCGCTCGTAACGGATGAGGCTGCGGCTGAGTTGGAGACGATTGACCCTTGCGAGGAGGATCGACTGCAAGCCGTTTTAAGAGAAGGTACGGTCCAGTTGTGGTAAAGTGTGCCGATGGAAAAATACCCCAACATCAAGATATTGTCCATGTTTGGATCAACTTATGTCTGTTTTCCGTCCTGAAACATGTGACATCAAAGCATCGATCTCTTCTGACACTCATTTCAAAGAATTGGTAAGAGTAGCAGTCACAGAATACAACCCAGATTTGAAGAGGATTGTTCTTGGTCTGTTTTATATATTTTACTGCATTTTTCTTCATTTTCATTGATTTTTTTCCCCAATTCTTCTATTTTCTTTATTCTTTCCTCGCTTTTTACTTATTGTAGCTGCTTTTTTCCTTCTTTTGTTCTTCAATTTCCTTTTATTTTCCTTCTATTTTATTTTTCCTAATTCTGTGGGTGATCACAACCCCCTCAACCCCCTAATAACGCCCCTGCCCCTGGATAATGCGTTTTGTTCAAGGAGATAAGATCATCCTTTATTCGTCGCACAATGGGGACATTTCTTTGGTGACAGCAGTAAGACAGCGAATCATGAATTACAGCTAGAATATGAAGAGTAGAAACAAGTATTTGGAAAGATATAAAATAAAAATCAGAATATTTCCAATAGCAGGTGTGCAAAACAGTGAAATGGCCAGTCCTGTGCAAAGTCATGGAGGGTGTGCAGACAATCGGGAGCACAGATTATAAAAAAGTGTCATCAACCAATTGGGATCCACGTCGTAGCCGCCGCATCAAGAATACTAAATAGAAAAGCAACAACATGTAGAAGTCAATTGAAAACTAAAGCGACCAACCTGCTCCTTCCATCGCGACTTGGAGCTGCTTGCTCATGCTAACTGGAGTTAGCCGTCGATCTTCTCGCTCGGTCTCTTCTTCAAGCTCCTTTTTGAAATGTCCTTTCCCTCGAGAGAGCAATTTAACCACATTTAAAGCGCACTATTACTCTTTTATAGAGTTGGATGAACTCTTTTAGGGAATCCACAAGGCTTAGCCAAAACCAACCTGAACGTGACCCGGAAAGACAAAGAAAGTAGGCGGAGCTCTAACCAAACCATTTTCGTTTCACAAAAGAGCTTTTATTATTATTTTTTAGCTATATTATTTTATGAAACATCTACGACAAGGTACTGACTTTTGCAAGAGTTTATTTTCGACATGGAATTTATAAATGACTCCAAAGCAATTATGCCGACCGCCAACGTTTAGGGAGTGCGCCATCTTGTGGAGTTATGGCATAGTTGAGCTGTGCACGACTTACTTCCGCATTCGAATAAGGATGGCACGTCATTTCCGGTCTCTCGTCAACAGCGCGAACAAAGTGCCACCAATATTTTATATTTGTTTGATGTGACGAAGATTCTCAAATTTGCCACGTTTTTTTTTTCCTTTTAATTCCAATAAAAGACAAAAAAGATTCAACTCGCTTCATTCGATTTTGAGGTATGCTGCAGTACATCCAGTTTGGCCTATAGATGGCGTCAATTCAACGTCTTGTACATTCTTTTCATACAGCACTTGGAGTTGAATGGAACCTTATAAATACTTTTGCTCTGCAAATACATTTTCATGTGATTTGATTGAATGACTCAGCCGGACACAGAGTGACGCGCTTGATATGCGTTCAGGGACATCTTGTAATACTGATAGATTGCTTGTGATTCCTTTCCAGAGGTTTGGCATCCTCACTTCAAACAATTCAAACTCGGAACTTTGACACGAGACATCCTCGAATTTGGTGGAAATGTAGAAAGTGAACGCTTGATGAGTTTAAAACAATGTTGCTTCTTCACGAAAACTAAAACTGAGCGTTTTTGTCTGCCACGTGAAAGAAAAGGTTTTGTTTTTGCTCCATTTTTCTATGTTACGTGGTTAAAATGTGAGCACTTTTTTGTAGGATGTTGTATGATTAAAATGATTCACTGCTTATGTTTAGTTATGATGACGTACTTTCTTCATTTACAACTTCTTTATTTATTTAGTCGTAATCATGTCACTTTAGTGGCGTTTTATTGTATAATATCGTTTGACTTTCTTGAACGAATCATACATCATGTAAGTAATCATGTGACATGCATTATTATAGTATTCGGATTCTCAACAAGTAATCAGTAATAGTATTAGAATTTCGAAGTATTTCTTTCAATGTGCGCTCGCTTTTTCTGCACAAAGAGCGAAGCTATGCAAAGACTCCACAAGATGGCGGTTCCCTTCAACATATGTTTTGCAGTCCTTTCGCAATGCCGTGTCAGAAAACGCTTACAAAAATCAGTATGCCGTCATGAGAAGAATATTTATAAAATATACCGAAACAATCTTGAAAAAAAAGATGAATTAAAATTGTGAAGCGAAAGTTGTTTCGTTGTAGCTCCGCCCACTTTAGTTGTCTTTCCGGGTCACTCGGAGGTCGTTTGGGGCTACTTGGCGTTCCGCTCCAGCCTTGCGGAAAAGCTCCATATAACTCCCTAAAAGAGTTCATGGTGAGCCTTAAACGCGATCAAAATGTACTCCAGTGCAAAAGGACGATTCAAAGAGGAGATGGAAGAAGAGACCGAGGGAGAACATCGACTGCTAACTCAAGTTAGCATGAGCAAGCAGCTACACATCGTGATGATAGGAGAAGGTTGGTCACTTAAGTTTTCATCTTATTTTCCACTCCCCAAGTCAATTGACTCTATATCTTATGACTTTTCTATATTATTGGTGCGGCTGGTCCACTTCTAGTTCTAGCCCTCAACTACTTGCTACTAGCTAGCATAAGTAAGCCATATAGCGTTATGTCGTAAACCAGTTTAGCAAAAACGTAGTTTATCTTGTAAGCCATCTAGATATTTTACAGTGGGCAGACGAGTAGTTTTTTTTTTCTATTTGAGATGAAACCGAAGCCACTAGCTAGCTATATTTAGCTTCAGGCTATATCATTCTATATGACGAAGTTGTACTCATCAAAAATTGAGCTATGGAGCTTTCTAATAGAACAAACTTTGATTTTTATTTTGTTTTACTGGATTTGAATCATTGTGTTTCCGTGTATAGGTTGTTTTGTGTGATTGCGTGGGGATAAAAGAGGGAATTGTATCGTCTTATTGTACATTGAATGTTTTTGAGTGGCAATTTATTGCCTGAAAAGCGCTTTATTAATGAATTTGATTGACCTGTTGAAATATCAGGAAGTAGAAAAAGAATAAAGGGACCTTTGCGCATTACGTTGAGCATGTTTCTTTCTGTTTGTAAATGTAAAAAAAACTCTATTTAGACGGCCCTTTCCAGCAGTCCTTTTGGTGTACCAAAAATCTTTTGTGTAGATAATAGAGAGAAGCAAAAAGTAAAACCCACAAATAAAAAACAATAATGGACAATAAAAACAATAAACTAAGATAAAATAAAGTGATGTCATACTACTAGGTATTAAAAGCCATTCCGAGGAAGTGGCTTTTTCGTCTGGATTTATAGAGACCCGGCTCGGAAACGAGACACATCTTGATGCGGAGCTGACGTGGAGAGTTAAAAGCAAATTCAACAATTCGGCAGGAACGATATCCAATAAACAAGTGGTGGGTTTCAAGGATCTCACTACGTCGCTGCTAAAATCAAGTCGAGTTACATCTATTTGTAATGCCCTTCATCACAAAATTCCTCAAAGCACTGCACGGGTTACAATAACACCATCCCCTGATCTTGAACCGACATGCGGGCAAGGAAAAACTCAAAACCTCAAGCAAGAGGAAAATAAGAAACCTTAAGAAGGGGCTTCACGAGTGGTCAACCAGGGCAAAATAGATTTAGGATTGGTTAACAGTACACAAAATATCGTTAACATCAACAAGGAAAACAAAAGGTAATATGTTGAAATTTGTCCAACAAGTGCTTGACGGCAACGACGCCTCAAGATTGTAACATAGCCCAAAGAGTCCATAAGAGTAACGTAGCAGCTTCCTTTCTCTGCCGGCTGGTCGATGCAGACAATGACACGCTTCAGGTCCAGATGCCGGTCCGCTGACACATCTCGAGGAGTCACCGCCAGCCAGGCGGTCGGAAAAAGACAGTAAAAGAAAAATATGAGTTGGGCATCAATCATAAGCTATTGAATAGAAGCGGGTCTTAAGTCTAGATTTAAAAACTTCTACTGAGGTTGCAGATCTCCGGAGGCAGAGCATTCCACAGCATCGGGGACAGGAGGGAGAACGCTCTCAAGCCTGCAGATTTCTTTTTGGCTCTTGGAGTCATCACGACTAGACCGGCCTTTTCAGAGCGGAGGCTCCGTATAGAAACATAGGGGGAAATCAAATCGGAGAGACGCAATTCCGTGCAAACATTTGTATGTTACTAAGAGAACCGTAAAGTCACATCTTAAGTGGACTGGGAGCCAGTGCAAGTTAGCTAATGTAGGAGTCATATGCTCAAACCTTTTGGTCTCAGTCGAAAGTCTCAGTGCTGCATTCTGAACCAGCTGCCGACTTGCTAGACACGGGGAGACCAGAAAGCGATACATGACAGTAATCGAGCCGAGAAGTCACAAACGCATGAATCTGATCGAGACGGCATCGGGCCAATCTTCGCAATATTACGGAGGTGGTAGAAAGCCATTCTAGTAATATTTTTCATGTGTGACTGAAACGACAGATTAGGATCAAATATAACACCTAGATTTTTGACCGAGTCACTATGGGTGATATTACATTTGTCGAGGTTCAGGGCAGTGTTAGAGAACAAATCCTGACAATGAGCTGGACCAACAATCAACATTTCATTTTTTTTCTGGTTTAAGGCGCAAAAAAAATGAAGTGACAAACAGAAATGATAAACATTCACGCGTATACATTTGTGGGACACCCTGTATATCAAGTCAATTGTTTTTAGCAATACTGTATTTCCTCTGAAAACGAAATCAATTCTCAAAATGATGGTGATGTGTTCCAAAAGATTCTTTTTTGAAAAATGAAAATCTGGTGTAAAAGTGCTTGTCAAAACAACTGAGGTTTATTGGGCCTGCCAAACATTCCAATAGCGCATTAGCCCATCCATTCAAATGTCAAAAAGTCGAAACGCTGCAAAAATGCATCGCTGTCAAGCTGTAGCTTTTTGCCTTACAAAGTACGTTTAGGATGCGTTTTAAGACGTGTGCCACGTAAGAGAAAATCTGTACGGAAAAAGGAAAATTTGTCAATGATGGCTACCGTCCGGTATACACCGACGATCACGAAGCGGCAAAACGATCGAGTCAAACGTGTTCGCCGCGGTAGCCTCTATCTCGGTATCCTTTTTTTTAGTCGCGAGTGGTTTGATGCTACTGTGCCCGTGCGTCATTCGGGAAAAAAAAATACGCTGTAAGATGATTCTGTGTTTCGTAAGGGAAAAAACGTCAGTTTGTACGGGCATGGAGCGCCACAGCTATGAAAATGATTTGATTGCCACACTCGGGAATCAATGTCATTCACCGATTTTGCCTGATTTCCCCGACCCATCAAAGTTTACGGGGATCGTTCATCCTCCAATCTTTTTTAACGTTGAGCGGCAAAGGGACGTCTTCACCACCAGTCACCGACCTACGTCATGCCGCGTATCGTCGGAACGCTTCGACTCTCGGGATTTAAGATACGCTCGCCTTTGAAAAACGGACTCGTCGCAAAAAGATCCCGGTCTGAAACAAGATACCCGAAAACCGAAAAACCGTCGTCTCCTTACAATAGCGAGAGTCTAGTGCACCGGTGTCAAACAGGCGGCCCGCGGGCCGGATCAGGCCCGCTAAGGGATTGAATCCGGCCTGCGAGCCATCATTCAGAGAAGCGCAAGAGAAAAACAAGCTGCAGGTTGAAATAGGTCCACTTGACGATGCCAAAGAAAGGTGCCTCCAACAAAGACACCGTACTTGTATTCCTCTCTCTCTTTTCCACCCCTTTTCTCCCACTCTCTGTCTCTGTCTCTTTCACTCTCTGTGTTGCTCTTTTTCTCTTCCTTTGTTCCTCTTTGTCTCTTTCTCTCTGTCATTTTAACTTCTTTTGCTCTAACCCCCATTTTTCCTTTTCTGTCTTTTCTCTTTCTCTCTTCCTACCCTTTGCTCTTTTTTTCTCTTTTCTCTCCTTCTATTTCTATTTCTCTTTGGATTTCTTTCTTCCTCTCCCTTCCTTTCCCCCCCTCTCTCACGACTTTGTATCTCTTGTTTCTCCCTCTCTCTCCATCTCTCTCTCTCTCTTTGTCCCGCCCTCTCTCCTTTTCCCTCTTATTTCTTGATCTCTCTTTTTCTTTCTCTCGAATCTACTAGTACGGCCCCCGACAGAATGTTTGTTCTATGGTGTGCCCCCCCCCCCGAGTTAAAATGAGTTTGACAGCCGTGGTCTCGTGAATCCCACCGTGTCAAATATTTCCTCGGAAACGCAGGATAATGCGGACGCCTAAAACAATCCGTGGAAAAGAATCTCTGCATGGATGGAGGTTCCTTGCTGCGAGCTGTCTGCTCGGCCCCGCAATTCCTGTTTGCAAATCAACCGAAACTCTAGTCCGTTAGCCTCCGCAGTTTCGAGTGACGTCTTTTTCGGCCAATCGCGGGCTTTGTTTCACGGTCCGCAGACCGCATTATCCTATACAGGGCTGTATTGCTACAGAATGATAACGCCCCTTTACCTCAGAATAACTTCAACTAACTCATACTGTAGTGACTGATTTCAATAATCGATACATCGGTTAAACAATGAAATTCTGAATAAATCCTTCATGCGATCTTTGATCATTTCTATGCACCGTTTTTACGCGCAAGTGTGCACGATCGTCGATGGACTTCTGAAAAGAGAATTCAAACGTTTACAACTTTTTCACATTTATATCAAAAATGGCCAAAGTGAAATACAGACGCCGCTTATGATCGGGGTTCGTTCGTGAGTCGCTTCAGTGCTATATTTTGTATGTATATAAGTATGATTAGGGCTTGTATAAGTAAGCTGTATTGTTTTATACTAAAAAAGTACAATTTCTTGAAATATGCTCTATAAAGTGAAATTTAACTTACTTTTGGAAAATGGGCTTCAAGAGGTCCTTCCCTGCATTTTCTCAACCGTATCAAGCTTCCTTATTCCACTTCTATTTCAAACGAAACGGGTCGCCTCTTCTTTATACTTGACACCAACCCTATTGAACGGATGCACGAGCTATTAAACAATAAAAATGTCAAAGTTCTTAGTGCGCTGGAGATAGTATAGACATAGACAATAGAGAATATTTACACACAAACTAGGAAGCGGAATCAGATTTTTTTTCTTCCGGGTGGATGCCGGATGACCTCTCACAGTGCCACCACTCGCCGTTATCGTTCCAGTATTGTTCTGTACTGTAAAAGATGCGCACCATACAAAATCTAAAATGTTGGTATATACCATTTTTCGTAAGTCGAATGATCGTAAGTAGGGGAGCGTCCGGACACATTTGCAAAGCTTTTAGTGTCGTAAACTGGTCATCTCCAATTGTCCGTGTTTGGAAACAGCTCAACCTACCCTTCGAAAAAAGTGTGAAGTACAATGTTAGGTTTTTGTATTGTGATCAAATTTGACTAAGTGCCAGGTAAGATGCCCACGCTACACTCATCTGCAGGCAGAGAATAAAAACATTCGATTTCTTTGCGTTCCAACTCCAATTCCTTAATATGAGTCGCACTTGCTGTGATTATTTCATTTTGGGACAAAACTGCAGAGTGTTTCAAAAGCGTCCAGTTTCTCCAAATAGTTCAAGGACAGCATTCCATTTATTTTGGCTACGTCTTGGATTGAGATTTTGGGAAAGTTTTACAGCATTATGAAGGGGTTAACAATTTAAATGACAACAAATTAGAAGATAAAAACATGCCAGTGAAGAATAGGTACAAATTAAAAAAAAATCAACAAAATGTTTCCAAATACGATTTGTTTGAATGGCTTTCTGCAGGCGTGAAAGCTTCATAGACAAAATGTTTTGTTTGACTTCCATTGAAAAGCGATTATTAAATAGATGCTTTTCACTCGTGAATGTAGACTTCAACTTTATTGATAATCAGATTGTGTGTTTTGTGTCTTCTTCCTTGGCAAGAGGAGACAAAGTTGCCCGGCGTCAAAAAAGAAAACGATTTGGAGCCCCATCACATCAAAAAGGAGGAAGACCATTTGGAGCCTGACCAAGTTAAAGAGGAAAAGGAGGATTTTGAGCCTGTCGAAGTCAAAAAAGAGGAAGATTTGAGAGAGTTTCTCGTGACCGAGGACCATTTCATCTCCGACGATCAACATGAAGGGAACAAGGAGAAAGTGTCTCCAAGCAGAAGCTCCGGGACAACGGACGATGAGCACACGTCCGACTCGGCACCCGACGATAGCAAGCAACAGTCGGAAGGTGATAACGCGTGTCACAAATGTTCGTATTGTGGAAAAACGTTTCCGAGCAAGGGTAATTTGAAACGCCATATGATTGTACACACTGGAGAGAAACCCTTTTCCTGCTCAGTTTGTGGTCAGAAATTCAATATCAAAGAATCTCTAAAAAGACACACAAGAACCCATACGGGAGAAAAACCCTTTACCTGCTCAATTTGTGGTCAGAAATTAAGCCGAAAAGAAAGTTTGAATAGCCACGTAAGAACTCACACTGGTGAGAAACCTTTCGCATGCTTAACATGCGGTCTTAATTTTCGCTTCAAAAATAACTTACAAATTCACATAAGAACCCACACCCAAAAGAAACCTTATCAAAAATTGAATGTAAAAGAAAAATTGAAGAGACACGCAAGAACACTCAGTGGTGAGAAGCCTTTTGCATGCTCAACATGCGGTCAGAAATTCAGCCTAAACAAATATTTGAAAAACCACATAAGAACCCACACTGGTGAAAAACCTTTTGCATGTTCAACATGCGGTCAGAAATTCAGCCAAAAAGAACATTTGAAAAACCACATGAGAACCCACACCGGTGAAAAACCCTTTTCATGTTCAGTTTGTGGTCAAAGATTCACCCAAAAAGGTAGTTTGAAAAGCCACGCAAGAATTCATACTGGTGAGAAACCCTTTGCCTGCTCAGTTTGTGGTCAAAAATCCGCCCAAAAGGGAAGCTTAAAAAGACACTCAAGAACCCACACTGATGTGGAACTATTTTCTTGTCAAGTCAAAGTTCAGGGTCTCGGGTGTGCTAGTGAGAATAGCGGTCATCAGTCTGCTTGAGCTCTTACAACCTCTAGCAAAAAGTATGGAATCGCCAGTCTTGGGCAAGCCCTCGCTCAGACATTTCATTTTGGAGAGAAAACTCCGATCACAAACATAAGGTCATTTCTCAGTGCAACATATTGGCTTTCAGAAAGACTGAAATAAATGATAAATAAACATTTTAAGTACTACCTTTATACACAAATCACATAGTAAAAATTTGGAATCACTCCATTCTGAGGAAAAAATATGGAATCGACCAAGAAATTACAATCAAAAACATGCACAGTTCTGCCAAATTTATGAGACTCCAACTTCCATTTTCTGTTTTCAAGACATATATCCTTAGGTTGTTTGTCTTCCTTGGCCCACCAGTACGTTTGACTTTAGCCACCTCCCCATGTACTTGGTCATCGTCAACACAGCTGACTCTTAACAGCCCACATCTTTGACAACCATACGAGTAGTTACCTTCTTCAAGAAAATTGACCATCGTGTCTTTGGTCTCAAGAGACTTCTCTCTTGTTGGAGACATGATTCTTGCCAATCCACTTAGTCTGGGGGCCCTCCTAGTTGTAATCACTGCCCTGTTTTAAGCTGCCGACTAACGAGCAGATTTCATCCAAGACGGGTACCCAGTTAAGGAAAGAAAATTGACTGGGTGTTCCTTATTTTCCTCTCAAAATGCATGGATTCCATTTTTTTTCCTCAAAATGGAGTGATTCCATATTCATTTCCCTGCACTTGCTCGATAAAAATGACATTTACTGACCATTGCGATGATTTTCCTTCATTTTGTTTCGTGTTTCCGAACGCCAATATGTTTCGCTTTGGAATGACCTGAAGATTGTTTCATGTTTGTGATCTGAGTTTCTTCTACAAAAATAAAATGTCCGAGTGACACGGGTGATTTCATCCTTTTTGCTAGGGGTTGTGTTCACATTCAAAAAATACAGCTACCACTGAATTAACTCATTCGTGTACTCTCATTGTTTTCCTCATTTTGTTTATTTTTTTTCAAATGCATGAGTGTTGCAGCTTGTATCCTTTTTTTTTTATCGTTTATATGAAATCGAATGATAAATAACAAGAATTACTGTTATATATGATCAGAATGTTCCATATTTGACTATATGTTCTACATTTTTACGTTGACCTAATCAAGATGTCTTTTTTACCGGGGTTATTGCACGAAACTGGACTAAAGAAAACCTGGCTAACTGAATAAGGACAGCTTGATCTAGTCCGACTTGATGAGCCGCTATGTCAAACTAGCTGCAGGTAGTCGGGATAAACGCGGCTTGACGGAATCCTCCAAGAGACCCCCGGGATTCTCCTCAGAATCACGGGTGGGAAAATGGAAAAGCGTCACCCGTGATCTTTTACGGCCGCTGAACTTCATCTCCTGATGGAGTTTGATCCATTTTTGAAAGAGGTGACACGAGCACCGTGAATAAGGAAAGGACACGGCCAGATACTTTTTCCGATACTTTACGTTCGAGGAGTATCGGATTGGAAACGCTCGCTGTTGAGAATAAATCACCATAGCAACGGACTCAGGCTCATTTGAACCTGCTTTCGTGCAACTCACGGCAGGCTACACTCAACTTAGATAAGAAACCTATCCCGGCTTAATCCCTTACCTTGTTTTCGTGCGATACCCTCCTAGTTTCTTAAAAATCTGATTGTTTGAATCTACCGTATTTATTCTTTATACCTTGAATGAAAAGTATGAATTCTATGTGGATTTTTTTATTTTGCTTCACTTGTTAGCTCATTTTCAACCGGATATTCTTGAAAGACTGATGTTCCACCGAATGGGATTCACTGTGATTTAACAACTTCCTTACGATAACTGTTTTTGTTGAATAAATAAGTTGCTCTGTTTAAGTTGAGAATCTCGTAAAATAATTCTACTTCCGGGTAATAGTACTTTCTGCTCTTGGTCATCAGTAGTTACACATATGCTGACAGGACGAGTGAATGTTCTAATCCGTCTCCATCCCTGTTGAAGGGTTAACAAGGCAATCCTGTTAGTTTCTAAAAGTGTGTATATGATGTATAAACAAATAGATCTTGTGATATTTCAGCCACATGATCTCAATGCATCTTAATGTACATTTGCAGTTTTCCCCATCCTGAGAAAGAATAAAGCTATTGACACGTCCACTGTGGTTATGGTCCTTCTTTGATGGTTTAGCTTGGAGTCATATCGATGACGCTCCAGTGAAAAGTCAGCATTTGATGCAGCAACAAGTATAAGAAGATTACGCCGGCAGTACAAAAAGTACCGGAAATCGTTACTGAGGTTACCCAACGGTCACAAGTAATAAAACACGACATTGCTAAACTTACCAACAGACAGGAGGCGAGGACAACCATATCAAGTCGGGAATGCGACGGCACCGACGAGTCCAATGCTAAGCAGACTTGACATAACGCCAACACAAGAGGTAACCGCCACTACACCAACAGATGTAACAACTACAATAGATTTGGCATATGATGAATATTGTGATCTCGATAAATATGACGACTATCCGGGCTTTAATAGTATCAAGCCAAGGCGTTTTAACCTAAGGGAAGAGCTTATTTCCCTACCACCGCAAACACCAGAGCGGTGGTAGGGAAGGCCCAGCAGCGACTCCGTTTCCTGAGAGTGCTCAGGAAAAATCATCTGAAACAGCAGCTGCTGGTGTCCTTTACCAGCTCGGTAGCCTAGATGGTAGGGCGCCCGCTCCGAGACCGGGAGGTCGCCGGTTCGAGCCTCGGCCGAGTCATACCTAAGACTTACAACATTGGTACCCATTGCCTCCCTGCTTGACGCTCGGCATTAAGGGTCGGAATCGGGGGGTTTGCTCACCTAATGACTCCCAACACAGCAGTCGGGTCTAAAAACCCGGCGCCGATCGAAGGCGACGCGTCACGTCGATAGCTTCGCGTGACAAAATGATTTCCGGTAGATATCATGTTGACGGTTGATACTGGCTAAATAATAATAAATTTAAAAAAATACAAAGCCACAGTGGAGAGCATTCTATCATGCTGCATTACGGTGCGGCATGCCGGGTGCACGGCAGCAGACGGGAAAACGCTTCAGGGGGTCATCAACACAGCCCAGGGAATCGTCGGTTGCTCTCTACCCAGTCTGGAGGCCATTGCCTGCTCTCGCTACCTCAGCAGAGCAGAAAACGTCATCGAGGACTTTTCTCACCCCGGCCACCACCTCTTTAACCCGCTGCCTTCCGGCAGGCGCTACGGGTCACGCAAAACAAAAAACAAACAGACTCAGAGACAGTTTCTTCCCCAGAGCCATTTCCACCCTTAACACACACCGCACAACAAACTGGAACTCTTGCAAACGCACTACAGATGTCAAACCGATACGACCGCAACGAAGACTCCGGCAAAAAAAGAGGTGGGGGACTATGCATTTACGTACATAATGCGTGGTGCAATAACAGCAGAATTATTGATGCACACTGCTCGCCCGATCTAGAGTTTCTCGCGGTATCGTGTAGACCATTCTATATACCGCGAGAGCTAACTGTGCTCATTGTGATAGCTGTTTACATTCCTCCGGATGCTAACGCTAGCACAGCGCTAAACCTTCTACTCGCTGCCATAAACATTCAACAGCTTGCACACCCCGACGGAGCTTTCATTATCGCTGGCGACTTTAATAATGCATGTTTAAGGACTGTTCTTCAAAATTCTATCAACATGTGAACTGTGCAACAAGGGGTGAAAAAACTTTGGACCGCGTTTACAGCAACATCAAAAACGCATACAAAGCTTCCCCCCTCCCCCACCTAGTAAATTCGGATCACATATGCCTATCCCTTACCCCCTCATACACCCCATCCGAAGGAAAACAAAACCTGTAACGAGGACAATACAAACGTGGCCTGAGGGAGCCCTCTCCAAGCTGCAGGACTGTTTTGATCAAACTTGCTGGGAGGTATTTGAACACCATGACCTCCAGAAATTCACTGACACTGTTTTATCCTACATCCGTTACTGCACGGATGAAGTCACAGTATATAAAAAAGTCAAAAACTACCCAAATCAAAAACCCTGGATGACCAGCGAGGTGCGCACCCTCCTCAAACACCGCAACACCGCCTTCAGGTCTGGAGACAAGGCTCTTTACGGGGTGGCCAGGGCTGACCTGAAGAGAGGCATCAAGGAAGCAAAATCAGCCTACACAAGGAGGATCGAGCACCTCTTCGCCGGAAATGACCCGAGGAGGATGTGGCAGGGCCTCCAACACATCACCAACTTCAGAGGCCACAACCTGGCAACTGTTGAGGCTGAGGCTTCACTAGCTGAGGACCTTAATCAGTTCTTCGCTCGCTTTGAAGCTGGTAGGCCACATACAGCCACATCACACCCATCAACAACCAGCAGCAACTCCCTCACATTTCAGGAGCACGAAGTCAGGCGTGCGCTGAATACCATAAACCCCAGGAAGGCAACTGGCCCGGATGGAGTACCAGGGAGGGTACTCAGGGACTGTTCCAATCCGCTGGCTGGGGTCTTCACCACCATCTTCAACCGGTCCCTGTCACAGGCGACCGTCCCACCTTGCCTCAAAACCTCCACCATCATTCCCGTCCCCAAAAAGTCAGCAGTGGAAAGCCTCAACGACTACAGGCCTGTAGCTCTCACGCCTGTGGTCATGAAGTGCTTCGAGAGGTTAGTGTCCCGGCACATCAAAAACTCCCTGCCACTCACACTGGACCCCCACCAGTTTGCCTACAGGGCAAACCGCTCCACTGACGACGCCATAAACACAGCACTTCACACCGTGCTGAAACACCTGGACCACCGGGGGAGCTACGTCAGAATGCTCTTCCTGGACTTCAGCTCAGCCTTCAACACCATTATCCCGGAGATCCTGGTGGAGAAACTTGCACACCTAGGACTCTCTCCCTCCATCTGCCACTGGATAATGGACTTCCTCTCCAACCGCCCACAGTCGGTGAAACTCGGTACCCACGTCTCTCCCACCCTAACACTGAACACTGGCTCCCCCCAAGGTTGTGCACTGAGCCCCCTGCTTTTCACCCTCTACAGCTCCGACTGCTCACCGACCCACCCCACAAACACTATTATTAAGTTTGCTGACGATACCACCTTGATCGGCCTCATCTCTGAAGGGGACGAGGCGGCATACAGGGATGAGGTTGAGTCACTTTCAACGTGGTGCTCGGAAAACCACCTCATATTGAACACAACAAAAACGAAAGAACTGATTCTGGATTTCAGAAGGAATGGCAGGAATCCAGCACCACTCATCATAAAAGGAGACTGCGTAGAGAGAGTCCACTCGTTCAAATTTCTGGGCGTGCACATCTCCGACGACCTCTCCTGGTCTGCAAACACCAGAGCGGTGGTAGGGAAGGCCCAGCAGCGACTGCACTTCCTGAGATTGCTCAGGAAAAATAACCTAAAACAGCAGCTGCAGGTGTCTTTCTACAAAGCCACAGTGGAGAGCATCCTAACATACTGCATCACGGTGTGGTATGCGGGGTGCACAGCAGCAGACAGGAAAAAGCTCCAGAGGATCATCAAAACAGCCCAGAGAATCGTCGGCTGCTCTCTGCCCAGTCTGGAGGACATTGCCTGCTCTCGCTACCTCAGCAGAGCAGAAAACATCGTCAAGGACTTTTCTCACCCCGGCCACCACCTCTTCGACCTGCTGCCTTCCGGCAAGCGCTACAGGTCACACAAAGCAAAAACAAACAGACTCAGAGACAGTTTCTTCCCCACACCACCCTAAACAGACACCGCACAAAAAACTGAAAACTCTTGAAAAAAACTACCTCACACGTATGTAAAATGGTACTCACGTACATGCTGTCTGCACTATGTTTGTTCACTGCTCAACAGACACCGCACAAAAACTGAAAACTCGTGCCAATACGAAAATAATGTTACTCAAGTCTTGTTCTTGCACATGTCGACTGCACTACGTTTAATGCTCAAATTGCACAATGTCTGACCATTTCCTTTTTTTTTGCACTATGATGTCTATGCTTGCACCAATGTATATGCGGACTATTTTGCACCATGATGACTTTGCACCAAATGCAATATTGCACAACCGTTACGATACAACGTTATCACGACAACCCTGTATGTAACATCCCACATGCTGACATTGTTGTGTAAATACCATGTCAATTATAACTATAGCCTTATTCCCCTTGTTTTATAACATTATCTTCTCTGTTCCTTTATCTTCTTGCTCATACCCTCACTATGTGTAAAACTGGAGTGTCATGCCCAATTTCGTTGTCACAATATGTTAGCCCATTTGTAACAATGACAATAAAGGTATATTCTATTCTATTCTATTCTAAATTGTATTCATGCCTGTGCTCACTTTGCACAATCTTGACTATTTTTGCATATGTCACTAATGCCATTCCAAAACTGTGTGTAACATCCTCCATGCCCACATTTCTTGTGTAAATATTGTGTCAATTAAAACCTTATCTTCTTTGTTTTCTTTATCCTCACTGTAAAACGTGGCACTGGAGCGCCACGTCCAATTTGGTTGTCAGAATATGTTCAACCCACTTTGTAACAATGACAAGAAAGGTAGATTCTGTTCTATTCTATATGGGAGCACGCCAGACATCATTCATGGTATATAGCTAAAGAAATGACAAGTGAGGAATGCGTAGCATGTCCAATGGCTTCCAACAGAAATGCCAATTGGAATCCCGCAAAGGCTTTGTTTTAAAACCTGTGCGGATAAAGGCAGTGCGAACATTGCTTTCAAAAAATGTTCTCATTACCAATGTGCGCTATACAAAGCAGGTTGATTTGTGGTCGAAGAGAAGCACTTCATTTTTGGAGTCCACAGCATGACAGCAATAAGACTAAATTCCGTACGGAATTTGATCTCCTGTCAGCCTTAGAAGGCCCTCCCACAAATTATCTTGTGGATAGAACGGCAGGGTACAAGTGTTTTGCTAATGATGGGTAGAGGTCAGTGGTCAGGAAGCTTTTTGAGCCAAAGAGCCATAAAAGCAAAAAATGTTTTCAAAAGAAATGGAGAGAGCCACATCATAACTTTTAAGACCAAATTGAAAAAAATGCCAAACACACACTCCAGACAAAAGCACATTTGATTTGAC
Organism: Urocampus carinirostris; assembly: GCF_059441175.1. Taxonomy (NCBI): domain Eukaryota; kingdom Metazoa; phylum Chordata; class Actinopteri; order Syngnathiformes; family Syngnathidae; genus Urocampus; species Urocampus carinirostris. The sequence goes on along the minus strand of NC_142349.1, from coordinate 75,184,230 downwards.
TGTGTGTCATTTGATGATTTCATCAAATGTATGAAATGGTAATCATGCCAAATCCCGTCTCCCAAATCAATGACAATATGACATTTACCATTTGTCTTCCGCCTTCAGTTAAGAGTGTTGAGGCCATTTTTTTCAATAAAATGTGTCTTTTAATAACGCTTTCAAAACAATGTGCATGCAAAGTCCTTTGGTAAAAATGTCACCAATGACTGCAAAGGATAAGCATATGGTCATATTCACTTTCGGTGTAGACTGCACTGAGCGAGCGAGAGAGAGAGAAGGAAGTGCCTTGCGCTGTGTGCAGGGATCCGCCCACCCGTACTGCTCACCCAATCAAATTCGTTTGCCAGCATTTAAATGGTTTCTTATGAAACTTCTGCATGAAGTTGCTTCGGCTTTCTATGGAGCAAAATGGGGATGAAATCGCTTGACTTTGGAACGCCACAGAGAGATGTGCAATAGTTACATTTTATTCCGGAGCCATACGTACTCATGAAAAGAGCCATATATGGCTCCCGAGCCATGGGTTCCCTACCCCTGGTATAGGTCAAAGGGACCAACGGGTAACCATGCGGGAAATACAACAGTAAGGTGTCAGGTTCCTTGGGTGTTATCCTGGTTTACGCCGGCAAAAGTGACACCTATATTTGCGACAGCACCAATACGGTGTGCATCCATGATCTGCAGCGCTTATCCTCAGTAGGGTCGCGGGGGTGCCGGAGCCCATCCCAGCCATCTTCTGGCAGTGGGCAGGGGACACCCTCAACTGGTCGCAGGGCACACAGGGACAGACAATTCGCTCGCTGTGTTGTAGTTAGCCACAGCGGCGTGAACGACGTCACAGGCTAGGCCAAAAGTTGGACGTCCCTGCAGCAGATGGAAATCTTGGTGCCCAGGGTGACACCGCCTCGTCTTCACGTAAATAGCGAGTCCACCTTCTCTTTGCTTCCCGCAGGCTTTGTGTCTCTGTCACTAACAGCGCTGAAGCCGGGTAGTTCCGGATCGCTCCAGGTTAGCGTCCAGGATGCTAGAGGTGAGCCACGTTTCCGTAAAACACAGCAAACTGCACTCCCTGTACGCTTTGATGTTTTTCACCAGCACGGCCGGTTCGTCGGTCTTATTTGGTAGAGAGTTCATATTTCCCATGATTACAGACGGTACCGTCATGTTGGAAATAGCAGTTTTAAACCCTCTTTTTTATTTACGAGAACTGCTCTGACAACACAATTTATAAAAGGCTTTAGCTGGATTATGAATTTGAATATATACTCTGTGAGCCACTTCCTCTTAACGCTCATTTTGAATTGTAAATATGTTTTTCAGAATAGAATAAAATCTACCTTTATGGTCATTGTTACAAAATGGGTTGATCATATTGTGGCAACGAAATTGGACGTGGCACTCCAGTTTCACATTTTACAGTGAGTATAAAGAAAACAAAAGAGATAAAGGAACCAAGAAGATAAAGGTTATAAATGACACAATATTTATACAAGAAATGTGGGCATGTAGGATGTTACTTACAGTTTTAGGATCATATTAGTGCAAAAAATAGTCAAGATTGTGCAAAGTGAGCATAGGCACGAATACAATTTGACATCTGTATGAGGTTGTGTGTTTGCAAGAGTTCCAGTTTGTTGTGCGGTGTGTGTTAAGGGTGGAAATGGCTCTGGGGAAGAAACTGTCTCTGAGTCTGTTTGTTTTTTGTTTTGCGTGACCCGTAGCGCCTGCCGGAAGGCAGCGGGTTAAAGAGGTGGTGGCCGGGGTGAGAAAAGTCCTCGATGACGATTTCTGCTCTGCTGAGGTAGCGAGAGCAGGCGATGGCCTCCAGGCTGGGTAGAGAGCAACCGACGATTCTCTGGGCTGTGTTGATGACCCTCTGAAGTGTTTTCCTGTCTGCTGCCGCGCACCCGGCATGCCGCACCCTCAATGAGTTTCATATAAAGTGTCAACATTTCAATGCCGTTTTTGTAACGTGTGTCATTGTTCATTCGTGTTCGTTTTAATGTTTTTTTTTTCAAAACGTTGTCAAATAAGCACGATGTGATTTATTTTCAATGTTCGTTGCCCGAACGGGGACGTTGACCCGACCAATATGGCCGTGACGTTGGCGCGCTAGCGATCGGGCTACTACAGCGGGCTAACGTATGTAGTCTTCCGTACACATCTCTGGTTTTTGGCTAGCTCGGTTCCGCTCCAGCCGCGTGGAAAAGCTCCATTTAACGCCCTAAAAGAGTTCGCGGTGGGCATTAAACGCGATCGAAATGTACTCCGGAGATAAAGGACGATTCAAAGAGGAGCTTGAGGAAGAGACCGAGCGAGAAGATCGACGGCTAACCCCAGTTAGCATGAGCAAGCAGCTAAGAGTCGCCATGGAAGGAGCAGGTTGGTCACTTTTTAATTTTTCCACTCCCGAAATCAAACCAGGATATATGTTGTCACTTTTCTATTTCCTATTCTTGACGGTGGAATCTATTCGGCTGATGTCGTTTCACGCTAGAGCCATCTAGCGACTAGCTAGCAGTATGAAGATGCGTTTCTCTTGTTTGACATGAAAAGGTAGCCATCAGCTAGTTATTAGCCACTTCTAATTAGCTTCTCGCTATATCGCTCTATGACTGACGACTCGTCATCAAAATGGAGCTCTAGAGCTTTCTTTGAGCTATCTCCAAACCTTTTCAACCTGAAAGCTACTTTTTGTTATTTATGTGTGCAAATGACACCCAGTTTGAGACATACGTATGTATAACAACTTATCATGTTATTACTATGTTGTTACAATGTTATGTTTGTGGGCTTGAAAAGTCAACCACGAGATCGGGGGTAGGGAAGCTACGGCTCGGGAGCCATATATGGCTCTTTTCATAAGTACGCGTGACTCCAAAATCAAATGTAACTCTTGAGCATCTCTCCGTGGCGCTCCAAAGTCGAGCGATCTCATCCCCATTTTGCTCCATAGAAAGCCCAAGTTGGATAAGAAAGCGTTTGATAAATAAAGGACTTGGCTGAGCAGATCCCTGCACACAGCGCAAGCCACTTCTCTCTCTCTCTCTCTCTCTCTCTCTCTCTCTCTCTCTCTCTCTCTCTCTCTCTCTCTCTCTCTCTCTCTCTCTCTCTCTCTCTCTCTCTCTCTCTCTCTCTCTCTCTCTCTCTCTCTCTCTCTCTCGAACAGTGCAGTCTACACCCAAAGTGACCCTATGCTTATCGTTTGCATTCATTTGTGACATTTTTACAAAATAACTTTGCATGCACATTATTTTGAAACCGTTATTAAGGACACATTTCATGGGAAAAAATGGCCTCCACTTAACTGAAAATTGTAAATGTCATATTGACATTGATTTGGGAAACGGGATTTGGCATGATTATCATTTCATACGTTTGATGAAATCATCAAATGACACACAGTCAAATCAAATGTGCTTTTGTCAGGAGAGCGTGTTTGGCAGTTTTTTCAATTTGCTCTGAAAAGATATGATGTGGCTCTCTCCATTTCTTTTGAAAACATTTTTTGCTTTTATGGCTCTTTGGCTCCAAAAGCTTCCCGACCCCTGCACTAGATAGATAGACCACTCGATTGAGACCTCTTTCCCGCACCGTCCGGCCACGTCCATGGCGGCCTTCTTCTCAGTCTCCTCCCATTGACTTCTGCTCTGAAAATCCTCTTCAACATTCGCTCGTAATATACAAAAATACCCAATATAACGTGTTTATGAAGAGTATTTAAATAGTGTTACGAAAAAGACACACTGTCATAAAAATAGGGTCATATGCACATGTGGGGGTGGGGTTTCATGTGGGATTTTACTCTGCCGGGTGGAGTTCAAGAGCCTCATGGCATGAGGAAGAAATGATCCGTCCGTGGAACAAGACTGTGACGGCAGTCTGTCGCTGAAGCTGTGAATGTAGACTTAAGCATAATTGGTCATCAGATTGATAATAAAGGTTTCTTTTGTCTTCATTTGATATTTTTGGAACTCAAGCTTTTAAAGCCATTTTGGATCTTGACTCTTTATCGCAGTAAAGATGAATGAACGGAGAAACCGGTTGAATAAAAAGGAATTGATCTTGACATCAAATGTCGCGATTGTTCCAATTACAGTTTTTTTTTAAGATAAATTGTGTTTCAAAATAATATTGTAATGGCATGCTCAAAATCATTTTTGTTTTTTCCCTGAAAGGATTTTCGTCGGGATGCTTTTTCTGGGAAAAAATATGTTTGTAGATCAGGGGTGTCGAAGTTATTTGAACTCGGGGGCCACACCATAGAACCAACATTCTCTCGGGGGCCGGACTAGTCGATTCAAGAGAAAGAAAAAGAGAGGTAAAGAAATAAGAGAAAGAAGGAGGGAAAAGGAGAGAGGGCAGGACAAAGAGAGAGAGAGAGAGAGAGAGAGAGAGAGAGGGAGAGCATGTGAGAAAAAAAAGATAAAAAGTAATGAGAGAGGGGGGAAAACAAAGGGATAGGAAGAAAGAAATCCAAAGAGAAATAGAAAGACAGAAGTAGAGAAAAGAAAGCGCAAAGGGTAGGAAGAGAGAAAGAGAAAAGGAAAAAAGAAGTTAGAGCAAATATAGTTAAAAAGACACAAAGAGCAACAAAGGAAGAGAAGAAGAGAGACACAGAAAGAGAGTGGTAGAAAAGGGGTGAGAGAGAGAGAGAGTTAGAGAGAGAGAGAGAGAGAGAGAGAAAAGAAATACAAGTACAGTGTCTTTGTGAGAGGAACCTGGCTTTGGCAACATCAAGTTGACCTATTTCAGCCTGCAGCTTGTTTTTCTCTTGCGCTTCTCTGAGTGTTGTCTCGCGGGCCGGATTCAACCCTTTAGTGGGCCTGATCTGGCCCGCGGGTCGCCTGTTTGACACCTGTGCTATAGAACATATGTGTATTTTAAGCTTCGATGTAAACATTTCCACTGAGGTTGCAGATCGGATCTCAGGGGGAAGAGCGTTCCACAGCACCAAGGCCCCCAATGGAAAACACTGTCGGATTTCTTCTTGGCTCTTGGGATCACCAGTAGGGTAGCATTTTCAGAGCGAAGGCTCCGGGCAGGAGCATAGGGGGAAATTCTATCTGAAAGATATGAGCAAATCCATGCATGATTTGGTATACGACCAACAGAACCTTGAAATCACATCTTAAGCTAAAAGGGAGCCAATGCAGGTTAGCTCAAATCTGGGTCATGTGATCACACTTTCTTGTCTCAGTGCTGCAAAAAATCCCTGTTTTTGTGTTCGAAAAGAAATTCTACACATTGATGTGTGTCTTGTGTCCTGCAGACGTCAATGAAGAGAATCTTCTTCCTTGGCAACAGGAAACAAGGTTGCCTGGGGTTAAAAAGGAGGAGGACGATTATTTGGAGACCCTGGATATTAAAAAGGAAGAGGAGGATTTGGAGCCTGACCACGATATGGAAAAAAAGGAAGACGTTGAGACTGTTCATGTCAAAAAGGAGGAAGATTTGAGAGAGTTTCCTGTGACTGAGGTCTATTTAACATCAGGAGATCAACACGAAGAGAACAAGGAGAAGGTGTCTCCGAGCAGGAGCTCCAAGACAACGGACGACGACGACGCGTTTGACTCGGCACGCCGCGACGGTGGAGAGCGCCGGTCTGAAGGCGATAACAGAAATCACAAATGTCGGCAGTGCGGGAAAACCTTTAAGCGCAAGTACCATCTGAAATCCCATCTGATTGTCCACACTGGTGAGAAACCCTTTGCCTGCTCGGTGTGCGGTCAGACATTTGGCAAAAAAGTCAGTTTGAAAACCCACGCGAGAACCCACACGGGTGAAAAACCTTTTTCCTGCTCGGTTTGCGGTCAAACGTTCGCAGAGAAGGGGACCTTAAAAAGACACGCGAGAACCCACACGGGCGAGAGACCTTTTGCCTGCTCCGTTTGTGGGAAAAAATTCAACCAAAAAGGATGTTTGAAAATTCACTCGCGAACCCACACCGGCGAGAAACCTTACGGCTGTTCGGTTTGCGGTCAAAAATTCAGCTGTAAAGGAAGTTTGAGGATTCACTCACGAACCCACACGGGTGAGAAACCTTACGGCTGTTCGGTTTGCGGTCAAAAATTCGGCCGTAGAGAACATTTGAAAGGCCACTCGATGACTCACAAAGCCGAGAAACCTTTTGCCTGCTCGGTTTGCGGTCAGAAATTCAGTCAGAGAGGAAACTTAAAAAACCATTCGAGAATTCACACTGGCGAAAAACCTTATGCCTGCTTAGTGTGCGGTCAAAAATTCACAGAGAGTGGGCAATTAAAAAGACACACGAGAGTTCACACAGGTGAAAAACCTTTCGCCTGCTCCGTGTGCGGTCAAAAATTCAGCCAAAAAGAACATTTAAAAGGCCACCTAAGAACTCACTCTGGTGAGCAACCTGATTCCTTCTCAGATCTGTGATCTTAAAGACTTTCGTGTGAATTTCATTCTATTCTATCACATGTTAGCGTATTTGAAGAATTCATTTGAGACTGGAGATTCTTTGAAAATTCATTTTGAAAGTCAACATCTTACATTTAGATTTGACTCAAAATCAAAATTTCACGAGTTACCGTAAATTCCGAACGATAAGCCGCTACTTTTTTCCCAAATGTTCAGCCCGCGGCTTATTCTGTGAAGCGGCCAATTTATGTCATTTTAATAACGGCCGCCAGCGGCGCTCCAGTACCAAAGGTAAGATTAAGACCAGGAAAATATGTGCGACAAGAAAGACTGCAACCTCTAAGTCGGTACCTTTCAAAGGCACGGTGTGGGATGAAAAGTGACATTATTATTATTAAAGCTTTGAAAACTCTCTCTGTGTACCGTCTTTCTTCGTAAATATGCGTAACCGTGTATAATATGTATTTGCAACTGTATCTTTTTGTAATGTACTTATTTTAGAGATTTATTCCGTGATGTGTTCTACGGGCGAATCAAAAAAGAAGGGGCGGAGCAAACGCGGGCTGATGGGAAGTGGGGTAAAGCTGAGTTACCGGTAGATCTGTCTGTTGTCTCAGCGGACAATAGCGGATACATATTTTTCCCGCCCTTAACTTTGTTTGTTTCCTTGGATTACTTTCAACGGGACCAGTCTGCATCGTATGTTAATTACGGGTATCATTTTCCATTCATGATGCCGATTGTGGTTCTAGGATTGTGTACTATCTATTTAATAATAATAATAATAATAATTTCCTTGTATTGTCATTCTGTGTAACAATGTACACAGAACGAAATGTCGATTGCACCTGACCCGTTGTAGCGAGACGATGCAGCCGCAGCCAACAGAGGGCGCCGCCGACCACTTTTTGAGTCTTAGGAATGACTCGGCCGATTAGTTACAATTGTTGAACTTACAACCTGGCCTGGGTTCAACTTGTGATTGTGTCATAAGTTTTAATGCGTGCACGCGGCTTGTGTAAGTACAAAAGTGGCAAATCACTTAAAAAGTGGTGGGTGCGGCTTATAATCGGGTGCGCTCTATTGTCCGGATTTTAAGGTAATTTATCTATCCGATTGATTTTTGTTTTTTAAATTGGCCATTTGTGTCGAGTATTGAAGTGAAGGGCGTGATAAACTTCGTCGTTCCAGTCATCCCTTGTTTTGACATTTTCGATTTTAGCCATCTCATCATCCTTTTGTGTCTTGATTTTGACTGCAACCTTATTACCAGCTCAGTAGCCTAGATGGTAAGGCGCCCGCTTTGAGACTGGGAGGTCGCTGGTTCGCGCCTCGGCCGAGTCATTCCTAAGACTTAAAAAGTGGTCGGCGGCGCCCTCTGTTGGCTGCGGCTGCATCGGCTCGCTACAACGGGTCAGGTGTAATCGACATTTCGTTCTGTGTACATTGTTACACAGAATGACAATACAAGGAAATTATATATTATATTATAATTATATATATATTTATATTATATATTATATATATATTATATATATTATTATATTATTATATTCCTGAGTTAAAATGTATTTCTTCTCATATTGAACTGTGATGATGTCATTCAATTTGTTAACGTAACATGTCTGAAGAGGAAGAAGCGTACGCTCAATTTGCCACAGTTGCCATGGCGCCCGACGGGTCCCCGACGTGTGGCGCCAGGTTCTGTCACGGTTGCCACGGTGCCCGATTGGCCCCGCCCACGGACACCAGCTGAAACGCGTTGACAGATTGCTCCCCGACTACTTAAACGCTATCTTGTGAGTCGACCTTTATCGGAGCGTCTGCGAAACTCCTGCTAAACTGATAGCATACATCAAGCCCTGTGAATCCCCATTTTTGCCTGTGGTTTGCCCCTGTTTTGTTCTCGCACCGATCTGTTTCATTTTCACCACTTCCACGTTCCGATCGATCTACTTCGTGGTTCCACGTCCGCGGGTCCAGAGCTTCGCAGGTCTAAAAAATAATAAGAAGAAAATAGATTAGTTAAAAATAATAATAATAATAATAATACATATTTTTTTAAGCATTTTTAATGGGGCGTCGCTATTTCGCGAATTTTCACTTTTCGCAGGTGGTTTTGATCCCCGTTAACCGCGACAACCGAGGGATTACTGTAATGCCCGCAAAACGTTTTGTATGACTTTATATTCCGAAAGCCTTTTTTGGCTCCGCCCATCTTCCTTCTTCTTCCGGGTCACTCTCCGTTTGTTTTGGGCTCCGCCCATCTTCCTTCTTCTTCCTGGTCACTCTCCGGTTGTTTTTGTCTCCTTCTGTTTTAACCGAGTAGAAAAGCTCCGTTGAACTCGTCAGAAGAGTTGACGAAGAGCTTCAAAGGTGGCCGAAGCGATCTCAAGAAGGGATCAAAGTTTCAAAGAGGAGCTTCAAGAAAAGAGCAGGCGAGAACGTGGACGGCTAACTCAAATGAGAATTAGCAAGCGGCTACAAGCCGCGATGGAAGGAGCAGGTCGGTCTCTTGAAATCTTTTGCATTTTATGGTCCACTCACGAAGTCAATTGACTCTGTTTCTTGTTACTTTTCTCACGCGTGTTCTTGATGCGGCTGCTAGGAGTCCTTTTGCTTGATAGCGATAGCCGCGTCTTAGCTATTAGCAAACTCGATTTAGCTTCTAGCTCAGAGGTCGGGAACCTCTTAGAGCAGACCTGGGCACTCCGGTCCCGGAGGGCCGTATGTTCTGCATGATTTTGGAGGTTTCTCTGATCCAATACAGGTGATTCCAATCACCAGTCTCGTTAACGAGCACTTGCTAGCTTGCTAACCAGGTTAGAATTTGTATCACCTGAGTTAAAGAAGAGCAAACTTCAAAATCTGGCAGGACGTATGGCCCTCCAGGACCGGAGTGCCCTGGTCTGTCTTAGAGCATCAAAGCAAAAAACCTTTTCCAAAGAAATTGAGAGAGATTAGCCCTTCGTCTTCCCTATCAATCACATTTTACAAATCCTCTTCTCCTCTTGTCATGATCTGAAATGATCTGCATTTATTTAGCGCTTTTCAAGTCAATGACTTCCCAAAGCGCTTTACAGTGTGCTTCACATTTCCCAATAGCGGCCGTGCCGCCATGTAAAGCCCATCCCAGCAATCATCGGGCAGTGGGCAGGGGACACCCTGAACCGGTTGCCAGCCAATCGCAGGGCACATAGGTCAGATATCAATCATTAAAATGATTAAAATAATCACATATTTTATAGACTCATCTTCGTAGTAGCCATCCCTCGACGTCATCCTGCGCCTCGTTACCAAATATCACTGCGGCACCAATGATAAAAACAATAGAAAGAAACATATTTATAACTCGACAATTCCAGCAGCAATTGTAAGAGTTGTGATCGATCTGGAAGGTGATACCGGTATGGATATGTAACCCCGGTTGTTAGCATTATAAGTTAGCATAAAGTTTTTAGCTCAGAGAGACGTTTCTGTCATTTTTTACTTGGTACTGGCAAGTTCATTTGAGATGGGCCCACAACCGTTAGCAACAAGGATATGCCTTGTGGAGGTCTAAAAAACACATTCATGGTAAAACCATCGTAATAACACTGTTATTACACTTTAAAAACTTTTAAAATATACATGTTCAAATAGAATGGGCCGTTCGATTTGAATTGGCCCATCCGGAATGCATTGAGCCCATTCAATTTGCTGAGTCGTTAGCATTAGAATCATTTTGCAGCATGAAGAAGTAAGAAATTTAGCCGTTAGCATCGCTTTTTATCATGTGTCCGTTAGCATAACTCATCAACATGAGGCCATTAGCATCATTTGTAAATATGAAGTCGTTACAATATTGCCATTGCCAATTTTTTTTAGCATGAATAAATTAGCATTTAGCCGTTAGCATCAGTCTTTAGCAGTTACCCATTAACATAACTCGTCAACATGAGACCATTGGCATCATTTGTAAATATACACAAGAGTCCCGGCCGGGCCGGAATTTTTGGTACGTGAATCGTTAGGTTACTCCAAAAGCTCTGGGAGGAGATACCCGTTAGATTTCGGCGGAAGAAGACAGATGTAATAATAATAATAATAATAAAAAGATCTCGGGAGATTATATTAGCTGTGCCTGCTTCGCAGCACTTGGCAATGTAGTTGTGCCTTGCTGAAGCATTTACAACTAATAACAGTTCTGATATCATAATAATACAGTGGAAGTTCGGTTCTCGACCATAATCCGTTCCGGAACCCTGTTGGAAAACCGATCGGGTCGATCACGGAAAATCGTTTTTCCCATTAAAAGTCACGTCAAATCCTTTGAATCCGTTCCGACGCGCTAAATGTTTACCGTGACCGTAAACATGAAGCTGACCCGGGCTTATCGTACGTTCGCGTTAGCGTCATCTTCTAACGTGAACGTGTCAAAATAAAAAAATCAGGTTGTTTACGCATCATTTAGCACCTGGGTCTCCACCACAAGCGGTGAGCGCTTAAAGAATAAAAAAAAAAGAATTCTGAATAGGATTTCTTACCGTTGTGTTGGTCTGCAGAAGCCATGCTCTATTCCCTCGAAAGAAGGGAAACTCGCACATCTTCTTCATATTTTGCTCTTATTTCTTTCTTAAATGCAATAGTTGCACGCACTACTCTTCTTTTTTACCTGTAGCAACTTTGTGCTTGCGCTAACCTTCTTCCGAGGCATCGTTAGGGGTTAAAACACTCCGTTCACCAATATTCAAAACGAAAGTATAGAAGGAGTGCAAGCTCACGTGACAGCAGTTCTTCAGGAGGGGTGGGGGCAATCTACACCCATACGCCGCTCAGCATCGCACCCTAGCGTACCGGCGTTCGAACTACGATTTTTGGAACGAAAAGCGAAGCAAGAATTTCTCCAAATTTTGGGTCGAGAACCGATTTGTTCAAACTGAGAGGCGTTCAAAAACCCAGCTTCCCCTGTAGTAACAATAACAAGTTAAGCATAGTTTGAAACGCAGTATTTCCAATCTCCCTCATATCCCATTTTCTTCATCCCTGTTTTTTGTATTTCAATCCGAACAAGTGAATAGTTGGACATTGTTTGATCTCATCTTTTCAATGATTCCGTAGTTTGACTCCGCACACAGACACACACATGCTTTTCCTGGTGGTTCTCAACCTTTGGGATCATGAATTCACCACAGCCCCTTAAGTTATAATTTCCTTCTTTCCAAATGAATCATTTTTGGATGTTTTCCGGCACCATGTTTTTGTTGACCTTAAATAACAGTTGTGCGGTGAAAATTTTTATTAAATCATCCAATTTGAATCATTTGGACTGCAGGAATAAAATAGCAGTATGATCTCGATAGCCTACCCTGTGTATGGTTCTCATTGCACGTTTTTGGAGGATAAAAAGAGGCCAAAGTCAACTTTTGGAATGACTTTTGCACAATATGTTAAGGATGGCAGTACTAGAGACATGATCATGAATACAATGCATTATAGTTTCAAATGAATTTGGCTTTATTAATGATTTAAATGCTTTTAGATACTTTAGTTTGTATGTGTCTGATGGTTTCCAACTTCATTTATTGTCTATGATGACCCCTAAAAACTTCATTTCTCATCCACCATCCATGTTTACTTCTAAATCTTGATATGACTTGCGATGACCAAATAATATTAAATTTTGTTTGATTTAAATTTAAAGATCATTTATTGATATCCATCCATACTTTTAGGTTCATTCATTCACGACGAATAAAGGTTACCAAATCGATATAGTTATCGTTTGAATAGAAAATCTGAGCGTCGTCTGCAAATATGACTATTTTTAATCGTTTTGTAACATTAGAAATATCGTTGATATATGAATGAAATCACTTTGGTCCCAGGATAGAACCCTGTGGTACTCCACAACAGATGTCCAAGTATTCAGATGACAACTCTCCCATTTTGACATATTGCTTCCTCCCCGTCAAATCAATTTGAATACATTGCAAGGCCACGCCCCCGATGTCATATCTTTCCAGTTTTTGAATAGTATATTATGACGATTGGTATCAAATGCTTTTGTGAATTCAATAAATATCCCGACTGCGTATCTCTTCTTTTCTACACTATGGCGGATTTCCTCTACTGCATCAATTACAGCCCAACTGTTTGCTCTAAAACCAGATTGACTTTCATGAATCCATTTATGTTACTCTACGAATTGTTCTAGTCTATTATTGAAAAGTTTCTCTAATATTTCGCATGCAAATTTTAAGTTGAGATAAAGGCTTGATCCTATTCATGTGAAACTTATTTTAACTTTTTGGCTGAAATCATTTTTTGAGCGGCGCTCATGTCGTATATAATGTTTTCCAAAACCACGCGTGTCTTGCGTCCCGCAGACGTCATCGAAGAGAATCTTCTTCCTCGGCAACGGGAGACAAAGTCGCCCGGCGTCAACGAGGAAGAAGATGACTTTTTGGAGACGGCTAACATTAAAGAGGAAGAGGACCGTTTGGAGCCTGATCACGTTACAAAGGAGGAAGATTTGGGAGAGTTTCCCGTGACCGGGGCTTATTTGAAATCCCGAGATCAACACGAGGAGAACAAGGAAAAGGTGTCTCCGAGCAGAAGCACCGGGACGACGGACTTTAGGCCTGTCGACATTAAAAAAGAAGAGGAGAAAGATGTAAAGCGCGATGGCGTTAAAAAGGAGGGAGACGTGAGAGAGTTTCCCGTGACCGGGCCCCGTTTAACCTCGGAAGATCAACATGAGGAGAACCAGGAAAAGGTGTCTCCGAGCAGGAGCTCCGAGACAGCAGACGATGACGACGCGTCCGACAACGTCGGTGACCAACATTCGGAAGGCGATAACACCTATCACAAATGTCCGCAGTGTGGAAAATCGTTTCAGTCCGGGCATAATTTGAAACGCCATATCGTGGTCCACGCTGGTGAAAAACCCTTTTCCTGCTCAGTTTGTGGTCAGAAATTCAGCTATAAATCACACTTAAAAGGCCACACAAGGACCCACACTGGTGAAAAACCTTTTGCCTGTTCCGTTTGTGGTCAAAAATTCACCCATAAATCAAGCTTAATTGCGCACACTAGAGCCCACACTGGTGAAAAACCTTTTCCCTGCTTAGTTTGCGGTCAAAAATTTATCCGTAAAGATCGTTTGACAAGTCACACAAAAACCCACACTGGTGAGAAACCTTTTGCCTGCTCAGTTTGCAACCAAAAATTTGGCCATAAATCATGCTTAAAAAAACACATAAGAACCCACACAGGTGAGAAACCGTTTGCCTGCTCGGTTTGTGGTAAAAAGTTTACTTGTAAAGATCATTTGACAAATCACACAAAAACCCACACTGGTGAGAAACCTTTTGCCTGCTCGATTTGTGGTAAAAAGTTTACTCGTAAAGATCATTTGACAAATCACACAAAAACCCACACTGGTGAGAAACCTTTTGCCTGCTCGGTTTGCGGTCAAAGATTTTCCCTGAAATCGAACGTAAATAAACACCTAAGAACCCACACTGGCGAAAAGCCCTTTGCCTGCTCCGTTTGTGGTAAAAAGTTTACCCGTAAAGATTATTTGACAAGTCACACAAGAACTCACACGGGTGAGACGCCTTTTGCCTGCTCAGTTTGCGATTAAAATTCAGTCAAACGGGAAACCTAAAACCACACACAGAAACTCACGATGGAATACCTGTTCAGTTTGTGGTCAAACATTTTGCTATATAGGAAGCTTCAAAATACACACAAGATCCCACGCCGATGAGATGGTTTTTCTTTCTTGCTCAGTTTGCGGTCAGAGATTCTCTAGTCAGGTCAAAGCTCAGGATCACACCAGCAGTCATCACTCTGCTTGATATCAGCTCATAGTTTAGGTTTGAAGATAACCCTTCTACCGAATGAACTTTAGCGTACTCCTGACGTCACGTATACGTTTCAACTCGGCTTATATCCTAATTTACTGTGGTATTTATTTTCTAACGCACGAGTGTTTCATCTCGTATACTCTTTTGAATGATTCGATGAAATGTATTGACTAATAATCCTTAGTGTAGGGATAAGATCTTAGGCCTGAAGACCATGTGCACCATTTTACATCTTACCTATGTTTGTTTTCATGTTTACTACATTTTGCGTATTGTTATCCGATTCGACGTCTATTTTGGCCTGGTCATACTGGAAGGGTTATTACGATTTCTGTGGCTCCTACTCAAGGTTTCTTTTTTATTTTCATGCTGAGGTTTTGAGTTTTTCCTTGTTTGCATGTCAGTTTCAGATCAGGGGATGGTGCAACTGTGGCTTGTGCAGTCCTTTCAAACGTTTTGTGATTAGGGGCTCATAAATAAAGGTGACTTGACACGAACCCGGTCGATCCTTAATTCTGGCTCGGCCCAATTTCTCTCTCGCTGTTTTATTTTAATTATCTACTCATCTTGTTCTGTGTTTCCTCTTCTTTGTCGAGGATTTGCTACTCAGTGTTTGAGCGTGCCGACACACAATCTTATGAAGTACTTTTCAAGTTTTTTCTATACACATGTAAATATATGTTATATCTTTACTATAAATGGAATTGTTTAAGATGCCTTCTTTACTGGGGGTTATTGCACAAAACGGGAAGAATTAAATCCAGGCTAACTGAATAAGCGCAGCTCGATCTAGTCCGGCTTAACGGGTTGTACGTTTGCGGGGTTAGGATGAAAGGCAAGCTGGAGATGGCGGAGATGAATGGGTGTTGGCGGAATCTTTCGTTCGATTTCCAGGATCCATCTCGGGATCACGGATCGGAAAATGGAAACGTGTCGCCCGTTATCTTTGTCGGCCTCTGAACGTCAGCTCTGGATGGAGTTTCGGGAACCTTTGAAAGAAAGTCAAAGAAAAGAAGGTGAAACAAGCACTTTTGATAAGGAAAGGACAACGGCAGGTACTTTTTTCGCACCTCAGAAACACCTGCTTTTAAGAATAAATCACCACGGAAACTGAGCAGGGTAATTTGAACTTGCTTTCATGCAACCCACTTGAGGCTAAATTTAACCAAGATTTTATATATATATATATATATATATATAATATATATTATATTATATTTGGGTTGAGCTTATTTTCAAAGTTTCAAAAAGTCAGTGTCTTACCCCTTAATTGTGTTCCATTACACAAAAGAACAATCGCCGTGCAGTTTGGTCAAAATAAAATACGTTTTAGAGGTAGCTCAATTGCTGAGAAGCTTGGCGTTTTCTATCGTTTTTCTTAAATGGGAGAGATGCTGGGATAAGCCACATACTGTATGTGTCAGTTTATATCTCAAACAATGATTACCCACAAGTCATTGCTCAACAAGATCAGTCTCATTCAACTTATTTCCCTCGACCTACCTTTGAAGACGAGACCTTCTTTGTCCTCCGAGAAGCCGTTGACATTCAAAGATCAGCGTCAGGTAAATATTCAGTCCATTCAAAGAATTGCAATTTGCGATCCGCAAAATTGTCAGACTCAACTTGAAGAACATTTTCAAGCATGGCGTTTGCTAAAAAAGGATAACAAACGGCAAGACAAAAAGCCCAGGAAAGCGGTGAGTTCCAAGAAGAACTCCGTGACTCGTTTGACATTGCTCATGCGAATGCTCGACATGATGACGATTCCAGAAGACAAAGAGTTTTTGTTGTCTCAAAGAGCAAAGGGAAGAGAGGGCTCAATGACAGGTATTGACGAAAAATCAGCAGAGAAAGAAAAAGACATCAACGACGCTTAGAATCTCAAACCGAGCAAAGAATTGCCAACGAGTCGTTTCAATGATCACGAAGCGGTCGTCGTCGGGAAGATGACCAACCGGAAACGTGTCGCGACATCTCCCATTTATTCTTTCAAAATGCG
The DNA here is from genome assembly GCF_059441175.1 of Urocampus carinirostris. Classification (NCBI taxonomy): domain Eukaryota; kingdom Metazoa; phylum Chordata; class Actinopteri; order Syngnathiformes; family Syngnathidae; genus Urocampus; species Urocampus carinirostris. Next base: position 75,167,988 of record NC_142349.1, on the reverse strand, counting down.
GACGTTTCCGTCCCGGTTCCGTTTGACGAGAAGGGAAGGACACTGCTCGGAGCGTGCGTTTTCACAGTAAGGGTTTTTGTGAAGGCCCGGATCACGGAGTGCCCCTCGCACCGATTTGCAGCTTTGAAAGTCTTCGGGTGGAATATTCAAACCTAAATTCTGCAACATCTAAGGCTGGCCTTCAGAAATGTTCCTGTGGTATCTAACACCAGAAACGCTCACACTCCATTTGTTTGACGATCGAGTCGGCGCATCGACAAAACAACTGGGGCGGCAGTAGCTCGGGAGGGTTTTAGGATTAAGGGATCCCAGTTCGAATCCCGGCTCATCCGTGTTACACGTGGAAGTGTCCTGGGGTAAGACACTGAACCCCTAATACCCCCAATAAGCAGGTTAGCGTCTTACGCGGCTGCACGGCCGCTATTGGGAAATGTGAAGCGCACTGTAAAGCGCTTTGGGAAGTCATTGACTTGAAATGCAGATCATTTCATTTTCATTTCAACTCCTGGTGGCTGCGATGAAAAATAAGGACAACGTAGATGAAACCGCTGAACGGGATTTTCAAAAGAGGATATTTGAAGATTTAGACTCTGTTACTAGCAAATGTCTAGAAAACTCTGTATCCTCTGGATAGAGCTAGTACTTTCTTCCGAATCCTGGAGCTTCCTGTTGATGTCGAACCACAGGAATGGGAATCACCGGATGACTTCAACACTCTTCATTTGAGCTGTGAGAAGCGATGGGTCCCCCGGGGACTGACATGCTCCAAAATCTAGGGCTCCCCAAAATGGAGTCTTATCCAGGTTGAAATTGTAAATCGGCCACAAATATATCATATTGATCTATATATTCATCCAGTTTTAATCATCACAGTTGATTGGTAATACAAAGCAAGTTATCACTTCAGATTCTTCAGTTCATATATTCTTCGTGGTCTGCTGTCCCGCCACAGTTGGAATCCATTATCATCTTCCTCATAGCGTCACCAGGAATATAATTGAGTCCATTTTGGCAGAAGATTCCTTTTCTTGCTAGGAGTATTCTTTTGTGGATTTTCTTTCGTCGAATCGTCGGCTTCAACGCACGTGTTTTCCTTGCCTCCCGATCTTCCGAAGAATTTCTCCGCCGTTTTTTTGTGCCGGAACGATTGCCGTCGTTACCACTTTCCGCATTGTGTTTCGACTTATTACCGACACTGAAGAAATGACCAAATTTTGTGTCGATTTTCACCTTCCCTCGACGACAAGCGCCACAACAATGACGTCATCTCGAGGCAAAGAGGTCTCGCTTCCCGAACGGCGAGACCAAAACGACAACGGCGGATCTGCCTGACGAAAATTTTGGAGTGCGGTGAAATCGTTCTACTTTCCACAACCCAGGCCGTTGCTGCCAGCCCCGATTCCCACTCCGGGTGGGTGCAGACGATTCTTCTTCATGGTTGCGTCCTAGGCCCGCCGCTCACAGATACTATAATAATGCATGTCACATGACTACTTACATGTTGTATGATTCATTCAAGGAAGTCAAATGATATTATTAAACGCCACTCGAGTGACGTGACATTACGACTAAATAGATAAAGAAGTTGTAAATGAAGAAAGTACGTCATCATAACGAAATATAAGCAGTGACGCATTTTAATCATACGACATCCTACAAAAAAAGTGCTCACATTTTAACCACGTAACATAGAAACATGGAGCAAAAACAAAACCCTTTCTTTCGCGTGGCTCACTTTTTAGTTTTCATGAAGAAGCAAAATTGTTTTAAACTCATCCAGCGTTCACTTTCTACATTTCCACCAAATTCGAGGATGTCTCGTGTCAAAGTTCCGAGTTTGAATTGTATGAAGTGAGGATGCCAAACCTCTGGAAAGGAATCACAAATGATGCGAACTTAAACGACAATATCTGCAAAATCCTAAAAGGCAATCTCTCAAATTGACAAGATGTCCCTGAACGCATATCAAGCGCGTCACTCTGTGTCCGGCTGAGTCATTCGATCAAATCACATGAAAATGTATTTGCAGAGCAAAAGTATTCATAAGATTCTGTTCAAGTTTTTTTGGTTTGAACAAATTGATTGACACTAATAACAGAAAACAAGCATGACAATCTCAACAGCAATTAAGCACATTCACAATATTATATTCCAATATGACGTTTTTAACAGCAAACACAAAGTGAGGTTTGAACAACCCTTCTCAAAAGTCTTATTAGCAATCAAGCATATTGTGGACTCCCAAATCTACTAATTGTGGACTGAGCAATTCGGAAAAACGCTGGACTGTGTCATGTAAGATCAAACATTCGGTTGTGTCCGGGAACTCTGTTTGACCCTCACAACAAACACCCCCCCCCCCGCCGAGGACAACAAAGTCAGTTAGTACTTTGTTCCTTTGTTCTTTGTTTCCTTATCCTCACTGTAAATGTGGGACTGGAGTCGTCCAATTTCGTTGTCACAGCATATCCCATGTTGTAACAATGACAATAAATTATAAAATATTCTATTCTATATTCACAATTTCGTTGTATAACATCTTTGTTAGTGTCAATAGATCCGTCCAGGCCAAAGTCGATGGTTTCTGTTCTGAACAAATCCACCGACACCAACAGCAGCAAAACAAACACGACGATCTCAACAGCCATCAAGCATATTCAACATTTTTTAAATCTGACAATATGACGTGACGATATGACGTTTTAACATTTTTTCCTGACATTTTCAACATCAATGAAACAATTTCAGAGTTATTTTCTTTTAACAGTAGTTAGCCAGCGTGTAAAAGGCAAGTGCTGTATGTGAAAAGAATGTACAAGACGTTGAATTGACGCCATCTATAGGCCAAACTGGGTGTGCTGCAGGATATCTCAAAATGGAATAAAGCGAGTTGAATCTTTTTTTGTCTTTTATAAAAAAAACACGTGGCAAATATGAGAATCTTCGTCATATCAAACAAATGTAAAATATGGGTGCCACTTTGTTCGCGTTGTTGACGAGAGACCGGAAATGACGTAACATCCTTATTCGAATGCGGAAATAAGTCGTGCATAGATAGAGTCCATTACGCTAGCTCACAGCTAAACTACTCCACAAGATGGCGCACTCCCTAAACTAAACGTTGGCGGTCCGCATAATAATTTGGAGTCATTTCTAAATTCCATGTCGTAAAAACTCTTGCAAAAGTCAGTACCTTGTCGTATATGTTTCACAAAATGATATTATTAAAAAGTAATAAATAAAAGCTCATTTGTGAACCGAAAATCGTTTGGTTAGAGCTCCGCCCATCTTTTTTGCCTTTCCGGGTCACGTTCAGGTTGGTTTTGGCTAGGCCTTGTGGATTCCCTAAAAGAGTTCATCTAACTCTATAAAGGAGTAATAGTGCGCTTTAAATGTGGTTAAATTGCTCTCTCGAGGGAAAGGACATTTCAAAAAGGAGCTTGAAGAAGAGACCGAGCGAGAAGATCGACGGCTAACTCCAGTTAGCATGAGCAAGCAGCTCCAAGTCGCGATGGAAGGAGCAGGTTGGTCGCTTTAGTTTTTCCATTCCCGAAATCAATTTACTTCCATATGTTATTATTTTTCCATTTCGTATTCTTGTTGCTGCAGCTACGACGTGGATCCCAATTGGTTGATGTCACTTTTTCATAATCCGTGCTCCCGATTGTTTGCACACCCTCCATGACATCACTGGCTACTATTTTGCACACCAGCTATTGGAAATCTTCAGATTTTTATATTATATATTTCTAAACAGTTGTTTCTACTCTTCATATTCTAGCTGTTATTCATGATTCACTGTCTTCCTGCTGTCCCCAAAGTCCCCATCGCGGGCGAATAAAGGATAATGAAATGAAATGATCTGCATTTCTATAGCGCTTTTTCAAGTCAATGACTTCCCAAAGCGCTTTACAATGTGCTCCATATTTCCCAATGCTAACCTGCTTATTGGGGGTATTAGGGGTTCAGTGTCTTACCCGAGGACACTTCGATATGTAACACGGACGAGCCGGGATTCGAACTGGGATCCCTTGATCCCGAGACGAGCGCTCTACCTAGATTTCCCGATTGTTCCATATACAGTCTTTTTTTTTTGCGAGAGAATCGATGTTTGAAAATGAGAGAGCTCGACTTTTTTCTAAATAGTGTCATTAAAAGGGAGTGACGTTCCATATCCGACCAGGATTTTTCAAGCCAATTGATTTGAAATCAACTGTTTCAAGAAATTCTAATAACCGTGAATACGAGATTTCTGCAGGTGGAAAATGGCAAAGCGGCCTGTCGGTCTTGCCAAGAAGAATTGCTTTTCAGTCCTTTGTACGGTTCATCTTCAAAAGTGTCACAACGTCTTGCTCTTAAAACAATTCTCCAAACGAAACGTGTCTAAACCGAGTACACACTAAATCCAAAGAAACCCTCTCATTGCCGCCAACCCTACAATGATTACTCCTTGTGCAGCTATACTCGTGTTTATTCCGGTAATGCCTTTTGTGTGTGAATAGTTATTCACATTCATGTCTTGTGTCCTGCAGACGTCAGTGAAGAGAATATTCCAAAGGAGACCGTGTGTTCCGTCGTCAAAAAGGAGGAAGAGGATGAGTATTTTGAGAAGTTTAAACTCGAAAAGGAAGAGGAAGACTTGGAGCCCGATGGTGTTAAAAAAGAGGAGGAGAACTTTGAGCCTGTTGACATTAAAAAGGAGGAAGATTTGTGGGAGTTTTTCACGACCGGGGACCGTTTAAGCTCTGAAGATGGACGTGAAGAGAACAAGGAGACGGTGCCTCCAAGCAGAAGCTCCGGCACAGCAGATGATGATGGCGACAATGATGGCGACAAACAGTCGGAAGGTGATAACAAAATCCACAAATGTTTGCAGTGTGGAAAAACATTTAGACAAAAGTGTGATTTGAAACACCATATCATGGTCCACACAGTTGAGAAACCTTTTGCCTGCTCTGTATGTAGTAAAAAATTCAGTCAGAAATCACAATTAAAAGTCCACATAAGAATCCACACTGGTGAAAAACCTTTTGCTTGCTCAGTTTGCGATCAAAGATTTAGCCGTAAAGGAAATTTGAAAATCCACACAAGAACACACACTGGTGAAAAACCTTTTGCCTGCTCAGTTTGTGGTAAAAAATATTCTGAGAAGTGGAACTTAAAACAACACACTAGAATCCACACAGGTGAAAAACCTTTTGCCTGCTCTTTTTGTGGGAAAATATTCACCCATAAATCAGACTTAAAAAGGCATGCAAGAAACCACACAGGTGAAAAACCTTTCGCCTGCTCAGTATGTAGTCAAAAATTCAGTCAGAATTCACAATTAAAAGTCCACACAAGAATCCACACTGGTGAAAAACCTTTTGCCTGCTCGGTTTGCGGTCTAAGATTTAGCCGTAAAGGAAATTTGAAAATCCACACAAGAACGCACACTGGTGAAAAACCTTTTGCCTGCTCAGTTTGTGGTCGAAAATTTGCCGAGAAGGGGAACTTAAAACAACACACAAGAATCCACACTGGTGAAAAACCTTTTGCCTGCCCAATTTGTGGTCAAGAATTCGCTGAGAAGGGGAACTTAAAACAACACACACAAATCCACACTGGTGAAAAACCTTTCGCCTGCCCAGTTTGTGGTCGAAAATTCACCCATAAAGCAGACTTAAAAACACACACAAGAACCCATAGTGATGAAAAACCTTTTGCCTGCTCTGTTTGCGGCAAAAAGTGCAGGCGGAAAGAACACTTGATTATCCACACAAGAACCCACACCGGTGAAAAACCTTTAGCCTGCTCAGTTTGCGGTCTAAGATTCTCAAGTCAGGCAAAATCTCAGAGTCACAAGTGTGCTGGGGAGAAGAGCAGCCAACACTCTGGTTGAGATGAACTCATCCTTCTCATTTACATAAATAAAAAAGAACACAGTTACCATTGACTTTAGTGATATGTCCAAACTTACTTTTTTGTAGTCGGAAAAAAATATATTTTAAAAAACATCGAGTGTTTCAGCTTGTATCCTTTTGATTGATTCTATGAAATGAAATGATGAAAAACATGAAATTACCATGATATCTCCTCAGTATGGTCCACTATAATCTTCTATTAAGTACAGTACTTTTTAACCCCGGAACGTTTGACAGCCTATGAAATCCAGATATCCAAGCTAATTCGATAATCACAGATTTTTCTACTCTGGGTTAACGGTTCGCACGTTTGCCGAGTCGGGATTAAATTGGCACAGCTATGTCATGCCAGCTGTAGATAGCTGTAGGTAGCGTTCACCGAATCCTCGAATCGACCCCCAGGATCCATCTCAGAATCACGGATCGGAAAAGTGTCGCCCGCGATCTTCTTCTAAGGTTTCTGAACATCCGCTCCTGACGGGCTTTTATGAACTTTTGAAAGAAATGAAAAGAAAAAAGGTGACACGAGATCCATCAATAAGGCAGGTACGTTTGCAAACTGCATTCGATTTGATGAGTAGCACGTTGGCAACGCCTGCTTAAATCACCATGGTAACTGAGCCAGGCTAACTTTAACTTGCTTTCATGCAACCCACTTGAGGTTAAATTTAACCAAGATACTGTTTATGGCTTAGACACTTATCTTTGTTTAGATGACCCCACCGCCCCAATTTTTTTTCCTAGCTAATTGTGATTGTATAACTGTACTATATAATTTACAGCTGTGATGGAAGCATATATTTCATGTGGATTTAATTATCCTTTTTTCACATATAAGTTTGTTTGAATTGTGAATTTGTGACTGAATCTTCTCTAAAGATTGATTCCCATCCAAATGTTATTCACTGCCATTCAACAACTTCATTAAGATTTGGCTAATAATCAAACTGTCTTTGTGTTTATTGGGTTGATTTTCTTTTGTTTTTCAAATGTACCATTTGTGGAAAGTGTGAAAGATCAACTTGATATTTTCCCATCAGCCCTTGTTTTCGGTTCCCCGTTTCAGTGACGTCATCCTCTTTTTGACTGCAACCTTATTCCTGAAATGAAATGTCTTGCTCCTCATATTTAACAGTGATGATGTCATTCCGTTTGGATTTTTTTTTCTTTTCAATTTCTCTGCAACCTTGATAACATGCATGGGCTTTCCTGCTTGATTTTCATTGAAGTCCTCAAAGAGACTTGTGTCTTTGTATTGTTGTCTCATCAGCAAACCAAAATCATTTCTCTACTTCTGTTTCCAATAAATAATTGCTTTTGTGAGCCTCATGTCATGTTATTGAATTTTAGGCCAAGAAAATTGCGCGGGACACCACTCTTTGGTTCAGTTGCATCTCCAATAAAAGTAAATCCAAATGAAAGATGGCTGACGCTAGACTGCACAGGCACGCAAATGGGATCATTTTCCACGACAATGACTGAAAACGTTGAATTAATGTTTGAGATGGATGTATGTGCACCCTGCAATATGTCTGGCTAGCTACTGACCGCGTACGCGTTACAGACTCAATTTGCTTTTATTTTTTGCAAACAGAATGCAAAATAGTCGATTCGAATTAAAACGCGGAACGAGAGGCTGCCAGAGTGCGGCAGGAGATAGTCAATGCTGTTGAACTGAAGCTCAAACGACATGAGATGCATTTTCTATGTATCTTTTGGCGAGTTTCTGCCTTTGAAAACCACCTGACCTTTCGCAGACCCTATTTCAAGCGGCCCCAAGTAAATGGAGTTTGAGACCACTGCCCCACAAAATATATCTGTTGTTTATTATTTAGCACTGGTGATTCCTGCCTCTAGCCCCTCACGGACCCCCTGGTCTGCGGCCTCCTGTCGGACCAAAGGCAGGTGTCGTGCGTCCCCGGTCTCCATGTGATGCTCCACCAGGTGGGTGAGCCCGACTCAGTTCTGGCCGATGGCAAAAACCTTTTCAAAGTCCTCCAGCAGCTGCCACTGCTGTTTCTGCCGCACAACATCCCAGCCATCACAACTCTTCTCCCAGATGGATCGAATGGCCCCCATCCGGCCCTCTTCTGGTCGACCCGGGGTGACTTCCACTGGCGTGACTGGGCCGGAAGCCATCACTCCCCTCAGTCGGTCTGCCCGATCTACCGGCGAACAATGTGGGGTGGATTGTGGTCGCGCCCGCTGCTGGTGATAAACTGGCGCTTGCTCGGTGGAATTGTCACTTCCGGTGTGCTGTCCGTGTCTTATTTGTACACAGGAGCGACCGCACAGACCGGCGCTTCCGAGCATGTTCCTGACCGACGCCGGATCCATCGTCCACAAAATGAGTGAATTTGAGCTGCGGATCGCCACCAACAGCTTCGTCCGGAATTGCAGTCTTTTTGTCATCAAGGAGTCTCTGCTTCCCCGGCGCCGCGGTCCAACGAGTAGGACGCACGCTTCACCAGCACGAGCGAGACGGAGACTCTGGTAAAAACAAGGGTGGGGGACTATTCGCTGCGATAACAGCCGAAGCATTGACACACACTGCTCACTCGATATAGAATTTCTAGCGGTGTTGTGTAGACCCTTCCATCTACCGATAGAGCTAACTGTGGTCATTGCGGTCGCTGTTTACGTTACACAGGATGCTAACGTTAGCATAGCGCTAAATCTCCTGCATGCTGCTATCAATAAACTGCAGCTTGCGTGCCCCGACTTTATTCAGGCATGCTGTATTCATTCAATACGTGGACTGAGCAACCAGGGAAAAAACACTGGACCGTGCGTACAGTAAGATCAAACATCTCGTTGGATCCGGCCATCTCCGTCTGTCCCTCACCCCCTCATACTCCCCCCTCCGAAGGAAAACAAAGCCTGCAACAAGGACAGTACAAACATCTTCTTTGTTCCTTTATCTCTTTGTTTTCCTTATCCTCACTGTAAAATGTGGACCTGGAGTGCCACGTCCAAATTCGTTGTCACAATATATACAACCTGTGTTGTAACGATGACAATAAAGGTAGATTCTATTCTATTCAAAATACAGGTTTTAAAGTGACTGTTCTCATTGCAACTGGATGCAGGAATCGATGAAGAGCGAAGGTTTCCGTATTTGTTATCGTCCGAATAGCCGCGAAAGATGGAGGTCGATAAGCTGGAAGCAAAACCAGCAAATGATCACAAACATTTGCATTTCAACAAAATACATTCCACAACAGGCACAGTCCCGGAAGTTGTGGGCCAATAAACCGTAAGCAAAAAGAAGAAAAGGAAAGAAATGGCCACAAAAGTTCACGTTTCAATTCAATAGATTGCAAAATTCCTCACCAACATAAAGACATCATTGATCCTTTAGTTTGTTGGAGTTATCTTAGCCAGAGATACAAGACAAAAGAAAAAGCATTTTTTAAAAAAAGTCATTCAAAAGGCCTTTTTATCGATGATCGCATCATGACACACAAAATTGGCATGCCAGAGTCAAACGATACAAAGTGAATTCTTTTCAAGGGAACAGAAAGTGCTGCAGAAATAGAGGGAAAAAAAGCCAGAAAAGAAGTCAAAAGAAATATGGTGAAGGATTTTATAGTTGATTTCTTTGACTAGAAGGGATTTTATACAATTTGATTCAAGTTCCATTTATTGACTGCAATGAAGATAAGTCACAGAGAAGGCTTCAGGTCAATGACAGGTCGCGCGGTTCCGAATGCGAATGTTTTGTTGAGTTCTGTTGATAACAGGAAATCTGACGGTGAAAGCCAGACGCAAAAGGACGTCCGGCATTGTTTTGAGAAGCGCTGTGCTGATACCAGTTTTCTTTAGACATCGCGACGCCCTTCAGCGAGGTGGTGAAGCTGGCACCCGACCCGCCCCACGGGAGGAGTCAGCACGCTCACGGGACGAGCCGACGCCCCAGCTTGTGAAAAGAACTTCAGAAGATCGATCGAGAGGGAGGGTCGACGAAGACGAATTCGACAATAATTCGGCTAATTCGATGGAATTCACTTAGTTAAATACTTTAAAAAAAAATCTGCCCCCGTGTGGAAATGCCGGCTATTTTTGTTATTTTTTCCATAAAGAAACGAGCATGCGTTGTTAGGAGAACGAAGTTTGTGTTTGCTTAATGGAGTCAGATAAATAATTTGAAAAATTTGGTAAACGTTACATTTTCAATAGTTTGATTCCTAACAATGGTAAAGATGACATGTTTAACTCAACACGAGGGGCATCGTATATACCATTTTTACATTGGGAATGCTAATCATATTTGATATTTATTCAACCCCCAAAAAAAAAAAACTAATTCACCGACAACATTTTGAATAGCGGGTTTACGTTTTTGATATTTTTTGTGGTCCCCAGAGATAAACAGGATGGCCCCAGGGTGCTGTGTTTGTAGTTTAGCAACAGCGGAGTGGATGACGTCACACGCTAGGCCAAAAGTCCGACGTCCCTGCAGCGGATGGAAATCTCTGTGCCCAGGGTTACACCGCCTCCTGTTCATGTAGATAGCGTGTCCGCCTCCTCTCCGCTTCCCGCAGGCTTTCCTGTCTCTGTCTGCCCTAACAGCGCCGAAGCCGGGTAGCTCCACGTTAGCCTCCGGGATGCTAGACGTGATCCACCTTTCCGTAAATCCCGGCAAACTGCACATAAAGTATCTATCGATCATAAAACGAGATTGTCTGCTGACATCTTGATGGGGTTGTATGCCAGCAATCTTCTACTTTTGCCCGGTTTTGCCATGTTCTTTCCCTGAACCTCAATCAAGTAGAACTTAAAAAGATTGAACTCGTTTCATTCGATTAGAGATATGTCAAGCTATACGGGTTTGGCTTCTTTGTGGCATTCATCTTTTTGAAATTCATTCCAAAAAAAGGCCCAGGTCCGAGGTCGGCAACCCGAACCAAAAGTAAATGATTCCAACCCTGGTTACACACATCTCAACAATAACGTTTTCTGTATCCTTACTTCAGAAAAAAAAAACACATGTCAACAACTTTTTTTTCTGCTCCTTTTATTTGATTAAGGTTGCAGTCAAGCAAAGGGACAACTTGGACACTTGACACAATGATTACATTTTTAAAAAGAAAAACCAACAAAAAACCTCACGACATCTTCATTATGAGTTAAACGTAAATCTCCATCTTCAAAGAGGCTCACAATCTCGCCATCCTAATACATTTACCGTATTTTCCGCACTATAAGGCGCACCTAAAAGCCTTTCTTTTTTTCAAAAACTGACCCTGCGCCTTATAATACAGTGCGCCTTATATACGGATCAATATTAAGTCTCAAACTCTCGCAACTAAGGCAAGCAGTCGCCGACTCGATTTTCCCCCGAACGCCAAGTCGTCCGCGGTGTATGCTGGGATTTATTTACCGGCGTTTCATTGGCTAACCAATGTGTCAATCATAATTTGAATCGATCAATATTGTCTAAAGTTATTCGGAGGTAAAGGGGGCGGATCCTTTTTATCATTTACAGGCTCGCATAGGCTAAAGGGGCAAAACAAAGCCTGCAAATGGCCGAAAAAGATGAATGTGAATCCCACGTTGGGTTGCACTACGGCATAGAGAAAACATTTTTTACTATTCTGTATTTGTAAATATTTTACTCCTATGGATTTACTACACTCGCGGTTGTAAGAAGACCATGGTTACGTATCATTATTAAACGTGATGGCTGCAAGAGAACTTAGGTGAGCTATGCGGCTTTCTATTTTCCCGGTATCTTGTTTTAGAACAATCTTGATGTTTCTGTGATGAGTCTATTTTGAAACTCAATTCAATTCAAAGTGTTTCTTGTCATATGCACAGTAAAGAACCCCGTTTCCCTGCACAATCAAATTCTTACTTTGCTGTCCACGCAGTTGCCGGCAAAAAATCAAATGGAAACTAAGAAATGTTTGTTTGAGTGACACGGTACGGACACCGCATCCACACGTGTCTACCGCACGTATTTGCTTCTTTGCAGGCTTTGGGAATGTTAAGGGGGTAAGAAGTTGGACTCAACTATCTGACTGTTTTGTCCACGTTCCCGTCGTAGCGCCTTATCATCCGGTGCGTCTTATGTATGTCAAATATAGGACCAAAAACGATTTTTTCGGGGTGCGCCCTATAACCCGGTGCGCCTTATAGTGCGGAAAATACGGTACATGTCAAACAAAATAATGAAATCCACATAAATAGACAAGGTGCTTTAATTACAGGCCAAAAAAAGGACATTGCAGCGTCATTCGTCAAGAGATCCTCTTGAATAAGTCGACTCAAAATACAAACACTATTTATTGTGGACAGAAGAGATGCTTGAAAAGTACTTCAGAAAAACATAATTAAGAGACGTTGTAGTAATCACTGTTATTATTCATCATTTTTGTTGTGTAGACTTTATATATCAGTATAAAACAAATGAATACAAGCTGCAACACACGTGGATTTGATCCATTCTCACCAGCACACATGCGATGCTGAGATTTAACCTGAATTTGAAATCTTTGGCCGCAAACTGACCAAGAAAAAGGTTTCTAATCAGCGTGTGTTCTCGCGTATATTTTAACTGTGATTTATAGATGAATTTGGAACACAAACTTAGCAGGCAAAAGGTTTTTCACCAGCGTGGTTTCTTGTGTGTTTTTTCAAGCTAGATTTCTGGGTGAATTTTTGACCGCAAACAGAGCAGGCAAAAGGTTTTTCACCCGTGTGGGTTCTCGAGTGGTCTTTTAAGTATGCTTTATGGCCGAATTTCTGACCGCAAACTGAGCAGGAAAAAGGTTTCTCGCCGGTGTGGCTTCTTACGTGTCTTTTCAGACTTCCTTTGTGGCTGAATTTCTGACCACAAACCGGGCAGACAAAATGTTTTTCGCCTGTGTGGGTTCTTGCGTGGACTTTTAAGGTACTTCTCCGGGTGAATTTTTCACCACAAAGCGAGCAAGCAAAAGGTTTCTCACCAATATGGAATCTTTCGTGCATTTTCAGGTCTGATTTATAGGTGAATTTCTGACCACATTCTAAGCAGGCAAAAGGTTTCTCACCAGAGTGGGTTCTTGCATGTGTTTGTAAGTATGATTTAGAGCTGATTTTTTTACCACAAACTGAGCAGGCAAAAGGTTTTTCACCGGTGTGGGTTCTTGTGTGGTTTTTCAAACTTCCTTTGTGGTTAAATTTCTGACCACAAACCGAGCAGACAAAAGGTTTTTCACCCGTGTGGGTTCTCGCGTGGATTTTTAAGCATGATTTTCGGGCGAATCTTTGACCGCAAACTGAGCAGGCAAACGGTTTTTCACCCGTGTGGGTTCTGGCGTGGATTTTAAAATTTCCTTTAATGTTGAATTTTTTACCGCAAACCGAGCAGGAAAACGGTGGATCGCCGGCGTGCGTTCGAGCGTGTACCTTTAAGCTTTCTTTCCAACTGAATTTTTTTCCGCACACGGAGCAAGAAAAGCATTTCTCTCCGGTGTGGACGATAACGTGGCGTTTCAAACTTTGCTTGTACGGAAAGGTTTTCCCACACTGCAAACATTTATGATACGCGGCGTCGCCTTCGCAATCGTCCGTTGTCCGGGAGCTTCTGCTAGGAGACACCTTCTCCTTGTTCTCTTCATATCGATCTTCGGCGGTTAAACGGGTGAATGGAAACTCTCTCAAATCTTCCTCTTCTTTGACGTCGACAGGCTCCAAATGGTCCTTTTCCTCTTTAATGTGATCATCCTCCTTTTCGACGTCAGCCGTCTCTAAAAAGTCATCTTCCTCCTTTTTGACGCCGAGCAACTTTGTCTCCTGTTGCCGAGGAAGAAGATACTCTTGACTGGCGTCTGAAGGACACAAGACACGCGTGAATGTACGGAATCTCTTTTCAAAGCAGTGTTTCCCATTCCATCGAAAGTCTGTGGTGGTTGGCTAGGGCCTAATCAGTCACGCCAGGGTTTCTTATTAACTTTTCTAAATGTATATTTATACGCAGAGTTAATCAAATGAACTCCGAGATACTTTTTTAGAGGACGTCGTTGAGCATCGCCCCAAAATATACGCAGAGACAGAAATATGACGGTAAGGGAACGTCCTTTATTCAGCAACATTCCTTAAAAGCCACGTTCAAAATTCCTCAAGGAGATGCTGGGCTTTATATACGGTGTACCACGAGATCACGTTGGTATTTTTTTCACTCGGTCGACAACTTGTGATTTCTAGCAATAACATCCTGCCAAATGTCTGCACACGAGAGGCTATCGTCAACTCCAATCGAGTCATGGAGACGGGAAGTAACAAACGCGTGAATCCTAATCCCCGCATCCGACGGAGACAGCATAGGTGGAATTTGAGCAATGTTGTCAAGATGGCAGTGTGTTTGAAAGGACAGATGGGGTTCAAATATGACAGCTCCATTTTTGACCGAGTCTCTCTGGCTGATATCAAGTTCCGTTTTGCCGTTTCCAAAATGATTGACTGGCTTTAGCCAGTAACACCTTTGAGAAGTGATGATTTTTCTTTCATACAACTGGAAGAATTTCGGATATATTTTCGCTCCTGACTTTTGACAAGCTTCAAGGTTTTTGAGTATTTCCTTGCCCTCGTGTAGGTTTTAGATCAGGGGATGCTGTCATCATAGTCTGAAATAAGAGTCTGCGCTATAACCTGTGCAGCCCTCGGAGACTCTTTGTAATTAAGGGCCAAACAAAGAAACATGACTTCACTCGATCTACAGGGTGTCTGAAAAATGGATTCACATTTTAGCAGCTCATGTCTCGATGATATATTCTTTCTTTATAGACTGAATTGATTGAACCGAGTGATGGCAGCCGGACCTCACTTGCGAAGGATTTTATATTCGTTCGATTATAAGAGATTTTTTACAATCGAATACAAATTACATTTAAAAGATATTCACTGGCTGAGCAGTGGGGCCAGGTCCTTGTAGCCTAGACAAGAATGATGTTTCCAGAAAAACAACAAGAACGGGGACAAGGGCTGACACCGGAGGAGCCTGTGACGCGGGAAAAGGAGACATTGTTTGGCTGATAAGCTTTCTTGTCGTGAGTTTTTTAGACGTGGCGGCGCCTTTCGGCGAGGAGGTGGTGAAGTTGGCGCCTGACCCGCCCCACGGGGGGTGGCCGACGCCCCGACTTTTGAAAAGACGTGGGAAGACGGGAGATCGGACCGGAGAAAGAGAGGGACGATCGAAAAAAGGAGGCTCGAGGAAGCCTCGAGCGACAATAATTTTCCTGACGCGCCCACGGGAGAAGCCGACACGCCGGCTCGGGAGAAAGGCGTGGGCAGAGGAAGAACTTAAAAAGATCGAGAACTCGGAGAAGATCGAGAGGAACAATCGAGAGAGAGAGAGAGGCTCGACAAAGAACAACACTAATTCGGCTAACTCGATGGAATTCACTTAGTAAAATACTTTCGGAAAATAAACCTGCCCCTGTGTGGAAATGCCAGTCTCCTGTCAATATTTTCCCTAAAATTAAGAAAAGAGCATGCATTGTTAGGAGAATGAAGTTTGAGTTTGGTTCATGGAGTCAGATAACTGATTGGAACAATTGGGCAAAGGATACATTTTTGATATCGTTTTTTTCCCTAACACTTGGAAGAAAGAAAGCGGATTCTCAAACGCCAACCGAAGTATGAAAAGGCAAAAGACGATTTAAGAAGGAGTTTCACAAAGAACCACCGACACGAGTTAGAACGGCTGGACTTAGAGATAAGTCTGAAGAGGATGGAAGTTCACTAGAAGCGTTTGGGAAGACCGTGTTCATGGACGAGTCTGACAAAAGAAGAAACTTGAAAGCAAAAAGTCCAAGAAAAGATTTTGCGCCGATGCGAGGGAGGCCTTTGGAAATCCTGGCATCCATGGAGAAGTTCCATTCCAAGATGGCTCCATGCTCTGAATGATGATGATCCAAGAGTAAAGAAATGAAGGTGACAAATTCAAAATGAATGACCTCTCATTAAAGAGACAATGCCTCCTATTTGACCACCAAATGATGCAACCAACAACGAGTGCAAGGAGGAATACAAACTATAGAGCAGGGGTGTCGGTCCGGCGGCCCGTGGGCCAGATCGGGCCTGCTCAGGGATTGAATCGGGCCCGCCAGACAATGCTGGGAAAAGCGCAAGAGAAAAACGAGCTGCAGGTTGAAATAGGTCCACTTGATGTTGCCAAAGCCTCTCACAAACGCTGTACTGGTATTTCTTTATTTCTCTTTCTCTCTCCCTCCCTTTTTCTCTCAGTCTGCATCTCACTCTCTGTCTCTCATTTTCTCTTTCTTTGTTCCTCTTTTTTCTTTTTCTCTATGTGTCTTTTTACCTTCTTACGCTCTCTCTTCCTTTTCTCTTGCTTCCCCCTTCTCTCTTTCTCAGCCTTTCTCTCCTTTTTTCTCTCTATTTCTCTTTGCATTCTGTTCTCTCTCTCTTTTCCACTTTCTCACGATTGCTCTTTTTATCTCTTTTGTTTTTTCACACTTTCTCTCTTTCTTTGTCCCACCCACTCTACTTTTCTCTCCCTCTCTTTTTCTTATTTCCTTCTCTCCTTTTTTACTTTCTCTTGAATCTACTCGTCCGGCCCCGAGCGAATGTTTTTTCTATCGTGTGGCCCCCGACTTCAAATGAGTTTGACACCCCTGCTATAGAGACTCAAAGTGATAGAAATGGACTTTTTCAGTTCCCGTGAGCAGCAAAGTGCCTGACAATTAGCTCGTGTTGTGTCAAATCAATGCACATTTTTCAAACTACGAGTCATTTTTAAACAATACACATTTATATCATAGTTTGTGTATTTTAGGGTCAATTTGACTCCATCTCCTCGCAGCCGCATCAAGAATATGGAATGGTCACAAAAGAAATATAGAGAGTAGATTGACGTCTGGGGTGGAAAAGAAGATGTTATGAAAACGAAAGTCACCAACCTTCTCCTATCACCACGATGTGGAGCTGCTTGCTCATGCTAACTTGAGTTAGCCGCCGATCTTCTCCCTCGTTCTCTTCTTCAAGCTCCTCTTTCAAATGTCCCTTACCTCTGGAATACATTTTAGTCGCGTTTGAAGCTCGCCATGAAATGATTCGACGGAATAAAATGGAGCTTTTCCACAAAGTTGGATGGAAACGCCAAGTAGCCCCAAACAACCTCCGAGTGACCCGGAAGGACAAATCAAGTGGGCGGAGCTTCACTCGATAGCGTTTCATTCTTCATTTTTTGCACGATTATTTTGATATATTTGATCAAGCGTCTTCTTTGGATTTATGCAAGCGTTTTTGGACACGAATTTGATGTTATGTTCCCCAACATATAAGAACGACATCACCCAGGGTGCCACCGTGTTATACGGTAGTATTTCCGGTGTGTCTCCTTATGTTTACGCTTGTATGTTGAGGTTAGAGTAAAACCCTGTTTGCGCCAGCGCTCATCATTTCAAAACCTGAGGAATAACACAAGGAAAAGGCCTTGAAAACAAATGCTAACCGCAAATGTGGAGTGAGTGCGCTATCTTGTGGAGTCGTGTAGTATGAATTGAAATGATCTGCCTTTCTATAGCGCTTTTCAAGTCAATGACTTCCCAAAGCGCTTTACAGTGTGCTTCACATTTCCCAATAGCGGCCTTGCAGCCATGTAAGGCGCTAACCTGCTAAATGAGGGTATTGGGGGTTCAGTGTCCTACCCAACGACAATTCGACACGTAACACGGACCGGCCGGGATTCGAACTGGGTTTCCCTTAATCCTAAAAAGATCGCTCTACCTCCTGAGCTACTGCCGCCCCATGTAGTATTCCATGGTGGCGTCCCCCGGCTGGAGGATGCTGAGACATACGCGATGGAGCAACGACAGAGCCGGTCTTCCCTCAAAGCTGCGCGCGTGCGCAATTGCGCACTGCTCGCACATTCTCGGCGCACAAGAAAATCGAGCCAATGCACAACAATGAAGGCTCAAAATGACTTGTTAAGAAGCGACTTAAGTCAAAGTTACAGTGCATGAAGGTCAAGATACACGGCTTCCCCTGAGGTTGTGTCCTAAATGCGCTATTTGGAAGTCGAGTCGAAGTAGAACGAAGTTAGTAGAGTTTGTCGAGAACCGGCTTCTTCGGCTCGGCTCACTAAAAAGGAACCGCTCTTTCGGGTCCTAAACGGCTCTTCAGGTTGTTTTTGCTTCTTTCATCCCAACATGACCAAATATGAAGTAAAATGATGCACAAAATCACCTAAAGGAAGGGGGGAATAGAACAAAAAAGATACCATACAGGAAATACCAACCGGGACGGGAGCGAGTCGAAACCCGCGTCTCGCCGGGCAGAAGTTCGTTGACGGGCTGACTAAGGAAGAGTGAGAGAAGTGAGCTTAAATAGACGGGAAGCTGATATGTTAACGAGCTGCAGCTGGCGCCACACGGGCGGAGCCCATTGGGCGCCGTGGCAACCGTGACAGAAAATGCATCTTAACAGCTTGACAAGACTATGTTACAAGATCTGTCAGTTGAGTTTGAATGGAGTTCCTAAACTTTTTGGCAAAAGGTTTGACTTTGATGTAGGCGGCACTCTTTGGAACAGGGTGCTTATGTGACTCTCCACCACCAGGGATTCTGACTGAGCACCAAAAGCTTGGGAGGGACGCTGATGACTCCAGGATTTCAGGCGCCAGTTCATGCCTGTGAACATCCATCCATCCGTGATCTGCAGCGCTTATCCTCAATAGGGTCGCGGGGGTGCTGGAGCCCATCCCGGCCGTCTCTGGGCAGTGGGCAGGGGACACAGGGACAGACAATTGGCTCGCTCATTCCCACCTAGGGACAATTCGGAGCGGCCGATTCACCTGACGTGCGTGTTTTTGGAATGTGGGAGGACACCGGAGTGCCCGGAGGAAACCCGGGCAAACACGGGGATCACGTGCAAAACTCCACACAGCGCGGCGGCGCTAACCACTGCCCCACCGTGTTGCATCCTGTGAACAAAAGACGGATTTGTTCATGTAAGCATTCTGCATGGACTCCCGCAATTTTGATCAATATGGGAAATAAACACACAAATTGTTCACAGAATGTTACAGAAAAAGACTCTTTTCAATTAACAGAGAAATGGGGCAGAGAGAGAGAGAGAGAGAGAGAGAGAGAGAGAGAGAGAGAGAGAGGGAGAGCATTTGGAAGGCAGCCGGCTCTTGGCCCTCACTTGAAAGAGCCGGCTCATAAAGTTGTTTCGTTCGCCAACGACACAAAAGAGTGGAACGGTGACGTGATGCTAGAGGGCGCTAATGCGCCAAGGAGATTTATCCCAACCAAAGAAGAAGACGAGAAGCACACATCACTGCCGCCGTTGCTTGTGGCCTCGTGGCGCTTCGTTCCAGTCGCCTGCACAATTGAACTTCATCGAACTGCATTTAACTCTGTACAAGAGTTTTAAAGGTGGCTAAAATGTGCGAGGGACGGAAAGGAAATTTGAAAGAGGAGCTTCAGGAAGAGAACGAGCGAGAAGATCGACGGCTAAACCAAGTTAGCATTAGCAAGGAGCTACGAGTTGTGTTGAACAGAGCAGGTCGGTCCATTTTGGGTCTAATATTTTCTTTTTTTTTCAGTCCGTTGCACGAAGGATGTTTGATTTCTATTTCCTATTCTTTATTCGGAGGCTTCGATGGGGGAATCTATCGGGTTGGCGTCGAGACCAAATCGAATACGCGGAGCAAATAAGAAGGCCAACAAACAAGTGACGCTAGAATAACAAACCGATTCCAAAAGTTAGAATGGTCTTCGGAAAACTTTATTCATAAAGTCAAAGGTTTTTCATGGAAAACAGATACAATTCTTTTTTTCTGTCTCGTGAAAGTAGAATTGAGCTATCGTCATAAGAGCGAGCAATAAAGCTTTCTTTCGATATGTTTGAAGTCATCCATTCCATGTCGACAAAAACATTCCGCACATCTATGTACCGGGCAGCACGGCGGCACAGTTCTGAGGTCATGGGTTTAAATCCAGCTACCGGACTTCCTGTGCAGAGTTTGTATGTTCTCCCCTTGCTCGCGTGGGTTCCCTCCCACATTCCAAAAACACGCATTTCAGGTGGATCGGCCGCTCCAAATTGTCCCTAGGTGGGAATGAGGGACATATTGTCTGTCTCTATGTGCCCTGCGATTGGCTGGCAAGCGGTTGAGGGTGTCCCCTGCCCACTGCCCGAATATAGCTGGGTTGGGCTCCGGCACCCCCGCGACCCTACTGAGGATAAGCTCTGCAGATCATGGACATCTATGTACCAAGAACATCTGGAGTATAGCTTTTCATTGGCTTTGTCATAACATCAGCAATCGTTTGCTCAGTAGGGCGATATTGCAGTTATGTGTTTACACTTTCACGCATGAAGTGATATTTCATGTCAACGTTCTCGCCGCGTTTTCCCGAGCGCACGTAAAAATCCGAGATTTTCTTCCGAATGTGCGGCGCGCCCTGCTTATGACGTAAAGCGGCGGGCGTCGCCGAGGTCACCGCCGGGCTGCCGTTCGCGCGGCAGAGCTCAATGCTCGAATTTCCATATTGGGAGGAAAACGTGGGATGTTTTTGTCAGATCCTTTTCGTTTCCGACTAAAAGCGACGGCTACGCGTCTCCTGTGACTCGAAAGCGTCTCTCGTTTCTTCCTTTTTCAGCACCGTAGAGGGGGCCCTATCGTGTCGTGTGCCGCGTGTAGTCTTAACCCCTTAATATTCCCGTAAATGAGCCGAAAATCTCAATCCGAGACGCGCCCAAAGTCAAATGAATGCTGTTGTTCAAACGGAAACGCTCTGCATTTTTCTAGCGCTTTTCAAGTCGATGAAGAGCTCCCGAAGCACTTTACGACGTACTTCACACTTTTCCCTTTTACACACTAACTCGCGGTGTCAGCCATGCAGGGCAACTACCCGCTATCGCGGGCACTGGGGATTCTGTGTCTTTCCCGACATATAACACGGAGGAGCCGGGAATCGAACCTTGGACCTCTTGACGAGCACTTTACCCCCTGAGCCGATGCCCCCCGAAGTGATTTGAAGGTTCTGTTGGTATTTTACAAAGTCATGCATGGACTCGCTCCCTCATATCTTTCAGATTGAATTTCCGCCTATGTTCCGGTCCGGAGCCATCGCTCCGAAAACGCCGGTCTACTCGTGATCCCGAGATTCAAGAAGAAATCTGACAGTCTTTTCCATTTTGGGCCTTGGTGCTGTGGAAGGCTCTGCCCCTGAGATGCCGTCTGCAACTCAGGGATGTGATTTTTCCGCTAATTCGCGGAATTCCGCTTTTTTTATCTCCAAAAATAAAATTTTAAAATTTCCGGTGTTTTAATTGGTAAAAAAAAACGATTTCGTCTCGACAGCATGCCATTTGAGTGTTTCCGTAACTGAAATGAAACGTACTTGCGATTGGTTGAAGTCTCGTGTTGACCAATAAACGCGCTTGTTATAGGAGTGTGCCATTGTTCATTTCTCACACGTTTTTGCCGGGTGTTTAAAGAAAGATGTCCGTGATCGAACGCAAAGATGCTCCGCGAGCTAAAGAAATTGATAAGATTGTAAAAAACAAGTTTCGATGGGACTGGTTGGAGAAGGAATTATCTACGAACGTTGGAAAGAAGACTGTGACGAATTTGTTCAATGACTTTATTCGGAAGATCGATCGTGCCGGGAAAGCACTTTGCATTTGGTGTCATGATACCATCGACTATGGTGGGAGAGGTTTCAAAGCTCTTGAAAGTCACGCAAAGAGCAAAAAACACGTGAAAGAACTCCAGTCAAGAACGACAAATTATTCCATCGCTGGAAGTTTCGGTGCCCAAACGAAAACTCCAAAACTTTACGGCCTCCATCCCTTATTGACATCACAATCGGAAGCGGTAATAAAGAGACGTGATCCACCCCAACAACCTGTACCAGTTGCTGATAGAGTCGTGAATTTTGAGGTAGGTGGTAAACTTTTCAAATTTATTTGACAGTTTTCCCATTTTTTTCGAAAATATTATAACGTAATAAAAATGGCCATAAATATTTAACAATTACAATAATAGATTTTCATGTGTACATTACACCAACACTTTACTGTAGGGCCTATACTTATTGTACTTTCATTTATCAAATACTTGGATACGCTGCTATTAAAGAAATAAATTATTACATTTAAAATATGATTTAGGAAATTTAAAAATATTATTAAGCCTAATAGTAATCAAAACTATTGTCAGTATTTATATTTTTTAAATTAAGTACTTGTATGATATTCTACCATTGATTTTCTTAATGGCCACGATATTATTATGGTACATAATTTACTTAATATTAATAACATGGTTAATCATTGACACAAACTCAAATGAATGCTGCATGTTTGCACTTTTTAGGTTTCAAGATGTTGAGTGTCTTGATGTATGCAGTTACAGAGATGATCTTAGTCGAATGCATGATTGTGTTTTTATCAGAGCTTGCTGCATGAGGTATTTTATGTTTTTGTTATCCATTATGTATTAAGAATGATTGATTAAATGATTTATTGCATGGTAAATATTATTTCCAATGGTTTGTAGCTAATTTTCAACATTTTTTTGTCACCATAATAAATACTCTGACATGTGAATGTGCATGAAAGTTTAGACTAAATCCTTTTTTATTTACTTTGGTCGCATGACATTTTGGATTATAATTCAAATAATTATTTAAATTATTTAATTGTTTACTGATTATTGTTCAATTTCTTTTATTCTTCAGGCAATGCTGTTGGGAGTGCTGGCCGAAAATTCTCTTCCGTTCACCATGGCCCCAAAGCTCATCACACTGTCAAAGGAACTGGCAAGGGATCCAAAAGCTCTGAATGGACTGTCCATGGATAGAACCAGTGCATCCTACAAAACAAAGTATGGCCTTGCCCATACTATGCTTGATGAGACTTTAACAAACTTAAGATCCTCCCACTTTTCAATGAACATTGATGAGTCCACCAGCAACAATCTACACCGTGTCCTGTGTGTTCTCGTCAGCTATTTCTCGGGTCGAAGGGTAGAGTCCAGACTAAGAGTGATCCCAAAAGCTGGTGGCGGCACGCTTTGAGGCGGTTTCCTACAGACCTGGATCCCGTTAGCCGCCTGCAGTTGTAGAAAGATGCCGGTCGTCTAGGGTCTCCCTTGCCACTGGAACCATCTTCTTTACAATTAAGATAAGGGCGTTGGGGAAATGTTTTTTAATGTGACTGATTTTGAGTTGACTTAAACTGTAATTTTATATGGGATAGTTCAATATACATTGAAAATTTATGCTGTTGTCTTGTCTATTTCTTTGTCATCTGAGTGCATTGAAAGTACTTAAAAAAACCCATGAGCTCCGGGGGGGGGCTTCGCCCCACTTTTCCCCCCACCAGGGCACTGCCCTGGTCCTACCTGGTTTCCCCCCCCCCCCCCCTCCCCCCCCAGCTAGCAATCATCACCCCCCCCCCCCCCCCCGCTAATTTTCAGATAATTTCACTTTGGTCAAATCACATCCCTGGCAACTTCAGTGGAAATGTTTCAATCTAGGCTTCAAACAAACTTCTATATCATATGAATAACCTTCATTTGATGTTGATCATTTCTGTGTATTATTTGTTATTGTAAAATCCGTTGCTGTCTAGTAATCCTGAAAGGGGGATACCACATGTGCGCTCCCTTCTCAAGGTTTCTTCATTTTCCTCATGTTGAGCTTTTTGAGTTTTTCCTTGCCCTCATGTTGGTTTTAGATCAGGGAATGCTGCCATAATAGTCTGTGGTCTGTGCAGCCCTTTGAGACTCTTTGTGATGAAGGGCCAAACAAATAGACTTGACTTAGTTTCTCATTCTCACTGCCTTTGAAGCATAACTCCCGCTCTTTCATCCCTATCCGAAAACACCTTTCACTGTGTGTTTTTCTGCGATTTGGCAGAAGAACCGGGACAGTTTCCGGACCGCAAAACCCGGTCTCGTACACGTGCGTAAGTAAACGAGACTTCCCGTTGCGGTTTCACCTCAGCGGATGCTGTCATTGCGGTCTCTGCAGTCCTCCGGGACATTTTAGTGTACTACGGGCGTCAAACAAACAAACGGGATCGGCCGCTTCTATGCCGTTCCTCGGGTCTTTGATCCTCTCGGCACATTCACTGTACTTTTGTCCGGGTTGTCCGGCCAGCGGAATTTTCTCTTTGTCGTCCGAAGTCTCCCAATTTCCGGGGCCTTTCTGCCATCGTCAGCCGCCACGTGCCTTACGAGCGACAATCTTATACGCTCGGCATAGCGGTCTGCATTTGTCATTCTCGATTTGTCCGATCCAGGTAGCGTCTTTCGGCTCGGTGACCTACAACCGTAGTCTCCCTCGGGTTAAATTTATCAGTCCCGTCAAAGAGGAGTTTTCTTCCTGCTGTCACCGTTGCCATCTTTTTTCCGTGGTTCCAATTTCACGGTGGCCTTTGTCTTCCCGCTTTACCGTTGTTTATTTCCGCCTTCTACGTCCTTAACGTCCGGTGATGACCTCGTTTATTCATTCGCGTAGAAGTTGCGTGTAATACTCAAGGTTTCTATTTCTTTACACTGTTGCTGTTGCGGATTCCTCGCAAGTCAGCTTGATCACAAACATCCGGATGTTATGAAACAACGTCGACACAAGAAATACCAAGATGTTGACTGAGCAGAGTCGGGGCGGAAAAAAAACCCGTCGATTCCGAGAAAGAATACTTTCGGTTCGGAGCGAAAGATCACGTCATCGCAAGAAGGCGGTATAAAAGGCCAGCGTCTCTCAGACGGACTTTGAACGTGGCTTGTATGCGGCTGAATGTATGCCGAATAAAGGCCGTTCCCTTTCCGCCATATCTCGTCTCTGCGTACATTTTGGGGCGACGCCCGACGACGTCCTCTCCAAAATTGCGTGTCCGACTGTGGCCGGTCCCGTCACCTGTTAAGGCTTTGTCAGAGTGTGGATTCATCTTTTGGGTAAGGAAGATCGTCGGTCAGCCTTCTGACATTTATCCGTCGGCCACAAGCTAACATGAACACGACACTTACTGGACTCAACATGGCAGTCATCTACAAAAACAGTGTGAACTACATGACGCCATACAATGGAGGACGTCCTATCGTATTATCGAGAGTAAGGGCGCTATTCCATCCTACTCGACAGTCCTAATTGTTCCATGTAAAGCATTTTTTGGGAGAGAAATGATGTTTGAAAATAAGAGAGCTTTTTCTCCCCGTTTTCATTGCAATGTAAGAAGAATTATGGAAGGATATAATGTTCCAAATAATCAACTATTTCAAAAAAATTGTAGCTTAATCCTGATCAATAAGAGATTTTTGAGGATGGAAAATGGCAAAGCAGCCTGTCAGTCTTACCAAGAAGAATAGCTTTTCAGCCCTCTGTACGTTTCATCTTCAAAAGTGTCACAACATCTTGCTCTGAAAACAATTCTCTAAATGAAATGTTCCTGCAAAATCATATCAAGTAGATGCCAAATCAAAAGAAACCCTCTCATTGTCGCCGACCGTAGTCATATTTTTGAGGAGCTATACTCTGGTTTACACGATAATGCCTTTAAATGTGAATATAAACATTGAGAAGGTTTTCAGTGAATTGTCTTTTTTATTGTGTGTGTGTGTATATATATATATATATATATATATATCAGTATATTCATGGATTATTTTAACTTAATTGATTTATTTTTTTCTGCTAAAAGGATTTCTGTAGCGATGCATTTGCTGTAAAAACCCCAGAAAAATGTGTGTGCGTAGAGATTTTTCTAAACCTCGCGCATGTTTTGTCCTGCAGACGTCGGTCGAGAGTATCTTTCGCCTCGGCAACAGGATACAAAGATGCCTCGTGTCACAAAAGAGCAAGAAGATGAGTATTTCCAGATGTTTAAACATCAAAAGGAAGAGGAGGACTCGGGGCCCGATGACTTTAAAGAGGAGGAAGAAAGGAGAGAGTTTCCTGTGACTGGGGCCCGTTTAACTTCAGAAGATCAACATGAAGAGAACAAGGAGAAGGTGTCCCCCAGCAGAAGCTCCGGCACAAAAGAAGATGATGACAACCGTGAGGGGGACAAACAGTCGGAAAGTGATGACACCAATCACAAATGTTTGCAGGGTGGGAAAACCTTTGGGCGCAAAGATCATCTGAAACGCCACGAGATGGTCCACACAGGTGAGAAACCGTTTTCCTGCTTGTTGTGTGGTCAGAAATTCAGCCGAAAGGAACGTTTGCAGAACCACTCAAGAATCCACACTGGTGAAAAAGTATTTTCCTGCTCGGTATGCAGTCAAAGATTCAGCCTGAAATCAAGGTTAACCCAACACTCAGGAATCCACACTGGAGAAAGACCTTTTGCTTGCTCGGTTTGCGGTCGAAAATTCACAGACAGGAAGGCCTTGAGAATCCACGCAAGAATGCACACTGTTGAAAAACACTTTGCCTGCTCAGTTTGTGGTCAAAAATTCAGCCAGGAACAAAACCTAAAGATACACGCAAGAACCCACACTGGTGAAAAACCCTTCGCCTGCTCGGTTTGCGGTCAAAGATTTAGCCGTAAAGAAAATTTGAAAATCCACACAAGAATCCACACTGGTGAAAAACCTTTTGCCTGTTCAGTTTGTAGTCAAAGATTCAGCCAGAGAGAACATTTGAAATGCCACACAAGAACCCACACTGGTGAAAAACCCTTTTCCTGCTCAGTTTGCGGGAAAGAATTCTCCTGGAAATCATGCCTCAAAAGTCACATAAGTAACCACACTGGAGAAAAATCTTTTGCTTGCTTGGTTTGCGGTCAAAAATTCACAGACAGGGGGACCTTGATAATCCACGCAAGAACGCACACTGGTGAAAAACCCTTTTCTTGCTCAGTTTGCGGGAAAGAATTCTCCCGGAAATCAAGCCTCAAAAGTCACACAAGAACCCACACTGGAGAAAAACCTTTTGCTTGCTCGGTTTGCGGTCAAAAATTCACAGACAGGGGGATTTTGAAAATCCACGCAAAAACGCACACTGGTGAAAAACCTTTTGCGTGCTCAGTTTGTAGTCAAAGATTCAGCCAGAGAGAACATTTGAAGCGCCACACAAGAATCCACACTGGTGAAAAACCCTTTTCCTGCGCAGTTTGTGGTCTAAAATTCAGCCAGATAGAACATTTGAAAAGCCACACAAGAACCCACACGGGTGAGAAACCTTTCTCCTGCTCAGTTTGCGGTAAAAAATTTGCTGCGCGTGGGAACCTAGAAAGACACAGACGAGCACACGCTGGTGAAAAACCTTTTGCCTGCTTAGTTTGTGGTCAAAGATTCCCCCTCAAAGAGAATTTGGAAAGACATACAAGAACCCACGCTGATGAGAAACCATTTTCTTGTTCAGCTTGCATTCAAAGATTCTCAAGTCTAGTTAAAGCTCAAGATCACAAGTGTGCTGGTGGGAATAGTAGTCATCACTCTGTTTGAAATGAGCTTGTAGTTTGCCACTCCAGTGAAGAAATATCAACTACCACTGAATGAACACGTGTGTACTGGTGCATATATAATAAATATAATATATATATATACATTGTGTGTGTGTTTGTTTTCATCCGTGTGTATATACGTATGTGTATATGCATGTATGTACGTACGTGTGTGTGTGGCTTGCGTTTCTATTTGGCCCTCTTAAACTTGGTGAGCTTTTGCCACATTTCAGACTTCAAGATATGAAAGTTTCATTTCTTGTGAAGCCTCAACAATAAGTGGGACACAATCACAAAGTGGAACACACTTTATTGGTGTCAGGGGGAACAGAGCAGGAGACCCCAGAGCGTTCGTTACAAGTCTTTTATTTGGGGAAGCGTACAGGGTTAGCGGGAGACGTGATGACCGTCGAACGTCAGCAGCAACGCCGTGAAGACAACTTCGGAACACGTGGCCAATCGTAGCGTGGGACGGAAGCAGGTCGAGTTTACCGGGACTGGAGAGAAGATCGTAGCGTGGGACGGAAGCAGGTCGAGTTTACCGGGACTGGAGAGAAGATCGTAGCGTGGGACGGAAGCAGGTCGAGTTTACCGGGACTGGAGAGAAGATCGTAGCGTGGGACGGAAGCAGGTCGGATCGGAGGCAGGCAGGCAGAATCAGGTAAACAAGAAGGCACAGGTAATCGGGAGAGTCATACAGAGTACAGAGGTAATCCTCCGACCAAGAGGTCTCCGCGTAGCATGCTAAAAAAGGGAACATAAACCAATCAGGAAGCGCATTCCAGCGCGCCAGATGATTACCCCAGGTGGCTCCACTTGGGTAATCATGACAATTGGATATTTTCAACTTTTTTAACAAATAAAAAATGAAAAAGTGGGTGTGCAAAAAGTATTCAGCCCCTTTAATTTCTGTGCTGCAAACTCTGTCCAGAAGTTCAGTGAGGATCTCGAAATGATTCAATGTTGATCTAAACCAGGGGTCGGGAACCTATGGCTCTTTCTATGAGTATCTGTGGCTCAGAGACCAATTTGATTGCATGCAAAATTTCTCCATCTTGTTCAAAACCGGAGCTGTCTATCCTATTCAGGTACACGTAAAGCCAAACCAAAGCTAAATGTACAGGTAACACTTCGCAGTATATATAGGGCACGTTATTCACTACAATTTACAGTCAAGGTGTCACACAAAAAAAGGGGGGGGAAAAAAACTCGTTTTGGCTGTACAACGCTAAAGAATCCTTTATTTAAAAGTTCACTATATAATCTGCGTTCAGTGTTCAGATACTTTATGATGAATCCACAGAACTGTAAATACGCCAAAACACCGGAAGAGAACTTAGTCATTTGATTGGGTGAGTGGGAGGGATGGGTGGAGCTATGCAAAAGGTACAAGCATTCCCTCCCATCTCTCGCCAAAGGTAAGCACATAAGGCTCCCTATTCTCAGAATGTTGTGACGTTTTTACAAAATAAATGCTTGCATCTGGTTTTGAAACCAATATGTATGAAAAAAAAGGGTCAAAAGGAGTTTAACCGATCTTGAGTCATTGCAAGAAAGAGACAAGTTTAAAGTGGTCTGTTTGTTGAATTTGGGACAGGGGCTCTGGCATTATTCTCTTTTCATCATTTTTATCAAATCATCAAAAATAAATGTGCTGAAGACTAAGCTTTTGTCTGGGGTGCGGGTTTAGCAATTTAGTCAATTTGTCTCATAATATATGGTGTGGCTCTTTCCCAAAATAAAATTAATATTTTTTTGCTTTTATGGCTCTTTGAGTCAAAAAGGTTCCCGACCCCTGCTCTTTTGTCTGTAGCCAAGATGAGTGCAGCTACCACACCTGTCCCCCGTGTACATCAAGGATGGACATTGTCTACTGGCCCACAACTGTGATGCGTGCAGCACAGTTATGGGCCAGAGTGGGTTCCTGCGTGGATTTTTAAGTTTGATTTCAGGCAGAATTTCCCACCACAGATGTTTTTCACCAGTGTGGGTTGAGTGGCTGTTCAAATGTCCCTAATGCTGAATTTCTTACCACAAAACGAGCAGGAAAATAGTTTTTCACCGGTGCGGGTTGTTGTGTGGATTTTTATGGTATCAGAGTTTACGAAGGGAATTTTGAGGTCGATTGTCGAGGAGGGAATTGCAGTCGTGGAGGCGTGAGGTGACGAGGATGGCAGTGATGTGGGGGTCGAGGGGGAGGGGTGAATACAGCTGATGGAGCGCAGGTGTTGTTTGTATGGGAGTAAAAGGAGGGTAGACTGTTGGGTATGACACCCAGACTTTTGACCCGAGGGGAGGGAAAAAGTGAGCAACTCTCAATGGAGAGAGAGAAGGAGTCCACTTTAGAGAGCACGGATGAGAAGTAGTTTGGTTTTATTGCGGTTTAGTTTTAGGAAGTTGACAGTGAGCCCTGATTTTACCTCAGAAAGGCAGGGGTTGAGGTCGGGCGGTGGGAGTATGGAGTTGGCTTTGCAGGAAAGGTAAAGCTGGGTGTCGTCCGCCAAGCAGCCCACGGCGATATCGAATTTCCGGAAGATACGGGCTCGGCGGAGTAGGAAGGTTATAAAGAGGAGGGGGCCCGGGACAGAGCCCCTGGGCACACCTGAGACTGGAGAGGGGTCAGGGGAGGTCGACTCGAATGGATCGAGTGCAGCCGTCGAGATACGATCGGAGGGGGGTGTGGCTTAGGCCAAGTGAAGAGCGAAGTCCGTGACTTTAATGCCGAGAGGATTGGAAGTGGCTTCCGACCATCTCGGAAAGATATCGGACTTGGCAAATACGACTCCGAGACGTGTAAGATGAAGCCAAAGTGAACCGTCATTGTCAATCTCATCATAATCATAATCACTTTGGCAAATGCAAAATCGCTGGTAGAAAAATGTCTTTCCCTACAGAGATGAAGAAAGTATCTATCCATCTATCGGTCTTCATTGCCTTCCAATGTGAAGTGAAACATAACACGATATCCATAAAGCTTTCCCACAACCAGAAGGCCATTCAAACAAATACTCTGCTATTTTTAATCTAACTTTCTGTTTTATTTGATTCTATTCTTTCGTTTTTTAAAACCTTTTTTTCTTTATTGATATTTCGGTTCGTTGTACAGTTCGAGTGTACTGTTTACGCAACACCGAGGTAAGATAGTTGTATGGTCATGTGACTCACGTCAAAAAGCAATAACAACAAAAAGCAGATGTACTGATTCAGGAAATGATTCGCTAGCTTTAAGTGCAGTTTGAAATCAAAGCGACATGGAAAGACTATGGATTTGCCCGTATCCCAAAACTTTTAACAACATTTAATGAGTTCAATCAAAATAAATAAGCACTTTATTTTCACACCATCACTTGTACAAGCGCAAACATAGACAAAGTAACATGTTAAAACACTATTCAAATAATACATACGTTCTTATATCCAGAGTATGACTTACACCACATCGTTTAATTGCATACACTAAGCATATTATATATGATTCTGTCCACATGATGGCGCAGTCGAGGAAGATAATCATCTCGAAGCCCCTGTGTGTGTGTGAAGCAATTCCCCGTTGGGCTTCACTGCTTTATGGCATCACTACTTTTAAGTGTGATTTACGGGTGACTTTTTTTTACCACAAACTGAGCAGGCTAAAGGTCTTACCAGTCTGGGTCATTGTGCGTACGGTTACGCTTTCTTTACAGTTGATTTTTCTCGCCACAAACTGAGCAGGCAGAAACCTTTTTCACCAGTGTGGGTTTTTGCGTGCCTATTAAATGCGTTTTGAAGGTAGATTCTTTATCACAGAGCAGGCAAAAGGTTTTTCAGCAGTGTGTGTTCTTGCGTGGATTTTTAAGTTTGATTTCAGGCTGAATTTTCGACCACAAAATGAACAGGCAAACGGTTTTCACCAGTGTGGGTTCTCATGTGGCTGTTCAAATGTCCTTTTAGGCTGAATTTCTTACCACAAAATGAGCATGCAAATGGTTTTTCACCAGTGTGGGTTCTTGTGTGGATTTTTATGGTGTCTCTACGGGCAAATTTTTCACCACACACTGAGCAGGCGAACGGTTTTTCACCAGTGTGGGTTCTTCTGTGGATTTTTAA
The DNA here is from genome assembly GCF_059441175.1 of Urocampus carinirostris. NCBI lineage: Eukaryota > Metazoa > Chordata > Actinopteri > Syngnathiformes > Syngnathidae > Urocampus > Urocampus carinirostris. The sequence goes on along the minus strand of NC_142349.1, from coordinate 75,136,585 downwards.
GTTTGATTTCATGCTGAATTTTAGACCACAAACTGAACAGGCAAAAGGTTTTTCACCCGTGTGAGTTTTTGTGTGCGCTTTTAAGATGGATAACTGGGTAAATTTTTCACCACAAACCGAGCAGGTAAAAGGTCTTTCGCCACTATGGGTTCTTGCGTGCGTTTGTAAATGTGATTTCTGGGTGAATTTTTGATCACAAACCGAACAGCCAAAAGGTCTTTCGCCACTGTGGGTTCTTGCGTGCGTTTGTAAGTGTGATTTCTGGGTGAATCTTTGACTGCAAACTGAGCAAGAATGAGGTTTCTCACCCGTGTGGATTCTGGTGTGGATTTTTAAGATACCTCTTCGGGTAAATATATGACCGCAAACTGAGCAAGCAAAAGGTTTTTCACCAGTGTGGACAAGGATATGGCGTTTCAAATCACACTTGTATCGAAATGATTTTCCACAGCGCAAACATTTGTGATCCGACTGTTTTTCGCCATCGTTTTGCGCAAGGTCGGACGTGTCGTCTGTTGTCCCGGAGCTTCTGCTTGGGGACACCTTCTCCTTGTTCTCTGGGTGTTGATCTTCAGAGGTTAAAGAGGCCCCGGTCACCCGAAACGCTCCCAAATCTTCCTCTTTTTTCACATCGACAGGCTCGAAATCGTCCTCTTCCTTTTTAACCTGATCAAACTCCAAAACATCCCCCTCTTTTTTAATGTCAAGCGTTTGCGAATACCCATCCTCCAGCTTTTGAACGTGAAAAGGCTCCAAATCCTCCTCCTTTTTAGCGTGAAAAAGATCCAAATCCTCAACCGTCTGTAAAAAGTCATCTTCCTCCTTTTTGAGGCCGGGTAACTTTGTCTCCCGTCGCCGAGGAGGAAAAGACTCGTGACTGACATCTGCGGGACACGAGACACACAGAAATGAGTCAAAATGGCGGTTTTGCACCTTTACGCTTTGGAGTTTTCAAAGAGATGAACTCGATCCGACGAACGACGCCAATCCGGACTTTCCATACATTTCAAACTTAAACGGAAGACATTTTCAAATCGATTCTCTCCACTTACAGCAAACCTGTTCAAATCGCGCGTGAGTGCGGCGGATTCAGGGTCTCCGGTTCGTCTTTTTGTTTTTAGTGTTTTTTTTTATCGATCCAATAGGACCAGATCAATAAAGCTACGTTTCCTTATAGCCCCGCCGACAAAATCAAATTTCGACCGTTAAAATGGCTCAGGGGTTAGAAGGGCGAGAATGAAAAAAAAAAAAGATATTCAAGTCTGTCGACCGGCGCTGTGTTTTAGTGAGCTCGTACACCTCGGGGATATTGCGCCGAACCGAGATAAGGGATTAAGCCTGGATGTTTGTTATTTTGTCCGAATCTACCCTCCAGTCGCTCGCATGAAAGCAGGTTAAGCTCGGCTCAATGAAGACAGCGATTTAGTCTCTACGGCAAATAGTTTGCCTACTCGTCCCGGCAGTCTTTGATCTTATTTTTCTCATGAAAGTCTTGACGACGCGTTAACCCCGGAGTGCCGTGTTTCATCCCGTCGCATAGAATATTTCACAATTTTGATATCAAAGAGAAAAATCCTCACTTGGTTTCTCCCCTCAGGTCAGGAGTTCTGGGTGTCATCCGGGACAGTACACCCTCTTCCACGCTCATATAAATAGCATCCCCCGCTCACCTTATTTTTACCTGCATTCCATCATCTGTCTTCACCCCTCCCCCGCGCCACCGCCATCCTCGTCCACTGCCTTATATACTGTATATAGCGAAGGATTTTATATTTTATACGGTTAAATACATGTTACATTTATCCAGTGCAATGAAGATTTTCACTGAGTGAGCTACGGGTCACGCCGTTCCGAATAGTTCTGTTGATAACAGGACTCTGACGGAGAAGGCCAGACGCACAAGGACAGACATCCCGACGCTCTTCTCCGAGATGGCGGGGCCACGTGGGAGCTTTTCTCTGGCCCGCACGTGGGAGAGGCCGACACGCCAGCTTGGGAGAAAGACGTGGGCAAAGGAAGAACTTCAGAAGATCGGAGAACGAGAGAAAAGGCTCGACGAACAATACTTCAGCTAATTCGATGGAATTCACTTAGTTGATTTATTGAAGAAATTAAATCTGCCCTTGTGTGAAAATGTAGGCTATTCTTGTCCATCTTTTCCATATTTTGTTAGGTGAATGAAGGTTATGTTTGGTTAATGGAGTCAGATAACTCATTCGAATCATTTGGTAAACGCTTCATTTTTAATAGTATTATTTCCCAACAATAGTATGTCACAAAGGTGAGTGCAGCCCTGACATTTCTGAGGAGATTTCATCATCGTGTTGAATTGAACAACGGTGAAGAACATGGCTTTGACACAATGAAAGCAAGTCTGTGTAAAGCTTAAATTGCGGCACTTTTTTCCCCTCATAAAACTCAAAATATAGACATCGCTAGCTAAACAAAGTTCTATAAATTCAATATTTTGTGTAGCCAACATGATTTTACAGAAGCACTTTGATCCTCCTGGCCTTGGATTTGACCGGAGCCTCACAAATTGCCCCCAGAATGCTTTTCCACTCCTCCGCGACAACACGACTGAGCTGGGGGATATTGGAGATCTTGTGCTTCTTCGTTTTCCGCTCGAGGATGTTCCTTTGGGTTTAGATCTGGAGACGTCCTTGGCCAGTCCATTCCCTTTAGCCTAAGCCCCTTTGGAAAAGTTTTGGTCCTCTTTGAGGTTGCAAGAGGTCACAAGCTGTTGAACGTCTGGAACTTTGAACACGCGTTCCCTTTTTGTCATTTCTCATCTCTGCGCATTTTTGGGAGCGACGCCCAACGAGGTTCCCTCCAAAATAAGTGGCGCCCGACGTCCGCCCCGGCTCCTCGGCATATCAGCTTGTGCCCTCTTACGACAAGGTCATCCCACGACCTTCACCAGATTCCTACCTTTCTATCATGAGTTATCCACATTCCACAACACCCCAAACCATGACATTCCCAATACCGTGCTCGACCTTTTCAAAACAAAAATGAACATTTCCCTGTTTCCTTTTTATAGTATTCACAAAAATGCGTATTTCAGAATTGATTTGACACGAGCATAGTCCACTAGGGAAGAATTTTAGGGTTTGCTAGCTTCTAACGAGACGAAAATCGAATTTGGGTTCAAATCGTCAAGGATAATATGAGTGAATATTCGGAACCATTTGAACCTAAAATGTGCACGGATTAGAACAAAAACATTACAGTCATCGCTTCCACTCTCGTTTGCAGTATTTAGTAACAGTTTTACAAAAGAACTTTGCTCGCACCTTGTTTTGAAAACACTAAAGTTACTGCGGCGGAGACTTCTTTGAAGCGGTATATTTTTATTGATATGGGACACAGGCTGTGGCATTCTTATTGTTTTATGGATCGCTTCAATTCATCAAATATCGCTCCGTCAAATGCAATGTGCTAAAGACAGGGATGTGATTTGACCAAAGTGAAATTATCTGAAAATTAGCGGGGGGGGGGGGGGGGTGATTGCTAGCTGGGGGGGGGGGGGGGGAAACCAGGTAGGACCAGGGCAGTGCCCTGGTGGGGGGAAAAGTGGGGCGAAGCCCCCCCCCGGAGCTCATGGGTTTTTTTAAGTACTTTCAATGCACTCAGATGACAAAGAAATAGACAAGACAACAGCATAAATTTTCAATGTATATTGAACTATCCCATATAAAATTACAGTTTAAGTCAACTCAAAATCAGTCACATTAAAAAACATTTCCCCAACGCCACTATCTTAATTGTAAAGAAGATGGTTCCAGTGGCAAGGGAGACCCTAGACGACCGGCATCTTTCTACAACTGCAGGCGGCTAACGGGATCCAGGTCTGTAGGAAACCGCCTCAAAGCGTGCCGCCACCAGCTTTTGGGATCACTCTTAGTCTGGACTCTACCCTTCGACCTGTTCGGCTTGGGTAACCCTACCAGGAGTACGAGACTCCCGCCGACATAGCTCTGGGGGTCATGGAGACGCGCAAAGTGCCCCACCACGATAAGGTGGTGATCCGTCGGGACACAGCTAAATCCATTCACATGACCCAAACACTACTTCCTCCTAGACTTCATTGCTTTGGAATGGGTCTTTCTAGCCTGCTTCTGTGCAGCTTTGATGGTTCTTCTTGAGGCAGCCTTGCTCATTTGGGTGTCCTGTTTCACAGCAAGTTCTGTTCGTTTTGCAGACAACATAGCTGCTTCTGCATCCTTCTCCTCCCTGTACCTTTTGGAGGATGTCCTCAGATTTAGGCACAGTATGGACTGCACAGGATCCATCAGAATGTCTTTCCTTCCAAAATGGCTGACAGAGGTGGTATTTCTTGCTCTTAGGGCATATTTTACAGTCTGGATAGAACTGTATGTGGCTATGTCCATTCTGCATGCTTTGGGGTTCAGGACATCACCCATGACACTAAAAGCCCCCTCTACTTGCGGCCCATGGAAGCAACTCATGAGAGCCTTCACCATCTTGGCCAGGGTTGGGTATCTTCCAACAGCAAAGACTTGGGCCCACCAACGATCCAGTGCAATTGCCTTCATCTCTGAGTCCAAAGGTGTTGGCAACTCACTGTCCAACTGGTATTCTCTCACCTCGAGATCATAGTTCCCCAGCTCTGACTCATCAAGGACATTGGTACTTAATTTAAAAAATATAAATACTGACAATAGTTTTGATTACTATTAGGCTTAATAATATTTTTAAATTTCCTAAATCATATTTTAAATGTAATAATTTATTTCTTTAATAGCAGCGTATCCAAGTATTTGATAAATGAAAGTACAATAAGTATAGGCCCTACAGTAAAGTGTTGGTGTAATGTACACATGAAAATCTATTATTGTAATTGTTAAATATTTATGGCCATTTTTATTACGTTATAATATTTTCGAAAAAAATGGGAAAACTGTCAAATAAATTTGAAAAGTTTACCACCTACCTCAAAATTCACGACTCTATCAGCAACTGGTACAGGTTGTTGGGGTGGATCACGTCTCTTTATTACCGCTTCCGATTGTGATGTCAATAAGGGATGGAGGCCGTAAAGTTTTGGAGTTTTCGTTTGGGCACCGAAACTTCCAGCGATGGAATAATTTGTCGTTCTTGACTGGAGTTCTTTCACGTGTTTTTTGCTCTTTGCGTGACTTTCAAGAGCTTTGAAACCTCTCCCACCATTAGTCGATGGTATCATGACACCAAATGCAAAGTGCTTTCCCGGCACGATCGATCTTCCGAATAAAGTCATTGAACAAATTCGTCACAGTCTTCTTTCCAACGTTCGTAGATAATTCCTTCTCCAACCAGTCCCATCGAAACTTGTTTTTTACAATCTTATCAATTTCTTTAGCTCGCGGAGCATCTTTGCGTTCGATCACGGACATCTTTCTTTAAACACCCGGCAAAAACGTGTGAGAAATGAACAATGGCACACTCCTATAACAAGCGCGTTTATTGGTCAACACGAGACTTCAACCAATCGCAAGTACGTTTCATTTCAGTTACGGAAACACTCAAATGGCATGCTGTCGAGACGAAATCGTTTTTTTTTACCAATTAAAACACCGGAAATTTTAAAATTTTATTTTTGGAGATAAAAAAAGCGGAATTCCGCGAATTAGCGGAAAAATCACATCCCTGTAAAGAATTTGCTTTTTTCTAGAGTGACGCTTTGGCCGTAATGTTGAAATTTCTCTTCAGATAGGGTGCTGCTCTCGATCCCACCGACCCCCCCAAAAAAAATCAAAATATTTTTGCTTTTATGACTTTTGGGTCAGAAAAGTTCCAGGCCCTTGCTTTACAACATTTATTTTAAGTCTGTATGATATATAACGGGCAGCACGGCAGCACAGTGGTTAGCGCGTGTGTGGCACAGTTCTGAGGTTGTGAGATAAAACCTCCTGTGCGGAGTTTGCATGTTCTCCCCGTGCATGTGTTGGTTTCCTCCGGGCACTCCGGTTTCCTCCCACATTCCAAAAACACGCGTGTCAGGTGAATTGGCCGCTCCAAATTGTCCCTAGCTGTGAACGAGCGAGCCAATTGTCTGTCACTGTGTCCCCTGCCCACTGCCCGAAGATGGCTGGGATGGGCTCCATCACCCCTGCGACCCTACTGAGGAGAAGCGGTGCAGATCATGGATGGATATTCTGCATGAAAGCACACACAAGGAAACTGTCGAGATAACTAGTGCAGACTAAAACAGTCATCTATTTAATGTTCCATCTGATTTGATTCAAATGCAAAGTGAATTCCTATTTTGGCCGCACGAGCAGAGCTATTTGATCCTCCCCTCTAAGCAGCTCCATCACGAATATTGAATGAAGATCGGGCGTATATCGTGCAATTGACTCGAAGAGTGCAAAATGAGAAGATCAAATGTTATAGAAATAAAAGTAACCAACCGTCTCTGTTCAACACAACTCGTAGCTGCTTGCTAATGCTAACTGGCTTTAGCAGTCGATCTTCTCGCTCCTTGTCATCTTGCGCTTCCCGAAGCTCCTCGTTCACATTTACGTTCCATCTTTCGCACATTTCAGCCGATGTTAAATCTCAGCGATAACTCCTGGAGTTAAACGGAGTTTTTATCCGCACGCACGACGAGAGCAGATTGCTACGTGGCCAAAGACGCGCTCGGAGTAACCCGGAAAGAGATAGAGAATGGGCGGAGCTCCAACCAAACCACTTCCGGTTTACAACAGCGATCACCGGAGCGGTTTCCTTTTTCTTTGTGGGGGAATTGAGCTGGCATTATTAGTTTGCTTTTATGACAACTCTATGAACAGTTTTCCGATGTGGAATTTAGAAAAGCCTGCATAATATATGCTAGGGCAGGGCTGTCAAACTCTTTTGAACTCACATGATAGAACAAACGTTCAGTCGGTCAAGACAAAGAAAAAGAGAGATGAAAAATGAAGAGGGAAAAGGAGAGAGGGTGGGACAAAGAAAGAAAAAGAGAGAGGGAGAGAAAACAAAAGACATCAAAAGAAAGGGAGAGGAAGAAAGAAATCCAAAGAGAAATAGAAAGACAGAGGGAGAGAAAAGAGAAACGAAAACGCAAAGGGTAGGAAGAGAGAAAGAGAAAAGGAAAAAAGGAAGTTACAGCAAACGAATAGGAACAAAGGAAGAGGGCGGCAGTAGCTCAGGAGGTAGGGCGCTGGTCTTGGGATCAAGGGATCCCAGTTCGAATCCCGGCTCTTCCGTGTTACATGTCGAAGTGTCCTGGGGTAAGACACTGAACCCCTAATACCCCCAATAAGCAGCTTAGCGCCTTACATGGCTGCAAGGCCGCTATTGGGAAATGTGGAGCACATTGTAAAGCGCTTTGGGAAGTCGTTGACTTGAAATGCGCTAGAGAAATGCAGATCATTTCATTTCAAGAGAAAAAGAGAGACACAGAGAGTGAAAGAGACAGAGAGTGGGAGAAAAAGAGAGAGAGAAAGAAATACAAGTAGAGTGTCTTTGTTGGAGGCACCTGGCTTTAGCAACATCGAGTTGACCTATTTCAACCTGCAGCTCGTTTTTCTCTTGCGCTTCTCTGAGTGTTGTCTGGCGGGCCGGATTCAATCCCTTGGCAGGCCCGGTCTGGCCCGCGGGCCGCCTGTTTGACACCTGTGTGCTAGGGAGCGGCGTCATTCAGTCATTGCACAGCCTCCCTCTTAGCCAGCTTCACAGCCATTTACACAAAGCTTCCTCAGCTTGGTGTTGGTCTCTCTGTCCATTGACATGGCCTATGTTTTAGAGCGATATAAGACAAATCCTCCGCATGAGTCAACTGCTCTCAGGAGAAAGTTGATCCGCTTTTAAGCAAGAAAAGAAGAGACGCGGGTCATGTTGTGCATTCCAAATGGCAGCTGATAGGTGTCCTTTATTCAACAGCTTACAAGGTTTTGATCAATCATAAAAGAGCATCAGAACATGTCACATACATGTTAAAATGAGATGACCTCACAAAAAACATGAAACAAGAAGCACCCGTAAAAAAACAAAACAAAACAAAGAATAAAAGAAAAAAATAAATATTCATTTACCCGTTTCCCTGGTATTTCTTGAAAAACTGATCCGACGACGTCTGCCTTTGCCAGGCGGACGTCATCGTCACGAGCGATAGCCCGAGCCGTCAACACTTTTCCTGTGTGAGTCCTTTCCAAAAATTGCCAGACTTTGTGGAATTTTTCCAATATGTCTTCAGTTGAGGCAGTGTATGTTTTTATACCTTTCTATTGTCTCTTGCTTTGTTTCGGTGACCAATCAAAGTCTCTTCCTCTTCTTTTTCCACTATACACTTTGTGGGGTCCATTGTGAATGATAGCTTTTCATAGGTACCATACTGCAGACCGATTGCAGAGCGAAAAGGGGACACGAAGAGCATGCCGGGATTCACGCATACGCCTCGGTCAGCCGGGTAGAACTCTGAGAGCGGCGAACGGAGGCACATACTGTACTGTACTTTTGACTTTGTATTCTTAAACCGCAATATTTTCCCCATTCAAGTACTTTGTAACCGGAAACTTTTGTAAGTAGAGGGACCGCGGTACGACCCTCGTGGTAGTTCATCGAGTTCACGGATACGAGCTACGCAATGCCGAAAACGGCAATCAAATCCGTTTTCATTAAATCTCTGCCGGCAATTTGAAAAGCGTTCCAAAACACGTCATCGTATTCCGTTACAGTTACCGGAAAAAGACGTACTCGAATGACAAGTCTTCAAATAAGGATTCCGATTTGATCTTAAACTATATTTTGTATACATCATGTGCCGATTAGCAACATTTGACTATCGTTTGAATCACCGACACTTCAGCGGTAATGTCGGCTCTAAAACGACCACTGAAGTGTGGGAGAGCTAAAAAAAAGATATATTGGCTAACGGTGGAAGGAAATTCAGGCAAAGACTTGTTTTGTATTTCTACAATTGCAGTCGGAGAAGGACCGGGAGGAGCCAATAATTGACTTTCTTTGGTCTCGCCGGTCTTCTGGCTTTCCCCCAGCATGCCTTTGTGTTTTATTGAGACCACAAGACATGGAAACGTACCGGTATGTTGAGACAGAGACAAAGACAAAAGTAAAAGATCTGTCATTGTGGTCATCATCGTCATCATCTGTTGTCCCAGAGCTTCTGCTCGGAGACACTTTTTCCTTGTTCTCCTCACGTTGATCTTCGGATTTCAAATGAGCCCCGGTTACGGGAAACTCTCCCAAATCCTCCTCCTGTTTGACGTCAACGTGCTCTAAATCTTCCTCTTCCTTTTCACTGTAATCAGGGTCCAAACCGTCTTTTTTGACGGCAAGCCACTTTGTCTCCTGTCGCCGAGCAAGAAGACACTCGTGACTGACATCTGCAGGAGACATGACGGACATGAATTTGTATCATCTCTATTCAAACACAAGTCAAGTCAAGTCATTTTTATTTGTTTGGCCCTTGATCACAAATAGTCTCACAGGGCTGCACAGGTTATTACACGGACTATTTTTTTCGGACTATTATGACAGCATCCCCTGATCTGGAACCAAAATGAGGGCAAGGAAAAACTCAAAAACCTCAACATGAGGAAAAGGAAGAAACCTTGAGAAGGGAGCGCACATGTGGTATCCCCCTTTCAGGATGACCAGACAGCAAAGGATGTTGCAATCACAAATAATATTGTCCACGAAAAGGATAGGTTATTCATATGCTATAGAGAAGAAGTGTGTTTTAAGCTTAGATTTCAACATTTCCACTGAGGTTGCAGATCGGATCTCAGGGGGAAGAGCGTTCCACAGCACCGGTGCCCGGATGGAGAACGCTTTCCGACCTGCGGATTTCTTCTTGGCTCTTGGGTACACCAGTAGACCAGCATTTTCAGAGCAAAGGCTCCGGGCAGGAGCATAGGGGGAAATTCTATCTGAAAGATATGAGGGAGCAAGTCCATGCATGATTTGGTATCCTACCTTGAAATCGCATCTTAAGCGAACAGGAAGCCAATGCAGGTTAGCCAAAATCGGTGTCATGTGATCGGACTTTTTTGTCCTAGTTAAAAGCCTGGCTGCAGCATTTTGTACCAACTGGAGACTCTTGAGTCTGGTCATCGGAAGACCGGAAAATAGTGCATTACAGTAGTCGAGACGGGAGGTCACAAACGCGTGAATTGTGATTTCCGCATCCGACTGAGAAAGTATAGGACGAGTTTTAGCAATGTTACGGAGATGGAAGAAAGCGGTTCTAGTCATTTTCTTCACATGTGTTTAAATGGACAGATCGGGGTCGAAAATGACACCTCCATTTTTGAGTCACCGTGGGTGATATTACATTTGTCAATGTTCACAGCAGTTTTTGAGAATAAGTCACGGCATTTAGATGGACCAATGACTAACATTTCGGTCTTTTCAGAGTTAAGGCGCAAGAAGTCGAGTGACATCCATTCTTTTATCTCAGTGAGGCAGGCCTCCAAATTTCCACAGTTTAGTGTGGCAGATTTCTCCATCAGAAGGTATAGTTCAGTGTCATCTGCGAAACCATGGAAACTGATATTATACTTGCAAATAATATCTCTTCATGGAAGCATGTCAATGCTGAAAATAAGGGGGCCAGGCACTGAACACTGCGGACCACCACAGGTAACACTAAAGGGCTCAGATGTCATTTCGCCCTATTTAACACAGTGCGTCCTATCTGAGAGGTAGGATCTGAACCATAAGAGGACGCTTCCTGGGAAACCGATCCATTTTTCCAACCGTTCTAGTAAGATATTATGTTCCACAGTGTCAAAGGCAGCACTATGGTCCGGCAGCAGCAAGAGGGATGAAGCGCCAGAGTCCATTGCCAGTAGAAGATCATTGGTTACCTTAATCGGGGCTGTCTTCGTAGAGTGGTAGCCCTGAATCCCGATCGCATAGATTCAAAAAGATTGTTCTCGGATATAAAATCATTTAGCTGCTGTGCCAAGACTTTTTCAAGTACTTTAGAAAGAAACGGTAGGTTTGACACAGGTCTAGAATGACATAAGCTTTCTGGATCAAGGTTGGGTCGTTTCAGTGTAGGTTTAATAACGGCGGACTTAAAAGCCGCTGGAACTACACCTGAGGAGAATGATATGTTTATAATATTTAGAACTGAAGGTCCAAAGACCCCAAAAGGACCTTTAATCGGCGAACCCGGAAGCGGGTCGAACAGGTAAGTCGTGGGTTAGGCCGTACTCACCACCTGTTTAAGATTATCGAGTGACAGATAACTAAACCGGGAAAAAAAATCCATGCACAGCCATCTATAGATTTCAGACTTTTAATATGCGATGTATTTACATTGTCTTTAGAAATCTCTTCCCGTATGCGTTGAATTTTCTTATTAAAAAAGACCATAAAGTCACGTGCTGAATAGGTAGAACTCTCTGGAATAATCTGTTACCTTGTTAGCGATGCTACAGTGTCGAAAAGGATTTGGGGGTTATTCTTTTGTGCCGCAATCACCTTCAAAAAAATGGGTGATTTTGCAGAGGCAAGGGCTGTTTTATACTTTAACAAGCTGTCGCACCAGGTTTGATGGAAAACCTCAAGCTTGGTAGCGCGTCATTTTTTTCCAGATATCCTGCAGTCTCGTTTAAGCGACCTAGTTTCGTCAGTAAACCAAGGCGTCTTTAGGGACGTGATTTAAGCCGTAGGGGCGCTACGGAATCCAGGACACTAGCCAGGGTAGCATCAAGAGTCATGTTTCGCCCTGGTGGCCTGGCCTCTTATTGTGTCCCAGGGTGATGTCCTTGTTGGAATGCGTTTATCGTGTTCATAAAAATAGACAATATTCTAACCTTAAGAAATCTTTTTCGGCCAACAAATCCAATGGGAGTGTGAATCCTACTGAAAAAATGCATGCCACGAAAGGTTTTATTTTCTTACCACTAAGAGACGCTAAATATGACACATTCTTCCGCTGGGGGGGTTCAATAAAAGACACGGATCTGCCAATTCCACGTGGAGAAAGTTAACACAACACAGTTGTTTTTATGAAAAAGGATAACAGGACCTGAACGCGTTCGTTTCCAGGCGTTTCGTCTTGAATGACATCTGGATTATTGTCCGGTGGGAAATAATAAAGGACGGCTATATTTTAGAGGGCTTGCAAATCATAAAACTGGCACGGGGAGTTCAAAGTGCAGAGCCTTATCAGAAGAGAAATTCAAAATAAAATGACAAAATGGAAGAACAAAGAAAGTCAGGAAAGCAACTGTTTATTGGAAATCAAAGTCACAAAATGGTTTTCATCGGACGATGAGACGGCCACAAAGACACGCAGATTTTTGACACGTTGCGGAAAAAAAGCAACATTTAACCACATCGTGGCAGTTGGATAGGAGAAGAAAGACTTTACAGGAATAAAGTTGCAGTCAAATCAGGACAAAAGAGGATGAGATCATTGAAATTGAAACTCCAAAACAAGGGCTGATGGGAAAAGATCAAGTTTATGTCGAGCCCCCTTGACATTTTTAGTTTTGTCTTTCGTTATTGGTCTCATCGAAATGCATAAAGTCGTTAAATCACAGTGAAACACATTCGGGTGAAAAATGAATCTTCAAAGAAGAAGTTTCAATATCACATATTAAAAACCCTGGGGGGTATAGCACAGAACCAAGAAAAGGGATTAGGCTATTTTACTTTGGATAAACGTAGCCTCGGGTCAATTGCATGAAAGCAAATTAAAACTAGCCTGGCTCAGTTACTTTGGCGATTCATTCTTTGCGGCAGGTTTTTCCGGCCAAGTTCTCCAGTTTAATCACTTGGAGTCTCAAAGGGCTGCACAGACCACAGATGATTACAAACCACAGGCTATTATGACACCCTCCCCTGATCTCTAACCTGCATGAGGGCAAATAATACACATATTATCAACATCAAATATGCTATAGACCTCAGTGGAAATGTTTCAATCCAAGCTTAAAACACACTTCTACTCTATAGCGTATGAATAACCTACATTTGATGTTCCCCATATCTGTATTATTTGCCCTCATGTAGGTTGTAGATCAGGGCATGGTGTCATCATAGTCTGTAGTTCTCAATAGACTTGGATCTGTGCAGCCCTTTGAGTCCCAAAAAATAAAATTCTAGACTTAACAATGAGGATTATTTCGTGCCTTTTTAGGTGTGATTTATCGGCAAATTTTTTACCACAAACTAAGCAGGCGAAAGGTTTTTCACCAATGTGGATTATTTCGTGCCTATTAAGGCATGATTTATAAGCGGATTTATGACTGCAAATTGAGCAGGCAAAATGATACTCACCACCATGGATTCTAACATGCCTTTTTAAGTGTGATTTATCGGCGAATTTTTGACCGCAAACTGAAAAGGCAAAGGGTTTTTCACCAGTATGGGTTCTTGCGTGGATTTTTAAGCTGTATTTTTGGGCGAATTTCTGACCACAAACTGAGCAGACAAAAGGTTTTTCACCAGCGTGGGTTCTTGTGTGCATTTCTTAGCGGGATTTGTGGGCGGAATTTTTGCCACAAATTGAGCAGACAAACGGTTTTCCACCAATGCGAATTCTTTTCATGCCTATTTAGAAGTGTTTTAGCAAAGAATTTTTTACCACAAACTGAGCAGGCAAAATGTTTTTAACCAATGTGGATTCTTGCATGCCTATTTAGAAGTGTTTTAGCAGCAAAATTTTTACCGCAAACTGAGCAGGCAAAAGGTTTCTCACCAGTGTGGATTCTTGAGTGGACTGTTAAGCATGATTTGTGTGCAAATTTCTGACCACAAACAGAGCAGAAAAAAGGTTTTTCACCAGTGTGGGTTCTTGTGTGGATTCCTACGTCTGATTTCCGGGCGAATTTTAGACCGCAAACTGAGCAGGCAAAGGGTTTTTCACCAGTGTGAGATCTTACGTGAATTTTCAAGTTTGATTGATGGGTGAATTGTTTACCACACACTGAACAAGGAAATGTTTTTTTGCCAGTGTGGATTCTTTCGTGGATTTTTAAATCACCTCTCTGGGCAAATTTTTGACCACAAACTGAGCAAGAAAAGGGTTTCCCACCAGTGTGGGCTTTCAGGTGTCTTTTCAAAGTTTCTTTTAGACTGAATTTTTGACCGCAAACTGAGCAGGCAAAAGGTTTTTCACCAATGTGGATTCTTTCATGCTTATTTAGAAGTGTTTTAGCAACACATTTTTTACTGCAAACTGAGCAGGCAAAAGGTTTCTCACCAGTATGGATTCTTGAGTGGACTGTTAAAGATGATTTGTGTGCAAATTTCTGACCACAAACAGAGCAGAAAAAAGGTTTTTCACCAGTGTGAGTTCTTACGTGAATTTTCAAGTTTGATTGATGGGTGAATTGTTTACCACACACTGAACAAGAAAATGGTTTCCCACCAGTGTGGGCTTTTTGGTGTCTTTTCAAGGTTTCTTTTAGATTGAATTTTTGACCGCAAACTGAACAGGCAAATGGTTTCTCCCCAGTGTGGACAATGATGTGGCGTTTCAGATGACGCTTGAGCCTAAATCTTTTACCACACCGCAAACATTTGTGATAGGCGTCATCACCTTCCGACTGTCGGTCGCCATCATTGTCGTCATCGTCCGGTGTCTCGGAGATCCTGCTTGGAGACACCTTCCCCTCGTTCTCTTCATGTTCATCTTTGGAGGTTAGACGGCCGGCAGGCACCGGACACTCTCTCCGATCGTCCTCCATTTTAACGTGAACTGTCTCTAAAAACTCATCTTCCTCCTTGTTGACAGCAGGCAACGGTTTCTCCTGTTGCCAAGGAACCAGATACTCTTCACTGACGTCTGCAGGACACAAGACACACATGAATGTGTACAATGCATATTCACACACAAAATGTATTTCTTTTCAGCAAATGCATCGCTACAAAAAAATATTTACCGTTGTGTTTATAAGGTTTCTATCACTCACTAGGGGAATTGAAATCATGAATATGGGGAGCAATTGGCTGACCTGGACAGGTATGAATTAACCTCCTGTAACCCCTCAAAGAGGAACCGGCATCCTGTCAAAAGCAGCTGTGTTGAGATCGAATACTGTCGTATATCACTAAATACGAGTATCCAATTCAACTGAAGATTCGTATCGTCGATTCGGTCTGTAAACTTGTCGATACCATATCCTATCTCATCTCTGAAGGGGACGAGGCGGCGTACAGGAATGAGGTGGAGTCACTGACAACGTGGTGTTCGAAAAACCGCCTCATTCTGAACACCACGAAAACAAAAGAACTCATACTGGACTTCAGGAGGAAAAGCACGAACCCAGGACCACTTAATATAAACTGAGACTGTGTAGAGAGTCCACTCTTTCAAATTCCTGGGGGTACACATCTCCGACGACCTCTCCTGGTCTGCAAACACCGGAGCGGTGGTAGGGAAGGCCCAGCAGCGACTCCATTTCCTGAGAGTGCTCAGGAAAAATCATCTGAAACAGCAGCTGCTGGTGTCCTTTTACATAGCCACAGTGGAGAGCATTCCGACATACTGCACGACGGTGTGGCATGCTGGGTGCATAGCGGCAGACGGGAACATCGACACAGCTCAGAGAATCGTCGGTTGCTCTCTACCCAGTCTGGAGGACATTGCCTGCTCTCTCTACCTCAGCAGAGCAGAAAACATCATCGAGGACTTTTTTTTTCCTTACAGTTAAATGTGAACTTGGAGTACCACGTCCAATTTCATTGTCACAATACGTTCAACCCATTTTGTAACAATGACAATAAAGGTAGATTCTATTCTATTCTAAAATAGAACAAGTTCTTTTGTGTGTCATTAAATGACGAGCACTGCATTGGAAGTTTAACATTTGAGTTGCCTGTCTTACACTCACAGGGTCCTGGGTTGGAGCCCCAGTCTAGGGGTGCCCTGCGACCGGCTGGCAACCGCTGCCCGGAGATAGCCGGGATGGGCTCCAGCAGCCCCGAGACCCTACTGAGGATATTTGAAAGACGGATAGATGAAGAGGAGATTTACTCTGCATTGAACTCTGGTCTTCTTCTCCACGCTTCGTGGGTCTGACTCGGTTACAGAGTCGCTGCCTTATCGTAACTCATGTACGCACGTCCCCGGGCACCCCGGGGCACGCCCCTGGACCTTCTTAGACTGTCCACCCACCAGGGTCTCACAAAATTCGATGGGAAATACCACGGGATTGTTAGCTATTGCGAATTGAGCTGCTAATCTGTACATCCGTTTGTTTTTTTGTTTTTTGCACGACGGGCAATTCTCTTATGCCTAGCCACACCTTTGCACATCTGTTCTCGTACTCCAGTCTTATTGTATAGTGACTTGTTTACCTGACTGCCCATTTTGCACATCTGGTGAGCTGCTCCTCTTGCACTCTTTGCACTACTGTATAATACTCATCTCATTAGCCGTAGCGCTTAGCCTCATTAGGGTGGCGGGGGGCTGGAGCCCATCCCAGCCATCTCCAGGCAGTGGGCAGTACTATACATGACTATAATTATGAGTATATTATTAGTACTTCAATACTCCGACTCAATACAACATTTGACTCATTCTCTAAAACTGCTGTGAACATAGACAATTGCCACATCACACAGAGCGACTCACTTAAAAATGTAGGTGTAATTTTCGACCCCGATCTGTCCTTTCAAACACATGTGAAGAAAATGACTAGAACCGCTTTCTTCCATCTCCGTAACATTGCTAAAACTCGTCCTATACTTTCTCAGTCGGATGCGGAAATCACAATTCACGCGTTTGTTACCTCCCGTCTCGACTACTGTAATGCACTACTTTCCGGTCTTCCGATGACCAGACTCAAGAGTCTCCAGCTGGTACAAAATGCCGCAGCCAGGCTTTTAACTAGGACAAAAAAGTACGATCACATAACACTGATTTTGGCTAACTTGCATTGGCTCCCTGTTAACCAAAGATGTGATTTTAAGGTTCTCCTACTACTATACAAAATCATACATGGACCTTCCCCCTCATATCTTTCAGATCTGATCTGCCCCTACGTCCCGGTCCGAAGCCTACGATCTGAGAGTGCCGGTCTTCTGGTGATCCCGAGAGCAAAGAAGTCTTCTGCTGGTTCGAGAGCGTTCTCCATCCGGGCACCGGTGTTGTGGAACGCTCTTCCCCCTGAGATCCGATCTGCAACCTCGGTGGAAATGTTTCAATCTAGGCTTAAAACTCACTTCTACTCTATAGCATACGAGTAACCTAATCTTCTTATATGTAATACCTTGTGAAGCCCTTAGAGACTAATTGTGATTAAGGGCGTCACAAATCAAAATGACTAGACTTGTACATTCAAGGAAACTGCGCGGGTCAGATGTATCGACATTTCATTCTGTATACGCGTGTACTACAATGACAATAAAGTAGATCTGAATCTGAATAGCGCTCATACTCTTGATATTACGGTAGGACGTCCTCCATTGTGCGGGATCATCTCATATGCACGGTTTTTGATTTTGAAGACGAGTGCCATGTGGAGTGGAACGGGTGCCGTGTTCGTGTTTGCTTCTCGGTAATACAAAGACGTCAGAAGGCTGACCGAGATGATCCGCGAGGCGGTTCCCGCTGGATTTTTCCATTCAAACGGAAGACTTTCTAAGACATTTTCATGATCACGTCCATTGAAATTTAAGACCGATCCGTCACCTATACCGGAGGAGGGCACATCGTCGTGACCGAGCCCGGCTCGAGGAGCCAGACGCCACCGGCTGCTACAGTAAGTACTTTAAAGCCGGACACGGCGCAGAAGGAGAGCTGAAAGTATGACGTACTTGGCGGCCGAGGTTGGATTTGCGAGGGCAGCTAGACCGCGCCGGCACCGAGGAGAGGGCTTGGCCCCCGACCCGACAAAGCCCAAGTGCGGGACTGAGGCAGCCCCGATCGAGACCGCTCCCGAGTCAGGATCGGCGACGGACCGACCCGGGCACCGAGGCGACTTGCGAGGAGCCGCTGCCGTCTAGAGGAACACCACAGGTAGGGGGGAGCAATGACCGTGCGGTGGATACGAACTCTGCCGTGCCGGCACGACGAGGCGACCGCCCACCCCGGGGCCCCTAGAGCCCGGGCAGGCACCCGGTTTTGCTTAGGCTCCGAGCAATGGGCAGGCGGGTGACCGTGAAGGCGAACCAGAACAGTCTGGGGGTGGCGGAGCGGCACGCTGCCGCGAAGGCTTCGGGCGTCGGCCGGCAAACCCTCCCACTCGTTACCCGGTACAGCCAGATCCCAGTTCTACAGACTCTGACCGACCAAAAAACAACAGGGGACACTCTGAAGCGGTTGCCAGACAGTCGCAGGGAACACCGAGACAGACAACTCGCTCGCTCATTCGCACCTAGGACAAATTTGGAGCGGACAATTAACCTGTCCTGCATGTTTTTGGAATGTGGGAGGAAACCGGAGTGCCCGGAGGAAACCCACGCAAGCACGGGGAGAACATACAAACCCCGCACAGGAAGATTCGATCCCATGACCTCAGAACTGTGACGTGCTAACCGCCCAACAGCTATGTCATGTCCTATAAATTCCTACTGTTCGCGTTCCATAAATGCATCTGTGCAAGTATGAATGGCGGAGAGACGAGAATGGGTCCCCGGAGACTGTGTGGGTTTGGGAGCACAAGGAGTACAGATGATTAGAGCCTTGTGTCATTGGAGATTTATTTTGACCGACAATAGCCGTTAGTATCAAAAGCCAGCCGTTGTTAATACCTCGTGCAATGGACTCCTTGATTCCAAAATAAGAAAAGAAAATCTTCTAGAAACAAAAGTGACCCACCTGCTCTGTTCAACACAATGCGTAGCTGCTTGCTAAAGCTAACTCTGTTTAGCCGTCGATCTTCTCGCTCGTTGTCTTCTTGCGATTCCTGAAGCTCCTCTTTCACGTTTCCTTTCCCGCTCTCGCACATTTTAGCCACTTTTAGAGTCACCGTGAACTCTTTTACAGAGTTAAAGGCAGTTCATTGCGCACACGACTGCAGCGGAAGGCCAAGAACAATGGCGAAAGTAGTGGCTCGCCTTCTTCTTCTTCGTTGTCAATTTTAACGTCGGTTGGCATCACTTTGGCACATGAGCGCCACTTAACGGCAGACATCCTCAGCTCCAATCCCTGAAGCGTGTGGCGAGTGTTTTAAACGAGTGCTTCGTGTTTATGGAAACCCAAAAGTGCCAAAAGTCAATGAATCAAATCAACATTTAATTGGATTTCCATCAATGAATCCCGAGTCGACGTGAGTGTTGATGACGTAGGAAGCGGATGTATCACGTGACCGACACATCAGTGGAACACAATCATGGAGCGGAAGACACTTTATTGGATATTTTCAACTTTTTTTAAACACACAAGAGTTTGCAAAGGTCTTTGATGTGTGCAGCCCTTTGAGACTCTTTGTGACGGAGGGCCAAACAAATGAACGTAACTTGACTAGCCCGACTTAGTCGCAGTCACTTGTCATTTTACACAAAAACGAGTCAAGCGACAATCTCAAAATATAATGAACGGATGCTTCCGCTGTTAAAAGGAGAGTTCAAATTTAAACTTACCGTTCTCTTACAACGAGCAATGTCTCGTTTGTGCGTCAAAGCAACTCCTTTAAAACGACAAAAACAAAACTCACCAAATTTAGTCTAGAATGTTTTTTTGTCTCGTGCGAGTTGCGACTTCACACCGTAACGGCCTTTAGAGAGAGAGTCGGAAATAAAGGAAACGATGCGGATAGCCAGACTTAAGTCATTGCTCACTGCGTGCGGAACACGCACGAAAGCGCTTTGTGGAGGGAATCTCGATCGGTGGACAAGAAATCTCGTCTAGAAAACAAAGGTCACAAACGATGTCATACGAGATATTGAAATCCACATCAAAATCGTCATGCTTCGAGTACAGCTCAAAAATATGGACACGCTAGAGTCATTTGATCACAATCAGAAATCATCTTGGTTAAGTCAACTAAATTCGTGTTATTTTTCATCAGTCGTATTATCCAAAAGCCCAATTGCAAACTACGTTAAGTAAATTTGAGATATGTCACTGAAGTGAAGAGTACACAACGATAATTTAATTTCAACTCTCTGTTTATGCTGTAAAATGGACAATAAAGCTGCTTTTGATTCAGTGCTAACTAACATTGCTTCAATGGAAATGCAAGCTCATATCACGCAAATGATTATTTCTAAACACTATTTAAAACGCTATTGAGTTTTCACCACAACTGAGCCGTTTTTTCACCCGTGTGGAGTCTTGTGTGTCTTTTTAGGCTTCCGCTCTCTCGGAAATTTTTACCACAAACTAAGCAGGAAAAGGGTTTTTCACCGGTGTGGGTTCTTGCATGGCTTTTTAAGTGCGATTTCTGGTTGAATTTTTTACCACAAACCGAGCAGGCAAAGGGTTTTTCCCCCGTGTGGGCTCTCGTGTGGATTTTCAAGGTTCCTCTCCGGGTAAAATGTTGACCACAAACAGAGCAGGAATACGGTTTATTACCAGTGTGGGTTCTTGTGTGGTTTTTCAAATGGCTTTTCTGGCTGAATGTTTGACCGCAAACTGAGCAGGCAAAAGGTTTTTCACCAGTGTGCGTTCTTGCGTGGATTTTTAAGCTCCCGCTCTGGGCGAATTTATGATCGCAAACAGAGCAGGCAAAAGGTTTTTCACGACTATGGGTTCTTACGTGCGTTTTTAAATTGGAGTTGTGGGTGAATTTTTGACCGCATACTGAACAGGAGAAAGGTTTCTCACCCGTGTGCGTTCTAGTGTGTCGTTCTAAGCTCCCATCCTCTGTGAATTTTTGACCGCGTACTGAGCAGGATACATTTTTTTCGCCACTGCGGGTTCTTGTGTGGATTTTTAGGTCAGATTTCGGACCGAATTGTTGACCACAAGGCGTCTCGCCAGGGTGGGTTCTTATGTGTTTTTTCAAACTTCCTTTTTGGCTGAATTTTTGACCGCAAACTTGGCAGGAAAAGGGCTTTTCACCCGTGTGGGTTCTCGAGTGCATTTTTAAGTTTGATTTCTGGCTGAATTTTTGCCCGCAAACTGAGCAGGCAAAGGGTTTTTCCCCCGTGTGGACAAGGATGTGGGATATCAGATGATATCTGCGCTTAAACGTTTTCCCACACCGAGAACATTTGTGATACGCGCCGTCACCTTCCGACTGTTGGTCGCCATCGTTGTGCGCAGAATCGCACGTGTCCTCGTCATCCGTTGACCCGGAGCCGCTGCTCGGAGAAACCTTCTCCTGGTTTTCTTCGTTTTGATCCTCGGAGTTTAAACGGGCGTCGGTCACGGGAAAATCTCTCCAATCTTCCTCCTTTTTAATGTCATTCATCTCAAAAAGATCCACCTCCTTCACTTTAATGTCAACATGCTCTAAATCCTCGTCTTCCTCCTTTTTGATGTGAACTGTTTCTAAATCCTCATCTTCCTCCTTTTTCACGTGATCGGGCTCCAAATCCTCCTCTTTTTTGACACGACCAGGCTCCAAAACCTCCTCCTCTTCCTCCTCCTGTGTATTGTAATCAGGGTCCAAATCCTCTTTTTTGACAGCAGGCAAGTTGGTCTCTTGTTGCCAAGGAAGGAAATACTCTTGGATGACATCTGCAGGACACAGGAGAAATGGTTTTGGATCATCTTTAAAAAGCATCGGTACAATAAGCCTTTCAGCATTTCTGCAAAAAAATTCAATAGTTCACGTGCTGCCTTGTGTGAAAAAGAAATAGAGTGGCCTTAAGCGCCCTCTGCTGTTTTGAAGCTGAAAGAAACCCGCAGAAATACACAGACTATGTGGCAGTAAATTTGCCAGCTCGGTCAAATCCTCGATTGTTGTTGCGTCCGACAATAATCGTCGGTAAATATGGAGCGGATTATGAGGACCTTCGGCATGCACTCTATTCGTTTAGAATAGGATTTGCTACACAATTACGGACTTTAGTGTGACTGTGGGCACTTTTTCGAAAGGGTAGTGGTCGAGGTCAGCGCATGAATAAACAGGCTGTAAAAAAGCCAAGAAGTCTGCTATTTGGGATGCAGTTTACTAGTTGCCTGGCTGGCAAAAATATCAAACTCTGGAGCAAAGGCAGCATATTTACAAAAAAACACAAGATTTTCAGACAGTTTTTCTTATTATATTGGAATAGGAGTCCCAAACGTATGCAATCAGGGCAAAAGAAACCTTATAATCATTATTGCTCAATTCTACATTCACAAGTGCAAGGTAGAAAAACACGGTCCTTGCTTTACAATGTCAAATAAAACAATATTTTTTTTTAATATAGATTTCTCACAAGCAGAAGGCCATTCAAACAAATCTTATTTGGAAAGACTTTGCCATTTTAAAGTAACTTATTCGTTTCTCCCCTAAAATGTTTGTAGCTCCACCTCATTGTAAAAAAAGAAGAGACAAACATCTGCTGGATTCATACACTCTTTCAGAGCTTAGTTTATCTTAGTTGAGCCCATGTGTTAGTCACTTCCGGGGCGACTCGCAGGTCGACCGAAGAAATCCAATGACACGCTTTCAATCTATTACCGTCATATTTAGTCCGTTTCAAAACATCCTTTCCTTTCCTTTAATGTCTTTTTGTATTTTTGACAAATGACATTTTGCCGAATTGCTTTATGCAAAATGACTTGTCGCCAATCCCAGTTGGCGGGTGGGGCCTGGGTTCCAGCCCTAAAATGCACTATTTTTCCTGGACATCGGTCGTGTCTGTCCTGCCCCGTAGGCGGCAATCTCTACAATTCATACAACAACCGCAATCAGAAGCCACTTTAGCCGTGTTTCTGCGGCCATTGTGACGTCGAAATTCTGCTACGGGGTCATATTTTTACTCTCTTAAAAAAGGTCGTTTTTGAATGGCTTGGAGTAATTCTCGCTACCCCCAATGCCCAAATCCATGAAAACATACTTTACAATGAATGAAGAACCGTATGCATGGAGAATATATGCACTGCTGGAGATTCCAGGTGAAGCGCACACATTTTGGGTGCTGTCTGCTACAAGAGCTCAACTTGATTTTTTTCGCAGACCCGTCCGAGGAAGAATGGCGTGAGAGGGTTTACGGTAAGTTACTGACAAATACTCATTTTGGCGAGTAAAGTCATTAAATGGTGTCCAATTGTAATATACACGTCTACTATACGTTTAAGGATTGCAACTACCTAGATAGATACTTTCTTCATCCGGGTAGGGAAATTTCCACTTCCAGCAGTATCCTTGTGTTGAAAACTCAAATAATCTAAAGGATATAGAATAGAAAAAATACCCAATATAACGTGTTGATGGAAAATACACACTGGATAATATGCATGTGGGAGTGGGGTTTAACGTGGGCTTTTGTTTCCCCGCGTGGAATTTAAGAGCCTCCTGGCATGAGGAAGAAATGATCTCGGTGTAACAGAGTTGAAATTTGATTGTTTTGAATGTTTTTTTGAATTCTCACCAAATCTGTGTTTTTGTTGTATTACTGTTAATATTATGGTACCTCATTCAGTTAAGTCATGGGCGTCTGCGACTGTTTTTTTCGTTTGGCACTTTATGGGCTTCGGCGCTTGCCGTAGCTTCAGCTAAATAGCATCGCGCTGAAGGTAAGATGTGCCCAATATCAGTTGGATCAAAAAAATGCATATTTTGCTAGACATTTGAGCTGCTTTCGAAATTATTTTTGTATATAAAGATATATAAGTTGTTCTAAATGATGTATATTAAAAAAAACTAAATAAGAAGTTAAGCAATACAGCTTGAAATGAAGATGCAACGTGTTTTGATGCAAACACACCACGAGGTGCGGCCTGTTGAGTGATGACCCGTTCTTTTGTTTCTTTAATATTTTAGATAATTGCAGTCGTGAACAGAGGCCCCTGACTTTTTGTATAGTTTTGTTTACTGAATGCAGGTACGTGGGAAAGTTATGTTCATTGTTATTATCGAAGTTTCATTATTAATGTGCTCGCATGTTGTCTGCTTGCCGTAGCTGAAGTGAATTTGTAAGCGTTGACGATAATTGCAGTCGTGAACAGAGGCCCCTGACTTTTTGTATAGTTTTGTTTACTGAATGCAGGTACGTGGGAAAGTTATGTTCATTGTTATTATCGAAGTTTCATTATTAATGTGCTCGCATGTTGTCTGCTTGCCGTAGCTGAAGTGAATTTGTAAGCGTTGACGATAATTGCAGTCGTGAACAGAGGCCCCTGACTTTTGTATTGTTTTGTTTACTGAATGCAGGCAATAAACCCAGAGATTGTGAAACCTTGTGTCGTGCATGAAAGAGGGTCGCTACATCTGTATGTCTAAGATCAGACATTGAGCAGAATAGGTTTATCATTTGATTGGCGGTATTTTCCTTAAACTCTTGGTCAACAAAAATGTCAATTGATGACTAATGGATGGGGAGAAGGATCATTCTGTGCTACGTGTAAGAATATCCGCTGCAAGATATTTGCTTTTTTGTTCACATGATAAGTATATATAGTAGAGTTGAATGACATGATGCAATAGGACGGGGAATTATACATCGCCACCTGAAGAATGATATTGGGAGCATGATGTTAAGTTTCGATTTTGGATTCAAATAAGAACATTTGAAAAAACGACAAGTATTTGAACAGGAAACGACGCTAATAGTAGTAGCTTCTACTTCTCCACTCGAATGAACATACAGGGAGAACAAACTTCGACTAAAACACTCTGACTTTTTAAATTTAGCGATCGATTTTTATTCAACCGCAAGGTGAATTCCTACTTTGATCGCATATCTGATCCGGTTTGGGCGCCCACCCAATGGATTCACCCCTCCAAACAGCCGCATCATAAATACAGGAGAGAAATCAGACATCTGTGGTGCAATGGACTCGAAGAACCGAAAAGAAGAAGGAGGCAGAAAATAAGAATATAAAAAAATGTTGTAAAGATAAAAGTGACCGACCGTCTCCGTTCATCGCAACTTGTAACCGATTGCTAATGCTAACTTGGTTTAGCCGCCGATCTTCTCGCTCGATCTCTTCTTGAAGCTCCTCATGCAAATTTCCTTCCCTTCTCTCGGACATTTCAAGCAAATATAAATGTCACCACGAACTCTTTTACAGAGTTAAATGCAGTTCAATTGTGTCAAGTTGTGAACACGAATAGGGGAGAAGGCCGCAAACAACGATATGTTCTTCTTCTTGGGTTTTAACAGCGGTTGGTATCCATCTCGTTCGTGCGTAGCGCCCCCTACATCACACCCTAGGCATCGTTCCACTGTGATGCGCCGTCAACGAACGAAACGGCTTTTTATGAGCCGACTCCCTTCCAAATGGTCTCCTTCTCGCTCTCAGGCGCTCTTGAATAGTTCATCTGAGTGTCAGAATATCTGTTTTTTTTATATTTGTATCAACAATTCAAAAGCTGAAATCAGGAGGAAATGGACTGTTTATTGAAGCAATAAAGGCTGTTATAACATAGTTGGATAATACGTTTTCAAAATACTTTAATTTGGCGTATAATGTTTCATTATTATTGCTAATATACATTTGACAAGAAAAAACATTGTTTTGGTTGCTTTAATCCAGGGGTCGGGAACCTATGGCTCGCGAGCCATATATGGCTCTTTCTATGAGTGTCTGTGGCTCAGAGACAGATTTGATTGCATGCAAAATTTCTCCATCTTGTCCAAAACTTGATTGGTCTATCCTATTACACTACGCGCAAAGCTAAACCGGAACTTATTGGTTATTGATTACTTTGCAGTATATATAGGGCACGATTTTCACTACAATTTACAGTCAAGGTGTCACACAAAAAAATGGGGGGAAAAAAAAACTCGTTTTAGCTGTACAACGCTAAAGAACCCTTTATATAAAAGTTCACTATGTAATCTGTGTTCAGTGTTCAGATACTTTATGATGAATCCACAGAACTGTAAATACGCCAAAACTTAGTCATTTGATTGGGTGAGTGGGAGGGATGGGCGGAGCTATGCAAAATGTGCAAGCACTCCCTCCCATCTCTCGCCCTTCGCCGTCTGCACCATAGATAAGCACATCAGGCTCCCTATTTGCAGAATGTTGTGACGTTTTATCTTTGATTTTTGCAATCCGGAGATGGAATAAGAGCTTGTTCTGTCCACTCCACGCATCGGCCCGGTATTGCAGTACCTCCGGGAACGGTGCATTCGCAATGATCGCAGCAAGGCTTTAGGGCTAGGACCTTAGCTTGGCCTTTTGGCTGAGAGTAAGTGTCCCGGCTCCTAGGCTTTGTAGCGTATTATGAACTGACCGATAACGGATAATGGATAATGAATAACGAAGATAGAACAATAACCCTTAAAAACCCCTTTTACACAATAACGGCTTGCATCTGGTTTTGAAACCAATATGTATGAAAAAAAGGGTCAAAAGGAGTTTAACCGATCTTGAGTCATTGCAAGAAAGAGACAAGTTTAAATTGGTATGTTTGTTGATTTTGGGACAGGGGCTCTGGCATTATTCTCTTTTCATCATTTTTATCAAATCATCAAAAATAAATGTGCTGAAGACTATGCTTTTGTCTGGGGCGCGGGTTTAGCAATTTAGTCAATTTGTCTCATAATATATGGTGTGGCTCTTTCCCAAAATAAAATTAATATTTTTGTGCTTTTATGGCTCTTTGAGTCAAAAAGGTTCCCGACCCCTGCTTTAATCCATATGTTCAAGCTGAAAAGCCGTTTCAAACCAAAAGAGTCGGCTCTTTGCATTGATCCAGGCCGAAAAAGCCGCTCCTCTATAAAGAGACTGAAATTCCATCACGACTCGGATTGCCTAGCAAAGTGAGAAGGGAAAAGTTTTCTGAAATGAGTCCGCTAGGCGGCGCTCTCTCGGATTGCTTCGAATTTGCTCATCAGATGTTAAAAATGTCTGGTTTCAAACACATTCACGCTAAAAAATGTTTTGCAAAATTCACCAAACAATACATTCAAGTTCAAGGAGCAGACAGTGCCGAAGAAGTACAGGAAGAAAAGTCAAGAAATAAAATGAATAACTCAATACACGAGGGAGATTTTGTCGTGGAATAATTAAGTCAGAGCTTGCCAATAGAATTGAGGAGAGAATAACACTCGGCTCGATTTAGAACAGATGGCGAAACTGACGGGAAGTCGGCTGGGTCACGGCGACTTCTCCAACTGTCTTCGGGGAAACGGAGTCATTTTGGAGAATCCAAAGAGGACGAAACACTCCGAGAAAAACAACACGTCGCCGCTAGGCGATGCGGTTGAACACGGGGTATAAAAAAGCCGATTGTCTCTTAAACGAAGGAGAACGCTGTTTGAACACTGATGAAGGACACTGTTCATCTTTTGGTCACAAAACTTAACGATTCAACCCCCCCCCCAAAAAAAACAACCAAAAAACAAATTTGCTGACAAAATTCCAAAGAACGGGTTAACATCTTTGATTAAAAAATGTGGATTCAAAATAATTGTACATAGAATAAGATGAATTGTATTTTGGTCATTCTTATTCTGTACAAGTACAAAGGTTTTGAGACGAGTGATTTGTAAAAGTGAACCTCCTGTCAGAACTCTTTTACAATTGGACTTGAGATGAACATATCATCTTTGATTTCAATGCAGATGTAGCAAAACGAGGAGATCTTCGATTAGAAACCGATTTTGTAGGTTTTAGATGGGTGTCATTATAGTTTGTAGATGGCAATAGTCTTTGATCCGTTGTCGGGACTAAAAGAGGGCAGACCCGGCCCTACGACTGACCAAGGAATGCAGGCCGAGGCGAGAATTCCGGTTTTTGTTACTGCGGTAGGAAAAAGATGGCTCAGAGTGCAACGCGGCACGTTTGGCTGTCCGGATCCTTCTAACTACTTCCGGGTGCAGTAGCGCATTTATTGTAGTCCTGCATGCGCATTACACACAATGGAAAAGTACTGAAATGCGTAGATCTTTGGGTGAGGCTTTATGTGTGTGTGAATGATTACTTGTGTAATTAAAATAGAAAAACAGGTTAAACAAGTTCATTTCATAGCAAGTTCATTTGTAACATAGGAGTCTGAGAAATACACAATGACTACAAGTAGCTTATTTGACATTTGTCCAGCCCTTTGAAACTCCTCCTCATTAAGGGCCAAACAAATAAACATGACTTGAATCAATCTTCTGATGGATCAATAAAATTCATCATTTTAAAGTGCCTTTCCCTTACTTTGGGGGCGTTAGGTCCTTTGAAATATATACTGTAGTTCTCAATCTATTCATCACTGTGTCATCGACGCCATGACGATTTCCACCTTTGTTTTATTTTTCAGGAAATGTTCTTTTTGTTTTATGTTGTTAGCATGTCCAGAATTGATAATCCCAGGATAAAGGGTGAAGGAATTTAGGGGTTGATTTGTTGAGAGTCGTTATCCAGACAAATCGCTTTGGAACGGCGTTCCTCCATCAATTTGTTCAACTTTGATTCGGGTGAGTTGAAGTCATATTTGATTTGAAATTGTTCAGAGATGAATATTCCGCCGTTATGGTCCATCAGATGTCATCATTGACCAAATATCCTTCTTATACCATCCGTTATCCATTCATCCATTCTCTGCACCGCTTATTACCTTTATTAATGATCAACCCTATTACATATACACGTTCTATAATCATTCAATAAAGGCATACAAGCTGCACCCCACGTGCATTTGAGGAAAAAAAACATATTAAAAAAAATGCACACTAACAATATAAGCTGACATGTCACTGACGACAAGAGTACACTAATGTGTTCGTTCGGTGGTAAAAGACATTTCTTCAATTAAAACGCCAGCTCATATCAGGCTAAATGACTATTTTGAAATTCTATTTCAAAAAATAGTTAAGGTTTATTCTCACCAGCACACTGGTGACCCTGTACTTTAACCTGACTTGAGAATCTTTGGCAGCAAACAGAACAAGAAAAGGTTTTCTCATCGGTGTGCGTTCTCATGTGGTCTTGAAACCGCGATTTACGGGAAAATCTCTGACCGCAAACCGAGCAGGTGAAAGGTTTTTCACCAGTGTGTGTTCTTATGTGGCCGTTCAAACTTCCTTTTTGGTTAAATTTCAGACCACAAAATGGGCACGTGAAAGGTTTTTCACCAGTGTGGATTCTTGTGTGGACAATTAAGGAACCCTTTTGGATAAATCCTTGACCACAAACCGTGCAGACAAAAGGTTTCTCACCAGTGTGCATTATGGCATGCGTTTTCAAGTTTGATTTATGAGTGAATTTTTGACCGCAAACCGAGCAGGTAAAAGGTTTTTCACCGGTGTGGGTTCTTGTGTGGCTTTTCAAACTAGCCTTTTGGGTGAAATTTTGACCACAAACTGAACATGAAAACGGTTTCTCACCAGTGTGGGTTCTTGCGTGGCAATTCAAATTTCCTTTATGGCTGAATTTCTGACCACAAATTAAGCAGGCAAAGGGTTTCTCACCCGTGTGGGTTCTTGTGTGGCTTTTCAAACTTCCTTTTTGGCTGAATTTTTGACCGCAAACTGAGCACGCAAAAGGTCTCTCACAGGTGTGGGTTCTTGTATGTTTTTTTAACCGGCTGTTAGTGCTGAATTTTAGACCACAGACAGAGCATACAAAAGTTTTTTTTTTGACGGCATGAGTTTTTGTGTGGTTTACCAAACTTGCGTTTCGGCTGAATTTTAGACCACAAACTGAGCACGAAAAAGGTTTCTCCCCGTGGAGGCTTCTGATGTGGATTTGCAAGTTATTTTTGAAACCGAATCTTTGATCGCAAACCGGGCAAGCAAAAGTTTTTTCGTCGGCGTGCACATCGAAATGGCGTTTCAGATGATCTTTGCGCCTAAAAGTTTTCCCACACTGCAAACATTTGTGATTCGAGTGATCGCCTTGCGACTGTTTCTCGCCATCATCGTGCGCGGAGTCGGACGTGTCATAGTTATCTGTTGTCCCCGGGCTTCTGCTTGGAGACACCTTCTCCTTGTTCTCCTCGGAGGTTAAACGGGCCTCAGTCACGGGAAACTCTCTCAAATCTTCCTCCTTTTTGACGTGGACGGGCTGCAAATCCTCATTTTCCTCTCTCACATGCTCAGGCTCCAAATCCTCCTCCTCTTTGATGGCAGGCAACGTTTTTTCCTGTTGCCAAGGAAGATGATTCTTTTCACCGACGTCTGCAGGACACAACGTACACATGGTTTTGCAAAATCGACGCAAACAAAACGATTTTTTTTAACAGCAAAAACATTGCCAGAAAAAAATCCTTTCAGCATTTCTGGGGGATAAAAATAATTGACTAAAACATTTTTTTAAGAACACAAGTTTTATTGGAATATAGTAATCCCTGCAAAAAGCCTTTCATTCCAAGTTTCTCCTGGAGTGACACGCAGAATCGCGTTGTCATGAACACTATGTTGTGTTAGGTTAAAGGTCTTTATCACGATACTCTAATTGACTCCAAATTATTGAACATAAATTTACCATTCAAAACCATATTCATCTTAGCTTCACCTTTCAATTATACCCGTTCTGTAAGAGAAAAGACCAGGAAACCAATCAGCCGAATCACCCGAGAATTTTTTCCTACCTTGGTCATATCCCTCAAGAAGGGTGAGCGACAAAGACAAACACATAGAATAATAAAGAAAATCAAAAAAAGAAAAAAAAACAAAAAACATGCACAAAAGTTTTTGGACCACGGCCAACCCAAATGGCCAAACACCCAAACAAGTTAGGCACCTCGGCACCTAAGTCGGTCATGCTTTGGTCCCTCCGGATGAAACGGGACACCAGAAAGCGGCCGTGTCACTCGGGTAAGGATGACGCAACACACTCTTTTGTCCGACACATTTCACTGGTTTACCCCTGCCGCATCATACAGGTGCCCTGCCCATCCCTTAGAACGCGTCCACAATCCCACTATTCTTTCACAACACCTCTCCACTCCTTCCTATCACCCACAAGAGCTCTAGCTTCCATTATATTTGGACCTCTTTCCTGCAGTGCACTCATACCACCATCCATCCACGTCCATCGCAGCCTTCCTCTCGGTCTCCTTCCATTGACTTCTGCTCTGTAGATCCTCTTCGACATTGGCTCCTCATCCATCCTCTCCGTGTGTCCAAACTAACCGAGTACTCTCTTATCCACGCGCTTGCTCAGTTCCACGACGACTTCAGTTCTGTCTCTCACGGTTTCATTTCTCGATCGATCCAATCCTGTCACTCCTACCGTACTCCTCAAACAGTTCATCTCAAAAACATTCAACTTCCTTCGTAAATCTGCGTTCATGCTCCAGGTCTCTGCACCATACAACACAATCACACTCTCATTTGGTCCCCAGCTATGATACCAAGCGGACATCATTTGAACCTCTAGCTGTTCCTGTAACACAAAATGAAGATTATGTCACACTGGCAGACTTCAAAAGGAGACTGCGAGTCTTTGAGGAGGATAATGAATAAGATGGAATCTACAGATAATCTCATGAAAATGTATGTGAAACAGGGGCACATACAAAAGAGATGAAACTAGAGTAACATGCATCAAGTGTGGACAGGAAAGAAAATGTTACAGAAAGGTCTGCTGTCATTCCTGGAAAAAATCATACACACCAAAAATCCTTATGCAAGAAGAAGAACGGACAAGACGGTGCCAGAAAGGTCTCGGAGGAAACGGATGATGACCGGGATCAATTTTTCGAGGCCGAAGACACAAAGAAGGAGAAACCACCGGACAATGTTGAAATGAAAGGCATAGCGGCGGGTGGAGGAGCGACGTCCCTCATCGTTGACGACATCGGAAAGTTAGAAAAGATGGATGACAACTCCTTTAGTGAAATGAGCCGGAGTCTTGAAGTGCATCTGCACGGCATAAGAAAGAGTGACGGCCATGATAAATCCACTAGAGAATGCTGGAGGACAACGCAGATCACAGCTACGAGACGGGCTCTCCATTCCTCCATACCCGCATGACATCTTCTTATATTTTGGGAATGTCAGCCCGAAGTTCAGTGAAATCAAAAATAAAGCTTCTAGAGTATTTTAAAAAGGGCCAAAGACTATTGCACACAAAAAAGGACTAGCCAACTGCACGGCAAAGAGTTGCAGTTGAAACGAAGAGTATGTACCGGTGCGTCAGTAGCCGCCATTTCAAATTCTCATTGGACGCAGACAGCCCCCGACACTCGCCAGGAACTTCCAAATAATAATGCGCCATTCTTAGCCGGTTTCAGTCAAAAGGAGGAAATCCGAAGAAGAAGGATAAATGTTTTGTTTACCAGCGAGCAGGAGTTGACGAGAGTCACGCCAACCAGATGCCGGTCCGTCGCTTTGGATGTCAACAGACTCCGGATCCTCCTCCTCCTTTTTAACGTGATCGGGCTCCAAATCCTCTTCTTTGACTCCAGACAATTTTGTCTTCTGTCGCCAAGGAAAGAGATTCTCTTCATTGACGTCTGGAGGACACAAGCGTAAATGAACGAGGGTCCTTTTTCTGTTTTGACATTGATTCAATTCACTTTTCTTATCAACAGCAAATGTTGACAAAAAATGTGACTTGCGTGAAAATCGGTTGTAAAATGAGCAAGTTTGAATTGATTTTCCATGTTGGATCTATTGCCTTCACCAGGACGTTGACCCGACCAATGTGACCGCCACGTAGGCACGCTAGCTAGCGGGCAACAGCGCGCGCACACAACCTGTGCGACCGTAAAATCCTTTCTTCCGCACGAATATATAGAAAGGGAACCCAACTAGAAAACCAGGGTTGGGTAGGGTTACTTGAACTGGATTACTTTCAATGACTTTTGAGTGACTCCAATAGCAAATATGCTAAGAAAAGACCAAAGAAAGTAAATAGGAATCAAATGACTCCATTTTGTGCAGGCTCGGGGAGTAACGGAATACACGGAACGGCAAAAATGATGTTGGCAAGCTAAACGACGACAACGGCGCCGTAAGGACAGAAAACAGAAGCGTGGTTGCCGTGCAGGTAGATGTGTGAAGCGTGCCAAGTCTAAGGAGCAAGAAGGACGCGAGGATGTAACTAATTCCACCATTCGTTCCTCGCCGGACAACCGAAGCTTTACACTCAGCGCACACGGACAGCCACAACAGCGGCATCTTTTGAAGATCTCTACAAAGACTACAAAGACTTCAGCTAAGTCAAATGATTCAGCAAAGCTAAAATTTGGTCTTTTAAATATTAGATCGCTTGCTCCGAAAGCTTTACTTGTTGATAACATTATTCGTGATTATAAACTTAACTGTATGGGTCTTTGTGAAACTTGGTTACGCCCGGATGAGTATTTAGCGCTGAATTATGCTTCTCCCCCAGACTACGAGAGTAGCCATATAGCACGCACGTTGAAAAGGGGTGGCGGTGTTGCGCTCATTTCTGAAAAATCGCTCAAATTTAATCCACGTACCTCTAATAATTACAAGGCGTTTGAGGCTCTTGTGATGCGGTCCTCTCTATTATCAATTTATGTAATAACTATCTATCGCGCACTTGGGCCATACACAACTTTCTTAGACGAATTTGCTGAACTTTTGTCTGAACTAGTAACCTATGCAGACAAAATTATAATTAATTAATTAAATGCCGTGACTTATTCTCAAAAACCGCTGTGAACATTGACAAATGTCACATCACACAGAGTGACTCCGTCAAAAATTGAGGTGTCATATTTGACCCTGATCTGTCCTTTGAAATGCATGTAAAGAAAATGACTAGAACCGCTTTCTTCCATCTTCGTAACATTGCTAAAATCCGTTCAATACTGTCTCAGTCGGATGCGGAAATTATAATTCATGCGTTTGTTACCTCCCGTCTCGATTACTGTAATGCACTACTCTCTGGTCTCCCGAAGTCTAGAATCAAGTCTCTTCAGCTGGTACTAGGTAACTAGGACAAAAAAGTACGATCACATAACACCGATTTTGGCTAACCTGCATTGGCTCCCAGTTAGCCTTAGATGTGATTTCAAGGTTTTCTTATTATTAAACAAAATCATACATGGACTTGCTCCCTCTTATCTTTCAGATCTGATTTGCCCCTACGTCCTGGTCCGAAGCCTACGATCTGAGAGTGCCGGTCTTCTGGTGATCCCGAGAGCAAAGAACTGTTCTGCTGGTTCGAGAGCGTTCTCCATCCGGGCACCGGTGCTGTGGAACGCTCTTACCCCTGAGATCCGATCTGCAACCTCAGTGGAAATGTTTCAATCTAAACTTAAGACTCACTTCTACTCCATAGCATATGAATAACCTCTTCTCGTCGGCTGAAAAATAGTCTGTGTAATGTAGTGTTTAATCTGTGAGGCCCTTTGAGACTCTTTGTGATTTAGGGTTATACAAATAAAAATGACTTGACTTGAATTTTCATTTTGTATGTTCGTTTTGCCGGAGATCAAAGAGATCAAAGCCAGGAGAGAAAGCTTACCACGTGTTGTGAGTCACCGTTTGATTCATATTGAGTTTCTTTCGTCTTTTATTAGCATATTTGTTATTGGAGTCATCCAAAAGTCATTGAAAGTAATCCAGTTCAAGTAACCCTACCCAACCCTGTTTGTCCGCTATGCGTAAATTGTATTTTGTCTCGACGCCAACGAAACGGAATGTCCCCTCGTCCTTAAAACAGTTGCATCAAGAATATTTCGTTCGAGGTAAGACATGTATAGTGTCATGGACTGAAACAACTTAATAATAACATACAAAAGAAGTGATTCAAAACTCAGGGAACCGACCTGCTTCGTTCGACACAACTCGGAGTTGCGTGTTAGCTTCGTTTAGCCGTCGAGTTTTTTGCGCTCCCCTAAACTCCTCTTTGAAATCTCTTTCTCCTCTTTCGCACATTTTAGCCACGTTTGAAGGAATCGCTTGACTTTTACCGATTTCAATGGAGATTTTACACACGGTTGGGGCAGAAATTCACATTGCTCGAAACATTCTCAGACGAAAAAAATGGCCGGTGTTGTTTTGCCTCGGAGTCGAAATGAGGCACAACACCGGAAGTCCAATCAAACATTTCCGGTTCACACCAATGCGAACCAAAGCGGTTTTCTTGTATTTTTTTTTTGTTGGTGTATTAATTTAGTATCTTAAAAAAAAACACTTTTTTAGGACAACACACTGATTTTTTTCCTTTAGTTTTTCGACATGGGATTTAGATAGGACTGTAAACGTATCAGAATCACAATTGAGTAATACCCATTCACTCTTTAGCAGCTCTTTTGTAATAGCTAGCTTCACATCGAATTATCGAACAATGGCTGAGGCACTACAACAGTTGTGCGACGGTTTTATGTACACTTTATTCTAGCTATAAATATACTAAAAGACGATAGCTGTAGCAATTCACTTGTGCCAATGCTGACGCATTTACAATTATTCTGTAAGAAAAAGGGCGATCCATAAATAGTCAAGCCATGTTTATTTATTTGGCCCTTAATCGCAAAGTCTCAAAGGGCTGCACAAACCACAGATTATTGCAAACCACTGAATATTATGACAGCATCCCCTGATCTAAGACCTACACGAGGGCAAATAATACACAGATATTGTCAACATCAAATCTAGGTTATTCATATGCTATAGAATAGAAGTGTGTTTTAAGATTACATTTAAACATTTCCACTGAGGTTGAAGATCGGATCTCAGGGGGAAGAGCATTCCACAGCACCGGGGCCCGAATGGAGAACACTCTCCAACCTGCGGATCTCTTCTTGGCTCATGGGATCACGAGTAGACCACCGTTTTCAGAACGAAGGCTCCGGACTGGAACATAGGGCGGATATGAAATCTGAAAGATATGAGGGAGCTAGTCCATGCATGATTTGGTATAATACCAACAGAACCTTCCAATCACATCTTAAGCTAACAGGGAGCCAATGCAGGTGAGCTCAAATCAAAGTAATGTAATCAAACTTTCTTGTCTTACGTCACATTGGGTATTTGTATATTGTATTCCTTTTGCTTTATTATTGTATTGTTCTCAGCAAAGGGATGCTGCTGGAAATGTCAATTTCCCAAAGGGGATGAATCAAGTATCCATCCATCCATCCATCCATCCATCCATCCATCTATCTATCTATCTAGTTAAAAGCCTGGCTGCAGCATTTTGGCTCTTGATTTTGGACTTGGGGAAACCGGAGAGTAGTGCATTACAGTCATGGAGACGGGAGGTAAATAGTCGGTGCACGATTCGAGTGATGACTGCCTCGTCATCTTGGGGGAGATTATAATTCCAGCCACTCATCCCTTAAAATTCATTGTATTTTAAGAAAACGGGCAAAAGATGAAATTTAGTTATTGTGATCTTGTCGCGAATGTCCTTGGTAGGACATCTCCTCGTGCACTGAAGTTGGTACAAAGTAAAACACAACCAAATCAATGAAGTTGTAAATCAAGACAGTATATAATTATAACAATATATTGGCACTGGCATCTTCAAATATGACATTATTCACCGCCGCTATGTCAATTTTGGGCACTTATATTGAATGGATATCCACTTGGAATACAAATAAAAAGACAAGGAGCATCTATCCTCCAGGCACTTACCATTCATCTATCCTTCCCGTTTGTTCTCACGAGAATTGGAGGACATCCAGGATGGATTGCCAGCCAATTGTGCCCATGTAAATTTGTGTATGTTATGAAAGGAAATGGCGGGCGGCATGGCGGCTGAGTGGTTAGCGCGTCTGAGATCAAGGGATCAAATCCAGCGACCAGCCTTCCTGTGCGGAGTTTGCATGTTTTCCCTGCGCTTGTGCGGGTTTCCTCCGGGCATTCCGGTTTCCTCCCACATGTCGAAAACACGCACGTCAGGTTATTTGGCGGATCCAAATTGTCCCTAAGTGTGAACGAACGGGTGAATACTTTGTTTCTGTCCCACCGCACCAAAAGCGCACACTTCCAGGAAAATCTTTGGTGTGCATCTTTCGGTCTTGAAAATAGGGGAAATCAGACTCTGGGGAAAGTCAGAGCAAAGTAATGCTGATCACGAGCAGGTCAAGCCTACTGTTAACAGCTAGTCTAATAGCACTCTTTAGCCACCCGTTCCGAGCCTGTATCTGACCGACTCCGGATCTATTACCCATAAAACAGATGACCTGGAGCTACAACTCATTTGAAACAGCTACATTTATGACTCTTGTTTTTGACAAGAGTGGAGACATTGCTGAAGTCGCGGTAACTCGATGCTCGCGTGAAGCTAGCCAGCCGCTCTCTAAATCACTTTCTCACTCTGAAAGGAAGAGCCCTGCGATTTCAATGAGCTTTTGTGTAATGATGATAAAGAACATTTATTATACTACAATTCTGTTTTTATTTATAAATCTATAGTTTTTATTGTTTTAGTCGTTGATGACGTCATCTCTTGGTAAGGTCGCATGTTACAATGACTCGGGCGCCACGACAAGCATATGGACCTAGCAGCTGCATCAACAATAACACATCGAAACGTTACAAAACATATGCTAAATGAGCTTCAGTAGTCGAAAATAAGATGTTACAGAAGCTGAATTCATTAACCCGCTCTCTTCAGCACAAGTCGTAACCGCTTGCTAATGCTAACTTGTTCTAGCCGTCGATGATCTCGCTCTGTCTCTTTTTGAATCTCCTTTTTCACATTCCCTTTCCCACTCTTGCACATTTTAGCCAATTTTAAAGTACACCATTCACTATTTTAGAGTTTAACGTGGCTTTTCCACACGGTCGGACGGAACACCACTTAGCCAAAAAAAACAAAGAAAGTTGACGGAGCTCCAGTCAAACAACTTCCGGTTCACTCAAGCGGTTTCATTTTTTAGGCTGTGTTGTATTAGTTTGGCATATTTCTTTCAAACTTTTTTATGGCATGAGACTGATTTTCATAGGAGGTTTCTTTTCGGTATGAAATTTAGAAAGGACTGCAACACATTTGCTCAAAGCCAGGCCGAATCATTCTCGAACTGAACAGCTGCTTAGGCTACAAGATGGCGGACTCGCCTAAGAGTCGCTTACGGTTTTCAGTCCTTTCCGATTCCAAGAGTTAACATTGACCGCGACAAGCCCCGCCCACTTTCTTTGTTCTTCCGGGTCACTCGGAGGTTGTTTTGGACTACTTGGCGTTCCGCTCCAGCCTTGTGGAAAAGCTCCATTTCATTCCGTTAAATCATTTCATTTGAAATGCGACCAAAATGTACTCCGGAGATAAAGGACGATTCAAAGAGGAGATGGAAGAAGAGACCGAGGGAGAACATCGACGGCTAACTCAAGTTAGCAATAGCAAGCAGCTACACATCGTGATGATAGAAGAAGGTTGGTCACTTAAGTTGTCATCTCATTTTTCTGCTCCCAAAGTCAATTTACTCTATATCTTGTTACTTTTCTCTATTATTGGTGCGGCTGGTCCACTTCTAGTTATAGCCCTCTACTACTAGCTACTATCTAGCATAATTGAGGTATATAGCTTTATATAGTAAACTAGCTTACCAAAAATGTAGTTTGTCTCGTACGCCAGTTAGCTATTTTACAGTGGGCAGGCAAGTAGGTAGCTTTTATTGTTTTAGATGAAAACGTAGCCATTTGCTTGCTATATTAACTTCGAGCTATATCGCTCTATGACTAGTT
The DNA here is from genome assembly GCF_059441175.1 of Urocampus carinirostris. NCBI lineage: Eukaryota > Metazoa > Chordata > Actinopteri > Syngnathiformes > Syngnathidae > Urocampus > Urocampus carinirostris. The sequence continues at coordinate 75,098,053 of NC_142349.1, read as the reverse complement.
AGAATAGAATCTACCTTTCTTGTCATTGTTACAAAATGGGTTGAACCTATTGTGACAGCAAAATTGGGCGTGGCACTCCAGTTCACATTTAACAGTGAGGATAAAAGAAAACAAATAAGATAAAGGAACAAAGAAGATAAGGTTATCATTAACTACTAATCATCAAAATTGAGCTATATAGCGAGATTAGAACAACATTTACGTCCCTTTCCTTGCCAGAATCATATTTCATTTCTGTCACATTTCTTTTGTTTTTATTGTATTTTATCAATCGTGTGTGTCTAAGTGTTTGGGGTTGTTGTGAATGTAGAATGAGAAAAACATTGACAATTAAGGTTTATTTTGGCTTCGTTTGATATGTTTGGGGCTTGTATATTCCAAGTATAAACTAGTTTGAGGCCATTGCATACCTGTCAACCTCCAGGACTCCATGCCCTTACAAACTTTCGTATTTTCCCTTACAAAATACAAAAAAAATCTTTTTTTTTCTTTTCCGAACATGTTTATTTATGTAGTTTAACATGTAATATTGTACGTGTGTTTCGTTATATCACATATATTGTTGAGTAAGATTTTGTTGAGAGATACTGAGTTGTTCCACATGAATGAGCTTTATTATAAAAAAAAAGTCCAAAAATGAAGTCGCATGGACCTTCACTGTAGAAGGAAAAAATACATGCAAATAGAATGAAGTAGAATTTTCTTATTCAAATTATGAATTCATTTACTGCATTAAGTTATTGTTGGTAATATACTGATTAAAGGGATAACCACAAACCTATCTTTTTTTATTTTCTCCTTTTATACTTCCTTTTTTCTTTCCCTTTTCTATACAACATCATCATTCGTAATAGAATGCATCAAAGCGAGCGAGCCGTTTAAGAGTCGGCTCTCTTTCATGAGTTGAGTCGAAAAAGCCGCTTCTCTAGAAAGAGACGGACTTCCTTTCACTACACAACTACCACGGAATGATGCATGACGGGAAATCCCCAGGCGGCAGACGCACAGTAGCATCCAACCGCTCGCTTCGTTTGCAAGGAAAAAAACAATACCGAGATAGAGGCTACCGCGGCAAACTGATTTGACTGGATCGATTTGCCGTTTGGTGATCGTCGGTGTATACGGACGGTAGCCATCATTGACAAATTGTCGTTTTTCCCTACAGATTTTCTTGTACGTCGTACTCGTCTTAAAATGCATCCTAAACCTACTGTGTACGGCAAAAACCTACAGGTGGTCAATGTTAACTCTTTGTTGGAGTAAAGATGAAATCACTTGGAAGAGCTTCATAATAATGTTCAAAAAACAGGGACTTGCGTTGAAATGCTACATCCTGCTTGTTCTATAATCCCTTTTATGAAGAGAGAAATGATGCTTGAAAAAAAGGAAGACATTTTTCTCAATATAGCAGTTAAATGCTCAGAAGAATTATGGAAGGGAATGATATTGAAATTAGAATTTTTCAAGCCAATCGATCTGAAATCAACTATTTCAAAAAATTGTAATCCTCCCATGACATAATCCTAGGCAATAAGAGATTTTTGAAGATGGAAATATGCAAAGCAGCCTGTCAATCCTGCCAAGAAGAATGGATTTGACTTTAATAATACCATTAAAAAAATCATTCTATAGTCCTGTCAAAACTTTTGTTTTTGGTAAATATTTTAGTAAATGTTGGTAAATATTTACAAGAGCTTTTCTGTAGCAATGTTTTTTTGCTAAAAAAAAGAAGCAATTTTTTGTGTGTAAAGATTTTCCACACTATGTGGTCTTGTGTTCTGCAGACGTCAGTGAGGAGAAACGTCTTCCTCGGCAACAGGAGACAAAGTTGCCCGGCGTCAAAAAGGAGGAAGATGAGTTTGTAGAGACGGTTGACATTAAAAATGAGGAGCTTTTGAAGATTTATCATTTTAAAAAGGAAGGAGAGGAGGATTTGGAGCCTATTGATGTTAAACAGGAGGTGGATTTAAGAGAGTTTTCTGTGACTGGGACCTGTTTAACCTCTGAAGAGCAACATGAAGAGAGCAAGGAGATGGTGTCTCCGAGCAAAAGCCCCGGGACAACAGATGACGATGACGTGTTGGACTCCGTACACAATGACGGCGACCGACGGCCAGAAGTCGACGACACAAATCACAAATGTTTGCGGTGTGGAAAATCATTTCGATACAAGTGTGATTTGAAACGCCATATTACGGTCCACACTGGTGAGAAACCCTTTTCCTGCTCAGTTTGTGGTCAGAAATTCAGGCTGAAAGGAAACTTAAAAGTGCACTCAAGAACCCACACAGGTGAGAAACCTTTTACCTGCTCCGTTTGTGGTCAAAAATTCACCTGGAATTCACACTTTAAAGTACACGCAAAAACCCACACAGGTGAGAAACCTTTTACTTGCTTAGTTTGTGGTCAAAAATTCACCCATAAACCAGACTTAAAAATGCACATAAGAAGCCACACGTGTGAAAAACCTTTTACCTGCTCTGTTTGTGGTAAAAAATTCACCTGGAATTCACACTTTAAAGTACACGCAAGAACCCACACAGGTGAAAAACCTTTTGCTTGCTTAGTTTGTGGTCGAAAATTCAACCATAAATCACACTTAAAAATGCACATAAGAAGCCACACGGGTGAAAAACCTTTTGCCTGCTCAGTCTGTGGTAGAAAATTCAGCCTGAAATCAAGCTTAAAAGACCACACAAGAGCCCACACTGGTGAAAAACATTTTGCTTGCACAGTTTGCGGTCAAAAATTCATCCAAAAGGGCTACTTAAAAATTCACACAAGAACCCACACGGGTGAAAAACCTTTTGCCTGCTCAATTTGTGGCCAAACATTCAGCCGCAAGGCTCATCTAAAATGCCACACAAGAACCCACACTGGTGAAAAACATTTTATTTGTTCGGTTTGCGGGAAGAAATTCAGCCTTAAGGGAAGCTTAAAAAGACACACCAAAACCCACACTGATGAGAAACTGGTTTCTTGTTCAGTTTGCGGTCAAAGATTTTCTTGTCAGGTCAAAGCTGGGGATCACGAGTGTGCCGGTGAGAATAGCGGGCGTTTCCCTACGTGACACGAGCTGACAGTTTCAATTTACGATCAAAAAACACAACTACCAACGAATGAACTATTTTTGTACCGTTGACGTCAACTTAACGGAAACTATTTGTATTGTTGTTGCGGTTTTAAAAATGTTTCTTTTTCCAAATGCGCATGTGTTGCAACTTCTATCCCTTTTTGATTGATTATATAAAATGAATTGATAAATAACAGTCATTGCTGTATGCCCTCAGCATGTCTCCTGGGTCAGTTTGAAGGCCTCTTGCGGACTCATGTACATACAACGGTTTGAGTCGATTTATTGAGATGGCACCTTTACAGGGTAGTTTTGCACCCAATTGGAATATAGAAAACCAGGCTAATTGAATAAGCTCAGCTTGATCTACTATGGTTGAATGGGTTGCACCTTTGGCATGTCAGGATGAAAAGCTCAAGCCAGCTGTAGATAGTCGGGCTAAATGCGCATCGACGGAATCCCTAAATAGACAGCCGGGATCCATCTCGGAATCACAGATAAGAAGAGCGTCGCCCGTGATCTTTTGCGGCCGTCGCGCATCAACTACTACGATCTTTTAAAAGAAATGACAAGAGAAAAGGTGACACGAGCATTATTAATAAGGAAGGGACAACGTCCGGCACGTTTGCATACCGGTTCATCGAAACTCGTAAAATAGAATCGTATTCTATTTTCCAAGTAGCGTGTGGGAAACGCCTGCCGTTGAGAAGGAATCCCCATGGTAACTGAGCAGGGTCATTTTAACCTGCTTTCGTGCAATTGACCTGAGGCTAAGTTGCTCCAAAGTCATATATCCTGGCCTCATTTCTTATCTTGGTTTCGTGCAATACCCCCCATACCAGTTTAAAAAAAAAATCTGATTGTGATTGTATAATTCTACGATATATATTTTTATACCTGTAATCAAAGCATGACCTCTATGTGGATTTCAATATCTTGCACACATGTAAGCTTATTGAAATGTGAGTTTTTTTCTCCGGGTATTCCTTGAAGATTGTTCCGTAGACCAACCTCGTTGCGATTCATTGTGATTTACCAAATTCATGCATTTAAAACTATCAAAATGTCATACATTCATTTGATCATTGAAGCGATTTTATTTTTAATGTCACTTTTGTGTAATAGTGTCCAAGTGGTTAAGAGGACACAGGATAGAATTGATCTTTTCCCATCAGCCCTCGTTTTGCGGTTTGTATTTGTCCTGATTTGACTGCAACTTTATTCCTCAGATGAAATGTCTTTCTTCTTACATTAAACTGTGATCATGTCATTACATTTTGCTCTTTTTTCCTGCAAGGTGTAAATAAAGTGCAGTGTGGTTGTCGTGGAAATACTCAAAGAGACTTGTGTCGCCGTCTTGTCAGCAAATCAAAACCATTTCATGACTTTTATTTAAGTCAAGTCATGTTTTGTTTGTGACGCCATTAGTCACAGGGAGTCTCAAAGGGCTGCACAGACCAAAGATGATTGCAAACCACAGACTATGATGAGACCGTTCTCTGATCTACAACCTACATGAGGGCGAGGAAAAACTCAAAAACCTCAACTTGAGAAAAATAAAGAAACCTTGAGAAGGGACCGCACCTGACGTCACCCCCCTTCCAGGATAACCAGGCTGAAATGGATGTTGCAATAACAAGTTATTGTCAACATGAAATAATGGTCATTCCTCAGCTACAGAATAGAAGTGTGTTTTTGGCCTAGATGGAAACATTTCCACTGAGGTTGCAGATCCAATCTCAGAGGGAAGAGCATTCCACAGCACCAGGGCCCCCCATGGAAAACACTGTCGGATTTCTTCTTGGCTCTTGGGATCACAGTAATCAAGACGGGAGGTAACAAATATAATCTCCGCATCCGACTGAGACAGCATGGAAGAAAGCGGTTCTAGACATATTCTGTTGGGGAAATTGCAGGTTCGATAATCGAGAGAAAAGTCTTCTCATATGTGGATAAGGAAAATGGACAGAAGCCAGCTTCGTAGGAGGGAGATACAACTTTATTGATGCGTCAATGAAGTTTCTCAGAGAGCTGGGAACATGACAATGTTTTTAAAGCTTCAATTGAGTACACCCCAAAAGGCGGTCCTGTATCACGTATCAAGTTAGGAATTTTGTTTTTCTCGATTGTCTCCCCACAAGGAGATAGTTCTTCCAAACAAACTGAGGTCAGTTTGTTCAGAGCGTCCCGTCCCTTGCACGCTATCTTCAAGGAAACTTAATTGTCTGCCAAGAGTATCTTCAAGGAAACTTAATTGTCTGCCAAGAGTTTCCCGAAACGACGTCAACCCGACCTTTTCCCACAACTGTAAGCAAGTCTTTCTAAATTTCTACATGTATGCAAATCTATTCTACAAATGCAAGTGTATGTACCACAACAATTCTTAACGTGTGTTTGAAAGGACAGATGGCGGTCAAATATGACACCTACATTTTTGACTGAGTCACTCTGGGTTATATTACATTTGTCAATGTTCAGATTGGTTTTTGAGAACAAGTCACGGCATTTAGATGGACCAATAACTCACATTTTAGTCTTTTCAGAGTTAAGGCACAAGAATTTGAGTGACATCCACTCTTATCTCAGAGAGGCAGGCCTCCAAATTTCCACGGTTTCACGTGGCAGATTCCTCCATCAGAAGATAGAGTTGAGTGTCCTCTGCGTAGCGATGGAAACTGATATTATACTTGTGAATAATATCACCTAAATGCTGAAAAGAAGGGGGCCAAGTACTGAACCCTGCGGAACACCACAGATAACACTAAAGGGCTCAGATGTCATTTCGCCCTATTTAACACAGTGCGTCCTATCTGAGAGCTAGGATCTGAACCATAAGAGGACGCTTCCTGGGAAACCGATCCATTTTTCCAACCGTTCTAGTAAGATATTATGTTCCACGGTGTCAAAGGCAGCACTATGGTCCGGCAGCAGCAAGAGCGATGAAGCCCTCAAATCCATTGCCAGTAGAAGATCATTGGTTACCTTAATCAGGGCTGTCTTCGTAGGGTGGTTAGCCCTGAATCCCGATCGCATAGATTCAAAAAGATTGTTCTCGGATATAAAATCATTTAGCTGCTGTGCCAAGACTTTTTCAAGTACTTTAGAAAGAAATGGTAGGTTTGACACAGGTCTATAATGACATAAGCTTTCTGGATCAAGGATGGGTCGTTTCAGTGTAGGTTTAATAACGGCGGACTTAAAAGCCACTGGAACTACACCTGAGGAGAATGATTTGTTTATAATATTTAGAACTGAAGGTCCAAGGACCCCAAAAGGACCTTTAATCGGCGAACCCGGAAGCGGGTCGAACAGGTAAGTCGTCGGTTCGGCTGTATTCACCACCTGTTTAAGATTATCGAGTGACAGATAGCTACATCGGGAAAAAAATCCCTGGACAGCCACCGTGTGGCCTATCTATAATTTTTAACATTTAACATTATTACGTAGGCTTAAGAAATGGATTCTCTTATGCGTTGAATCTTCTTATGAAAGACCATTATTAAGGAGCAGCCCAAGCAATTATGCCCCAAAATACGTAAACAACAAGGTAAAAAGGAGTTTTGGCGTGGGAGGGAGAGCTCAATTCATTATCTTCATCGGCATACAAAACAGAAGTCTTGATTCTTGTTCGTCTTCAGAGACAATTGGCTTTTTATATCTCAATACAACATCTCAACTTTTGCCCGTCCCCCTGGCTCGTGTTTATGCACGCTACCGGACAGGATGTTTTGTAATCTAGCTCTCTTAGCTTAGCACCATGGCCCCGCTCTTGTTTACCATCCCTACGCCGTCTACGTAACTTCGTAACTTGACTGCACTGCATATTTTTAATACTTTTTAAACTTTTAAATTGAGTTGTATGAATGTATTTTTGAAGTCTTTTTCCCGTTTATTTTATCATTTGAAATCACAGGATTTTGTTGTTTTTTTAACATATATGTGTATATACATGGTCTCAATGCAACTGTCATGAGTATGGCTTGATTAAGTCCTAAATTCAGAATTATTTTAAATGATGTATTTGATATATGGTTCTATGACATTAGTTTACATTCCAAATGATTTGTGACCCTTTGAGGATCAACATGACAGCCCCTGACAGTCCTGGAATAAGATGCTGAAGAATTTGAATCCAATTAAAAAGCCTCTCCCGACTCTTCTGTTGAAAAATGCAATGTACAGACGCTGCCCTACTTAGGAACGGAGACCATCGTTGGTAAGTTGCTCCAGTGCTGTATTTTCTATGGAATGTATGTTGAAGGCTTGTATAAGTAAGTTGTATTGTTTTGAAAGTGAAAAATAAACGTTTAATAAAATAATAATCTCTATTATGTTACAAAGCAGGCGGAATGATAAAGCATAGTACTGAAAAACAAAGCGACGCATTAGGCGTTGACATTCTGTGTCCGTGAAGCCCTTTCAGACTCCTTGTGATTAAGGGCCAAACAAATAAACAGGACTTAACTATAAAGATAAATAAAGTATAACTTACTTTCGGAAGAGTTTGGCGACTTCCTTCTCCGTGGTAGAAGGTGGGTGAAAAAAAAAGCCATCCAAGCTTTTTATCAACCGCATCAAGCTTTCTTATTCCACTTTCATTTCAAAAGAAACGGCCAACCTGTCCTTTAAGATTTACATCAAACACAATGAAAATGTCAAAGTTATTAGCGCGTGAGAGCTACAGTGCAGCGTGTATACACACAAACCAGGAAGTAGAAGCTGGATTCCTTCTTCAGGGTGGATGCTGGGTGATCTCTCACAGCGCCACGCGCCAGAAAGAAGCACTTAGCACTGCCCTCTACTCGGAAAAAGGTGCACACGATACAAGATGTAAAATATGTCCGGATATTTTTCGACATCCCGAAAAAAATGTTGGTATGTACCGTTGCCCGTATCTCGAATGTTCGTAAGTAGGGGAGCGCCTGTATCTTGAATTATTGTTGTTGGGGTTGTCCATCGATTCGATGACGACCATCTTCTTTTATTTGTGAGTCTGCTGATGTTTGAACAGTCCGATCCTGGATTGTGGTCGGAGACTCAGGTAAAAGAGGATACCTGCGCAATGAGGGTTTTTAAAGTGGCGTAAGGGGTGCGCTTTCCCCAACGCCACTATCTTGATTGGAAAGAAGATGGTTCCGGTGGCAAGGGAGACCCTAGACGACCGGCATCCTTCTACAACTGCAGGCGGCTAACGGGATCCAAGTCTGTAGGAAACCGCCTCAAAGCGTGCCGCCACCAGCTTTTGGGATCACTCTTAGTCTGGACTCTACCCTTCGACCTGTTCGCTCGGGTAACCCTACCAGGAGTACGAGACTCCCGCCGACATAGCTCTAGGGGTCATGGAGACGCGCAAAGTGCCCCACCACGATAAGGTGGTGATCCGTCGGGACACCTTGAATTATTATAACTGAAAGCGCAAGCTTGCTCCCTGTCGGTCACTTGCTAGCACTGCATCTGGTCAGAATTGAAAAGAAATCCCAAAAAAAACACCAATTCGCTAATTAGAAGTGGAGAAAGATAAGACGACGTTGTTTTGATATGAAAAGCGATCACGGAATTCCCATAGGACTCGAACACGTTCATCTAAGTCTCGCGTTTCGCCTGAAAAGACACCCGGATTTGAAAAAAAGACGAAGCATTACTGCCATCTTCAGGGCGAACCTATTTAATGCAGCAATTGTCCGGAGGGAAATCACCAATGAAAGATGCAGACGCTCCCCTACTTACGACCATTCGAATGAGGAAAAACGGTAGTTCCATCCTTTTTTTTCCGGAGGTGGAAAAATATCCGGACATTGCCGTAAGTTCGATTTTGCGCTTTTTCCGAGTACAGGACCGTACTGTCGTGCTTCGCTTTGCCGCTACCGGCGCCGGGTGGTGCTGTGAGAGGCGACCCAGAATCCACCCCAAAGAAGTAATCCGGCTTCTTCTTCCTCGTTTGGGTGTCAACATTCTATATTGCATCTCCAGCGCGCTAACAACTTTGAGGTTTTTATTTTTCAATATCTTGTGCTTCCGTTCAACAGGGTTGGTGTAAAGAAGCGAGCCGTTTCCTTTCAAATGAAAGTGGAATAGGAAAGCTTGATGCGGTCGAGAAAATGGTTGGATCGCCTTTTTTTAGTCCACTCCCTATCACAGAGGAGGACCACGTGAAGCCCATCTTCCAAAAGTATTTATTTATGTTTATAGAGCATATTACTTGATGAAATGTGTCATTTCTCAGTACAAAACAATCTAAACTTTAAAACAAAATATAGCACCGAAGCACCTTAGGGTTGTCCGGAACCAATCTCATTCGTAAGTGGGTATACACTAGAGGGGTTGCAAAGCATTCAACTCCGATCAGCAAATCAAACTTGGAAAGTTTGAAAATAAGAGAAATCAAAATGACAGTTTCATATGAGAACCAAGACGGTCAGAACGACTCTTTTTGGAAATCAAACCGTTTGCTGATGAGACGCTGACAAATACACGTGTCGCTTTAAGGACACGCAGAAGAGACCGTGCACACGATTTACACTTTGCAGGGATAGAAAAACGACATCGTCACAGTTTAGTAGAAGAAAAAAAATCATTTTATTTCAGGGAAAAGGTTGCAGTCCAATCAAGACACAAAAAAAAAACATGAGATTACTCAAACTTCAAAAGGGCCGATGAGATCAAAACTCATAATTATTGAGCAAAAACGCTTACATGTAATACAAAAATCATGAAATCCATGTAAAAGTCAGGCTTTGATGACAGGTATCAAAGAGAAATGTTGTAAATTCATACAATGGCAATCAGATCCAAAATAAAAGCTAGGGGGTTATTTGCACGACAGCAAGACAAGGGATGACGCCAAAATCCATCGATTACTTTGTTGGAATTTGTCTTTCCGACGTGCTACTCCTCAAATAGAATCGAGTTTCAATGAGCGGGAGAGCAGAAGTACTTGGCGTTGTTGAGTTTCTGGAACCTTTTATTCTTTTACTTTATTTCCAAGTTCATAAAACTCCCAAGTGATGTTCAGGGGCCGTAAAAGATCACGGGCAAATCTTTTCCGTTTTCCGATGGATGATTCTGAGACGGATCCTCGGGCCTATTCGAGGATTTTCTGAACACGCACATATATCCCGTCTTTCTACAGCTGTCTCTTAGGGAGTAGAGATAGAGAGGATGGTGGGATGTTGGATGGGCAGGGAACCCGTATGATGCGGCAGGGGTAAACCAGTGAAAGCTGTCGGGAAAGAAGAGTGTGTTGTGTCACCCTGACCCGAGTGACGCGGCCGCTTTCTCGCGTCCCGTTTCATCTGAAGGGACCGAAGCGTGACAGACTTAGGTGCTTCACTTGTTTGGGTGTTTGGGCATTTGGGTTGGCCACGGTCCCCAAAAAATGTTTGTGTTTTTTAACTATTTTTTTCCCTTTTTATTTCCTTTGTTATCGTATGTGTTTGTTTCGCTGTCGGTCACTCCTCTTGAGGGATACGACCAGGGTAGATAGATAGATCTACGGCTGGCTTGACATCGCTGCGCCTTTTCATCCTGACTCAAAGGTGCAACCCATTGAACCAGATGAGATGAAGCTGGGCTTATACAGTGAGCCTGCTTTTAGCTCAGGAGGTAGAGCGATCGTTTTAGGATTAAGGGATCCCAGTTCGAATCCCGACTTGTCCGTGTTACATGCCGAAGTGTCCTCGGGTAAGACACTGAAACCCCAATACCCCCAATAAGCAGGTTAGCGCCTTACATGGCTGCACAGATCACGGCCGCTGTTGGGAAATGTGAAGCACGATGTAAAGCGCTTTGGGAAGTCATTGACTTGAAAAGCGCTATAGAAATGCAGATCATTTCATTTCATTTTCATTTCGTGCAATATCCTCTGTAAAGAGGCCACCTTGATTCGGTCAACTCAAAGTTAATGGATACATTGACATGCACCCACAAGGAACATTTGAAATTCAAGTCAAAAATTGAACAGACTGGAGAAGATATCATTGTTAAATAATGGTATTCATCATTTCATATCATCGATCAAAAAAAGATACAAGCTGCAATACTTGCGCATGAGAGAGAAAAAAAAACATTTCAAAACTAGAACAACTATCATATACGCTCAGTTAAGAAGATATCCCTGATCTCAAGGGTGCAAAATAAGTTCATTCAGTGGTAATTGTTTTATTTGAAATGTAAAGGAAATGCTGGTATCAAGTGAAGTGATGACTACTACTCTCACTAGCACACTTGTGATCCCGAGCTTTGACTTGACTAGAGAATCTTTGACCACAAACGGAACAAGAAAACGGTTCCTCATCAGTGTGGGTTCTTGTGTGATGTTTTAAATTTCTCTTCAAGCAGAATTTTTTACCACAAACTGAGCAGGCAAAAGGTTTCTCGCCAGTGTGCGTTCTTGTGTGTATTGCTAGACTTTGTTGTTGGTTGAATTTTTTACCACAAACTAAGCAAGCAAAATGTTTTTCACCAGTGTGGGTGCTTATGTGGATTTTGAGGTTTGATTTCACACTGAATTTCAAACCACAAACTGTGCAAGCAAAGGGCTTTTCACCAGTATGGGTTCTTGTGTGGCTTTTTAAAGCACCTCTCTGGCTAAATTTTTGACCACAAACTAAGCAGGCAAACGGTTTTTCACCAGTGTGGATCCTTGTGTGGCTTTTTAAGCTACCTCTCTGGGTAAATTTTTGACCACAAACTGAGCAGGCAAAAGGTTTTTCACCAGTGTGATTTCTTGAGTGTATTTTCAAACTTTGATTGTGATTGAATTTTTTACCACAAACTAAGCAAGGAAAAGGTTTTTCACCAGCGTGATTTTTTGAGTGAATCTTTAAGCAAAATTTCCTAGCGAATCTTTGACCGCAAACCGAGCACGGAAAGGTTTTTTCACTAATGTGGGTTTTTGTGTGGCTTTTCAAATGTCCTTTTTGGCTGAATTTGGCACCACAAACCGAGCAGGCAAAAGGTTTTTCACCTGTGTGGGTTCTAGTGTGCGTTTTTAAGTGTGATTTGCGTCCATATTTCTGACCACAAAATGAGCATGAAAAGGGTTTCTCGCCAGTGTGGGTCATGGAGTGGCTTTTTAAGGCACCTCTCTGGGAAAACATTTTACCACAAACTGAGCAGGCAAAGGGTTTTTCACCAATGTGGGTCCTTGAGTGGCTTTTCAAATTTCCTTTCTGGCTGAATTGTTTTCCACAAGCTGAGCAAGTGAAAGGTTTTTCACCCGTGTGAGTTCTCGTGTGCATATCTAAGTGCGATTTACGGCTAAATTTCTGACCACAAACTAAGCAGCAAAAGGGTTTCTCACCAGTGTGGGTTCTGGTGTGGCTTTTTAAGGCACCTCTCTGGGAAAACATTTGACCACAAACCGAGCATCCAAAAGGTTTTTCACCAGTGTGAGTTCTCGCGTGCGTTTTTAAGAGTGATTTATGGCCGAATTTCTGACCACAGACCGAGCAGGAAAAGGGTTTCTCCCCAGTGTGGACAAATAAATGGATTCTTAAATTACGCTTGCTCGCAAAGGTTTTCCCACACTGCGAACATTTGGGATTTGCGTTCTCGCCTTCCGACTGTTGCTCGTCAGCGTGGGTTCTTGTGTGGTTTTTTAAATGTTCTCTCCGGCTGAAGTTTTGAGCACAAACTGAGCAGGAAAAAGGTTTCTCGCCCGTGTGGATAGTAATATGGCGCGTCAAACTACGCCTGTGTTGAAAGCTTTTCCCACACAGCCGACATTTGTGACGCGCCTTATCGACCTCCGACCGTTTGTCGCCATCCTCGTGTGCGGAGTCGGACGCGTCGTCGTCATCCGTCGTCCCGGAGCTTCTGCTCGGAGACACCCTCTCCTTGTTCTCTTCATGTTGATCTCCTGATGTTAAATAGGCCTCAGTCATGGGAAAGTCTCTTAAATCCTCCTCCTTTTTAATATCATGATCCAAAGATTGATTTTCCTCTTTAACGCGTTCAGGCTCCAAATTGTCCTCCTTCTTCTTAATGTGATCAGGATGGAACTCCTCCTCCTCCTCCTTTTTAATTTCAACCGTCTGGAAAAACTCCTCTTCCTCCTTTTTGACGCCGGGCCATTTTTTCTCCTGTTGCCAAGGAAGAAGATTCTTTTCACCGAAGTCTGCAGGACACAAGACACAGAAGAATGTGTAGAATCTCGATTCACATACAAAACATATGACTTACAGCCAAGGCATCGCTACAAAAATCCTTTCAGGACGCTACTTTGCACTATGCTTATTGCTTGTTTAAGACTTTGCGGATTTGATTTTGTTGTCATTGATATCGTTGTATCGTTCATTGTGTTCAGCGGGGACAGATTAAGGAGCGTGGCACTGCCAACGTGCACGGCCGTATTGAGCTGATGTGACTGTGCGTGCGACCGATAGGACGGTGTGAGCAGTCAGTCAAACGGCGGTCGGGCACTGCCTCAGTAAACAAACTGGTAAGCATAGCGTCCGCTAGCTTTGAGCGGCTCACTATCATAAAAATAACTTCATCGATTAAATCGGATTCTAAGGAAAGTCAGAAGAGTGCAAAGAAATGCCTGCAGGTGCTATGTGGATTGTGATCGCGTCTAGGGAGGCGTCTGAAGGGAAAGCAATAGCCCGACCACAGGTCCGGCTTACTGCTAACGGCTAGGCTGACGACTCTGCTAAGCTCCGCTGCAAAGCCTTCATCTTTCCGACGGCGGCTGTTGTGGAAAATAGACTTGCATTTGTAGAATAGAGTTGCATACATTTAGAAATGTAGAAAGACTTGCTTACATTGCTTACAATAGTGAGGGAATGTTGACATCATTCGAGAAGATCCTTGGCAAGACAGTTGAGTTTCCCTAAAAGGGCATGAGACCTGCAAGGCCCCTCTTCAAGGACTCTCTGAGCAAATTGAGGCGAACAACATGTCCTAATAAGGGTACGACAGAGGACTAGGGCCGCCTTTTGGGTTGTACTCAAACTGAAGCTATAAAAGCATTGTTATGTCTGGAGTTCTCTGAGTTCTTTTGGGATGACGAAATAAAAGGCTCCCCCTCATGGCAAGCCGGTGTACTTAATTAAATCACGAAAGAAGACTTAAAAGATTATCGAACCTACATTTTCTCCTACACGGCTCCGTTAGCCATCAAACAAATGACACGGGGCTACAAAGTGGGGAACCGCTACATTCGGGACTCTTTTAAACATCGGGGAGACCCGGTACTAGCGCCCCGCTAACCACCTCTCTCTGAATGACTTTCTTACCCTCATAGGAGAAGCCCGCTCATTTCGTTGGATTTTGGTATCATGACAATAGAAGCGTTTATATAATGGCAATGATGTGTTGGGTGTCATTTGGAGATCTAGGATTGTTATTTTGCTACAGTCCAACACTCTGAGTCGCTAATGGCGTCGTCTGGAGGTAAGTTTAACCCTGGGGGGGCTTTGCTGAAGGTTCCACGCTACCTCTGTAGCGACCCTCTTTCATGCACAACACAAGGTTTCAGAATCTCTGGGTTTATTGCCTGCATTCAGTAAACAAAACAATACAAAAGTCAGGGGCCTCTGTTCACGACTGCAATTATCTTCAACGCTTACAAATTCACTTAAGCTACGGCAAGCGCTGAAGCCCACAAAGTGCCAAACAAAAAAAACAGTCGCAGACGCCAATGACTTAACAACTGAATGAGGTACCGGAATATTAACAGTAATACAACAAAAACACAGATTTAGTGAGAATTCAAAAAAACATTCAAAACAATCATATTTCAACTCTGTTACACCTCCCATCTTTTCACTTTTCGCGGGTGCTTCTTTTGCCATTTACTGCAAAAACCCAGGCAGGATCTCTGCATTGGCAAAAAAAAAGAATAAATGTTTACCACTTAAAAAAAAGTTTTATAGGAATCTGTTCTTTTTCATCCTTTTTTTCCCTAAAATCCTTCTCTTCTAGGTTTATGCCGGAGTGTCAGTTGTCGTGTACACGACGTTGTTATCGATGACAATAAAGAGAATTCAATGAAAAGCCTTTCACAATTGACTTCAAAAGGCATCACCGCAGTAAAGCCGAGTATAGCTGCACAAAAAATGATCATTGTGAGGTCGGCGGCAATGAGAGGGTTTTCTTCATTTAGTTTTGCTGGGACATTTCATTCGGAGAATTGCTTCAAGAGCAAGATGTTGTGAGACTTTCCAAAAGGACTGAAAAGCAATTCTTCTTGGCAAGATGGACGGACTGCTTTGCTATTTTCCATCTACCAAAATTTCTTATTGATCATGACGACGTTACAGTTTCATAAAACACTGATTTCAAATCAATTGGCTTGAAAAATCCCGATTGTATTCCCTTCTATAATTATTTTGAACATGTAATTACAATATTGAAATACAGTATGTCCCAAAAGTGAGTACGCCATTACATTTCTGCTGGGATTTCATTCTAATGTTCAATAGAACTAAAGAAACATGGCTTGGACACAGAGCTCACGGCTTACCTGAAAGATGAATTGATTCGGCACGCGCGGCGCCTCCTACAAACATGTTTGTGTCGTACCTATTGTCGAGCACGGTATTGGGAATGTCGCGGTTTCGGGTGTTGTGGAATGTGGATAATAACTCCTGATAAGTACGTAGGCATCAGGTGAAGGTCGTGGGATGACCTGGTTGCAAGAGGGCACAAGCTGATAAATACGCAGAGCTGAGATATGACAAAAAGGGAACGTGCGTTCAAAGTTCCAGACGTTCAACATTGGCTTTTATAGTGTTCTCAAATAAAGTTAGGATATCTCGTGAATGTCGTCCTCAGCGTATCAGCTTGTGACCTCTTGCAACCTGGAAGATGACCAAAGCTTTTCTAAAGGGGCTTAGGGTAAAGGGAATGCACTGGCCGAGCATGTCTCCAGATCTAAACCCAATAGAACATCCTCGAGCGGAAAACGAAGAAGCACAAGATCTCCAATATCCCCCGGCTCAGTCGCGGAGGAGTGGAAGAGCATTCCGGGGACAATGTGTGAGGCTCCGGTCAAATCCAAGGCCAGGAGGATCAAAGTGCTTCTGTAAAATCGTGTCGGCTACACAAAATATTCAACTTCAGGAACTTTGTTTTTAGGGTGTAATCACTTTTGTTGCTGGATGTTTGATTTTGAGTTTTTTTGAGGGGAAAACAAGTAGCGCTATTTAGGCTTTACACAGACTAGCTTTCATTGTGTCAAAGCCATGTTCTTCACCGTTGTTCAATTCAACACGATGATGAGATCTCCTCGGAAATGCCGGGGCCGCGCTCGCCTTTGTGACATACTAGAAAGGTCTTTCTTTCGTGCGCTCTTATTTTGAACCATCGTTTCTCTCCAAATAAATACTTGACGCGGTACAATCCGAACATATTATTTCAAAACAAATCCCTTTTTATTTAACGACATGATAACGGTTTCACAATGACTACATGTTTCTTCTCATAAAGAGTCAAGATTGACGATGGCTTCAAATGATTTTGTGTTTGGAATAAAAATATCAAATCGGGCCCCCAAAACTTTACAGTCCATCTTATGATCACGATCGCTCAATTCTGCATTCAAAATTGCAAATTTACAAGTAGAAAAAAATGGATTTTCAATGTGAAGTCAAACATCACATTTTCTCCATAAAGCAGAAGAACATTTCAAGCGATCATAACCAGTTGGCGATTCTTGTGTCAGCGGGGTACAGCTTTTGAATGGCCTCATTGAAGGACTGCTTCAGCACTTTCGGGGCCCATTTTCCAATTTCTCCATTAAAAGAAGAAAGCCCGTGTTAATCGATCTGTAGCCCGGCTCTTTGAGGTTCATTTCATCAAAGCAATGAAACGCGCCCTCATTCATTCATATTGGAATTGTATCCTTCTTCATTTTCCTCATGTTGAGGTTTATGAGTTTTTCCTTGCCTTCATGTTGGTTTCAGATCAGGGGATGGTGTCATAATAGTTTGTGTTAATAGTCTTTGCAATAACCTGTGCAGCCCTTTGAGACTCTTTGTGATTAAGGGCCAAACAAAGAAAAATGACTTGAAAATGACTGAGTAGTCACGTGGTGTGTTCTTCACAAAACACACAACAAAATGAAATCGTGGCGGCTCATTTTCTATTTGTAACCGGCTTGGTCATTTTGATAGGCGGCTAATATAGCTACTCATAATTATTTAGAATGTGTTTCTTTTCTGGTTTTGTTTAACGGGTGGTCTGTCCAGTCAGACTGTCAAAAAACACGAAATTCAAGCGCTTCCCTAAAAAGACAAGAATTGACCTGGAAAACACAACATTCAAACGTCACCATTTTCCCGGTTTCAAGCACTCGTACAAACCCCTCAGGTATGTACTTGTTTATTTCTATTTACTTGTCATTTGGGTTTCAAATGTAGGACTGTAAAATGGCATCAGTACACTTCAAACGTCTGCAGGTATTTGAACAAGAAACGAGGCTTATAATAATGGCAACCACGTCATTTTGGTGGGTTTTTTTTTTCGCAAGACAGGGATGATCAACGGCGACTAAAAGACTCTCCCCCTTTTTGATTTGGCCATTGATTTGATTTACCTGCAAGCTGAATTCCTATTTTGTAGGTATGAGCGTCTATTGGATTTGCTCTCTACGCCAACCCAATAGATTTACCTCTCGAAGCAGCTGCATCAGAAATGTGGAGTAGTCATCATACATTTGTCGTGCAATGGAGTTAAAGAGCAGAAAATAAGAATATGGAAAATGTGGGAGAAATAAAAGTCACCCACCTGCTCCGTTTGCAACAACTGGTAGCTGTTGGCTAATGCTAACTTGGTTTAGCCGTCGATCTTCTCGCTCGATCTCTACTCGAAGCTCCTCTTTCAAACTTCCTTTGACTCCTTCGCACATTTTAGCAAACTTTAGAGCTCGCCGCTAACTCTTTCACGGAGTTAAGTGCAGTTAAATGCAGCTAAATGCAGTTAAATGCAGTTAAATGCAGTTAAATGCAGTTAAATGCAGTTAAATGGTGCACACGAGCGGAAGGGAAATCCAAGAGGCCCCAAACAACGGCAGCGATGACGTGTTCTTCTTCTCTTTTTCCCGGTTGGCATCCGTCTCTTTGGCGCATTAGCGCCCCCTAGCATATCACATGCGCCTCACCGTTCCAATATGATTTGTTGTTTTTGAGAGCCGACTCCCTTAGAAATGCTCTCCCTCTCTCTCTGTCTCTCTCTCTCTCTCTCTCTCTCTCTCTCTTTCTCTTTCTCTCTCTCTCTCTCTCTCCCTCTCTCTCTCTCCCTCTCTCTCTCTCCCTCTCTCTCTCTCCCTCTCTCTCTCTCTCTTTCTCTCTCTCGCTCTCTCTCTCGCTCTCATAATCAAAATGAATTCAGTATCGTTCAGATCCTAGCTCTCAGATAGGACGCACTGTGTTAAATAGGGCGAAATGACATCTGAGCCCTTTAGTGTTACCTGTGGTGTTCCGCAGGGTTCAGTGCCTGGCCCCCTTATTTTCAGCATTGACATGCTTCCATGAGGGGATATTATTCGCAAGTATAATATCAGTTTCCATGGCTACGCAGATGACACTCAACTCAATCTTCCGATGGAGGAATCTGCCACACTAAACGGTGGAAGACCTGCCTCACTGAGATCAAAGAATGGATGTCACTCGACTTCTTAGGCCTTAACTCTGAAAAGACCGAAATGTGAGTTATCGCTCCATCTCAATGCCGTGACTCGTTCTCAAAAACAGCTCTGAACATTGACAAATATATCACCCAGAGTGACTCAAAAATGTAGGTGTCCTATTTAACCCCCATCTGTCTTTTAAGCAGCACATGAAGAATATGACTAGAACCGCTTTCTTCCATCTTGGCAACATTTCTAAAATCCGTCCTATGCTGTCTCAGTCGGATGCAGAGATTATAATGAATCCCGTCTCCGTGACTGCGATGCACTACTCTCCGGTCCCCCGAAGTCCAAAATCAAGAGCCTGCAGCCAGGCTTTTAACTAGGACCAAAAAAGTCCAATCACATGACCCCGATTTGAGCTCACCAGCGTTGGCTCCCTGTCAGTTTAAGATGTGATTTGAAGGTTCTGTTGGTATTGTACCAAATCCTGCATGGACTTGCTCCCTCATATATTTCAGATTTCATTTCCCCCTATGCTCCGGTCCGGAGCCTTCGCTCTGAAAACGCCGGTCTACTGGTGATCCCAGGAGCCAAGAAGTGTTTCGCTGATTGGAGAGCGTTCTCCATCCGTGCCCCGGTGCTGTGGAACGCTCGTCCCCCTGAGATTGGATCCGCAACCTCAGTGGAAATGTTTCAATCTAGTCTTAAAACACACTCCTACTCGATAGCATATAGCATATGAATAACCTACATATTATGTTGACAATATCTGTGTATTATTTGTTATTGCAACATCCATTTTGCCCTGCTCATCCTGGAAGGGGGATGATCTCATGTCGGTCCCTTATCAAGGTTTCTTCATTTACCTCACGTTGATGTTTTGAGTTTTCCCCTGCCCTCGTGTAGGTTTTAGATCAGGGAATGGTGTCATTATAGTTTTTAGATTGCAACAGTCTGAGGTCTTATCACAGACCAGGAAAGGAGACGGGACCCAATTGCGTTTGTTTGACTCCGTTTTATTTGGATGGAGAAAAGGACTCGCATCCACGATCCGACGATCGTCGGTCACCGGTAGCAGATAGCCGGAACGCGGAAGTGGCTCATCCGTGGCGACGGTGAGTAAAAACAGGTGGATGGCCGGGGCGGAGGAGCAAAAACATAAAGGGGTCCAGAAAAGAGGTCGGCAACGGGAATCAGAAAGAAAACGGGGCAGGATAGAGTCGGAGAGTCACAAAAGCTTGCCTAGCTCGGAGCATAGGTTCGCGGACGATCTGACGGGTACTTTCAGGAAGACGGGAGTTTAAAAAGAGTCCGACAGCCAATCGGGGTCCGAGGCTGTTGGCGCCAACGGGGCAGCCTCAGGTGCCTTGCATCAGCAATCGTGACAGGCCCTTTGAGACTCCTTGTGAATAAGGGCCTCATAAATAAACAGGACATGACTTGAATTGAGGTCAAAGTTCACTCAATATTGAAACAATATATGCCACGATAAGGCGGCACGGCGGGTGAGTGGTGAGCACGTCCGCGGCACAGTTCTGAGGTCATGGGATGGAACCCCCCGTGTGGAGTTTTCACCTTCCCCCGTGCTTGCGCGGGTTTCCTCCGGGCACTCCCTCCGGCGTCCTCCCACATTCCAAATACGTGCCTGTCAAGGTTGATTGGCCGAACCGAAATCACCAAAAGTGTGAATGAGCGAGTGAGTTGTCCGTCTCAGTGTGCCCTGTGACTGGCTGGCAACCGGTTGAGGGTGTCCCCTGGCACTTAAGTGGGTGGAGATAGGAGCACATAAGGAGGTCATCATTTCTTCAGATTGTGTATCTGTCCTTGAGCGCATTCAAACATTTCATTCTGCCAGTAGGAAGGATATTCGGAATCAGATACCGAACACGGTCACAAAAATACATAGGAAAGGGCCGTTTTGGGTTGTGCGGGGGAATAGGGTTGCATAAAGGCCACTGGCTGCCAAAGGGGGGAAATGCAGGTCGCTCATTCCTAGATCGGAAGCAACTTGTAGGATTAAGGGGGGAATACTCATCATACCTGTGGCGCTCCAGGGCTCCATGCCCGTACAATCTGTGATATTTTCCCTTACAGAATACAAAATAATCATACACCGTATTTTTTTTCCGGAATGATGCATGATGGGAAATCCCCAGGCGGCAGACGCGTGCGCACAGTAGCATCATACCGCTCGCTTCGTTTGCGACGGAAAAAACGATACCGAGATAGAGGCTACCGCGGCGAACTCGTTTGAGTCGATCGATTTGCCGTTTCGGGATAGTCGGTGTTTACCGGATGGGTACTGAAGGATTTGATACATTTTACTATAAAGGATTTTATACAAGTTACATTTATTGAACGCAATGAAGATTTTTCACAGAGAAGGCTTAAGTTCGATGACATATCACGCCGTTCCGAATGCGAATGTTTTGTTTAGTTCTGTTGGTAACAGGACTCTGATGGAGAAGGCCAAGACGCAGGAGGCCGGGCACTCATTTGATCATAGCTCGGCGTCCAGACATCGAGGAGACGAGGTGGAGTTCACGCGGGGAGTCTCTGGCCCGCCCGTGGGAGGAGCCGACACGCCGGCTTGGGAAAAAGGCGCGGGCCGGAAGGACTTCAGAAGATCGATCGAGGGACAATCCGGAGAAAAGAGGCTCGACGGAGACTCAAATGACACTAATCCGGCTAATTGGATGGCATTCACTTTGTTAAATTCTTTAAGAAAATAAATCTGGCCCGTGTGAAAATGTCGGTTATTCTTGTCCATCTTTTCCCAAAAAGAAAGGAGCGTGCATTCTTAGGAGGTGTTTGGTGAATGGAGTCAGATAACTCGTTCGAACAATTTGGTAAACGTTACATTTGTAATCGAGTTTTTTTCCCCTAACAATACTATTCCGTTTTTTGAGGAGCTGACAAGGTTTGAGGGATGGAAGAGGTGACCGGTATTCGCTGATAGGGGGCGCTAAAGAACCAAGGAGTTGGATGCCGACCCCGAAGAAGAGCAGAAGGATGCATCACCGCTGCCGTTGTTTATGTCCCGTGGCTTTCCCTTTCGGTCGTGTGCACCGTTTAACTCCGTTGAATTTCATTTGACTCTCTTAACGGTAAGCCTTAAAGGTGGTCAAAATGTGCGAGAGAGGAAAAGGACATTTGCAAGAAGAGAACAAGCAAGAATATTGTCGGCTAAAGCGAGTTAGCATTAGCAAGCATCTACGAGTTGTGTTGAACAGAGCAGGTGGGTCCCTTTTTATTTCTTTTCTTATCTTGTGCTCCTCGAGTCCGTTGCACGACACGTCTTCGATTTCCATTCCATATTTCTGCTTCGAGGAGAGAAAGACCAAATCGAATATACTGTACCCTCATACGGACAAAATAGGAAATAGCTTGTTCAATACCTGTTGATTTTTTTTAAACCTGATTATTATAAGATTGAATTGAAACCCCAAATGAATTTTCATGTCATTGGATTTCCTGAGTCAGCCTTCGAGACATTGAGCTAAAGTGAGATAACAAAGTGGAGGAGTATTATTATTAGTACACGAATCCTCCATGACAGTTTTTTTGTTTTGTTTTTTAGAATCCAAATGACGAGAAAATACATATAAACAGACATGCCAAATAAATGGCAGAATGTTTCCAAAAAGGATGACTTCGGATATCCTTCTGTTGGTGTCAAAGCTTTATGAACAAAATGTATTGCTTTACATTGTAAAGTGCTCAGATGTATTTTTCACTTTGCACTTGTGAATTTAGAGTTGAGCTATTATAATCATATTGTCAATAAAAGTTTTGTTTGTCTTGATTTTGAACTATTTGGAGTCAAATATTCCTAACACAAAACAGTTTGAAGCCGTCGTGAATCTTGATTTGATAGGAGTTAAGATGAAAACACCATTTATAATATTATCAGATAAAAATGAATCGATGTTCAAATAATATGTCCCCGATAAGGCTAGATCCGAGTGCGCAGCCTTTTTATGTAAGGATCGACCGATACGGGTTATTCGGGTCTGATACCGACCATTAGTAAGAAGAGGGGGCCAAAAGATCGGATATTTGGAGCCGGTATTCGTTTGTTATAAAATCTTTAAAACGGGCGTAAGAATGTTTTAAATAATGCAAAATGAAAACAGATTTGTTATCAATTCAAATCTACAATAGCGCTCTGAAAACTTACAGTAAATTAGAATTTCAACACGTCGAACACGATTCCTCTTTCACTTCAACCCAAAACTAGAACCGCGCTCAGCAGCAACTCCTATTAAGGTACATAAAAACGTGAGTAACTTTTTTTTTTTTTAACAATGAATAAATAAAAATGTCAATACGAGCAACATGACCTTACTTTAAAGAAAAAAGGCATGGAAATCTCAACCGCGCTGGCACAATACAAGGAAATTATTATTATTATTATTAAATTAAAAAGTGTGGCTACTCCTGTGAATTCATCTTCATGTCAATAAGCCACTTTTGATATCTTTTTCAGGAGACCGTCCAATTGGTAAAACCGCCCATGCCGATATCCGTCCAATTTCCAAATATCGCTGCCCGTAATGGCTCGACTTCTTCATTTTGTGCGTAAGGAAGTCTTGGAATTGATTGATCATAATGTAGCGTTTACCAAATTGGCAGAATCATCATGGGGTGCTTCACGCCTTATATGTGAGAGGCTTTTTCCGTCTCGCTTCATTGTGCTGTTCTTCACGACCGCCCTTCTATCAGAATGTGTCAACTGGGATAACATATTTTATCTTCAGTTTCGTCAAAGAGGAGTTTTGTCGGGAGCCTTCTCGCCGCTATCTTTTTTCTCCGGTGCTAATTTCACTCCGGCCTTTGTCTTGCCACTTTATACGCATACGCTGAGAATGACTGCGCGATTCACCCAAAATACCAACGCGATGTCGTATGATGACGTGACCGCAAAACACGGTGTGCGTGTGTTTTTCCTTTTAAGGATTTATCGTTCCAGTTTTTTTATTTGCGCGATGGAGATTTCGGCCGACAAGTATTCTCATCATTCGGGGTTTAACGGCGTCGGCCAATGAAGGCGAGGCAACGTATTTTTCCAAAAATGTAGCAATGCGTATCTTGTAAAAGTATACGACTTTGTGTGTGTAGAGATTTTCCACAACCATGTGTGTCTTGTGTCCTGCAGACGTCGGTCAAGAGTATCTTCTGCCTTGGCAACAGGAGACGATGATGCCTCGCGTCAAAAAAGAGGACCGGAAAGAGGATGAGTTTTTCCAGACGTTTGAACATAAAAAGGAAGAGGAGGACGATTTGGAGCCTATTGATGTTAAACGGGAGGTGGATTTAAGAGAGTTTCCTGTGACTGGGACCTGTTTAACCTCTAAAGATCAACATGAAGAGAACAAGGAGAAGGTGTCTCCAAGCAGAAGCTCCGGGACAATAGATGACGGCGACGCGTTCGACTCTGCACACAATGATGTCGAGCGACGGCCGGAAGTCGACGCCACGTATCACAAATGTTTGCAGTGTGGAAAAAGCTTCAGGCTCAAGCACAATCTGAAACGCCACATCATTGTCCACACTGGTGAAAAACCCTTTTCCTGCTCAGTTTGTGGTCAAAAATTCAATCTGAAAGGAACCTTGAAAAGACACATTAAAACCCACACGGGTGAGAAGCCCTTTTTTTGTTCAGTTTGTGGTAAAAAATTTAGCCGGAAAGGAAGCTTGAAAAAACACACGAGATCCCACACTGGTGAGAAACCGTTTGCCTGCTCGGTCTGTGGCAAAAAATTCAAATGGAAAGAAAGCTTAAAAGTACACACAGTAACCCACGTTAGTGAGAAAACGTTTACCTGCTTAGTTTGCGGTAAAAAATTCCCTGAGAGTAATACCTTAAAAAGGCACTCAAGAATCCACACTGGTGAGACACCTTTCGCCTGCTCAGTTTGTGGTAAAAAGGCCACCACAAGATGCAACTTAAAAAAGCATGCGAGGACCCACAACGATGTGGAACTTTTCACCTGCGCAGTTTGCTGTAAAAAATTCACCTGGAAATCATGCTTGGAAATGCACACAAGAATCCACACCGGTGAAAAACCTTTTTCCTGCTCAGTTTGTTGTGAAACTTTTAGACAGAAGATACACCTAAAAAGACACACGAGAACCCACACTGGCGAGAAACCTTTTTCTTGCTCGGTTTGCGGTCAAAAATTTAGTCAGGAAGGAAACTTAAAAATCCACACGAGAACCCACACGGGTGAGAAGTCTTTCGCCTGCTCAGTTTGCAGTCAAAAATTCAACCGAAAAGGAAGTTTGAAAAGCCACACAAGAACCCACACCGGTGAAAAACCCTTCGCCTGCTCAGTTTGCGGGAAAAAATTATCCCGGAAATCATGCCTCAAAAGACACACGAGAACTCACACGGATGAGAAACTATTTTCTTGTTCAGTTTGCGGTCAAAGATTCTCTAGTCGGCTCAAAGCTCGGAGTCACAAGTGTGCTGGGGAGAAGAGCAGTCACCACTCTGCTTGATAGGAGCTCGTGGTTTGTATTTTTATTGAAGAAATATCAGCTATCGCTCATTAAACTCATTTTGTACTCTTGACGTCTGTGATCGATCTAAACTTTTCCCATAGTTCTAGTTGTTCTCATTTTGACAATGTCTCTTTGAAATGCACGAGTGTCGCTGCTCGGTTCTTAGTTGATGATATGAAACGACGCACGTCATAATATTATTGAATCGTGAGTAGCGATCGTTACTGGGATATATCCTCAGTATGTTCCTCCTTTGACTTTTCAAGCTTCTCTGGCGTACGCGTCTCAATATACCTTTTCACTTTTGGAAGCGACTTGTGGTATGACCCGGCCGAGGCTCCACGCTGCGACCTCTCGGTCTCGGGGCGGCCGCCCTACCCCCGATGCCGTCTTAAATATGATATCAAAATAAATGAATAAATCAAGAGTTTCTTCAGATATTAGATGCTATAGTGGGCTTTATTGATGTCGCCTAATATGTCTTTTGTTTCTCTTTTTTTTTTCTTGTTTCATTATGATCTATTTATTTGCTTCTATGAAACCGTTCTCTTCTTCCGCTAATAAAAGTGGTTTACTCTAGTAATGATTTACAATCACTGCCGTGAGAAATGATCCGATGTCACTTTTTCAAATGTTATAAAACATTTATGAATCATTTTCTGCAAATATGATGTCATTGTCAAGCGTCTGTGCTGTCAAAATTGGGAAGATTATAAATGAGACTGTTTAGTGTCATTTTAGAACATTTTTGGTGAGCGGTTTGCCGAAAAACGTTCCACTGTCAAAAACATGCCTGGCTCAAAAAAGCTTGAAAAAGACTCATGTGCGAGAAGATAAGCAGGTCCTTGTGGTCCAGCCTTCAAGCACACGTATTCCTCAACATCAAGCCAAGGAGAACATTGAACGCAACACGACAATCGACGATAGCAAAAGAAAACGGAGCGTGCGCGATGACGTCACGGCACGGAAAACGAGGAAGAGCGCTACTGACAAATCTTAACGGTGTCTCAAAAGAGTGCGCGGCTTACGACGACACAATTCCCTGATCTTAAACCGACATGCAGGCCAGGGAAATGCGAATTTAACAAATCGGCCAATGCCGTTCTGAAGCAATCGGTCACTGCTACGGCTGAAAATCTGAAATATCGATACAAAAAATCCACTCTCAATTCTGGACAGTAAATGTGATAAGAACCTTAAAAGACAATACCTGGCAAATTTGAAAGTTCATTAAAAACAAAACTAAAATCGAATCCATTGTACGTTTGCACACGCTCGGGACCAGAACGGAGACAGGACCCACTTGCGTTACGTTTCTCTCAGTTTTATTGGGAAAAAGGAAAGGGTTGCACCCACGATCCGGTAAACGCCGGACCCGGGAAAGCAGGTCGCTCTGAACGCGGAAGAGGGACTTCCGTGGCGAGCCGTGGCGAGAACGGAAAAGAACGTCACTCGTCGAGGTCGGAAACAGGTCAAAGCCAGGGGACGGACGGGAGCAAAAAACGGGACGGGTGGGAGTCAGGGTCAAAAGGGCTGGCCTAGTGTTGACTAAGGTTTGCAGACAGACTGACTACAGGTGACGGATAGACGGGGGTTTAAATAGTGACAGGGAGCCGATCGAATTCCGAGGCCGTCGGCGCCAAAGAAGTGGGCGCGTCGGTAATCGTGACACACACTGTGATAAATATTTTGAGAAATCTATGTTTAAAGTGACATTTAGCTTAACACTTTGAAATTATGAATAGAATTTGTCACGATCAAAATGACGTTTTAAAATCGAAGACGACATTAAAATCTATTCTTATAAACGTCGGGACTTGTACGTAACAAGAAGGACGGAAATGCAATCCGTCTTATTTTGTGTCCGGCAAAAGATTTTATCCACAAAAAAATGTATATGAAAGGTGTAAACCTGTTTTTCAGAATTTTGTCAGCGAATTGGGTTTTTGGTCGCACGGTTAAGTTTGATCAACACTCCCCATTTCCAAAAGATACAGAATACTCCGCTTTCCGCCCACATTCCAAAAACATGCTTGTCGGGTTGATTGGCCGCATCAAATTGTCCTTAGGTGTGAATGAGCGAGCGAGTTGTCTGTCCCCGTGTCCCCCGCGACCAGTTGAGGGTGTCCCCTGCCCACTACCCGAAGATAACTGGGATGGGCTCCGGCACCCCCGCGACCCTACTGAGGATAAGCGGTACAGATCATGGATAGATGGATTATATTGAATTCCATAATTTAATCTGTATTTCTACAACCCATTCCTCGACTCTGTATTGTTGATTGTCGGTGGAGTATTCGCACTCGCGTCAGGACCGAGAGGGACGCCGTAGTTGTGACGTCGCCAACTCCCGCGAGAGTTGGAGGTGACCGGCGCGAGGGGGGGAGGATTTTGCATGGGAATCGGATTTGGGCACAACACCGGCATGGTGACTGGTGAATAAACACAGGAGCGCCGACTGTTGTCTCATCTTCGTGGTTTTATGAATATACTTCAAGTCAGAGAGCAGAAGTATAACGGACGGTTTCGTGGTGATTTTCTTTGAAAAAATAAAAAAAAGCCACAAAGTCTCCAAAATATAGCCCCCATAGACGAAAAGGTTCGGTCTTTGGTGCATTTTATGAAACGCTTTTGGTGGGAATGTTGTTTGGAGCGAGAAAATACTCATGTATTTATTTGGACTGACACGAAGATTTGAAGTCAGCAGGTAGAGCGCCACCTAACGGACTCATTTCAGACTACTTTCCGCTTCTCACTTTGCTGAACGACCTGAGTCCCGATGGGAATGGCGTCTCTTTTTAGAGGAGCGGCTCTTTCGGCTCGCCTCACCGAAAAGAGCCGATTCTTCTTGCTCCCAAACGGCTTTTCAGGTTTCCTATATGGATGAAAGTGGTCAAAACGTTTTTTTCTTCCAAAGTCATTTAAGCAATGATCAAAAGTTGACTCCAGCCCTTTTTTTGTCCTCCAAAAAGGTGCAATAAGAACCATAACAGGGTAGGATATCCAGATCATTATCATATTTTATTCCTGCAGTCCAAATGATTAAAATGGGATGATTTAGTCCAATTTTTCACTGCACAACTGCTATTTAAGGTCAACAAAAACATCCATAAATGATTCATTCGGAAAGAAGGAAATTATCATTTAAGGGGCTTTCGTCATCCCAAAGGTGAGAACCGCCAGGAAAAGTATGTGTGTGTCTGCGTGCGGAGTCAAACTTTGGAACAATTGACAAGACGAGATCAAACCATGTCCAACTTTTCACCTGTTCAAATTTAAATACAAAAAAAAACGTTCCTGGCGGAATACAGAGATGAAGAAAATGGGGTAGATTGGGAATAGTGCGTCTAGAACGATGGATAACTTTGTGTTATTGTTGCTATTGTTATGTAGTAACTGTTATTATTAATATTATTACTATTGTTGTTATGATCATGGGTGTATTTAATAGGGAAGATGAAGGCGTAGGGAAAATAAGCATCTGCTTCCGACGACCCCTTTTTGAACATGTTATATAAAATTATTTTTTTGTTGAGTTATTGTTTTTGTTCTGTTTTTATTTTGATGTTCGAATACATTTTTCATCCATTCATAATAATAAAACATGATACACCAAATGCAATCATTTTGAAAAGGTAGGATGATTTTATTTACAAAGACATGAGAGAGTCCCGCCGGTCTACCAGGTAGAAGTCAGATGCCAACATGATGTTCTCGTAGACGGCCTCGGAAGACATGTGGATGATATTTATTGTTGAATATAAAGTCAACCTTTGACTCGTTTCAACTTTGAAATTGTTCGTGAAAGCAAAGAATACACAGATGACGAAACTCGTATTGACAAATCCTCCTTATTGTGGGGAGAGTCTCTCGTCGCTCACTTGAAAGAGTCGGCTCATATGATCCTTTCGTTCTCGAACAACCCATCCCTTCTGCCATTGTTTGTGGTCTCGTGGCGCTTTGTTCCAGTCGTGTACAAAATAGAACTCCATTTAATTGCATTCAGCTCTATAAAAGTGTTAAAGTTAAGCTTTAAAGGTGGCTAGAATGAGCGAGAGGGTGAAAGGAAATGTGGGAGGGGATCTTCGGGAGGTGCAAGAAGAGAAGGAGCGAGAAGATCGACGGCTAACGCAAATTAGCATTAGCAAGCAGCTACGCGTTGAGTTAAACAGAGCAGGTGGGTCACTTTTAGCTCTACAACATTTTCGAGATTCTTTTTTTTTCAGCTCTTCGAGTCCATTGCACGACAAATAATTGATTTCTAATGGCTATTTTTGATGCAGCTGCCTCGAAGGGTGGGCAGAGATGCTCGTGCGGGCCAAATAGCAATCGAGCTTGTAGTTTCAGAAAACGAATCACTAAATGAAGAAGATCAGAGTCTTTTAGTCGCCATTTGTTCTCCCCGTATGCAACGTCGTGCGGAGAATAACCTCAGATGTCGTTGCCATTATTATTAGCCTCATCTCTTCTTCAAATGCTTTTGAAATGTACGTATTCATTCGGAAGAAAATTGAAAGCCAAATGTATTTTTGGTGTCATCGGATTTCCTCCGTCAGCCTCCGAGTCGCTTCGGAGACGATGACAAATGGCCTAAGCTATTCAAGAGCAAAAGTGTATGAAGACGCAGGCCCTGAATGGTTTACAATCTAAATCACAAATAAATATCTATAAACATGCCAGAGTTGAAAACGTATAAGTCGCGTTCAAGTAGCAAAATGTTTCCAAATGGGATGAGTTCGCTAGAAGCTCGTGACTTTGAGGAGGAGGAAAGAGCGGGCCAGGAATCGGTTCTCAAAGCAGCTACTTTGCAAGAAGCGGAGTGGCCATCTTAACTGCTCGGAAGAAGAGAATGGCCTCCCCCTTAGGGAAACCTTCTGTGACAGTTCCAGGGAGCAAGATCTGGGCCACTGCAAGCACCCGATTGATCCACCTGCAACAACCATAGACTGAGATGGAAGGAAGCCCAGCTTCGAGAAAATCCAGGAAGTGATCCAAAAGGACAGAAGAAGTTCAGTCCCGGGACCAAGTAGGGGACTCTACAAGGTTTGCAAGAACTGCCCCGAGCTACTCCACTGGCCCCGCAAGATCCTAAAGGTCATATGGAGGAGGGTAAAGGTGGCGGTTTGCAGAAGGGGTGGGGATTCTTAAGGAGGAAGAGTCAAAGTCCATCGACCAGTTCAGAAACATCTCGTCGCTTAGTGTTGCGAGTAAGATATTTTCCATGCTACTAACCTTGAGCTAGTAGCCTGGCTAAGTGCAGCGGACAAGTCAGGCCTATCTGGCAAGTTCAAGGCCCGGATCTACCGACATAGCATTCTACCAACGATCCTCCGGCCCCTTTTTGATTTATGAGCTTGCGATCTCGACCATCGTGAGTTTTGAAATAAAAGTCGTCAGGTTTCTAAGGAAATGGCTGGGCCTACCTAGAAGTCTGAACAGTATTGCTTTGTTTGGCCAAAACAACCCGCCAAAGCTCCCCTTCAGCCGCCCGAATGAATAGTTGCTGCAATACAGAGAGTCTGAGGACCCAGAGGTCTCTCAGGCTGGGTTCCAGGTGAGAACAGGGCGGAGGTGGAAGGCAGCAGAGGCTGTGGCTGAGTCGTGGCTACGGCACAGGGCGTTGTTCTGGACATTGATTCGTGGAAGAGCTTGCCTGAGTAGCAGCATAACACCTAGCTACAACAAGGCACAGGGGACGTTTCGGAGATCGCCGACTCGGCAAGGGCTTGCCTGGAAGAGTTGCCTGGGTAG
The DNA here is from genome assembly GCF_059441175.1 of Urocampus carinirostris. Taxonomy (NCBI): domain Eukaryota; kingdom Metazoa; phylum Chordata; class Actinopteri; order Syngnathiformes; family Syngnathidae; genus Urocampus; species Urocampus carinirostris. The sequence goes on along the minus strand of NC_142349.1, from coordinate 75,067,148 downwards.
CGGCAAAACTCCTAGCTACAACGAGGCACAGGGGAAGATCCGGAGCTCACCGACTCAGCAAGAGGTACGGGCAGCACTTGAGAAGGAGCGGTCCAGCCGTACGGTTAGGATGCGGCAGGAGGGAGTCTGGACAAGATGGGAGCGTGCAGTGGACCCTCAAAGTCTCTTGGGGAGAGTTGTGGAAAGCTGAGCCCCATAGAATACAATCCCTGATCTAGGCTTTCTCTAATATCCTCGTGGCCCCTACCAACCTGTTAAGTTGGTGGTTGTGGAGTCAGCGGCCTGCAACCTTTGCTCAAAGAGAGGGACCCTGGAGCGTATCCTTAGCATCTTTGCAAAGGCCTTGGGCGACGGGCGCGACCGTTTGCGCCGCGACCAAGTCCCGAAGGCCATAGCGAAGACCTTCAGCTGCCAAATTTGGCAATGCGAGCAGCTCCCCCCAATGAAGAACTCTGATCGCTTTGATCCGGGCCGGAGAGAAGTCACCGACGGCTGCCAGAACGACCTCGCCTCGTTTGCTAGCGACGGCACAAAACCGGGAGATGAAAGTTCACCTGACTGAAATTCTCAGAATCAATTGCCACCACAACGCTGCGCCCCGAAATGCCGCTTATCTCCGAAGCCTTCGTGCAGATCATACTCCTGGAACTCCTAGGACAGTGGGAGGACTTTATGAAGGAGGCCAATGAGACAACATATATGCTGAGCTGATGGAGGAGCAATGGCTGGAAAGCACCATGAGATCCTATTGAGGGTTGGCTGGACAGTACATCTTAAATATCCTATCGGCATTGATAAAAATATCTTAGTCATATTTTTCTTAACATTTTTTCTACAATGTTAAAAAGAAATGTTAGGCTTTAGTCCAAAAAGGTTGCCTCATTCGAGTGTCGTTTTTCTCATTTGAAAACCTTTTGGACTTGTTTTTGTGGAAAAATGAGAACATTTCCACATCGCAAAAGTCTTAAATGATGAGATGATTGATCATGTAGATAGAAACTTCATTCATCCCCTTAGGAAAATTCACATTTCCAGCAGTATCCATGTGTTAAAAAATAAAAGATATAGAATACAAAAGGACCCGATATAACGTGTGGATATGAAGTATTTAAATGGTGCTATGTAAAATACACACTGTCATAAAAATAGGGTCATATGCAAATGTGGGGTGGGGTTTAATGAAGGCTTTTACTCCCCCGGGTGGAGTTTAAGAATCTCACGGCATGAGGGAGAAATGATCTCCTCAGTCTGTCCGTGGAACAAGACTGTGATAGCGGTTTGTCGCTGAAGCTGCTCCTTCGTTTTAGTGAGTTCTATTTCGGGTAGAGAATATTTCTTAAAAGTAGCTAAATAATCTACCTTTTCTACACGAGTTCATTTTGCTTGTTTTAATGATATTTTTGTGTAACTTAAAATATAAAAATCAATCATTTTCTGCCTATGAGGCAAGGATATTTTTTAGAGATTTTATTTTTCTTATTTTACTATATTAGTAACATTTTTCATAGGCAGCACGGCGGGGCAGTGGTTAGCGCTTGTGCGGCACAGTTCATGTCATGGGAACCTGTCGTGGGTTCAAATCCAGCTCCAGACTTCCTGTGCGGAGTTTGTATGTTCTCCCCGTGCTTGCGTGGGTTTCCTCCGGGCACTCCGGTTTCCTCCCACGTTCCAAAAACATGCATTTCAGGTGAATTGGCCGGTCCAAATTGTCCCTAGCTGTGAATGAGCGAATGAGTTGTCTGTCCCTGTGTGCCCTGCGATTGGCTGGCAACCGGTTCAGGCTGTCCCCTGCCCACTGCCCGGAGATGGCTGGGATGGGCGCCAGCCCCCCCGCGACCCTAATGAGGATAAGCGGTACGGCTAATGAGATGAGTAACATTTTTCTCCATATATTTTTATTGAATGACATTTGTCATCTTTTTCTGATTAAGATAGGAACAAAATGACCTAAAATGAGCAAAATCGCTTGACACTGCAGATGGTAAGTCATTTTGTTATTGGTAATTTTCTATATGTAGGTTTTGAAATGATCTGCATTTATTTAGCGCTTTTCAAGTCAATGACTTCCCAAAGCGCTTTACAGTGTGCTTCACATTTCCCAATAGCGGCCGTGCCGCCATGTAAGGCGCTAACCTGCTTATTGGGGGTATCGGGGGTTCAGTGTCTTACCCGAGGACACTTCGATATGTAACACGGACGAGCCGGGATTCGAACCGGGATCCCTTGATCCCGAGACGAGCGCTCTACCTCCTGAGCTACTGCCGTTTTAAATCAAGATGAGACTTGTGAACTCTACAAAGAAGTAACTTGACTCTTCATACGATTCAAGATGAAATCACTGGAAAATCATTCAAATATTGCGAAATCAAAATGCATTTTTGTGGAAACGGTGTGTCCCGATCGATCCGTATGCAGTATGTATTTGGAGAGAAATGATGATTGGAAGAATAGAGCGAGACAGAAAAGGGATACATTTTTTTTTTTTGTAATTACAAGCTAGGAAGAATTATAGAGGGGCGCGATGTTCCACATACAATCGGGATTTTCCAAGCCAATTGATTTCAAGAAATTGTGATGCAATCATTGATTGAGATTTTTGAAGATAGAAATGGCAAAGCAGCCCGTCAGTCTTGCCAAGAAGAATTGCTTTGGAGTCCTTTGTACATTTTTAAAAGCGTCACAACATCTTGCTCTTAAAACCGTTCTCCAAATGAAACGCGCTAGCGAGATGAAATCGAGTCGACGCTAAATCAAAAGAAACCCTCTCAACGCTGCCGATCTCGCAAATAATGTGTTTTTTTTCCACACTTTGTTTATTTTCTGAAATGCTGAAAGGGTTTTTGCACCAAAGCTTCTGTAAAAAAAAAGAAAAAAAAAAGTTACTTGTCTCGTGTCCTGCAGACGGCAGTCAAGAGTATCTTCTTCCTCGGCGACAGAAGACAAAGTTGCCCGGCGTCAAAAAGGAGGAAGAGGACTTTTTAGAGACGGTCGACGTCAAAAAGGAGGAGGAGAACAATTTTGAGCCCGTTGATGTTAAAAAGGAGGAAGATTTAAAAGAATTTCCGGTGACCGCAGCCCGTCTCGCCTCCGAAGAGCAACACGAAGAGAACGAGGGGAAAGTTTCTCCAGGTAGAAGCTCAGAGACGACAGACGACGACGATACGTCCGACTCTGCGCACGACCGCGGCGACCGACGGTCGGAAGGCGACGATGACGCACATCACGAATGTTTGCATTGTGGGAAAGGCTTTCGGCACGAGAGTCATTTGAAATCACATATGAAGGCACACACTGCTGAGAAACCTTTTTCACGCTCGGTTTGTGGTCAGAAATCCACCCAGAGTGGTTCCTTTAAAACCCGCTCTGAAGAGAGACCTTTTTCCTGCTCGGTTTGTGGTCAGAAATTCAACTGGAAATCAAACTTAAAATCGCACACAAGAACCCACACCGACGAAAAACATTTTGTCTGCTTAGATTGTGGTCGGAAATTCAGGCACAAAGCAAGTTTGGAAATCCACACCAGAACCCACACTGGTGAGAAACCTTTTGCCTGCTCGGTTTGCGATAAAAAATTCAATACAAAAGCAGCTATGCAAGGCCACACAAGAACCCACACCGGTGAGAAACCTTTTGCCTGCTTGGTTTGTGGTCAGAAATTCCGCTGGAAATCAAACTTAAAAATGCACGCAAGGACGCACTCAAGTGCCCACACGCGTGAAAAACCTTTCGCTTGCTCAGTTTGTGGTCTTAAATTCGACAACAGGGGAATTCCAATAAGCCACATAAGAACCCACACTGGTGAAAAACCTTTTGCCTGCTCAGTTTGTGATAAAAAATTCAATTCAAAAGCAACTTTGCAAGGCCACACAAGAACCCACACTGGTGAAAAACCTTTTTCTTGCTCAGTTTGTGGTCTAAAATTCAGTTGGAAATCAAACTTATCAACGCACATGATCACCCACACTGGTGAAAAACCATTTGCTTGCTCAGTATGTGGTCTAAAATTCAACAAAAATGATATTTTGAAAACCCACAAAAGAACTCACACGGGTGAAAAACCTTTTGCTTGCTCAATTTGTGGTCAGAAATTCAGCTGGCAATCATACTTAAAATTGCACATGAGGACCCACACTGGTGAAAAACCTTATGACTGCTCAGTTTGTGGTCTAAAATTCCACAGTAAAGGAGGTTTGAACAGCCACACAAAAACCCACACGGGTGAAAAACCTTTTGCTTGCTCGGTTTGTGGTCAGAAATTCAAATGGAAATCAAACTTAAACACGCACACAAGAACCCATACTGGCGAACAACCATTTTCCCGCTCAGTTCAGGGCCCAGGATTCAGCCGCAAAGCAAACTTTAAAACGCACACAAAAACCTACATGGATGAGAAACCTTTTTCTTGTTCAGTTTGCTGTCAAAGATTCTCCAGTCGAGTCAAAGCTCAGAGTCATAATTGCGCTGATGAGAATAGCAGTCATCGCTCTGCTTTTTAGTAGCTCATAGTTTAGTAGTAAACCGCTACCGCCGAATGAACTCATTTGTGTACTGTTGACGTCAGTGATATGTCTAAACTTAGGCTGATTTATAGGTGTTCTAGTATTGATTTTTTTTTTCTTCAAGTGTTGAAGCTTGTATACTGTTTTAATTTATTATATGTCATTAAATGATAAATAACTAATTACTGTATGTCCTCAGTATTTCCACCGCTGACTTTTCTTTTGGAGTACTTTTAAAGCATCTGTTGCATACCCATGTTATGATATCACTTATATAGCAGAATAATTGACTTTTACAGTCATTCTTTGTAACCACGCACACAGAAGAAAATGTGGATCCACCTGACCCGTACAGTTAAACTGTAGCGAGCCGATGCAGCCGCGGCCAAACGGGGCGCAGCCGTTTTAGTCATGAGGTGAGCAAACCCCCCAATTTCCTACTTAATGCCAAGCGCCAAGCAGGGAGGTAATGAGTACCAATCTTGTAAGTCTTAGGTAGGACTCGGCCGAGACTCGAACGAGCGACCTCCCGGTCTCGGAGCGGGCGCCCTACCATCTAGGCTACTGAGCTGGTTTTTAAGTTGACTTAAAAAGTTCTCTGGCCTAGCATAAGATTTGAATCAAGAAAACCTGGCGAACTGAATAGGAGCAGCTTGATCTAGTCTGGCTTAATGGGTTGCACATTTGCCGATTCGGGTTGAAAATGCGCGGCTATGTTAAGCCGGCTGTAGAGAGTTGGGATAAATGCGCTTTCGGGGAATCTTTCAATAGAGCCCCGATTGGAAAAGTGTCGCCCGTGATATTTCACGGCCGCGGAATATCTGCTCCTGATGGAGTTCAATGAAGTCTTGAAAGAAAGTCTGATCTAAAAAAAGCTACACGAGCACTAATAATAAGGAAAGGACCCACCGGGTACTTTTGCGTACGGGTTCATCGGTACTGCAAGTACATGGTTAGAAAAGCCTGCTAGTGAGAAAAAAAATCCCCATTGTAACTGAACCAGGCTGATTTGAACTAGCTTGCATGCAACCCGCTTGAGGCTAAATTGAACTAAGATGATAAATACAGACGCTCCCCTACTTATGAGCATTCAACTTACGCAAAATGGTAGATAAGAACATTTATTTCGGGATGTCGAAAAATATCCCGGCAATGCTGCAAGTTAGATTTTGTGCTCCTGTTTCCCAGTAGAAGACACTACTGTAGTGCTTCTTTCTGCCGCATGGCGCTGTGAGAGGTCACCCAGCATCCCCCCTGAAGAATCCTTCCTGGTTTGTGTGTTTACAGATTGCACTGTAACTCTAGCACGCTAAGAACTTTGACGTTTTTAACGTTTAATATTTTGTGCATCCGTTCTATATGGTTGGTGTGAAGTGTAAAGAAGAGGCGAGTCGTTTCTTTTGACACAAAAGTGGAATAAGGAAGCTTGATGCGGTTGAAAAAATGGTCGGATTGTATTTTTTTCCGCCACTTTTTGCGACGGAGCAGGACCTCTTGAAGCACATCTCCCGAAAGTAAGTTAAACCTCACTTTATAAAGCATATTATTTTATAAAATATTTGTTTTTTAGTACAAAACAATACAGGTTACTTATATGAGTCTTAAACATACTTATACAGTCCTTAAACATACAGAATATAGCACCGAAGCAACTTACGAACAAATTCAACTTACGATCGTTCGTCCGTAATTCAACTCCTTAGGTTGGGCAGCGTCTGTAGAGTGAAACATATAAGTATTTGGACACCCTGCTAGTTTGCCATTTCTCCCACTTCGAAATCATCATAGGTTGCACGTCCACTGTTAGAAAGAGAAACCAAAAAGGAAAATCCAGAAATCATAAGGCATTATTCTTTTTACTGATTTCTTTTCGTGATAAGGCTGCAAATAAGAATTTGAACACCTGAGAAAATGAACGTTCGTATTTGATACAATAGCCTTTGTTTTGTTTTACAGACGTCAAACCTTTCTTGTAGTCTTTCAGCAGCTTTGCACAGACTGCAGGAGGGATCTTGGCCCACTCCACCACAAAGATCTTCTCTAGATCGGTCAGGTTTCTGGGCTGTCGCTGAGAAACGCCGAGTTTCAGCTCCCTCCAAAGATTTTCCATTCCGTTTAAAGTGTCTGTAGTGTGCTGAACGTCTCCTGTTCCATCAGTATCTATCTATCTAGCACAGGGGTAAAAAGTCTTCTATAGACGGGTCGTCCCGCATGTCCCTGTACCTCCGTCCTGAGGGTAGGAGTGTAAAAAGTCCGTGTTGTGGGCGAGTGAATGATGGAGGCGGCCCTCCTGTGGACTCTGCGGGTGTATATGCTCTGCAGAGAGGGCAGCGGAGTCCCGGTGATCCTCTGAGCGTTCTTAGCCACCTTCTGCAGGCCTTTGCGCTCCACGGCCGGGATGCCGCCTTACCAAATGGCGACGCAGCTGTAGAAGTTGCCGAGGATCTCGCTCGACGTTCCGAACTTCCTCAGCCTCCTCCGGAAGTACGGTCGCCGTTGAGGTGTCGAGGGTCCGTGCGAGGTCCATAGCCACGTGCGCGGCCGGGTCCTTAAAGCTGTTCATTCGATCGACTTCGAGCTCCCCGAGTAAATGCTTTTGGTTTGCGCTTCCGGAAGCTCGATAGTCGTATTTCTGGCCTGCGGTCGGTCGGCCGTGCGCGGTCGACGAACGAACCCGGCGTGAGCTCGACGGAACAAAATTGAAGCGCTTCGAAAAAAGCTGGAGGGTGAGCTAACGTCGAAGCTATTCGCTAACATTTTGCGTGTGAGATCGGTAGTAAAGACGGAAACAAATACGGAGTATGTCTTTGTCTTTGAATGTTTGCCAGACGTTTCCTTTGGATTTATAAAGCGTATAACTGCGATGCAGTAACAACTTCTTTTAGACGCCATTAAATACAATTTTATGAGCAGACTACCGGTCTCTGCCTCACATATGAAGTGAGTCGATTTCAAATCTCACTTCAAAAATAGAGTATGTGCTTGCTAGCTTGCATGCAACCCACTTATTATAAGATAACATTTGCTAGTGTACCATGACAATACAGCAGGCTTTCTCAACAATTTTTGAGGCACAATGATAAAAATGTTTACAAATTCATTCCCGACCGTTTTTTTATAGCTTAATCATGCAGTCACCTAAAATGAAGGGGTACAAAGTTTTTCATTTTGTTTTGCTTTCGAATTTCACCTCAATTTTGGATTTTACTCTATTTTTTTCACGTTTCTCAAAATTTGATCTTGTTCTTTTTTTTCTAGAAAAAACAAACTTACCCAACTTATTTTTACGGTACGGGTTTGAGTAGGTCGCAATGTGTGTGTTTGGCTTCTGATTGGCTGAAAACGGCGCCGTCGGATCTATTACTGAGCGCAGAGGGCACCCGCTTTGATATGCATTTCTAAAATAGCAACGCAGCTAGATGGCTTGCTAAATAGCTAACTTTATAGTTAGCTAGAAAGGTAAACGAATAAAAAGCTTAAAGGGGGCTGGACAGCTAGCGAAGAGGGTAAAAACAATCTAAATAGCCGGATAGAAAACTAAATTAAAAAAAAGCTAGATAGCTAGAAAAATTTAGCCTCTTAACTAGCAAACGAGGTCATAGATAGATAGATAGATAGATACTTGATTCATCCCCGAAGGGAAATTCCCATTTCCAGCAGCATCCCTGTGCTGAGAACAGTACAATAATAAAGCCAAAAGAATACAATATACAAATAACCAGTGTGACGTGCAAATGCCCACTGTAGCGTGTTATATAGAATGCTCCCGGTCACGGAATGGTGGAATAGAAAAATACCAAAGATTACAAGACTTTTTTTCAAAGAAAAACGATGAGCGAATTCAGATTCAGATCGACTTTATTGTCATTCTAGTACACGTGTATACAGAACGAAATGTCGATACATCTGACCCGCACAGTTTCCTTGAATGTATGAATTCTCTTAGGCCCCGAACAAGTTCATGTAAATCTAGGCCTTTGGTCTGAAACGACATCGGGATCAAAAAAAAAAAAAAACGACGAAGCATCGATGCCGTCGACGGGGCCGACCCCGTCGCGTGTGGCGACGATCCGTCGGAAAATCAGAAATGACAGATAGAAGCCAAAGGGGTCGCAAATCCTTAAACTCGGATCGGCCGCAGAAGTTCAAACTGTAAACTGAAATCGTATTGAAATGACAAAATCACAGTTGACGAGTCGATGTCGGAAAAGGAATAGGAAGAAGCGTACGCTTATTTGATCCTACCGCGCTTCCTTCTTAATTGTGTCTTGCAGCTAAATATCCCGTCTATTTCCATATAAGAAACACCTCAGTCGCTCCGTCGTCATTATCATCACTTTCACCGTCGTCGTCCTTATCATTGCGGTCTCCATCCATTCTCAGCATTCTATATACTAAGAGTATCTGTTCAGATGACGATTAGCATCGGTGCTCGTGGTGACAACGAACTGTTCTGCGGTGGTGTTTCCTGTCCTAAAGTGTCTTTGGACCTGCTGCCTTAGGGAGTCGGCCCCCAGGAAGCAGGACCGCCGTTCTCGAGCGTCCTCGTCTTTTCATTCAAAAGACAAGGTCGGGGCGCTCGAGCCAGATACCCCCAGCGTCGAAACCTCCGCTCGTCTGCCCTCACTATGACATCTGCAGTACATGTCTGTTTTGTGTTCTTATTAAAAGTTATCTCTATGTGATTGTATCTCCATTTAGTTTTTGTTCGGTTTTCACCACCATCGCCAACATATTTATTCGCCTCATTTGTTGCTTTATAAATGGAGATCTAGATGATTTTGTATTATGCAGTGGTGACAGCAATATAATAGTGTAGCGAAAATGTTCTAACAATTGATTGACCAATGGATTTAAAGAGCCGAGTTGATTCTTTTCAAAACTCGTCTCGCCTTTTTGGAGCACCGCGTACGTCTTTAGATCATTATGACAGGGAACGGATGAAAAACCTTGTTTGGTTATTCTGAAGGGTGGCTACACACACTATAGGTGAATTCTCTTTTTCATCGTTCGATATACTTTCATCAAGACACACTCACTCTTGGATTGATGCACCCTTTTACTCATCATCTACTGAAGAAGCTTGAATCCAACACAAAACAACCAGAAAATAAAACAAAAGGAGAAGTTGAGAACTTGAACTGGCACCATTTGGATAGACAACAACATTGGCTTGATGATGACGTTATTGTATTTTGAGAGAGTTACCCCCCCCCCCCCCCCTTTGACGTCACACCAAAACCTAGCGACAACCAGATGTTCTGCCAAGTTCTGCGTGGATGACGGCCCAGTCTTTAGGTCTTCGGCTGTAGAGCGTCGAGGAATCCCGGTAGGTTTGAAAGCCGGTTGCGACCGGGACCACAAGATGCAGAGTGTTGAAGGAGCGGTTGACTGCTGGTGGCTTGAAGTTCCTCTGAGGTCGCTGGCTTTGTCCTACCGCTTTGGCTTGATCAAGCTTGGCTGCTGACTCGGCAAGGTTCTCTGGCCGCTCGTTGAGCTGAGACTCGGTCGGGACCGGCCAGGTTTTTGATCCGTTTTTTCTCGTTCGGATACGCGCTCCTTCCTTGCTGCTGGGCAGATTCAGACTACCCTCGCGAGGCGGGACCAGTTGTTGGTTCTGGTCTCCTGGGAGGGGCGAACCTTTGATGCGAACATGTAGCCCCCGCCCCCAACCTCACATTCCAGCAGTATCAGTCAGATAACATATTTAAGACTTAAGACACAGTATTCACTTCACGTGTTTTGACACGGTTTGATCATTGTCTGACATTGCAAAACGGAATTGACCAAAAGTTAAATACTTTACAATAATAATGACAAAAGGAATAGTCATAGACTGGATAACAATAATAATAATAAGTGTAACAGAAATAATAGTCTCGATTATCGTTATAACAACCAGCTTAATTATTAGCTTGACCTATCTATTGACTGTATAATGCTGCTCACTAACATTATTTTGATACCAATATTACTACTCGGAATAATATTAACAATAAAAGTCACATAAGTTAGAATAAAAATAATCATCACAATAGTTATGATGATCAGTTTTACCCATGTACTAGCTCTTTAATGCTGCTTATCATTCAATATCATTCAGACACCAGTAATGATGACAATAATAACAATAGGGATAACAGTTAAAACCGTTAGGATCACAATCATTCTAATATGACTATTGATACCCAGGTTGGTTTATGGCAGTTAAATACAAGAACAAATCCGGTCGGGGAAAGCGACCATTTCTCGTCCATAAAAGTAAGGAAACGCTTTTGATTTGCTGATGAGACCGCAGCAAAGACACGAGTCTCTTTGAGGACTTTCATATTGACACGTTGCAGAAAAGGGAAAAAAATCCAAATTTAAAAACACAATCACGGTTTAATATCGAGAAACTACATTTGATTTCAGGGAAAAGCTTGCAGTCAAATCAAGACACAAAAGAGGAGGAGATCGTCCAAATACAAACCGCAAAACAATGGCTGAAGTTATTCGGTGTCCTCTTAACTTGGAAACTTGACAGAAAATATACATTGAAAAAAAATATCAAATCAATGGATGACATTTTGATTATTAGTCAAATTCCAAGTATGACATCGCAGTGAATTGCATTTTGCTTCCAAAAAAATCTGCCAAAAATACCCAGAGACAAAAATGAGGATTCAAAAACGCTTACATTTGGTACAAACTCATCCAATCCACGTATAAATCATGTTTTGATTACAGATATCACCGATTTCAAAAACGTCCGCGGACGTTTCCGACGCGCTACTCCTCAAATATCCTCAAGTTTCAATAAACCGGTGCACGGATGTACTTGGCGGTGTCCTTTCTTTATCGACGATGCTCGCGGAGCCTTTTTACTTCCATTTTCAAAAGTTTATCAAACCCCACCAGGAAGTGACGTTCGGCAGCTTTAAAAGATCTTTCCGTTTTGGGATCCATGATTCTGAGATCCTGGGGTTCCATCTGAGGATTCTGTAAACCTGGATTGATCCCGACTAGCTACCGTTGGATTGAGATAACCGCGCCTTTTCATCCTGACTCGTGCAACCCATTAGGCCAGACTAGATCAAGCTGCGCTTATGAAGTAAGCCTAGACTTTTTCATTCCCATTTTGTGCAATAGAGAGTCCATTTGGATTAAGTCAAGCCAAGAAGTTATAACCTGTATTCACATGAGTATGCAAGAGATGCTTGAAAAGTATTCCAGAAGAAAAGTCAATCGTGGAAGAAATGTAGGACCTTAAGTCATTCGTGTTATTTGTCATCTCATTTCATTTCGTAATGACTTAAGGATGCAAGCTGGCATTTGAAAAACACATTTGAAAAGCTAGAACAATAATACAAATAGGGTGATTTTGAACATGTCACTGACATCAAAACGAGTCCATTTAGTGGCAGCCCGCGCCTTATTAAATCCGAACTATGAGCTCAAATCAAGCAGAGGGATGACTGTTATTTTCACCAGCGCACTCGTAACCCTCAACTTTGACTTGACTAGAGAATCTTTGATCGCAAACCGGACAAGACGACGGTTTCTCATCAGTGCGGGTTCTTGCGTGACGTTTTCGGCCGAATTTATGACCGCAAACTAAGCAGGCGAATGGTTTTTCACCAGCGTGGGTTCCTGCGTGTGTTTTTAAGTGTGATTTCCAAGTGAATTTTTGACCGCAAACCGAGCAGGCAAAGGGTTTTTCACGGGTGTGGATTTCTGTGTGTCTTTTTAATTTCCCCCTTTCGGTGAATTTTTTACCACAAACTGAGCAGGGGAAAGGTTTTTCACCAGTATGGGTTCTTGCGTGGCTATTAAGATGTCCTCTCTGGAGGAATCCATGATTGCAAACTGAGCAGACAAAAGGTTTTTCACCAGTGTGGATTCTTAAGTGGAGTTTTAAGTATGATTTTCGGCTGAATTTTATGCCACAAAATAAACAGGCAAAAGGTTTATTACCGATGTGTGTCATCGCGTGGCTTTCCAAGGATGATTTCTGGGTGAATCTTTTACCGCAAACCGAGCAGGCGAAAGGTTTCTCACCGCTATGGGTCATCGCGTGCCTTTTTAAGTGCGATTTCCGGATGAATTTTTGACCACAAACCGGGCAGTCAAAAGGTTTCTCACCAGTGTGGCCAAAGATGTGGCGTTTCAAATTAGACTTGCACCGAAACGTTTTCCCACACTGGGAACATTTGTGACGTGCTTTATGATCACCTTCGGACCGTTTGTCGCCATCGCTGCGTGCGGAGTCGGACGCGTCGTCGTCATCTGTTGCCGCTGAGCTTCTGCTCGGAGAAACCTTCTGCTTGTTCTCTTGGTGTCCGTCTTCGAAGGTGAGACGGGCCCCGGTTACCGGAATTTCGTTAAAATCTTCCTCCTTTTTAACGCCGACGGTCTCAAAAATGTCCTCCTCCTTTTTGACGTCAAGCAATTTTGAACAGTCACCTTCCTCATTTTTGACGCGAGGAAACGTTCTCTTCTGTTGCCGAGGACGACGATGCTCTTGACTGACATCTGCGGGACACAAGACACACAAAAGCTTTGAAAGATCTCTACACACAAAAGCATTGCTGCAAAATCCCTTCAGCGTTTCTGGGGGAAAAAAAATACAGTATATATATATATATATATATATATATATATATATAAATTTAAATACAAGTCTTACAGGAATATTGTAATCCCCGCCTATACGCCTTTTTATTCCATGTTTATACGGGAGTGCCACACTGCACAGCGCATGGGGAAATCGCAGGTTCGATAATCGAGAGAAAAGTCTTCTCATATGTGGATAAGGAGCACACGAACCAGCTTTGTGGGAGGGAGATACAACTTTATTGATGCGTCAATGAAGGTCTCATAGAAATCGGGACATGGCAATGTTTATATAGCTTCAATTGTGTACACCCAAAAGGCGGTCCGATCTTTACACGTAACTTGACAGGAATTTTGTTTTTCTCGCAAGGAAAAGTGTTTGTCTCCCTATAAGGAGATCGTTTTTCCAAACAACCCGAGGTCAGTTTGTACAGAGACTTCCGTTCCTTGCACGAAACGATGTCAGCACGACCTTTCCCACAACTGCAAGCAAGTCTTTCCAAATTTCTAAATGTCTGCAAATCTATTCTACAAATGCAAGTCTATTTACCACAACACGCAAAGTAAACCTTTATTGTCAATCTTATTATCATTGTACACTCACAAGTGAGGGTAGAAAAAGATTTCCTTGCTTTTGAATGGAAAGTTCAACGATACAAATTGTCCATAAAGCTTTCCCGCAAGCGGAAAGACATTCGCACTCGTGACATTTGAAAACATTTGGCATTTTTCATGTCACTTGTCTGTCTTCCCTCGGGCACGTTTATACTTATTTCCTCGTCGTTTGAATTGTTATCAAATTAATTCGGGGATCAAGATTCCCTCAACGCGCCCTTTGGAGCCATCGGTCCGTGAATGATAATAATAATAATAATAATTTCCTTGTATTGTCATTCTTTGTAACAATGTACACAGAACGAAATGTCGATACACCTGACCCATTGTAGCGAGCCGATGCAGCCGCAGCCAACAGAGGGCGCCGCCATTTACCAATGTTATAAGTCTTAGGTATGACTCGGCCGAGGCGCGAACCAGCGACCTCCCAGTCTCAAAGCGGGCGCCCTACCATCTAGGCTACAACGGTGAGCAACAACAATCCCGAGTGTTCCAACCAAATCATGAGCCATCACGTCCAAAACTTGAAATCCAATCAAGTTACATATGGCTAAGTTTCCGCCGACGCTAAATGACTTTTTCGCATTTGAATCCATCGGCCGACGTTACGCGGCCCGTCAACGTCGGTTGTTTCCAAAAGAACTTTTTTGCGGGATTTCTATTTCCCGATCGGTAGATTTGTAACATGTGGCACTCGGAACTATGCCGTGAAGATGCCGAGTGTCCTACAAAGATGGCGCGGAGCGAGGAGGCCGCAATCAAACGTATTCCGCGTCCACGAACAGACACGATGGCACCCATGGAGAATCCGTCTCGTGGCCGACCGCCATCTTCATCGACGAGGAATTCGTAGCTTCTTCGTACTTCCGAAGCGTTTCAGAATTTGACTTTCTCCAAAGTCAAGTCTAGCTGCCTTCACTTGGTTCAGTGTATAAAGAAATAAAATCATCACTGAGCTATGAGCTGCTTAAATTGTATATGTAGACGCTCCCCTACTGACAAAAAATGGTAGGTACAAACATTTTTTTCCGGGACGTAGAGAAAATATCCAGACATTGCCGTAAGTTAGATTTGGTATCGTGCGCAGCTTTTTCCGAGTACAGGACGTTTCTGTAGTACTTCTTTCCGCATCGTAAGTTGCTTCAGTGCTATATTTTGTATGTTTAAGGTTTATATAAGTATGTCGAAGGCTCGTATAAGTAACCTAACCGGCAATCTACCGTCCCCATCTTTCACTTTCTCTTCCTTTACAGACTCTTACTCTTTTCACTTCTCTCCAGAAGACTTTTCTCCTTTCCTATCTTTCCACACCATTCATCATTTGCTTTCCTTTTCGCTGCTTCCACTTCCGCTTTTACCAACCTTTTCTTCACTTTATAGCTTTGGTACGCATCGCCACTCTTATCTCGCAGCCACTCCTCAAAGGCACGTCTCTTTTCTGTCACAGCCTCCGATACCTCATCGTTCCACCGTCCGCTTCCTTTCCTAATACCTCGACCAACTTTTCTCATTCCACATACTTCTTTTGCACTCCTCGACACTGCCTCTTTAAACCACTTCCATTCCCACACTCTCCATTTCTCTTCTACTAGCCCGTTCATACTCTTCCCTTATCCTCTCTTTGAACTCTTTCCTTTTCTGTCTTATTCAACTCTGACATTTTCACCCCTTTCCTCACACTTTTCTTTTTACTAGCTCTCCACGATCCATCTCTTCTCAGTTTGCCTTCCACATAAAAATGATCAGACATCCCACTCATTTCGCCTCTGTAAACACGCACATCCAACAATCTACTAAACATCCCTTTCCTAAGCACTACATAATCCATCAGTGCTCTGTCCACCATCTCACCACCATCCACTCTGACAAAGGTATACTTATTTCCCTCTTTTTAAACAATGTATTAGCAATCACCATCTTTTTTTCCACACACAACTCAATCCATTTCTTTCCAATCTCATTTCTTGCCGGTACCCCAAATCTACCTATCCCATTTTCAACCGTTCCATCACCCACTCTCGCATTCAGGTCACCTAGCATTACAACTTTCCACCCTTCTTTCGCACTTGCCACACATTCGGACAAATCCTTCCAGAACGCCTCTCTCTCCTCAGCATCTTTTTCTAAACCGGGTCCATATGCACTTATTCAGATTCAGATATACTTTATAAACATCCCCATCCACAACAAGCCAAAACCCCTAATAGCCCTCGCTCAGAGATTTGATCCACAACTTCAGTGGAACTTTTTAAATCTTGGCTTAAAACACCCTTATATTCTACAGCTTATGAATGACCTAGATTACATGTTAACAATATCTGTGTGTTGTTTGTCGATGCTACATCCGTTGCAGCCCGGTCATCCTGGAAGGGAGATGACCTCATGTGCGCTCCCTTCTCAAGGTTTCTTCATTTTCCTCATGTTGAGGTTTTTGAGTTTTTCCTTGCCTTCAAGATCTACCCGATGGCTTTCCCATTGTAAACCGCTAGCTGGCCTACAAGAAAAACTCCAAATTTGTTGAGCTAGTTTACGATATAAAGCTGTATCACTCAGTTCTGCTAGCGGGTAGCTATTAGTAGAGGGCAATCGCTAAAAGTGATATGAACCAAATGGACTCCAATTCCCAGCAGCCGCATCAATAATAGAGAAAAGAAACAAGATATATAGTCAATTGACTTTGGGAGTGGAAAATAAGATGAAAGTTAAAGTGACCGACCTGCTCCTTTCATCTCGACTTGTAGCTGCTTGCTAATGCTAACTTGGTTTAGCCGTCGTAGTTCTCGCTCGTTCTATTCTTCAAGCTCCTCTTGGAAATGTCTGTTCTTTCTAGAGTACATTTTGGTGGCGTTTAAGGCTCACTATCAACTGTTTAGGGAGTTAAATAGAGCTTTTCCGCAAGGCTGGAGTCGAACGCCGATAGCCGAAAACACGCTAAGAGTAACCGGAAGAACAAACCAGGTGGGAGGAGCTACAACTTAACAACTTCCGCGTCACAAAGGAGTTAATTTTTTTTTTTTTGCAGTATTGTTTTGTTACAGTTCATGAAGCATCTTCTTATGATAGCTTACTTGTTTTTGCAACAGTTTTCTGACATAAAACTTAGAAAGGGATGCAAAACATTTGCTAACATGAATTGACTCAACCGCATACGTTGAGAGAGGGCGCCATCTTGTGGAGTTTTTGCATAGCTCTTTTGTGCAGAAAGAGCTAGCGCATATTAAAAGCTTTACTTTTAATATGTTACTTTCACCTGTTAGAAAATGTATTCAGTAACGTCATCCGAATAATTTAATATAGCGTATAACTTGATTACTTACATTACATTCTGATTACTCCAACACCAAATATGCAAAAAAATAAATAAATAAATAAACGTGATATAAACAAAATGACTCCCTTTTGTTTAAGATAAATGAACAATGTAACCTTGAAAATCAAATGGACGAAAACAAGGTCAGGAAGTTGCTTGTAGTCCTCGAGGCATGTCTTTTTCCTCAGCGAGAACCTTTTTTTCCGGATTCCGATAAAGCACGATTTCAAAATAGAGGCAGATGAGCAGTTCCTCCGAGCGTTTTATCTAGAGAATATATTCTGTGTGCAAATGAAATAAAAGACAACGTGTGTAAGCATGTTTATACCATAATTCCAATAGAAAAAAGGGTCAGTGCGCCACCTGATCTCAAATCTATTACAAGTCAAACATACAGTCGAACGAAGCACTATTCTACCGCTGACCACCACCAAATCTTTGGGGAAGTTTAACTCAAGCCGCTCAACCCTTAAGGAAGAAATCAATTGTATTTCGATAAAACGGACAGAAGATGGACTTTTGATGATTCCTGTCTGTTGTGCAATTCATGCAAAGAAGTAGGACGGTATTATCAAATCAGCCTCCTGTAGGGAATCCTCCGGTAGCACCAGGCCTCGCAGGTCCCCGGAAGTTGGATTTGGTGACTTTTGCCAGGCCGTCAATAAGTTGTTTCATGACGGTCCTCCCCATCTGTTTGTCCAAAAGTTCTGCAGCGTACTACCTCCCCAGGCCCGATGGCGGTGTCGAGAGCGGAAAAAACAGATCAGTAGCCGGGACGGGGGAGCAAAAATCGTAGCCGAGATCAGAAAGGGGTTCGGGGCCGGGAAACAGACGCGAATCAGAACAGGAGAGAGTCGGGGTCGAAAAGCTTGCCTAGCGTAAGCTGAAGTTGGCAGACGGACTGACAACCGGTGACAGAAAGACGGGGGTTTAAAAAGTGACAGATAGCTAATCAACGTCCGAGGCAGTTGGCGCCAAAGGAGCAGCCTCTGGTGCCTCAAGACAGGATGGATGGTTATTACTATTATTATTATTATTCTCATACTATAATAAGAACAATAACAATGTTGATTTGCCTGCATCTTCCATGTGCTATATCATTCAGACGTTTTTTTTTAATCTGGATTTGAAAAGGTGAGTATTTGGACCTTTTTTGAGATCATCCTGTAATTTGTTCCAAACTTTAACTCCACATACGAACACACACATGCTTTTCCTGGTGATTCTCACCGGTCGGATCTTGAAGTTATTACGTGCGGATCGATTCTGGCGCCATCGCGGGCGGCAGCCTTTCCAGCAGCTCTGTGTTATTCCGCTCTTTTTGTGATTTATTGTATGCGTCTATCCTTTGTGTTTTGGTCCTGTTTGACAACTTTACCTCGGATTACTTTCTATCCTATGGAAATGGTTTTTAACACACAGAAATGCCTTTATTCGAGTCATCGACTCCTTGCCCTGAAGAATTCCTCCACTCGAGTCGCCTCTTACGACAGGCGGCGGACCACGGTGGCAGAATTCTCACACCTCTCAGGGAGAGATGGCCCCTCAGGAACAGGGAGAACACGCAAACGCCACACAGGAGGTCTGATCTCATGACCTCAGAACCACTGGCCCGCCGTTGTTATGCGGAGAAATGCATCCCTGCCGAGATTTGCATCCCCTCGCTACTACAACCACTTTGATCTCACGTGTATCTCACTTTTCGGAAATGTCATGGCTAACATATAACCAAATCCACTTTGTCTTGCATTTGTTGGGAATGTAATACAACTTAAACCATTCCGTCTTTGTATTTGTTGTGAACGTCATCGAACGGTAATGCACACTGAATATAAATCACTTTTGAGAGCTGTTATGCACTCTACCGTAAAGCTTATTATGATGAAATAAGCTTTACGGTAGAGTGCATAACAGTTTCAATACGAGCGATTTGACTAGAAAAAGGCCAAATAAACATGTTACCTGCTCAAAAGTGATTTATATAGGGTGTGCATTACGAGGTAAAAGTGGCTATAGTAGCTAGGGGATGCAAATCTCGGCATAATAGCGTGCTGCCCCTAACACTATCGATGCTGCAACATTCACTAGTTCTTGCTGCACAAAAGAACTCAGTTATGCAAAGACTCCACAAGATGGCGGGCTCCCTAAACGTCCGAGATTAACATATGTGTTGCAGTCCTTTCTCAAAAAATACCACTATGGTGTCATAAGAAGACGCTTCATAAAATATACCAAAATGACATCACAAACTGAAAAAGATGAAAGGTGAAAAGCGAAAGTTGTTTTCCTCGGAGCTCCGCCCACTTTCGCTGTCCTTCCGGGTCACTCCCAGGTTGTTTTTGGCGTTCCGTTCCAGCCTTGTGGAAAAGCTCCGTTGAACTCCATTCAAGAGTCAAAGTGAGCATTAAACGCGATCAAAATGTACTCCGGAGATAAAGGACATTTCAAAGAGGAGCTCGAAGAAGAGGTCGAGCGAGAAGATCGACGGCTCACTCCGGTTAGCGTGAGCAAGCAGCGTCGAGTCGCCATGGAAGGAGCAGGTCGGTCACTTTTGGCTTTCGGAACATCTTTGCCATCTGATTAACACTCCCCAACTCCATGGACTACAAATAGATATAACATGGTATCTTCTTGATGCGGCTGCTAGGAGGTGAAGTCCATTAGGTTGATGGAACTTTTAGTGACCGCCCTCTACTACTAGCTACTAGCCTGCAGAATGGAGTTCTATAGCTTTATATAGTCAACTAGCTCACCAAATGTGTAGTTTATTTTGCAAGCCAGCTCACTAGTTACAGTGTGCAGGGTGTGACTTGGATTTCTTTCCATTCTTTTAGATGAAACGTAGCCACTAGCTATCTCCACGGAGCTTCTAGCTGTATCGCTCTATGAGCAACTATTTATCATCCAAATGGAGCTATATAGCGAAGTTTAGAACAAAGTGTAGCCCTCCCTTTTCTTGTCAGACGAATAGTATGATTGTTTTTGTTTTTATGGTATGTTTTGGGTTGGGGATTCAAGACGGGGTTTCGTGTCTTTCTGGAAAAAGAATGTTTTTGTGCGGCAATTGTTTGGCTGAAAAGCGCTTTAGGCATGATTTGCATTGGCCTTCCGTGAAATCAGCAAGTTGAAAAAGAAGGCGAACCTCCGTTGAAGTGACTTTTTTTTCTGCATTGTTTTCAACAGATTCTTTTCTATTTGAAATTATTTTTTTTTTGCTTCTGTGGAGTCTGACTGTTGACATTCAACTTACCTTCAGTTACAATTTGCAATGACAGAGTGTGACCCAAAATATATAGCAGCTGCTCACTCCATTCTTTTTCTTTCGCTATAGACTGAACCCATTAGGATAAGATAAGATCATCCTTTATCTTTTGTTACAGCAGTAAGACAGCGAATCATGAATAACAGCTTAGAGTATCAACAGTGTATAAATATTTAGGAATATCAAAAATAAAAAACAGAATTTTTCCAATGGAAATTTGCTGGGACGAATGCACGAAGCCTTACCCGGCGAACGAACAGAAACCTTATTTCGAACATTATAAAATAAAAACAGGACCAAAATAACGACTCCACCACAAAAATGATGTTAACATAACATGTTGGAAAAGGGGTAGTAAGAATCAGACGCTTATTTTCCCGACACCTTCATCTTCCCTATGAATCCCATTTTACAGTTAGCTTCTCTTTTGTGTCTAGATAGAACAACATCTCAGATATACATATTACAAAGGTCAATCATTATAAGAATATCAATAGTCACATATGTTATACACTAATCATTGTAGTACCCATCTATTAACGTTATAATGCTACTAGTCACTAAATATCATCGTGACACCAAAGAAAATAACAACAATAGCAATAACAACAGTTATGACATAATAAGAGTAACAATAACAACTATAGTTGTAAACGCAGTATTTCCAATCTCTCGTATCCTACCCCATTATCTTCATCTCTGTATTCTGCCAGTTATTATTTTTGTATTTATATTTACACAAGTGAATCGTTGGACATTGTTTGATCTCGTCTTGTAAATCGTTCCAAAGTTTGAGTCCGCACACAGACACACACTCATTTTCCTGGTGGTTCTCCTCTTTGGGATGATGAATTTACGACACCCCCTTAAGTTATCATTTTCCTCTTTCCGAATGAATCATTTATGGATGTTTTCTGGCACTATGTTTTTGTTGACCTTAAATAGCAGTTGTGAAGTGAGGAAACTGGACTAAATCATCCCATTTGAATCATTTGGACTGCAGGAATCAAATATGAGTAGGATCCGATATCCTACCCTGTGTATAGTTCTAATTGCACCTTTTTGGAGGATAAAAAGGGAACTTTTGTAATTCTTGCCCCAGACTTCTGCACAATATGTGAAGTATGGCAGAACGAGAGAACAATATCATAAATACAATGCAATCTAGTTTGAAAAAGAACTTATTGAAATGCTTTTAGATGCCCGATCAACCGCTGTGCCGCGACACACTAGTGTGCCGTGAGAAATGATCCAATGTCACTTTTTACGTTTCATAAATCATTTATGAGTATATTATGATGAATGGTATCAAATGCTTTTTTGAAGTCAATAAATAAATATCCCGACTTTCTACGCTATGGCGGATTTTCCTCCACTGCATCAATAACAGCCCCGGTTGCCGATCTGTTGGCTCTAAAACCGTATTGACTTTCGTGAATCCATTTATTTTGATCTATAATTGTTCTAGTCTATTATTGATTTACAATTTGATTGAATTGTCGGTGTTCTCATCAATGAAATCGTTTGGATATGCATTACTTACATTCTTTCCCTTTATCATACTATTTAATACATCCTAAATTCCTTTAATATGACTTTTGTTAGGATGTCATAAATTGGTATAGTATCATTTTCTTGCTCGCTGTTATTATTCCTGTCAATTTGTT
The DNA here is from genome assembly GCF_059441175.1 of Urocampus carinirostris. Lineage (NCBI taxonomy): Eukaryota > Metazoa > Chordata > Actinopteri > Syngnathiformes > Syngnathidae > Urocampus > Urocampus carinirostris. The sequence continues at coordinate 75,045,200 of NC_142349.1, read as the reverse complement.
TTTATACGTTTTATATCGGGATTCGGCTTCCTCGGTTCTTAGTTTTTGTTATACTTGTTGGTGAAGATTTGCAAAAATATCTCAAACGCACCATCCGCATCATCTGTACCCTATAGAGCATTCCAGTGTTGTTTAACTAAGTCATCATAGAGTGATAAAATCGTCTCTTCACTTCTAACTGGTTGTGATTCTTGTCTAGTAACCTTTTCCTCACGCACTGTCAATACTGGAAGCTGATCCGAAATATCACAAAGCCGTAATCCGCTGACGTTTGTAAATTCAATATTATTCCTAAAGATAGTGTCAATGAGTGTTGCACTGTGTAAAGTCATTCTACTAACCCTTAACATAGAACTCATACTGTACATTATATTCATATCGTCATCCATGTTTTTGTGTGTTTGGATACATTAGATCAGGGCAGCGCGGCAGAGCAGTGGTTAGCGCGTGTGCGGCACGGTTCTGAGGTCGTGAGATCGAACCTTCCCGTGTGGAGTTTGCACGTTCCCCCTCGTGAGATCGAACCTTCCCGTGTGGAGTTTGCACGTTCTCCCCGTGCTCGCGTGGGTTTCCTCCGGGCACTCCGGTTTTCCTTCCGCGTTCCAAAGACACGCATGTCAGGTTGATTGGCCGGTCCAAATTGTCCAGCGGTGCGGATGAGCCGGCGAGTCCTCTGTCCCTGTGTGCCCTGCGTCCGGCTTCCAACCCGTTCAGGAAGTCCCTCTGCCCACTGCCCCGAGATAGCTTGGATGGGCTCCGGCACCCCCGCGACCCTACTGAGGATAAGTGGTGCGGGTGAATATATGTATATAAAATCTGCTAGCATTGCTGAAAGGATTTTCATCGTGATGCGCGTGTTGCGAAAAAACACCCAAAAAGATTTTCTAAACGTACGTGCGTTTTGTGTCCTGCAGACGTCAGTGAAGAGAATCTTCTTCCTCGGCAACAGGAGACAAAGTTGCCCGGCGTCAACAAGGAAGAAGATGACTTTTTAGAGACAGTCGTCATTAAAAAGGAGGAAGAGGAGGAGGAGGACCATTCGGAGCCCGTTCACCTTAAAGAGGAAAAGGCGGACTTGGAGCCCGATCGCATCGAAGACGAGGAGAGGGATTTGGAGCGCGTCGACGTTAAAGAGGAAGACGACGCGAGAGAGTTTCCTGTGACCGGGGCCCACCGAGAGAACAAAGAGAAGGTTTCTCCGAGCAGAAGCTCCGGGACGACGGATGACGACGAGACGTCCGACGAGACGTCCGACTCCGCGCGCAACGATGGCGACAAACATTGGGAAGGCGAGGACGCGTATCACAAATGTTTGCGGTGCGGAAAAAGCTTTCGACACAAGTGTAGTTTGAAATCGCACTCCCTCGTGCACACGGGTGAGAAACCCTTTAGCTGCCCGGTTTGTGGAAAAAGATTCAGCTTGAAATCTAACCTAAATAAACACACAGGCACACACACGGGTGAGAAACCCTATGGCTGCTCATTTTGTGGTCAAAAATTCACTGGGAGGGGGAACTTAAAAAAACACACGAGAATTCACACTGGTGAAAAACCGTTTGCCTGCTCAATTTGCGGTGTCAATTTCACCCAGAAAGGTACCTTGAAGATACACACAAGAACCCACACGGGTGAAAAACCATTCACCTGCTCAGTTTGCGGTCAAAAGTTCACCGAGATGGGGAACTTAAAAAGACACACAAGAATCCACACGGGTGAAAAACCTTTTGCTTGCACTGTTTGTGGTCAAAAATTCACTCACAAATCACACTTTAAAACGCACGCAAGAATCCACACCGGTGAAAAACCGTTTGCATGCTCAGTTTGTGGTCAAAAATTCAACCAAAAAGGAGGTTTGAAAAACCACACAAGAACCCACACGGGTGAAAAACCTTTTACCTGCTCTGTTTGTGGTCAAAAATTCACCCAGAAAGGTACATTAAAAAACCACACTAGAACCCACACTGGTGAAAAACCTTTCGCCTGCTTGGATTGTGGTCAAAGATTTATACGAAAAGATCCCTTAAAAATCCATGCAAGAACCCACACTAGTGAAAAACCTTTTGCCTGCTCAGTTTCAGGTCCAAAAGTCAGTCATAAAGGAAGCTTTAAAAAAACGCACAAAAAACAACACTGATATGAAACTGTTTTCTCTTTCATTTTGCGGTCATATATCCTATAGACAAGCTCGGGGTTACAAGTGGCTGGTGAGAATAGCAGTCATCGCTCTGCTTGATATGATCTCATAGTTTACATAAATAAACACAGCTACCACTGAATGAACTCATTTGTGTACTTTTGACGTAAGTAACATATCCAAACCGATAATTTATGGTTCTAGTTTTGATGGGAAAAATTTAAACGCACGAGTGTTGCAGGTTGTATCATTTTTTTGATTGATTGATTGATTAAATGATGAATTGCAGTAACTACAGACGCTCCCCTAGCCACGACCATTCGAACATTTTTTACGGGATGTCGAAAAATATCGGGACATTGCAGTAAGTTAGATTTTGTATCGCGAGCACCTTTTTCCGAGTAGAAAACAGTGCCGTGGTACTTCTTTCCGCTGCAAGGTGCTGTGAGGGGTCACCCAGCATCCACACCGAAAAATAAATCCTTTTTTGTATGTATACACACTTCACAGTATCTCTAGCACATATTTACGGTTTAATATCTGGTGCATCCGTTCAATAGGGTTGGTGTAAAGTGTAAACGAGAAGGGAGCCGTTTGTTTTGAAATGAAAGTAGAATAAGAAAACTTGATGCGGTTGAGAAAATGGTTGGATCGCTTTTTTTTCGTCCACTTTTTACTACAGAGGAGGGCGTCTCCTAACGCTTCCAAAATGAAGCTAAACTTAACTTTATTGATCTTTATAGTCAAGTCGTGTTTATTTGTGACGAGCTTAATTACAAGGAGTCTCAAAGGGCTTCGCAGACCACAGAATGTCAACGCCTAACATGTAGCTCTATTTTTCAGTACTCAGCCTGCTTTGTAGCGTTCTAGATAAGCATCATTTCAGTTTTAAAACAATACAAGCCTTAAACATACATATAAAATAAACCTTCATCATACATTCCATATAAAATACAGCACTGGAGCAAATTCAACTCACGACAATCGTAAGTCGGCAGCGTCTGTACTATGATATCCCCTCCATAGTTTCATCTCCCACGATTACCTTTTTAATTAGAGTACTTTTCAATCATCTCTTGCATACACACGTTTTTTTACGTTATCACTTTTTGAGTTGACGTCATCCAAATGGCCTCTTTATTGCACAAAATTGGAATAAGAAGATCTAAGGTCACTTCATAAGCTCATCTTGATCTAGTCTGGCTTACTGGGTCGCAGGTTTGCCAAGTCGGGATAAAAAGACGCGGCTGTCTAGGGTTGCGATAAATGGGCGTTGGCGGAATCCTCAAATAAACCCCCAGGATCCATCACAGGATAACGGGTGGGAAAATGGAAATGTCTCGCCCGTGATCTTTTACTGTCGCTGAACATCGACTCCTGATGTTGAGGCTGACTCCAACCAAGATCATTTAAATATCCCAGCTTAATCCCTTATATTGGTTTTGTGCAAAACCGTCCCGGGGGTGTTTGTTTTTCTAATCCGCGATTGTATGAATCTACAATTTATACCGTTTTTATATCTGTCATCAAAGTATGAGTTTTATGCGGATTTCAGGATGTTGTATGACATTTAAGCCAATTTGTGACTAGATATTCTTTGTGGATTGTTCTGTAGACGAGATTTGATGTGAGTGATTTTCTTTGTTTTTAAAATATTAACATTTGTTTTATAGTGCCCATATTGTTAAGGGGACACAGGATACATTTGATCTTTTCCCGTCAGCCATTGTTTTGGGTTTTAGGTTTCCGTCTTTTCCTCCTTTTTTTGTGTCCCGATTGGACTCCTTATTCCTGAACTGAAATGTTTTCCTTCTTGTATGAAACTGTCATTACAATTTGATTCGTCTTTCTCCGGACTGTGTAAATAACGCGCATGTGTGATTGTCTGGGAAGTACTCAGAGAGACTTGTGTCATTGTGTCGCCGACTCATCAGCAAATTAAAACCATTTCATAACCTGTATTTACAATTCAGAGTTGCTTTTTACCGCCTTTGGTTCATTTTCTACATGGTGCTACCGCACTGTCTACATTAGCCCTGTAGATGGCATGAATGCATCGTCCTTGAATGAAAAATCCAGCTATAATACTATACGAAACGCCTAAAAGGAGTTTAACGCGTTCAGGTCCTAAGGGAATTCCATTTTAGTAAATAATAATAATCATAATAAACTAGGTGGTGTTAACTTTCTCCATCTCTAACTGGCGAATCCGTGTTTTTCGATTCAAGCCATCCCCTCAATAGGACAATTTTCAATGAAGATCGTCACATGAGGTCTGGCCAGTGTCCAATCATTTATTCAAAACTGACATTATAAGCTAATATGGATTCATTACAAATTTTTGACCGACTCTAATTCAGGCAAAGCAACAAACGTTTTTTCTTGAATAACATTAGCAGAGCAGGGACGAATACCATTTTGAATTTGCTGTACCCTATAGGGTCAAATCCATCCATTTGTCCCTTTATTTTTTTGCATATTTCAAAAGAATTTTTTGTTGGCGCTCCATACTTTGTCCTGTGACGGATGAAAAACACCGATATACGTAGGCGTCTGGTCTGAAATGACCTCTGGATGTTAAAAAAAGACTGCATTAAAGCCATGTATAGGCCTTAACTATATAATGCAGCATATCTCAAAATTGGATGAAACAAGTCGAATCTTTTTATTCATTTTTTTAGTTCTGAGTGCGCCGCTGCGTGTGTGTGGAATAAATGAGACGAGAGAGAGAGAGGTGCGACCGGACATGGCAAATGTAAACAAAGCTCTTGCAAATAAGGAATACAATTAAAAGAGTTGAAAGCGATGCACATCGGACTTCAATATTTTCCCAGTTGCTAGCAACATCTATCTATCTAGATAGATAGATAGATAGATATATACTTTATTCATCCCCGTAGGGAAATTCACACTTCCAGCAGTCTACCCCGTTGTTTATTAACAGATGAACATGATGCCCGAGGGTGCTTGTAGCGGAGCGGATGACGTCACGCCAGTCCAAAATTCAGGATATCGCAAGCACCCTCGTGCCTAATGTTTTCATCAGGCCTCAAGTCGACTTCTCGGATTATTAAATTTTTGCTGTCTGGTGCGCTCACTTAGTCGCTTTTTTGGACACCAAAATCCTCTCTCATTCCTTCATCATGTATGGAAGTTCTCGGTCCATCTCCAAGCTGGATGTGGTCGGTTCCAACGGCAACGGCCCGGCATCTGGCAGCCCTGGCCGTTCGCCACGTTTACCCCGCTCCCCGCGTTTGGCTCACCGGCGTAACGGCAGTAGCCCTCGAGAGGGGTGATCGACAGCAAGACAAACACAAAAAAGGGAAAAAGTAGCAAAAAACGCACACAAAAATTTTGGACCATGGCCAACACAAATGCCCAAACAAGTTGGGCACCTCGGTCATGCTTTTCGTCCCTGTGGGTGAAACGGGACACAAGAAAGCGGTCGTGTCATTCTGGTCAGGATGACACAACACTCTTCTGTCCCACAGCTTTCACTGGTTTACCCCTGCCGCATCATACGGGTGCCCAGTCCATCCTTAAGAACGCGTCCACAATCCCACTATCCTTTGACATCACCTCTCCACTCCTTCCTATCACCAACAACCTGTGCGACATAAAAATGCTTTTAAATCAGATTGTAATCCTGCAAAGAAATCCTTATTTTTTAACAAAACATACCTGTCATTTTTCTGTAACTATAACGGAATACAATTTTAAAAAAAATTGGATCCTGATGACGTCACGCCTTTCCATGTATTCCGCTGATAGGATTGCCAACGGGTTTCGACTATTTTGGAATGTTGTTGTATTTGGAATATACCACTCAGAAACACATCGATTGGAGTCGGCGGAGGTCATTCCCGGAAACCGGAGTGCCCGGAGGAAACCCTCGCGAGCGCAGGGAGAACATATAAACTCCGCACAGGAAGTCCGGTAACTGGATTTGAACCCACACAGGAGGTTCCCGAGACCTTAGAACTGTGCCGCACACGCGCTAACCACTGCGCCGCCGTGCTTACGACGATGATGTATTTTACTCCCCCAAAAAATCATTTGCACATTGGGAATGCTTTTCATCTTTAAAGATATACTACTCAGAAAAAAAGGCCAAATTTACTGCTATTTCTTTGTGGATCGACTTTTTCAGGATTCATGAAATGAGGTTGTCTGCGGACATGATGGTGGCATCGAATGCCAGCAATCTTTAAGTTTTGTTTGATGTCGTAAACACATCGTTCGGGGCAGTGTTCTTCCCCTTTACTTTCAAAAAATAAAACTTTAAAAGATTCAGCTTACTTCATTCCATTTTAGATAGGTCAAGCTATACAGGTTTGGCTCGTACGGGACATTTCTCTTTTCTCTCTGAATGAATTCATTTCATTTGAGATAAAAGGCCGAAATCAGAGGTCGGCAACCCAAAGCGAATGGACTACTAGGAGTATGGGGAAACCCCACCATTGGGCATTAAAAAAAACCCTGGTTACACCAGACATGCATCAAAACAAGAAAACAGAATGTCTATTCCTTTTCAGTGTTCCTACTTATGGCCTGGAAAGGCACGGGCAACGCGTCGACGGTAACTGGTCTGCATTTATTTAGCGCTTCCGGTCAAAACAACGTCCATTTATTTTTCTACGTTTCATTTCGGGAACAAGGGTGAAGACAAGTCAAAAGACAAAAAGACCATTGAAACTTAAAAAAAAAAAAACAGGGTTGATGAGAAAATATCAAGTTGCGTTAGGGGACACGTGACACAATGATGACATCTTAAAAAGAAAATGGCTCAATAAACAAACTCATGACATCTGAATTATTACTGAAGCGGTTGAAATGCATTCCGTTCCAAATAAATCTCGAGCCATGAGAGAGTTGCAACCTTCCAATTCAAATACGCTTACAAAATGATGAAGTCCACATAAAAAGTCATCATGCTTTGATAACCGGTCCAAAATAATGACACTGTTGAGTCATTTCATCACCATCACATTCCAATAAATCTTGTAAAGACGGTTAAGTCAACTCACAAAATGAGAACATATCTTGACATGTGTAGACAAAATAAAGTTCAAAAGTACTTCAAAAGAAAAATCAACGGTTGAACATAGTAAAAAGATTTTGTAATCGTTATTAATCATCATTCATTATGTATATACAGTTTAAACAGTCGTTCAATAAAATGATGCAGGCTGCAACACGAATGCATTATATAAAAACAATTTCAAAACTGGTACAAAGAAAAGCTAGCTGAAGTAAATTTGAGACATGTCACTGACATAAAGAGGAGACAAACGTGTTCATAAATGTCAGCTACCGCAGCTGACATTTCTTCAATTGAAACGTGAGTTCATATGAAGCCAGAGTATCATTGCAAAATCGGATTTAAAACATTAAAATATCATTTCAACAGCACACTTGTGATCCTGCGCTTTAACCAAACTTGGAAATTTTCGTCTGCAAACTGAACAAGAAAAAGGTTTCTCATCAATGTGGGTTGTTGCGTGGCGCTTCAAATTATCTTTCTGTCGGAATTCTTTACCGCAAACCGAGCAGGCGAAAGGTTTTTCACCAGTGTGGGTTCTTGAGTGGTTTTTCAAACGTTCCTTTCGGCTGAATTTCTGACCACAGAACAAGCAGGAAAACGGTTTCTCACCTGTGTGGACGTTGATATGGTGTTTTAGATGACTCTTGCGCCCAAATGTTTTTGCACACAGCAAACATTTGCGATAGGCGTTATCGCCTTCCGACTGTTTGTCGCCATCATTGCGTGCGGAGTCGGACGGGTCGTCATTATCTGTTGTCCCTGGGCTTCTGCTCAGAGACACCCTCCCCTTGTTCTCCTTATGTTGATCTTCAGGGGTTAAACGGGCCCCGGTCACCGGAAACCCTTGTAAATCTTCCTTCTCCTTTTTAACGTGAACAGGCCCCGAGTCGTCCTCCTCCTTTTTGATGTCAACTGTCTGTAAAAGTCATCTTCCTCGTTTTTGAGGTCGGGTAACTTTGTCTCCCGTCGCCGAGGAGGAAAAGACTCGTGACTGACATCTGCGGGACACGAGACACACAGAAATGAGTCAAATGGCGGTTTTACACCTTTACGCTTTGGAGTTTTCAAAGAGATGAACTCGATCCGACGAACGACGCCAATCCGGACTTTCCATACATTTCCAACTTAAACGGAAGACATTTTCAAATCGTCCTCAAGATCGTTCCATCAATTCTCTCCACTTACAGCAGGGCCGTTCAAATCCCAAATTGTGCCCGGACCGATCAAATGTCAAACCCTAACCCTAACCCGTTCATTTAGTTTAACGAAACCGATTCAACCTCATGAAAACTAAAGTGTATTCCGATAGGACCGGATCAATAACGCTGGCTTTCCTTATGGCTTCTGCCGGCAATCTTTCATTTCGGCCATGAAAATGGCTCATGGGTTAAAAAGGCGAGAGTGAAAAAAGATGCACAAGCCGACCAAATATTCGAGTCTGTCGGCCGGCCCGTGTTTCAGTGAGCCGGGGATATGGAAGCGAAGCGAGATAGTGTGGCGGAATCCAGCCTCGAGTCGGTGACATTAAAGCAGCTTAAAGGAAGCTGGCCTCAGATAGCAAGCTCATTCCTTCTCTACGGCTTCTATTATTTCCCATCCATCCTGACGGTCCTTGGTCTCATGATTCTAGTTCGAGTCTTTATTACACGTGTACCCCGGGGTGCGGCGTTTCATCCGGTAGCGTACGAGGTTTCACACGTTTGATATTAAAGACGAGAAAGCGACGAAACGCCCAGTCGGATTGACGAATACAGCTTTGGGAGTTGTGCTCGGAGGATCCGTTTAAAAGCGCTTCTCGTTCTTTACACGCCTCCCCCGTAAAATCTTCTCCTTGGATCGACACGAATCGCCTAAGACTTTAAAAAAAAAAACACATTTCACCCAAAGAATGTCACGCATTAAGATTTGTATCTATCCGTCGACCTTGGTCATATCCCTCGAGAGGGGTGACCGACAGCAAGAAAACGTATACAAAAAGAAAAAAAAAAAGAAAAGAACATTGAAAAGGGAAAAAGTAGCAAAACACACACAACATTTTTGGACCATGGCCAACCCAAATGCCCAAACGAGTGAAGCACCTCGGCACCCAAGTCGGTCATGCTTTGGTCCCTCCAGATGAAATAGGACGCGAGCGGTCGTGTCACTCGGGTCAGGGTGACACAACGCACTCTTTTGTTCAACAAATTTCACTGGTTTACCCCCGCCGCATCATACGCGTGCCCAGCCCATCCCTTAGAACGCGTCCAAACATCCCACTATTAAGATTTTTAACAGGTAAAAAAAAAGATACATTCCGTCCATATAAAAAAATAACATGAACATAGAATTATAAAAAAAGAAAAAAAAAAAACAGTATGACGATTTTTTTTATCTTTAAAAAAATACACAGTGGTGGAAAAAATGAGCCAACCACTCATTGTGCAAGTTCTCCCACTTGAAAATATTGGAGAGACCTGTCATTATCAACATGGGTAAACCTCAAGCATTTGCTCAAAACTACAAGGGCTTGAGGAGGGGGACGTGTCCGGCGGTGCAGGATTTGAGTCCCCAACGGCACGTCGTGTGACCGATAGGAGCCTTTGTTACTCGTAGGTCGTTCGGCAGTTTCCGGGATTTTCGCTCACCGTTCTTGTTATTGTTGTGACGCCACGAGGCGGGATCTCGCACGGAGCCTCGGATCCAGGGAGATCATCGGGGCTCTCGTACGTCTTCCGTTTTCTAATGAGCGTTCCCGCGATTGATTTCTCGACACCGACGTTTTACTTATTGCAGATTCGGTCTCCCCGGCCTAGTGCGGGTCTGCAATTTTGTCTTTGGTGTACTCGGACAGCTCTTTGGTCTTGGCCATTGTAGAGTTCGGAGTGGGACCGACCGAGGTTGCGGACAATTGTCGTTTCTACCGATAACGGCTTCAGACGGGTTCCGTTAAATACGGGTAATGAGTGGAGCCTCATTAGAAGAAGTTACACCTCTGCCCCAGACAAAGCGAAAGATGGCTCGGTCCAGTTGTAACAGCACGTTTCTTTTGGGCGTAAAAACTAAACTGATTGATAAAAGCAGTGGGAGGATGATCGCTTTGATGATTAGGACCTTCCCCTCTATTGTCAGTTTTCTTAGTGACCAAAAAACAAGTCTTTGCTTAACTTTCCTTGTCACGTCATCCCAGTTGGTCTCGCCTCCTCCATCCGCATTGAATTTTATCCCTAGGATTTTCTGGTCTGTCTTTAACACCGTCAGCGGGAGTCCTGCCTTTTCTGTCTCTTTCCACGTTCCATAAAACTTCACTTGTGACTTTTCTCTATTTAGCCTTGACCCGGACGCCTTCCCAAACAGGTCAGTCAAGTCAAGGGCTCTTCCAACAGATGAGCGGTCAGTACATAAAATATTGAAATCATCCATGTACAAAACACACTTGCTAATTTGTCCCCTACTTCCTGGGATATTGATCCCTTCGACAAATCTATCTTTTCTTAACATTTGTGCCAAAGGTTCAATGCAAAGAACATAGGGAAGTGGAGACATAGGGCAACCTTGACGCACACCGCAGTTGATCTCGATTGCTTCTGATAAATTCCCGTTAATCATGTATTTGCTGTAGATGTCTCGGTATAGCAGTCCCACCCACTTGATGTATTTTTGGGGAAAACCACATTTTTGTAATACCCTGAAGAGGTATTGGTGCGAGACTCGATCAAAAGCTTTTTCAAAGTCTAGGTTTAGGACCGCTAGTCGCATGTTTCTGTCTCTCGCATAACAAATGGTGTCACGGATCAGCATGAGACTGTCGCTGATCTTCCTTCCCACGATGGCACAGGTTTGGTCCGGATCAACCAAGTCTCCCAAGACTACAGACATTCGTGTTGCTAGGAGCTTGCTGAAAATTTTACAGTCCACGTTTAAAAGCGTTATGGGTCACCAGTTTTTTAAGTCAATTTTGTCTCCTTTTTTGTGCAATAGAGTGCCTATCCCTATTCTGAAACTGTCTGGCATGTTGTCTCGACTGGAAAATTCGTTAAAAACAGTAATCGGATCTGGTGCTAAAATATCCCAAAAAGTCCGGTAAAATTCGAGGTTGAGCCCGTCCTCCCCGGGTGATTTGCCTTTATTCATAGTCTTTATGCAATCATTCAGTTGGTCTTGGGTAAAGTCCGATGTTAAAAAGGGGTCTTGACGCACTGATCTTGAAATATGATCTAATACGTGCCCCATTTCATTCTCATGTGTTTCTTTCTTTTCATATAATTTTTTGTAGTAGTCTTCGATTCATTTGTTTATTTCACTACTTTCCTTTGTTATTTGCCCGTTTTCGTTTTGAAGTTTAAAAACCCCCTCACTTTTGCTCATCATTTTTTTTAAAAAGTAGCGTGTACATTTTTCCCCTTCTTCTATTTCTCTTTCTCTGCTTCTTATTATGATGCCTTTGCTCTTTATTTCCACCAAAGCGTTTCGTTCTTGTTTGGTCTCTTTGATTTCATCATTAAAGTCCATCCCCTTTTCTGTTAGGATGAAATAGCGTTGGAGTCTTCTTTGTAGTCCCGACATGCGTTTCATCTCTTTAAGTTTCTTGTTTTTCCCTGCATTTTTAAAAAAGGTCTGTGTTCGTTTCTTTGTCATTTCCCACCATTGTGCTCGTGAATCATACGAGTCTGGAAGGGTCTGCCAGTCTTTGTACAGCCCCCTGTATTGTGCGGCTAGAGCCTCATCCTCCAGCAGGGAGCAGTTTAACTTCCACAAACCCTTCCCAACAGTCATACCTGAAGGAAATGAGAAAGAGTAGGACAGTAGCAAGTGATCCAAAAAAAAAACAGGAATTAATCTTGCATCACTCAATGCTAAACCCCTTGTAAATATGTAGTCTATTCGAGAGGCTCTGGCATTGTCGCTACTGAACAGGGTGAAGCCCTCCTCTCCTGGATGTATGGATTTGAAACAGTCAACCAGTTTAAATGTCCGGCACATGTCTTGTAATAAAGTTGATGTTTTATCTACTTTAAACTCCTCATCGGTCCTCTTTCTATCCTTCCTACTTAGGATGCAATTGAAATCTCCTCCCACGATGAGTGGTTGATGGCCTAGCATATCCGACTGGATGTCCTCTAAGAGTTCGTACCTGAGTTGTCTGTCGGTATGGCCGTATATGTTAATGAGGTTAAAATCATTCCCTACATAAGAAAGTCTTGCTAAGATTGCGCGTCCGTCTCTCATCACAGTACTCCCCTTTATGATGAGTTGAGGGTCGTTTATTAAAATGGCTACCCCATCGTTACGGTTTTCGTTCGAGCCACTCCATAATGACGGATATGGCCAAATCTCTTCCCACTGTTTATAATTTTTTAGAAAGGGGATGCAACATTCTTGTAGTAAAAACACATCCGTTCTGATAGTTTTTAGGAACGATAAAACGCCGTGAGCCTTAACCTTTGATCTCACACTTCTCACATTGATAGTAGAGAATGTAATGTTCATAATTGTTGTTAAAGTATTTAAACTACTTGGACAAAACGTTTTGCCGTACAAAGTATGTTTATGATGCGTTTTAAGACGTGTACGACGTACAAGAAAATCTGTACCGAAAAGCGCAAATTTGTCAATGATGGCTACCATCCGGTATACTACCGCATGAAATCCGAGGCGGAAGATGCATGCGCACAGTAGCATCGAACCGCTCGCTTCGTTTGCAATAAAAATAAAATAAAATTAAAAAATACCGAGATAGAGGCTACTGCAGCGAACTGGTTTGACTGGATTGATTTGCTGTTTGTTGATCGTCAGTGTTGTGTAGTGAAAGGAAGTCCGTCTCTCTTAGAGAAGCGGCTTTTTCAGCTCCACTCATGAAAAAGAGCCGGCTCTCCAACGGCTCACTCGCTTTGATGCATTCTATTACGAATGATGATGTTGTATAGAAAAGGGAAAGAAAAAAGGAAGTGTAAAAGGAGAACATGAAAAAAGACAGCTTTGTTGTGATCCCTTTTATTTAATCAGTAGAATACCAACAATAATTGAATGCAGAAAATAAATGAGTTATTTGAATAAAAAAATGTATCGTTCTACTTAATTATAAATGCATGTATTTTTTCATTCGACAGTGAACGTCCAATCATTTTTGAACTTTTTTATGATAAACCTCATTCATGTCGAGTAACTCAGGATTAGGTGTATTAACAATATATATGATATCACGAAACACATGTACGATATAACATGTTAAACGACATCAATAAACACGTTTGAAAAAAAAAATATGGTGTAAGATTTTTTTTGTATTTTGTAAGGGAAAATAGAACAGTTTGTAAGGGCGTGGAGCCCTGGAGCACTCGCTGCCCGTCTCAACTCCGTGGGGGCAGAGCTATTTCTTCAAGATCAAAATGTGTTTGTTTTTTTTGTGGGATGATTCACCCAAATGAGGTCTTGATTTAAACCTTATTGATAATGTTCAACCCAGAAATGTATTTATTGTTACAGCAAAGTTATTTAAAACGTAGGCAAAAATAACCCCGAGAAGCACTTGAGTAACGGCTAAAGGATTTCATACGAATGACTATAAAGGATTTGATACGATTGACTCAGTTGAACGCAATATAGATATTCACTGCCTGGGCTTTAGTTCAATGTCAGGGCAGGCTGTTCCAAATGCATCCTATTTTGTCTAGGACATTTTGAGAACAGGACTCGTGGATTTGCTGACGCAGGACGACGGGCGCCGTTTTGGGAAAACGAGACGAGTATCAAAGGAGAACATGAAAAAAGACAGCTTTGTGCTTATCCCTTCAATAATAATAATAATAATAATAATAATTTCCTGGTATTGTCATTCTGTGTAACAATGTACACAGAACGAAATGTCGATTGCACCTGACCCGTTGTAGCGAGCCGATGCAGCCGCAGCCAACAGAGGGCGCCGCCGACCACTTTTTAAGTCTTAGGAATGACTCGGCCGGGGCGCAAACCACCGACCTCCCAGTCAGTATATTACCGACAATAATTCCATGCAGAAAATGATTCATCATTTGAAAGAGAACACTTAGATAGATAGATAGATAGATAGATAGATAGATAGATAGATAGATAGATAGATAGATAGATAGATAGATAGATAGATAGATAGATAGATAGATAGATAGATAGATAGATAGATAGATAGATAGATAGATAGATAGATAGATAGATAGATAGATAGATGTCTAGATGTCTAGATGTCTAGATGTCTAGATGTCTAGATGTCTAGATGTCTAGATGTCTAGATAGATAGATAGATAGATAGATAGATAGATAGATAGATAGATAGATAGATAGATAGATAGATAGATAGATAGATAGATAGATAGATAGATAGATAGATAGATAGATAGATAGATGGATGGATGGATGGATGGATGGATGAATAGATGGATAGTTTATTTCTCCCCTTGGGGAGATTGCCATAGGTGATGTGCCGGAGCCCCGCCCACCTTCCTTGTCCTTCCGAGTCACTCTCGGCTTGTCTCCGTCTGCTACGCAGCGTTCTGTGACGAAAAGCTCCCTTTAAAGGGTTAACGGCGAGCTGCTTCAAAGGCGACTAAAATGTCCTCCGGTGGAAAAGGAGATTTGAAAGAGGAGCTCGAAGATGAGACCGAGCGAGAAGATCGACGGCGAATCCAAGATAGCATGAGCGAGCAGCTCCACATCGTGATGATAGAAGCAGGTGGGTCACTTTGGCTTTAGCATCCGATCACCCTTAACCCCAAGTACAACGACTCTATATCTTTTCCTATTCTTGATGCAGTTTCTAGGAATTGGAGTGAATTTGCTTGAGTGCGCCCTCCACGAGCAGCTACTCGCTAGCAGAATCGACGTGTATGGCTTTATATGGTCACAAGATGTGTCAAAGGACTAGCAAATAACACCATCCCCGATCTTAAACTAGCTCACCAAATGTGTAGTTTTTCATATAAGACGGTAGACTAATGAGGGTGGGCAGGCAAGTCAGTAGATCTGTTTTTATTGCTTGATGAAAATCTAGCCGCTAGCTAGCTACTTGCTCGCTCGATTTAGCTTCTCGCTCGATCGCTCATTATCATCACATCGAGCTATGATAAAGCATTACAACCGAGTTTAGAACAAAGTGAAGGGCTCCCTTTCCTGTCCATAATCCTATTTTATTTATATTCATATTTCTTTTGTTATGATTGTATCTTAACCGGTGTTTTGGGTCGTCGGCTGGGGATGGAAGAGGACATGGGACTGTCTTGAAGTGACGGAAACTGAAAAGCGCTTTACAAACATATTGGATTGATTCTGTTTGACCTTGGTTATAAAAAAAACCTTCCGTTTGACTTCCTCTGTACTTGTGTGGTGTTGTACAACGTCAGAGGAGATGTGACGGTTCACATTTGTGACTTGACACGAAAACTCTTTTCTTCCTCGTCGTACCTTGCTGGAAAATCTTGCGGTTACATTCAAATCATTTGCAAATACAAAATGAGTCTAAACTGATAAATGCCAGACTCGACTTTGTAGAAGGGAACATTCTAAAAAGCTGCCCGAACGTATGAAAGAGTTATGCATTCCCCGAAAATGAAGATGGCGGTCGGCCACGAGACAGATTTCCAGCAGCTGCAATTGCGTCTTAATGTAAGCATTGAATTTGAATGTCGCCTTATCACTCCACACCATCTTTGTATCTCCATTGCATGCTTCAAAGTAGCACTTGGAATTCTCTTCTCTTCCATCTGGGTCACGAAGAGCTCATCTTGGAATGTCACTTTTCCATTGACTCGGTTTCACGATGAGATCATTTTCAAATGCGCATTGGCACAAAGATTTTCTTGGACTTTGAGTTCCCAGTAACCTTTCTTCTTTTGTCAGGCTTGAGCTTTTCCAAACACTTCTTGTGGACGTCCTGAACTTTCATCATCTTCAAACTTGTTCTCGTTGATGCCGACTCTTCTTGGTGCTTCTTTGTTAAACTCCTTCCTAAACGGTCTCCGACTGTCTTTTCATACTTCCGCTAGCATTTCAGAATCCGTTTTCTTTCTTCAAAGTCAAGTCTGGCTTCCATCTCTAGCTTCAATCAATTCAGTCTATAAAGAAAGAATTAGTTATTCAGAAAATAGCTGCTAAAATGTGAATCCATTTTTTAGGACACCCTGTCTATCTATCTAGATAGATAGTTAGATAGAGACTTGATTCATCCCCGTAGGGAAATCCCCACTTCCAGCAGTATCCTTGTGTTGAAAATAAAACAACAATAAAGTCAAGAAAATAGCTGCTAAAAGGGTGTCCCAAAAATGGATTCACATATCTATCAAGTCAGTCTTTTTAGGGAAGGTGTACTTCCTCTAAAACGCGTGAGTGTTTTGTTGTACATGATCCAATTGATTGAAAGGGGAAAAAGTCATTTAGGGTCGCTGGAAGCAAAATGTAACTCGAAGTTTTGGACATGTTGAACAATGATTTGGTGGTCTCACTTGGGATCGATGTCGCTCACCGTTATTATTCACGGACTTTGCGCGATTGCTCAGATTCCCGGAAGCTCAGAGGGGATGTTGATGACCGAATCTTTTTTTTTGGAACAATTCCGATGACAAGGAAATATAAATAAGCAAAAATACGAGGGGGGAAACAGACGAGTGACATAAAAGATAGCAAAATGTTTCCAAATATCACGAGTGCGAATGTCTTTCTGCTCGTGGGAAAGCTTTCTACTTCGCATTGAAAAGTGATCCGAGGAAGTGCAAATCGAGGAACATGCCAGAGGGGAAACGGACAAGTCACATCCAAATAGCAAAATGCTTCTGATTATTGGCGCCAGTGGCCCGATTGTGGGAATTGTTTTACTTACAAATTGAAAAGCAATCCAATCTTTTTTGACTTTTCTCTTGACTGTCAAATTGAGCCATAATGATCAGAAGCTTGACCGTCAAGGTTTCTTTTGGCTTTGTTTTATATTTTTGTGACTCGTATTCCGAGCGCAAAATAGTTTGAAGCTCTTTTTCATCTCAACTTTTTCTTAATATCGTATTTACAAGCTGAGAAGAATTGTGGGTGGGAATGATGTTCCGTACCATCATGATTTTTCCAGCCCATTGATTTGAAATCAACTCATTTCAAAAAAACTGTAACGTCATCATTGACAATAACATCTTTTTGAAGATTGATTGTCATGATACTTTTTGAAGAGTATCATGACATCTTCCCCTGATCTAAAACCTACACGAGGGCAAGAAAAAATTTCAAAAAGCTCAACATGAGGAAAATGAAGAAACCTTGAGAAGGGACCACCTTCTAGGATGACCAGGCTGCGATGGATCTTGTAATAACAATGAATACACAGACATCATCAACAGGAAATCTAGGTCATTCGTAGGCTATAGAATAGGTTTTTTTTAAGCCTAGATTGAAACATTTCCTCTCAGGTTGCAGATCCAATCTCAGGGGGAAGAGCATTCCACAGATCTCAGACCTGCGGATTTCTTCTTGGCTCTCGGGATCACGGGTAGACCGGCGGTTTCGGAGCGAAAGCTCCGGACCGGGACATAGGGGGGGGAAATTCAATCTGAGGGAGCAAGTCCACGCACCGTTTTCTGTAATACCAACAGAACCTTCAAATCGCATCTTAAGCTGACAGAGAGCCAATGCACAATGTGATGGCGCGTGGCTTTCCAGGATAAACTTGGAATCAAACGGTTTTTTTTGGGGGGGGAATTCTTCGATTGATATTAATGAATTTGTTTTTTGCAGATATCCTGAAAGGATTTTTGTAGTGATGCGTTTGCTGTAAAAATACACTCCGTGTGTGTGAATCCAGATTTTCCATAACCTTGTGTGTCTTGTGTCCTGCAGAAGTCTGTGAAGAGAAACTTATTCCTTGTGAACAGCAGACAAGTTTGCCTGGCGTTAAAAAGGATCATTTGGAGCATGATCATGTTAAAGAGGATTTGGAGCATCTTGACGTCCAAAAGGAGGAGCAAGATTTGGAGTCGGACGCCCTTAAGGAAGAAGATTTTGAGTATTTTGACGTTAAAGAGGAGGAAGATTTGAGAGACTTTCCGGTGACTGGGGCCCGTTTCACCTCTGATGATCAACACGAAGAGAACAAGGGGAAGGTGTCTCCGAGCAGAAGTTTCGGGACAACAGCTGATCACGACACGTCCGACTCTGCTCTAAATGAACAGTCGGAAGGTGATGACTGGAATCGCAAATGTTTGCAGTGTGGCAAAACATTTAAGCGCAAGGATCATCTGAAGCGCCACATCATCGTACACACTGGTGAAAAACCCTTTATCTGCTCAGTTTGTGGTCAGAAATTTACCCGAAGGGGTGCCTTAAAGATCCACGCAAGAATCCACACTGGTGAAAAACCGTTTTCCTGCTCAGTGTGCGGTTTAAAATTCACCCATAAGTCATACTTAAATAATCACACAGGGACCCACACTGGCGAGAAACCTTTTGCCTGCTCGGTATGTGGTCAGAAATTTGGCAAAAAAGGAAGTTTGAAAAACCACGCAAGGATCCACACTGGTGAAAAACCTTTTGCCTGCTTCGTTTGCGGCCAGAAATTCACCTGGAAATCGTGCTTAAAAATCCACTTAAAAACCCACACTGGTGAAAAACCTTTTGCATGCTCATTTTGCAATCAAAAATTTACCCAGAGGGGTACGCTAAAAATCCACACAAGAACCCACACTGGTGAGAAACCTTATTCCTGCTCAGTTTGCGGTCAATTATTCACCATGAACCAAAGTTTAAAAATCCACGCAAGAAGTCACACGGGTGAAAAACCTTATTCCTGCTTCGTTTGTGGTCTAAAATGCAGCCGTGAAGAAAGTTTGAAAAAACACATAAAAATCCACACTGTTGAGAAACCTTTTGCCTGCTCGGTTTGCAATAAAGAATTCACCCACAAATCATACTTAGAAAACCACACGAGAATCCACACTGGTGACAAAATGTTTGCATGCTCAGTGTGTGGTCAGACATTTGGCAAAAAAGTCAGTTTGAAAACCCACGCAAGAATCCACACTGGCGAAGAACTTTTTTCCTGCTCAGTTTGCGGTCAAAAATTCACTCAGAGAGGGAACTTGAAAAGACACGCTCGAATCCACACGGGTGAAAAACCTTTTGCATGCTCTGTTTGTGGTAAGAATTTCGCCCATATATCAAACTTGAAATTCCACTCAATAACCCACACGGGTGAAAAACACTTTTTTTGCTCAGTTTGTGGTAAGAATTTCACGCATAAATCATATTTAAAAATCCACGCAAGAACCCACTCTGGTGAAAAACCTTTTGTTTGCTCAGTTTGTGGTAAACAATTCACCCATAAATCATACCTAAAAATCCACACAAGAACCCATTCTGGTGAGAGGCCTTTTTCCTGCTCAGTTTGCGGTCAGAATTTCACCAAGAGGGGAAATTTGAAAAGACACTCAAGCATTCACATGAATGAAATGAAATGATCTGCATTCATGTAGCGCTTTTCAAGTCAACGAAGAAGCGCTTTACAATGTTTCACACTTACCCATTCACACAGAAACTCACACACCTATAGCGACCGTGCAGCCATGCAAGGCGCCGACCTGCGTATTGGGGGCATTAGGGTTTCGGTGTCTTTCCCAAGGACACTCTGACATATAACACGGAGGAGCCGGGGATCGAACCTGCGATCTCTCGATCCACGGACGAGCGCTCTAGCTCCTGAGCTAATGCCGCCGAGAAACCATTTTCTCGTTCAGTTTGCGGTCAAAGATTCTCAAGTCCGGTCGAAGCTTAGGGTCACACGTGTTCTGGCAAGAATACGCGTCATGGCTCCGCTTGATATGAGCTTAGAGTTTGCATTTCCGTCGAAGACATTTCATCTTCCGCCGCATGAACCTATTTATGTACATATCTCAAATGGACTCAACCCAATGAATAAGTGTTCTCGTTTTGAAATGGTTTTTATAGACCCTTAGATCCTTTGCTTTGTTTGTCATTGGTGGTTTTGACCTTAATTTCAATATCCTAAATCACCGTGACAATCGAAGGTGGGGGCAAAAACTGCTGGAAAACAAAAACAATCAACCATTGCAAACAAATGATGGCAATCCAATTCATTCATTAGATACATTTAATGACTCACGTATTGAATATTTGGATTTTTTTTTTAGGGAAAGAATATTTTGATGGTATCCAGGCTACACTCAAACAGTTAGCTAAAGATATTTTGCTGATATCATAAGTAATGTGGAGGCTTCATCTCTCTTATTTGATCAGAAGTGTGCACCGCAAACCCCAGCATTTTATAATGATTGCCTCGGTCCAATCTTTTGGCTAGATTGCATTTAAACAACTCTCCTCATTTCCTTTGTTCCGGAGCGCCCGCTGGGATCCTGTCAAAATTCAATTGACGATAGCAAAGGTTTTTGTTCTCCGATTTTGGCAACACCATGACATTTTAATACCAAAACGGCAGCAAAGACAGCTTGGTTTGCTCAGTGTTTCGCCTCCACCTTCGACCCTGACCTAGGATTTCAGACGCTCTATAAAATGCATGTGTGTTGCAGCTCGTATCCTTTTATTGAATGATCTCGTATAAAATGTATAATATGAATGATGTATAATACCAGTAATTACTACTATATCTCTTCAGTATGTTCATCTCTTGACTTTTCTCCTGAAGTACTTTTCAAGTATCCCTCGTGTATACATATTCTATATGTTTTTGGACGATCTCTTCAACAGATTTGTTCTAAATCCGATTGTGATGAAATTGACTTACAATGTTCTTTTTTGTGAGTGATGAGTTTTTGTGCAGATTTCATTATATTCCGCGTATTTGGATTGTAAGTTTGTGGCCCTCTTTGAAGCTTGTGATTTATATCAACCGTATGCGATTCAACAACTTTCTATATCCACATCTAATATTCCAAATGTCGTTATTTCCTTTCTTTATGTGTGATTTTCTTGTAAAATGTAACATTTTGTTTTGAAGGGGACAACGGATACATTTCAGATTTTCCCATCAGCCCTTGTTTTGGGATTCAATTATAGGGTCTTAACTGCTGACTTGTTATTAAAATGAAAGGAGGAAAATTGAAAAGCAAACATCGTTTTAAGAAATATCACATGTCCTGAACTTTTCTGTTTTGTCCGTTCCTTCTTTCTTAAGTTCCTTGTTGTTTCTAAGTATTCTGTATTTTGTTTAGATGTACTGTATGTCGACAAAAAAACCCAAAACAACTTCTCCATCTTAACCCCTTTGGTAAATATCTGTCCTATTTTGAGCACTGGACAATTTTCAGATTTTTTTCAAAGTTGCCGAGATCATTCCTGAATTTCAAACTGGAGAGTAGTCCGATTTGTCTTAATGAAGATTGTCTGTCTCTGTCCTGTCATCAGCTGCCCAACAAACCTGAATATCACCGACTCTCACCAGGACAAGCGTGCGGAGAATGAATGCACGCTAATGAGTTGTCCGAGTCTATGCTAGTTGTTTCTTTATTTTTATTTTTGGTGGATATCCAGAAAATCCAAGTGCTAGGAATGGACTGTTATGTTCAGCCTCTCAGATACGACCCGCTAGCTTTCTGTGACTTGTCTACAAGCCATGTTCGGTACCTCCGTTGTCAAAGCGGCTAATTAGAGCTCTGGCAGTAAGGTGGTCGTGCCGGCCCTGGCGACGACCCTCAGACCCGTTGGTGGTCACCGGCGGTGAGGGATGCCGTCAAGCTCAAGAAAGAGTCTTATCGGGACTTCCTGGCCCGTGGCGGCTTCGGCAATCGCCGAAGCAAAAACTCGGGCACGGGAGGAGTTCGGCGAGGCCACGGAGGGCGACTTCCGAACGGCTCCCAGAAAATTCTGGACCACCTTTCGGCGTTTTAGTGGGTGGAAGCGGTGCAGCACCGACACCGAGTATAGTGGCGATGGGGCGCTGCCGACCTCGACTCGGGGCGTCGTGAACCGGTGGCAAGAGTACTTCAAAGACCTCAATCTCACCGACACGTCTTCCTCCAAGGAATCAGAGCCGGGGCACTCTGAGGTGGGCTCTCATATCTCTGGGGTTGAAGTCACTGAGGTGGTCAAAAGCTCCTCAGTGGAAAGGCCCTGGGGGTTGATGAGATCCACCCGAAGTTCATGAAGGCTCTAGATGTTAAGGCTCTGCAACATCGCGTGGACATCGGGGACACTGCCTTTGGAGTGGCAGACAGGGGTGGCGGTTCCCCTCTTTCAGAAGGGGGACCGGAGAGTGTGTTCCAACTACAGGGGAATCACATTTCTCAGACTCCCTGGTAAGGTCTATTCACGGGTACTGGAGAGGAGGGTCAGCCAGGAAGTTTAATCAGTGTGGTTTTGGTCGTGGAACACTGGACCAGCTCTCCACCCTCTGCAGGGTCCTCGAGGGTGCGTGGTAGTTTGCCTATTCGATCTACATGTGTTTTGTGGATCTCGAGACGGCATTCGACCGTGTTCCTCTGAGGCCCTGTGGGGGCTGCTTCGGGAGTATGGGGTACCGCACACCTGGGCTGTGCGGTCACTGTATGCCAGGTGCCAGAGTCTGGTCCGCATTGCCGGCAGTAAGTCTGATTCGTTTCCGGTGGGAGTTGGACTTCGCCGCGGCTGCCCTTTGTCACCGATTCTGTTCATAACTTTTATGGACAGAATTTCCAGGCGCAGCCTCGGTGGGAAAGGAGTCCGATTTGGGGTTACTTTGGGTTATGACCGAAAGAACACGATCCCGGATAGAAGTGGCTGAAATGAGTTTCCTACGCAGGGTGTCTGGGTTTTCCCTTAGAAATAAGGTGAGAAGCTCAGTCATCCGGGAGGGACTCTGTGTAGAGCCACTGCTCCTCCGCATTGAGAGGAGCCAGTTGAGGTGGCTCGGCGTCTGATAAGGATGCCTCCTGGACGCCTGCCTCGGGAGGTGTCCCACCGGCAGGAGGCCCCGGGGGCGACCCAGTACACGCCGGAGAGACTATGTCTCTAGGCTGTCTTGGGAACGCCTTGAAATCCCCTCAGATGACCTGGAGGAAGTGGCGGGGGATAGGGAGGACTGGGCTCCCTTTTAAGGCTGTTGCCCCTGTGACCAGACCCCGGATAAGGATAATGGATGAAAGATAATGGATGGATGAAGGAAACTGAAGCTGCTATTTTTTTTTCTTCAACTTCATAGTTTTTGAATCCATCTTTTAGTCCTTTTTATTTAAACTGCAACCATATGATGTAAGCCCATGTTTCAATGTCAATACATTTCTTTGAAATGATTTGAATCCTTTTTTTTTCTTTCCTCCTTCGTCTTTTCTTTTTCTCAGGTATCGGTCATTCCGCAAATACAAATATGTTCCGGACCTCAGCTCGAGGCGATTCATTTTTACTGGATCTCCTTAATTTTGTCTTGAATACCCCTGATCTAGGCCATCGAAAAGTAACAAAATGAATCCATTTTTACTGCAAACACAATCCGATGTAACTCACCATGACTAAGCATTGTGTCGGATTAGTTTCCAGTTATCATCCGTCTTTGCGTGGAAACGCGACCCCACGCTCTCCCTTTTGGCAGCGGCCCCTGGCCCCCCGTCGCAAAAACATGACTAAAAATGCAAAACGAAAAAGTGCTCAATACTAGTGCAACCAACGAGACATTAACAAACACAAAATGGAAAAAGCAGGCGGCGCGGCGAATGAGTTCTGAGCTCAATGGTTCAAATCCAGCGACCAGCCCTCCTGTGCAAAATTTTGATGTTCTCCTCGTGCTTGCGTGGGTTTCTTCCTACATTCCAAAAACACGCGTGTCAGGTGAATTGGCCGCTCCAAATTGTCCCGAGGTGTAAATGAGCCAGTGAGTTGTCCGTCTCTACGTGTCGGTGCCCACTGCCCGAAGAATGCTGGGACGGGCTCCGGCACCCCCGCGACCCTACTGAGGATAAGCGGTGCAGATCATGGAGGGATGAATCAATGAATAATGCAATGACATGCCTGGGGGTGTCCCCCCCCTTCAAACATCCATGTATTCACCCCATGCACCCATTTCCACGGGTCTCAAATCAGCACAGCAAATACAGAGAAAACAGCAAAGAAAAAAAAAACTGAATGAATAAATAAAGAAACATGCCGGGGGAAGAAAACACAAGTCACATACAAATAGCAAAATGTTTATAAATATGATTCGTTTCAAGGGCAAGATACTGTATATTGTTTTCATTTGCATTGAAATGTGATCAAAGAAAATGTTCTGCCAATGAATATGCACTTGTGGATGTAAAATGGAGCTAAAATGATAAGATACGTTTATTTTGGCTTTGATTAAAAAAAGCTCTCTTGTGAGCCGGAAGTTGATTGTTGGCTGCTCCGCCCACCTTCTTCTTCTTTGTTCTTCTTCTTCTTCGTTCTTCCCAAACACTCTCAGCTTGTTTTTCGGCGACGTTGGCGTTCCGTTCCAATCTTGTGGAAGAGCTGCCTTTAAAAGTGTTAACGGCGACTATAAAAGTGTCTAAAATGTGCGAGAGCGGGAAAGGAAATGGGAAAGAGGAGCTTCGGGAAGTGCAAGACGACAACGAGCGAGAAGATCGAAGGCTAAAGCGAGTTAGCATGAGCAAGCAGCTACGAGTTGTGTTGAAGAGAGCAGGTTGGTCAATTCAGTTCTTTTGGACTCTTGGAGTTCACGAAGGACATATTTGGTTACTTTTCTATTTGATCTTGTCGATGCGGCTGCTAGGAGCCGGAGTCCATCAAGTATTCGCTTAAGTACAAGTCAAGCATACACAAGATGGTGGCCTCTTAGTGGACACGAGCCTTCATTCTTTTAAGCGTCGAATAAATCATCATTCATAAAAGTGTATGATGGCGACGCCGTCGTTTCGGTTTGCTAGCGTTCGTGAGAGACGCTATTGCGCACGAGTGACTCTCTGTAGAAAATCTTCATGTAGAGATTCAAAATTGTCCTTATTTGCATGAACATGAAGTTCTAATGAAACTGTTTTTCCTAACTGGCGTACAATGTTTATAAAATCAGTTTAAAACCGGATGCAATCCAATCAAATATGTTTATCCCAAAAGGAAAATACTATGCAGATATATTTTGCTTTGTGTGTATCTACAGTACATATATGAAAGTCCAAGGGTGCCATCAATCAATCAATAAACCTTAACCCTTATAAAAACAAACATGGTTGGTTGGATCCCTTTAACACACGGGTCGCAGTGGCACAATTTCCTTTGGTGTGTCTTGGGCAAACACAGCCTGGTGGCACCCAACATATGTGTACACCCGGCCTCCAACGGGGGACCTTTCTCGTGTTAGGCCAATGCGCTAAGAGCCTTTTAGAGTAAAAAACCCGAGGCAAAATAGTTTCATTCAAACGTTATCAAAATTGAATTTGACAAACATTTGTTGGCCAGGAGAGGGATAGGCACCACCAGGGTGTACTTGGCTAAGACACACCACAGAAAATACAACTTCCTTATGGGATCAAACTATGGTTCTATTTTGAAAAAATGATTTCAATTGCAGTTGAATAAATGGTCATATAGCAAAAAATGAGTAAGACAGTAAATGATGGGAGTGGCCAGCTAGCTGGCATCCGGTATCCTTAGATTGAGCCAGGTCCCCGTGATGATGAAAATAAGACGGTCTCGAATACAGGGGTTTACCGCGAGTCGTAGCCCCAGGTCATCCGTTTCACGGATAACGGATCTGGCGTTGGTCAGATCCAGGCTTAGAGGGTTGGCTAAAGAGCGTTATTAGCCTATCCGTTATCCTGGACCTGCACCCTTTCCTCCCGACGCCGCCGCAGACCATTTACAGACGTGCTAAGAATCCTCAGCGCAACTGCCGGTAATCGGTATTTCTTTGTACTCTTCTGACTTGACGCACTTTCCGACGTGTTTGAATTTCTTTTCGACCAAACGAACCGCTAAAAACTTGCCGTCGGGTTTGTTTTTGTAGCCTGTGGTGCGCGCGGACGTTTAACCGACATCCGACAGCGGCCTATGACGGTCGCGCAAACGGTCACGCCCACCCGACACACGCTCGCCTCCGATCGACCGGCGTCGTTAAAACACCTAACGGGCGACCAAAGACTCCCTCGCTCAAATCACAAACTAAAAAACCTTTCAAAGAAAGTCATTGTCTTGTCATTCCACATGATCCATTTGAATTCTGTTCATCGCGCAGCTCTCATGCGGACCGGTTGCGCGGTCCACGTATTGAATGGATTTGGGAAGTCCAGTCCCGAAGCGTGCCCGATTCAAGTCGCCGGCGACGATTAAAGCACCGTTGGGGTGCGCGAGCTGCTGTTTGTGGATGGCGGCGAGCGGGAGATTTAGCGCTATGCTAACGTTAGCATCCGGTGGAACGTAAACAGCGTTCACGATGACCACGTCGGTTTATAGAAGGGTCTACAAGATACTGCTAGAACCTCTATATCGGGTGAGCAGCGTGTGTCGATGATTCCGCTGTTATTGCACGTCAGCGCATAGTCCCCCCCACCCTGTTCTTCCCAGAATCATGAGCAATAAGAGATTTTGGAAAATGGGAAATAATCCATCTTGCCCAAAAGTTGCCTTTTTTTACATCTTCAAAACTGTCGCCACATCTTGCTCTTAACACAATTCTCCGAATGAAATGTTGCAGCAAAACTAAATCAACTAGACCCTCATCAAAAGAAACCCTCTCATTGCTGCTGGCCTTATCATTAGGATGTTTTGTGCAGGTATAGTCAAGTGAATTCCTCTAAGGCCTCATTTGTGAATTTAAACCTTAAGCGGGTTTTCACGGAATCCTCTTTATTGTCATTGATAACAACGTCGTGTCCGCGACAACTCCATTCCGCCTCTCGCTCCGGAATATATACACGGAATGAAAGGCTTTCGGTAGAAAAACGATTTAAAAAGAAAACATGTCCATATTTCGGTTAAAAAAAAAATTCTTAATATATTTATTGAATCTTTTTTTTTTTGTCAAAAGGCTTTTTGTACTCATGGTTCTGCTTCAAAAATGTACTTTGATGTGAGTGAATAGATATTGAACCCATAAGTGTTTGTCTTATGTCCCGCAGACCTCAAAAATAAGAATCTTCTTCCTTGGCAACGGGAGACAAAGTTGGCCGGAGTCAAAAAGGAGGACTTGGAGTCCGATCGAATCCAAGAGGAAAAGAAGGATTTGGAGCCCGAGCGCATTAAAGTGGAGGAAGAGAATTATTTCCAGACTGTTGACCTTATAAAAGAGGAGGATGAATTGGGGCATGACTACCTTAAAGAGGAAAAGGAGCATTTTCAGTCAGTTGACGTTAAAGAGGAGGACGATTCGAGGGAGTTCACCGTGACCGGGGCCCGTTTCACCTCCGAAGATCAACGTGGAGAGAACAAAGCGAGGGTGTCTCCGAGCAGAAGCTCCGGGACGAAATATAATGACGAGGACACGCGCGATCCCGCTCGCGATGACGGCGACCGACGGTCGGAAGGTGATGACGCATATCACAAATGTTCACAGTGTCTGAAAAGGTTTCGATACAAGTCCAGTTTGACACGCCATATCGCTGTCCACACTGGTGAAAAACCTTTTGTTTGCTCAGTTTGTGGTCAAAAATTCATTCATAAATCAAACTTAAAAAGGCACGCAAAAACCCACACCGGTGAAAAACCTTTTGTCTGCTCTGTTTGCGGTCTAACGTTCATCCAGAAATCGCACCTAAAAACACACGCAAGAACCCATAGTGGTGAAAAACCCTTTGCCTGCTCGGTTTGTGGTAAAACATTTGCTGTGAGCGGGAGTTTAAAAAGACACATAAGTACCCACACGGGTGAAAAACCTTTTGCCTGCTCAGTTTGTGGTCTAAAGTTAACCCAGAAATCTGACTTAAAAATACACACAAGAACCCATAGTGGTGAAAAACCTTTCACCTGCGCGGTCTGTGGTAAAACATTCCCTATGAGTGAGAGTTTAAAAAGACACGCAAGAACCCACACGGGTGAAAAGCCTTTTGCCTGCTCAGTTTGCGGTAAAAAATTCACTCATAATTCACCCTTAAAAAGGCACGCCAGAACACACACCGGTGAAAAGCCTTTTCCCTGCTCAGTTTGCGGTCAAAGATTCAACTTGAAGGAAAGCCTAAAAGTACACACAAGAACCCACACCGGTGAAAAACCTTTTGTTTGCTCAGTCTGCGGTCAGAGATTCAGCTGGAAAGAAAGCTTAAAGGTACACACAGGAACCCACACCGGTGAAAAACCTTTTGCCTGCTCACTTTGCGGTCTAAAATTCAACTGGAAAGAAAGTTTAAAACTTCACACAAGAAAACACACAGGTGAAAAGAATTTGGCCTGCTCAGTTTGCTCTCAGTATTTTAGCTGTAAGAATGAATTGAAATTACACGTAAGAACCCACTCTGGTGAAAAGCCCTTTGCCTGCTTAGTTTGTGGCAAGAAATTCACCCATAAATCACCATTAAAAAGGCACACAAGAACCCACACCAATGAAAAACCTTTTGCCTGCTCTGTTTGTGGTCAAAGGTTCAACTGGAAAGAAAGCTTAAAAGCACACACAAGAACCCACACTGGCGAAAAACCTTTTACTTGCCTAGTTTGCGGTCAAAGATTCAGCTGGAAAGCCAGCTTAAAAGTGCACACAGGAACCCACACTGGGGAAAAACCTTTTGCTTGCTCAATTTGCGGTCAAAGATTCAACTGGAAAGAAGGCTTAAAAGCACACACAAGAACCCACACTGGCGAAAAACCCTTTTCATGCTCAGTGTGTGGTAAAAAATTCAGCCACAAAGGAGTGTTAAAAAGACACTCTCATGACAAATCATTTTCTTGTGCTGTATGTGGCGAAACATTCTCTAGTCAAGTCAAAGTTCAGGGTCACAAGTGTGCTGGTAAGAATGGCATTTAACACACAGCTTGATATGAGCTCATAGTTCATTAAAAACAACTACCATTCAATAAACTGATTGGTGTCATCTTGGCATCAGTGATAGGTTAAAACTTAGCTCATTTTTTTATTGTTCTAGTTTTGAAAATGTTTTTGGAATGCACATGCGAGCGTTGCAGTTTGAGTCCTTTTTAATTGATGATGAAATTAAATGATGACTCACTTTCTTTACAATGATATATCATCGGTATGTTAAAATTTGGACTCGAGTGATACCAAAGGTCTCTTGTAGACATATGTAAACATTATATGTCTTTTCAGTTGTCTTAATCAAAATGGCCTCTTCACATGGGGGTGTTGCACGAAAAAGGAATAAATAAATTAACCGAATAAGCGCAGCTCGATCGAGTCCGAGTTAATGGGTTGATGCGCACGTCCAGCCCGGTTTCCTCAAATATACCCCGAGAAGCCGTCTCAGAATCGCGGATCAGTAATTGAAAGTGTGATCTTACACGGCTGCCGAACTTCAGCTCCTGATGGAGTTTTATCAACTTTTGAAAGAAAGTAGAAGAAATAAAGGTTCCACACCGAGTACTTTGCGTCATATTTGACGAGTACCACGTCGGAAGACCCTGCTGGCGAGAAACCATCACCATCGTAACTGAGCAGGCTCAGTTTAGTTTGCTGTCATGCAACCCACTTGGGGCTAAATTCAACCACGATAACAAAATATATCCCGGCCTAATCCCTCTTTTGGTTTCGTAAAATGAACTCCCCGGGGTCTTTTGTTAAAAAAAATAATAAAACAAATCTGTTTGTGATTGTATGAATCTACTATATATTTTCTGTTCTGTAATTGAAGCATTAGTTTTATTTGAATTGTATGATCTTGTATCACAGGTATCCCTATTGAGAATTTGTGACTAGATCTTCTTTGTTGATTCATTTTCAAGCGAATGTGATTTAAAAAACATCATACATTTAGATTTGACTCAAAATCAAAATGTCATGAGTTCATTTGTTTATTTCAAGCAGGTCGGCGCATTGCACGGCTGCGTGGCCGCTATTGGTGTGTGTGAGTGTGTGTGAATGGGTTAGTGTGAAGCACAATGTAAAGCGCTTTGGGAGCTCTTCATTGACTCGAAAAGCGCTATAAAAATGCAGACCATTTATCATTTCATTGATTTTTTTGTTGTTGCCGAAATTCACTATTTGTGCATATTATTATAAGACACGCAAGATAAACGGGAGTTGTTCCCATCAACCCTCGTTTTGAAGTTTTAGGTTTCAACCATCTCATCCTTTTGTGTCTTGATTTGACTGCAACCCTATTCTTGAAACAAAATCTCTCTGTTCTTATATTAAACTGTGATTTTGTCATCAAAGATTGAGTTCTCTTAAATTCTCTTATTTTTCAGTTTGTGTTTTATTGTTGGCTTGAATCCGTCATTTATCATTTACCACTGGACCATATATTTAAAAGTGACTCGTCCAGATGGAATGTCTGTCCGTCATACCGGCCAGTGGCTGCCGACCAATCCCGGATGTCCTCCGACTCTTACGAGAACAAGCAAGAAGAGAATAAAGGAATGGGAAAAGACGGTGCGAGTATTTGCTAGTTTTCATTCTCCATAAAATAGAAAAAGTTTCAGTGGCAGGGGGTTTCTGTAATATGCAGAGAATATCTGTAAGGCTGTGTGCTGCAAGCAGGAAAAACCAGACCGGGTTAAAGGTAAGATGTTGGGCCCGGGCCCAAACCGAGCTGAAATCCGGGCCGGGTTCTAGCTTAAAATGTCAATCATTAAGTCGGGCCCGGTCGGGCTTCGTTTTTCTTTCGCCTTTCGTGGAGGAACGACACAGCATGCGCTTACTTGAATTCAAGTAAAAGCCTAAATTAAAAAAAAATCAGTTAGGGTCAGAATAAAACTATTTTTCGGTCAAATTGCAAGTTTGTCGTTCAATGCGCTGACACCGATTGAGCCTTTTACGTGCAACGATGACACATAGCGAGTTTTGGACGCCAAAGCAGCAAGATGAAAGACAAACATGGCGGTGCTTAGTAGATATGGATTGCGCCATTTTCAAGAAAATGTATCCTGCAATATGGTGAGTTTGGAGTCCATATTTGACAGGGTCGGATTCTACGGATTGGCCTCGATGTGACCGAGCCACTTTTGCGTCCATTCCAAGACGTCGAAGACGGCAGAGTGGACGCACCGGCGAGTCACCTCGACTTGATCGTTTTTTGGGCGTCTCGTTTCAAACCGATGATGATGTTTCTCTCGCGAGTATATTTTAAACGGTCATGATGACTTGAATCACAAAAGTTGAAACTTTCCAAAGATTTGCGGCACGACGCATTTCGGTGACCGGTGAAATCGCACCGACACGTATGTTTATCAAAAGTCTGGCGGCGGGTGGTCGGAACCTCGGGGTACTATTTCTTAATACTCGCTGTACCTTCTTTCTTTGTAAAGATCTCGTGTTTCGATGAGGCCGCATGCGGCTTATGGTCAAGTATGGCTTATGTATGTACAAAAGCCTTTTTCCTTTCCAAATGACTAGGTGCGGCTTATAACCAGGTCAGCCTTATAGTCCAAATGTTACAGTCATGTAAATAATACAATTTATAACGCAGAGAAAATTCAATAACAAAGGTAAATAAACGCTTTGGATTTTCTGATGAGTCGACGACGGCAAAGACACAAGTCTCTTTGAGTACTTTTACGACAATCGCACAGCGGAGTACGTATGTAACCGCGCTGTACCCGTCCCACCAAAGATCCGCATTCACGCTGGACCGGAGGATGAGGTTTTTATTACAGTTTCTGCAGATGAATGAGTCACAACACGTGGTAAGCTTCTCTGTTGGCTTTTATCTCGTTGGCAGCTCGTTTTAGACTGCCCAAAACATATCAAAGAGCTTTCTTTTCAGTTGACATAAAATACATTTCAGAATATCAACCATCTCAATACATTTTTACATCCATTTTAACAAGAGATCGTATAGTCTTTTTTTTAACGTTTACAATGAAGTCAACATATTTTTCTTTAAACTGAATTTTAACCAACATCATCCTTTTTATATATATGGAAAAATAGAAATCATAACAATAACCAGTATAAAGAATGGGTACAATTTACCTGCAAATGAATGAGTCACAACACGTGGTAAGCTTCTCTGCTGGGTTTGATCTCTATAAGGGAAATTAGCATTTTAGCACAACAGGCAACGTCCGGCAAAACTAACATAAAAGGCGACAGAAACAAAACGAAAATAATCCAAAAAGCTTGCCAAAATCAATCACATTACTGTGCGTGTTGAGAGATTTGTCAGCTGTGGTTTTCATGTTCAAAATTCACTTTTGCGGAGCACGCAAAGATCGTGTCTTACCGTTGGCAGCTGGCTCTGTAGACTGCTAACAAACCCCGCCTTTCGGTCACATGTCAAAAGTCAAATCAAACCTTACCCCATACCAGCAGGTGGCACTATCGGACTCCTCATTGCAGGACACTTACACAAAAACTATATCAGATATTTCAGCAGGAATTTCAATAAAACAAAAATTATTATTACACCCGTTACACATACAGTACACTTTATTTACACAATGCAAAGAAAAATCCAAATGTAATGACATCATCGCAGTTTCATATAAGAACAAAGACATTAGGTATCAGAAATAAGGTTGCAGTAGAATCAACGCACAAAAAGATGAAAACATTGAAATCCCAAAAGGCCAAAACAAGGGCTGATGGGAAGAAAAAGTGGATCTTGCGTGCCCCTTCACTTCAATACTCGACACAAACGGTACTTTTTCAAAACAAAAGCTAGAAGCTGTGAATTCAAATAAATCTTGTTTGTAGAACCATCTTCAAATAATATCCAGTCACAAATTCACGTTGCAAATACACTTACATGTGATACAAGATCATGAAATCCACATAAAAGTCAAGCTTTTCTGAGCGGTATTCAAATATATATATATAGTAGTTTCAAACATTCAACATCAGATTGCACGAAGGCAAGTTTAAACTAAGCACTTACTATGTCGATTTCTTTTCAACAGCAGGCGTTTCCAACATGGGACTCACCAAATATAGTCAAGTTTCAATGAACAGGTGCACAAAAGTACCTTTCCTTATTGGTAGTGCTCATGTCACCGGTTTTGCTTCTACTTTCTTTCAAAAGTTCCTAACCCTCACCCTAATCAGCGCTCGTAAAACATCACGGGCAACGCTTTTCCCTGTTCCGATGCGGGATTCGGAGCTGAAACCCGGAGGTCTGTTTGAGGATATCGCATTTTGTGTCGCCGAGCCTTTTCATCCTGACTCGGAAAACCTGCAAACTATCAGGCCGCTCTGCGCTTATATAGTTAGCCTGGATTTCTTGATCGGGTGTAATAAAGAGGCCATCTTGACGAAGTCGACTCAAAAAGTTATAACATATTTTGCCATGTGTACGAAAGAGACACTTGGAAAGTACTTCAAGGAAAAGTCAAGAGCGGAACTCACCGAAAACGTATCGTAGTAATGACCGTTATTCCTCATTTAGATTTCGTATCATCGATCGAAAAGAGGATGCGGGCTACGACGCTGATGCGTGTGGAAAAAAACAAATAACATTTTCAGATATAAAACCACAATGAAAATGAGGCTAAGTTTAGATAAAGTATATCACTGACATCAGTACCCAAATGAGATCATTCCGTTTTTTGAAACGTAAATGCAAACCAGGAGCTCATATCAAGTAAAGCGACGACCGCCATTCTCACCGACACACTTCGGACCTCGAGCTTCGATCTGACAAGACAAGTTCAATTCGAGACTTTTGAAGACTTTTTGAAAATGCCTTTTGGAATCAAATTCAAGACCGAGTCGACAAAAAAAAAATAAAAACACAATGAAAATGAACACAAAAAAAAAGACAAATCATTCTTGCACACGATACACATTACCCGACATAGCTTTTAGCCACTTCTCATTAAATGTGAACGTCTCTGTCCGAAGTTGCTATGCGTATTGTGGGTAGACCTGAGACACGAGTCTGCCCTGTAAGGCCTGACTGAAACCACATCGGCGTTTGTATAGTTACGTTATTGTGATCATGCCATGTTGCTAAGTAAATTATGATTAAAAAATAGATGTTCATCTTTCTCGTTCAAACAAATATAAGTCTCGAGAATGTGTTTACATTATAAAGACTTTTATGAAATCGATCGAAGACCTTTTAAGACTTTAAGGATCCGCGGGAACCCTGCTAGAGAACCTTTAACCGCAAACTGAACAAGAAAATTGTTTCTCATTAGTGTGGGTCGTTGTGTGGCTTTTCAAACTTAGATTTCGTTTTTTTTTTTTACCACAGATGAAGTGTTAGACCTCTTGTTAACATGTCCGATGTGCAGTCTTATCGAGTGGATTGACCACTGGTGTGAATGACGGTATATAATGCCACTATGCACGTGTAAAATAAAATCAGAACTATATTTCTCTCTGACTCCACCAGCGGTGATTTGGCGAAGAGCATGCATTGTGCGCAGTTGGTAAACTACTTCTGAAGTATGACTACTGGTCATCTCACACTAAGCGAGACAAAGGTTTTTTGCCATGGTGGGATATTGTGTGGATTTTTAAGTTAGATTTCACGGTGAATTTTATACCTAAAACTAAACAAGCAAATCTTTTTCACCAGTGTGGGTTCGAGTGTGGCTTTTTCAAGTAAAATTCCTGGGTGAATTTTTTACCACAACTGGAACAGCCAAAAGGTTTTTTCCCCACTGTGGATTATTGTTTCTTTCCAGTTGAATCTTTGACCGCAAACCGAGCAAGAAAAATGTTTCCACGTGTGTGGGTTCTTGCGTGGATTTTTAAGGCTTTCTCTATGGCTAAATCTTTGACTACAACTGAGTAGGCAAAAGCTTTTATCACCATCGCGGGTTCTTGTGTGGCTTTTCAAACTTCCTTTTTGGTTGAATTTTTAACCACAAACTGAGCAGGCAAAAATGTTTTCGCCACTATGGATTCCTGGGTGTGTTTTTAAAGGTAATTTATTGGTGAATTTAAGACCACAAAAAGAGCAGGCAAAAGGTTTTTCGACCGTGTGGGTTGTTGCATGCCTTTTCAAGTTTGATTTCAAGCTGAATTTTTGACCGCAAACTGAGCAGGCAAAGGGTTTTTCACCAGTGTGGGTTCTTGTGTGGATTTCTAAGTGTAATTTGAGGCTGAACGTTTGACCACAAACTGAGCATGTAAAAGGTTTTTCACCACTATGGGTTCTTGCGTGTGTTTTTAAGTGTGATGTCTGGCTGAATTTTTGACCACAAACTGAGCAGGCAAAAGGTTTTTCACCAGTGTGGTTTCTTGCATGCCTTTTTAAGTCTGATTTATGGGTGAATATTTTACCACAAACTGAGCAGGTAAATGGTTTCTCACCAGTGTGGACAAGGATGTGGGATTTCAGATGATGCTTGTGTTTAAACGTTTTTCCACAACGCGAACATTTGTGATATGTTTCATCACCTTCCGACTGTTTGTCGCCATCATTGTGTGCAGAGTCGTCATCTGTTGTCCCAGAGCTTCTGCCTGGAGACACCTTCTCCTTGTTCCCTTCGTGTTGATCTTCGGATGTTAAACGGGCCCTAGTCACCGGAAACTCTCTCAAATCTTCAATTTCTTTAACATTAACAGACTTAAAATCGCCCTCTTCTTCCTTTTTAACATGATCAAACTCCAAAGCTTCCTCCTCCTTTTTAACGTCAACAGGGTCCAAATCGTCAGCCTCCTTTTTGACGTGACCAGGCTCCGAATCCTCTTTTTTGACGCCAGGCAAAAAGAAATTCTGTTGCCAAGGAAGAAGATTCTCTTCTCTGATGTCTGTAGGACACAAGACACACATGGTTTGGGAACATTTCAATTTACAACGAAAACAATAAAAGTATTTTTACACCTTTGTTTACATTTTCATATTAACATATCTGGCATTGTGTTCTGCAGCAGAGAGCACACGACAAATGCTATTACGGGGGCAGTTTGTCTGTCGGGTGGGCGTGACTTTCGGCGTGCTTGAATGTAATAGGCTGGTGTATGCTGTCAGTCAAACAGCAAGGCACGCGCACAAGTCAATGAATCTGAACCAAAAAGAAGTGGTTTGCTAGCTTTTAGCGCTTTGTTCCATTTAAAAATGAATTTAAAAATAAAATCGAATTGAATATTAAAAAAATGTTGTGCGCATCATTAATCTTGGTGTGGCACACTGATTTCCAGGGATATTTGAAAGTGGCACGCCGCACCCAAAAGCTTGCTGACCCCTGGACTAGTGTGAAGAGCCCTTTGAGACTTCTTGTGATTAAGGGCGTCACAAATAAACAAGACTCGACCAATTTGGATTGTCGTGTGGCTTATGAATTGCTGTTTACTGCAGAATTTTTGACCACAAAATGAGCAGACAAAAGTTTTTTACCAGTGTGAGTTGTTTTGTGTACCTTTAGACTTTTTTCAAGTTACATTTTAAACCACAAACTGAGCAATAAGGTTTTTCACCAGTATGGATTCTTGTATGGATTTGTAAGCTTCCTTCCTGGGTGAATTTTTGCCCGCAAACAGAGCAAAAAAACGTGTTTTTAAAAGTGTGGGTTCTTGTGGTTCTCTTTAATTTGCCCCTCTCTGTGAATTTTTGACCGCAAACAGAGCAACTGAAAGGTTTTTTACCGGTGTGGGTTCAAGTGTGTATTTTTAAGCTTTGTTTCCAGTTGAATTTGACACCACAGACTGAGCAAGAATAAGGTTTTTCACCAGTGTGAATTCTTGTATGGATTTTTAAGTTTCCTTCCTGG
Source organism: Urocampus carinirostris (assembly GCF_059441175.1). Lineage (NCBI taxonomy): Eukaryota > Metazoa > Chordata > Actinopteri > Syngnathiformes > Syngnathidae > Urocampus > Urocampus carinirostris. The sequence continues at coordinate 75,008,364 of NC_142349.1, read as the reverse complement.
ATGAATTATTGACCGCGAACTGAGCAGGCAAAACGTTTTTCACAAGTGTGAATTCTTTCATTGATTTTTAAAATTCCTTTTTCAGTGAATATTTGACTGCTAACTGAGCAGCAATAAGGTCTCTTATCGGTGTTGGTTCTTGTGTGTCTTGTCAAGGTTGCTTTTTGATTTAATTTTTGACCACAAACTGAGCAAGCAAAAGGTTTTTCACCAGTGTGTATAATGATGTGGCGTTTCAAAATTTGCTTGTTAGGAAGTTTTTCCACACTGCCGACATTTGTGTGTTTCCGACTGTTTGTCGCCATCATTGTGCGCAGAGTCGGACGTGTCGTCATCATCCGTTGTCCCGGAACTTCTGCTTGGAGACACCTTCTCCTTGTTCTCCTCACGTTGATCTTTGAAAGTGAAACGCGTCCCGGTCACAGGAAACTCTCCCAAATATTTCTCCTCTTTGACATCAACGGGCTCAAAATGCTCCTTTTCCTCTTTGATGTGGTCAGGCTCCAAATAATTTTCCTCCTTTTTAATGTCAACAGTATGAAAATACTCATCTTCCTCCTTTTTGATATGATCAGGCTCCAGATCCTCTTTTTTGATGCTAGGCAAGTTTCTCTCCTTTAGCCAATGAAGAAGATTCTCTTGTCTGACGTCTGCAGGACATAAAACACACACGAAGGTGTCAAATTTTCATTCACACACAAAAGTATTTTTTTTGCCGTGTGCGACGCAACAAAAATCATTTCAAAATTTCTCCCCGCCCCCTAAAAAAAATGTGTCATTATATATATATATATATATATATATATATATGTTATTTACGATTCTTTTCTTTTACAGGAATATGCACTTTTTTTCTTAATCACATTTTTGGACAAAAATCCTTTTATTCCATGCAACTAGTCATGTACACAACATTATTATAAATGACAATAAAGACAACTAAAAGAAAACCCTCTCAATGTTTCTATTTATAGAAAAGGCATTACCGGAATAAAACCCGATGATAGCTTTACGATAAACGGTATCGTATGGTCGGTGGCGATGACGGGGGTTTCTTCTGATGTTCTTATTTAGCATTGACTTGGCACATTTGGAGAATGGGTTTAAGAGCAAGAATTTGGAACACGTTTGAAGATGAAACGTGGACTGAAAAACAATTCTTCTAGGCAAGATTCAAAAACATCTTGTTGCTAATGATTAAGTAACAATTTCTTGAAAAAGTTGATTTCAAATCCATTGGCTCAAAAAAATCCCCATTGTTAACGGAACATCATTCCCTTCTAGAATTCTTCTTAGCTTGCAATTGCTATACGCTGGTACAAATGTTTCAGGTTACCAAGTACCTGACCGGGAAAATATTGCCTCGACGCTTGCGTCTAGTTACAAAGTCAAAAATACACATATAGTACGCGCTAGTGCTATTCGCCGCTCCCAGTTTCCCGAACAATGCGCAGTGAAAGCGCACCCCGAGTGACGCTAACTGCCCTCCGCCAACCAACAGGCTATCGCTTTGAATCAGCCTGGCAACCGCTGCGCATGCGTGCTCCCAGCATGCTCCCAGCATGCTCTTTGTGTCACCGTCACATTTTGCTCAGTTTCCACCAATGCTAAAACCGCTTTTCACAATGTAATCCATTGGCTAATGTACATCTCGATGCCTTATTCTTTCTTTGCAGGCTGAATGGATTGAAGCTAGAGATGGCAGCCGGACTTGACTTGGAAGAAAGGAAATTGATTCTTAAATGCTACCGGAAGTATGAAAATGCAGCGGAAGACATTTTAGGTAGGAGTTTAACAAGGAAGCACCGATACAAATTGGCATCAATGGAATTAGAGATAAATTCAAAGATAACGGAAGTTCAGGACGTCCTCGGGAAGCATTTGGGAAGACCGGGTACGCGGACAAGCCCCGCAAAAGAAGAAAGGTTACTGGGAAGTCCGTTCCAAGAAAATCTTTGCGCCAATGCGAGTCAGGCGATTTTAAATCATCTGTCCGTCGCATCATAAAACCATGTGTGTCGTGAAAAGCAACTCCAAAATAAGTCCGTGCTTTTCACGACACAGACCGAAAAGCAGAGAATTTCGAGCGGCACTCGGAAGCGGGCAATGAAGATGCAAACTTTCCAAGAAGGAGTGATGTGTGGAGAGATGAGGCCACCTTCAAATTCAATGCATCCAATAATAGAAACAATTGTACCTACTGGGAGTCCATCTCGTGGTCGATTTACCAGGAATTTGGGGAGTTTTTCATACTGGTGGACATGATAATAGATTGTAATATAGGCATTGTTTTGCAACAATATGACTGCATATTGACTGACATGTAGATTAATGCTAACAGGTAGATTGAAATTGAAATACTAGCCTACTGCAGGATGATCAATTTGTCACAAAACTCGGGACGATATGAAAATGTTCCTGGGAATCTACGGGGAAAACACTGTAAGACTCGCTACTGTGTAGGATGCTTTGAAAGCCTTTCTTGGGGGAAATGAATACCACACAGTTATTGATGTTTACTATGTTTGTGTATTGTGACCCAATGCTAAATCAATTCCACCCTGGTCGTCCTGGAAGGGCGAATACCACTTGTGAGGCCCCTTCTAAAGGTTCATTTTCCTCGTGCTGAGGTTTTGAGTTTTTCCTTGCCCGCCTGTATGTTGGTTTAAGATCAGGTGATGGTGTTACTGTAACCAGTGCAGTCCCTAGAAACGTTTTTAACGGTGAAACAAACAAATGTCACTTGACCGAAAGCCATCCAAACGAATGATATTTGGAAACATTTTGCTATTTTTGTGTAACTTATCCGTCCCCCTGGCCTGTTTGTTTGTCTACATTTCATTGTCATTTTAATTGTAAAAGAAAAAAATCAGGGAGCACGCTTTCTGGTGGATTCACGTGGTAATACACCTTCCACACTTGGTTAACTTACCCTATTTGAGTCAGCTCCAGAGAGACTCGAATATCAATGATATACTGATTAAATTAGGGTTTCAATTCAATATAACGTTTTAAAAATCTAGAGGTATTTGAACAATAAATGACGCTAATAGAAATACAGACTGCTAATAAGCCAATTCCGCACAAAAGTGCAAATATGTCGGCTAAAACACGCTCATCTTTTCATTCCTATATTGTCCGCGTCTATTTGATTTAGTCTCCACGATAACCCGAAGGATTCACCCCTCGAAGCAGCTGCATCATAAATATGGAATAGAAATCAAACCATCGTCGTGCAATGGACTTGAAGAGCAGAAAATAAGAAAATAGAAAATGTTGTAGAGCTAAAAGTGACCAACCGTCTCTGTTCATCACAACTCGTAGCTGTTTGCTAATGCTAACTGGCTTTAGCCGTCGACATTCTTCCTTCTCTTCTGGCACTTCCCGAAGGTCCTCTTTCACGTTTCTCTTGTACGTAGAAACCATATTGAAGGCTTACCATCAACTCCTTTACAGAGTAATTTGGAGATGATTCGAGTTTAATTTTGCATACGACCCAAGCGAAACGCCGCGTAGGCAAAAAAAAATGACAGACGTGCTTCTTCGTCTTCTTCGTCTTCTTCGTCTTCTTCGTCTTCTTCGTCTTCTTCGTCTTCTTCGTCTTCTTCGTCTTCTTCGTCTTCTTCGTCTTCGTCGTCTTCTTCGTCTTCTTCAACTTCTTCAACTTCTTCGTCGTCTTCTTTTCGGTCTTCTGCTTTAACGTCTTCTTCTTTTACGTCTTCTTCTTGAGGTTATCGGCGGTTGGCATCCATCTCTTTGGAGCATTACCGCCCCCTATAACCACATCCTCGTCATCTTCCTCCAACTCAAATCCTGTTTTATTAATAATTCCTTTAAGTTTACGTTTTGTTTACTTTAAAATGGACAAGTATGCTCCATAAACTGTCACATACTAACATTTTAGCCAAGATTATTCTCAATGTCTGTCCCCAGAAGAGCTTTTACAGAAAACAACCTTACATAAAATACACAATATTATAAAAAAAGCACAAATGCAGAGGCTACAGGTGGTTAGGGGTTAGGGGTTAGGGTTAGGGTTAGGGTTAGGGTTAGGGTTAGGTTTTTGAAACAATATTAATTTCTCAAGGTCCCCCAAAAATTTTTTTTCTGGGGGTCCTTGGGAAACCAATTTTTTAGCACTCGCCATACAGGAAAATATAGCGTTTTTTTGTGTGTCTTACCTGCGTTCGTTTAGTCCATTAGGAAAGAGAGTGTTTAGTTTTTTTATCCAGTCTTTTTCTGCTAAGCGTCTTTCTTTTTGTGTCCAATTGCTATTTGTTTGAAGGCCCGATATTTCTAAAGCTTGTATCCCATGATGAATGAAGTGTGCAACAAGATGTGTATTAATTTAGGGTTAGGGTTAGGGTTAGGGTTAGGTTTTTGAAACAATTTTGCTTTCTCAAGGTCCCCCAAAAAATTTTTTTCTGGGGGTCCTTGGGTTAGGGTTAGGGTTAGGGTTAGGGTTAGGGTTAGGGTTAGGGTTAGGGTTAGGGTTAGGGTTAGGAAGCAATCTTACTTTCTCAAGGTCCCCCCCAAAAAATTTTTTGGAAGGTCCTTGGGAAACTAAGTTTCTGCACTCGCCATCCAGGAAGCTGGAGCGTTTCTCACCTGCGTTCGTTTAGTCCATCTGGGAAAAGAGTGTTAAGTCTTTCTATCCAGTGTCTTTCTGCCCTGCGTCTTTCCCTTTGATTCCAATTGCTATTTGTTTGCAGGCCCCATATTTCTAAAGCCTGTAGTCCATGTTGAATGAAGTGGGCGACAAGATGTGTATTATTTTGTCTACTGTTCCTAATGTTGTAAATGTGTTGTGCTAGTCTACATCTGATAGAATTTCCTGTCTCTCCTATATATTTAATGTCACAGTGTTTACACTTTATGACATATATACAGTTTTCCGTAGTAGGTGTGATTGTTTGTTTAATTAGGTAGTTTGTGTTGGTGACGGTGTTCCTAACTGTGGTGGCTTGTTTGTAGAATGTGGGGCCCTGCGTTTGTGTTATGTTGATTTCTGGTAATTTACTTTTTACTAAGTAGTCTTTTAGGTTTTTGTTTCTTTTAAAGGCTTAGATGATTACACAATTCCCCAAACACTGGCCCGGCGCTGAGTTTATGGCCGCCGAAAGGCCCATTCATTCAGACGGGTCCATGTATTTTCAACGACAGCCGCAGTACCGCCAAAATCCATGCAGCGACGCTGTATTTATGGCCTCCGAAAGGCCCATTCATTCCCAACGGGGCTGCAGTAGCATCCCGCGGCCACGCGGGGGCAGATATTGTGAGGGAATTACATCGTAGTGGACGGAGCGCCCATGCATTCCTATGGCCAATGCATTTCCAATGGGAGTGCAGTCCCACAAAAATCCGCTAGTGGGCACCATACTTGAGGGCCCGACGTTCCCTCAAGTGCCGATTTTGTACCCCCTTCTCCAGCCGACAGCCAGAATTATAGTAGGGACTCGCAATTTTGAGAGGTGAGCACCAGGGCTAAACAGTGGCCACCCGTGGCCATTGAGTCCGACAAAGCAGAGATCCCGGTTCTCGAAAAATTTCTAAGTTTTTCAAATTTTAAAGTATTGAAGTATT